>NC_139170.1:0-1347500 GCF_965202585.1 Thalia democratica
CTAACCCTAACCCTAACCCTAACCCTAACCCTAACCCTAACCCTAACCCTAACCCTAACCCTAACCCTAACCCTAACCCTAACCCTAACCCTAACCCTAACCCTAACCCTAACCCTAACCCTAACCCTAACCCTAACCCTAACCCTAACCCTAACCCTAACCCTAACCCTAACCCTAACCCTAACCCTAACCCTAACCCTAACCCTAACCCTAACCCTAACCCTAACCCTAACCCTAACCCTAACCCTAACCCTAACCCTAACCCTAACCCTAACCCTAACCCTAACCCTAACCCTAACCCTAACCCTAACCCTAACCCTAACCCTAACCCTAACCCTAACCCTAACCCTAACCCTAACCCTAACCCTAACCCTAACCCTAACCCTAACCCTAACCCTAACCCTAACCCTAACCCTAACCCTAACCCTAACCCTAACCCTAACCCTAACCCTAACCCTAACCCTAACCCTAACCCTAACCCTAACCCTAACCCTAACCCTAACCCTAACCCTAACCCTAACCCTAACCCTAACCCTAACCCTAACCCTAACCCTAACCCTAACCCTAACCCTAACCCTAACCCTAACCCTAACCCTAACCCTAACCCTAACCCTAACCCTAACCCTAACCCTAACCCTAACCCTAACCCTAACCCTAACCCTAACCCTAACCCTAACCCTAACCCTAACCCTAACCCTAACCCTAACCCTAACCCTAACCCTAACCCTAACCCTAACCCTAACCCTAACCCTAACCCTAACCCTAACCCTAACCCTAACCCTAACCCTAACCCTAACCCTAACCCTAACCCTAACCCTAACCCTAACCCTAACCCTAACCCTAACCCTAACCCTAACCCTAACCCTAACCCTAACCCTAACCCTAACCCTAACCCTAACCCTAACCCTAACCCTAACCCTAACCCTAACCCTAACCCTAACCCTAACCCTAACCCTAACCCTAACCCTAACCCTAACCCTAACCCTAACCCTAACCCTAACCCTAACCCTAACCCTAACCCTAACCCTAACCCTAACCCTAACCCTAACCCTAACCCTAACCCTAACCCTAACCCTAACCCTAACCCTAACCCTAACCCTAACCCTAACCCTAACCCTAACCCTAACCCTAACCCTAACCCTAACCCTAACCCTAACCCTAACCCTAACCCTAACCCTAACCCTAACCCTAACCCTAACCCTAACCCTAACCCTAACCCTAACCCTAACCCTAACCCTAACCCTAACCCTAACCCTAACCCTAACCCTAACCCTAACCCTAACCCTAACCCTAACCCTAACCCTAACCCTAACCCTAACCCTAACCCTAACCCTAACCCTAACCCTAACCCTAACCCTAACCCTAACCCTAACCCTAACCCTAACCCTAACCCTAACCCTAACCCTAACCCTAACCCTAACCCTAACCCTAACCCTAACCCTAACCCTAACCCTAACCCTAACCCTAACCCTAACCCTAACCCTAACCCTAACCCTAACCCTAACCCTAACCCTAACCCTAACCCTAACCCTAACCCTAACCCTAACCCTAACCCTAACCCTAACCCTAACCCTAACCCTAACCCTAACCCTAACCCTAACCCTAACCCTAACCCTAACCCTAACCCTAACCCTAACCCTAACCCTAACCCTAACCCTAACCCTAACCCTAACCCTAACCCTAACCCTAACCCTAACCCTAACCCTAACCCTAACCCTAACCCTAACCCTAACCCTAACCCTAACCCTAACCCTAACCCTAACCCTAACCCTAACCCTAACCCTAACCCTAACCCTAACCCTAACCCTAACCCTAACCCTAACCCTAACCCTAACCCTAACCCTAACCCTAACCCTAACCCTAACCCTAACCCTAACCCTAACCCTAACCCTAACCCTAACCCTAACCCTAACCCTAACCCTAACCCTAACCCTAACCCTAACCCTAACCCTAACCCTAACCCTAACCCTAACCCTAACCCTAACCCTAACCCTAACCCTAACCCTAACCCTAACCCTAACCCTAACCCTAACCCTAACCCTAACCCTAACCCTAACCCTAACCCTAACCCTAACCCTAACCCTAACCCTAACCCTAACCCTAACCCTAACCCTAACCCTAACCCTAACCCTAACCCTAACCCTAACCCTAACCCTAACCCTAACCCTAACCCTAACCCTAACCCTAACCCTAACCCTAACCCTAACCCTAACCCTAACCCTAACCCTAACCCTAACCCTAACCCTAACCCTAACCCTAACCCTAACCCTAACCCTAACCCTAACCCTAACCCTAACCCTAACCCTAACCCTAACCCTAACCCTAACCCTAACCCTAACCCTAACCCTAACCCTAACCCTAACCCTAACCCTAACCCTAACCCTAACCCTAACCCTAACCCTAACCCTAACCCTAACCCTAACCCTAACCCTAACCCTAACCCTAACCCTAACCCTAACCCTAACCCTAACCCTAACCCTAACCCTAACCCTAACCCTAACCCTAACCCTAACCCTAACCCTAACCCTAACCCTAACCCTAACCCTAACCCTAACCCTAACCCTAACCCTAACCCTAACCCTAACCCTAACCCTAACCCTAACCCTAACCCTAACCCTAACCCTAACCCTAACCCTAACCCTAACCCTAACCCTAACCCTAACCCTAACCCTAACCCTAACCCTAACCCTAACCCTAACCCTAACCCTAACCCTAACCCTAACCCTAACCCTAACCCTAACCCTAACCCTAACCCTAACCCTAACCCTAACCCTAACCCTAACCCTAACCCTAACCCTAACCCTAACCCTAACCCTAACCCTAACCCTAACCCTAACCCTAACCCTAACCCTAACCCTAACCCTAACCCTAACCCTAACCCTAACCCTAACCCTAACCCTAACCCTAACCCTAACCCTAACCCTAACCCTAACCCTAACCCTAACCCTAACCCTAACCCTAACCCTAACCCTAACCCTAACCCTAACCCTAACCCTAACCCTAACCCTAACCCTAACCCTAACCCTAACCCTAACCCTAACCCTAACCCTAACCCTAACCCTAACCCTAACCCTAACCCTAACCCTAACCCTAACCCTAACCCTAACCCTAACCCTAACCCTAACCCTAACCCTAACCCTAACCCTAACCCTAACCCTAACCCTAACCCTAACCCTAACCCTAACCCTAACCCTAACCCTAACCCTAACCCTAACCCTAACCCTAACCCTAACCCTAACCCTAACCCTAACCCTAACCCTAACCCTAACCCTAACCCTAACCCTAACCCTAACCCTAACCCTAACCCTAACCCTAACCCTAACCCTAACCCTAACCCTAACCCTAACCCTAACCCTAACCCTAACCCTAACCCTAACCCTAACCCTAACCCTAACCCTAACCCTAACCCTAACCCTAACCCTAACCCTAACCCTAACCCTAACCCTAACCCTAACCCTAACCCTAACCCTAACCCTAACCCTAACCCTAACCCTAACCCTAACCCTAACCCTAACCCTAACCCTAACCCTAACCCTAACCCTAACCCTAACCCTAACCCTAACCCTAACCCTAACCCTAACCCTAACCCTAACCCTAACCCTAACCCTAACCCTAACCCTAACCCTAACCCTAACCCTAACCCTAACCCTAACCCTAACCCTAACCCTAACCCTAACCCTAACCCTAACCCTAACCCTAACCCTAACCCTAACCCTAACCCTAACCCTAACCCTAACCCTAACCCTAACCCTAACCCTAACCCTAACCCTAACCCTAACCCTAACCCTAACCCTAACCCTAACCCTAACCCTAACCCTAACCCTAACCCTAACCCTAACCCTAACCCTAACCCTAACCCTAACCCTAACCCTAACCCTAACCCTAACCCTAACCCTAACCCTAACCCTAACCCTAACCCTAACCCTAACCCTAACCCTAACCCTAACCCTAACCCTAACCCTAACCCTAACCCTAACCCTAACCCTAACCCTAACCCTAACCCTAACCCTAACCCTAACCCTAACCCTAACCCTAACCCTAACCCTAACCCTAACCCTAACCCTAACCCTAACCCTAACCCTAACCCTAACCCTAACCCTAACCCTAACCCTAACCCTAACCCTAACCCTAACCCTAACCCTAACCCTAACCCTAACCCTAACCCTAACCCTAACCCTAACCCTAACCCTAACCCTAACCCTAACCCTAACCCTAACCCTAACCCTAACCCTAACCCTAACCCTAACCCTAACCCTAACCCTAACCCTAATCCTAACCCTAACCCTAACCCTAACCCTAACCCTAACCCTAACCCTAACCCTAACCCTAACCCTAGCCCTAACCCTAACCCAACCCTAACCCTAACCCTAACCCTAACCCTAACCCTAACCCTAACCCTAACCCTAAAAAAAATTTTAGAGTCTTCTGAACTTTTTACTAGTCAATGTATAATCCATACGTTTTAGCACTCTTACACAAACAATTCTTGACTAAAACAGTTAAAACTTTGCAAATATGTTGTTTAATGTATTGGCTACGACACGCTTTTTTTATTTTTGCTTAAAATTGTTTAGAAAAAATTTTAGAGTCTTCTGAACTTTTTACTAGTCAATGTATAATCCATACGTTTTAGCACTCTTACACAAACAATTCTTGACTAAAACAGTTAAAACTTTGCAAATATGTTGTTTAATGTATTGGCTACGACACGCTTTTTTATTTTTGCTTAAAATTGTTTAGAAAAAATTTTACGGTCTTCTGAACTTTTTACATTAAAAAACACCTATGCTTGCTTTCGTCAATGTATAATCCATACGTTTTAGCACTCTTACACAAACAATTCTTGACTAAAACAGTTAAAACTTTGCAAATATGTAGTTTAATGCAGTGCTTCTGAACCTTTTTCTAGTGGCGGAACCCTTTTCCGAAGTTCAACTTTTCCGCGGAACCCCTTATTTTATTTTACATAAAATGTTTAATATAATATTTCAAGCAAAAACAAAAGAGTTTCAGTGAAAAACGAATTTTTAAAATTATTATACCATTTTTAGAAATCATACCAATCGTAATAGTATTAAGTCGAGTCAAACTCAAATCGCGCCAGAGGCAATAGGTATTTTATGATTCTATAATAAATAAACTAAAACAAACATGGTTAATCGCATCGTCATAAATATCTTTCCTTGCATAATACAAACAATATGAGAGCTACAGACAACAACGAAATGAAGATGAACCTAATCAAATTCACTGATTACTGTAATAAACGGGTAAAATGCCCAACGAAAAATAGATAAAAAACATTTAGTGCGAAACTTAAACTTGTCTCTTAGCAACAAGCATGTCAATGCGCGGCTGGATTTTGAATAGACTGAGACGGAGACAAGTAGATAAAATTGGAGTCAGCATACAGATCCTTTGCTTCGTTTTAATTTTTGTTAAATGCGAAAAGCCGAACTTGCAAAGATAAGTGGTGGTGAATGGTAAAAGAAATTTTACTGCACGCTTTGCAAGACGGGGTACTCTGAAATAGCACATATCCAAAAATCTAAAAGCTGCTTCCCTTTGAAACTCAATTTCAAATTTGCTATTTTTAGATAGTTGCAGCAATTCGTTTTCTTTATCTGTAGAAAGATTCACTTTTTCTGAAGAAATATCACACATAAAAGGATTCAAAATCCATAAATGTCCGATGCGAACATCTTCAGGAAAATAATGTTGAAACTTTATAGACAAAAGATCAAAGTCGTTGTATATTTCGTCAGAGAAGTTAAATTCTATGTATTTTCATGGGCCTCATCAAACCGGTGAAACATCGCTAAATTACTATTGCTAACCTTTTTCTACCAAAAGTTAATTCTATTTTTAAACGCCTCAATCTTGTCTTTCATGACAAAAATGGAATTTTGCTTCCCTTGCATGCTTAAGTTTAAAGCGTTTAATTCTTCGAAAATATCGGTTAGATAAGCTAGCCTGGCCAAAAAAACATCATCTTCAAAGAACTTCACTAATTTTAAGCCTTCATCTTTAAGAAAGGTGAACACCTGCTTCTATAATTCAACGAAATGAACCAGTGTCCGCCCATTGACAGCCAGCAAACTTCGTTGTGATAAAGAAGTCGCAGATGGTCAGCATCTAAACTTTCACATAGGTCTTTGAAATATCTGGCCTTTGTGTCACTTTTCTTTATAAAATTAACAGTTTTAATCGACGCTGAGAGAACTTCTTGTAAACAAGAAGGAAGATGTTTTGTTGCCAAATTTTCTGTATGTTAAAAACAATGCATTCATCATTTAGCTTCAATTTCTTTATCCTTCATTTTCCTCACTACACCATTTTTGGACCCAGTCATAGACGCTGCACCGTCAGTACAAATGCCGACATATTTATTCCACTCTAAACCCTTGCTGATGAAATAATTTTCAACACATTTCATTACTTCAACAGAAGTTGTTTTTGTGGGTAGTTCTCCACAAAATAATATATCTTTGTTGAATCCTTCCTGCCCACAATATCTAACAAAAACGAGTAACAAGACTTTGCAGCTTACTTCAGTAGACAGTTGAAGTTTTATGATTTATGTTTTTTTTTTTTTTTAATTTCTTTTTTAAATTTCGAAAGGCTTCGCGGAACCCCTGAGAGGCGTCGCGGAACCCTAGGGTTCCGCGGAACCCCATTTCAGAAGCACTGGTTTAATGTATTGGCTACGACACGCTTTTTTTATTTTTGCTTAAAATTGTTTAGAAAAAATTTTACAGTCTTCTGAACTTTTTACATTAAAAAACACCTATGCTTGCTTTCGTCAATGTATAATCCATACGTTTTAGCACTCTTACACAAACAATTCTTGACTAAAACAGTTAAAACTTTGCAAATATGTTGTTTAATGTATTGGCTACGACACGCTTTTTTTATTTTTGCTTAAAATTGTTTAGAAAAAATTTTAGAGTCCTCTGAACTTTTTACTAGTCAATGTATAATCCATACGTTTTAGCACTCTTACACAAACAATTCTTGACTAAAACAGTTAAAACTTTGCAAATATGTTGTTTAATGTATTGGCTACGACACGCTTTTTTTATTTTTGCTTAAAATTGTTTAGAAAAAACTTTACAGTCTTCTGAACTTTTTACATTAAAAAACACCTATTCTTGCTTTCGTCAATGTATAATCCATACGTTTTAGCACTCTTACACAAACAATTCTTGACTAAAACAGTTAAAACTTTGCAAATATGTTGTTTAATGTATTGGCTACGACACGCTTTTTTTATTTTTGCTTAAAATTGTTTAGAAAAAATTTTAGAGTCTTCTGAACTTTTTACTAGTCAATGTATAATCCATACGTTTTAGCACTCTTACACAAACAATTCTTGACTAAAACAGTTAAAACTTTGCAAATATGTTGTTTAATGTATTGACTACGACACGCTTTTTTTATTTTTGCTTAAAATTGTTTAGAAAAAATTTTACGGTCTTCTGAACTTTTTACATTAAAAAACACCTATGCTTGCTTTCGTCAATGTATAATCCATACGTTTTAGCACTCTTACACAAACAATTCTTGACTAAAACAGTTAAAACTTTGCAAATATGTTGTTTAATGTATTGGCTACGACACGCTTTTTTTATTTTTGCTTTAAATTGTTTAGAAAAAATTTACAGTCTTCTGAACTTTTTACATTAAAAAACACCTATGCTTGCTTTCGTCAATGTATAATCCATACGTTTTAGCACTCTTACACAAACAATTCTTGACTAAAACAGTTAAAACTTTGCAAATATGTTGTTTTATGTATTGGCTACGACACGCTTTTTTTATTTTTGCTTAAAATTGTTTAGAAAAAATTTTACGGTCTTCTGAACTTTTTACATTAAAAAACACCTATGCTTGCTTTCGTCAATGTATAATCCATACGTTTTAGCACTCTTACACAAACAATTCTTGACTAAAACAGTTAAAACTTTGCAAATATGTTGTTTAATGTATTGGCTACGACACGTTTTTTTTATTTTTGCTTAAAATTGTTTAGAAAAAATTTTAGAGTCTTCTGAACTTTTTACTAGTCAATGTATAATCCATACGTTTTAGCACTCTTACACAAACAATTCTTGACTAAAACAGTTAAAACTTTGCAAATATGTTGTTTAATGTATTGGCTACGACACGCTTTTTTTATTTTTGCTTAAAATTGTTTAGAAAAAATTTTACGGTCTTCTGAACTTTTTACATTAAAAAACACCTATGCTTGCTTTCGTCAATGTATAATCCATACGTTTTAGCACTCTTACACAAACAATTCTTGACTAAAACAGTTAAAACTTTGCAAATATGTTGTTTAATGTATTGGCTACGACACGCTTTTTTTATTTTTGCTTAAAATTGTTTAGAAAAAATTTTAGAGTCTTCTGAACTTTTTACTAGTCAATGTATAATCCATACGTTTTAGCACTCTTACACAAACAATTCTTGACTAAAACAGTTAAAACTTTGCAAATATGTTGTTTAATGTATTGACTACGACACGCTTTTTTTATTTTTGCTTAAAATTGTTTAGAAAAAATTTTACGGTCTTCTGAACTTTTTACATTAAAAAACACCTATGCTTGCTTTCGTCAATGTATAATCCATACGTTTTAGCACTCTTACACAAACAATTCTTGACTAAAACAGTTAAAACTTTGCAAATATGTTGTTTAATGTATTGGCTACGACACGCTTTTTTTATTTTTGCTTTAAATTGTTTAGAAAAAATTTACAGTCTTCTGAACTTTTTACATTAAAAAACACCTATGCTTGCTTTCGTCAATGTATAATCCATACGTTTTAGCACTCTTACACAAACAATTCTTGACTAAAACAGTTAAAACTTTGCAAATATGTTGTTTTATGTATTGGCTACGACACGCTTTTTTTATTTTTGCTTAAAATTGTTTAGAAAAAATTTTACGGTCTTCTGAACTTTTTACATTAAAAAACACCTATGCTTGCTTTCGTCAATGTATAATCCATACGTTTTAGCACTCTTACACAAACAATTCTTGACTAAAACAGTTAAAACTTTGCAAATATGTTGTTTAATGTATTGGCTACGACACGTTTTTTTTATTTTTGCTTAAAATTGTTTAGAAAAAATTTTAGAGTCTTCTGAACTTTTTACTAGTCAATGTATAATCCATACGTTTTAGCACTCTTACACAAACAATTCTTGACTAAAACAGTTAAAACTTTGCAAATATGTTGTTTAATGTATTGGCTACGACACGCTTTTTTTATTTTTGCTTAAAATTGTTTAGAAAAAATTTTACGGTCTTCTGAACTTTTTACATTAAAAAACACCTATGCTTGCTTTCGTCAATGTATAATCCATACGTTTTAGCACTCTTACACAAACAATTCTTGACTAAAACAGTTAAAACTTTGCAAATATGTTGTTTAATGTATTGGCTACGACACGCTTTTTTTATTTTTGCTTAAAATTGTTTAGAAAAAATTTTAGAGTCTTCTGAACTTTTTACTAGTCAATGTATAATCCATACGTTTTAGCACTCTTACACAAACAATTCTTGACTAAAACAGTTAAAACTTTGCAAATATGTTGTTTAATGTATTGGCTACGACACGCTTTTTTTATTTTTGCTTAAAATTGTTTAGAAAAAATTTTACGGTCTTCTGAACTTTTTACATTAAAAAACACCTATGCTTGCTTTCGTCAATGTATAATCCATACGTTTTAGCACTCTTACACAAACAATTCTTGACTAAAACAGTTAAAACTTTGCAAATATGTTGTTTAATGTATTGGCTACGACACGCTTTTTTTATTTTTGCTTAAAATTGTTTAGAAAAAATTTTAGAGTCCTCTGAACTTTTTACTAGTCAATGTATAATCCATACGTTTTAGCACTCTTACACAAACAATTCTTGACTAAAACAGTTAAAACTTTGCAAATATGTTGTTTAATGTATTGGCTACGACACGCTTTTTTTATTTTTGCTTAAAATTGTTTAGAAAAAACTTTACAGTCTTCTGAACTTTTTACATTAAAAAACACCTATTCTTGCTTTCGTCAATGTATAATCCATACGTTTTAGCACTCTTACACAAACAATTCTTGACTAAAACAGTTAAAACTTTGCAAATATGTTGTTTAATGTATTGGCTACGACACGCTTTTTTTATTTTTGCTTAAAATTTTTTAGAAAAAATTTTAGAGTCTTCTGAACTTTTTACATTAAAAAACACCTATGCTTGCTTTCGTCAATGTATAATCCATACGTTTTAGCACTCTTACACAAACAATTCTTGACTAAAACAGTTAAAACTTTGCAAATATGTTGTTTAATGTATTGGCTACGACACGCTTTTTTTATTTTTGCTTTAAATTGTTTAGAAAAAATTTACAGTCTTCTGAACTTTTTACATTAAAAAACACCTATGCTTGCTTTCGTCAATGTATAATCCATACGTTTTAGCACTCTTACACAAACAATTCTTGACTAAAACAGTTAAAACTTTGCAAATATGTTGTTTTATGTATTGGCTACGACACGCTTTTTTTATTTTTGCTTAAAATTGTTTAGAAAAAATTTTACGGTCTTCTGAACTTTTTACATTAAAAAACACCTATGCTTGCTTTCGTCAATGTATAATCCATACGTTTTAGCACTCTTACACAAACAATTCTTGACTAAAACAGTTAAAACTTTGCAAATATGTTGTTTAATGTATTGGCTACGACACGTTTTTTTTATTTTTGCTTAAAATTGTTTAGAAAAAATTTTAGAGTCTTCTGAACTTTTTACTAGTCAATGTATAATCCATACGTTTTAGCACTCTTACACAAACAATTCTTGACTAAAACAGTTAAAACTTTGCAAATATGTTGTTTAATGTATTGGCTACGACACGCTTTTTTTATTTTTGCTTAAAATTGTTTAGAAAAAATTTTAGAGTCTTCTGAACTTTTTACTAGTCAATGTATAATCCATACGTTTTAGCACTCTTACACAAACAATTCTTGACTAAAACAGTTAAAACTTTGCAAATATGTTGTTTAATGTATTGGCTACGACACGCTTTTTTTATTTTTGCTTAAAATTGTTTAGAAAAAATTTTACGGTCTTCTGAACTTTTTACATTAAAAAACACCTATGCTTGCTTTCGTCAATGTATAATCCATACGTTTTAGCACTCTTACACAAACAATTCTTGACTAAAACAGTTAAAACTTTGCAAATATGTAGTTTAATGTATTGGCTACGACACGCTTTTTTTATTTTTGCTTAAAATTGTTTAGAAAAAATTTTACAGTCTTCTGAACTTTTTACATTAAAAAACACCTATGCTTGCTTTCGTCAATGTATAATCCATACGTTTTAGCACTCTTACACAAACAATTCTTGACTAAAACAGTTAAAACTTTGCAAATATGTTGTTTAATGTATTGGCTACGTCACGCTTTTTTTATTTTTGCTTAAAATTGTTTAGAAAAAATTTTAGAGTCCTCTGAACTTTTTACTAGTCAATGTATAATCCATACGTTTTAGCACTCTTACACAAACAATTCTTGACTAAAACAGTTAAAACTTTGCAAATATGTTGTTTAATGTATTGGCTACGACACGCTTTTTTTATTTTTGCTTAAAATTGTTTAGAAAAAACTTTACAGTCTTCTGAACTTTTTACATTAAAAAACACCTATTCTTGCTTTCGTCAATGTATAATCCATACGTTTTAGCACTCTTACACAAACAATTCTTGACTAAAACAGTTAAAACTTTGCAAATATGTTGTTTAATGTATTGGCTACGACACGCTTTTTTTATTTTTGCTTAAAATTGTTTAGAAAAAATTTTAGAGTCTTCTGAACTTTTTACTAGTCAATGTATAATCCATACGTTTTAGCAATCTTACACAAACAATTCTTGACTAAAACAGTTAAAACTTTGCGAATATATTGTTTAATGTATTGGCTACGACACGCTTTTTTTATTTTTGCTTAAAATTGTTTAGAAAAAATTTTACAGTCTTCTGAACTTTTTACATTAAAAAACACCTATGCTTGCTTTCGTAAATGTATAATCCATACGTTTTAGCACTCTTACACAAACAATTCTTGACTAAAACAGTTAAAACTTTGCAAATATGTTGTTTAAAGTATTGACTACGACACGCTTTTTTTATTTTTGCTTAAAATTGTTTAGAAAAAATTTTACGGTCTTCTGAACTTTTTACATTAAAAAACACCTATGCTTGCTTTCGTCAATGTATAATCCATACGTTTTAGCACTCTTACACAAACAATTCTTGACTAAAACAGTTAAAACTTTGCAAATATGTTGTTTAATGTATTGGCTACGACACGCTTTTTTTATTTTTGCTTTAAATTGTTTAGAAAAAATTTTACAGTCTTCTGAACTTTTTACATTAAAAAACACCTATGCTTGCTTTCGTCATTGTATAATCCATACGTTTTAGCACTCTTACACAAACAATTCTTGACTAAAACAGTTAAAACTTTGCAAATATGTTGTTTAATGTATTGGCTACGACACGCTTTTTTTATTTTTGCTTAAAATTGTTTAGAAAAAATTTTACGGTCTTCTGAACTTTTTACATTAAAAAACACCTATGCTTGCTTTCGTCAATGTAAAATCCATACGTTTTAGCACTCTTACACAAACAATTCTTGACTAAAACAGTTAAAACTTTGCAAATATGTTGTTTAATGTATTGGCTACGACACGCTTTTTTTATTTTTGCTTAAAATTGTTTAGAAAAAATTTTAGAGTCTTCTGAACTTTTTACTAGTCATTGTATAAACCATACGTTTTAGCACTCTTACACAAACAATTCTTGACTAAAACAGTTAAAACTTTGCAAATATGTTGTTTAATGTATTGGCTACGACACGCTTTTTTTATTTTTGCTTAAAATTGTTTAGAAAAAATTTTACGGTCTTCTGAACTTTTTACATTAAAAAACACCTATGCTTGCTTTCGTCAATGTATAATCCATACGTTTTAGCACTCTTACACAAACAATTCTTGACTAAAACAGTTAAAACTTTGCAAATATGTTGTTTAATGTATTGGCTACGACACGCTTTTTTTATTTTTGCTTAAAATTGTTTAGAAAAAATTTTACGGTCTTCTGAACTTTTTACATTAAAAAACACCTATTCTTGCTTTCGTCAATGTATAATCCATACGTTTTAGCACTCTTACACAAACAATTCTTGACTAAAACAGTTAAAACTTTGCAAATATGTTGTTTAATGTATTGGCTACGACACGCTTTTTTTATTTTTGCTTAAAATTGTTTAGAAAAAATTTTACGGTCTTCTGAACTTTTTACATTAAAAAACACCTATGCTTGCTTTCGTCAATGTATAATCCATACGTTTTAGCACTCTTACACAAACAATTCTTGACTAAAACAGTTAAAACTTTGCAAATATGTTGTTTAATGTATTGGCTACGACACGCTTTTTTTATTTTTGCTTAAAATTGTTTAGAAAAAATTTTACAGTATTCTGAACTTTTTACTAGTCAATGTATAATCCATAAGTTTTAGCACTCTTACACAAACAATTCTTGACTAAAACAGTTAAAACTCTGCAAATATGTTGTTTAATGTATTGGCTACGACACGCTTTTTTTATTTTTGCTTAAAATTGTTTAGAAAAAATTTTACAGTCTTCTGAACTTTTTACATTAAAAAACACCTATGCTTGCTTTTGTCAATGTATAATCCATACGTTTTAGCACTCTTACACAAACAATTCTTGACTAAAACAGTTAAAACTTTGCAAACATGTTTTTTAATGTATTGGCTACGACACGCTTTTTTTATTTTTGCTTAAAATTGTTTAGAAAAAATTTTACGGTCTTCTGAACTTTTTACTAGTCGTTGTATAATCCATACGTTTTAGCACTCTTACACAAACAATTCTTGACTAAAACAGTTAAAACTTTGCAAATATGTTGTTTAATGTATTGGCTACGACACGCTTTTTTTATTTTTGCTTAAAATTGTTTAGAAAAAATTTTACAGTCTTCTGAACTTTTTACATTAAAAAACACCTATGCTTGCTTTCGTCAATGTATAATCCATACGTTTTAGCACTCTTACATAAACAATTCTTGACTAAAACAGTTAAAACTTTGTAATTTATGTTGTTTAATGTATTGGCTACGACACGCTTTTTTTATTTTTGCTTAAAATTGTTTAGAAAAAATTTTAGAGTCTTCTGAACTTTTTACTAGTCGTTGTATAATCCATACGTTTTAGCACTCTTACACAAACAATTCTTGACTAAAACAGTTAAAACTTTGCAAATATGTTGTTTAATGTATTGGCTACGACACGCTTTTTTTATTTTTGCTTAAAATTGTTTAGAAAAAATTTTACGGTCTTCTGAACTTTTTACATTAAAAAACACCTATGCTTGCTTTCGTCAATGTATAATCCATACGTTTTAGCACTCTTACACAAACAATTCTTGACTAAAACAGTTAAAACTTTGCAAATATGTTGTTTAATGTATTGGCTACGACACGCTTTTTTTATTTTTGCTTAAAATTGTTTAGAAAAAATTTTACGGTCTTCTGAACTTTTTACATTAAAAAACACCTATTCTTGCTTTCGTCAATGTATAATCCATACGTTTTAGCACTCTTACACAAACAATTCTTGACTAAAACAGTTAAAACTTTGCAAATATGTTGTTTAATGTATTGGCTACGACACGCTTTTTTTATTTTTGCTTTAAATTGTTTAGAAAAAATTTACAGTCTTCTGAACTTTTTACATTAATTAACACCTATGCTTGCTTTCGTCAATGTATAATCCATACGTTTTAGCACTCTTACACAAACAATTCTTGACTAAAACAGTTAAAACTTTGTAATTTATGTTGTTTAATGTATTGGCTACGACACGCTTTTTTTATTTTTGCTTAAAATTGTTTAGAAAAAATTTTAGAGTCTTCTGAACTTTTTACTAGTCGTTGTATAATCCATACGTTTTAGCACTCTTACACAAACAATTCTTGACTAAAACAGTTAAAACTTTGCAAATATGTTGTTTAATGTATTGGCTACGACACGCTTTTTTTATTTTTGCTTAAAATTGTTTAGAAAAAATTTTACAGTCTTCTAAACTTTTTACATTAAAAAACACCTATGCTTGCTTTCGTCGATGTATAAACCATACGTTTTAGCACTCTTACACAAACAATTCTTGACTAAAACAGTTAAAACTTTGCAAATATGTTGTTTAATGTATTGGCTACGACATGCTTTTTTATTTTTGCTTAAAATTGTTTAGAAAAAATTTTACGGTCTTCTGAACTTTTTACATTAAAAAACACCTATGCTTGCTTTCGTCAATGTATAATCCATACGTTTTAGCACTCTTACACAAACAATTCTTGACTAAAACAGTTAAAACTTTGCAAATATGTTGTTTAATGTATTGGCTACGACACGCTTTTTTTATTTTTGCTTTAAATTGTTTAGAAAAAATTTACAGTCTTCTGAACTTTTTACATTAAAAAACACCTATGCTTGCTTTCGTCATTGTATAATCCATACGTTTTAGCACTCTTACACAAACAATTTTTGACTAAAACAGTTAAAACTTTGCAAATATGTTGTTTAATGTATTGGCTACGACACGCTTTTTTTATTTTTGCTTAAAATTGTTTAGAAAAAATTTTACGGTCTTCTGAACTTTTTACATTAAAAAACACCTATGCTTGCTTTCGTCAATGTATAATCCATACGTTTTAGCACTCTTACACAAACAATTCTTGACTAAAACAGTTAAAACTTTGCAAATATGTTGTTTAATGTATTGGCTACGACACGCTTTTTTTATTTTTGCTTAAAATTGTTTAGAAAAAATTTTAGAGTCTTCTGAACTTTTTACTAGTCATTGTATAAACCATACGTTTTAGCACTCTTACACAAACAATTCTTGACTAAAACAGTTAAAACTTTGCAAATATGTTGTTTAATGTATTGGCTACGACACGCTTTTTTTATTTTTGCTTAAAATTGTTTAGAAAAAATTTTACGGTCTTCTGAACTTTTTACATTAAAAAACACCTATGCTTGCTTTCGTCAATGTATAATCCATACGTTTTAGCACTCTTACACAAACAATTCTTGACTAAAACAGTTAAAACTTTGCAAATATGTTGTTTAATGTATTGGCTACGACACGCTTTTCTTATTTTTGCTTAAAATTGTTTAGAAAAAATTTTACGGTCTTCTGAACTTTTTACATTAAAAAACACCTATTCTTGCTTTCGTCAATGTATAATCCATACGTTTTAGCACTCTTACACAAACAATTCTTGACTAAAACAGTTAAAACTTTGCAAATATATTGTTTAATGTATTGGCTACGACACGCTTTTTTTATTTTTGCTTAAAATTGTTTAGAAAAAATTTTACAGTCTTCTGAACTTTTTACATTAAAAAACACCTATGCTTGCTTTCGTAAATGTATAATCCATACGTTTTAGCACTCTTACACAAACAATTCTTGACTAAAACAGTTAAAACTTTGCAAATATGTTGTTTAATGTATTGACTACGACACGCTTTTTTTATTTTTGCTTAAAATTGTTTAGAAAAAATTTTACGGTCTTCTGAACTTTTTACATTAAAAAACACCTATGCTTGCTTTCGTCAATGTATAATCCATACGTTTTAGCACTCTTACACAAACAATTCTTGACTAAAACAGTTAAAACTTTGCAAATATGTTGTTTAATGTATTGGCTACGACACGCTTTTTTTATTTTTGCTTTAAATTTTTTAGATAAAATTTACAGTCTTCTGAACTTTTTACTAGTCATTGTATAAACCATACGTTTTAGCACTCTTACACAAACAATTCTTGACTAAAACAGTTAAAACTTTGCAAATATGTTGTTTAATGTATTGGCTACGACACGCTTTTTTTATTTTTGCTTAAAATTGTTTAGAAAAAATTTTACGGTCTTCTGAACTTTTTACATTAAAAAACACCTATGCTTGCTTTCGTCAATGTATAATCCATACGTTTTAGCACTCTTACACAAACAATTCTTGACTAAAACAGTTAAAACTTTGCAAATATGTTGTTTAATGTATTGGCTACGACACGCTTTTCTTATTTTTGCTTAAAATTGTTTAGAAAAAATTTTACGGTCTTCTGAACTTTTTACATTAAAAAACACCTATTCTTGCTTTCGTCAATGTATAATCCATACGTTTTAGCACTCTTACACAAACAATTCTTGACTAAAACAGTTAAAACTTTGCAAATATATTGTTTAATGTATTGGCTACGACATGCTTTTTTATTTTTGCTTAAAATTGTTTAGAAAAAATTTTACAGTCTTCTAAACTTTTTACATTAAAAAACACCTATGCTTGCTTTCGTCGATGTATAAACCATACGTTTTAGCACTCTTACACAAACAATTCTTGACTAAAACAGTTAAAACTTTGCAAATATGTTGTTTAATGTATTGGCTACGACATGCTTTTTTATTTTTGCTTAAAATTGTTTAGAAAAAATTTTACGGTCTTCTGAACTTTTTACATTAAAAAACACCTATGCTTGCTTTCGTCAATGTATAATCCATACGTTTTAGCACTCTTACACAAACAATTCTTGACTAAAACAGTTAAAACTTTGCAAATATGTTGTTTAATGTATTGGCTACGACACGCTTTTTTTATTTTTGCTTTAAATTGTTTAGAAAAAATTTACAGTCTTCTGAACTTTTTACATTAAAAAACACCTATGCTTGCTTTCGTCATTGTATAATCCATACGTTTTAGCACTCTTACACAAACAATTTTTGACTAAAACAGTTAAAACTTTGCAAATATGTTGTTTAATGTATTGGCTACGACACGCTTTTTTTATTTTTGCTTAAAATTGTTTAGAAAAAATTTTACGGTCTTCTGAACTTTTTACATTAAAAAACACCTATGCTTGCTTTCGTCAATGTATAATCCATACGTTTTAGCACTCTTACACAAACAATTCTTGACTAAAACAGTTAAAACTTTGCAAATATGTTGTTTAATGTATTGGCTACGACACGCTTTTTTTATTTTTGCTTAAAATTGTTTAGAAAAAATTTTAGAGTCTTCTGAACTTTTTACTAGTCATTGTATAAACCATACGTTTTAGCACTCTTACACAAACAATTCTTGACTAAAACAGTTAAAACTTTGCAAATATGTTGTTTAATGTATTGGCTACGACACGCTTTTTTTATTTTTGCTTAAAATTGTTTAGAAAAAATTTTACGGTCTTCTGAACTTTTTACATTAAAAAACACCTATGCTTGCTTTCGTCAATGTATAATCCATACGTTTTAGCACTCTTACACAAACAATTCTTGACTAAAACAGTTAAAACTTTGCAAATATGTTGTTTAATGTATTGGCTACGACACGCTTTTCTTATTTTTGCTTAAAATTGTTTAGAAAAAATTTTACGGTCTTCTGAACTTTTTACATTAAAAAACACCTATTCTTGCTTTCGTCAATGTATAATCCATACGTTTTAGCACTCTTACACAAACAATTCTTGACTAAAACAGTTAAAACTTTGCAAATATATTGTTTAATGTATTGGCTACGACACGCTTTTTTTATTTTTGCTTAAAATTGTTTAGAAAAAATTTTACAGTCTTCTGAACTTTTTACATTAAAAAACACCTATGCTTGCTTTCGTAAATGTATAATCCATACGTTTTAGCACTCTTACACAAACAATTCTTGACTAAAACAGTTAAAACTTTGCAAATATGTTGTTTAATGTATTGACTACGACACGCTTTTTTTATTTTTGCTTAAAATTGTTTAGAAAAAATTTTACGGTCTTCTGAACTTTTTACATTAAAAAACACCTATGCTTGCTTTCGTCAATGTATAATCCATACGTTTTAGCACTCTTACACAAACAATTCTTGACTAAAACAGTTAAAACTTTGCAAATATGTTGTTTAATGTATTGGCTACGACACGCTTTTTTTATTTTTGCTTTAAATTTTTTAGATAAAATTTACAGTCTTCTGAACTTTTTACTAGTCATTGTATAAACCATACGTTTTAGCACTCTTACACAAACAATTCTTGACTAAAACAGTTAAAACTTTGCAAATATGTTGTTTAATGTATTGGCTACGACACGCTTTTTTTATTTTTGCTTAAAATTGTTTAGAAAAAATTTTACGGTCTTCTGAACTTTTTACATTAAAAAACACCTATGCTTGCTTTCGTCAATGTATAATCCATACGTTTTAGCACTCTTACACAAACAATTCTTGACTAAAACAGTTAAAACTTTGCAAATATGTTGTTTAATGTATTGGCTACGACACGCTTTTCTTATTTTTGCTTAAAATTGTTTAGAAAAAATTTTACGGTCTTCTGAACTTTTTACATTAAAAAACACCTATTCTTGCTTTCGTCAATGTATAATCCATACGTTTTAGCACTCTTACACAAACAATTCTTGACTAAAACAGTTAAAACTTTGCAAATATATTGTTTAATGTATTGGCTACGACACGCTTTTTTTATTTTTGCTTAAAATTGTTTAGAAAAAATTTTACAGTCTTCTGAACTTTTTACATTAAAAAACACCTATGCTTGCTTTCGTAAATGTATAATCCATACGTTTTAGCACTCTTACACAAACAATTCTTGACTAAAACAGTTAAAACTTTGCAAATATGTTGTTTAATGTATTGACTACGACACGCTTTTTTTATTTTTGCTTAAAATTGTTTAGAAAAAATTTTACGGTCTTCTGAACTTTTTACATTAAAAAACACCTATGCTTGCTTTCGTCAATGTATAATCCATACGTTTTAGCACTCTTACACAAACAATTCTTGACTAAAACAGTTAAAACTTTGCAAATATGTTGTTTAATGTATTGGCTACGACACGCTTTTTTTATTTTTGCTTTAAATTTTTTAGATAAAATTTACAGTCTTCTGAACTTTTTACATTAAAAAACACCTATGCTTGCTTTCGTCAATGTATAATCCATACGTTTTAGCACTCTTACACAAACAATTCTTGACTAAAACAGTTAAAACTTTGCAAATATGTTGTTTAATGTATTGGCTACGACACGCTTTTTTTATTTTTGCTTAAAATTGTTTAGAAAAAAATTTACGGTCTTCTGAACTTTTTACATTAAAAAACACCTATGCTTGCTTTCGTCAATGTATAATCCATACGTTTTAGCACTCTTACACAAACAATTCTTGACTAAAACAGTTAAAACTTTGCAAATATGTTGTTTAATGTATTGGCTACGACACGCTTTTTTTATTTTTGCTTAAAATTGTTTAGAAAAAATTTTAAAGTCTTCTGAACTTTTTACTAGTCAATGTATAATCCATACGTTTTAGCACTCTTACACAAACAATTCTTGACTAAAACAGTTAAAACTTTGCAAATATGTTGTTTAATGTATTGGCTACGACACGCTTTTTTTATTTTTGCTTAAAATTGTTTAGAAAAAATTTTACGGTCTTCTGAACTTTTTACATTAAAAAACACCTATGCTTGCTTTCGTCAATGTATAATCCATACGTTTTAGCACTCTTACACAAACAATTCTTGACTAAAACAGTTAAAACTTTGCAAATATGTTGTTTAATGTATTGGCTACGACACGCTTTTTTTATTTTTGCTTAAAATTGTTTAGAAAAAATTTTACAGTCTTCTGAACTTTTTACATTAAAAAACACCTATGCTTGCTTTCGTCAATGTATAATCCATACGTTTTAGCACTCTTACATAAACAATTCTTGACTAAAACAGTTAAAACTTTGTAATTTATGTTGTTTAATGTATTGGCTACGACACGCTTTTTTTATTTTTGCTTAAAATTGTTTAGAAAAAATTTTAGAGTCTTCTTAACTTTTTACTAGTCGTTGTATAATCCATACGTTTTAGCACTCTTACACAAACAATTCTTGACTAAAACAGTTAAAACTTTGCAAATATGTTGTTTAATGTATTGGCTACGACACGCTTTTTTTATTTTTGCTTAAAATTGTTTAGAAAAATTTTTACAGTCTTCTAAACTTTTTACATTAAAAAACACCTATGCTTGCTTTCGTCGATGTATAAACCATACGTTTTAGCACTCTTACACAAACAATTCTTGACTAAAACAGTTAAAACTTTGCAAATATGTTGTTTAATGTATTGGCTACGACACGCTTTTTTTATTTTTGCTTAAAATTGTTTAGAAAAAATTTTACGGTCTTCTGAACTTTTTACATTAAAAAACACCTATGCTTGCTTTCGTCAATGTATAATCCATACGTTTTAGCACTCTTACACAAACAATTCTTGACTAAAACAGTTAAAACTTTGCAAATATGTTGTTTAATGTATTGGCTACGACACGCTTTTTTTATTTTTGCTTAAAATTGTTTAGAAAAAATTTTAGAGTCTTCTGAACATTTTACATTAAAAAACACCTATGCTTGCTTTCGTCAATGTATAATCCATACGTTTTAGCACTCTTACACAAACAATTCTTGACTAAAACAGTTAAAACTTTGCAAATATGTTGTTTAATGTATTGGCTACGACACGCTTTTTTTATTTTTGCTTAAAATTGTTTAGAAAAAATTTTACAGTCTTCTGAACTTTTTACATTAAAAAACACCTATGCTTGCTTTCGTCAATGTATAATCCATACGTTTTAGCACTCTTACACAAACAATTCTTGACTAAAACAGTTAAAACTTTGCAAATATGTTGTTTAATGTATTGGCTACGACACGCTTTTTTTATTTTTGCTTAAAATTGTTTAGAAAAAATTTTACGGTCTTCTGAACTTTTTACATTAAAAAACACCTATGCTTGCTTTCGTCAATGTATAATCCATACGTTTTAGCACTCTTACACAAACAATTCTTGACTAAAACAGTTAAAACTTTGCAAATATGTTGTTTAATGTATTGGCTACGACACGCTTTTTTTATTTTTGCTTTAAATTGTTTAGAAAAAATTTTACGGTCTTCTGAACTTTTTACATTAAAAAACACCTATGCTTGCTTTCGTCAATGTATAATCCATACGTTTTAGCACTCTTACACAAACAATTCTTGACTAAAACAGTTAAAACTTTGCAAATATGTTGTTTAATGTATTGGCTACGACACACTTTTTTTATTTTTGCTTAAAATTGTTTAGAAAAAAATTTACAGTCTTCTGAACTTTTTACATTAAAAAACACCTATGCTTGCTTTCGTCAATGTATAATCCATACGTTTTAGCACTCTTACACAAACAATTCTTGACTAAAACAGTTAAAACTTTGCAAACATGTTGTTTAATGTATTGGCTACGACACGCTTTTTTTATTTTTGCTTAAAATTGTTTAGAAAAAATTTTACGGTCTTCTGAACTTTTTACATTAAAAAACACCTATGCTTGCTTTCGTCAATGTATAATCCATACGTTTTAGCACTCTTACACAAACAATTCTTGACTAAAACAGTTAAAACTTTGCAAACATGTTGTTTAATGTATTGGCTACGACACGCTTTTTTTATTTTTGCTTAAAATTGTTTAGAAAAAATTTTACAGTCTTCTGAACTTTTTACATTAAAAAACACCTATGCTTGCTTTCGTCAATGTAAAATCCATACGTTTTAGCACTCTTACACAAACAATTCTTGACTAAAACAGTTAAAACTTTGCAAATATGTTGTTTAATGTATTGGCTACGACAGGCTTTTTTTATTTTTGCTTAAAATTGTTTAGAAAAAATTTTACAGTCTTCTGAACATTTTACATTAAAAAACACCTATGCTTGCTTTCGTCAATGTATAATCCATACGTTTTAGCACTCTTACACAAACAATTCTTGACTAAAACAGTTAAAACTTTGCAAATATGTTGTTTAATGTATTGGCTACGACACGCTTTTTTTATTTTTGCTTAAAATTGTTTAGAAAAAATTTTACAGTCTTCTGAACTTTTTACATTAAAAAACACCTATGCTTGCTTTCGTCAATGTATAATCCATACGTTTTAGCACTCTTACACAAACAATTCTTGACTAAAACAGTTAAAACTTTGCAAATATGTTGTTTAATGTATTGGCTACGACACGCTTTTTTTATTTTTGCTTAAAATTGTTTAGAAAAAATTTTACGGTCTTCTGAACTTTTTACATTAAAAAACACCTATGCTTGCTTTCGTCAATGTATAATCCATACGTTTTAGCACTCTTACACAAACAATTCTTGACTAAAACAGTTAAAACTTTGCAAATATGTTGTTTAATGTATTGGCTACGACACGCTTTTTTTATTTTTGCTTAAAATTGTTTAGAAAAAATTTTATAGTCTTCTGAACTTTTTACATTAAAAAACACCTATGCTTGCTTTCGTCAATGTATAATCCATACGTTTTAGCACTCTTACACAAACAATTCTTGACTAAAACAGTTAAAACTTTGCAAATATGTTGTTTAATGTATTGGCTACGACACGCTTTTTTTATTTTTGCTTAAAATTGTTTAGAAAAAATTTTACGGTCTTCTGAACTTTTTACATTAAAAAACACCTATGCTTGCTTTCGTCAATGTATAATCCATACGTTTTAGCACTCTTACACAAACAATTCTTGACTAAAACAGTTAAAACTTTGCAAATATGTTGTTTAATGTATTGGCTACGACACGCTTTTCTTATTTTTGCTTAAAATTGTTTAGAAAAAATTTTACAGTCTTCTGAACTTTTTACATTAAAAAACACCTATGCTTGCTTTCGTCAATGTATAATCCATACGTTTTAGCACTCTTACACAAACAATTCTTGACTAAAACAGTTAAAACTTTGCAAACATGTTGTTTAATGTATTGGCTACGACACGCTTTTTTTATTTTTGCTTGATATTGATTAGAAAAAATTTTACAGCCTTCTGAACTTTTTACATTAAAAAACACCTATGCTTGCTTTCGTCAATGTATAATCCATACGTTTTAGCACTCTTACACAAACAATTCTTGACTAAAACAGTTAAAAATTTGCAAACATGTTGTTTAATGTATTGGCTACGACACGCTTTTTTTATTTTTGCTTAAAATTGTTTAGAAAAAATTTTACAGTCTTCTGAACTTTTTACATTAAAAAACACCTATGCTTGCTTTCGTCAATGTATAATCATACGTTTTAGCACTCTTACATAAACAATACTTGACTAAAACAGTTAAAACTTTGCAAATATGTTGTTTAATGTATTGGCTACGACACGCGTTTTTTATTTTTGCTTGATATTGATTAGAAAAAATTTTACAGTCTTCTGAACTTTTTACATTAAAAAACACCTATGCTTGCTTTCGTCAATGTATAATCCATACGTTTTAGCACTCTTACACAAACAATTCTTGACTAAAACAGTTAAAACTTTGCAAATATGTTGTTTAATGTATTGACTACGACACGCTTTTTTTATTTTTGCTTAAAATTGTTTAGAAAAAATTTTACGGTCTTCTGAACTTTTTACATTAAAAAACACCTATGCTTGCTTTCGTCAATGTATAATCCATACGTTTTAGCACTCTTACACAAACAATTCTTGACTAAAACAGTTAAAACTTTGCAAATATGTTGTTTAATGTATTGGCTACGACACGCTTTTTTTATTTTTGCTTAAAATTGTTTAGAAAAAATTTTACGGTCTTCTGAACTTTTTACATTAAAAAACACCTATGCTTGCTTTCGTCAATGTATAATCCATACGTTTTAGCCCTCTTACACAAACAATTCTTGACTAAAACAGTAAAAACTTTGCAAATATGTTGTTTAATGTATTGGCTACGACACGTTTTTTTTATTTTTGCTTAAAATTGTTAGAAAAAATTTTAGAGTCTTCTGAACTTTTTACTAGTCAATGTATAATCCATACGTTTTAGCACTCTTACACAAACAATTCTTGACTAAAACAGTTAAAACTTTGCAAATATGTTGTTTAATGTATTGGCTACGACACGCTTTTTTTATTTTTGCTTAAAATTGTTTAAAAAAAATTTTACGGTCTTCTGAACTTTTTACATTAAAAAACACCTTTGCTTGCTTTCGTCAATGTATAATCCATACGTTTTAGCACTCTTACACAAACAATTCTTGACTAAAACAGTTAAAACTTTGCAAATATGTTGTTTAATGTATTGGCTACGACACGTTTTTTTTATTTTTGCTTAAAATTGTTAGAAAAAATTTTAGAGTCTTCTGAACTTTTTACTAGTCAATGTATAATCCATACGTTTTAGCACTCTTACACAAACAATTCTTGACTAAAACAGTTAAAACTTTGCAAATATGTTGTTTAATGTATTGGCTACGACACGCTTTTTTTATTTTTGCTTAAAATTGTTTAAAAAAAATTTTACGGTCTTCTGAACTTTTTACATTAAAAAACACCTATGCTTGCTTTCGTCAATGTATAATCCAAACGTTTTAGCACTCTTACACAAACAATTCTTGACTAAAACAGTTAAAACTTTGCAAATATGTTGTTTAATGTATTGGCTACGACACGCTTTTTTTATTTTTGCTTAAAATTGTTTAAAAAAAATTTTACGGTCTTCTGAACTTTTTACATTAAAAAACACCTATGCTTGCTTTCGTCAATGTATAATCCATACGTTTTAGCACTCTTACACAAACAATTCTTGACTAAAACAGTTAAAACTTTGCAAATATGTTGTTTAATGTATTGGCTACGACACGCTTTTTTTATTTTTGCTTAAAATTGTTTAGAAAAAATTTTAGAGTCTTCTGAACTTTTTACTAGTCAATGTATAATCCATACGTTTTAGCACTCTTACACAAACAATTCTTGACTAAAACAGTTAAAACTTTGCAAATATATTGTTTTATGTATTGGCTACGACACGCTTTTTTTATTTTTGCTTAGAATTGTTTAGAAAAAATTTTACGGTCTTCTGAACTTTTTACATTAAAAAACACCTATTCTTGCTTTCGTCAATGTATAATCCATACGTTTTAGCACTCTTACACAAACAATTCTTGACTAAAACAGTTAAAACTTTGCAAATATATTGTTTAATGTATTGGCTACGACACGCTTTTTTTATTTTTGCTTAGAATTGTTTAGAAAAAATTTTACAGTCTTCTGAACTTTTTACATTAAAAAACACCTATACTTGCTTTCGTCAATGTATAATCCATACGTTTTAGCACTCTTACACAAAGAATTCTTGACTAAAACAGTTAAAACTTTGCAATCATGTCGTTTAATGTATTGGCTACGACACGCTTTTTTTATTTTTGCTTAAAATTGATTAGAAAAAATTTTACAGCCTTCTGAACTTTTTACATTAAAAAACACCTATGCTTGCTTTCGTCAATGTATAATCCATACGTTTTAGCACTCTTACACAAACAATTCTTGACTAAAACAGTTAAAACTTTGCAAACATGTTGTTTAATGTATTGGCTACGACACGCTTTTTTTATTTTTGCTTGATATTGATTAGAAAAAATTTTACAGCCTTCTGAACTTTTTACATTAAAAAACACCTATGCTTGCTTTCGTCAATGTATAATCCATACGTTTTAGCACTCTTACACAAACAATTCTTGACTAAAACAGTTAAAACTTTGCAAACATGTTGTTTAATGTATTGGCTACGACACGCTTTTTTTATTTTTGCTTAAAATTGTTTAGAAAAAATTTTACAGTCTTCTGAACTTTTTACATTAAAAAACACCTATGCTTGCTTTCGTCAATGTATAATCATACGTTTTAGCACTCTTACATAAACAATACTTGACTAAAACAGTTAAAACTTTGCAAATATGTTGTTTAATGTATTGGCTACGACACGCGTTTTTTATTTTTGCTTAAAATTGTTTAGAAAAAATTTTACGGTCTTCTGAACTTTTTACATTAAAAAACACCTATGCTTGCTTTCGTCAATGTATAATCCATACGTTTTAGCACTCTTACACAAACAATTCTTGACTAAAACAGTTAAAACTTTGCAAATATGTTGTTTAATGTATTGGCTACGACACGCTTTTTTTATTTTTGCTTAAAATTGTTTAGAAAATATTTTACAGTCTTCTGAACTTTTTACATTAAAAAACACCTATGCTTGCTTTCGTCAATGTATAATCCATATGTTTTAGCACTCTTACACAAACAATTCTTGACTAAAACAGTTAAAACTTTGCAAATATGTTGTTTAATGTATTGGCTACGACACGCTTTTTTTATTTTTGCTTAAAATTGTTTAGAAAAAATTTTACGGTCTTCTGAACTTTTTACATAAAAAAACACCTATGCTTGCTTTCGTCAATGTATAATCCATACGTTTTAGCACTCTTACACAAACAATTATTGACTAAAACAGTTAAAACTTTGCAAACATGTTGTTTAATGTATTGGCTACGACACGCTTTTTTTATTTTTGCTTAAAATTGTTTAGAAAAAATTTTACAGTCTTCTGAACTTTTTACATTAAAAAACACCTATGCTTGCTTTCGTCAATGTATAATCCATACGTTTTAGCACTCTTACACAAACAATTCTTGACTAAAACAGTTAAAACTTTGCAAATATGTTGTTTAATGTATTGGCTACGACACGCTTTTTTTATTTTTGCTTAAAATTGATTAGAAAAAATTTTACAGCCTTCTGAACTTTTTACATTAAAAAACACCTATGCTTGCTTTCGTCAATGTATAATCCATACGTTTTAGCACTCTTACACAAACAATTCTTGACTAAAACAGTTAAAACTTTGCAAACATGTTCTTTAATGTATTGGCTACGACACGCTTTTTTTATTTTTGCTTGATATTGATTAGAAAAAATTTTACAGCCTTCTGAACTTTTTACATTAAAAAACACCTATGCTTGCTTTCGTCAATGTATAATCCATACGTTTTAGCACTCTTACACAAACAATTCTTGACTAAAACAGTTAAAACTTTGCAAACATGTTGTTTAATGTATTGGCTACGACACGCTTTTTTTATTTTTGCTTAAAATTGTTTATAAAAAATTTTACAGTCTTCTGAACTTTTTACTAGTCAATGTATAATCCATACGTTTTAGCACTCTTACACAAACAATTCTTGACTAAAACAGTTAAAACTTTGCAAACATGTTGTTTAATGTATTGGCTAAGACATGCTTTTTTTATTTTTGCTTAAAATTGTTTAAAAAAAATTTTACAGTCTTCTGAACTTTTTACTAGTCAATGTATAATCCATACGTTTTAGCACTCTTACACAAACAATTCTTGACTAAAACAGTTAAAACTTTGCAAATATGTTGTTTAATGTATTATCTACGACACGCTTTTTTTATTTTTGCTTAAAATTGTTTAGAAAAAATTTTACAGTCTTCTGAACTTTTTACATTAAAAAACACCTATGCTTGCTTTCGTCAATGTATAATCCATACGTTTTAGCACTCTTACACAAAGAATTCTTGACTAAAACAGTTAAAACTTTGCAAACATGTTGTTTAATGTATTGGCTACGACACGCTTATTTTATTTTTGCTTAAAATTGATTAGAAAAAATTTTACAGCCTTCTGAACTTTTTACATTAAAAAACACCTATGCTTGCTTTCGTCAATGTATAATCCATACGTTTTAGCACTCTTACACAAACAATTCTTGACATAACATATTTCCAAAGTTTTAACTGTTTTAGTCAAGAATTGTTTGTGTAAGAGTGCTAAAACGTATGGATTATACAATGACGAAAGCAAGCATAGGTGTTTTTTAATGTAAAAAGTTCAGAAGACTGTAAATTTTTTCTAAACAATTTAAAGCAAAAATAAAAAAAGCGTGTCGTAGCCAATACATTAAACAACATATTTGCAAAGTTTTAACTGTTTTAGTCAAGAATTGTTTGTGTAAGAGTGCTAAAACGTATGGATTATACATTGACGAAAGCAAGCATAGGTGTTTTTTAATGTAAAAAGTTCAGAAGACCGTAAAATTTTTTCTAAACAATTTTAAGCAAAAATAAAAAAAGCGTGTCGTAGCCAATACATAAAACAACATATTTGCAAAGTTTTAACTGTTTTAGTCAAGAATTGTTTGTGTAAGAGTGCTAAAACGTATGGATTATACATTGACGAAAGCAAGCATAGGTGTTTTTTAATGTAAAAAGTTCAGAAGACTGTAAATTTTTTCTAAACAATTTAAAGCAAAAATAAAAAAAGCGTGTCGTAGCCAATACATTAAACAACATATTTGAAAAGTTTTAACTGTTTTAGTCAAGAATTGTTTGTGTAAGAGTGCTAAAACGTATGGATTATACATTGACGAAAGCAAGCATAGGTGTTTTTTAATGTAAAAAGCTCAGAAGACCGTAAAATTTTTTCTAAACAATTTTAAGCAAAAATAAAAAAAGCGTGTCGTAGTCAATACATTAAACAACATATTTGCAAAGTTTTAACTGTTTTAGTCAAGAATTGTTTGTGTAAGAGTGCTAAAACGTATGGATTATACATTGACTAGTAAAAAGTTCAGAAGACTGTAAAATTTTTTCTAAACAATTTTAAGCAAAAATAAAAAAAGCGTGTCGTAGCCAATACATTAAACAACATATTTGCAAAGTTTTAACTGTTTTAGTCAAGGATTGTTTGTGTAAGAGTGCTAAAACGTATGGATTATACATTGACGAAAGCAAGAATAGGTGTTTTTTAATGTAAAAAGTTCAGAAGACTGTAAAGTTTTTTCTAAACAATTTTAAGCAAAAATAAAAAAAGCGTGTCGTAGCCAATACATTAAACAACATATTTGCAAAGTTTTAACTGTTTTAGTCAAGAATTGTTTGTGTAAGAGTGCTAAAACGTATGGATTATACATTGACTAGTAAAAAGTTCAGAGGACTCTAAAATTTTTTCTAAACAATTTTAAGCAAAAATAAAAAAAGCGTGTCGTAGCCAATACATTAAACAACATATTTGCAAAGTTTTAACTGTTTTAGTCAAGAATTGTTTGTGTAAGAGTGCTAAAACGTATGGATTATACATTGACGAAAGCAAGCATAGGTGTTTTTTAATGTAAAAAGTTCAGAAGACTGTAAAATTTTTTCTAAACAATTTTAAGCAAAAATAAAAAAAGCGTTTCGTAGCCAATACATTAAACTACATATTTGCAAAGTTTTAACTGTTTTAGTCAAGAATTGTTTGTGTAAGAGTGCTAAAACGTATGGATTATACATTGACGAAAGCAAGCATAGGTGTTTTTTAATGTAAAAAGTTCAGAAGACCATAAAATTTTTTCTAAACAATTTTAAGCAAAAATAAAAAAGCGTGTCGTAGCCAATACATTAAACAACATATTTGCAAAGTTTTAACTGTTTTAGTCAAGAATTGTTTGTGTAAGAGTGCTAAAACGTATGGATTATACATTGACTAGTAAAAAGTTCAGAAGACTCTAAAATTTTTTCTAAACAATTTTAAGCAAAAATAAAAAAAGCGTGTCGTAGCCAATACATTAAACAACATATTTGCAAAGTTTTAACTGTTTTAGTCAAGAATTGTTTGTGTAAGAGTGCTAAAACGTATGGATTATACATTGACGAAAGCAAGCATAGGTGTTTTTTAATGTAAAAAGTTCAGAAGACCGTAAAATTTTTTCTAAACAATTTTAAGCAAAAATAAAAAAAGCGTGTCGTAGCCAATACATTAAACAACATATTTGCAAAGTTTTAACTGTTTTAGTCAAGAATTGTTTGTGTAAGAGTGCTAAAACGTATGGATTATACATTGACTAGTAAAAAGTTCAGAAGACTCTAAAATTTTTTCTAAACAATTTTAAGCAAAAATAAAAAAAACGTGTCGTAGCCAATACATTAAACAACATATTTGCAAAGTTTTAACTGTTTTAGTCAAGAATTGTTTGTGTAAGAGTGCTAAAACGTATGGATTATACATTGACGAAAGCAAGCATAGGTGTTTTTAATGTAAAAAGTTCAGAAGACCGTAAAATTTTTTCTAAACAATTTTAAGCAAAAATAAAAAAAGCGTGTCGTAGCCAATACATAAAACAACATATTTGCAAAGTTTTAACTGTTTTAGTCAAGAATTGTTTGTGTAAGAGTGCTAAAACGTATGGATTATACATTGACGAAAGCAAGCATAGGTGTTTTTTAATGTAAAAAGTTCAGAAGACTGTAAATTTTTTCTAAACAATTTAAAGCAAAAATAAAAAAAGCGTGTCGTAGCCAATACATTAAACAACATATTTGCAAAGTTTTAACTGTTTTAGTCAAGAATTGTTTGTGTAAGAGTGCTAAAACGTATGGATTATACATTGACGAAAGCAAGCATAGGTGTTTTTTAATGTAAAAAGTTCAGAAGACTGTAAAATTTTTTCTAAACAATTTTAAGCAAAAATAAAAAAAGCGTGTCGTAGCCAATACATTAAACAACATATTTGCAAAGTTTTAACTGTTTTAGTCAAGAATTGTTTGTGTAAGAGTGCTAAAACGTATGGATTATACATTGACTAGTAAAAAGTTCAGAAGACTCTAAAATTTTTTCTAAACAATTTTAAGCAAAAATAAAAAAATCGTGTCGTAGCCAATACATTAAACAACATGTTTGCAAAGTTTTAACTGTTTTAGTCAAGAATTGTTTGTGTAAGAGTGCTAAAACGTATGGATTATACATTGACGAAAGCAAGCATAGGTGTTTTTTAATGTAAAAAGTTCAGAAGACTGTAAAATTTTTTCTTAACAATTTTAAGCAAAAATAAAAAAAGCGTGTCGTAGCCAATACATTAAACAACATATTTGCAAAGTTTTAACTGTTTTAGTCAAGAATTGTTTGTGTAAGAGTGCTAAAAGCTATGGATTATACATTGACTAGTAAAAAGTTCAGAGGACTCTAAAATTTTTTCTAAACAATTTTAAGCAAAAATAAAAAAAGCGTGTCGTAGCCAATACATTAAACAACATATTTGCAAAGTTTTAACTGTTTTAGTCAAGAATTGTTTGTGTAAGAGTGCTAAAACGTATGGATTATACATTGACGAAAGCAAGCATAGGTGTTTTTTAATGTAAAAAGTTCAGAAGACCGTAAAATTTTTTCTAAACAATTTTAAGCAAAAATAAAAAAAGCGTGTCGTAGCCAATACATTAAACAACATATTTGCAAAGTTTTAACTGTTTTAGTCAAGAATTGTTTGTGTAAGAGTGCTAAAACGTATGGATTATACATTGACTAGTAAAAAGTTCAGAAGACTCTAAAATTTTTTCTAAACAATTTTAAGCAAAAATAAAAAAAACGTGTCGTAGCCAATACATTAAACAACATATTTGCAAAGTTTTAACTGTTTTAGTCAAGAATTGTTTGTGTAAGAGTGCTAAAACGTATGGATTATACATTGACGAAAGCAAGCATAGGTGTTTTATAATTTAAAAAGTTCAGAAGACCGTAAAATTTTTTCTAAACAATTTAAGCAAAAATAAAAAAAGCGTGTCGTAGCCAATACATTAAACAACATATTTGCAAAGTTTTAACTGTTTTAGTCAAGAATTGTTTGTGTAAGAGTGCTAAAACGTATGGATTATACATTGACGAAAGCAAGTATAGGTGTTTTTTAATGTAAAAAGTTCAGAAGACTGTAAATTTTTTCTAAACAATTTAAAGCAAAAATAAAAAAAGCGTGTCGTAGCCAATACATTAAACAACATATTTGCAAAGTTTTAACTGTTTTAGTCAAGAATTGTTTGTGTAAGAGTGCTAAAACGTATGGATTATACATTGACGAAAGCAAGCATAGGTGTTTTTTAATGTAAAAAGTTCAGAAGACCGTAAAATTTTTTCTAAACAATTTTAAGCAAAAATAAAAAAAGCGTGTCGTAGTCAATACATTAAACAACATATTTGCAAAGTTTTAACTGTTTTAGTCAAGAATTGTTTGTGTAAGAGTGCTAAAACGTATGGATTATACATTGACGAAAGCAAGCATAGGTGTTTTTTAATGTAAAAAGTTCAGAAGACTGTAAAATTTTTTCTAAACAATTTTAAGCAAAAATAAAAAAAGCGTGTCGTAGCCAATACATTAAACAACATATTTGCAAAGTTTTAACTGTTTTAGTCAAGAATTGTTTGTGTAAGAGTGCTAAAACGTATGGATTATACATTGACTAGTAAAAAGTTCAGAAGACTCTAAAATTTTTTCTAAACAATTTTAAGCAAAAATAAAAAAAGCGTGTCGTAGCCAATACATTAAACAACATATTTGCAAAGTTTTAACTGTTTTAGTCAAGAATTGTTTGTGTAAGAGTGCTAAAACGTATGGATTATACATTGACAAAAGCAAGCATAGGTGTTTTTTAATGTAAAAAGTTCAGAAGACTGTAAAATTTTTTCTAAACAATTTTAAGCAAAAATAAAAAAAGCGTGTCGTAGCCAATACATTAAACAACATATTTGCAAAGTTTTAACTGTTTTAGTCAAGAATTGTTTGTGTAAGAGTGCTAAAACGTATGGATTATACATTGACTAGTAAAAAGTTCAGAAGACTCTAAAATTTTTTCTAAACAATTTTAAGCAAAAATAAAAAAAGCGTGTCGTAGCCAATACATTAAACAACATATTTGCAAAGTTTTAACTGTTTTAGTCAAGAATTGTTTGTGTAAGAGTGCTAAAAGGTATGGATTATACATTGACTAGTAAAAAGTTCAGAGGACTCTAAAATTTTTTCTAAACAATTTTAAGCAAAAATAAAAAAAGCGTGTCGTAGCCAATACATTAAACAACATATTTGCAAAGTTTTAACTGTTTTAGTCAAGAATTGTTTGTGTAAGAGTGCTAAAACGTATGGATTATACATTGACTAGTAAAAAGTTCAGAAGACTCTAAAATTTTTTCTAAACAATTTTAAGCAAAAATAAAAAAAGCGTGTCGTAGCCAATACATTAAACAACATATTTGCAAAGTTTTAACTGTTTTAGTCAAGAATTGTTTGTGTAAGAGTGCTAAAACGTATGGATTTTACATTGACGAAAGCAAGCATAGGTGTTTTTTAATGTAAAAAGTTCAGAAGACTGTAAAATTTTTTCTAAACAATTTTAAGCAAAAATAAAAAAAGCGTGTCGTAGCCAATACATTAAACAACATATTTGCAAAGTTTAAACTGTTTTAGTCAAGAATTGTTTGTGTAAGAGTGCTAAAACGTATGGATTATACATTGACTAGTAAAAAGTTCAGAAGACTCTAAAATTTTTTCTAAACAATTTTAAGCAAAAATAAAAAAAGCGTGTCGTAGCCAATACATTAAACAACATATTTGCAAAGTTTTAACTGTTTTAGTCAATAATTGTTTGTGTAAGAGTGCTAAAACGTATGGATTATACATTGACGAAAGCAAGCATAGGTGTTTTTTAATGTAAAAAGTTCAGAAGACCGTAAAATTTTTTCTAAACAATTTTAAGCAAAAATAAAAAAAGCGTGTCGTATTCAATACATTAAACAACATATTTGCAAAGTTTTAACTGTTTTAGTCAAGAATTGTTTGTGTAAGAGTGCTAAAACGTATGGATTATACATTGACGAAAGCAAGCATAGGTGTTTTTTAATGTAAAAAGTTCAGAAGACTGTAAAATTTTTTCTAAACAATTTTAAGCAAAAATAAAAAAAGCGTGTCGTAGCCAATACATTAAACAACATATTTGCAAAGTTTTAACTGTTTTAGTCAAGAATTGTTTGTGTAAGAGTGCTAAAACGTATGGATTATACATTGACTAGTAAAAAGTTCAGAGGACTCTACAATTTTTTCTAAACAATTTTAAGCAAAAATAAAAAAAGCGTGTCGTAGCCAATACATTAAACAACATATTTGCAAAGTTTTAACTGTTTTAGTCAAGAATTGTTTGTGTAAGAGTGCTAAAACGTATGGATTATACATTGACGAAAGCAAGCATAGGTGTTTTTTAATGTAAAAAGTTCAGAAGACCGTAAAATTTTTTCTAAACAATTTTAAGCAAAAATAAAAAAGCGTGTGTCGTAGCCAATACATTAAACAACATATTTGTAAAGTTTTAACTGTTTTAGTCAACAATTGTTTCTGTAAGAGTGCTAAAACGTATGGATTATACATTGACGAAAGCAAGCATAGATGTTTTTTAATGTAAAAAGTTCAGAAGACTGTAAAATTTTTTCTAAACAATTTTAAGCAAAAATAAAAAAAGCGTGTCGTAGCCAATACATTAAACAACATGTTTGCAAAGTTTTAACTGTTTTAGTCAATAATTGTTTGTGTAAGAGTGCTAAAACGTATGGATTATACATTGACGAAAGCAAGCATAGGTGTTTTTTAATGTAAAAAGTTCAGAAGACCGTAAAATTTTTTCTAAACAATTTTAAGCAAAAATAAAAAAAGCGTGTCGTATTCAATACATTAAACAACATATTTGCAAAGTTTTAACTGTTTTAGTCAAGAATTGTTTGTGTAAGAGTGCTAAAACGTATGGATTATACATTGACGAAAGCAAGCATAGGTGTTTTTTAATGTAAAAAGTTCAGAAGACTGTAAAATTTTTTCTAAACAATTTTAAGCAAAAATAAAAAAAGCGTGTCGTAGCCAATACATTAAACAACATATTTGCAAAGTTTTAACTGTTTTAGTCAACAATTGTTTGTGTAAGAGTGCTGTCGTAGCCAATACATTAAACAACATGTTTGCAAAGTTTTAACTGTTTTAGTCAAGAATTGTATGTGTAAGAGTGCTAAAACGTATAGATTATACATTGACTAGTAAAAAGTTCAGAAGACTGTAAATTTTTTTTTAAACAATTTTAAGCAAAAATAAAAAAAGCGTGTCGTAGCCAATACATTAAACAACATGTTTGCAAAGTTTTAAAAAAATTTTTCTAAACAATTTTAAGCAAAAATAAAAAAAGCGTGTCGTAGCCAATACATTAAACAACATGTTTGCAAAGTTTTAACTGTTTTAGTCAAGAATTGTTTGTGTAAGAGTGCTAAAACGTATGGATTATACATTGACGAAAGCAAGCATAGGTGTTTTTTAATGTAAAAAGTTCAGAAGGCTGTAAAATTTTTTCTAATCAATTTTAAGCAAAAATAAAAAAAGCGTGTCGTAGCCAATATATTAAACAACATATTTGCAAAGTTTTAACTGTTTTAGTCAAGAATTGTTTGTGTAAGAGTGCTGAAACGTATGGATTATACATTGACTAGTAAAAAGTTCAGAAGACTGTAAAATATTTTCTAAACAATTTTAAGCAAAAATAAAAAAAGCGTGTCGTAGCCAATACATTAAACAACATGTTTGCAAAGTTTTAACTGTTTTAGTCAAGAATTGTTTGTGTAAGAGTGCTAAAACGTATGGATTATACATTGACTAGTAAAAAGTTCAGAAGACTGTAAAATTTTTTCTAAACAATTTTAAGCAAAAATAAAAAAAAAGCGTGTCGTAGCCAATACATTAAACAACATGTTTGCAAAGTTTTAACTGTTTTAGTCAAGAATTGTTTGTGTAAGAGTGCTAAAACGTATGGATTATACATTGACGAAAGCAAGCATAGGTGTTTTTTAATGTAAAAAGTTCAGAAGGCTGTAAAATTTTTTCTAATCAATTTCAAGCAAAAATAAAAAAAGCGTGTCGTAGCCAATACATTAAACAACATGTTTGCAAAGTTTTAACTGTTTTAGTCAAGAATTGTTTGTGTAAGAGTGCTAAAACGTTTGGATTATACATTGACTAGTAAAAAGTTCAGAAGACTGTAAAATTTTTTCTTAATAATTTTAAGCAAAAATAAAAAAAGCGTGTCGTAGCCAATACATTAAACAACATGTTTGCAAAGTTTTAACTGTTTTAGTCAAGAAATGTTTGTGTAAGAGTGCTAAAACGTATGGATTATACATTGACTAGTAAAAAGTTCAGAAGACTGTAAAATTTTTTCTAAACAATTTTAAGCAAAAATAAAAAAAGCATGTCGTAGCCAATACATTAAACAACATGTTTGCAAAGTTTTAACTGTTTTAGTCAAGAATTGTTTGTGTAAGAGTGCTAAAACGTATGGATTATACATTGACTAGTAAAAAGTTCAGAAGACTGTAAATTTTTTTCTAAACAATTTTAAGCAAAAATAAAAATAGCGTGTCGTAGCCAATACATTAAACAACATGTTTGCAAAGTTTTAACTGTTTTAGTCAAGAATTGTTTGTGTAAGAGTGCTAAAACGTATGGATTATACATTGACGAAAGCAAACATAGGTGTTTTTTAATGTAAAAAGTTCAGAAGGCTGTAAAATTTTTTCTAATCAATTTTAAGCAAAAATAAAATAAGTGTGTCGTAGCCAATGTAGTCCTAGAGGGCCTGAGGTAGGAACTACCTTTAATTGGGGGAAATCCCCTTTTTTGTCCTAAACGCTTAGCGCGTTTAGCTCTTAAGGTTTTTACTGAATTTACCTTACTCATTAGGTTTAACTTAGTAATTAATAAGTATGTAGTAAACTTTATATATATAATTTCTTTAATGAAGTGAGTTTATTGAAAACGTGATGTTAATGTGAAAATTAGGAAGTAGAATTAGAAGTGATAATGCAGCTAATAAATCAGTTGAATAAAACTGCGAATAAAAACACAACAAATAAACACAAAGTTCTACAAATAGAAAAGTCTTAATGATGTTCTTAAAGTGTCTGAATGACACAATCTTAAACACAAAATAGGTCTTACTAAAAATCCTACTAATAATACAGAGTCTTAATATATGTCGTGCTTTATGCACAACAATGGCTAAATTAAGCACAATATAATACGATAATGCTAATAAGCATCAAGATCTTATAAAACGAAAACAATAAAAAAGTTCTTATAATAAACTCGTGTGCGTCTCGCACGGTCTTATGGCTTAACTGAGCACATTACAATACAGTTATACAAATAAAGATAAAGTTCTTATAAAATGACAATCATAACAAAGTTCTTAAATTCTATCAGTGTCTTAAGTTCTTAAAGTTAGTGTGCTTTCTGCACAATCTTATGGCTAACTGAGCCAAAAACAAAAATAACGAACAACATATCGAACTGCGCGTAGTGCGCAAGCTAGGGCCTAATGAGCATTATCACAAACATTTTTAAAGTTTTATAGTGTAATTTGATATAAAATCGTCTAACGCCCCCTGGCGGTCATTTAAAATACAACAAAATGCATATTTTGTTACACCAATACATTAAACAACATGTTTGCAAAGTTTTAACTGTTTTAGTCAAGAATTGTTTGTGTAAGAGTGCTGAAACGTATGGATTATACATTGACTAGTAAAAAGTTCAGAAGACTGTAAAATATTTTCTAAACAATTTTAAGCAAAAATAAAAAAAGCGTGTCGTAGCCAATACATTAAACAACATGTTTGCAAAGTTTTAACTGTTTTAGTCAAGAATTGTTTGTGTAAGAGTGCTAAAACGTATGGATTATACATTGACTAGTAAAAAGTTCAGAAGACTGTAAAATTTTTTCTAAACAATTTTAAGCAAAAAATAAAAAAAGCGTGTCGCAGCCAATACATTAAACAACATGTTTGCAAAGTTTTAACTGTTTTAGTCAAGAATTGTTTGTGTAAGAGTGCTAAAACGTATGGATTATACATTGACGAAAGCAAGCATAGGTGTTTTTTAATGTAAAAAGTTCAGAAGGCTGTAAAATTTTTTCTAATCAATTTTAAGCAAAAATAAAAAAAGCGTGTCGTAGCCAATACATTAAACAACATGTTTGCAAAGTTTTAACTGTTTTAGTCAAGAATTGTTTGTGTAAGAGTGCTAAAACGTATGGATTATACATTGACGAAAGCAAGCATAGGTGTTTTTTAATGTAAAAAGTTCAGAAGGCTGTAAAATTTTTTCTAATCAATTTTAAGCAAAAATAAAAAAAGCGTGTCGTAGCCAATACATTAAACAACATGTTTGCAAAGTTTTAACTGTTTTAGTCAAGAACTGTTTGTGTAAGAGTGCTAAAAGGTATGGATTATACATTGACTAGTAAAAAGTTCAGAAGACTGTAAAATTTTTTTTAAACAATTTTAAGCAAAAATAAAAAAAGCGTGTCGTAGCCAATACATTAAACAACATGTTTGCAAAGTTTTAACTGTTTTAGTCAAGAATTGTTTGTGTAAGAGTGCTAAAACGTATGGATTATACATTGACTAGTAAAAAGTTCAGAAGACTGTAAAATTTTTTTTAAACAATTTTAAGCAAAAATAAAAAAAGCGTGTCGTAGCCAATACATTAAACAACATGTTTGCAAAGTTTTTACTGTTTTAGTCAAGAATTGTTATTGTAAGAGTGCTAAAACGTATGGATTATACATTGACTAGTAAAAAGTTCAGAAGACTGTAAAATTTTTTCTAAACAATTTTAAGCAAAAATAAAAAAAGCGTGTCGTAGCCAATACATTAAACAACATGTTTGCAAAGTTTTAACTGTTTTAGTCAAGAATTGTTTGTGTAAGAGTCCTAAAACGTATGGATTATACATTGACGAAAGCAAGCATAGGTGTTTTTTAATGTAAAAAGTTCAGAAGGCTGTAAAATTTTTTCTAATCAATTTTAAGCAAAAATAAAAAAAGTGTGTCGTAGCCAATACGTTAAACAACATGTTTGCAAAGTTTTAACTGTTTTAGTCAAGAATTGTTTGTGTAAGAGTGCTAAAACGTTTGGATTATACATTGACTAGTAAAAAGTTCAGAAGACTGTAAAATTTTTTCTTAACAATTTTAAGCAAAAATAAAAAAAGCGTGTCGTAGCCAATACATTAAACAACATGTTTGCAAAGTTTTAACTGTTTTAGTCAAGAATTGTTTGTGTAAGAGTGCTAAAAGGTATGGATTATACATTGACTAGTAAAAAGTTCAGAAGACTGTAAAATTTTTTTTAAACAATTTTAAGCAAAAATAAAAAAAGCGTGTCGTAGCCAATACATTAAACAACATGTTTGCAAAGTTTTAACTGTTTTAGTCAAGAATTGTTTGTGTAAGAGTGCTAAAACGTATGGATTATACATTGACTAGTAAAAAGTTCAGAAGACTGTAAAATTTTTTCTAAACAATTTTAAGCAAAAATAAAAAAAGCGTGTCGTAGCCAATACATTAAACAACATGTTTGCAAAGTTTTAACTGTTTTAGTCAAGAATTGTTTGTGTAAGAGTGCTAAAACGTATGGATTATACATTGACGAAAGCAAGCATAGGTGTTTTTTAATGTAAAAAGTTCAGAAGGCTGTATAATTTTTTCTAATCTATTTTAAGCAAAAATAAAAAAAGTGTGTCGTAACCAATACATTAAACAACATGTTTGCAAAGTTTTAACTGTTTTAGTCAAGAATTGTTTGTGTAAGAGTGCTGAAACGTATGTATTATACATTGACTAGTAAAAAGTTCAGAAGACTGTAAATATTTTACAATTTTAAGCAAAAATAAAAAAAGCGTGTCGTAGCCAATACATTAAACAACATGTTTGCAAAGTTTTAACTGTTTTAGTCAAGAATTGTTTGTGTAAGAGTGCTAAAACGTATGGATTATACATTGACTAGTAAAAAGTTCAGAAGACTGTAAAATTTTTTCTAAACAATTTTAAGCAAAAATAAAAAAAGCGTGTCGTAGCCAATACATTAAACAACATGTTTGCAAAGTTTTAACTGTTTTAGTCAAGAATTGTTTGTGTAAGAGTGCTAAAACGTATGGATTATACATTGACGAAAGCAAGCATAGGTGTTTTTTAATGTAAAAAGTTCAGAAGGCTGTAAAATTTTTTCTAATCAATTTTAAGCAAAAATAAAAAAAGCGTGTCGTAGCCAATACATTAAACAACATGTTTGCAAAGTTTTAACTGTTTTAGTCAAGAATTGTTTGTGTAAGAGTGCTAAAACGTATGGATTATACATTGACTAGTAAAAAGTTCAGAAGACTGTAAAATTTTTACTAAACAATTTTAAGCAAAAATAAAAAAAAGCGTGTCGTAGCCAATACATTAAACAACATGTTTGCAAAGTTTTAACTGTTTTAGTCAAGAATTGTTTGTGTAAGAGTGCTAAAACGTATGGATTATACATTGACGAAAGCAAGCATAGGTGTTTTTTAATGTAAAAAGTTCAGAAGACTGTAAAATTTTTTCTAATCAATTTTAAGCAAAAATAAAAAAAGCGTGTCGTAGCCAATACATTAAACAACATATTTGCAAAGTTTTAACTGTTTTAGTCAAGAATTGTTTGTGTAAGAGTGCTAAAAGATATAAATTATACATTGACTAGTAAAAAGTTCAGAAGACTGTAAAATTTTTTTTAAACAATTTTAAGCAAAAATAAAAAAAGCGTGTCGTAGCCAATACATTAAACAACATGTTTGCAAAGTTTTAACTGTTTTAGTCAAGAATTGTTTGTGTAAGAGTGCTAAAACGTATGGATTATACATTGACGAAAGCAAGCATAGGTGTTTTTTAATGTAAAAAGTTCAGAAGGCTGTAAAATTTTTTCTAATCAATTTTAAGCAAAAATAAAAAAAGTGTGTCGTAGCCAATACATTAAACAACATGTTTGCAAAGTTTTAACTGTTTTAGTCAAGAATTGTTTGTGTAAGAGTGCTGAAACGTATGGATTATACATTGACTAGTAAAAAGTTCAGAAGACTGTAAAATTTTTTCTAAACAATTTTAAGCAAAAATAAAAAAAGCGTGTCGTAGCCAATACATTAAACAACATGTTTGCAAAGTTTTAACTGTTTTAGTCAAGAATTGTTTGTGTAAGAGTGCTAAAACGTATGGATTATACATTGACGAAAGCAAGCATAGGTGTTTTTTAATGTAAAAAGTTCAGAAGGCTGTAAAATTTTTTCTAATCAATTTTAAGCAAAAATAAAAAAAGCGTGTCGTAGCCAATACATTAAACAACATGTTTGCAAAGTTTTAACTGTTTTAGTCAAGAACTGTTTGTGTAAGAGTGCTAAAAGGTATGGATTATACATTGACTAGTAAAAAGTTCAGAAGACTGTAAAATTTTTTTTAAACAATTTTAAGCAAAAATAAAAAAAGCGTGTCGTAGCCAATACATTAAACAACATGTTTGCAAAGTTTTAACTGTTTTAGTCAAGAATTGTTTGTGTAAGAGTGCTAAAACGTATGGATTATACATTGACTAGTAAAAAGTTCAGAAGACTGTAAAATTTTTTTTAAACAATTTTAAGCAAAAATAAAAAAAGCGTGTCGTAGCCAATACATTAAACAACATGTTTGCAAAGTTTTTACTGTTTTAGTCAAGAATTGTTATTGTAAGAGTGCTAAAACGTATGGATTATACATTGACTAGTAAAAAGTTCAGAAGACTGTAAAATTTTTTCTAAACAATTTTAAGCAAAAATAAAAAAAGCGTGTCGTAGCCAATACATTAAACAACATGTTTGCAAAGTTTTAACTGTTTTAGTCAAGAATTGTTTGTGTAAGAGTCCTAAAACGTATGGATTATACATTGACGAAAGCAAGCATAGGTGTTTTTTAATGTAAAAAGTTCAGAAGGCTGTAAAATTTTTTCTAATCAATTTTAAGCAAAAATAAAAAAAGTGTGTCGTAGCCAATACGTTAAACAACATGTTTGCAAAGTTTTAACTGTTTTAGTCAAGAATTGTTTGTGTAAGAGTGCTAAAACGTATGGATTATACATTGACTAGTAAAAAGTTCAGAAGACTGTAAAATTTTTTCTAAACAATTTTAAGCAAAAATAAAAAAAGCGTGTCGTAGCCAATACATTAAACAACATGTTTGCAAAGTTTTAACTGTTTTAGTCAAGAATTGTTTGTGTAAGAGTGCTAAAACGTATGGATTATACATTGACTAGTAAAAAGTTCAGAAGACTGTAAAATTTTTTCTAAACAATTTTAAGCAAAAAAAAAAAAAGGGTGTCGTAGCCAATACATTAAACAACATGTTTGCAAAGTTTTAACTGTTTTAGTCAAGAATTGTTTGTGTAAGAGTGCTAAAACGTATGGATTATACATTGACGAAAGCAAGCATAGGTGTTATTTAATGTAAAAAGTTCAGAAGGCTGTAAAATTTTTTCTAATCAATTTTAAGCAAAAATAAAAAAAGCGTGTCGTAGCCAATACATTAAACAACATGTTTGCAAAGTTTTAACTGTTTTAGTCAAGAATTGTTTGTGTAAGAGTGCTAAAACGTATGGATTATACATTGACTAGTAAAAAGTTCAGAAGACTGTAAAATTTTTTCTAAACAATTTCAAGCAAAAATAAAAAAAGCGTGTCGTAGCCAATACATTAAACAACATGTTTGCAAAGTTTTAACTGTTTTAGTCAAGAATTGTTTGTGTAAGAGTGCTAAAACGTATGGATTATACATTGACTAGTAAAAAGTTCAGAAGACTGTAAAATTTTTTCTAAACAATTTTAAGCAAAAAAAAAAAAAGGGTGTCGTAGCCAATACATTAAACAACATGTTTGCAAAGTTTTAACTGTTTTAGTCAAGAATTGTTTGTGTAAGAGTGCTAAAACGTATGGATTATACATTGACGAAAGCAAGCATAGGTGTTATTTAATGTAAAAAGTTCAGAAGGCTGTAAAATTTTTTCTAATCAATTTTAAGCAAAAATAAAAAAAGCGTGTCGTAGCCAATACATTAAACAACATGTTTGCAAAGTTTTAACTGTTTTAGTCAAGAATTGTTTGTGTAAGAGTGCTAAAACGTATGGATTATACATTGACTAGTAAAAAGTTCAGAAGACTGTAAAATTTTTTCTAAACAATTTTAAGCAAAAATAAAAAAAGCGTGTCGTAGCCAATACATTAAACAACATGTTTGCAAAGTTTTAACTGTTTTAGTCAAGAATTGTTTGTGTAAGAGTGCTAAAACGTATGGATTATACATTGACTAGTAAAAAGTTCAGAAGACTGTAAAATTTTTTTTAAACAATTTTAAGCAAAAATAAAAAAAGCGTGTCGTAGCCAATACATTAAACAACATGTTTGCAAAGTTTTAACTGTTTTAGTCAAGAATTGTTATTGTAAGAGTGCTAAAACGTATGGATTATACATTGACTAGTAAAAAGTTCAGAAGACTGTAAAAATTTTTTTAAACAATTTTAAGCAAAAATAAAAAAAGCGTGTCGTAGCCAATACATTAAACAACATGTTTGCAAAGTTTTAACTGTTTTAGTCAAGAATTGTTTGTGTAAGAGTGCTGAAACGTATGGATTATACATTGACTAGTAAAAATTTCAGAAGACTGTAAAATTTTTTCTAAACAATTTTAAGCAAAAATAAAAAAAGCGTGTCGTAGCCAATACATTAAACAATATGTTTGCAAAGTTTTAACTGTTTTAGTCAAGAATTGTTTGTGTAAGAGTGCTAAAACGTATGGATTATACATTGACGAAAGCAAGCATAGGTGTTTTTTAATGTAAAAAGTTCAGAAGGCTGTAAAATTTTTTCTAATCTATTTTAAGCAAAAATAAAAAAAGTGTGTCGTAACCAATACATTAAACAACATGTTTGCAAAGTTTTAACTGTTTTAGTCAAGAATTGTTTGTGTAAGAGTGCTAAAACGTATAGATTATACATTGACTAGTAAAAAGTTTAGAAGACTGTAAAATTTTTTCTAAACAATTTTAAGCAAAAATAAAAAAAGCGTGTCGTAGCCAATACATTAAACAACATGTTTGCAAAGTTTTAACTGTTTTAGTCAAGAATTGTTTGTGTAAGAGTGCTAAAACGTATGGATTATACATTGACGAAAGCAAGCATAGGTGTTTTTTAATGTAAAAAGTTCAGAAGGCTGTAAAATTTTTTCTAATCAATTTTAAGCAAAAATAAAAAAAGCGTGTCGTAGCCAATACATTAAACAACATGTTTGCAAAGTTTTAACTGTTTTAGTCAAGAATTGTTTGTGTAAGAGTGCTAAAACGTATGGATTATACATTGACTAGTAAAAAGTTCAGAAGACTGTAAAATTTTTTCTAAACAATTTTAAGCAAAAATAAAAAAAAGCGTGTCGTAGCCAATACATTAAACAACATGTTTGCAAAGTTTTAACTGTTTTAGTCAAGAATTGTTTGTGTAAGAGTGCTAAAACGTATGGATTATACATTGACTAGTAAAAAGTTCAGAAGACTGTAAATTTTTTTTAAACAATTTTAAGCAAAAATAAAAAAAGCGTGTCGTAGCCAATACATTAAACAACATGTTTGCAAAGTTTTAACTGTTTTAGTCAAGAATTGTTTGTGTAAGAGTGCTAAAACGTATGGTTTAAACATTGACTAGTAAAAAGTTCAGAAGACTGTAAAATTTTTTCTAAACAATTTTAAGCAAAAATAAAAAAGCGTGTCGTAGCCAATACATTAAACAACATGTTTGCAAAGTTTTAACTGTTTTAGTCAAGAATTGTTTGTGTAAGAGTGCTAAAACGTATGGATTATACATTGACGAAAGCAAGCATAGGTGTTTTTTAATGTAAAAAGTTCAGAAGGCTGTAAAATTTTTTCTAATCAATTTTAAGCAAAAATAAAAAAAGTGTGTCGTAGCCAATACATTAAACAACATGTTTGCAAAGTTTTAACTGTTTTAGTCAAGAATTGTTTGTGTAAGACTGCTAAAACGTATGGATTATACATTGACTAGTAAAAAGTTCAGAAGACTGTAAAATTTTTTCTAAACAATTTTAAGCAAAAATAAAAAAAGCGTGTCGTAGCCAATACATTAAACAACATGTTTGCAAAGTTTTAACTGTTTTAGTCAAGAATTGTTTGTGTAAGAGTGCTAAAACGTATGGATTATACATTGACAAGTAAAAAGTTCAGAAGACTGTAAAATTTTTTCTAATCAATTTTAAGCAAAAATAAAAAAAGCGTGTCGTAGCCAATACATTAAACAACATATTTGCAAAGTTTTAACTGTTTTAGTCAAGAATTGTTTGTGTAAGAGTGCTAAAACGTATGGATTATACATTGACTAGTAAAAAATTCAGAAGACTGTAAAATTTTTTCTAAACAATTTTAAGCAAAAATAAAAAAAGCGTGTCGTAGCCAATACATTAAACAACATGTTTGCAAAGTTTTAGCTGTTTTAGTCAAGAATTGTTTGTGTAAGAGTGCTAAAACGTATGGATTAAACATTGACGAAAGCAAGCATAGGTGTTTTTTAATGTAAAAAGTTCAGAAGACTGTAAAATTTTTTCTAAACAAATTTAAGCAAAAAAAAAAAAAAGCGTGTCGTAGCCAATACATTAAACAACATATTTGCAAAGTTTTAACTGTTTTAGTCAAGAATTGTTTGTGTAAGAGTGCTAAAAGGTATGGATTATACATTGACTAGTAAAAAGTTCAGAAGACTGTAAAATTTTTTCTAAACAAGTTTAAGCAAAAATAAAAAAAGCGTGTCGTAGCCAATACATTAAACAACATGTTTGCAAAGTTTTAACTGTTTTAGTCAAGAATTGTTTGTGTAAGAGTGCTAAAACGTATGGATTATACATTGACGAAAGCAAGCATAGGTGTTTTTTAATGTAAAAAGTTCAGAAGGCTGAAAAATTTTTTCTAATCAATTTTAAGCAAAAATAAAAAAAGCCTGTCGTAGCCAATACATTAAACAACATGTTTGCAAAGTTTTAACTGTTTTAGTCAAGAATTGTTTGTGTAAGAGTGCTAAAACGTATGGATTATACATTGACTAGTAAAAAGTTTAGAAGACTGTAAAATTTTTTCTAAACAATTTTAAGCAAAAATAAAAAAAGCGTGTCGTAGCCAATACATTAAACAACATGTTTGCAAAGTTTTAACTGTTTTAGTCAAGAATTGTTTGTGTAAGAGTGCTAAAACGTATGGATTATACATTGACGAAAGCAAGCATAGGTGTTTTTTAATGTAAAAAGTTCAGAAGGCTGTAAAATTTTTTCTAATCAATTTTAAGCAAAAAAAAAAAAAAGGGTGTCGTAGCCAATACATTAAACAACATGTTTGCAAAGTTTTAACTGTTTTAGTCAAGAATTGTTTGTGTAAGAGTGCTAAAACGTATGGATTATACATTGACTAGTAAAAAGTTCAGAAGACTGTAAAATTTTTTCTAAACAATTTTAAGCAAAAATAAAAAAGCGTGTCGTAGCCAATACATTAAACAACATGTTTGCAAAGTTCTAACTGTTTTAGTCAAGAATTGTTTGTGTAGGAGTGCTAAAACGTATGGATTATACATTGACTAGTAAAAAGTTCAGAAGACTGTAAATTTTTTTTAAACAATTTTAAGCAAAAATAAAAAAAGCGTGTCGTAGCCAATACATTAAACAACATGTTTGCAAAGTTTTAACTGTTTTAGTCAAGAATTGTTTGTGTAAGAGTGCTAAAACGTATGGATTAAACATTGACTAGTAAACAGTTCAGAAGACTGTAAAATTTTTTCTAAACAATTTTAAGCAAAAATAAAAAAGCGTGTCGTAGCCAATACATTAAACAACATGTTTGCAAAGTTTTAACTGTTTTAGTCAAGAATTGTTTGTGTAAGAGTGCTAAAACGTATGGATTATACATTGACGAAAGCAAGCATAGGTGTTTTTTAATGTAAAAAGTTCAGAAGGCTGTAAAATTTTTTCTAATCAATTTTAAGCAAAAATAAAAAAAGTGTGTCGTAGCCAATACATTAAACAACATGTTTGCAAAGTTTTAACTGTTTTAGTCAAGAATTGTTTGTGTAAGACTGCTAAAACGTATGGATTAAACATTGACTAGTAAAAAGTTCAGAAGACTGTAAAATATTTTCTAAACAATTTGAAGCTAAAATAAAAAAAGCGTGTCGTAGCCAATACATTAAACAACATGTTTGCAAAGTTTTAACTGTTTAAGTCAAGAATTGTTTGTGTAAGAGTGCTAAAACGTATGGATTATACATTGACTAGTAAAAAGTTCAGAAGACTGTAAAATTTTTTCTAATCAATTTTAAGCAAAAATAAGAAAGCGTGTCGTAGCCAATACATTAAACAACATATTTGCAAAGTTTTAACTGTTTTAGTCAAGAATTGTTTGTGTAAGAGTGCTAAAACGTATGGATTATACATTGATTAGTAAAAAGTTCAGAAGACTGTAAAATTTTTTCTAAACAATTTTAAGCAAAAATAAAAAAAGCGTGTCGTAGCCAATACATTAAACAACATGTTTGCAAAGTTTTAACTGTTTTAGTCAAGAATTGTTTGTGTAAGAGTGCTAAAACGTATGGATTATACATTGACGAAAGCAAGCATAGGTGTTTTTTAATGTAAAAAGTTCAGAAGGCTGTAAAATTTTTTCTAATCAATTTTAAGCAAAAATAAAAAAAGTGTGTCGTAGCCAATACATTAAACAACATGTTTGCAAAGTTTTAACTGTTTTAGTCAAGAATTGTTTGTGTAAGAGTGCTAAAACGTATGGATTATACATTGACTAGTAAAAAGTTCAGAAGACTGTAAAATTTTTTCTAAACAATTTTAAGCAAAAATAAAAAAAGCGTGTCGTAGCCAATACATTAAACAACATGTTTGCAAAGTTTTAACTGTTTTAGTCAAGAATTGTTTGTGTAAGAGTGCTAAAACGTATGGATTATACATTGACTAGTAAAAAGTTCAGAAGACTGTAAATTTTTTTTAAACAATTTTAAGCAAAAATAAAAAAAGCGTGTCGTAGCCAATACATTAAACAACATGTTTGCAAAGTTTTAACTGTTTTAGTCAAGAATTGTTTGTGTAAGAGTGCTAAAACGTATGGATTATACATTGACTAGTAAAAAGTTCAGAAGACTGTAAAATTTTTTCTAAACAATTTTAAGCAAAAATAAAAAAAGCGTGTCGTAGCCAATACATTAAACAACATGTTTGCAAAGTTTTAACTGTTTTAGTCAAGAATTGTTTGTGTAAGAGTGCTAAAACGTATGGATTATACATTGACGAAAGCAAGCATAGGTGTTTTTTAATGTAAAGGTTCAGAAGGCTGTAAAATTTTTTCTAATCAATTTTAAGCAAAAATAAAAAAAGTGTGTCGTAGCCAATACATTAAACAACATGTTTGCAAAGTTTTAACTGTTTTAGTCAAGAATTGTTTGTGTAAGAGTGCTAAAACGTTTGGATTATACATTGACTAGTAAAAAGTTCAGAAGACTGTAAAATTTTTTCTTAACAATTTTAAGCAAAAATAAAAAAAGCGTGTCGTAGCCAATACATTAAACAACATGTTTGCAAAGTTTTAACTGTTTTAGTCAAGAATTGTTTGTGTAAGAGTGCTAAAACGTATGGATTATACAATGACTAGTAAAAAGTTCAGAAGACTGTAAAATTTTTTCTAAACAATTTTAAGCAAAAATAAAAAAAGCGTGTCGTAGCCAATACATTAAACAACATGTTTGCAAAGTTTTAACTGTTTTAGTCAAGAATTGTTTGTGTAAGAGTGCTAAAACGTATGGATTATACATTGACGAAAGCAAGCATAGGTGTTTTTTAATGTAAAAAGTTCAGAAGGCTGTAAAATTTTTTCTAATCTATTTTAAGCAAAAATAAAAAAAGTGTGTCGTAACCAATACATTAAACAACATGTTTGCAAAGTTTTAACTGTTTTAGTCAAGAATTGTTTGTGTAAGAGTGCTGAAACGTATGTATTATACATTGACTAGTAAAAAGTTCAGAAGACTGTAAATATTTTACAATTTTAAGCAAAAATAAAAAAAGCGTGTCGTAGCCAATACATTAAACAACATGTTTGCAAAGTTTTAACTGTTTTAGTCAAGAATTGTTTGTGTAAGAGTGCTAAAACGTATGGATTATACATTGACTAGTAAAAAGTTCAGAAGACTGTAAAATTTTTTCTAAACAATTTTAAGCAAAAATAAAAAAAGCGTGTCGTAGCCAATACATTAAACAACATGTTTGCAAAGTTTTAACTGTTTTAGTCAAGAATTGTTTGTGTAAGAGTGCTGAAACGTATGGATTATACATTGACTAGTAAAAAGTTCAGAAGACTGTAAAATATTTTCTAAACAATTTTAAGCAAAAATAAAAAAAGCGTGTCGTAGCCAATACATTAAACAACATGTTTAAAAGTTTTAATTGTTTTAGTCAAGAATTGTTTGTGTAAGAGTGCTAAAACGTATGGATTATACATTGACTAGTAAAAAGTTCAGAAGACTGTAAAATTTTTTCTAAACAATTTTAAGCAAAAATAAAAAAAGCGTGTCGTAGCCAATACATTAAACAACATGTTTGCAAAGTTTTAACTGTTTTAGTCAAGAATTGTTTGTGTAAGAGTGCTAAAACGTATGGATTATACATTGACGAAAGCAAGCATAGGTGTTTTTTAATGTAAAAAGTTCAGAAGGCTGTAAAATTTTTTCTAATCAATTTTAAGCAAAAATAAAAAAAGCGTGTCGTAGCCAATACATTAAACAACATGTTTGCAAAGTTTTAACTGTTTTAGTCAAGAACTGTTTGTGTAAGAGTGCTAAAAGGTATGGATTATACATTGACTAGTAAAAAGTTCAGAAGACTGTAAAATTTTTTTTAAACAATTTTAAGCAAAAATAAAAAAAGCGTGTCGTAGCCAATACATTAAACAACATGTTTGCAAAGTTTTAACTGTTTTCGTCAAGAATTGTTTGTGTAAGAGTGCTAAAACCTATGGATTATACATTGACTAGTAAAAAGTTCAGAAGACTGTAAAATTTTTTTTAAACAATTTTAAGCAAAAATAAAAAAAGCGTGTCGTAGCCAATACATTAAACAACATGTTTGCAAAGTTTTTACTGTTTTAGTCAAGAATTGTTATTGTAAGAGTGCTAAAACGTATGGATTATACATTGACTAGTAAAAAGTTCAGAAGACTGTAAAATTTTTTCTAAACAATTTTAAGCAAAAATAAAAAAAGCGTGTCGTAGCCAATACATTAAACAACATGTTTGCAAAGTTTTAACTGTTTTAGTCAAGAATTGTTTGTGTAAGAGTGCTAAAACGTATGGATTATACATTGACGAAAGCAAGCATAGGTGTTTTTTAATGTAAAAAGTTCAGAAGGCTGTAAAATTTTTTCTAATCAATTTTAAGCAAAAATAAAAAAAGTGTGTCGTAGCCAATACATTAAACAACATGTTTGCAAAGTTTTAACTGTTTTAGTCAAGAATTGTTTGTGTAAGAGTGCTAAAACGTATGGATTATACATTGACTAGTAAAAAGTTCAGAAGACTGTAAAATTTTTTCTAAACAATTTTAAGCAAAAATAAAAAAAGCGTGTCGTAGCCAATACATTAAACAACATGTTTGCAAAGTTTTAACTGTTTTAGTCAAGAATTGTTTGTGTAAGAGTGCTAAAACGTATGGATTATACATTGACTAGTAAAAAGTTCAGAAGACTGTAAAATTTTTTCTAAACAATTTTAAGCAAAAAAAAAAAAAGGGTGTCGTAGCCAATACATTAAACAACATGTTTGCAAAGTTTTAACTGTTTTAGTCAAGAATTGTTTGTGTAAGAGTGCTAAAACGTATGGATTATACATTGACGGAAGAAGCATAGGTGTTATTTAATGTAAAAAGTTCAGAAGGCTGTAAAATTTTTTCTAATCAACTTTAAGCAAAAATAAAAAAAGCGTGTCGTAGCCAATACATTAAACAACATGTTTGCAAAGTTTTAACTGTTTTAGTCAAGAATTGTTTGTGTAAGAGTGCTAAAACGTATGGATTATACATTGACTAGTAAAAAGTTCAGAAGACTGTAAAATTTTTTCTAAACAATTTTAAGCAAAAATAAAAAAAGCGTGTCGTAGCCAATACATTAAACAACATGTTTGCAAAGTTTTAACTGTTTTAGTCAAGAATTGTTTGTGTAAGAGTGCTAAAACGTATGGATTAAACATTGACGAAAGCAAGCATAGGTGTTTTTTAATGTAAAAAGTTCAGAAGACTGTAAAATTTTTTCTAAACAAATTTAAGCAAAAAAAAAAAAAAGCGTGTCGTAGCCAATACATTAAACAACATGTTTGCAAAGTTTTAACTGTTTTAGTCAAGAATTGTTTGTGTAAGAGTGCTAAAACGTTTGGATTATACATTGACTAGTAAAAAGTTCAGAAGACTGTAAAATTTTTTTTAAACAATTTTAAGCAAAAATAAAAAAAGCCTGTCGTAGCCAATACATTAAACAACATGTTTGCAAAGTTTTTACTGTTTTAGTCAAGAATTGTTATTGTAAGAGTGCTAAAACGTATGGATTATACATTGACTAGTAAAAAGTTCAGAAGACTGTAAAATTTTTTCTAAACAATTTTAAGCAAAAATAAAAAAAGCGTGTCGTAGCCAATACATTAAACAACATGTTTGCAAAGTTTTAACTGTTTTAGTCAAGAATTGTTTGTGTAAGAGTGCTAAAACGTATGGATTATACATTGACGAAAGCAAGCATAGGTGTTTTTTAATGTAAAAAGTTCAGAAGGCTGTAAAATTTTTTCTAATCAATTTTAAGCAAAAATAAAAAAAGTGTGTCGTAGCCAATACATTAAACAACATGTTTGCAAAGTTTTAACTGTTTTAGTCAAGAATTGTTTGTGTAAGAGTGCTAAAACGTATGGATTATACATTGACTAGTAAAAAGTTCAGAAGACTGTAAAATTTTTTCTAAACAATTTTAAGCAAAAATAAAAAAAGCGTGTCGTAGCCAATACATTAAACAACATGTTTGCAAAGTTTTAACTGTTTTAGTCAAGAATTGTTTGTGTAAGAGTGCTAAAACGTATGGATTATACATTGACTAGTAAAAAGTTCAGAAGACTGTAAAATTTTTTCTAAACAATTTTAAGCAAAAAAAAAAAAAGGGTGTCGTAGCCAATACATTAAACAACATGTTTGCAAAGTTTTAACTGTTTTAGTCAAGAATTGTTTGTGTAAGAGTGCTAAAACGTATGGATTATACATTGACGAAAGCAAGCATAGGTGTTATTTAATGTAAAAAGTTCAGAAGGCTGTAAAATTTTTTCTAATCAATTTTAAGCAAAAATAAAAAAAGCGTGTCGTAGCCAATACATTAAACAACATGTTTGCAAAGTTTTAACTGTTTTAGTCAAGAATTGTTTGTGTAAGAGTGCTAAAACGTATGGATTATACATTGACTAGTAAAAAGTTCAGAAGACTGTAAAATTTTTTCTAAACAATTTTAAGCAAAAATAAAAAAAGCGTGTCGTAGCCAATACATTAAACAACATGTTTGCAAAGTTTTAACTGTTTTAGTCAAGAATTGTTTGTGTAAGAGTGCTAAAACGTATGGATTAAACATTGACGAAAGCAAGCATAGGTGTTTTTTAATGTAAAAAGTTCAGAAGACTGTAAAATTTTTTCTAAACAAATTTAAGCAAAAAAAAAAAAAAGCGTGTCGTAGCCAATACATTAAACAACATGTTTGCAAAGTTTTAACTGTTTTAGTCAAGAATTGTTTGTGTAAGAGTGCTAAAACGTTTGGATTATACATTGACTAGTAAAAAGTTCAGAAGACTGTAAAATTTTTTTTAAACAATTTTAAGCAAAAATAAAAAAAGCCTGTCGTAGCCAATACATTAAACAACATGTTTGCAAAGTTTTAACTGTTTTAGTCAAGAATTGTTTGTGTAAGAGTGCTGAAATGTATGGATTATACATTGACTAGTAAAAATTTCAGAAGACTGTAAAATTTTTTCTAAACAATTTTAAGCAAAAATAAAAAAAGCGTGTCGTAGCCAATACATTAAACAACATGTTTGCAAAGTTTTAACTGTTTTAGTCAAGAATTGTTTGTGTAAGAGTGCTAAAACGTATGGATTATACATTGACTAGTAAAAAGTTCAGAAGACTGTAAAATTTTTTTTAAACAATTTTAAGCAAAAATAAAAAAAGCGTGTCGTAGCCAATACATTAAACAACATGTTTGCAAAGTTTTTACTGTTTTAGTCAAGAATTGTTATTGTAAGAGTGCTAAAACGTATGGATTATACATTGACTAGTAAAAAGTTCAGAAGACTGTAAAAATTTTTTTAAACAATTTTAAGCAAAAATAAAAAAAGCCTGTCGTAGCCAATACATTAAACAACATGTTTGCAAAGTTTTAACTGTTTTAGTCTAGAATTGTTTGTGTAAGAGTGCTGAAACGTATGGATTATACATTGACTAGTAAAAATTTCAGAAGACTGTAAAATTTTTTCTAAACAATTTTAAGCAAAAATAAAAAAAGCGTGTCGTAGCCAATACATTAAACAACATGTTTGCAAAGTTTTAACTGTTTTAGTCAAGAATTGTTTGTGTAAGAGTGCTAAAACGTATGGATTATACATTGACGAAAGCAAGCATAGGTGTTTTTTAATGTAAAAAGTTCAGAAGGCTGTAAAATTTTTTCTAATCAATTTTAAGCAAAAATAAAAAAAGCCTGTCGTAGCCAATACATTAAACAACATGTTTGCAAAGTTTTAACTGTTTTACTCAAGAATTGTTTGTGTAAGAGTGCTAAAACGTATGGATTATACATTGACTAGTAAAAAGTTTAGAAGACTGTAAAATTTTTTCTAAACAATTTTAAGCAAAAATAAAAAAAGCGTGTCGTAGCCAATACATTAAACAACATGTTTGCAAAGTTTTAACTGTTTTAGTCAAGAATTGTTTGTGTAAGAGTGCTAAAACGTATGGATTATACATTGACGAAAGCAAGCATAGGTGTTTTTTAATGTAAAAAGTTCAGAAGGTTGTAAAATTTTTTCTAATCAATTTTAAGCAAAAATAAAAAAAGCGTGTCGTAGCCAATACATTAAACAACATGTTTGCAAAGTTTTAACTGTTTTAGTCAAGAATTGTTTGTGTAAGAGTGCTAAAACGTATGGATTATACATTGACTAGTAAAAAGTTCAGAAGACTGTAAAATTTTTTTAAACAATTTTAAGCAAAAATAAAAAAAGCGTGTCGTAGCCAATACATTAAACAACATGTTTGCAAAGTTTTAACTGTTTTAGTCAAGAATTGTTTGTGTAAGAGTGCTAAAACGTATGGATTATACATTGACTAGTAAAAAGTTCAGAAGACTGTAAATTTTTTTTAAACAATTTTAAGCAAAAATAAAAAAAGCGTGTCGTAGCCAATACATTAAACAACATGTTTGCAAAGTTTTAACTGTTTTAGTCAAGAATTGTTTGTGTAAGAGTGCTAAAACGTATGGTTTAAACATTGACTAGTAAAAAGTTCAGAAGACTGTAAAATTTTTTCTAAACAATTTTAAGCAAAAATAAAAAAGCGTGTCGTAGCCAATACATTAAACAACATGTTTGCAAAGTTTTAACTGTTTTAGTCAAGAATTGTTTGTGTAAGAGTGCTAAAACGTATGGATTATACATTGACGAAAGCAAGCATAGGTGTTTTTTAATGTAAAAAGTTCAGAAGGCTGTAAAATTTTTTCTAATCAATTTTAAGCAAAAATAAAAAAAGCGTGTCGTAGCCAATACATTAAACAACATGTTTGCAAAGTTTTAACTGTTTTAGTCAAGAATTGTTTGTGTAAGAGTGCTAAAACGTATGGATTATACATTGACTAGTAAAAAGTTCAGAAGACTGTAAAATTTTTTCTAAACAATTTTAAGCAAAAATAAAAAAAGCATGTCGTAGCCAATACATTAAACAACATGTTTGCAAAGTTTTAACTGTTTTAGTCAAGAATTGTTTGTGTAAGAGTGCTAAAACGTATGGATTATACATTGACTAGTAAAAAGTTCAGAAGACTGTAAATTTTTTTTAAACAATTTTAAGCAAAAATAAAAAAAGCGTGTCGTAGCCAATACATTAAACAACATGTTTGCAAAGTTTTTACTGTTTTAGTCAAGAATTGTTATTGTAAGAGTGCTAAAACGTATGGATTATACATTGACTAGTAAAAAGTTCAGAAGACTGTAAAAATTTTTTTAAACAATTTTAAGCAAAAATAAAAAAAGCCTGTCGTAGCCAATACATTAAACAACATGTTTGCAAAGTTTTAACTGTTTTAGTCTAGAATTGTTTGTGTAAGAGTGCTGAAACGTATGGATTATTCATTGACTAGTAAAAATTACAGAAGACTGTAAAATTTTTCTAAACAATTTTAAGCAAAAATAAAAAAAGCGTGTCGTAGCCAATACATTAAACAACATGTTTGCAAAGTTTTAACTGTTTTAGTCAAGAATTGTTTGTGTAAGAGTGCTAAAACGTATGGATTATACATTGACGAAAGCAAGCATAGGTGTTTTTTAATGTAAAAAGTTCAGAAGGCTGTAAAATTTTTTCTAATCAATTTTAAGCAAAAATAAAAAAAAAGTGTCGTAGCCAATACATTAAACAACATGTTTGCAAAGTTTTAACTGTTTTACTCAAGAATTGTTTGTGTAAGAGTGCTAAAACGTATGGATTATACATTGACTAGTAAAAAGTTTAGAAGACTGTAAAATTTTTTCTAAACAATTTTAAGCAAAAATAAAAAAAGCGTGTCGTAGCCAATACATTAAACAACATGTTTGCAAAGTTTTAACTGTTTTAGTCAAGAATTGTTTGTGTAAGAGTGCTAAAACGTATGGATTATACATTGACGAAAGCAAGCATAGGTGTTTTTTAATGTAAAAAGTTCAGAAGGCTGTAAAATTTTTTCTAATCAATTTTAAGCAAAAATAAAAAAAGCGTGTCGTAGCCAATACATTAAACAACATGTTTGCAAAGTTTTAACTGTTTTAGTCAAGAATTGTTTGTGTAAGAGTGCTAAAACGTATGGATTATACATTGACTAGTAAAAAGTTCAGAAGACTGTAAAATTTTTTCTAAACAATTTTAAGCAAAAATAAAAAAAGCGTGTCGTAGCCAATACATTAAACAACATGTTTGCAAAGTTTTAACTGTTTTAGTCAAGAATTGTTTGTGTAAGAGTGCTAAAACGTATGGATTATACATTGACTAGTAAAAAGTTCAGAAGACTGTAAATTTTTTTTAAACAATTTTAAGCAAAAATAAAAAAAGCGTGTCGTAGCCAATACATTAAACAACATGTTTGCAAAGTTTTAACTGTTTTAGTCAAGAATTGTTTGTGTAAGAGTGCTAAAACGTATGGTTTAAACATTGACTAGTAAAAAGTTCAGAAGACTGTAAAATTTTTTCTAAACAATTTTAAGCAAAAATAAAAAAGCGTGTCGTAGCCAATACATTAAACAACATGTTTGCAAAGTTTTAACTGTTTTAGTCAAGAATTGTTTGTGTAAGAGTGCTAAAACGTATGGATTATACATTGACGAAAGCAAGCATAGGTGTTTTTTAATGTAAAAAGTTCAGAAGGCTGTAAAATTTTTTCTAATCAATTTTAAGCAAAAATAAAAAAAGTGTGTCGTAGCCAATACATTAAACAACATGTTTGCAAAGTTTTAACTGTTTTAGTCAAGAATTGTTTGTGTAAGAGTGCTAAAACGTATGGATTATACATTGACTAGTAAAAAGTTCAGAAGACTGTAAAATTTTTTCTAAACAATTTTAAGCAAAAATAAAAAAAGCGTGTCGTAGCCAATACATTAAACAACATGTTTGCAAAGTTTTAACTGTTTTAGTCAAGAATTGTTTGTGTAAGAGTGCTAAAACGTATGGATTATACATTGACTAGTAAAAAGTTCAGAAGACTGTAAATTTTTTTTAAACAATTTTAAGCAAAAATAAAAAAAGCGTGTCGTAGCCAATACATTAAACAACATGTTTGCAAAGTTTTAACTGTTTTAGTCAAGAATTGTTTGTGTAAGAGTGCTAAAACGTATGGTTTAAACATTGACTAGTAAAAAGTTCAGAAGACTGTAAAATTTTTTCTAAACAATTTTAAGCAAAAATAAAAAAGTGTGTCGTAGCCAATACATTAAACAACATGTTTGCAAAGTTTTAACTGTTTTAGTCAAGAATTGTTTGTGTAAGAGTGCTAAAACGTATGGATTATACATTGACGAAAGCAAGCATAGGTGTTTTTTAATGTAAAAAGTTCAGAAGGCTGTAAAATTTTTTCTAATCAATTTTAAGCAAAAATAAAAAAAGTGTGTCGTAGCCAATACATTAAACAACATGTTTGCAAAGTTTTAACTGTTTTAGTCAAGAATTGTTTGTGTAAGAGTGCTAAAACGTATGGATTATACATTGACTAGTAAAAAGTTCAGAAGACTGTAAAATTTTTTCTAAACAATTTTAAGCAAAAATAAAAAAAGCGTGTCGTAGCCAATACATTAAACAACATGTTTGCAAAGTTTTTACTGTTTTAGTCAAGAATTGTTATTGTAAGAGTGCTAAAACGTATGGATTATACATTGACTAGTAAAAAGTTCAGAAGACTGTAAAAATTTTTTTAAACAATTTTAAGCAAAAATAAAAAAAGCCTGTCGTAGCCAATACATTAAACAACATGTTTGCAAAGTTTTAACTGTTTTAGTCAAGAATTGTTTGTGTAAGAGTGCTGAAACGTATGGATTATACATTGACTAGTAAAAATTTCAGAAGACTGTAAAATTTTTTCTAAACAATTTTAAGCAAAAATAAAAAAAGCGTGTCGTAGCCAATACATTAAACAACATGTTTGCAAAGTTTTAACTGTTTTAGTCAAGAATTGTTTGTGTAAGAGTGCTAAAACGTATGGATTATACATTGACGAAAGCAAGCATAGGTGTTTTTTAATGTAAAAAGTTCAGAAGGCTGTAAAATTTTTTCTAATCAATTTTAAGCAAAAATAAAAAAAAAGTGTCGTAGCCAATACATTAAACAACATGTTTGCAAAGTTTTAACTGTTTTACTCAAGAATTGTTTGTGTAAGAGTGCTAAAACGTATGGATTATACATTGACTAGTAAAAAGTTTAGAAGACTGTAAAATTTTTTCTAAACAATTTTAAGCAAAAATAAAAAAAGCGTGTCGTAGCCAATACATTAAACAACATGTTTGCAAAGTTTTAACTGTTTTAGTCAAGAATTGTTTGTGTAAGAGTGCTAAAACGTATGGATTATACATTGACGAAAGCAAGCATAGGTGTTTTTTAATGTAAAAAGTTCAGAAGGCTGTAAAATTTTTTCTAATCAATTTTAAGCAAAAATAAAAAAAGCGTGTCGTAGCCAATACATTAAACAACATGTTTGCAAAGTTTTAACTGTTTTAGTCAAGAATTGTTTGTGTAAGAGTGCTAAAACGTATGGATTATACATTGACTAGTAAAAAGTTCAGAAGACTGTAAAATTTTTTCTAAACAATTTTAAGCAAAAATAAAAAAAGCGTGTCGTAGCCAATACATTAAACAACATGTTTGCAAAGTTTTAACTGTTTTAGTCAAGAATTGTTTGTGTAAGAGTGCTAAAACGTATGGATTATACATTGACTAGTAAAAAGTTCAGAAGACTGTAAATTTTTTTTAAACAATTTTAAGCAAAAATAAAAAAAGCGTGTCGTAGCCAATACATTAAACAACATGTTTGCAAAGTTTTAACTGTTTTAGTCAAGAATTGTTTGTGTAAGAGTGCTAAAACGTATGGTTTAAACATTGACTAGTAAAAAGTTCAGAAGACTGTAAAATTTTTTCTAAACAATTTTAAGCAAAAATAAAAAAGCGTGTCGTAGCCAATACATTAAACAACATGTTTGCAAAGTTTTAACTGTTTTAGTCAAGAATTGTTTGTGTAAGAGTGCTAAAACGTATGGATTATACATTGACGAAAGCAAGCATAGGTGTTTTTTAATGTAAAAAGTTCAGAAGGCTGTAAAATTTTTTCTAATCAATTTTAAGCAAAAATAAAAAAAGTGTGTCGTAGCCAATACATTAAACAACATGTTTGCAAAGTTTTAACTGTTTTAGTCAAGAATTGTTTGTGTAAGAGTGCTAAAACGTATGGATTATACATTGACTAGTAAAAAGTTCAGAAGACTGTAAAATTTTTTCTAAACAATTTTAAGCAAAAATAAAAAAAGCGTGTCGTAGCCAATACATTAAACAACATGTTTGCAAAGTTTTAACTGTTTTAGTCAAGAATTGTTTGTGTAAGAGTGCTAAAACGTATGGATTATACATTGACAAGTAAAAAGTTCAGAAGACTGTAAAATTTTTTCTAATCAATTTTAAGCAAAAATAAAAAAAGCGTGTCGTAGCCAATACATTAAACAACATATTTGCAAAGTTTTAACTGTTTTAGTCAAGAATTGTTTGTGTAAGAGTGCTAAAACGTATGGATTATACATTGACTAGTAAAAAATTCAGAAGACTGTAAAATTTTTTCTAAACAATTTTAAGCAAAAATAAAAAAAGCGTGTCGTAGCCAATACATTAAACAACATGTTTGCAAAGTTTTAACTGTTTTAGTCAAGAATTGTTTGTGTAAGAGTGCTAAAACGTATGGATTAAACATTGACGAAAGCAAGCATAGGTGTTTTTTAATGTAAAAAGTTCAGAAGACTGTAAAATTTTTTCTAAACAAATTTAAGCAAAAAAAAAAAAAAGCATGTCGTAGCCAATACATTAAACAACATATTTCAAAGTTTTAACTGTTTTAGTCAAGAATTGTTTGTGTAAGAGTGCTAAAAGGTATGGATTATACATTGACTAGTAAAAAGTTCAGAAGACTGTAAAATTTTTTTTAAACAATTTTAAGCAAAAATAAAAAAAGCGTGTCGTAGCCAATACATTAAACAACATGTTTGCAAAGTTTTAACTGTTTTAGTCAAGAATTGTTTGTGTAAGAGTGCTGAAACGTATGGATTATACATTGACTAGTAAAAAGTTCAGAAGACTGTAAAATTTTTTCTAAACAAGTTTAAGCAAAAATAAAAAAAGCGTGTCGTAGCCAATACATTAAACAACATGTTTGCAAAGTTTTAACTGTTTTAGTCAAGAATTGTTTGTGTAAGAGTGCTAAAACGTATGGATTATACATTGACGAAAGCAAGCATAGGTGTTTTTTAATGTAAAAAGTTCAGAAGGCTGTAAAATTTTTTCTTATCAATTTTAAGCAAAAATAAAAAAAGCCTGTCGTAGCCAATACATTAAACAACATGTTTGCAAAGTTTTAACTGTTTTAGTCAAGAATTGTTTGTGTAAGAGTGCTAAAACGTATGGATTATACATTGACTAGTAAAAAGTTTAGAAGACTGTAAAATTTTTTCTAAACAATTTTAAGCAAAAATAAAAAAAGCGTGTCGTAGCCAATACATTAAACAACATGTTTGCAAAGTTTTAACTGTTTTAGTCAAGAATTGTTTGTGTAAGAGTGCTAAAACGTATGGATTATACATTGACGAAAGCAAGCATAGGTGTTTTTTAATGTAAAAAGTTCAGAAGGCTGTAAAATTTTTTCTAATCAATTTTAAGCAAAAATAAAAAAAGCGTGTCGTAGCCAATACATTAAACAACATGTTTGCAAAGTTTTAACTGTTTTAGTCAAGAATTGTTTGTGTAAGAGTGCTAAAACGTATGGATTATACATTGACTAGTAAAAAGTTCAGAAGACTGTAAAATTTTTTCTAAACAATTTTAAGCAAAAATAAAAAAGCGTGTCGTAGCCAATACATTAAACAACATGTTTGCAAAGTTTTAACTGTTTTAGTCAAGAATTGTTTGTGTAAGAGTGCTAAAACGTATGGATTATACATTGACTAGTAAAAAGTTCAGAAGACTGTAAATTTTTTTTAAACAATTTTAAGCAAAAATAAAAAAAGCGTGTCGTAGCCAATACATTAAACAACATGTTTGCAAAGTTTTAACTGTTTTAGTCAAGAATTGTTTGTGTAAGAGTGCTAAAACGTATGGATTAAACATTGACTAGTAAACAGTTCAGAAGACTGTAAAATTTTTTCTAAACAATTTTAAGCTAAAATAAAAAGCGTGTCGTAGCCAATACATTAAACAACATGTTTGCAAAGTTTTAACTGTTTTAGTCAAGAATTGTTTGTGTAAGAGTGCTAAAACGTATGGATTATACATTGACGAAAGCAAGCATAGGTGTTTTTTAATGTAAAAAGTTCAGAAGGCTGTAAAATTTTTTCTAATCAATTTTAAGCAAAAATAAAAAAAGTGTGTCGTAGCCAATACATTAAACAACATGTTTGCAAAGTTTTAACTGTTTTAGTCAAGAATTGTTTGTGTAAGACTGCTAAAACGTATGGATTATACATTGACTAGTAAAAAGTTCAGAAGACTGTAAAATATTTTCTAAACAATTTGAAGCTAAAATAAAAAAAGCGTGTCGTAGCCAATACATTAAACAACATGTTTGCAAAGTTTTAACTGTTTAAGTCAAGAATTGTTTGTGTAAGAGTGCTAAAACGTATGGATTATACATTGACTAGTAAAAAGTTCAGAAGACTGTAAAATTTTTTCTAATCAATTTTAAGCAAAAATAAGAAAGCGTGTCGTAGCCAATACATTAAACAACATATTTGCAAAGTTTTAACTGTTTTAGTCAAGAATTAATTGTGTTAGAGTGCTAAAACGTATGGATTATACATTGATTAGTAAAAAGTTCAGAAGACTGTAAAACTTTTTCTAAACAATTTTAAGCAAAAATAAAAAAAGCGTGTCGTAGCCAATACATTAAACAACATGTTTGCAAAGTTTTAACTGTTTTAGTCAAGAATTGTTTGTGTAAGAGTGCTAAAACGTATGGATTATACATTGACGAAAGCAAGCATAGGTGTTTTTTAATGTAAAAAGTTCAGAAGGCTGTAAAATTTTTTCTAATCAATTTTAAGCAAAAATAAAAAAAGTGTGTCGTAGCCAATACATTAAACAACATGTTTGCAAAGTTTTAACTGTTTTAGTCAAGAATTGTTTGTGTAAGAGTGCTAAAACGTATGGATTATACATTGACTAGTAAAAAGTTCAGAAGACTGTAAAATTTTTTCTAAACAATTTTAAGCAAAAATAAAAAAAGCGTGTCGTAGCCAATACATTAAACAACATGTTTGCAAAGTTTTAACTGTTTTAGTCAAGAATTGTTTGTGTAAGAGTGCTAAAACGTATGGATTATACATTGACTAGTAAAAAGTTCAGAAGACTGTAAATTTTTTTTAAACAATTTTAAGCAAAAATAAAAAAAGCGTGTCGTAGCCAATACATTAAACAACATGTTTGCAAAGTTTTAACTGTTTTAGTCAAGAATTGTTTGTGTAAGAGTGCTAAAACGTATGGATTAAACATTGACTAGTAAAAAGTTCAGAAGACTGTAAAATTTTTTCTAAACAATTTTAAGCAAAAATAAAAAAGCGTGTCGTAGCCAATACATTAAACAACATGTTTGCAAAGTTTTAACTGTTTTAGTCAAGAATTGTTTGTTTAAGAGTGCTAAAACGTATGGATTATACATTGACGAAAGCAAGCATAGGTGTTTTTTAATGTAAAAAGTTCAGAAGGCTGTAAAATTTTTTCTAAATAATTTTAAGCAAAAATAAAAAAAGCGTGTCGTAGCCAATACATTAAACAACATATTTGCAAAGTTTTAACTGTTTTAGTCAAGAATTGTTTGTGTAAATGTGCTAAAACGTATGGATTATACATTGACTAGTAAAAAGTTCAGAAGACTGTAAAATTTTTTCTAAACAATTTTAAGCAAAAATAAGAAAGTGTGTCTTAGCCAATACATTAAACAACATATTTGCAAAGTTTTAACTGTTTTAGTCAAGAATCGTTTGTGTAAGACTGCTAAAACGTATGGATTATACATTGACTAGTAAAAAGTTCAGAAGACTGTAAAATTTTTTCTAAACAATTTTAAGCAAAAATAAAAAAAGCGTGTCGTAGCCAATACATTAAACAACATGTTTGCAAAGTTTTAACTGTTTTAGTCAAGAATTGTTTGTGTAAGAGTGCTAAAACGTATGGATTATACATTGACTAGTAAAAAGTTCAGAAGACTGTAAAATTTTTTCTAAACAATTTTAAGCAAAAATAAAAAAGCGTGTCGTAGCCAATACATTAAACAACATGTTTGCAAAGTTTTAACTGTTTTAGTCAAGAATTGTTTGTGTAAGAGTGCTAAAACGTATGGATTATACATTGACGAAAGCAAGCATAGGTGTTTTTTAATGTAAAAAGTTCAGAAGGCTGTAAAATTTTTTCTAATCAATTTTAAGCAAAAATAAAAAAAGTGTGTCGTAGCCAATACATTAAACAACATGTTTGCAAAGTTTTAACTGTTTTAGTCAAGAATTGTTTGTGTAAGACTGCTAAAACGTATGGATTATACATTGACTAGTAAAAAGTTCAGAAGACTGTAAAATATTTTCTAAACAATTTGAAGCAAAAATAAAAAAAGCGTGTCGTAGCCAATACATTAAACAACATGTTTGCAAAGTTTTAACTGTTTTAGTCAAGAATTGTTTGTGTAAGAGTGCTAAAACGTATGGATTATACATTGACTAGTAAAAAGTTCAGAAGACTGTAAAATTTTTTCTAATCAATTTTAAGCAAAAATAAGAAAGCGTGTCGTAGCCAATACATTAAACAACATATTTGCAAAGTTTTAACTGTTTTAGTCAAGAATTGTTTGTGTTAGAGTGCTAAAACGTATGGATTATACATTGATTAGTAAAAAGTTCAGAAGACTGTAAAATTTTTTCTAAACAATTTTAAGCAAAAATAAAAAAAGCGTGTCGTAGCCAATACATTAAACAACATATTTGCAAAGTTTTAACTGTTTTAGTCAAGAATTGTTTGTGTTAGAGTGCTAAAACGTATGGATTATACATTGATTAGTAAAAAGTTCAGAAGACTGTAAAATTTTTTCTAAACAATTTTAAGCAAAAATAAAAAAAGCGTGTCGTAGCCAATACATTAAACAACATGTTTGCAAAGTTTTAACTGTTTTAGTCAAGAATTGTTTGTGTAAGAGTGCTAAAACGTATGGATTAAACATTGACTAGTAAAAAGTTCAGAAGACTGTAAAATTTTTTCTAAACAATTTTAAGCAAAAATAAAAAAGCGTGTCGTAGCCAATACATTAAACAACATGTTTGCAAAGTTTTAACTGTTTTAGTCAAGAATTGTTTGTGTAAGAGTGCTAAAACGTATGGATTATACATTGACGAAAGCAAGCATAGGTGTTTTTTAATGTAAAAAGTTCAGAAGGCTGTAAAATTTTTTCTAATCAATTTTAAGCAAAAATAAAAAAAGTGTGTCGTAGCCAATACATTAAACAACATGTTTGCAAAGTTTTAACTGTTTTAGTCAAGAATTGTTTGTGTAAGACTGCTAAAACGTATGGATTATACATTTACTAGTAAAAAGTTCAGAAGACTGTAAAATTTTTTCTAAACAATTTTAAGCAAAAATAAAAAAAGCGTGTCGTAGCCAATACATTAAACAACATGTTTGCAAAGTTTTAACTGTTTTAGTCAAGAATTGTTTGTGTAAGAGTGCTAAAACGTATGGATTATACATTGACTAGTAAAAAGTTCAGAAGACTGTAAAATTTTTTTAATCAATTTTAAGCAAAAATAAAAAAAGCGTGTCGTAGCCAATACATTAAACAACATATTTGCAAAGTTTTAACTGTTTTAGTCAAGAATTGTTTGTGTAACAGTGCTAAAACGTATGGATTATACATTGACTAGTAAAAAGTTCAGAAGACTGTAAAATTTTTTCTAAACAATTTTAAGCAAAAATAAAAAAAGCGTGTCGTAGCCAATACATTAAACAACATGTTTGCAAAGTTTTAACTGTTTTAGTCAAGAATTGTTTGTGTAAGAGTGCTAAAACGTATGGATTATACATTGACGAAAGCAAGCATAGGTGTTTTTTAATGTAAAAAGTTCAGAAGACTGTAAAATTTTTTCTAAACAATTTTAAGCAAAAATAAAAAAAGCGTGTCGTAGCCAATACATTAAACAACATGTTTGCAAAGTTTTAACTGTTTTAGTCAAGAATTGTTTGTGTAAGAGTGCTAAAACGTATGGATTATACATTGACTAGTAAAAAGTTCAGAAGACTGTAAAATTTTTTCTAAACAATTTTAAGCAAAAATAAAAAAAGCGTGTCGTAGCCAATACATTAAACAACATGTTTGCAAAGTTTTAACTGTTTTAGTCAAGAATTGTTTGTGTAAGAGTGCTAAAACGTATGGATTATACATTGACGAAAGCAAGCATAGGTGTTTTTTAATGTAAAAAGTTCAGAAGGCTGTAAAATTTTTTCTAATCAATTTTAAGCAAAAATAAAAAAAGCGTGTCGTAGCCAATACATTAAACAACATGTTTGCAAAGTTTTAACTGTTTTAGTCAAGAATTGTTTGTGTAAGAGTGCTAAAACGTATGGATTATACATTGACGAAAGCAAGCATAGGTGTTTTTTAATGTAAAAAGTTCAGAAGGCTGTAAAATTTTTTCTAATTAATTTTAAGCAAAAATAAAAAAAGCGTGTCGTAGCCAATACATTAAACAACATGTTTGCAAAGTTTTAACTGTTTTAGTCAAGAATTGTTTGTGTAAGAGTGCTAAAACGTATGGATTATACATTGACTAGTAAAAAGTTTAGAAGACTGTAAAATTTTTTCTAAACAATTTTAAGCAAAAATAAAAAAAGCGTGTCGTAGCCAATACATTAAACAACATGTTTGCAAAGTTTTAACTGTTTTAGTCAAGAATTGTTTGTGTAAGAGTGCTAAAACGTATGGATTATACATTGACGAAAGCAAGCATAGGTGTTTTTTAATGTAAAAAGTTCAGAAGGCTGTAAAATTTTTTCTAATCAATTTTAAGCAAAAATAAAAAAAGCGTGTCGTAGCCAATACATTAAACAACATGTTTGCAAAGTTTTAACTGTTTTAGTCAAGAATTGTTTGTGTAAGAGTGCTAAAACGTATGGATTATACATTGACTAGTAAAAAGTTCAGAAGACTGTAAAATTTTTTCTAATCAATTTTAAGCAAAAATAAAAAAAGCGTGTCGTAGCCAATACATTAAACAACATATTTGCAAAGTTTTAACTGTTTTAGTCAAGAATTGTTTGTGTAAGAGTGCTAAAACGTATGGATTATACATTGACTAGTAAAAAGTTCAGAAGACTGTAAAATTTTTTCTAAACAATTTTAAGCAAAAATAAAAAAGCGTGTCGTAGCCAATACATTAAACAACATGTTAGCAAAGTTTTAACTGTTTTAGTCAAGAATTGTTTGTGTAAGAGTGCTAAAACGTATGGATTAAACATTGACGAAAGCAAGCATAGGTGTTTTTTAATGTAAAAAGTTCAGAAGACTGTAAAATTTTTTCTAAACAAATTTAAGCAAAAAAAAAAAAAGCGTGTCGTAGCCAATACATTAAACAACATATTTCAAAGTTTTAACTGTTTTAGTCAAGAATTGTTTGTGTAAGAGTGCTAAAAGGTATGGATTATACATTGACTAGTAAAAAGTTCAGAAGACTGTAAATTTTTTTTTAAACAATTTTAAGCAAAAATAAAAAAAGCGTGTCGTAGCCAATACATTAAACAACATGTTTGCAAAGTTTTAACTGTTTTAGTCAAGAATTGTTTGTGTAAGAGTGCTGAAACGTATGGATTATACATTGACTAGTAAAAAGTTCAGAAGACTGTAAAATTTTTTCTAAACAATTTTAAGCAAAAATAAAAAAAGCGTGTCGTAGCCAATACATTAAACAACATGTTTGCAAAGTTTTAACTGTTTTAGTCAAGAATTGTTTGTGTAAGAGTGCTAAAACGTATGGATTATACATTGACGAAAGCAAGCATAGGTGTTTTTTAATGTAAAAAGTTTAGAAGGCTGTAAAATTTTTTCTAATCAATTTTAAGCAAAAATAAAAAAAGCGTGTCGTAGCCAATACATTAAACAACATGTTTGCAAAGTTTTAACTGTTTTAGTCAAGAATTGTTTGTGTAAGAGTGCTAAAACGTATGGATTATACATTGACTAGTAAAAAGTTTAGAAGACTGTAAAATTTTTTCTAAACAATTTTAAGCAAAAATAAAAAAAGCGTGTCGTAGCCAATACATTAAACAACATGTTTGCAAAGTTTTAACTGTTTTAGTCAAGAATTGTTTGTGTAAGAGTGCTAAAACGTTTGGATTATACATTGACGAAAGCAAGCATAGGTGTTTTTTAATGTAAAAAGTTCAGAAGGCTGTAAAATTTTTTCTAATCAATTTTAAGCAAAAATAAAAAAAGCGTGTCGTAGCCAATACATTAAACAACATGTTTGCAAAGTTTTAACTGTTTTAGTCAAGAATTGTTTGTGTAAGAGTGCTAAAACGTATGGATTATACATTGACTAGTAAAAAGTTCAGAAGACTGTAAAATTTTTTCTAAACAATTTTAAGCAAAAATAAAAAAAGCGTGTCGTAGCCAATACATTAAACAACATGTTTGCAAAGTTTTAACTGTTTTAGTCAAGAATTGTTTGTGTAAGAGTGCTAAAACGTATGGATTATACATTGACTAGTAAAAAGTTCAGAAGACTGTAAATTTTTTTTAAACAATTTTAAGCAAAAATAAAAAAAGCGTGTCGTAGCCAATACATTAAACAACATGTTTGCAAAGTTTTAACTGTTTTAGTCAAGAATTGTTTGTGTAAGAGTGCTAAAACGTATGGATTAAACATTGACTAGTAAAAAGTTCAGAAGACTGTAAAATTTTTTCTAAACAATTTTAAGCAAAAATAAAAAAGCGTGTCGTAGCCAATACATTAGACAACATGTTTGCAAAGTTTTAACTGTTTTAGTCAAGAATTGTTTGTGTAAGAGTGCTAAAACGTATGGATTATACATTGACGAAAGCAAGCATAGGTGTTTTTTAATGTAAAAAGTTCAGAAGGCTGTAAAATTTTTTCTAATCAATTTTAAGCAAAAATAAAAAAAGTGTGTCGTAGCCAATACATTAAACAACATGTTTGCAAAGTTTTAACTGTTTTAGTCAAGAATTGTTTGTGTAAGACTGCTAAAACGTATGGATTATACATTGACTAGTAAAAAGTTCAGAAGACTGTAAAATATTTTCTAAACAATTTTAAGCAAAAATAAAAAAAGCGTGTCGTAGCCAATACATTAAACAACATGTTTGCAAAGTTTTAACTGTTTTAGTCAAGAATTGTTTGTGTAAGAGTGCTAAAACGTATGGATTATACATTGACTAGTAAAAAGTTCAGAAGACTGTAAAATTTTTTCTAATCAATTTTAAGCAAAAATAAGAAAGCGTGTCGTAGCCAATACATTAAACAACATATTTGCAAAGTTTAAACTGTTTTAGTCAAGAATTGTTTGTGTTAGAGTGCTAAAACGTATGGATTATACATTGATTAGTAAAAAGTTCAGAAGACTGTAAAATTTTTTCTAAACAATTTTAAGCAAAAATAAAAAAAGCGTGTCGTAGCCAATACATTAAACAACATGTTTGCAAAGTTTTAACTGTTTTAGTCAAGAATTGTTTGTGTAAGAGTGCTAAAACGTATGGATTATACATTGACGAAAGCAAGCATAGATGTTTTTTAATGTAAAAAGTTCAGAAGGCTGTAAAATTTTTTCTAATCAATTTTAAGCAAAAATAAAAAAAGCGTGTCGTAGCCAATACATTAAACAACATATTTGCAAAGTTTTAACTGTTTTAGTCAAGAATTGTTTGTGTAAGAGTGCTGAAACGTATGGATTATACATTGATTAGTAAAAAGTTCAGAAGACTGTAAAATTTTTTCTAAACAATTTTAAGCAAAAATAAAAAAAGCGTGTCGTAGCCAATACATAAAACATCATGTTTGCAAAGTTTTAACTGTTTTAGTCAAGAATTGTTTGTGTAAGAGTGCTAAAACGTATGGATTATACATTGACGAAAGCAAGCATAGGTGTTTTTTAATGTAAAAAGTTCAGAAGGCTGTAAAATTTTTTCTAATCAATTTTAAGCAAAAATAAAAAAAGTGTGTCGTAGCCAATACATTAAACAACATGTTTGCAAAGTTTTAACTGTTTTAGTCAAGAATTGTTTGTGTAAGAGTGCTAAAACGTATGGATTATACATTGACTAGTAAAAAGTTCAGAAGACTGTAAAATTTTTTCTAAACAATTTTAAGCGAAAATAAAAAAAAGCGTGTCGTAGCCAATATATTAAACAACATGTTTGCAAAGTTTTAACTGTTTTTGTCAAGAATTGTTTGTGTAAGAGTGCTAAAACGTATGGATTATACATTGACTAGTAAAAAGTTCAGAAGACTGTAAAATTTTTTTTAAACAGTTTTAAGCAAAAATAAAAAAAGCGTGTAGTAGCCAATACATTAAAAAACATGTTTGCAAAGTTTTAACTGTTTTAGTCAAGAATTGTTTGTGTAAGAGTGCTAAAACGTATGGTTTATACATTGACTAGTAAAAAGTTCAGAAGACTGTAAAATTTTTTCTAAACAATTTTAAGCAAAAATAAAAAAAGCGTGTCGTAGCCAATACATCAAACAACATGTTTGCAAAGTTTTAACTGTTTTAGTCAAGAATTGTTTGTGTAAGAGTGCTAAAAGGTATGGATTATACATTGACTAGTAAAAAGTTCAGAAGACTGTAAAATTTTTTTTAAACAATTTTAAGCAAAAATAAAAAAAGCGTGTCGAAGCCAATACATTAAACAACATGTTTGCAAAGTTTTAACTGTTTTAGACAAGAATTGTTTGTGTAAGAGTGCTAAAACGTATGGATTATACATTGACTAGTAAAAATTTCAGAAGACTGTAAAATTTTTTCTAAACAATTTTATGCAAAAATAAAAAAAGTGTGTCGTAGCCAATACATTAAACAACATGTTTGCAAAGTTTTAACTGTTTTAGTCAAGAATTGTTTGTGTAAGAGTGCTAAAACGTATGGATTATACATTGACGAAAGCAAGCATAGGTGTTTTTTAATGTAAAAAGTTCAGAAGGCTGTAAAATTTTTTCTAATCAATTTTAAGCAAAAATAAAAAAAGCGTGTCTTAGCCAATACATTAAACAACATGTTTGCAAAGTTTTAACTGTTTTAGTCAAGAATTGTTTGTGTAAGAGTGCTAAAACGTATGGATTATACATTGACGAAAGCAAGCATAGGTGTTTTTTAATGTAAAAGGTTCAGAAGACTGTAAGATTTTTTCTAATCAATTTTAAGCAAAAATAAAAAAAGTGTGTCGTAGCCAATACATTAAACAACATGTTTGCAAAGTTTTAACTGTTTTAGTCAAGAATTGTTTGTGTAAGAGTGCTAAAACGTATGGATTATACATTGACTAGTAAAAAGTTCAGAAGACTGTAAAATTTTTTCTAAACAATTTTAAGCAAAAATAAAAAAAGCGTGTCGTAGCCAATACATTAAACAACTTGTTTGCAAAGTTTTAACTGTTTTAGTCAAGAATTGTTTGTGTAAGAGTGCTAAAACGTATGGATTATACATTGACGAAAGCAAGCATAGGTGTTTTTTAATGTAAAAATTTCAGAAGGCTGTAAAATATTTTCTAAACAATTTTAAGCAAAAATAAAAAAAGCGTGTCGTAGCCAATACATTAAACAACATGTTTGCAAAGTTTTAACTGTTTTAGTCAAAAATTGTTGGTGTATGAGTGCTAAAACGTATGGATTATACATTGACTAGTAAAAAGTTCAGAAGACTGTAAAATTTTTTCTAAACAATTTTAAGCAAAAATAAAAAAAGCGTGTCGTAGCCAATACATTAAACAACATGTTTGCAAAGTTTTAACTGTTTTAGTCAAGAATTGTTTGTGTAAGAGTGCTAAAACGTATGGATTATACATTGACGAAAGCAAGCATAGGTGTTTTTTAATGTAAAAAGTTCAGAAGGCTGTAAAATTTTTTTTAATCAATTTTAAGCAAAAATAAAAAAAGCGTGTCGTAGCCAATACATTAAACAACATGTTTGCAAAGTTTTAACTGTTTTAGTCAAAAATTGTTGGTGTATGAGTGCTAAAACGTATGGAATATACATTGACTAGTTAAAAGTTCAGAAGACTGTAAAATTTTTTCTAAACAATTTTAAGCAAAAATAAAAAAAGCGTGTCGTAGCCAATACATTAAACAACATGTTTGCAAAGTTTTAACTGTTTTAGTCAAGAATTGTTTGTGTAAGAGTGCTAAAACGTATGGTTTATACATTGACTAGTAAAAAGTTCAGAAGACTGAAAAATTTTTTCTAAACAATTTTAAGCAAAAATAAAAAAAGCGTGTCGTAGCCAATACATCAAACAACATGTTTGCAAAGTTTTAACTGTTTTAGTCAAGAATTGTTTGTGTAAGAGTGCTAAAAGGTATGGATTATACATTGACTAGTAAAAAGTTCAGAAGACTGTAAAATTTTTTTTAAACAATTTTAAGCAAAAATAAAAAAAGCGTGTCGAAGCCAATACATTAAACAACATGTTTGCAAAGTTTTAACTGTTTTAGACAAGAATTGTTTGTGTAAGAGTGCTAAAACGTATGGATTATACATTGACTAGTAAAAATTTCAGAAGACTGTAAAATTTTTTCTAAACAATTTTATGCAAAAATAAAAAAAGTGTGTCGTAGCCAATACATTAAACAACATGTTTGCAAAGTTTTAACTGTTTTAGTCAAGAATTGTTTGTGTAAGAGTGCTAAAACGTATGGATTATACATTGACGAAAGCAAGCATAGGTGTTTTTTAATGTAAAAAGTTCAGAAGGCTGTAAAATTTTTTCTAATCAATTTTAAGCAAAAATAAAAAAAGCGTGTCTTAGCCAATACATTAAACAACATGTTTGCAAAGTTTTAACTGTTTTAGTCAAGAATTGTTTGTGTAAGAGTGCTAAAACGTATGGATTATACATTGACGAAAGCAAGCATAGGTGTTTTTTAATGTAAAAGGTTCAGAAGACTGTAAAATTTTTTCTAATCAATTTTAAGCAAAAGTAAAAAAAGCGTGTCGTAGCCAATACATTAAACAACATGTTTGCAAAGTTTTAACTGTTTTAGTCAAGAATTGTTTGTGTAAGAGTGCTAAAACGTATGGATTATACATTGACGAAAGCAAGCATAGGTGTTTTTTAATGTAAAAAGTTCAGAAGGCTGTAAAATTTTTTTTAATCAATTTTAAGCAAAAATAAAAAAAGCGTGTCGTAGCCAATACATTAAACAACATGTTTGCAAAGTTTTAACTGTTTTAGTCAAAAATTGTTGGTGTATGAGTGCTAAAACGTATGGATTATACATTGACTAGTAAAAAGTTCAGAAGACTGTAAAATTTTTTCTAAACAATTTTAAGCAAAAATAAAAAAAGCGTGTCGTAGCCAATACATTAAACAACATGTTTGCAAAGTTTTAACTGTTTTAGTCAAGAATTGTTTGTGTAAGAGTGCTAAAACGTATGGATTATACATTTACGAAAGCAAGCATAGGTGTTTTTTAATGTAAAAAGTTCAGAAGGCTGTAAAATTTTTTCTAATCAATTTTAAGCAAAAATAAAAAAAGCGTGTCGTAGCCAATACATTAAACCAGTGCTTCTGAAATGGGGTTCCGCGGAACCCTAGGGTTCCGCGACGCCTCTCAGGGGTTCCGCGAAGCCTTTAGAAATTTAAAAAATTTCATTAAAAAATTAAACATTTTAGGTAAAATTAAAACTAGGGGTTCCGCGGAAAAGTTGAACTTTGGAAAAGGGTTCCGCCACTAAAAAAAGGTTCAGAAGCACTGGTTTAATGTATTGGCTACGACACACTTTTTTTATTTTTGCTTAAAATTGTTTAAAAAAAATTTTACAGTCTTCTGAACTTTTTACTAGTCAATGTATAATCCATACGTTTTAGCACTCTTACACAAACAATTCTTGACTAAAACAGTTAAAATTTTGCAAATATGTTGTTTAATGTATTGGCTACGACACGCTTTTTTTATTTTTGCTCATATTTGTTTAGAAAAAATTTTACAGTCTTCTGAACTTTTTACATTAAAAAACACCTATGCTTGCTTTCGTCAATGTATAATCCATACGTTTTAGCACTCTTACACAAACAATTCTTGACTAAAACAGTTAAAACTTTGCAAACATGTTGTTTAATGTATTGGCTACGACACGCTTTTTTTATTTTTGCTTAAAATTGATTAGAAAAAATTTTACAGCTTTCTGAACTTTTTACATTAAAAAACACCTATGCTTGCTTTCGTAAATGTATAATCCATACGTTTTAGCACTCTTACACAAACAATTCTTGACTAAAACAGTTAAAACTTTGCAAACATGTTGTTTAATGTATTGGCTACGACACGCTTTTTTTATTTTTGCTTAAAATTGTTTAGAAAAAATTTTACAGTCTTCTGAACTTTTTACTAGTCAATGTATAATCCATACGTTTTAGCACTCATACACAAACAATTTTTGACTAAAACAGTTAAAACTTTGCAAACATGTTGTTTAATGTATTGGCTACGACACGCTTTTTTTATTTTTGCTTAAAATTGTTTAAAAAAAATTTTACAGTCTTCTGAACTTTTTACTAGTCAATGTATAATCCATAACTTTTAGTACTCTTACACAAACAATTCTTGACTAAAACAGTTAAAACTTTGCAAACATGTTGTTTAATGTATTGGCTACGACACGCTTTTTTTATTTTTGCTTAAAATTGATTAGAAAAAATTTTACAGTCTTCTGAACTTTTTACATTAAAAAACACCTATGCTTGCTTTCGTCAATGTATAATCCATACGTTTTAGCACTCTTACACAAACAATTCTTGACTAAAACAGTTAAAACTTTGCAAACATGTTGTTTAATGTATTGGCTACGACACGCTTTTTTTATTTTTGCTTAAATTTGTTTAGAAAAAATTTTACAGTCTTCTGAACTTTTTACTAGTCAATGTATAATCCATACGTTTTAGCACTCTTACACAAACAATTCTTGACTAAAACAGTTAAAACTTTGCAAATATGTTGTTTAATGTATTGGATACGACACGCTTTTTTTATTTTTGCTTAAAATTGATTAGAAAAAATTTTACAGCCTTCTGAACTTTTTACATTAAAAAACACCTATGCTTGCTTTCGTCAATGTATAATCCATACGTTTTAGCACTCTTACACAAACAATTCTTGACTAAAACAGTTAAAACTTTGCAAACATGTTGTTTAATGTATTGGCTACGACACGCTTTTTTTATTTTTGTTTAAAATTGTTTAAAAAAAATTTTACAGTCTTCTGAACTTTTTACTAGTCAATGTATAATCCATACGTTTTAGCACTCTTACACAAACAATTCTTGACTAAAACAGTTAAAACTTTGCAAATATGTTGTTTAATGTATTGGCTACGACACGCTTTTTTTATTTTTGCTTAAAATTCTTTAGAAAAAATTTTACAGTCTTCTGAACTTTTTACATTAAAAAACACCTATGCTTGCTTTCGTCAATGTATAATCCATACGTTTTAGCACTCTTACACAAACAATTCTTGACTAAAACAGTTAAAACTTTGCAAACATGTTGTTTAATGTATTGGCTACGACACGCTTTTTTTATTTTTGCTTAAAATTGTTTAGAAAAAATTTTAAACATATGTCTGCTAATTTTAATTTTTATACATAAAACAAGTCTTTTTCACAACACAAATATATTTCAACAATTTTCTTCAGTGTGATTACAATTGTAACAAGGTAAAACAAATTTTAAACTTATATAGCCTTTTTAATTATATGAGAAATTATCAATCAATTAGTAAAAAAAACCCTAAACTATAACAAAAAATTAAAAACACAAGGAAAACATAATTAACTGTAACATTTAAAACAAAACAAAATTAGTCTAATTTAAACAAGGATAAAGAGTAATCAAACTCTCTTTGTTTGCATAATTCTGGCTTGTCTAAGTGAATATAAATAGCTTCTATTTTAATTAAATCAAAAATGTTCGTGCAACTTCTTAAAACTTTGAACTTTGTCTCACTGTAATTATTACCACATTTAGGATTTTTTACTAAGTGCTCTGAAATAGATGATCTTTTTGTTGCGTTTAAGGTTGCAATACTCATTTTCTTCGGTTGATTTTTGATATGGTCTTTCACGCACTTAGGTACGTGCTCTTTTATTCTTGTTTCTAAATGCCTAGATGTTTGTCCTATATAGTTGTTTTTTACGCAACAGCATTTATACGTGTATACCACGCAACTTTTGTGTTTGTAGGATATTAGATCTTTACCTCTAGGATTTAGGATAGCAGCAGATGTAAAAATTACTCTTGGTTTAGAAGCATGGTAAACTTTTTCTGTCATATTCTTGATATCTCTTTCAACTTGTTTTGATTTTTCACCCACATAGGGCAAAATTAATAGAACAGGACATTTCTCTGGTCCATAAGGTTTTGTGTACTTTAGTCTTCTCAATTCAGTTTTGAATACCCTATCAATCAACGGATTAGGGTATCCATTCTTTATTAGTAATTCTTTTATGACCTTAAGTTCATTCTGAAATACTTCTGGCGAACATATTTTATTTGCTCTATGAAATAGGGTTTTAATCAAACCAATTTTTCTTCTTTTACTGCAATATGATTGAAAATTAAGGTATTGACCAGTAAATGGTTTTCTGAAAATAGACGTTATGAAATTATTATCCTTTCTTTTGATTAAAACATCTAAAAATGATATTTGATCATTTTCTTCATTTTCTTTTGTAAATTTAATAGCACTATGCAAAGAGTTCAACCTCTCAAACAATAAATTACTAACTTTTACACTATCACTGATAACAAAACAATCATCCACGTATCTCATGTACTTACATTTTGAATCGAATTCTGGTAGAACTTTGTATTCAAGATAGCCCATAAATATGTTTGCCAACGTAGGTCCTAAATTTTTACAGTCTTCTGAACTTTTTACTAGTCAATGTATAATCCATACGTTTTAGCACTCTTACACAAACAATTCTTGACTAAAACAGTTAAAACTTTGCAAACATGTTGTTTAATGTATTGGCTACGACACGCTTTTTTTATTTTTGCTTAAAATTGATTAGAAAAAATTTTACAGCCTTCTGAACTTTTTACATTAAAAAACACCTATGCTTGCTTTCGTCAATGTATAATCCATACGTTTTAGCACTCTTACACAAACAATTCTTGACTAAAACAGTTAAAACTTTGCAAACATGTTGTTTAATGTATTGGCTACGACACGCTTTTTTTATTTTTGCTTAAAACTGTTTAGAAAAAATTTTACAGTCTTCTGAACTTTTTACTAGTCAATGTATAATCCATACGTTTTAGCACTCTTACACAAACAATTCTTGACTAAAACAGTTAAAACTTTGCAAACATGTTGTTTAATGTATTGGCTACGACACGCTTTTTTATTTTTGCTTAAAATTGTTTATAAAAAATTTTACAGTCTTCTGAACTTTTTACTAGTCAATGTATAATCCATACGTTTTAGCACTCTTACACAAACAATTCTTGACTAAAACAGTTGAAACTTTGCAAACATGTTGTTTAATGTAATGGCTACGACACGCTTTTTTTATTAATGCTTAAAATTGTTTAGAAAAAATTTTACAGTCTTCTGAACTTTTTACTAGTCAATGTATAATCCATACGTTTTAGCACTCTTACATAAATAATTCTTGATTAAAAACAGTTAAAACTTTGCAAACATGTTGTTTAATGTAATGGCTACGACACGCTTTTTTTATTTTAGCTTAAAATTGTTTAGAAAAAAGTTTACAGTCTTCTGAACTTTTTACATTAAAAAACACCTATGCTTGCTTTCGTCAATGTATAATCCATACGTTTTAGCACTCTTACACAAACAATTCTTGACTAAAACAGTTAAAACTTTGCAAACATGTTGTTTAATGTATTGGCTACGACACGCTTTTTTTATTTTTGCTTAAAATTGATTAGAAAAAATTTTACAGCCTTCTGAACTTTTTACATTAAAAAACACCTATGCTTGCTTTCGTCAATGTATAATCCATACGTTTTAGCACTCTTACACAAACAATTCTTGACTAAAACAGTTAAAACTTTGCAAACATGTTGTTTAATGTATTGGCTACGACACGCTTTTTTTATTTTTGCTTAAAATTGTTTAGAAAAAATTTTACAGTCTTCTGAACTTTTTACTAATCAATGTATAATCCATACGTTTTAGCACTCTTACACAAACAATTCTTGACTAAAACAGTTAAAACTTTGCAAACATGTTGTTTAATGTATTGGCTACGACACACTTTTTTTATTTTTGCTTAAAATTGTTTAAAAAAAATTTTACAGTCTTCTGAACTTTTTACTAGTCAATGTATAATCCATACGTTTTAGCACTCTTACACAAACAATTCTTGACTAAAACAGTTAAAACTTTGCAAATATGCTGTTTAATGTATTGGCTACGACACGCTTTTTTTATTTTTGCTTAAATTTGTTTAGAAAAAATTTTACAGTCTTCTGAACTTTTTACATTAAAAAACACCTATGCTTGCTTTCGTCAATGTATAATCCATACGTTTTAGCACTCTTACAAAAACAATTCTTGACTAAAACAGTTAAAACTTTGCAAACATGTTGTTTAATTAAACAACATGTTTGCAAAGTTTTAACTGTTTTAGTCAAGAATTGTTTGTGTAAGAGTGCTAAAACGTATGGATTATACATTGACTAGTAAAAAGTTCAGAAGACTGTAAAATTTTTTCTAAACAATTTTAAGCAAAAATAAAAAAAGCGTGTCGTAGCCAATACATTAAACAACATGTTTGCAAAGTTTTAACTGTTTTAGTCAAGAATTGTTTGTGTAAGAGTGCTAAAACGTATGGATTATACATTGACGAAAGCAAGCATAGGTGTTTTTTAATGTAAAAAGTTCAGAAGGCTGTAAAATTTTTTCTAATCAATTTTAAGCAAAAATAAAAAAAGCGTGTCGTAGCCAATACATTAAACAACATGTTTGCAAAGTTTTAACTGTTTTAGTCAAGAATTGTTTGTGTAAGAGTGCTAAAACGTATGGATTATACATTGACGAAAGCAAGCATAGGTGTTTTTTAATGTAAAAAGTTCAGAAGGCTGTAAAATTTTTTCTAATCAATTTTAAGCAAAAATAAAAAAAGCGTGTCGTAGCCTATACATTAAACAACATGTTTGCAAAGTTTTAACTGTTTTAGTCAAGAATTGTTTGTGTAAGAGTGCTAAAACGTATGGATTACACATTGACGAAAGCAAGCATAGGTGTTTTTTAATGTAAAAAGTTCAGAAGAATGTAAAATTTTTTCTAAACAATTTTAAGCAAAAATAAAAAAAGAGTGTCGTAGCCAATACATTAAACAACATGTTTGCAAAGTTTTAACTGTTTTAGTCAAGAATTGTTTGTGTAAGAGTGCTAAAACGTATGGATTATACATTGACGAAAGCAAGCATAGGTGTTTTTTAATGTAAAAAGTTCAGAAGACTGTAAAATTTTTTCTAAACAATTTTAAGCAAAAATAAAAAAAGCGTGTCGTAGCCAATACATTAAACAACATGTTTGCAAAGTTTTAACTGTTTTAGTCAAGAATTGTTTGTGTAAGAGTGCTAAAACGAATGGATTATACATTGACGAAAGCAAGCATAGGTGTTTTTTAATGTAAAAAGTTCAGAAGGCTGTAAAATTTTTTCTAATCAATTTTAAGCAAAAATAAATAAAGCGTGTCGTAGCCAATACATTAAACAACATGTTTGCAAAGTTTTAACTGTTTTAGTCAAGAATTGTTTGTGTAAGAGTGCTAAAACGTATGGATTATACATTGACGAAAGCAAGCATAGGTGTTTTTTAATGTAAAAAGTTCAGAAGGCTGTAAAATTTTTTCTAATCAATTTTAAGCAAAAATAAAAAAAGCGTGTTGTAGCCAATACATTAAACAACATGTTTGCAAAGTTTTAACTGTTTTAGTCAAGAATTGTTTGTGTAAGAGTGCTAAAACGTATGGATTACACATTGACGAAAGCAAGCATAGGTGTTTTTTAATGTAAAAAGTTCAGAAGACTGTAAAATTTTTTCTAAACAATTTTAAGCAAAAATAAAAAAAGAGTGTCGTAGCCAATACATTAAACAACATGTTTGCAAAGTTTTAACTGTTTTAGTCAAGAATTGTTTGTGTAAGAGTGCTAAAACGTATGGATTATACATTGACGAAAGCAAGCATAGGTGTTTTTTAATGTAAAAAGTTCAGAAGACTGTAAAATTTTTTCTAAACAATTTTAAGCAAAAATAAAAGAAGCGTGTCGTAGCCATTACATTAAACAACATGTTTGCAAAGTTTTAACTGTTTTAGTCAAGAATTGTTTGTGTAAGAGTGCTAAAACGTATGGATTATACATTGACGAAAGCAAGCATAGGTGTTTTTTAATGTAAAAAGTTCAGAAGGCTGTAAAATTTTTTCTAATCAATTTTAAGCAAAAATAAAAAAAGCGTGTCGTAGCCAATACATTAAACAACATGTTTGCAAAGTTTTAACTGTTTTAGTCAAGAATAGTTTGTGTAAGAGTGCTAAAACGTATGGATTATACATTGACGAAAGCAAGCATAGGTGTTTTTTAATGTAAAAAGTTCAGAAGGCTGTAAAATTTTTTCTAAACAATTTTAAGCAAAAATAAAAAAAGCGTGTCGTAGCCATTACATTAAACAACATGTTTGCAAAGTTTTAACTGTTTTAGTCAAGAATTGTTTGTGTAAGAGTGCTAAAACGTATGGATTATACATTGACGAAAGCAAGCATAGGTGTTTTTTAATGTAAAAAGTTCAGAAGACTGTAAAATTTTTTCTAAACAATTTTAAGCAAAAATAAAAAAAGCAGGTCGTAGCCAATACATTAAACAACATGTTTGCAAAGTTTTAACTGTTTTAGTCAAGAATTATTTATGTAAGAGTGCTAAAACGTATGGATTATACATTGACTAGTAAAAAATTCAGAAGACTGTAAAATTTTTTCTAAACAATTTTAAGCAAAAATAAAAAAAGCGTGTCGTAGCCATTACATTAAACAACATGTTTGCAAAGTTTCAACTGTTTTAGTCAAGAATTGTTTGTTTAAGAGTGCTAAAACGTATGGATTATACATTGACTAGTAAAAAGTTCAGAAGACTGTAAATTTTTTTTAAACAATTTTAAGCAAAAATAAAAAAAGCGTGTCGTAGCCAATACATTAAACAATATGTTTGCAAAGTTTTAACTGTTTTAGTCAAGAATTGTTTGTGTAAGAGTGCTAAAACGTATGGATTAAACATTGACTAGTAAAAAGTTCAGAAGACTGTAAAATTTTTTCTAATCAATTTTAAGCAAAAATAAAAAAAGCGTGTCGTAGCCAATACATTAAACAACATGTTTGCAAAGTTTTAACTGTTTTAGTCAAGAATTGTTTGTTAAGAGTGCTAAAACGTATGGATTATACATTGACGAAAGCAAGCATAGGTGTTTTTTTAATGTAAAAAGTTCAGAAGACTGTAAAATTTTTTCTAATCAATTTTAAGCAAAAATAAAAAAAGTGTGTCGTAGCCAATACATTAAACAACATGTTTGCAAAGTTTTAACTGTTTTAGTCAAGAATTGTTTGTGTAAGAGTGCTAAAACGTATGGATTATACATTGACTAGTAAAAAGTTCAGAAGACTGTAAAATTTTTTCTAAACAATTTTAAGCAAAAATAAAAAAAGCGTGTCGTAGCCAATACATTAAACAACTTGTTTGCAAAGTTTTAACTGTTTTAGTCAAGAATTGTTTGTGTAAGAGTGCTAAAACGTATGGATTATACATTGACTAGTAAAAAGTTCAGAAGACTGTAAAATTTTTTCTAAACAATTTTAAGCAAAAATAAAAAAAGCGTGTCGTAGCCAATACATTAAACAACATGTTTGCAAAGTTTTAACTGTTTTAGTCAAGAATTGTTTGTGTAAGAGTGCTAAAACGTATGGATTATACATTGACGAAAGCAAGCATAGGTGTTTTTTAATGTAAAAAGTTCAGAAGGCTGTAAAATTTTTTCTAAACAATTTTAAGCAAAAATAAAAAAAGCGTGTCGTAGCCAATACATTAAACAACATGTTTGCAAAGTTTTAACTGTTTTAGTCAAGAATTGTTTGTGTAAGAGTGCTAAAACGTATGGATTATACATTGACTAGTAAAAAGTTCAGAAGACTGTAAAATTTTTTCTAAACAATTTTAAGCAAAAATAAAAAAAGCGTGTCGTAGCCAATACATTAAACAACATGTTTGCAAAGTTTTAACTGTTTTAGTCAAGAATTGTTTGTGTAAGAGTGCTAAAACGTATGGATTATACATTGACGAAAGCAAGCATAGGTGTTTTTTAATGTAAAAAGTTCAGAAGGCTGTAAAATTTTTTCTAATCAATTTTAAGCAAAAATAAAAAAAGCGTGTCGTAGCCAATACATTAAACAACATGTTTGCAAAGTTTTAACTGTTTTAGTCAAGAATTGTTTGTGTAAGAGTGCTAAAACGTATGGATTATACATTGACGAAAGCAAGCATAGGTGTTTTTTAATGTAAAAAGTTCAGAAGGCTGTAAAATTTTTTCTAATCAATTTTAAGCAAAAATAAAAAAAGCGTGTCGTAGCCTATACATTAAACAACATGTTTGCAAAGTTTTAACTGTTTTAGTCAAGAATTGTTTGTGTAAGAGTGCTAAAACGTATGGATTACACATTGACGAAAGCAAGCATAGGTGTTTTTTAATGTAAAAAGTTCAGAAGAATGTAAAATTTTTTCTAAACAATTTTAAGCAAAAATAAAAAAAGAGTGTCGTAGCCAATACATTAAACAACATGTTTGCAAAGTTTTAACTGTTTTAGTCAAGAATTGTTTGTGTAAGAGTGCTAAAACGTATGGATTATACATTGACGAAAGCAAGCATAGGTGTTTTTTAATGTAAAAAGTTCAGAAGACTGTAAAATTTTTTCTAAACAATTTTAAGCAAAAATAAAAAAAGCGTGTCGTAGCCAATACATTAAACAACATGTTTGCAAAGTTTTAACTGTTTTAGTCAAGAATTGTTTGTGTAAGAGTGCTAAAACGAAAGGATTATACATTGACGAAAGCAAGCATAGGTGTTTTTTAATGTAAAAAGTTCAGAAGGCTGTAAAATTTTTTCTAATCAATTTTAAGCAAAAATAAATAAAGCGTGTCGTAGCCAATACATTAAACAACATGTTTGCAAAGTTTTAACTGTTTTAGTCAAGAATTGTTTGTGTAAGAGTGCTAAAACGTATGGATTATACATTGACGAAAGCAAGCATAGGTGTTTTTTAATGTAAAAAGTTCAGAAGGCTGTAAAATTTTTTCTAATCAATTTTAAGCAAAAATAAAAAAAGCGTGTTGTAGCCAATACATTAAACAACATGTTTGCAAAGTTTTAACTGTTTTAGTCAAGAATTGTTTGTGTAAGAGTGCTAAAACGTATGGATTACACATTGACGAAAGCAAGCATAGGTGTTTTTTAATGTAAAAAGTTCAGAAGACTGTAAAATTTTTTCTAAACAATTTTAAGCAAAAATAAAAAAAGAGTGTCGTAGCCAATACATTAAACAACATGTTTGCAAAGTTTTAACTGTTTTAGTCAAGAATTGTTTGTGTAAGAGTGCTAAAACGTATGGATTATACATTGACGAAAGCAAGCATAGGTGTTTTTTAATGTAAAAAGTTCAGAAGACTGTAAAATTTTTTCTAAACAATTTTAAGCAAAAATAAAAAAAGCGTGTCGTAGCCATTACATTAAACAACATGTTTGCAAAGTTTTAACTGTTTTAGTCAAGAATTGTTTGTGTAAGAGTGCTAAAACGTATGGATTATACATTGACGAAAGCAAGCATAGGTGTTTTTTAATGTAAAAAGTTCAGAAGGCTGTAAAATTTTTTCTAATCAATTTTAAGCAAAAATAAAAAAAGCGTGTCGTAGCCAATACATTAAACAACATGTTTGCAAAGTTTTAACTGTTTTAGTCAAGAATAGTTTGTGTAAGAGTGCTAAAACGTATGGATTATACATTGACGAAAGCAAGCATAGGTGTTTTTTAATGTAAAAAGTTCAGAAGGCTGTAAAATTTTTTCTAAACAATTTTAAGCAAAAATAAAAAAAGCGTGTCGTAGCCATTACATTAAACAACATGTTTGCAAAGTTTTAACTGTTTTAGTCAAGAATTGTTTGTGTAAGAGTGCTAAAACGTATGGATTATACATTGACGAAAGCAAGCATAGGTGTTTTTTAATGTAAAAAGTTCAGAAGACTGTAAAATTTTTTCTAAACAATTTTAAGCAAAAATAAAAAAAGCAGGTCGTAGCCAATACATTAAACAACATGTTTGCAAAGTTTTAACTGTTTTAGTCAAGAATTATTTATGTAAGAGTGCTAAAACGTATGGATTATACATTGACTAGTAAAAAATTCAGAAGACTGTAAAATTTTTTCTAAACAATTTTAAGCAAAAATAAAAAAAGCGTGTCGTAGCCATTACATTAAACAACATGTTTGCAAAGTTTCAACTGTTTTAGTCAAGAATTGTTTGTTTAAGAATGCTAAAACGTATGGATTATACATTGACTAGTAAAAAGTTCAGAAGACTGTAAATTTTTTTTAAACAATTTTAAGCAAAAATAAAAAAAGCGTGTCGTAGCCAATACATTAAACAATATGTTTGCAAAGTTTTAACTGTTTTAGTCAAGAATTGTTTGTGTAAGAGTGCTAAAACGTATGGATTAAACATTGACTAGTAAAAAGTTCAGAAGACTGTAAAATTTTTTCTAATCAATTTTAAGCAAAAATAAAAAAAGCGTGTCGTAGCCAATACATTAAACAACATGTTTGCAAAGTTTTAACTGTTTTAGTCAAGAATTGTTTGTTAAGAGTGCTAAAACGTATGGATTATACATTGACGAAAGCAAGCATAGGTGTTTTTTTAATGTAAAAAGTTCAGAAGACTGTAAAATTTTTTCTAATCAATTTTAAGCAAAAATAAAAAAAGTGTGTCGTAGCCAATACATTAAACAACATGTTTGCAAAGTTTTAACTGTTTTAGTCAAGAATTGTTTGTGTAAGAGTGCTAAAACGTATGGATTATACATTGACTAGTAAAAAGTTCAGAAGACTGTAAAATTTTTTCTAAACAATTTTAAGCAAAAATAAAAAAAGCGTGTCGTAGCCAATACATTAAACAACTTGTTTGCAAAGTTTTAACTGTTTTAGTCAAGAATTGTTTGTGTAAGAGTGCTAAAACGTATGGATTATACATTGACTAGTAAAAAGTTCAGAAGACTGTAAAATTTTTTCTAAACAATTTTAAGCAAAAATAAAAAAAGCGTGTCGTAGCCAATACATTAAACAACATGTTTGCAAAGTTTTAACTGTTTTAGTCAAGAATTGTTTGTGTAAGAGTGCTAAAACGTATGGATTATACATTGACGAAAGCAAGCATAGGTGTTTTTTAATGTAAAAAGTTCAGAAGGCTGTAAAATTTTTTCTAAACAATTTTAAGCAAAAATAAAAAAAGCGTGTCGTAGCCAATACATTAAACAACATGTTTGCAAAGTTTTAACTGTTTTAGTCAAGAATTGTTTGTGTAAGAGTGCTAAAACGTATGGATTATACATTGACTAGTAAAAAGTTCAGAAGACTGTAAAATTTTTTCTAAACAATTTTAAGCAAAAATAAAAAAAGCGTGTCGTAGCCAATACATTAAACAACATGTTTGCAAAGTTTTAACTGTTTTAGTCAAGAATTGTTTGTGTAAGAGTGCTAAAACGTATGGATTATACATTGACGAAAGCAAGCTTAGGTGTTTTTTAATGTAAAAAGTTCAGAAGACTGTAAAATTTTTTCTAAAAAATTTTAAGCAAAAATAAAATAAGCGTGTCGTAGCCAATACATTAAACAACATATTTGCAAAGTTTTAACTGTTTTAGTCAAGAATTGTTTGTGTAAGAGTGCTAAAATGTATGGATTATACATTGACTAGTAAAAAGTTCAGAAGACTGTAAAATTTTTTTTAAACAATTTTAAGCAAAAATAAAAAAAGCGTGTCGTAGCCAATACATTAAACAACATGTTTGCAAAGTTTTAACTGTTTTAGTCAAGAATTGTTTGTGTAAGAGTGCTAAAACGTATGGATTATACATTGACGAAAGCAAGCATAGGTGTTTTTTAATGTAAAAAGTTCAGAAGGCTGTAAAATTTTTTCTAATCAATTTTAAGCAAAAATAAAAAAAGTGTGTCGTAGCCAATACATTAAACAACATGTTTGCAAAGTTTTAACTGTTTTAGTCAAGAATTGTTTGTGTAAGAGTGCTAAAACGTATGGATTATACATTGACGAAAGCAAGCATAGGTGTTTTTTAATGTAAAAAGTTCAGAAGACTGTAAAATTTTTTTTAAACAATTTTAAGCAAAAATAAAAAAAGCGTGTCGTAGCCAATACATTAAACAACATGTTTGCAAAGTTTTAACTGTTTTAGTCAAGAATTGTTTGTGTAAGAGTGCTAAAACGTATGGATTATACATTGACTAGTAAAAAGTTCAGAAGACTGTAAAATTTTTTCTAAACAATTTTAAGCAAAAATAAAAAAAGCGTGTCGTAGCCAATACATTAAACAACATGTTTGCAAAGTTTTAACTGTTTTAGTCAAGAATTGTTTGTGTAAGAGTGCTAAAACGTATGGATTATACATTGACGAAAGCAAGCATAGGTGTTTTTTAATGTAAAAAGTTCAGAAGGCTGTAAAATTTTTTCTAAAAAATTTTAAGCAAAAATAAAAAAAGCGTGTCGTAGCCAATACATTAAACAACATATTTGCAAAGTTTTAACTGTTTTAGTCAAGAATTGTTTGTGTTAGAGTGCTAAAATGTATGGATTATACATTGACTAGTAAAAAGTTCAGAAGACTCTAAAATTTTTTTTAAACAATTTTAAGCAAAAATAAAAAAAGCGTGTCGTAGCCAATACATTAAACAACATGTTTGCAAAGTTTTAACTGTTTTAGTCAAGAATTGTTTGTGTAAGAGTGCTAAAACGTATGGATTATACATTGACGAAAGCAAGCATAGGTGTTTTTTAATGTAAAAAGTTCAGAAGGCTGTAAAATTTTTTCTAATCAATTTTAAGCAAAAATAAAAAAAGCAGGTCGTAGTTAATACATTAAACAACATGTTTGCAAAGTTTTAACTGTTTTAGTCAAGAATTGTTTGTGTAAGAGTGCTAAAACGTATGGATTATACATTGATGAAAGCAAGCATAGGTGTTTTTTAATGTAAAAAGTTCAGAAGACTGTAAAACTTTTTTTAAACAATTTTAAGCAAAAATAAAAAAAGCGTGTCGTAGCCAATACATTAAACAACATGTTTGCAAAGTTTTAACTGTTTTAGTCAAGAATTGTTTGTGTAAGAGTGCTAAAACGTATGGATTATACATTGACTAGTAAAAAGTTCAGAAGACTGTAAAATTTTTTCTAAACAATTTTAAGCAAAAATAAAAAAAGCGTGTCGTAGCCAATACATTAAACAACATGTTTGCAAAGTTTTAACTGTTTTAGTCAAGAATTGTTTGTGTAAGAGTGCTAAAACGTATGGATTATACATTGACGAAAGCAAGCATAGGTGTTTTTTAATGTAAAAAGTTCAGAAGACTGTAAAATTTTTTCTAATCAATTTTAAGCAAAAATAAAAAAAGCGTGTCGTAGCCAATACATTAAACAACATGTTTGCAAAGTTTTAACTGTTTTAGTCAAGAATTGTTTGTGTAAGAGTGCTAAAAGTTATGGATTATACATTGACTAGTAAAAAGTTCAGAAGACTGTAAAATTTTTTTTAAACAATTTTAAGCAAAAATAAAAAAAGCGTGTCGAAGCCAATACATTAAACAACATGTTTAGCAAAGTTTTAACTGTTTTAGTCAAGAATTGTTTGTGTAAGAGTGCTAAAACGTATGGATTATACATTGACTAGTAAAAAGTTCAGAAGACTGTAAAATTTTTTCTAAACAATTTTAAGCAAAAATAAAAAAAGCGTGTCGTAGCCAATACATTAAACAACATGTTTGCAAAGTTTTAACTGTTTTAGTCAAGAATTGTTTGTGTAAGAGTGCTAAAACGTATGGATTATACATTGACGAAAGCAAGCATAGGTGTTTTTTAATGTAAAAAGTTCAGAAGGCTGTAAAATTTTTTCTAATCAATTTTAAGCAAAAATAAAAAAAGAGTGTCTTAGCCAATACATTAAACAACATGTTTGCAAAGTTTTAACTGTTTTAGTCAAGAATTGTTTGTGTAAGAGTGCTAAAACGTATGGATTATACATTGACGAAAGCAAGCATAGGTGTTTTTTAATGTAAAAAGTTCAGAAGACTGTACAATTTTTTCTAAAAAATTTTAAGCAAAAATAAAAAAAGCGTGTCGTAGCCAATACATTAAACAATATATTTGCAAAGTTTTAACTGTTTTAGTCAAGAATTGTTTGTGTAAGAGTGCTAAAATGTATGGATTATACACTGACGAAAGCACGCATAGGTGTTTTTTAATGTAAAAAGTTCAGAAGGCTGTAAAATTTTTTCTAATCAATTTTAAGCAAAAATAAAAAAAGCGTGTCGTAGCCAATACATTAAACAACATGTTTGCAAAGTTTTAACTGTTTTAGTCAAGAATTGTTTGTGTAAGAGTGCTAAAACGTATGGATTATACATTGACGAAAGCAAGCATAGGTGTTTTTTAATGTAAAAAGTTCAGAAGACTGTAAAATTTTTTCTAATCAATTTTAAGCAAAAATAAAAAAAGCGTGTCGTAGCCAATACATTAAACAACATGTTTGCAAAGTTTTAACTGTTTTAGTCAAGAATTGTTTGTGTAAGAGTGCTAAAAGTTATGGATTATACATTGACTAGTAAAAAGTTCAGAAGACTGTAAAATTTTTTTTAAACAATTTTAAGCAAAAATAAAAAAAGCGTGTCGAAGCCAATACATTAAACAACATGTTTGCAAAGTTTTAACTGTTTTAGTCAAGAATTGTTTGTGTAAGAGTGCTAAAACGTATGGATTATACATTGACTAGTAATAAGTTCAGAAGATTGTAAAATTTTTTCTAAACAATTTTAAGCAAAAATAAAAAAAGCGTGTCGTAGCCAATACATTAAACAACATGTTTGCAAAGTTTTAACTGTTTTAGTCAAGAATTGTTTGTGTAAGAGTGCTAAAACGTATGGATTATACATTGACGAAAGCAAGCATAGGTATTTTTAATGTAAAAAGTTCAGAAGACTGTAAATTTTTTTCTAAACAATTTTAAGCAAAAATAAAAAAAGCGTGTCGTAGCCAATACATTAAACAACATGTTTGCAAAGTTTTAACTGTTTTAGTCAAGAATTGTTTGTGTAAGAGTGCTAAAACGTATGGATTATTAATTGACGAAAGCAAGCATAGGTGTTTTTTAATGTAAAAAGTTCAGAAGACTGTAAAATTTTTTCTAAAAAATTTTAAGCAAAAATAAAAAAAGCGTGTCGTAGCCAATACATTAAACAACATATTTGCAAAGTTTTAACTGTTTTAGTCAAGAATTGTTTGTGTAAGAGTGCTAAAATGTATGGATTATACATTGACTAGTAAAAAGTTCAGAAGACTGTAAAATTTTTTTTAAACAATTTTAAGCAAAAATAAAAAAAGCTTGTCGTAGCCAATACATTAAACAACATGTTTGCAAAGTTTTAACTATTTTAGTCAAGAATTGTTTGTGTAAGAGTGCTAAAACGTATGGATTATACATTGACGAAAGCAAGCATAGGTGTTTTTTAATGTAAAAAGTTCAGAAGACTGTAAAATTTTTTCTAATCAATTTTAAGCAAAAATAAAAAAAGCGTGTCGTAGCCAATACATTAAACAACATGTTTGCAAAGTTTTAACTGTTTTAGTCAAGAATTGTTTGTGTAAGAGTGCTAAAAGTTATGGATTATACATTGACTAGTAAAAAGTTCAGAAGACTGTAAAATTTTTTTTAAACAATTTTAAGCAAAAATAAAAAAAGCGTGTCGAAGCCAATACATTAAACAACATGTTTAGCAAAGTTTTAACTGTTTTAGTCAAGAATTGTTTGTGTAAGAGTGCTAAAACGTATGGATTATACATTGACTAGTAAAAAGTTCAGAAGACTGTAAAATTTTTTCTAAACAATTTTAAGCAAAAATAAAAAAAGCGTGTCGTAGCCAATACATTAAACAACATGTTTGCAAAGTTTTAACTGTTTTAGTCAAGAATTGTTTGTGTAAGAGTGCTAAAACGTATGGATTATACATTGATGAAAGCAAGCATAGGTGTTTTTTAATGTAAAAAGTTCAGAAGACTGTAAAATTTTTTTTAAACAATTTTAAGCAAAAATAAAAAAAGCGTGTCGTAGCCAATACATTAAACAACATGTTTGCAAAGTTTTAACTGTTTTAGTCAAGAATTGTTTGTGTAAGAGTGCTAAAACGTATGGATTATACATTGACTAGTAAAAAGTTCAGAAGACTGTAAAATTTTTTCTAAACAATTTTAAGCAAAAATAAAAAAAGCGTGTCGTAGCCAATACATTAAACAACATGTTTGCAAAGTTTTAACTGTTTTAGTCAAGAATTGTTTGTGTAAGAGTGCTAAAACGTATGGATTATACATTGACAAAAGCAAGCATAGGTGTTTTTTAATGTAAAAAGTTCAGAAGACTGTAAAATTTTTTCTAATCAATTTTAAGCAAAAATAAAAAAAGCGTGTCGAAGCCAATACATTAAACAACATGTTTGCAAAGTTTTAACTGTTTTAGTCAAGAATTGTTTGTGTAAGAGTGCTAAAAGTTATGGATTATACATTGACTAGTAAAAAGTTCAGAAGACTGTAAAATTTTTTTTAAACAATTTTAAGCAAAAATAAAAAAAGCGTGTCGAAGCCAATACATTAAACAACATGTTTAGCAAAGTTTTAACTGTTTTAGTCAAGAATTGTTTGTGTAAGAGTGCTAAAACGTATGGATTATACATTGACTAGTAAAAAGTTCAGAAGACTGTAAAATTTTTTCTAAACAATTTTAAGCAAAAATAAAAAAAGCGTGTCGTAGCCAATACATTAAACAACATGTTTGCAAAGTTTTAACTGTTTTAGTCAAGAATTGTTTGTGTAAGAGTGCTAAAACGTATGGATTATACATTGACGAAAGCAAGCATAGGTGTTTTTTAATGTAAAAAGTTCAGAAGGCTGTAAAATTTTTTCTAATCAATTTTAAGCAAAAATAAAAAAAGAGTGTCTTAGCCAATACATTAAACAACATGTTTGCAAAGTTTTAACTGTTTTAGTCAAGAATTGTTTGTGTAAGAGTGCTAAAACGTATGGATTATACATTGACGAAAGCAAGCATAGGTGTTTTTTAATGTAAAAAGTTCAGAAGACTGTAAAATTTTTTCTAAAAAATTTTAAGCAAAAATAAAAAAAGCGTGTCGTAGCCAATACATTAAACAATATATTTGCAAAGTTTTAACTGTTTTAGTCAAGAATTGTTTGTGTAAGAGTGCTAAAATGTATGGATTATACACTGACGAAAGCACGCATAGGTGTTTTTTAATGTAAAAAGTTCAGAAGGCTGTAAAATTTTTTCTAATCAATTTTAAGCAAAAATAAAAAAAGCGTGTCGTAGCCAATACATTAAACAACATGTTTGCAAAGTTTTAACTGTTTTAGTCAAGAATTGTTTGTGTAAGAGTGCTAAAAGTTATGGATTATACATTGACTAGTAAAAAGTTCAGAAGACTGTAAAATTTTTTTTAAACAATTTTAAGCAAAAATAAAAAAAGCGTGTCGAAGCCAATACATTAAACAACATGTTTGCAAAGTTTTAACTGTTTTAGTCAAGAATTGTTTGTGTAAGAGTGCTAAAACGTATGGATTATACATTGACTAGTAAAAAGTTCAGAAGACTGTAAAATTTTTTTTAAACAATTTTAAGCAAAAATAAAAAAAGCGTGTCGAAGCCAATACATTAAACAACATGTTTAGCAAAGTTTTAACTGTTTTAGTCAAGAATTGTTTGTGTAAGAGTGCTAAAACGTATGGATTATACATTGACTAGTAAAAAGTTCAGAAGACTGTAAAATTTTTTCTAAACAATTTTAAGCAAAAATAAAAAAAGCGTGTCGTAGCCAATACATTAAACAACATGTTTGCAAAGTTTTAACTGTTTTAGTCAAGAATTGTTTGTGTAAGAGTGCTAAAACGTATGGATTATACATTGACGAAAGCAAGCATAGGTGTTTTTTAATGTAAAAAGTTCAGAAGGCTGTAAAATTTTTTCTAATCAATTTTAAGCAAAAATAAAAAAAGAGTGTCTTAGCCAATACATTAAACAACATGTTTGCAAAGTTTTAACTGTTTTAGTCAAGAATTGTTTGTGTAAGAGTGCTAAAACGTATGGATTATACATTGACGAAAGCAAGCATAGGTGTTTTTTAATGTAAAAAGTTCAGAAGACTGTAAAATTTTTTCTAAAAAATTTTAAGCAAAAATAAAAAAAGCGTGTCGTAGCCAATACATTAAACAATATATTTGCAAAGTTTTAACTGTTTTAGTCAAGAATTGTTTGTGTAAGAGTGCTAAAATGTATGGATTATACACTGACGAAAGCACGCATAGGTGTTTTTTAATGTAAAAAGTTCAGAAGGCTGTAAAATTTTTTCTAATCAATTTTAAGCAAAAATAAAAAAAGCGTGTCGTAGCCAATACATTAAACAACATGTTTGCAAAGTTTTAACTGTTTTAGTCAAGAATTGTTTGTGTAAGAGTGCTAAAAGTTATGGATTATACATTGACTAGTAAAAAGTTCAGAAGACTGTAAAATTTTTTTTAAACAATTTTAAGCAAAAATAAAAAAAGCGTGTCGAAGCCAATACATTAAACAACATGTTTGCAAAGTTTTAACTGTTTTAGTCAAGAATTGTTTGTGTAAGAGTGCTAAAACGTATGGATTATACATTAACTAGTAAAAAGTTCAGAAGATTGTAAAATTTTTTCTAAACAATTTTAAGCAAAAATAAAAAAAGCGTGTCGTAGCCAATACATTAAACAACATGTTTGCAAAGTTTTAACTGTTTTAGTCAAGAATTGTTTGTGTAAGAGTGCTAAAACGTATGGATTATACATTGACGAAAGCAAGCATAGGTGTTTTTTAATGTAAAAAGTTCAGAAGACTGTAAAATTTTTTCTAAAAAATTTTAAGCAAAAATAAAAAAAGCGTGTCGTAGCCAATACATTAAACAACATGTTTGCAAAGTTTTAACTGTTTTAGTCAAGAATTGTTTGTGTAAGAGTGCAAAAACGTATGGATTATTAATTGACGAAAGCAAGCATAGGTGTTTTTTAATGTAAAAAGTTCAGAAGACTGTAAAATTTTTTCTAAAAAATTTTAAGCAAAAATAAAAAAAGCGTGTCGTAGCCAATACATTAAACAACATATTTGCAAAGTTTTAACTGTTTTAGTCAAGAATTGTTTGTGTAAGAGTGCTAAAATGTATGGATTATACATTGACTAGTAAAAAGTTCAGAAGACTGTAAAATTTTTTTTAAACAATTTTAAGCAAAAATAAAAAAAGCGTGTCGTAGCCAATACATTAAACAACATGTTTGCAAAGTTTTAACTATTTTAGTCAAGAATTGTTTGTGTAAGAGTGCTAAAACGTATGGATTATACATTGACGAAAGCAAGCATAGGTGTTTTTTAATGTAAAAAGTTCAGAAGACTGTAAAATTTTTTCTAATCAATTTTAAGCAAAAATAAAAAAAGCGTGTCGTAGCCAATACATTAAACAACATGTTTGCAAAGTTTTAACTGTTTTAGTCAAGAATTGTTTGTGTAAGAGTGCTAAAAGTTATGGATTATACATTGACTAGTAAAAAGTTCAGAAGACTGTAAAATTTTTTTTAAACAATTTTAAGCAAAAATAAAAAAAGCGTGTCGAAGCCAATACATTAAACAACATGTTTAGCAAAGTTTTAACTGTTTTAGTCAAGAATTGTTTGTGTAAGAGTGCTAAAACGTATGGATTATACATTGACTAGTAAAAAGTTCAGAAGACTGTAAAATTTTTTCTAAACAATTTTAAGCAAAAATAAAAAAAGCGTGTCGTAGCCAATACATTAAACAACATGTTTGCAAAGTTTTAACTGTTTTAGTCAAGAATTGTTTGTGTAAGAGTGCTAAAACGTATGGAATATACATTGACGAAAGCAAGCATAGGTGTTTTTTAATGTAAAAAGTTCAGAAGGCTGTAAAATTTTTTCTAATCAATTTTAAGCAAAAATAAAAAAAGCGTGTCTTAGCCAATACATTAAACAACATGTTTGCAAAGTTTTAACTGTTTTAGTCAAGAATTGTTTGTGTAAGAGTGCTAAAACGTATGGATTATACATTGACGAAAGCAAGCATAGGTGTTTTTTAATGTAAAAAGTTCAGAAGACTGTAAAATTTTTTCTAAAAAATTTTAAGCAAAAATAAAAAAAGCGTGTCGTAGCCAATACATTAAACAACATGTTTGCAAAGTTTTAACTGTTTTAGTCAAGAATTGTTTGTGTAAGAGTGCTAAAATGTATGGATTATACACTGACGAAAGCAAGCATAGGTGTTTTTTAATGTAAAAAGTTCAGAAGACTGTAAAATTTTTTCTAATCAATTTTAAGCAAAAATAAAAAAAGCGTGTCGTAGCCAATACATTAAACAACATGTTTGCAAAGTTTTAACTGTTTTAGTCAAGAATTGTTTGTGTAAGAGTGCTAAAAGTTCAGGATTATACATTGACTAGTAAAAAGTTCAGAAGACTGTAAAATTTTTTTTAAACAATTTTAAGCAAAAATAAAAAAAGCGTGTCGAAGCCAATACATTAAACAACATGTTTGCAAAGTTTTAACTGTTTTAGTCAAGAATTGTTTGTGTAAGAGTGCTAAAACGTATGGATTATACATTGACTAGTAAAAAGTTCAGAAGACTGTAAAATTTTTCTAAACAATTTTAAGCAAAAATAAAAAAAGCGTGTCGTAGCCAATACATTAAACAACATGTTTGCAAAGTTTTAACTGTTTTAGTCAAGAATTGTTTGTGTAAGAGTGCTAAAACGTATGGATTATACATTGACGAAAGCAAGCATAGGTATTTTTAATGTAAAAAGTTCAGAAGACTGTAAATTTTTTTCTAAACAATTTTAAGCAAAAATAAAAAAAGCGTGTCGTAGCCAATACATTAAACAACATGTTTGCAAAGTTTTAACTGTTTTAGTCAAGAATTGTTTGTGTAAGAGTGCTAAAACGTATGGATTATACATTGACGAAAGCAAGCATAGGTGTTTTTTAATGTAAATAGTTCAGAAGACTGTAAAATTTTTTCTAAAAAATTTTAAGCAAAAATAAAAAAAGCGTGTCGTAGCCAATACATTTAACAACATATTTGCAAAGTTTTAACTGTTTTAGTCAAGAATTGTTTGTGTAAGAGTGCTAAAATGTATGGATTATACATTGACTAGTAAAAAGTTCAGAAGACTGTAAAATTTTTTTTAAACAATTTTAAGCAAAAATAAAAAAAGCGTGTCGTAGCCAATACATTAAACAACATGTTTGCAAAGTTTTAACTGTTTTAGTCAAGAATTGTTTGTGTAAGAGTGCTAAAACGTATGGATTATACATTGACGAAAGCAAGCATAGGTGTTTTTTAATGTTAAAAGTTCAGAAGGCTGTAAAATTTTTTCTAATCAATTTTAAGCAAAAATAAAAAAAGCAGGTCGTAGCCAATACATTAAACAACATGTTTGCAAAGTTTTAACTGTTTTAGTCAAGAATTGTTTGTGTAAGAGTGCTAAAACGTATGGATTGTACATTGACGAAAGCAAGCATAGGTGTTTTTTAATGTAAAAAGTTCAGAAGGCTGTAAAATTTTTTCTAATCAATTTTAAGCAAAAATAAAAAAAGCGTGTCGTAGCCAATACATTAAACAACATGTTTGCAAAGTTTTAACTGTTTTAGTCAAGAATTGTTTGTGTAAGAGTGCTAAAACGTATGGATTATACATTGACTAGTAAAAAGTTTAGAAGACTGTAAAATTTTTTCTAAACAATTTTAAGCAAAAATAAAAAAAGCGTGACGTAGCCAATACATTAAACAACATGTTTGCAAAGTTTTAACTGTTTTAGTCAAGAATTGTTTGTGTAAGAGTGCTAAAACGTATGGATTATACATTGACGAAAGCAAGCATAGGTGTTTTTTAATGTAAAAAGTTCAGAAGGCTGTAAAATTTTTTCTAATCAATTTTAAGCAAAAATAAAAAAAGCGTGTCGTAGCCAATACATTAAACAACATGTTTGCAAAGTTTTAACTGTTTTAGTCAAGAATTGTTTGTGTAAGAGTGCTAAAACGTATGGATTATACATTGACTAGTAAAAAGTTCAGAAGACTGTAAAATTTTTTGTAATCAATTTTAAGCAAAAATAAAAAAAGCGTGTCGTAGCCAATACATTAAACAACATGTTTGCAAAGTTTTAACTGTTTTAGTCAAGAATTGTTTGTGTAAGAGTGCTAAAAGTTATGGATTATACATTGACTAGTAAAAAGTTCAGAAGACTGTAAAATTTTTTTTAAACAATTTTAAGCAAAAATAAAAAAGCGTGTCGAAGCCAATACATTAAACAACATGTTTAGCAAAGTTTTAACTGTTTTAGTCAAGAATTGTTTGTTTAAGAGTGCTAAAACGTATGGATTATACATTGACTAGTAAAAAGTTCAGAAGACTGTAAAATTTTTTCTAAACAATTTTAAGCAAAAATAAAAAAAGTGTGTCGTAGCCAATACATTAAACAACATGTTTGCAAAGTTTTAACTGTTTTAGTCAAGAATTGTTTGTGTAAGAGTGCTAAAACGTATGGATTATACATTGACGAAAGCAAGCATAGGTGTTTTTTAATGTAAAAAGTTCAGAAGGCTGTAAAATTTTTTCTAAACAATTTTAAGCAAAAATAAAAAAAGCGTGTCTTAGCCAATACATTAAACAACATGTTTGCAAAGTTTTAACTGTTTTAGTCAAGAATTGTTTGTGTAAGAGTGCTAAAACGTATGGATTATACATTGACGAAAGCAAGCATAGGTGTTTTTTAATGTAAAAAGTTCAGAAGACTGTAAAATTTTTTCTAAAAAATTTTAAGCAAAAATAAAAAAAGCGTGTCGTAGCCAATACATTAAATAATATATTTGCAAAGTTTTAACTGTTTTAGTCAAGAATTGTTTGTGTAAGAGTGCTAAAATGTATGGATTATACACTGACGAAAGCAAGCATAGGTGTTTTTTAATGTAAAAAGTTCAGAAGGCTGTAAAATTTTTTCTAATCAATTTTAAGCAAAAATAAAAAAAGCGTGTCGTAGCCAATACATTAAACAACATGTTTGCAAAGTTTTAACTGTTTTAGTCAAGAATTGTTTGTGTAAGAGTGCTAAAACGTATGGATTATACATTGACGAAAGCAAGCATAGGTGTTTTTTAATGTAAAAAGTTCAGAAGACTGTAAAATTTTTTCTAATCAATTTTAAGCAAAAATAAAAAAAGCGTGTCGTAGCCAATACATTAAACAACATGTTTGCAAAGTTTTAACTGTTTTAGTCAAGAATTGTTTGTGTAAGAGTGCTAAAAGTTATGGATTATACATTGACTAGTAAAAAGTTCAGAAGACTGTAAAATTTTTTTTTAACAATTTTAAGCAAAAATAAAAAAAGTGTGTCGAAGCCAATACATTAAACAACATGTTTGCAAAGTTTTAACTGTTTTAGTCAAGAATTGTTTGTGTAAGAGTGCTAAAACGTATGGATTATACATTGACTAGTAAAAAGTTCAGAAGACTGTAAAATTTTTTCTAAACAATTTTAAGCAAAAATAAAAAAAAGCGTGTCGTAGCCAATACATTAAACAACATGTTTGCAAAGTTTTAACTGTTTTAGTCAAGAATTGTTTGTGTAAGAGTGCTAAAACGTATGGATTATACATTGACGAAAGCAAGCATAGGTATTTTTAATGTAAAAAGTTCAGAAGACTGTAAATTTTTTTCTAAACAATTTTAAGCAAAAATAAAAAAAGCGTGTCGTAGCCAATACATTAAACAACATGTTTGCAAAGTTTTAACTGTTTTAGTCAAGAATTGTTTGTGTAAGAGTGCTAAAACGTATGGATTATACATTGACGAAAGCAAGCATAGGTGTTTTTTAATGTAAAAAGTTCAGAAGGCTGTAAAATTTTTTCTAATCAATTTTAAGCAAAAATAAAAAAAGCGTGTCGTAGCCAATACATTAAACAACATGTTTGCAAAGTTTTAACTGTTTTAGTCAAGAATTGTTTGTGTAAGAGTGCTAAAACGTATGGATTATACATTGACGAAAGCAAGCATAGGTGTTTTTTAATGTAAAAAGTTCAGAAGACTGTAAAATTTTTTCTAATCAATTTTAAGCAAAAATAAAAAAAGCGTGTCGTAGCCAATACATGAAACAACCTGTTTGCAAAGTTTTAACTGTTTTAGTCAAGAATTGTTTGTGTAAGAGTGCTAAAAGTTATGGATTATACATTGACTAGTAAAAAGTTCAGAAGACTGTAAAATTTTTTTTAAACAATTTTAAGCAAAAATAAAAAAAGCGTGTCGAAGCCAATACATTAAACAACATGTTTGCAAAGTTTTAACTGTTTTAGTCAAGAATTGTTTGTGTAAGAGTGCTAAAACGTATGGATTATACATTGACTAGTAAAAAGTTCAGAAGACTGTAAAATTTTTTCTAAACAATTTTAAGCAAAAATAAAAAAAGCGTGTCGTAGCCAATACATTAAACAACATGTTTGCAAAGTTTTAACTGTTTTAGTCAAGAATTGTTTGTGTAAGAGTGCTAAAACGTATGGATTATACATTGACGAAAGCAAGCATAGGTGTTTTTTAATGTAAAAAGTTCAGAAGGCTGTAAAATTTTTTCTAATCAATTTTAAGCAAAAATAAAAAAAGCGTGTCTTAGCCAATACATTAAACAACATGTTTGCAAAGTTTTAACTGTTTTAGTCAAGAATTGTTTGTGTAAGAGTGCTAAAACGTATGGATTATACATTGACGAAAGCAAGCATAGGTGTTTTTTAATGTAAAAAGTTCAGAAGGCTGTAAAATTTTTTCTGATCAATTTAAAGCAAAAATAAAAAAAGCGTGTCGTAGCCAATACATTAAACAACATGTTTGCAAAGTTTTAACTGTTTTAGTCAAGAATTGTTTGTGTAAGAGTGCTAAAACGTATGGATTATACATTGACTAGTAAAAAGTTCAGAAGACTGTAAAATTTTTTCTAAACAATTTTAAGCAAAAATAAAAAAAGCGTGTCGTAGCCAATACATTAAACAACATGTTTGCAAAGTTTTAACTGTTTTAGTCAAGAATTGTTTGTGTAAGAGTGCTAAAACGTATGGATTATACATTGACGAAAGCAAGCATAAGTGTTTTTTAATGTAAAAAGTTCAGAAGGCTGTAAAATTTTTTCTAATCAATTTTAAGCAAAAATAAAAAAAGCAGGTCGTAGTTAATACATTAAACAACATGTTTGCAAAGTTTTAACTGTTTTAGTCAAGAATTGTTTGTGTAAGAGTGCTAAAACGTATGGATTATACATTGACGAAAGCAAGCATAGGTGTTTTTTAATGTAAAAAGTTCAGAAGACTGTAAAATTTTTTTTAAACAATTTTAAGCAAAAATAAAAAAAGCGTGTCGTAGCCAATACATTAAACAACATGTTTGCAAAGTTTTAACTGTTTTAGTCAAGAATTGTTTGTGTAAGAGTGCTAAAACGTATGGATTATACATTGACTAGTAAAAAGTTCAGAAGACTGTAAAATTTTTTCTAAACAATTTTATGCAAAAATAAAAAAAGCGTGTCGTAGCCAATACATTAAACAACATGTTTGCAAAGTTTAAACTGTTTTAGTCAAGAATTGTTTGTGTAAGAGTGCTAAAACGTATGGATTATACATTGACGAAAGCAAGCATAGGTGTTTTTTAATGTAAAAAGTTCAGAAGGCTGTAAAATTTTTTCTAATCAATTTTAAGCAAAAATAAAAAAAGCGTGTCGTAGCCAATACATTAAACAACATGTTTGCAAAGTTTTAACTGTTTTAGTCAAGAATTGTTTGTGTAAGAGTGCTAAAACATATGGATTATACATTGACGAAAGCAAGCATAGGTGTTTTTTAATGTAAAAAGTTCAGAAGACTGTAAAATTTTTTCTAATCAATTTTAAGCAAAAATAAAAAAAGCGTGTCGTAGCCAATACATTAAACAACATGTTTGCAAAGTTTTAACTGTTTTAGTCAAGAATTGTTTGTGTAAGAGTGCTAAAACGTATGGATTATACATTGACTAGTAAAAAGTTCAGAAGACTGTAAAATTTTTTCTAAACAATTTTAAGCAAAAATAAAAAAAGCGTGTCGTAGCCAATACATTAAACAACATGTTTGCAAAGTTTTAACTGTTTTAGTCAAGAATTGTTTGTGTAAGAGTGCTAAAACGTATGGATTATACATTGACGAAAGCAAGCATAGGTGTTTTTTAATGTAAAAAGTTCAGAAGGCTGTAAAATTTTTTCTAATCAATTTTAAGCAAAAATAAAAAAAGCGTGTCGTAGCCAATACATTAAACAACATGTTTGCAAAGTTTTAACTGTTTTAGTCAAGAATTGTTTGTGTAAGAGTGCTAAAACGTATGGATTATACATTGACGAAAGCAAGCATAGGTGTTTTTTAATGTAAAAAGTTCAGAAGACTGTAAAATTTTTTCTAATCAATTTTAAGCAAAAATAAAAAAAGCGTGTCGTAGCCAATACATTAAACAACATGTTTGCAAAGTTTTAACTGTTTTAGTCAAGAATTGTTTGTGTAAGAGTGCTAAAACGTATGGATTATACATTGACGAAAGCATGCATAGGTGTTTTTTAATGTAAAAAGTTCAGAAGACTGTAAAATTTTTTCTAAAAAATTTTAAGCAAAAATAAAAAAAGCGTGTCGTAGCCAATACATTAAACAATATATTTGCAAAGTTTTAACTGTTTTAGTCAAGAATTGTTTGTGTAAGAGTGCTAAAATGTATGGATTATACACTGACGAAAGCAAGCATAGGTGTTTTTTAATGTAAAAAGTTCAGAAGGCTGTAAAATTTTTTCTAATCAATTTTAAGCAAAAATAAAAAAAGCGTGTCGTAGCCAATACATTAAACAACATGTTTGCAAAGTTTTAACTGTTTTAGTCAAGAATTGTTTGTGTAAGAGTGCTAAAACGTATGGATTATACATTGACGAAAGCAAGCATAGGTGTTTTTTAATGTAAAAAGTTCAGAAGACTGTAAAATTTTTTCTAATCAATTTTAAGCAAAAATAAAAAAAGCGTGTCGTAGCCAATACATTAAACAACATGTTTGCAAAGTTTTAACTGTTTTAGTCAAGAATTGTTTGTGTAAGAGTGCTAAAAGTTATGGATTATACATTGACTAGTAAAAAGTTCAGAAGACTGTAAAATTTTTTTTAAACAATTTTAAGCAAAAATAAAAAAAGCGTGTCGAAGCCAATACATTAAACAACATGTTTGCAAAGTTTTAACTGTTTTAGTCAAGAATTGTTTGTGTAAGAGTGCTAAAACGTATGGATTATACATTGACTAGTAAAAAGTTCAGAAGACTGTAAAATTTTTTCTAAACAATTTTAAGCAAAAATAAAAAAAGCGTGTCGTAGCCAATACATAAAACAACATATTTGCAAAGTTTTAACTGTTTTAGTCAAGAATTGTTTGTGTAAGAGTGCTAAAACGTATGGATTATACATTGACGAAAGCAAGCATAGGTGTTTTTTAATGTAAAAAGTTCAGAAGACTGTAAATTTTTTTCTAAACAATTTTAAGCAAAAATAAAAAAAGCGTGTCGTAGCCAATACATTAAACAACATGTTTGCAAAGTTTTAACTGTTTTAGTCAAGAATTGTTTGTGTAAGAGTGCTAAAACGTATGGATTATACATTGACGAAAGCAAGCATAGGTGTTTTTTAATGTAAAAAGTTCAGAAGACTGTAAAATTTTTTCTAATTAATTTTAAGCAAAAATAAAAAAAACGTGTCGTAGTCAATACATTAAACAACATATTTGCAAAGTTTTAACTGTTTTAGTCAAGAATTGTTTGTGTAAGAGTGCTAAAATGTATGGATTATACATTGACTAGTAAAAAGTTCAGAAGACTGTAAAGTTTTTTTTAAACAATTTTAAGCAAAAATAAAAAAAGCGTGTCGTAGCCAATACATTAAACAACATGTTTGCAAAGTTTTAACTGTTTTAGTCAAGAATTGTTTGTGTAAGAGTGCTAAAACGTATGGATTATACAATGACGAAAGCAAGCATAGGTGTTTTTTAATGTAAAAAGTTCAGAAGGCTGTAAAATTTTTTCTAATCAATTTTAAGCAAAAATAAAAAAAGCGTGTCGTAGCCAATACATTAAACAACATGTTTGCAAAGTTTTAACTGTTTTAGTCAAGAATTGTTTGTGTAAGAGTGCTAAAACGTATGGATTATACATTGACGAAAGCAAGCATAGGTGTTTTTTAATGTAAAAAGTTCAGAAAACTGTAAAATTTTTTCTAATCAATTTTAAGCAAAAATAAAAAAAGCGTGTCGTAGCCAATACATAAAACAACATATTTGCAAAGTTTTAACTGTTTTAGTCAAGAATTGTTTATGTAAGAGTAATAAAACGTATGGATTATACATTGACGAAAGCAAGCATAGGTGTTTTTTAATGTAAAAAGTTCAGAAGACTGTAAATTTTTTTCTAAACAATTTTAAGCAAAAATAAAAAAAGCGTGTCGTAGCCAATACATTAAACAACATGTTTGCAAAGTTTTAACTGTTTTAGTCAAGAATTGTTTGTGTAAGAGTGCTAAAACGTATGGATTATACATTGACGAAAGCAAGCATAGGTGTTTTTTAATGTAAAAAGTTCAGAAGACTGTAAAATTTTTTCTAATTAATTTTAAGCAAAAATAAAAAAAACGTGTCGTAGTCAATACATTAAACAACATATTTGCAAAGTTTTAACTGTTTTAGTCAAGAATTGTTTGTGTAAGAGTGCTAAAATGTATGGATTATACATTGACTAGTAAAAAGTTCAGAAGACTGTAAAGTTTTTTTTAAACAATTTTAAGCAAAAATAAAAAAAGCTTGTCGTAGCCAATACATTAAACAACATGTTTGCAAAGTTTTAACTGTTTTAGTCAAGAATTGTTTGTGTAAGAGTGCTAAAACGTATGGATTATACAATGACGAAAGCAAGCATAGGTGTTTTTTAATGTAAAAAGTTCAGAAGGCTGTAAAATTTTTTCTAATCAATTTTAAGCAAAAATAAAAAAAGCGTGTCGTAGCCAATACATTAAACAACATGTTTGCAAAGTTTTAACTGTTTTAGTCAAGAATTGTTTGTGTAAGAGTGCTAAAACGTATGGATTATACATTGACGAAAGCAAGCATAGGTGTTTTTTAATGTAAAAAGTTCAGAAAACTGTAAAATTTTTTCTAATCAATTTTAAGCAAAAATAAAAAAAGCGTGTCGTAGCCAATACATTAAACAACATGTTTGCAAAGTTTTAACTGTTTTAGTCAAGAATTGTTTGTGTAAGAGTGCTAAAAGTTATGGATTATACATTGACTAGTAAAAAGTTCAGAAGACTGTAAAATTTTTTTTAAACAATTTTAAGCAAAAATAAAAAAAGCGTGTCGAAGCCAATACATTAAACAACATGTTTAGCAAAGTTTTAACTGTTTTAGTCAAGAATTGTTTGTGTAAGAGTGCTAAAAGTTATGGATTATACATTGACTAGTAAAAAGTTCAGAAGACTGTAAAATTTTTTTTAAACAATTTTAAGCAAAAATAAAAAAAGCGTGTCGTAGCCAATACATTAAACAACATGTTTGCAAAGTTTTAACTGTTTTAGTCAAGAATTGTTTGTGTAAGAGTGCTAAAACGTATGGATTATACATTGACTAGTAAAAAGTTCAGAAGACTGTAAAATTTTTTCTAAACAATTTTAAGCAAAAATAAAAAAAGCGTGTCGTAGCCAATACATTAAACAACATGTTTGCAAAGTTTTAACTGTTTTAGTCAAGAATTGTTTGTGTAAGAGTGCTAAAACGTATGGATTATACATTGACGAAAGCAAGCATAGGTGTTTTTTAATGTAAAAAGTTCAGAAGACTGTAAAATTTTTTCTAAAAAATTTTAAGCAAAAATAAAAAAAGCGTGTCGTAGCCAATACATTAAACAATATATTTGCAAAGTTTTAACTGTTTTAGTCAAGAATTGTTTGTGTAAGAGTGCTAAAATGTATGGATTATACACTGACGAAAGCAAGCATAGGTGTTTTTTAATGTAAAAAGTTCAGAAGGCTGTAAAATTTTTTCTAATCAATTTTAAGCAAAAATAAAAAAAGCGTGTCGTAGCCAATACATTAAACAACATGTTTGCAAAGTTTTAACTGTTTTAGTCAAGAATTGTTTGTGTAAGAGTGCTAAAACGTATGGATTATACATTGACGAAAGCAAGCATAGGTGTTTTTTAATGTAAAAAGTTCAGAAGACTGTAAAATTTTTTCTAATCAATTTTAAGCAAAAATAAAAAAAGCGTGTCGTAGCCAATACATTAAACAACATGTTTGCAAAGTTTTAACTGTTTTAGTCAAGAATTGTTTGTGTAAGAGTGCTAAAACGTATGGATTATACATTGACGAAAGCATGCATAGGTGTTTTTTAATGTAAAAAGTTCAGAAGACTGTAAAATTTTTTCTAAAAAATTTTAAGCAAAAATAAAAAAAGCGTGTCGTAGCCAATACATTAAACAATATATTTGCAAAGTTTTAACTGTTTTAGTCAAGAATTGTTTGTGTAAGAGTGCTAAAATGTATGGATTATACACTGACGAAAGCAAGCATAGGTGTTTTTTAATGTAAAAAGTTCAGAAGGCTGTAAAATTTTTTCTAATCAATTTTAAGCAAAAATAAAAAAAGCGTGTCGTAGCCAATACATTAAACAACATGTTTGCAAAGTTTTAACTGTTTTAGTCAAGAATTGTTTGTGTAAGAGTGCTAAAACGTATGGATTATACATTGACGAAAGCAAGCATAGGTGTTTTTTAATGTAAAAAGTTCAGAAGACTGTAAAATTTTTTCTAATCAATTTTAAGCAAAAATAAAAAAAGCGTGTCGTAGCCAATACATTAAACAACATGTTTGCAAAGTTTTAACTGTTTTAGTCAAGAATTGTTTGTGTAAGAGTGCTAAAAGTTATGGATTATACATTGACTAGTAAAAAGTTCAGAAGACTGTAAAATTTTTTTTAAACAATTTTAAGCAAAAATAAAAAAAGCGTGTCGAAGCCAATACATTAAACAACATGTTTGCAAAGTTTTAACTGTTTTAGTCAAGAATTGTTTGTGTAAGAGTGCTAAAACGTATGGATTATACATTGACTAGTAAAAAGTTCAGAAGACTGTAAAATTTTTTCTAAACAATTTTAAGCAAAAATAAAAAAAGCGTGTCGTAGCCAATACATAAAACAACATATTTGCAAAGTTTTAACTGTTTTAGTCAAGAATTGTTTGTGTAAGAGTGCTAAAACGTATGGATTATACATTGACGAAAGCAAGCATAGGTGTTTTTTAATGTAAAAAGTTCAGAAGACTGTAAATTTTTTTCTAAACAATTTTAAGCAAAAATAAAAAAAGCGTGTCGTAGCCAATACATTAAACAACATGTTTGCAAAGTTTTAACTGTTTTAGTCAAGAATTGTTTGTGTAAGAGTGCTAAAACGTATGGATTATACATTGACGAAAGCAAGCATAGGTGTTTTTTAATGTAAAAAGTTCAGAAGACTGTAAAATTTTTTCTAATTAATTTTAAGCAAAAATAAAAAAAACGTGTCGTAGTCAATACATTAAACAACATATTTGCAAAGTTTTAACTGTTTTAGTCAAGAATTGTTTGTGTAAGAGTGCTAAAATGTATGGATTATACATTGACTAGTAAAAAGTTCAGAAGACTGTAAAGTTTTTTTTAAACAATTTTAAGCAAAAATAAAAAAAGCGTGTCGTAGCCAATACATTAAACAACATGTTTGCAAAGTTTTAACTGTTTTAGTCAAGAATTGTTTGTGTAAGAGTGCTAAAACGTATGGATTATACAATGACGAAAGCAAGCATAGGTGTTTTTTAATGTAAAAAGTTCAGAAGGCTGTAAAATTTTTTCTAATCAATTTTAAGCAAAAATAAAAAAAGCGTGTCGTAGCCAATACATTAAACAACATGTTTGCAAAGTTTTAACTGTTTTAGTCAAGAATTGTTTGTGTAAGAGTGCTAAAACGTATGGATTATACATTGACGAAAGCAAGCATAGGTGTTTTTTAATGTAAAAAGTTCAGAAAACTGTAAAATTTTTTCTAATCAATTTTAAGCAAAAATAAAAAAAGCGTGTCGTAGCCAATACATTAAACAACATGTTTGCAAAGTTTTAACTGTTTTAGTCAAGAATTGTTTGTGTAAGAGTGCTAAAAGTTATGGATTATACATTGACTAGTAAAAAGTTCAGAAGACTGTAAAATTTTTTTTAAACAATTTTAAGCAAAAATAAAAAAAGCGTGTCGAAGCCAATACATTAAACAACATGTTTAGCAAAGTTTTAACTGTTTTAGTCAAGAATTGTTTGTGTAAGAGTGCTAAAACGTATGGATTATACATTGACTAGTAAAAAGTTCAGAAGACTGTAAAATTTTTTCTAAACAATTTTAAGCAAAAATAAAAAAAGCGTGTCGTAGCCAATACATTAAACAACATGTTTGCAAAGTTTTAACTGTTTTAGTCAAGAATTGTTTGTGTAAGAGTGCTAAAACGTATGGATTATACATTGACGAAAGCAAGCATAGGTGTTTTTTAATGTAAAAAGTTCAGAAGGCTGTAAAATTTTTTCTAATCAATTTTAAGCAAAAATAAAAAAAGCGTGTCGTAGCCAATACATTAAACAACATGTTTGCAAAGTTTTAACTGTTTTAGTCAAGAATTGTTTGTGTAAGAGTGCTAAAACGTATGGATTATACATTGACGAAAGCAAGCATAGGTGTTTTTTAATGTAAAAAGTTCAGAAGACTGTAAAATTTTTTCTAAAAAATTTTAAGCAAAAATAAAATAAGCGTGTCGTAGCCAATACATTAAACAATATATTTGCAAAGTTTTAACTGTTTTAGTCAAGAATTGTTTGTGTAAGAGTGCTAAAATGTATGGATTATACACTGACGAAAGCAAGCATAGGTGTTTTTTAATGTAAAAAGTTCAGAAGGCTGTAAAATTTTTTCTAATCAATTTTAAGCAAAAATAAAAAAAGCGTGTCGTAGCCAATACATTAAACAACATGTTTGCAAAGTTTTAACTGTTTTAGTCAAGAATTGTTTGTGTAAGAGTGCTAAAACGTATGGATTATACATTGACGAAAGCAAGCATAGGTGTTTTTTAATGTAAAAAGTTCAGAAGACTGTAAAATTTTTTCTAATCAATTTTAAGCAAAAATAAAAAAAGCGTGTCGTAGCCAATACATTAAACAACATGTTTGCAAAGTTTTAACTGTTTTAGTCAAGAATTGTTTGTGTAAGAGTGCTAAAAGTTATGGATTATACATTGACTAGTAAAAAGTTCAGAAGACTGTAAAATTTTTTTTAAACAATTTTAAGCAAAAATAAAAAAAGCGTGTCGAAGCCAATACATTAAACAACATGTTTGCAAAGTTTTAACTGTTTTAGTCAAGAATTGTTTGTGTAAGAGTGCTAAAACGTATGGATTATACATTGACTAGTAAAAAGTTCAGAAGACTGTAAAATTTTTTCTAAACAATTTTAAGCAAAAATAAAAAAAGCGTGTCGTAGCCAATACATTAAACAACATGTTTGCAAAGTTTTAACTGTTTTAGTCAAGAATTGTTTGTGTAAGAGTGCTAAAACCTATGGATTATACATTGACGAAAGCAAGCATAGGTATTTTTAATGTAAAAAGTTCAGAAGACTGTAAATTTTTTTCTAAACAATTTTAAGCAAAAATAAAAAAAGCGTGTCGTAGCCAATACATTAAACAACATGTTTGCAAAGTTTTAACTGTTTTAGTCAAGAATTGTTTGTGTAAGAGTGCTAAAACGTATGGATTATACATTGACGAAAGCAAGCATAGGTGTTTTTTAATGTAAAAAGTTCAGAAGACTGTAAAATTTTTTCTAAAAAATTTTAAGCAAAAATAAAATAAGCGTGTCGTAGCCAATACATTAAACAATATATTTGCAAAGTTTTAACTGTTTTAGTCAAGAATTGTTTGTGTAAGAGTGCTAAAATGTATGGATTATACACTGACGAAAGCAAGCATAGGTGTTTTTTAATGTAAAAAGTTCAGAAGGCTGTAAAATTTTTTCTAATCAATTTTAAGCAAAAATAAAAAAAGCGTGTCGTAGCCAATACATTAAACAACATGTTTGCAAAGTTTTAACTGTTTTAGTCAAGAATTGTTTGTGTAAGAGTGCTAAAACGTATGGATTATACATTGACGAAAGCAAGCATAGGTGTTTTTTAATGTAAAAAGTTCAGAAGACTGTAAAATTTTTTCTAATCAATTTTAAGCAAAAATAAAAAAAGCGTGTCGTAGCCAATACATTAAACAACATGTTTGCAAAGTTTTAACTGTTTTAGTCAAGAATTGTTTGTGTAAGAGTGCTAAAAGTTATGGATTATACATTGACTAGTAAAAAGTTCAGAAGACTGTAAAATTTTTTTTAAACAATTTTAAGCAAAAATAAAAAAAGCGTGTCGAAGCCAATACATTAAACAACATGTTTGCAAAGTTTTAACTGTTTTAGTCAAGAATTGTTTGTGTAAGAGTGCTAAAACGTATGGATTATACATTGACTAGTAAAAAGTTCAGAAGACTGTAAAATTTTTTCTAAACAATTTTAAGCAAAAATAAAAAAAGCGTGTCGTAGCCAATACATTAAACAACATGTTTGCAAAGTTTTAACTGTTTTAGTCAAGAATTGTTTGTGTAAGAGTGCTAAAACCTATGGATTATACATTGACGAAAGCAAGCATAGGTATTTTTAATGTAAAAAGTTCAGAAGACTGTAAATTTTTTTCTAAACAATTTTAAGCAAAAATAAAAAAAGCGTGTCGTAGCCAATACATTAAACAACATGTTTGCAAAGTTTTAACTGTTTTAGTCAAGAATTGTTTGTGTAAGAGTGCTAAAACGTATGGATTATACATTGACGAAAGCAAGCATAGGTGTTTTTTAATGTAAAAAGTTCAGAAGACTGTAAAATTTTTTCTAATCAATTTTAAGCAAAAATAAAAAAAGCGTGTCGTAGCCAATACATGAAACAACCTGTTTGCAAAGTTTTAACTGTTTTAGTCAAGAATTGTTTGTGTAAGAGTGCTAAAAGTTATGGATTATACATTGACTAGTAAAAAGTTCAGAAGACTGTAAAATTTTTTTTAAACAATTTTAAGCAAAAATAAAAAAAGCGTGTCGAAGCCAATACATTAAACATCATGTTTGCAAAGTTTTAACTGTTTTAGTCAAGAATTGTTTGTGTAAGAGTGCTAAAACGTATGGATTATACATTGACTAGTAAAAAGTTCAGAAGACTGTAAAATTTTTTCTAAACAATTTTAAGCAAAAATAAAAAAAGCGTGTCGTAGCCAATACATTAAACAACATGTTTGCAAAGTTTTAACTGTTTTAGTCAAGAATTGTTTGTGTAAGAGTGCTAAAACGTATGGATTATACATTGACGAAAGCAAGCATAGGTGTTTTTTAATGTAAAAAGTTCAGAAGGCTGTAAAATTTTTTCTAATCAATTTTAAGCAAAAATAAAAAAAGCGTGTCTTAGCCAATACATTAAACAACATGTTTGCAAAGTTTTAACTGTTTTAGTCAAGAATTGTTTGTGTAAGAGTGCTAAAACGTATGGATTATACATTGACGAAAGCAAGCATAGATGTTTTTTAATGTAAAAAGTTCAGAAGGCTGTAAAATTTTTTCTAATCAATTTAAAGCAAAAATAAAAAAGCGTGTCGTAGCCAATACATTAAACAACATGTTTGCAAAGTTTTAACTGTTTTATTCAAGAATTGTTTGTGTAAGAGTGCTAAAACGTATGGATTATACATTGACTAGTAAAAAGTTCAGAAGGCTGTAAAATTTTTTCTAATCAATTTTAAGCAAAAATAAAAAAAGCGTGTCGTAGCCAATACATTAAACAACATGTTTGCAAAGTTTTAACTGTTTTAGTCAAGAATTGTTTGTGTAAGAGTGCTAAAACGTATGGATTATACATTGACGAAAGCAAGCATAGATGTTTTTTAATGTAAAAAGTTCAGAAGGCTGTAAAATTTTTTCTAATCAATTTTAAGCAAAAATAAAAAAAGCAGGTCGTAGTTAATACATTAAACAACATGTTTGCAAAGTTTTAACTGTTTTAGTCAAGAATTGTTTGTGTAAGAGTGCTAAAACGTATGGATTATACATTGACGAAAGCAAGCATAGGTGTTTTTTAATGTAAAAAGTTCAGAAGACTGTAAAATTTTTTTTAAACAATTTTAAGCAAAAATAAAAAAAGCGTGTCGTAGCCAATACATTAAACAACATGTTTGCAAAGTTTTAACTGTTTTAGTCAAGAATTGTTTGTGTAAGAGTGCTAAAACGTATGGATTATACATTGACTAGTAAAAAGTTCAGAAGACTGTAAAATTTTTTCTAAACAATTTTATGCAAAAATAAAAAAAGCGTGTCGTAGCCAATACATTAAACAACATGTTTGCAAAGTTTAAACTGTTTTAGTCAAGAATTGTTTGTGTAAGAGTGCTAAAACGTATGGATTATACATTGACGAAAGCAAGCATAGGTGTTTTTTAATGTAAAAAGTTCAGAAGGCTGTAAAATTTTTTCTAATCAATTTTAAGCAAAAATAAAAAAAGCGTGTCGTAGCCAATACATTAAACAACATGTTTGCAAAGTTTTAACTGTTTTAGTCAAGAATTGTTTGTGTAAGAGTGCTAAAACATATGGATTATACATTGACGAAAGCAAGCATAGGTGTTTTTTAATGTAAAAAGTTCAGAAGACTGTAAAATTTTTTCTAATCAATTTTAAGCAAAAATAAAAAAAGAGTGTCGTAGCCAATACATTAAACAACATGTTTGCAAAGTTTTAACTGTTTTAGTCAAGAATTGTTTGTGTAAGAGTGCTAAAAGTTATGGATTATACATTGACTAGTAAAAAGTTCAGAAGACTGTAAAATTTTTTTTAAACAATTTTAAGCAAAAATAAAAAAAGCGTGTCGAAGCCAATACATTAAACAACATGTTTAGCAAAGTTTTAACTGTTTTAGTCAAGAATTGTTTGTGTAAGAGTGCTAAAACGTATGGATTATACATTGACTAGTAAAAAGTTCAGAAGACTGTAAAATTTTTTCTAAACAATTTTAAGCAAAAATAAAAAAAGCGTGTCGTAGCCAATACATTAAACAACATGTTTGCAAAGTTTTAACTGTTTTAGTCAAGAATTGTTTGTGTAAGAGTGCTAAAACGTATGGATTATACATTGACGAAAGCAAGCATAGGTGTTTTTTAATGTAAAAAGTTCAGAAGGCTGTAAAATTTTTTCTAATCAATTTTAAGCAAAAATAAAAAAAGCGTGTCTTAGCCAATACATTAAACAACATGTTTGCAAAGTTTTAACTGTTTTAGTCAAGAATTGTTTGTGTAAGAGTGCTAAAACGTATGGATTATACATTGACGAAAGCAAGCATAGGTGTTTTTTAATGTAAAAAGTTCAGAAGACTGTAAAATTTTTTCTAAAAAATTTTAAGCAAAAATAAAAAAAGCGTGTCGTAGCCAATACATTAAACAATATATTTGCAAAGTTTTAACTGTTTTAGTCAAGAATTGTTTGTGTAAGAGTGCTAAAATGTATGGATTATACACTGACGAAAGCAAGCATAGGTGTTTTTTAATGTAAAAAGTTCAGAAGGCTGTAAAATTTTTTCTAATCAATTTTAAGCAAAAATAAAAAAAGCGTGTCGTAGCCAATACATTAAACAACATGTTTGCAAAGTTTTAACTGTTTTAGTCAAGAATTGTTTGTGTAAGAGTGCTAAAACGTATGGATTATACATTGACGAAAGCAAGCATAGGTGTTTTTTAATGTAAAAAGTTCAGAAGACTGTAAAATTTTTTCTAATCAATTTTAAGCAAAAATAAAAAAAGCGTGTCGTAGCCAATACATTAAACAACATGTTTGCAAAGTTTTAACTGTTTTAGTCAAGAATTGTTTGTGTAAGAGTGCTAAAAGTTATGGATTATACATTGACTAGTAAAAAGTTCAGAAGACTGTAAAATTTTTTTTAAACAATTTTAAGCAAAAATAAAAAAAGCGTGTCGAAGCCAATACATTAAACAACATGTTTGCAAAGTTTTAACTGTTTTAGTCAAGAATTGTTTGTGTAAGAGTGCTAAAACGTATGGATTATACATTGACTAGTAAAAAGTTCAGAAGACTGTAAAATTTTTTCTAAACAATTTTAAGCAAAAATAAAAAAAGCGTGTCGTAGCCAATACATTAAACAACATGTTTGCAAAGTTTTAACTGTTTTAGTCAAGAATTGTTTGTGTAAGAGTGCTAAAACGTATGGATTATACATTGACGAAAGCAAGCATAGGTATTTTTAATGTAAAAAGTTCAGAAGACTGTAAATTTTTTTCTAAACAATTTTAAGCAAAAATAAAAAAAGCGTGTCGTAGCCATACATTAAACAACATGTTTGCAAAGTTTTAACTGTTTTAGTCAAGAATTGTTTGTGTAAGAGTGCTAAAACGTATGGATTATACATTGACGAAAGCAAGCATAGGTGTTTTTTAATGTAAAAAGTTCAGAAGACTGTAAAATTTTTTCTAATCAATTTTAAGCAAAAATAAAAAAAACGTGTCGTAGCCAATACATTAAACAACATATTTGCAAAGTTTTAACTGTTTTAGTCAAGAATTGTTTGTGTAAGAGTGCTAAAATGTATGGATTATACATTGACTAGTAAAAAGTTCAGAAGACTGTAAAGTTTTTTTTAAACAATTTTAAGCAAAAATAAAAAAAGCGTGTCGTAGCCAATACATTAAACAACATGTTTGCAAAGTTTTAACTGTTTTAGTCAAGAATTGTTTGTGTAAGAGTGCTAAAACGTATGGATTATACATTGACGAAAGCAAGCATAGGTGTTTTTTAATGTAAAAAGTTCAGAAGGCTGTAAAATTTTTTCTAATCAATTTTAAGCAAAAATAAAAAAAGCGTGTCGTAGCCAATACATTAAACAACATGTTTGCAAAGTTTTAACTGTTTTAGTCAAGAATTGTTTGTGTAAGAGTGCTAAAACATATGGATTATACATTGACGAAAGCAAGCATAGGTGTTTTTTAACGTAAAAAGTTCAGAAGACTTTAAAATTTTTTCTAATCAATTTTAAGCAAAAATAAAAAAAGCGTGTCGTAGCCAATACATTAAACAACATGTTTGCAAAGTTTTAACTGTTTTAGTCAAGAATTGTTTGTGTAAGAGTGCTAAAAGTTATGGATTATACATTGACTAGTAAAAAGTTCAGAAGACTGTAAAATTTTTTTTAAACAATTTTAAGCAAAAATAAAAAAAGCGTGTCGAAGCCAATACATTAAACAACATGTTTAGCAAAGTTTTAACTGTTTTAGTCAAGAATTGTTTGTGTAAGAGTGCTAAAACGTATGGATTATACATTGACTAGTAAAAAGTTCAGAAGACTGTAAAGTTTTTTTTAAACAATTTTAAGCAAAAATAAAAAAAGCGTGTCGTAGCCAATACATTAAACAACATGTTTGCAAAGTTTTAACTGTTTTAGTCAAGAATTGTTTGTGTAAGAGTGCTAAAACGTATGGATTATACATTGACGAAAGCAAGCATAGGTGTTTTTTAATGTAAAAAGTTCAGAAGGCTGTAAAATTTTTTATAATTAATTTTAAGCAAAAATAAAAAAAGCGTGTCGTAGCCAATACATTAAACAACATGTTTGCAAAGTTTTAACTGTTTTAGTCAAGAATTGTTTGTGTAAGAGTGCTAAAACATATGGATTATACATTGACGAAAGCAAGCATAGGTGTTTTTTAATGTAAAAAGTTCAGAAGACTGTAAAATTTTTTCTAATCAATTTTAAGCAAAAATAAAAAAAGCGTGTCGTAGCCAATACATTAAACAACATGTTTGCAAAGTTTTAACTGTTTTAGTCAAGAATTGTTTGTGTAAGAGTGCTAAAAGTTATGGATTATACATTGACTAGTAAAAAGTTCAGAAGACTGTAAAATTTTTTTTAAACAATTTTAAGCAAAAATAAAAAAAGCGTGTCGAAGCCAATACATTAAACAACATGTTTAGCAAAGTTTTAACTGTTTTAGTCAAGAATTGTTTGTGTAAGAGTGCTAAAACGTATGGATTATACATTGACTAGTAAAAAGTTCAGAAGACTGTAAAATTTTTTCTAAACAATTTTAAGCAAAAATAAAAAAAGCGTGTCGTAGCCAATACATTAAACAACATGTTTGCAAAGTTTTAACTGTTTTAGTCAAGAATTGTTTGTGTAAGAGTGCTAAAACGTATGGATTATACATTGACGAAAGCAAGCATAGGTGTTTTTTAATGTAAAAAGTTCAGAAGGCTGTAAAATTTTTTCTAATCAATTTTAAGCAAAAATAAAAAAAGCGTGTCTTAGCCAATACATTAAACAACATGTTTGCAAAGTTTTAACTGTTTTAGTCAAGAATTGTTTGTGTAAGAGTGCTAAAACGTATGGATTATACATTGACGAAAGCAAGCATAGGTGTTTTTTAATGTAAAAAGTTCAGAAGACTGTAAAATTTTTTCTAAAAAATTTTAAGCAAAAATAAAATAAGCGTGTCGTAGCCAATACATTAAACAATATATTTGCAAAGTTTTAACTGTTTTAGTCAAGAATTGTTTGTGTAAGAGTGCTAAAATGTATGGATTATACACTGACGAAAGCAAGCATAGGTGTTTTTTAATGTAAAAAGTTCAGAAGGCTGTAAAATTTTTTCTAATCAATTTTAAGCAAAAATAAAAAAAGCGTGTCGTAGCCAATACATTAAACAACATGTTTGCAAAGTTTTAACTGTTTTAGTCAAGAATTGTTTGTGTAAGAGTGCTAAAACGTATGGATTATACATTGACGAAAGCAAGCATAGGTGTTTTTTAATGTAAAAAGTTCAGAAGACTGTAAAATTTTTTCTAATCAATTTTAAGCAAAAATAAAAAAAGCGTGTCGTAGCCAATACATTAAACAACATGTTTGCAAAGTTTTAACTGTTTTAGTCAAGAATTGTTTGTGTAAGAGTGCTAAAAGTTATGGATTATACATTGACTAGTAAAAAGTTCAGAAGACTGTAAAATTTTTTTTAAACAATTTTAAGCAAAAATAAAAAAAGCGTGTCGAAGCCAATACATTAAACAACATGTTTGCAAAGTTTTAACTGTTTTAGTCAAGAATTGTTTGTGTAAGAGTGCTAAAACGTATGGATTATACATTGACTAGTAAAAAGTTCAGAAGACTGTAAAATTTTTTCTAAACAATTTTAAGCAAAAATAAAAAAAGCGTGTCGTAGCCAATTCATTAAACAACATGTTTGCAAAGTTTTAACTGTTTTAGTCAAGAATTGTTTGTGTAAGAGTGCTAAAACGTATGGATTATACATTGACTAGTAAAAAGTTCAGAAGACTGTAAAATTTTTTTTAAACAATTTTAAGCAAAAATAAAAAAAGCGTGTCGTAGCCAATACATTAAACAACATGTTTGCAAAGTTTTAACTGTTTTAGTCAAGAATTGTTTGTGTAAGAGTGCTAAAACGTATGGATTATACATTGACGAAAGCAAGCATAGGTGTTTTTTAATGTAAAAAGTTCAGAAGACTGTAAAATTTTTTCTAAACAAATTTAAGCAAAAATAAAAAAAGCGTGTCGTAGCTAATACATTAAACAACATATTTGCAAAGTTTTAACTGTTTTAGTCAAGAATTGTTTGTGTAAGAGTGCTAAAACGTATGGATTATACATTGACTAGTAAAAAGTTCAGAAGACTGTAAAATTTTTTTTAAACAATTTTAAGCAAAAATAAAAAAAGTGTGTCGTAGCCAATACATTAAACAACATGTTTGCAAAGTTTTAACTGTTTTAGTCAAGAATTGTTTGTGTAAGAGTGCTAAAACGTATGGATTATACATTGACTAGTAAAAAGTTCAGAAGACTGTAAAATTTTTTCTAAACAATTTTAAACAAAAATAAAAAAAGCGTGTCGTAGCCAATACATTAAACAACATGTTTGCAAAGTTTTAACTGTTTTAGTCAAGAATTGTTTGTGTAAGAGTGCTAAAACGTATGGATTATACATTGACGAAAGCAAGCATAGGTGTTTTTTAATGTAAAAAGTTCAGAAGACTGTAAAATTTTTTCTAAACAATTTTAAGCAAAAATAAAAAAAGCGTGTCGTAGCCATTACATTAAACAACATATTTGCAAAGTTTTAACTGTTTTAGTCAAGAATTGTTTATGTAAGAGTGCTAAAACGTATGGATTATACATTGACTAGTAAAAAGTTCAGAAGACTGTAAAATTTTTTCTAAACAATTTTAAGCAAAAATAAAAAAAGCGTGTCGTAGTAAATACATTAAACAACATGTTTGCAAAGTTTCAACTGTTTTAGTCAAGACTTGTTTGTGTAAGAGTGCTAAAACGTATGGATTATACATTGACTAGTAAAAAGTTCAGAAGACTGTAAATTTTTTTTAAACAATTTTAAGCAAAAATAAAAAAGCGTGTTGTAGCCAATACATTAAACAATATGTTTGCAAAGTTTTAACTGTTTTAGTCAAGAATTGTTTGTGTAAGAGTGCTAAAACGTATGGATTAAACATTGACTAGTAAAAAGTTCAGAAGGCTGTAAAATTTTTTCTAATCAATTTTAGGCAAAAATAAAAAAAGCGTGTCGTAGCCAATACATTAAACAACATGTTTGCAAAGTTTTAACTGTTTTAGTCAAGAATTGTTTGTGTAAGAGTGCTAAAATGTATGGATTATACATTGACGAAAGCAAGCATAGGTGTTTTTTAATGTAAAAAGTTCAGAAGGCTGTAAAATTTTTTCTAATCAATTTTAAGCAAAAATAAAAAAAGCGTGTCGTAGCCAATACATTAAACAACATGTTTGCAAAGTTTTAACTGTTTTAGTCAAGAATTGTTTGTGTAAGAGTGCTAAAACGTATGGATTATACATTGACTAGTAAAAAGTTTAGAAGACTGTAAAATTTTTTCTAAACAATTTTAAGCAAAAATAAAAAAAGCGTGTCGTAGCCAATACATTAAACAACATGTTTGCAAAGTTTTAACTGTTTTAGTCAAGAATTGTTTGTGTAAGAGTGCTAAAAGTTATGGATTATACATTGACTAGTAAAAAGTTCAGAAGACTGTAAATTTTTTTTAAACAATTTTAAGCAAAAATAAAAAAAGCGTGTCGTAGCCAATACATTGAACAACATGTTTGCAAAGTTTTAACTGTTTTAGTCAAGAATTGTTTGTGTAAGAGTGCTAAAACGTATGGATTATACATTGACGAAAGCAAGCATAGGTGTTTTTTAATGTAAAAAGTTCAGAAGGCTGTAAAATTTTTTCTAATCAATTTTAAGCAAAAATAAATAAAGCGTGTCGTAGCCAATACATTAAACAACATGTTTGCAAAGTTTTAACTGTTTTAGTCAAGAATTGTTTGTGTAAGAGTGCTAAAACGTATGGATTATACATTGACGAAAGCAAGCATAGGTTTTTTTAATGTAAAAAGTTCAGAAGGCTGTAAAATTTCTTTTAAACAATTTTAAGCAAAAATAAAAAAAGCGTGTCGTAGCCAATACATTAAACAACATGTTTGCAAAGTTTTAACTGTTTTAGTCAAAAATTGTTTGTGTATGAGTGCTAAAACGTATGGATTATACATTGACTAGTAAAAAGTTCAGAAGACTGTAAAATTTTTTCTAAACAATTTTAAGCAAAAATAAAAAAAGCGTGTCGTAGCCAATACATTAAACAACATGTTTGCAAAGTTTTAACTGTTTTAGTCAAGAATTGTTTGTGTAAGAGTGCTAAAACGTATGGATTATACATTGACGAAAGCAAGCATAGGTTTTTTTAATGTAAAAAGTTCAGAAGACTGTAAAATTTTTTCTAAACAATTTTAAGCAAAAATAAAAAAAGCGTGTCGTAGCCAATACATTAAACAACATGTTTGCAAAGTTTTAACTGTTTTAGTCAAGAATTGTTTGTGTAAGAGTGCTAAAACGTATGGATTATACATTGACGAAAGCAAGCATAGGTGTTTTTTAATGTAAAAAGTTCAGAAGGCTGTAAAATTTTTTCTAATCAATTTTAAGCAAAAATAAAAAAAGCGTGTCGTAGCCAATACATTAAACAACATGTTTGCAAAGTTTTAACTGTTTTAGTCAAGAATTGTTTGTGTAAGAGTGCTAAAACGTATGGATTATACATTGACTAGTAAAAAGTTCAGAAGACTGTAAAATTTTTTTTAAACAATTTTAAGCAAAAATAAAAAAAGCGTGTCGTAGCCAATACATTAAACAACATGTTTGCAAAGTTTTAACTGTTTTAGTCAAGAATTGTTTGTGTAAGAGTGCTAAAACGTATGGATTATACATTGACGAAAGCAAGCATAGGTGTTTTTTAATGTAAAAAGTTCAGAAGACTGTAAAATTTTTTTTAATCAATTTTAAGCAAAAATAAAAAAAGCGTGTCGTAGCCAATACATTAAACAACATGTTTGCAAAGTTTTAACTGTTTTAGTCAAAAATTGTTTGTGTATGAGTGCTAAAACGTATGGATTATACATTGACTAGTAAAAAGTTCAGAAGACTGTAAAATTTTTTCTAAACAATTTTAAGCAAAAATAAAAAAAGCGTGTCGTAGCCAATACATTAAACAACATGTTTGCAAAGTTTTAACTGTTTTAGTCAAGAATTGTTTGTGTAAGAGTGCTAAAACGTATGGATTATACATTGACGAAAGCAAGCATAGGTGTTTTTTAATGTAAAAAGTTCAGAAGGCTGTAAAATTTTTTTTAATCAATTTTAAGCAAAAATAAAAAAAGCGTGTCGTAGCCAATACATTAAACAACATGTTTGCAAAGTTTTAACAGTTTTAGTCAAAAATTGTTTGTGTATGAGTGCTAAAACGTATGGATTATACATTGACTAGTAAAAAGTTCAGAAGACTGTAAAATTTTTTCTAAACAATTTTAAGCAAAAATAAAAAAAGCGTGTCGTAGCCAATACATTAAACAACATGTTTGCAAAGTTTTAACTGTTTTAGTCAAGAATTGTTTGTGTAAGAGTGCTAAAACATATGGATTATACATTGACGAAAGCAAGCATAGGTGTTTTTTAATGTAAAAAGTTCAGATGACTGTAAAATTTTTTTTAAACAATTTTAAGCAAAAATAAAAAAGCGTGTCGTAGCCAATACATTAAACAACATGTTTGCAAAGTTTTAACTGTTTTAGTCAAGAATTGTTTGTGTAAGAGTGCTAAAACGTATGGATTATACATTGACGAAAGCAAGCATAGGTGTTTTTTAATGTAAAAAGTTCAGAAGGCTGTAAAATTTTTTCTAATCAATTTTAAGCAAAAATAAAAAAAGCGTGTCGTAGCCAATACATTAAACAACATGTTTGCAAAGTTTTAACTGTTTTAGTCAAGAATTGTTTGTGTAAGAGTGCTAAAACGTATGGATTATACATTGACGAAAGCAAGCATAGGTTTTTTTAATGTAAAAAGTTCAGAAGGCTGTAAAATTTCTTTTAAACAATTTTAAGCAAAAATAAAAAAAGCGTGTCGTAGCCAATACATTAAACAACATGTTTGCAAAGTTTTAACTGTTTTAGTCAAGAATTGTTTGTGTAAGAGTGCTAAAACGTATGGATTATACATTGACGAAAGCAAGCATAGGTGTTTTTTAATGTAAAAAGTTCAGAAGACTGTAAAATTTTTTCTAAACAATTTTAAGCAAAAATAAAAAAAGCGTGTCGTAGCCAATACATTAAACAACATGTTTGCAAAGTTTTAACTGTTTTAGTCAAGAATTGTTTGTGTAAGAGTGCTAAAACGTATGGATTATACATTGACGAAAGCAAGCATAGGTGTTTTTTAATGTAAAAAGTTCAGAAGGCTGTAAAATTTTTTCTAATCAATTTTAAGCAAAAATAAAAAAAGCGTGTCGTAGCCAATACATTAAACAACATGTTTGCAAATTTTTTACTGTTTTAGTCAAGAATTGTTTGTGTAAGAGTGCTAAAACGTATGGATTATACATTGACTAGTAAAAAGTTCAGAAGACTGTAAAATTTTTTTTAAACAATTTTAAGCAAAAATAAAAAAAGCGTGTCGTAGCCAATACATTAAACAACATGTTTGCAAAGTTTTAACTGTTTTAGTCAAGAATTGTTTGTGTAAGAGTGCTAAAACGTATGGATTATACATTGACGAAAGCAAGCATAGGTGTTTTTTAATGTAAAAAGTTCAGAAGACTGTAAAATTTTTTCTAAACAAATTTAAGCAAAAATAAAAAAAGCGTGTCGTAGCTAATACATTAAACAACATATTTGCAAAGTTTTAGCTGTTTTAGTCAAGAATTGTTTGTGTAAGAGTGCTAAAACGTATGGATTATACATTGACTAGTAAAAAGTTCAGAAGACTGTAAAATTTTTTTAAAACAATTTTAAGCAAAAATAAAAAAAGTGTGTCGTAGCCAATACATTAAACAACATGTTTGCAAAGTTTTAACTGTTTTAGTCAAGAATTGTTTGTGTAAGAGTGCTAAAACGTATGGATTATACATTGACTAGTAAAAAGTTCAGAAGACTGTAAAATTTTTTCTAAACAATTTTAAGCAAAAATAAAAAAAGCGTGTCGTAGCCAATACATTAAACAACATGTTTGCAAAGTTTTAACTGTTTTAGTCAAGAATTGTTTGTGTAAGAGTGCTAAAACGTATTGATTATACATTGACGATAGCAAGCATAGGTGTTTTTTAATGTAAAAAGTTCAGAAGACTGTAAAATTTTTCTAAACAAATTTAAGCAAAAATAAAAAAAGCGTGTCGTAGCTAATACATTAAACAACATATTTGCAAAGTTTTAACTGTTTTAGTCAAGAATTGTTTGTGTAAGAGTGCTAAAACGTATGGATTATACATTGACTAGTAAAAAGTTCAGAAGACTGTAAAATTTTTTATAAACAATTTTAAGCAAAAATAAAAAAAGCGTGTCGTAGCCAATACATTAAACAACATGTTTGCAAAGTTTTAACTGTTTTAGTCAAGAATTGTTTGTGTAAGAGTGCTAAAACGTATGGATTATACATTGACTAGTAAAAAGTTCAGAAGACTGTAAAATTTTTTCTAAACAATTTTAAGCAAAAATAAAAAAAGCGTGTCGTAGCCAATACATTAAACAACATGTTTGCAAAGTTTTAACTGTTTTAGTCAAGAATTGTTTGTGTAAGAGTGCTAAAACGTATGGATTATACATTGACGAAAGCAAGCATAGGTGTTTTTTAATGTAAAAAGTTCAGAAGACTGTAAAATTTTTTCTAAAAAATTTTAAGCAAAAATAAAAAAAGCGTGTCGTAGCCAGTACATTAAACAACATATTTGCAAAGTTTTAACTGTTTTAGTCAAGAATTGTTTGTGTAAGAGTGCTAAAACGTATGGATTATACATTGACGAAAGCAAGCATAGGTGTTTTTTAATGTAAAAAGTTCAGAAGGCTGTAAAATTTTTTCTAATCAATTTTAAGCAAAAATAAAAAAAGCGTGTCGTAGCCAATACATTAAACAACATGTTTGCAAAGTTTTAACTGTTTTAGTCAAGAATTGTTTGTGTAAGAGTGCTAAAACGTATGGATTATACATTGACGAAAGCAAGCATAGGTGTTTTTTAATGTAAAAAGTTCAGAAGACTGTAAAATTTTTTCTAAAAAATTTTAAGCAAAAATAAAAAAAGCGTGTCGTAGCCAGTACATTAAACAACATATTTGCAAAGTTTTAACTGTTTTAGTCAAGAATTGTTTGTGTAAGAGTGCTAAAACGTATGGATTATACATTGACGAAAGCAAGCATAGGTGTTTTTTAATGTAAAAAGTTCAGAAGGCTGTAAAATTTTTTCTAATCAATTTTAAGCAAAAATAAAAAAAGCGTGTCGTAGCCAATACATTAAACAACATGTTTGCAAAGTTTTAACTGTTTTAGTCAAGAATTGTTTGTGTAAGAGTGCTAAAAGGTATGGATTATACATTGACTAGTAAAAAGTTCAGAAGACTGTAAAATTTTTTTTAAACAATTTTAAGAAAAAATAAAAAAAGCGTGTCGTAGCCAATACATTAAACAACATGTTTGCAAAGTTTTAACTGTTTTAGTCAAAAATTGTTTGTGTATGAGTGCTAAAACGTATGGATTATACATTGACTAGTAAAAAGTTCAGAAGACTGTAAAATTTTTTCTAAACAATTTTAAGCAAAAATAAAAAAAGCGTGTCGTAGCCAATACATTAAACAACATGTTTGCAAAGTTTTAACTGTTTTAGTCAAGAATTGTTTGTGTAAGAGTGCTAAAACGTATGGATTATACATTGACGAAAGCAAGCATAGGTGTTTTTTAATGTAAAAAGTTCAGAAGGCTGTAAAATTTTTTTTAATCAATTTTAAGCAAAAATAAAAAAAGCGTGTCGTAGCCAATACATTAAACAACATGTTTGCAAAGTTTTAACAGTTTTGGTCAAAAATTGTTTGTGTATGAGTGCTAAAACGTATGGATTATACATTGACTAGTAAAAAGTTCAGAAGACTGTAAAATTTTTTCTAAACAATTTTAAGCAAAAATAAAAAAAGCGTGTCGTAGCCAATACATTAAACAACATGTTTGCAAAGTTTTAACTGTTTTAGTCAAGAATTGTTTGTGTAAGAGTGCTAAAACATATGGATTATACATTGACGAAAGCAAGCATAGGTGTTTTTTAATGTAAAAAGTTCAGATGACTGTAAAATTTTTTTTAAACAATTTTAAGCAAAAATAAAAAAGCGTGTCGTAGCCAATACATTAAACAACATGTTTGCAAAGTTTTAACTGTTTTAGTCAAGAATTGTTTGTGTAAGAGTGCTAAAACGTATGGATTATACATTGACTAGTAAAAAGTTCAGAAGACTGTAAATTTTTTTTTAAACAATTTTAAGCAAAAATAAAAAAAGCGTGTCGTAGCCAATACATTAAACAACATGTTTGCAAAGTTTTAACTGTTTTAGTCAAGAATTGTTTGTGTAAGAGTGCTAAAACGTATGGATTATACATTGACGAAAACAAGCATAGGTGTTTTTTAATGTAAAAAGTTCAGAAGGCTGTAAAATTTTTTCTAATCAATTTTAAGCAAAAATAAAAAAAGCGTGTCGTAGCCAATACATTAAACAACATGTTTGCAAAGTTTTAACTGTTTTAGTCAAGAATTGTTTGTGTAAGAGTGCTAAAACGTATGGATTATACATTGACGAAAGCAAGCATAGGTTTTTTTAATGTAAAAAGTTCAGAAGGCTGTAAAATTTTTTTTAAACAATTTTAAGCAAAAATAAAAAAAGCGTGTCGTAGCCAATACATTAAACAACATGTTTGCAAAGTTTTAACTGTTTTAGTCAAAAATTGTTTGTGTATGAGTGCTAAAACGTATGGATTATACATTGACTAGTAAAAAGTTCAGAAGACTGTAAAATTTTTTCTAAACAATTTTAAGCAAAAATAAAAAAAGCGTGTCGTAGCCAATACATTAAACAACATGTTTGCAAAGTTTTAACTGTTTTAGTCAAGAATTGTTTGTGTAAGAGTGCTAAAACGTATGGATTATACATTGACGAAAGCAAGCATAGGTGTTTTTTAATGTAAAAAGTTCAGAAGGCTGTAAAATTTTTTTTAATCAATTTTAAGCAAAAATAAAAAAAGCGTGTCGTAGCCAATACATTAAACAACATGTTTGCAAAGTTTTAACAGTTTTGGTCAAAAATTGTTTGTGTATGAGTGCTAAAACGTATGGATTATACATTGACTAGTAAAAAGTTCAGAAGACTGTAAAATTTTTTCTAAACAATTTTAAGCAAAAATAAAAAAAGCGTGTCGTAGCCAATACATTAAACAACATGTTTGCAAAGTTTTAACTGTTTTAGTCAAGAATTGTTTGTGTAAGAGTGCTAAAACATATGGATTATACATTGACGAAAGCAAGCATAGGTGTTTTTTAATGTAAAAAGTTCAGATGACTGTAAAATTTTTTTTAAACAATTTTAAGCAAAAATAAAAAAGCGTGTCGTAGCCAATACATTAAACAACATGTTTGCAAAGTTTTAACTGTTTTAGTCAAGAATTGTTTGTGTAAGAGTGCTAAAACGTATGGATTATACATTGACTAGTAAAAAGTTCAGAAGACTGTAAATTTTTTTTTAAACAATTTTAAGCAAAAATAAAAAAAGCGTGTCGTAGCCAATACATTAAACAACATGTTTGCAAAGTTTTAACTGTTTTAGTCAAGAATTGTTTGTGTAAGAGTGCTAAAACGTATGGATTATACATTGACGAAAGCAAGCATAGGTGTTTTTTAATGTAAAAAGTTCAGAAGGCTGTAAAATTTTTTCTAATCAATTTTAAGCAAAAATAAAAAAAGCGTGTCGTAGCCAATACATTAAACAACATGTTTGCAAAGTTTTAACTGTTTTAGTCAAGAATTGTTTGTGTAAGAGTGCTAAAACGTATGGATTATACATTGACGAAAGCAAGCATAGGTTTTTTTAATGTAAAAAGTTCAGAAGGCTGTAAAATTTTTTTTAAACAATTTTAAGCAAAAATAAAAAAAGCGTGTCGTAGCCAATACATTAAACAACATGTTTGCAAAGTTTTAACTGTTTTAGTCAAAAATTGTTTGTGTATGAGTGCTAAAACGTATGGATTATACATTGACTAGTAAAAAGTTCAGAAGACTGTAAAATTTTTTCTAAACAATTTTAAGCAAAAATAAAAAAAGCGTGTCGTAGCCAATACATTAAACAACATGTTTGCAAAGTTTTAACTGTTTTAGTCAAGAATTGTTTGTGTAAGAGTGCTAAAACGTATGGATTATACATTGACGAAAGCAAGCATAGGTGTTTTTTAATGTAAAAAGTTCAGAAGACTGTAAAATTTTTTCTAAACATTTTTAAGCAAAAATAAAAAAAGCGTGTCGTAGCCAATACATTAAACAACATGTTTGCAAAGTTTTAACTGTTTTAGTCAAGAATTGTTTGTGTAAGAGTGCTAAAACGTATGGATTATACATTGACGAAAGCAAGCATAGGTGTTTTTTAATGTAAAAAGTTCAGAAGGCTGTAAAATTTTTTCTAATCAATTTTAAGCAAAAATAAAAAAAGCGTGTCGTAGCCAATACATTAAACAACATGTTTGCAAAGTTTTAACTGTTTTAGTCAAGAATTGTTTGTGTAAGAGTGCTAAAACGTATGGATTATACATTGACTAGTAAAAAGTTCAGAAGACTGTAAAATTTTTTTTAAACAATCTTAAGCAAAAATAAAAAAAGCGTGTCGTAGCCAATACATTAAACAACATGTTTGCAAAGTTTTAACTGTTTTAGTCAAGAATTGTTTGTGTAAAAGTGCTAAAACGTATGGATTATACATTGACTAGTAAAAAGTTCAGAAGACTGTAAAATTTTTTCTAAACAATTTTAAGCAAAAATAAAAAAAGCGTGTCGTAGCCAATACATTAAACAACATGTTTGCAAAGTTTTAACTGTTTTAGTCAAGAATTGTTTGTGTAAGAGTGCTAAAACGTATGGATTATACATTGACGAAAGCAAGCATAGGTGTTTTTTAATGTAAAAAGTTCAGAAGGCTGTAAAATTTTTTTTAATCAATTTTAAGCAAAAATAAAAAAAGCGTGTCGTAGCCAATACATTAAACAACATGTTTGCAAAGTTTTAACTGTTTTAGTCAAAAATTGTTTGTGTATGAGTGCTAAAACGTATGGATTATACATTGACTAGTAAAAAGTTCAGAAGACTGTAAAATTTTTTCTAAACAATTTTAAGCAAAAATAAAAAAAGCGTGTCGTAGCCAATACATTAAACAACATGTTTGCAAAGTTTTAACTGTTTTAGTCAAGAATTGTTTGTGTAAGAGTGCTAAAACGTATGGATTATACATTGACGAAAGCAAGCATAGGTGTTTTTTAATGTAAAAAGTTCAGAAGACTGTAAAATTTTTTCTAAACAAATTTAAGCAAAAATAAAAAAAGCGTGTCCTAGCTAATACATTAAACAACATATTTGCAAAGTTTTAGCTGTTTTAGTCAAGAATTGTTTGTGTAAGAGTGCTAAAACGTATGGATTATACATTGACTAGTAAAAAGTTCAGAAGACTGTAAAATTTTTTTAAAACAATTTTAAGCAAAAATAAAAAAAGTGTGTCGTAGCCAATACATTAAACAACATGTTTGCAAAGTTTTAACTGTTTTAGTCAAGAATTGTTTGTGTAAGAGTGCTAAAACGTATGGATTATACATTGACTAGTAAAAAGTTCAGAAGACTGTAAAATTTTTTCTAAACAATTTTAAGCAAAAATAAAAAAAGCGTGTCGTAGCCAATACATTAAACAACATGTTTGCAAAGTTTTAACTGTTTTAGTCAAGAATTGTTTGTGTAAGAGTGCTAAAACGTATGGATTATACATTGACGATAGCAAGCATAGGTGTTTTTTAATGTAAAAAGTTCAGAAGACTGTAAAATTTTTCTAAACAAATTTAAGCAAAAATAAAAAAAGCGTGTCGTAGCTAATACATTAAACAACATATTTGCAAAGTTTTAACTGTTTTAGTCAAGAATTGTTTGTGTAAGAGTGCTAAAACGTATGGATTATACATTGACTAGTAAAAAGTTCAGAAGACTGTAAAATTTTTTATAAACAATTTTAAGCAAAAATAAAAAAAGCGTGTCGTAGCCAATACATTAAACAACATGTTTGCAAAGTTTTAACTGTTTTAGTCAAGAATTGTTTGTGTAAGAGTGCTAAAACGTATGGATTATACACTGACTAGTAAAAAGTTCAGAAGACTGTAAAATTTTTTCTAAACAATTTTAAGCAAAAATAAAAAAAGCGTGTCGTAGCCAATACATTAAACAACATGTTTGCAAAGTTTTAACTGTTTTAGTCAAGAATTGTTTGTGTAAGAGTGCTAAAACGTATGGATTATACATTGACGAAAGCAAGCATAGGTGTTTTTTAATGTAAAAAGTTCAGAAGACTGTAAAATTTTTTCTAAAAAATTTTAAGCAAAAATAAAAAAAGCGTGTCGTAGCCAGTACATTAAACAACATATTTGCAAAGTTTTAACTGTTTTAGTCAAGAATTGTTTGTGTAAGAGTGCTAAAACGTATGGATTATACATTGACGAAAGCAAGCATAGGTGTTTTTTAATGTAAAAAGTTCAGAAGGCTGTAAAATTTTTTCTAATCAATTTTAAGCAAAAATAAAAAAAGCGTGTCGTAGCCAATACATTAAACAACATGTTTGCAAAGTTTTAACTGTTTTAGTCAAGAATTGTTTGTGTAAGAGTGCTAAAAGGTATGGATTATACATTGACTAGTAAAAAGTTCAGAAGACTGTAAAATTTTTTTTAAACAATTTTAAGCAAAAATAAAAAAAGCGTGTCGTAGCCAATACATTAAACAACATGTTTGCAAAGTTTTAACTGTTTTAGTCAAGAATTGTTTGTGTAAGAGTGCTAAAACGTATGGATTATACATTGACGAAAGCAAGCATAGGTGTTTTTTAATGTAAAAAGTTCAGAAGGCTGTAAATTTTTTTTTAATCAATTTTAAGCAAAAATAAAAAAAGCGCGTCGTAGCCAATACATTAAACAACATGTTTGCAAAGTTTTAACTGTTTTAGTCAAAAATTGTTTGTGTATGAGTGCTAAAACGTATGGATTATACATTGACTAGTAAAAAGTTCAGAAGACTGTAAAATTTTTTCTAAACAATTTTAAGCAAAAATAAAAAAAGCGTGTCGTAGCCAATACATTAAACAACATGTTTGCAAAGTTTTAACTGTTTTAGTCAAGAATTGTTTGTGTAAGAGTGCTAAAACGTATGGATTATACATTGACGAAAGCAAGCATAGGTGTTTTTTAATGTAAAAAGTTCAGAAGACTGTAAAATTTTTTCTAAACAAATTTAAGCAAAAATAAAAAAAGCGTGTCGTAGCCAATACATTAAACAACATATTTGCAAAGTTTTAACTGTTTTAGTCAAGAATTGTTTGTGTAAGAGTGCTAAAACGTATGGATTATACATTGACTAGTAAAAAGTTCAGAAGACTGTAAAATTTTTTTTAAACAATTTTAAGCAAAAATAAAAAAAAACGTATCGTAGCCAATACATTAAACAACATGTTTGCAAAGTTTTAACTGTTTTAGTCAAGAATTGTTTGTGTAAGAGTGCTAAAACGTATGGATTATACATTGACTAGTAAAAAGTTCAGAAGACTGTAAAATTTTTTCTAAACAATTTTAAGCAAAAATAAAAAAAGCGTGTCGTAGCCAATACATTAAACAACATGTTTGCAAAGTTTTAACTGTTTTAGTCAAGAATTGTTTGTGTAAGAGTGCTAAAACGTATGGGTTATACATTGACGAAAGCAAGCATAGGTATTTTTTAATGTAAAAAGTTCAGAAGGCTGTAAAATTTTTTCTAATCAATTTTAAGCAAAAATAAAAAAAGCGTGTCGTAGCCAATACATTAAACAACATGTTTGCAAAGTTTTAACTGTTTTAGTCAAGAATTGTTTGTGTAAGAGTGCTAAAACGTATGGATTATACATTGACGAAAGCAGAGCATTGGTGTTTTTTAATGTAAAAAGTTCAGAAGACTGTAAAATTTTTTCTAAACAATTTTAAGCAAAAATAAAAAAAGCGTGTCGTAGCCATTACATAAAACAACATGTTTGCAAAGTTTTAACTGTTTTAGTCAAGAATTGTTTATGTAAGAGTGCTAAAACGTATGGATTATACATTGACTAGTAAAAAGTTCAGAAAACTGTAAAATTTTTTCTAAACAATTTTAAGCAAAAATAAAAAAAGCGTGTCGTAGCCAATACATTAAACAACATGTTTGCAAAGTTTCAACTGTTTTAGTCAAGAATTGTTTGTGTAAGAGTGCTAAAACGTATGGATTATACATTGACTAGTAAAAAGTTCAGAAGACTGTAAATTTTTTTTAAACAATTTTAAGCAAAAATAAAAAAAGCGTGTCGTAGCCAATACATTAAACAACATGTTTGCAAAGTTTTAACTGTTTTAGTCAAGAATTGTTTGTGTAAGAGTGCTAAAACGTATGGATTATACATTGACTAGTAAAAAGTTCAGAAGACTGTAAAATTTTTTCTAAACAATTTTAAGCAAAAATAAAAAAAGCGTGTCGTAGCCAATACATTAAACAACATATTTGCAAAGTTTTAACTGTTTTAGTCAAGAATTGTTTGTGTAAGAGTGCTAAAACGTATGGATTATACATTGACGAAAGCAAGCATAGGTGTTTTTTAATATAAAAAGTTCAGAAGACTGTAAAATTTTTTCTAAAAAATTTTAAGCAAAAATAAAAAAAGCTTGTCGTAGCCAGTACATTAAACAACATATTTGCAAAGTTTTAACTGTTTTAGTCAAGAATTGTTTGTGTAAGAGTGCTAAAACGTATGGATTATACATTGACGAAAGCAAGCATAGGTGTTTTTTAATGTAAAAAGTTCAGAAGGCTGTAAAATTTTTTCTAATCAATTTTAAGCAAAAATAAAAAAAGCGTCTCGTAGCCAATACATTAAACAACATGTTTGCAAAGTTTTAACTGTTTTAGTCAAGAATTGTTTGTGTAAGAGTGCTAAAAGGTATGGATTATACATTGACTAGTAAAAAGTTCAGAAGACTGTAAAATTTTTTTTAAACAATTTTAAGCAAAAATAAAAAAAGCGTGTCGTAGCCAATACATTAAACAACATGTTTGCAAAGTTTTAACTGTTTTAGTCAAGAATTGTTTGTGTAAGAGTGCTAAAACGTATGGATTATACATTGACGAAAGCAAGCATAGGTGTTTTTTAATGTAAAAAGTTCAGAAGGCTGTAAAATTTTTTTTAATCAATTTTAAGCAAAAATAAAAAAAGCGTGTCGTAGCCAATACATTAAACAACATGTTTGCAAAGTTTTAACTGTTTTAGTCAAAAATTGTTTGTGTATGAGTGCTAAAACGTATGGATTATACATTGACTAGTAAAAAGTTCAGAAGACTGTAAAATTTTTTCTAAACAATTTTAAGCAAAAATAAAAAAAGCGTGTCGTAGCCAATACATTAAACAACATGTTTGCAAAGTTTTAACTGTTTTAGTCAAGAAATGTTTGTGTAAGAGTGCTAAAACGTATTGATTATACATTGACGAAAGCAAGCATAGGTGTTTTTTAATGTAAAAAGTTCAGAAGACTGTAAAATTTTTTCTAAACAAATTTAAGCAAAAATAAAAAAAGCGTGTCGTAGCTAATACATTAAACAACATATTTGCAAAGTTTTAACTGTTTTAGTCAAGAATTGTTTGTGTAAGAGTGCTAAAACGTATGGATTATACATTGACTAGTAAAAAGTTCAGAAGACTGTAAAATTTTTTTTAAACAATTTTAAGCAAAAATAAAAAAAAACGTATCGTAGCCAATACATTAAACAACATGTTTGCAAAGTTTTAACTGTTTTAGTCAAGAATTATTTTTGTAAGAGTGCTAAAACGTATGGATTATACATTGACTAGTAAAAAGTTCAGAAGACTGTAAAATTTTTTCTAAACAATTTTAAGCAAAAATAAAAAAAGCGTGTCGTAGCCAATACATTAAACAACATGTTTGCAAAGTTTTAACTGTTTTAGTCAAGAATTGTTTGTGTAAGAGTGCTAAAACGTATGGATTATACATTGACGAAAGCAAGCATAGGTGTTTTTTAATGTAAAAAGTTCAGAAGACTGTAAAATTTTTTCTAAACAATTTTAAGCAAAAATAAAAAAAGCGTGTCGTAGCCATTACATTAAACAACATGTTTGCAAAGTTTTAACTGTTTTAGTCAAGAATTGTTTATGTAAGAGTGCTAAAACGTATGGATTATACATTGACTAGTAAAAAGTTCAGAAAACTGTAAAATTTTTTCTAAACAATTTTAAGCAAAAATAAAAAAAGCGTGTCGTAGCCAATACATTGAACAACATGTTTGCAAAATTTCAACTGTTTTAGTCAAGAATTGTTTGTGTAAGAGTGCTAAAACGTATGGATTATACATTGACTAGTAAAAAGTTCAGAAGACTGTAAATTTTTTTTAAACAATTTTAAGCAAAAATAAAAAAAGCGTGTCGTAGCCAATACATTAAACAACATGTTTGCAAAGTTTTAACTGTTTTAGTCAAGAATTGTTTGTGTAAGAGTGCTAAAACGTATGGATTATACATTGACTAGTAAAATGTTCAGAAGACTGTAAAATTTTTTCTAAACAATTTTAAGCAAAAATAAAAAAAGCGTGTCGTAGCCAATACATTAAACAACATGTTTGCAAAGTTTTAACTGTTTTAGTCAAGAATTGTTTGTGTAAGAGTGCTAAAACGTATGGATTATACATTGACGAAAGCAAGCATAGGTGTTTTTTAATGTAAAAAGTTCAGAAGGCTGTAAAATTTTTTCTAATCAATTTTAAGCAAAAATAAAAAAAGCGTGTCGTAGCCAATACATTAAACAACATGTTTGCAAAGTTTTACCTATTTTAGTCAAGAATTGTTTGTGTAAGAGTGCTAAAACGTATGGATTATACATTGACGAAAGCAAGCATAGGTGTTTTTTAATGTAAAAAGTTCAGAAGACTGTAAAATTTTTTCTAAACAATTTTAAGCAAAAATAAAAAAAAGCGTGTCGTAGCCATTACATTAAACAACATGTTTGCAAAGTTTTAACTGTTTTAGTCAAGAATTGTTTATGTAAGAGTGCTAAAACGTATGGATTATACATTGACTAGTAAAAAGTTCAGAAGACTGTAAAATTTTTTCTAAACAATTTTAAGCAAAAATAAAAAAAGCGTGTCGTAGCCAATACATTAAACAACATGTTTGCAAAGTTTTAACTGTTTTAGTCAAGAATTGTTTGTGTAAGAGTGCTAAAACGTATGGATTACACATTGACGAAAGCAAGCATAGGTGTTTTTTAATGTAAAAAGTTCAGAAGACTGTAAAATTTTTTCTAAAAAATTTTAAGCAAAAATAAAAAAAGCGTGTCGTAGCCAATACATTAAACAACATGTTTGCAAAGTTTTAACTGTTTTAGTCAAGAATTGTTTGTGTAAGAGTGCTAAAACGTATGGATTATACATTGACGAAAGCAAGCATAGGTGTTTTTTAATGTAAAAAGTTCAGAAGACTGTAAAATTTTTCTAAAAAATTTTAAGCAAAAATAAAAAAAGCGTGTCGTAGCCAATACATTAAACAACATATTTGCAAAGTTTTAACTGTTTTAGTCAAGAATTGTTTGTGTAAGAGTGCTAAAACGTATGGATTATACATTGACTAGTAAAAAGTTCAGAAGACTGTAAAATTTTTTTTAAACACTTTTAAGCAAAAATAAAAAAAGCGTGTCGTAGCCAATACATTAAACAACATGTTTGCAAAGTTTTAACTGTTTTAGTCAAGAATTGTTTGTGTAAGAGTGCTAAAACGTATGGATTATACATTGACGAAAGCAAGCATAGGTGTTTTTTAATGTAAAAAGTTCAGAAGGCTGTAAAATTTTTTCTAATCAATTTTAAGCAAAAATAAAAAAAGCGTGTCGTAGCCAATACATTAAACAACATGTTTGCAAAGTTTTAACTGTTTTAGTCAAGAATTGTTTGTGTAAGAGTGCTAAAACGTATGGATTATACATTGACGAAAGCAAGCATAGGTGTTTTTTAATGTAAAAAGTTCAGAAGGCTGTAAAATTTTTTTTAAACAATTTTAAGCAAAAATAAAAAAAGCGTGTCGTAGCCAATACATTAAACAACATGTTTGCAAAGTTTTAACTGTTTTAGTCAAGAATTGTTTGTGTAAGAGTGCTAAAAGGTATGGATTATACATTGACTAGTAAAAAGTTCAGAAGACTGTAAAATTTTTTCTAAACAATTTTAAGCAAAAATAAAAAAAGCGTGTCGTAGCCAATACATTAAACAACATGTTTGCAAAGTTTTAACTGTTTTAGTCAAGAATTGTTTGTGTAAGAGTGCTAAAACGTATGGATTATACATTGACGAAAGCAAGCATAGGTGTTTTTTAATGTAAAAAGTTCAGAAGGCTGTAAAATTTTTTCTAATCAATTTTAAGCAAAAATAAAAACAGCGTGTCGTAGCCAATACATTAAACAACATGTTTGCAAAGTTTTAACTGTTTTAGTCAAGAATTGTTTGTGTAAGAGTGCTAAAAGGTATGGATTATACATTGACTAGTAAAAAGTTCAGAAGACTGTAAAATTTTTTTTAATCAATTTTAAGCAAAAATAAAAAAAGCGTGTCGTAGCCAATACATTAAACAACATGTTTGCAAAGTTTTAACTGTTTTAGTCAAGAATTGTTTGTGTAAGAGTGCTAAAACGTATGGATTATACATTGACTAGTAAAAAGTTCAGAAGACTGTAAAATTTTTTTAAACAATTTTAAGCAAAAATAAAAAAAGCGTGTCGTAGCCAATACATTAAACAACATGTTTGCAAAGTTTTAACTGTTTTAGTCAAGAATTGTTTGTGTAAGAGTGCTAAAACGTATGGATTATACATTGACGAAAGCAAGCATTGGTGTTTTTTAATGTAAAAAGTTCAGAAGGCTGTAAAATTTTTTTTAATCAATTTTAAGCAAAAATAAAAAAAGCGTGTCGTAGCCAATACATTAAACAACATGTTTGCAAAGTTTTAACTGTTTTAGTCAAAAATTGTTTGTGTAAGAGTGCTAAAACGTATGGATAATACATTGACTAGATAAAAGTTCAGAAGACTGTAAAATTTTTTCTAAACAGTTTTAAGCAAAAAAAAAAAAGCGTGTCGTAGCCAATACATTAAACAACATGTTTGCAAAGTTTTAACTGTTTTAGTCAAGAATTGTTTGTGTAAGAGTGCTAAAACGTATGGATTATACATTGACTAGTAAAAAGTTCAGAAGACTGTAAAATTTTTTCTAAACAATTTTAAGCAAAAATAAAAAAAGCGTGTCGTAGCCAATACATTAAACAACATGTTTGCAAAGTTTTAACTGTTTTAGTCAAGAATTGTTTGTGTAAGAGTGCTAAAACGTATGGATTATACATTGACGAAAGCAAGCATTGGTGTTTTTTAATGTAAAAAGTTCAGAAGGCTGTAAAATTTTTTTTAATCAATTTTAAGCAAAAATAAAAAAGCGTGTCGTAGCCAATACATTAAACAACATGTTTGCAAAGTTTTAACTGTTTTAGTCAAGAATTGTTTGTGTAAGAGTGCTAAAACGTATGGATTATACATTGACTAGTAAAAAGTTCAGAAGACTGTAAATTTTTTTTAAACAATTTTAAGCAAAAATAAAAAAAGCGTGTCGTAGCCAATACATTAAACAACATGTTTGCAAAGTTTTAACTGTTTTAGTCAAGAATTGTTTGTGTAAGAGTGCTAAAACGTATGGATTATACATTGACTAGTAAAAAGTTCAGAAGACTGTAAAATTTTTTCTAAACAATTTTAAGCAAAAATAAAAAAAGCGTGTCGTAGCCAATACATTAAACAACATATTTGCAAAGTTTTAACTGTTTTAGTCAAGAATTGTTTGTGTAAGAGTGCTAAAACGTATGGATTATACATTGACGAAAGCAAGCATAGGTGTTTTTTAATATAAAAAGTTCAGAAGACTGTAAAATTTTTTCTAAAAAATTTTAAGCAAAAATAAAAAAAGCTTGTCGTAGCCAGTACATTAAACAACATATTTGCAAAGTTTTAACTGTTTTAGTCAAGAATTGTTTGTGTAAGAGTGCTAAAACGTATGGATTATACATTGACGAAAGCAAGCATAGGTGTTTTTTAATGTAAAAAGTTCAGAAGGCTGTAAAATTTTTTCTAATCAATTTTAAGCAAAAATAAAAAAAGCGTCTCGTAGCCAATACATTAAACAACATGTTTGCAAAGTTTTAACTGTTTTAGTCAAGAATTGTTTGTGTAAGAGTGCTAAAAGGTATGGATTATACATTGACTAGTAAAAAGTTCAGAAGACTGTAAAATTTTTTTTAAACAATTTTAAGCAAAAATAAAAAAAGCGTGTCGTAGCCAATACATTAAACAACATGTTTGCAAAGTTTTAACTGTTTTAGTCAAGAATTGTTTGTGTAAGAGTGCTAAATCGTATGGATTATACATTGACGAAAGCAAGCATAGGTGTTTTTTAATGTAAAAAGTTCAGAAGGCTGTAAAATTTTTTTTAATCAATTTTAAGCAAAAATAAAAAAAGCGTGTCGTAGCCAATACATTAAACAACATGTTTGCAAAGTTTTAACTGTTTTAGTCAAAAATTGTTTGTGTATGAGTGCTAAAACGTATGGATTATACATTGACTAGTAAAAAGTTCAGAAGACTGTAAAATTTTTTCTAAACAATTTTAAGCAAAAATAAAAAAAGCGTGTCGTAGCCAATACATTAAACAACATGTTTGCAAAGTTTTAACTGTTTTAGTCAAGAAATGTTTGTGTAAGAGTGCTAAAACGTATTGATTATACATTGACGAAAGCAAGCATAGGTGTTTTTTAATGTAAAAAGTTCAGAAGACTGTAAAATTTTTTCTAAACAAATTTAAGCAAAAATAAAAAAAGCGTGTCGTAGCTAATACATTAAACAACATATTTGCAAAGTTTTAACTGTTTTAGTCAAGAATTGTTTGTGTAAGAGTGCTAAAACGTATGGATTATACATTGACTAGTAAAAAGTTCAGAAGACTGTAAAATTTTTTTTAAACAATTTTAAGCAAAAATAAAAAAAAACGTATCGTAGCCAATACATTAAACAACATGTTTGCAAAGTTTTAACTGTTTTAGTCAAGAATTATTTTTGTAAGAGTGCTAAAACGTATGGATTATACATTGACTAGTAAAAAGTTCAGAAGACTGTAAAATTTTTTCTAAACAATTTTAAGCAAAAATAAAAAAAGGGTGTCGTAGCCAATACATTAAACAACATGTTTGCAAAGTTTTAACTGTTTTAGTCAAGAATTGTTTGTGTAAAAGTGCTAAAACGTATGGGTTATACATTGACGAAAGCAAGCATAGGTATTTTTTAATGTAAAAAGTTCAGAAGACTGTAAAATTTTTTCTAAACAATTTTAAGCAAAAATAAAAAAAGCGTGTCGTAGCCAATACATTAAACAACATGTTTGCAAAGTTTTAACTGTTTTAGTCAAGAATTGTTTGTGTAAGAGTGCTAAAACGTATGGATTATACATTGACGAAAGCAAGCATAGGTGTTTTTTAATGTAAAAAGTTCAGAAGACTGTAAAATTTTTTCTAAACAATTTTAAGCAAAAATAAAAAAAGCGTGTCGTAGCCATTACATTAAACAACATGTTTGCAAAGTTTTAACTGTTTTAGTCAAGAATTGTTTATGTAAGAGTGCTAAAACGTATGGATTATACATTGACTAGTAAAAAGTTCAGAAAACTGTAAAATTTTTTCTAAACAATTTTAAGCAAAAATAAAAAAAGCGTGTCGTAGCCAATACATTGAACAACATGTTTGCAAAGTTTCAACTGTTTTAGTCAAGAATTGTTTGTGTAAGAGTGCTAAAACGTATGGATTATACATTGACTAGTAAAAAGTTCAGAAGACTGTAAATTTTTTTTAAACAATTTTAAGCAAAAATAAAAAAAGCGTGTCGTAGCCAATACATTAAACAACATGTTTGCAAAGTTTTAACTGTTTTAGTCAAGAATTGTTTGTGTAAGAGTGCTAAAACGTATGGATTATACATTGACTAGTAAAATGTTCAGAAGACTGTAAAATTTTTTCTAAACAATTTTAAGCAAAAATAAAAAAAGCGTGTCGTAGCCAATACATTAAACAACATGTTTGCAAAGTTTTAACTGTTTTAGTCAAGAATTGTTTGTGTAAGAGTGCTAAAACGTATGGATTATACATTGACGAAAGCAAGCATAGGTGTTTTTTAATGTAAAAAGTTCAGAAGGCTGTAAAATTTTTTCTAATCAATTTTAAGCAAAAATAAAAAAAGCGTGTCGTAGCCAATACATTAAACAACATGTTTGCAAAGTTTTAACTATTTTAGTCAAGAATTGTTTGTGTAAGAGTGCTAAAACGTATGGATTATACATTGACGAAAGCAAGCATAGGTGTTTTTTAATGTAAAAAGTTCAGAAGACTGTAAAATTTTTTCTAAACAATTTTAAGCAAAAATAAAAAAAAGCGTGTCGTAGCCATTACATTAAACAACATGTTTGCAAAGTTTTAACTGTTTTAGTCAAGAATTGTTTATGTAAGAGTGCTAAAACGTATGGATTATACATTGACTAGTAAAAAGTTCAGAAGACTGTAAAATTTTTTCTAAACAATTTTAAGCAAAAATAAAAAAAGCGTGTCGTAGCCAATACATTAAACAACATGTTTGCAAAGTTTTAACTGTTTTAGTCAAGAATTGTTTGTGTAAGAGTGCTAAAACGTATGGATTACACATTGACGAAAGCAAGCATAGGTGTTTTTTAATGTAAAAAGTTCAGAAGACTGTAAAATTTTTTCTAAAAAATTTTAAGCAAAAATAAAAAAAGCGTGTCGTAGCCAATACATTAAACAACATGTTTGCAAAGTTTTAACTGTTTTAGTCAAGAATTGTTTGTGTAAGAGTGCTAAAACGTATGGATTATACATTGACGAAAGCAAGCATAGGTGTTTTTTAATGTAAAAAGTTCAGAAGACTGTAAAATTTTTCTAAAAAATTTTAAGCAAAAATAAAAAAAGCGTGTCGTAGCCAATACATTAAACAACATATTTGCAAAGTTTTAACTGTTTTAGTCAAGAATTGTTTGTGTAAGAGTGCTAAAACGTATGGATTATACATTGACTAGTAAAAAGTTCAGAAGACTGTAAAATTTTTTTTAAACACTTTTAAGCAAAAATAAAAAAAGCGTGTCGTAGCCAATACATTAAACAACATGTTTGCAAAGTTTTAACTGTTTTAGTCAAGAATTGTTTGTGTAAGAGTGCTAAAACGTATGGATTATACATTGACGAAAGCAAGCATAGGTGTTTTTTAATGTAAAAAGTTCAGAAGGCTGTAAAATTTTTTCTAATCAATTTTAAGCAAAAATAAAAAAAGCGTGTCGTAGCCAATACATTAAACAACATGTTTGCAAAGTTTTAACTGTTTTAGTCAAGAATTGTTTGTGTAAGAGTGCTAAAACGTATGGATTATACATTGACGAAAGCAAGCATAGGTGTTTTTTAATGTAAAAAGTTCAGAAGGCTGTAAAATTTTTTTTAAACAATTTTAAGCAAAAATAAAAAAAGCGTGTCGTAGCCAATACATTAAACAACATGTTTGCAAAGTTTTAACTGTTTTAGTCAAGAATTGTTTGTGTAAGAGTGCTAAAAGGTATGGATTATACATTGACTAGTAAAAAGTTCAGAAGACTGTAAAATTTTTTCTAAACAATTTTAAGCAAAAATAAAAAAAGCGTGTCGTAGCCAATACATTAAACAACATGTTTGCAAAGTTTTAACTGTTTTAGTCAAGAATTGTTTGTGTAAGAGTGCTAAAACGTATGGATTATACATTGACGAAAGCAAGCATAGGTGTTTTTTAATGTAAAAAGTTCAGAAGGCTGTAAAATTTTTTCTAATCAATTTTAAGCAAAAATAAAAACAGCGTGTCGTAGCCAATACATTAAACAACATGTTTGCAAAGTTTTAACTGTTTTAGTCAAGAATTGTTTGTGTAAGAGTGCTAAAAGGTATGGATTATACATTGACTAGTAAAAAGTTCAGAAGACTGTAAAATTTTTTTTAATCAATTTTAAGCAAAAATAAAAAAAGCGTGTCGTAGCCAATACATTAAACAACATGTTTGCAAAGTTTTAACTGTTTTAGTCAAGAATTGTTTGTGTAAGAGTGCTAAAACGTATGGATTATACATTGACTAGTAAAAAGTTCAGAAGACTGTAAAATTTTTTTAAACAATTTTAAGCAAAAATAAAAAAAGCGTGTCGTAGCCAATACATTAAACAACATGTTTGCAAAGTTTTAACTGTTTTAGTCAAGAATTGTTTGTGTAAGAGTGCTAAAACGTATGGATTATACATTGACGAAAGCAAGCATTGGTGTTTTTTAATGTAAAAAGTTCAGAAGGCTGTAAAATTTTTTTTAATCAATTTTAAGCAAAAATAAAAAAAGCGTGTCGTAGCCAATACATTAAACAACATGTTTGCAAAGTTTTAACTGTTTTAGTCAAAAATTGTTTGTGTAAGAGTGCTAAAACGTATGGATTATACATTGACTAGATAAAAGTTCAGAAGACTGTAAAATTTTTTCTAAACAGTTTTAAGCAAAAAAAAAAAAGCGTGTCGTAGCCAATACATTAAACAACATGTTTGCAAAGTTTTAACTGTTTTAGTCAAGAATTGTTTGTGTAAGAGTGCTAAAACGTATGGATTATACATTGACTAGTAAAAAGTTCAGAAGACTGTAAAATTTTTTCTAAACAATTTTAAGCAAAAATAAAAAAAGCGTGTCGTAGCCAATACATTAAACAACATGTTTGCAAAGTTTTAACTGTTTTAGTCAAGAATTGTTTGTGTAAGAGTGCTAAAACGTATGGATTATACATTGACGAAAGCAAGCATTGGTGTTTTTTAATGTAAAAAGTTCAGAAGGCTGTAAAATTTTTTTTAATCAATTTTAAGCAAAAATAAAAAAGCGTGTCGTAGCCAATACATTAAACAACATGTTTGCAAAGTTTTAACTGTTTTAGTCAAAAATTGTTTGTGTATGAGTGCTAAAACGTATGGATTATACATTGACTAGTAAAAAGTTCAGAAGACTGTAAAATTTTTTCTAAACAATTTTAAGCAAAAATAAAAAAAGCGTGTCGTAGCCAATACATTAAACAACATGTTTGCAAAGTTTTAACTGTTTTAGTCAAGAATTGTTTGTGTAAGAGTGCTAAAACGTATGGATTATACATTGACGAAAGCAAGCATAGGTGTTTTTTAATGTAAAAAGTTCAGAAGGCTGTAAAATTTTTTCTAATCAATTTTAAGCAAAAATAAAAACAGCGTGTCGTAGCCAATACATTAAACAACATATTTGCAACGTTTTAACTGTTTTAGTCAAGAATTGTTTCTGTAAGAGTGCTAAAACGAATGGATTATACATTTGGTAGTAAAAAGTTCAGAAGACTGTAAAATTTTTTCTAAACAATTTTAAGCAAAAATAAAAAAAGCGTGTCGTAGCCAATACATTAAACAACATGTTTGCAAAGTTTTAACTGTTTTAGTCAAGAATTGTTTGTGTAAGAGTGCTAAAACGTATGGATTATACATTGACTAGTAAAAAGTTCAGAAGACTGTAAAATTTTTTTAAACAATTTTAAACAAAAATAAAAAAAGCGTGTCGTAGCCAATACATTAAACAACATGTTTGCAAAGTTTTAACTGTTTTAGTCAAGAATTGTTTGTGTAAGAGTGCTAAAACGTATGGATTATACATTGACGAAAGCAAGCATTGGTGTTTTTTAATGTAAAAAGTTCAGAAGGCTGTAAAATTTTTTTTAATCAATTTTAAGCAAAAATAAAAAAAGCGTGTCGTAGCCAATACATTAAACAACATGTTTGCAAAGTTTTAACTGTTTTAGTCAAAAATTGTTTGTGTATGAGTGCTAAAACGTATGGATTATACATTGACTAGTAAAAAGTTCAGAAGACTGTAAAATTTTTTCTAAACAATTTTAAGCAAAAATAAAAAAAGCGTGTCGTAGCCAATACATTAAACAACATGTTTGCAAAGTTTTAACTGTTTTAGTCAAGAATTGTTTGTGTAAGAGTGCTAAAACGTATGGATTATACATTGACGAAAGCAAGAATTGGTGTTTTTTAATGTAAAAAGTTCAGAAGACTGTAAAATTTTTTCTAAACAAATTTAAGCAAAAATAAAAAAAGCGTGTCGTAGCCAATACATTAAACAACATATTTGCAAAGTTTTAACTGTTTTAGTCAAGAATTGTTTGTGTAAGAGTGCTAAAACGTATGGATTATACATTGACTAATAAAAAGTTCAGAAGACTGTAAAATTTTTTTTAAACAATTTTAAGCAAAAATAAAAAAAGCGTGTCGTAGCCAATACATTAAACAACATGTTTGCAAAGTTTTAACTGTTTTAGTCAAGAATTGTTTGTGTAAGAGTGCTAAAACGTATGGATTATACATTGACTAGTAAAAAGTTCAGAAGACTGTAAAATTTTTTCTAAACAATTTTAAGCAAAAATAAAAAAAGCGTGTCGTAGCCAATACATTAAACAACATGTTTGCAAAGTTTTAACTGTTTTAGTCAAGAATTGTTTGTGTAAGAGTGCTAAAACGTATGGATTATACATTGACTAGTAAAAAGTTCAGAAGACTGTAAAATTTTTTCTAAACAATTTTAAGCAAAAATAAAAAAAGCGTGTCGTAGCCAATACATTAAACAACATGTTTGCAAAGTTTTAACTGTTTTAGTCAAGAATTGTTTGTGTAAGAGTGCTAAAACGTATGGATTATACATTGACGAAAGCAAGCATAGGTGTTTTTTAATGTAAAAAGTTCAGAAGGCTGTAAAATTTTTTTTAAACAATTTTAAGCAAAAATAAAAAAAGCGTGTCGTAGCCAATACATTAAACAACATGTTTGCAAAGTTTTAACTGTTTTAGTCAAGAATTGTTTGTGTAAGAGTGCTAAAACGTATGGATTATACATTGACTAGTAAAAAGTTCAGAAGACTGTAAAATTTTTTCTAAACAATTTTAAGCAAAAATAAAAAAAGCGTGTCGTAGCCAATACATTAAACAACATGTTTGCAAAGTTTTAACTGTTTTAGTCAAGAATTGTTTGTGTAAGAGTGCTAAAACGTATGGATTATACATTGACGAAAGCAAGCATAGGTGTTTTTTAATGTAAAAAGTTCAGAAGGCTGTAAAATTTTTTCTAATCGATTTTAAGCAAAAATAAAAAAAGCGTGTCGTAGCCAATACATTAAACAACATGTTTGCAAAGTTTTAACTGTTTTAGTCAAGAATTGTTTGTGTAAGAGTGCTAAAAGGTATGGATTATACATTGACTAGTAAAAAGTTCAGAAGACTGTAAAATTTTTTTTAAACAATTTTAAGCAAAAATAAAAAAAGCGTGTCGTAGCCAATACATTAAACAACATGTTTGCAAAGTTTGAACTGTTTTAGTCAAGAATTGTTTGTGTAAGAGTGCTAAAACGTATGGATTATACATTGACTAGTAAAAAGTTCAGAAGACTGTAAAATTTTTTTAAACAATTTTAAGCAAAAATAAAAAAAGCGTGTCGTAGCCAATACATTAAACAACATGTTTGCAAAGTTTTAACTGTTTTAGTCAAGAATTGTTTGTGTAAGAGTGCTAAAACGTATGGATTATACATTGACGAAAGCAAGCATTGGTGTTTTTTAATGTAAAAAGTTCAGAAGGCTGTAAAATTTTTTTTAATCAATTTTAAGCAAAAATAAAAAAAGCGTGTCGTAGCCAATACATTAAACAACATGTTTGCAAAGTTTTAACTGTTTTAGTCAAAAATTGTTTGTGTATGAGTGCTAAAACGTATGGATTATACATTGACTAGTAAAAAGTTCAGAAGACTGTAAAATTTTTTCTAAACAATTTTAAGCAAAAATAAAAAAAGCGTGTCGTAGCCAATACATTAAACAACATGTTTGCAAAGTTTTAACTGTTTTAGTCAAGAATTGTTTGTGTAAGAGTGCTAAAACGTATGGATTATACATTGACTAGTAAAAAGTTCAGAAGACTGTAAAATTTTTTCTAAACAATTTTAAGCAAAAATAAAAAAAGCGTGTCGTAGCCAATACATTAAACAACATGTTTGCAAAGTTTTAACTGTTTTAGTCAAGAATTGTTTGTGTAAGAGTGCTAAAACGTATGGATTATACATTAACGAAAGCAAGCATTGGTGTTTTTTAATGTAAAAAGTTCAGAAGGCTGTAAAATTTTTTTTAATCAATTTTAAGCAAAAATAAAAAAAGCGTGTCGTAGCCAATACATTAAACAACATATTTGCAAAGTTTTAACTGTTTTAGTCAAAAATTGTTTGTGTATGAGTGCTAAAACGTATGGATTATACATTGACTAGTAAAAAGTTCAGAAGACTGTAAAATTTTTTCTAAACAATTTTAAGCAAAAATAAAAAAAGCGTGTCGTAGCCAATACATTAAACAACATGTTTGCAAAGTTTTAACTGTTTTAGTCAAGAATTGTTTGTGTAAGAGTGCTAAAACGTATGGATTATACATTGACGAAAGCAAGCATAGGTGTTTTTTAATGTAAAAAGTTCAGAAGACTGTAAAATTTTTTCTAAACAAATTTAAGCAAATATAAAAAAAGCGTGTCGTAGCCAATACATTAAACAACATATTTGCAAAGTTTTAACTGTTTTAGTCAAGAATTGTTTCTGTAAGAGTGCTAAAACGTATGGATTATACATTTGGTAGTAAAAAGTTCAGAAGACTGTAAAATTTTTTCTAAACAATTTTAAGCAAAAATAAAAAAAGCGTGTCGTAGCCAATACATTAAACAACATGTTTGCAAAGTTTTAACTGTTTTAGTCAAGAATTGTTTGTGTAAGAGTGCTAAAACGTATGGATTATACATTGACTAGTAAAAAGTTCAGAAGACTGTAAAATTTTTTTAAACAATTTTAAACAAAAATAAAAAAAGCGTGTCGTAGCCAATACATTAAACAACATGTTTGCAAAGTTTTAACTGTTTTAGTCAAGAATTGTTTGTGTAAGAGTGCTAAAACGTATGGATTATACATTGACGAAAGCAAGCATTGGTGTTTTTTAATGTAAAAAGTTCAGAAGGCTGTAAAATTTTTTTTAATCAATTTTAAGCAAAAATAAAAAAAGCGTGTCGTAGCCAATACATTAAACAACATGTTTGCAAAGTTTTAACTGTTTTAGTCAAAAATTGTTTGTGTATGAGTGCTAAAACGTATGGATTATACATTGACTAGTAAAAAGTTCAGAAGACTGTAAAATTTTTTCTAAACAATTTTAAGCAAAAATAAAAAAAGCGTGTCGTAGCCAATACATTAAACAACATGTTTGCAAAGTTTTAACTGTTTTAGTCAAGAATTGTTTGTGTAAGAGTGCTAAAACGTATGGATTATACATTGACTAGTAAAAAGTTCAGAAGACTGTAAAATTTTTTCTAAACAATTTTAAGCAAAAATAAAAAAAGCGTGTCGTAGCCAATACATTAAACAACATGTTTGCAAAGTTTTAACTGTTTTAGTCAAGAATTGTTTGTGTAAGAGTGCTAAAACGTATGGATTATACATTGACGAAAGCAAGCATTGGTGTTTTTTAATGTAAAAAGTTCAGAAGGCTGTAAAATTTTTTTTAATCAATTTTAAGCAAAAATAAAAAAAGCGTGTCGTAGCCAATACATTAAACAACATGTTTGCAAAGTTTTAACTGTTTTAGTCAAAAATTGTTTGTGTATGAGTGCTAAAACGTATGGATTATACATTGACTAGTAAAAAGTTCAGAAGACTGTAAAATTTTTTCTAAACAATTTTAAGCAAAAATAAAAAAAGCGTGTCGTAGCCAATACATTAAACAACATGTTTGCAAAGTTTTAACTGTTTTAGTCAAGAATTGTTTGTGTAAGAGTGCTAAAACGTATGGATTATACATTGACTAGTAAAAAGTTCAGAAGACTGTAAAATTTTTTCTAAACAATTTTAAGCAAAAATAAAAAAAGCGTGTCGTAGCCAATACATTAAACAACATGTTTGCAAAGTTTTAACTGTTTTAGTCAAGAATTGTTTGTGTAAGAGTGCTAAAACGTATGGATTATACATTGACGAAAGCAAGCATTGGTGTTTTTTAATGTAAAAAGTTCAGAAGGCTGTAAAATTTTTTTTAATCAATTTTAAGCAAAAATAAAAAAAGCGTGTCGTAGCCAATACATTAAACAACATGTTTGCAAAGTTTTAACTGTTTTAGTCAAAAATTGTTTGTGTATGAGTGCTAAAACGTATGGATTATACATTGACTAGTAAAAAGTTCAGAAGACTGTAAAATTTTTTCTAAACAATTTTAAGCAAAAATAAAAAAAGCGTGTCGTAGCCAATACATTAAACAACATGTTTGCAAAGTTTTAACTGTTTTAGTCAAGAATTGTTTGTGTAAGAGTGCTAAAACGTATGGATTATACATTGACGAAAGCAAGCATAGGTGTTTTTTAATGTAAAAAGTTCAGAAGACTGTAAAATTTTTTCTAAACAAATTTAAGCAAAAATAAAAAAAGCGTGTCGTAGCCAATACATTAAACAACATATTTGCAAAGTTTTAACTGTATTAGTCAAGAATTGTTTGTGTAAGAGTGCTAAAACGTATGGATTATACATTGACTAGTAAAAAGTTCAGAAGACTCTAAAATTTTTTTTAAACAATTTTAAGCAAAAATAAAAAAAGCGTGTCGTAGCCAATACATTAAACAACATGTTTGCAAAGTTTTAACTGTTTTAGTCAAGAATTGTTTGTGTAAGAGTGCTAAAACGTATGGATTATACATTGACTAGTAAAAAGTTCAGAAGACTGTAAAATTTTTTCTAAACAATTTTAAGCAAAAATAAAAAAAGCGTGTCGTAGCCAATACATTAAACAACATGTTTGCAAAGTTTTAACTGTTTTAGTCAAGAATTGTTTGTGTAAGAGTGCTAAAACGTATGGATTATACATTGACTAGTAAAAAGTTCAGAAGACTGTAAAATTTTTTCTAAACAATTTTAAGCAAAAATAAAAAAAGCGTGTCGTAGCCAATACATTAAACAACATGTTTGCAAAGTTTTAACTGTTTTAGTCAAGAATTGTTTATGTAAGAGTGCTAAAACGTATGGATTATACATTGACTAGTAAAAAGTTCAGAAGACTGTTAAATTTTTTCTAAACAATTTTAAGCAAAATTAAAAAAAGCGTGTCGTAGCCAATACATTAAACAACATGTTTGCAAAGTTTCAACTGTTTTAGTCAAGAATTGTTTGTGTAAGAGTGCTAAAACGTATGGATTATACATTGACGAAAGCAAGCATAGGTGTTTTTTAATGTAAAAAGTTCAGAAGACTGTAAAATTTTTTCTAAAAAACTTTAAGCAAAAATAAAAAAAGCGTGTCGTAGCCAGTACATTAAACAACATATTTGCAAAGTTTTAACTGTTTTAGTCAAGAATTGTTTGTGTAAGAGTGCTAAAACGTATGGATTATACATTGACTAGTAAAAAGTTCAGAAGACTGTAAAATTTTTTTTAAACAATTTTAAGCAAAAATAAAAAAAGCGTGTCGTAGCCAATACATTAAACAACATGTTTGAAAAGTTTTAACTGTTTTAGTCAAGAATTGTTTGTGTAAGAGTGCTAAAACGTATGGATTATACATTGACGAAAGCAAGCATAGGTGTTTTTTAATGTAAAAAGTTCAGAAGACTGTAACATTTTTTCTAAACAATTTTAAGCAAAAATAAAAAAAGCGTGTCGTAGCCATTACATTAAACAACATGTTTGCAAAGTTTTAACTGTTTTAGTCAAGAATTGTTTATGTAAGAGTGCTAAAACGTATGGATTATACATTGACTAGTAAAAAGTTCAGAAGACTGTAAAATTTTTTCTAAACAATTTTAAGCAAAAATAAATAAAGCGTGTCGTAGCCAATACATTAAACAACATGTTTGCAAAGTTTCAACTGTTTTAGTCAAGAATTGTTTGTGTAAGAGTGCTAAAACGTATGGATTATACATTGACGAAAGCAAGCATAGGTGTTTTTTAATGTAAAAAGTTCAGAAGACTGTAAAATTTTTTCTAAAAAATTTTAAGCAAAAATAAAAAAAGCGTGTCGTAGCCAGTACATTAAACAACATATTTGCAAAGTTTTAACTGTTTTAGTCAAGAATTGTTTGTGTAAGAGTGCTAAAACGTATGGATTATACATTGACTAATAAAAAGTTCAGAAGACTGTAAAATTTTTTTTAAACAATTTTAAGCAAAAATAAAAAAAGCGTGTCGTAGCCAATACATTAAACAACATGTTTGCAAAGTTTTAACTGTTTTAGTCAAGAATTGTTTGTGTAAGAGTGCTAAAACGTATGGATTATACATTGACGAAAGCAAGCATAGGTGTTTTTTAATGTAAAAAGTTCAGAAGGCTGTAAAATTTTTTCTAATCAATTTTAAGCAAAAATAAAAAAAGCGTGTCGTAGCCAATACATTAAACAACATGTTTGCAAAGTTTTAACTGTTTTAGTCAAGAATTGTTTGTGTAAGAGTGCTAAAACGTATGGATTATACATTGACGAAAGCAAGCATAGGTGTTTTTTAATGTAAAAAGTTCAGAAGGCTGTAAAATTTTTTTTAAACAATTTTAAGCAAAAATAAAAAAAGCGTGTCGTAGCCAATACATTAAACAACATGTTTGCAAAGTTTTAACTGTTTTAGTCAAGAATTGTTTGTGTAAGAGTGCTAAAACGTATGGATTATACATTGACTAGTAAAAAGTTCAGAAGACTGTAAAATTTTTTTTTAACAATTTTAAGCAAAAATAAAAAAAGCGTGTCGTAGCCAATACATTAAACAACATGTTTGCAAAGTTTTAACTGTTTTAGTCATGAATTGTTTGTGTAAGAGTGCTAAAACGTATGGATTATACATTGACGAAAGCAAGCATAGGTGTTTTTTAATGTAAAAAGTTCAGAAGGCTGTAAAATTTTTTCTAATCAATTTTAAGCAAAAATAAAAAAAGCGTGTCGTAGCCAATACATTAAACAACATGTTTGCAAAGTTTTAACTGTTTTAGTCAAGAATTGTTTGTGTAAGAGTGCTAAAACGTATGGATTATACATTGACGAGAGCAAGCATAGGTGTTTTTTAATGTAAAAAGTTCAGAAGGCTGTAAAATTTTTTTTAAACAATTTTAAGCAAAAATAAAAAAAGCGTGTCGTAGCCAATACATTAAACAACATGTTTGCAAAGTTTTAACTGTTTTAGTCAAGAATTGTTTGTGTAAGAGTGCTAAAACGTATGGATTATACATTGACTAGTAAAAAGTTCAGAAGACTGTAAAATTTTTTCTAAACAATTTTAAGCAAAAATAAAAAAAGCGTGTCGTAGCCAATACATTAAACAACATGTTTGCAAAGTTTTAACTGTTTTAGTCAAGAATTGTTTGTGTAAGAGTGCTAAAACGTATGGATTATACATTGACGAAAGCAAGCATAGGTGTTTTTTAATGTAAAAAGTTCAGAAGACTGTAAAATTTTTTCTAAACAATTTTAAGCAAAAATAAAAAAAGCGTGTCGTAGCCAATACATTAAACAACATGTTTGCAAAGTTTTAACTGTTTTAGTCAAGAATTGTTTGTGTAAGAGTGCTAAAACGTATGGATTATACATTGACGAAAGCAAGCATAGGTGTTTTTTAATGTAAAAAGTTCAGAAGGCTGTAAAATTTTTTCTAATCAATTTTAAGCAAAAATAAAAAAAGTGTGTCGTAGCCAATACATTAAACAACATGTTTGCAAAGTTTTAACTGTTTTAGTCAAGAATTGTTTGTGTAAGAGTGCTAAAACGTATGGATTATACATTGACTAGTAAAAAGTTCAGGAGACTGTAAAATTTTTTTTAAAGAATTTTAAGCAAAAATAAAAAAAGCGTGTCGTAGCCAATACATTAAACAACATGTTTGCAAAGTTTTAACTGTTTTAGTCAAGAATTGTTTGTGTAAAAGTGCTAAAACGTATGGATTATACATTGACGATAGCAAGCATAGGTGTTTTTTAATGTAAAAAGTTCAGAAGACTGTAAAATTTTTTCTAAACAAATTTAAGCAAAAATAAAAAAAGCGTGTCGTAGCTAATACATTAAACAACATGTTTGCAAAGTTTTAACTGTTTTAGTCAAGAATTGTTTGTGTAAGAGTGCTAAAACGTATGGATTATACATTGACTAGTAAAAAGTTCAGAAGACTGTAAAATTTTTTCTAAACAATTTTAAGCAAAAATAAAAAAAGAGTGTCGTAGCCAATACATTAAACAACATGTTTGCAAAGTTTTAACTGTTTTAGTCAAGAATTGTTTGTGTAAGAGTGCTAAAACGTATGGATTATACATTGACGAAAGCAAGCATAGGTGTTTTTTAATGTAAAAAGTTCAGAAGACTGTAAAATTTTTTCTAAACAATTTTAAGCAAAAATAAAAAAAGTGTGTCGTAGCCAATACATTAAACAACATGTTTGCAAAGTTTTAACTGTTTTAGTCAAGAATTGTTTGTGTAAGAGTGCTAAAACGTATGGATTATACAATGACGAAAGCAAGCATAGGTGTTTTTTAATGTAAAAAGTTCAGAAGGCTGTAAAATTTTTTCTAATCAATTTTAAGCAAAAATAAAAAAAGCGTGTCGTAGCCAATACATTAAACAACATGTTTGCAAAGTTTTAACTGTTTTAGTCAAGAATTGTTTGTGTAAGAGTGCTAAAACGTATGGATTATACATTGACGAAAGCAAGCATAGGTGTTTTTTAATGTAAAAAGTTCAGAAGACTGTAAAATTTTTTCTAAACAATTTTAAGCAAAAATAAAAAAAGCGTGTCGTAGCCAATACATTAAACAACATATTTGCAAAGTTTTAACTGTTTTAGTCAAGAATTGTTTGTGTAAGAGTGCTAAAATGTATGGATTATACATTGACTAGTAAAAAGTTCAGAAGACTGTAAAATTTTTTATAAACAATTTTAAGCAAAAATAAAAAAAGCGTGTCGTAGCCAATACATTAAACAACATGTTTGCAAAGTTTTAACTGTTTTAGTCAAGAATTGTTTGTGTAAGAGTGCTAAAACGTATGGATTATACATTGACTAGTAAAAAGTTCAGAAGACTGTAAAATTTTTTCTAAACAATTTTAAGCAAAAATAAAAAAAGCGTGTCGTAGCCAATACATTAAACAACATGTTTGCAAAGTTTTAACTGTTTTAGTCAAGAATTGTTTGTGTAAGAGTGCTAAAACGTATGGATTATACATTGACGAAAGCAAGCATAGGTGTTTTTTAATGTAAAAAGTTCAGAAATCTGTAAAATTTTTTCTAAACAATTTTAAGCAAAAATAAAAAAAGCGTGTCGTAGCCAATACATTAAACAACATGTTTGCAAAGTTTTAACTGTTTTAGTCAAGAATTGTTTGTGTAAGAGTGCTAAAACGTATGGATTATACAATGACGAAAGCAAGCATAGGTGTTTTTTAATGTAAAAAGTTCAGAAGGCTGTAAAATTTTTTCTAATCAATTTTAAGCAAAAATAAAAAAAGCGTGTCGTAGCCAATACATTAAACAACATGTTTGCAAAGTTTTAACTGTTTTAGTCTAGAATTGTTTGTGTAAGAGTGCTAAAAGCTATGGATTATACATTGACTAGTAAAAAGTTCAGAAGACTGTAAAATTTTTTTTAAACAATTTTAAGCAAAAATAAAAAAAGCGTGTCGTAGCCAATACATTAAACAACATGTTTGCAAAGTTTTAACTGTTTTAGTCAAGAATTGTTTGTGTAAGAGTGCTAAAACGTATGGATTATACATTGACGAAAGCAAGCATAGGTGTTTTTTAATGTAAAAAGTTCAGAAGACTGTAAAATTTTTTCTAAACAATTTTAAGCAAAAATAAAAAAAGCGTGTCGTAGCCAATACATTAAACAACATGTTTGCAAAGTTTTAACTGTTTTAGTCAAGAATTGTTTGTGTAAGAGTGCTAAAACGTATGGATTATACATTGACTAGTAAAAAGTTCAGAAGACTGTAAAATTTTTTCTAAACAATTTTAAGCAAAAATAAAAAAAGCGTGTCGTAGCCAATACATTAAACAACATGTTTGCAAAGTTTTAACTGTTTTAGTCAAGAATTGTTTATGTAAGAGTGCTAAAACGTATGGATTATACATTTACTAGTAAAAAGTTCAGAAGACTGTTAAATTTTTTCTAAACAATTTTAAGCAAAATTAAAAAAAGCGTGTCGTAGCCAATACATTAAACAACATGTTTGCAAAGTTTCAACTGTTTTAGTCAAGAATTGTTTGTGTAAGAGTGCTAAAACGTATGGATTATACATTGACGAAAGCAAGCATAGGTGTTTTTTAATGTAAAAAGTTCAGAAGACTGTAAAATTTTTTCTAAAAAACTTTAAGCAAAAATAAAAAAAGCGTGTCGTAGCCAGTACATTAAACAACATATTTGCAAAGTTTTAACTGTTTTAGTCAAGAATTGTTTGTGTAAGAGTGCTAAAACGTATGGATTATACATTGACTAGTAAAAAGTTCAGAAGACTGTAAAATTTTTTTTAAACAATTTTAAGCAAAAATAAAAAAAGCGTGTCGTAGCCAATACATTAAACAACATGTTTGAAAAGTTTTAACTGTTTTAGTCAAGAATTGTTTGTGTAAGAGTGCTAAAACGTATGGATTATACATTGACGAAAGCAAGCATAGGTGTTTTTTAATGTAAAAAGTTCAGAAGACTGTAAAATTTTTTCTAAACAATTTTAAGCAAAAATAAAAAAAGCGTGTCGTAGCCATTACATTAAACAACATGTTTGCAAAGTTTTAACTGTTTTAGTCAAGAATTGTTTATGTAAGAGTGCTAAAACGTATGGATTATACATTGACTAGTAAAAAGTTCAGAAGACTGTAAAATTTTTTCTAAACAATTTTAAGCAAAAATAAATAAAGCGTGTCGTAGCCAATACATTAAACAACATGTTTGCAAAGTTTCAACTGTTTTAGTCAAGAATTGTTTGTGTAAGAGTGCTAAAACGTATGGATTATACATTGACGAAAGCAAGCATAGGTGTTTTTTAATGTAAAAAGTTCAGAAAACTGTAAAATTTTTTCTAAAAAATTTTAAGCAAAAATAAAAAAAGCGTGTCGTAGCCAGTACATTAAACAACATATTTGCAAAGTTTTAACTGTTTTAGTCAAGAATTGTTTGTGTAAGAGTGCTAAAACGTATGGATTATACATTGACTAATAAAAAGTTCAGAAGACTGTAAAATTTTTTTTAAACAATTTTAAGCAAAAATAAAAAAAGCGTGTCGTAGCCAATACATTAAACAACATGTTTGCAAAGTTTTAACTGTTTTAGTCAAGAATTGTTTGTGTAAGAGTGCTAAAACGTATGGATTATACATTGACGAAAGCAAGCATAGGTGTTTTTTAATGTAAAAAGTTCAGAAGGCTGTAAAATTTTTTCTAATCAATTTTAAGCAAAAATAAAAAAAGCGTGTCGTAGCCAATACATTAAACAACATGTTTGCAAAGTTTTAACTGTTTTAGTCAAGAATTGTTTGTGTAAGAGTGCTAAAACGTATGGATTATACATTGACGAAAGCAAGCATAGGTGTTTTTTAATGTAAAAAGTTCAGAAGGCTGTAAAATTTTTTTTAAACAATTTTAAGCAAAAATAAAAAAAGCGTGTCGTAGCCAATACATTAAACAACATGTTTGCAAAGTTTTAACTGTTTTAGTCAAGAATTGTTTGTGTAAGAGTGCTAAAACGTATGGATTATACATTGACTAGTAAAAAGTTCAGAAGACTGTAAAATTTTTTTTTAACAATTTTAAGCAAAAATAAAAAAAGCGTGTCGTAGCCAATACATTAAACAACATGTTTGCAAAGTTTTAACTGTTTTAGTCATGAATTGTTTGTGTAAGAGTGCTAAAACGTATGGATTATACATTGACGAAAGCAAGCATAGGTGTTTTTTAATGTAAAAAGTTCAGAAGGCTGTAAAATTTTTTCTAATCAATTTTAAGCAAAAATAAAAAAAGCGTGTCGTAGCCAATACATTAAACAACATGTTTGCAAAGTTTTAACTGTTTTAGTCAAGAATTGTTTGTGTAAGAGTGCTAAAACGTATGGATTATACATTGACGAGAGCAAGCATAGGTGTTTTTTAATGTAAAAAGTTCAGAAGGCTGTAAAATTTTTTTTAAACAATTTTAAGCAAAAATAAAAAAAGCGTGTCGTAGCCAATACATTAAACAACATGTTTGCAAAGTTTTAACTGTTTTAGTCAAGAATTGTTTGTGTAAGAGTGCTAAAACGTATGGATTATACATTGACTAGTAAAAAGTTCAGAAGACTGTAAAATTTTTTCTAAACAATTTTAAGCAAAAATAAAAAAAGCGTGTCGTAGCCAATACATTAAACAACATGTTTGCAAAGTTTTAACTGTTTTAGTCAAGAATTGTTTGTGTAAGAGTGCTAAAACGTATGGATTATACATTGACGAAAGCAAGCATAGGTGTTTTTTAATGTAAAAAGTTCAGAAGACTGTAAAATTTTTTCTAAACAATTTTAAGCAAAAATAAAAAAAGCGTGTCGTAGCCAATACATTAAACAACATGTTTGCAAAGTTTTAACTGTTTTAGTCAAGAATTGTTTGTGTAAGAGTGCTAAAACGTATGGATTATACATTGACGAAAGCAAGCATAGGTGTTTTTTAATGTAAAAAGTTCAGAAGGCTGTAAAATTTTTTCTAATCAATTTTAAGCAAAAATAAAAAAAGTGTGTCGTAGCCAATACATTAAACAACATGTTTGCAAAGTTTTAACTGTTTTAGTCAAGAATTGTTTGTGTAAGAGTGCTAAAACGTATGGATTATACATTGACTAGTAAAAAGTTCAGGAGACTGTAAAATTTTTTTTAAAGAATTTTAAGCAAAAATAAAAAAAGCGTGTCGTAGCCAATACATTAAACAACATGTTTGCAAAGTTTTAACTGTTTTAGTCAAGAATTGTTTGTGTAAAAGTGCTAAAACGTATGGATTATACATTGACTAGTAAAAAGTTCAGAAGACTGTAAAATTTTTTCTAAAATATTTTAAGCAAAAATAAAAAAAGCGTGTCGTAGCCAATACATTAAACAACATGTTTGCAAAGTTTTAACTGTTTTAGTCAAGAATTGTTTGTGTAAGAGTGCTAAAACGTATGGATTATACATTGACGAAAGCAAGCATAGGTGTTTTTTAATGTAAAAAGTTCAGAAGGCTGTAAAATTTTTTTTAATCAATTTTAAGCAAAAATAAAAAAAGCGTGTCGTAGCCAATACATTAAACAACATGTTTGCAAAGTTTTAACTGTTTTAGTCAAAAATTGTTTGTGTATGAGTGCTAAAACGTATGGATTATACATTGACTAGTAAAAAGTTCGGAAGACTGTAAAATTTTTTCTAAACAATTTTAAGCAAAAATAAAAAAAGCGTGTCGTAGCCAATACATTAAACAACATGTTTGCAAAGTTTTAACTGTTTTAGTCAAGAATTGTTTGTGTAAGAGTGCTAAAACGTATGGATTATACATTGACGATAGCAAGCATAGGTGTTTTTTAATGTAAAAAGTTCAGAAGACTGTAAAATTTTTTCTAAACAAATTTAAGCAAAAATAAAAAAAGCGTGTCGTAGCTAATACATTAAACAACATGTTTGCAAAGTTTTAACTGTTTTAGTCAAGAATTGTTTGTGTAAGAGTGCTAAAACGTATGGATTATACATTGACTAGTAAAAAGTTCAGAAGACTGTAAAATTTTTTCTAAACAATTTTAAGCAAAAATAAAAAAAGTGTGTCGTAGCCAATACATTAAACAACATGTTTGCAAAGTTTTAACTGTTTTAGTCAAGAATTGTTTGTGTAAGAGTGCTAAAACGTATGGATTATACATTGACGAAAGCAAGCATAGGTGTTTTTTAATGTAAAAAGTTCAGAAGACTGTAAAATTTTTTCTAAACAATTTTAAGCAAAAATAAAAAAAGCGTGTCGTAGCCAATACATTAAACAACATGTTTGCAAAGTTTTAACTGTTTTAGTCAAGAATTGTTTGTGTAAGAGTGCTAAAACGTATGGATTATACAATGACGAAAGCAAGCATAGGTGTTTTTTAATGTAAAAAGTTCAGAAGGCTGTAAAATTTTTTCTAATCAATTTTAAGCAAAAATAAAAAAAGCGTGTCGTAGCCAATACATTAAACAACATGTTTGCAAAGTTTTAACTGTTTTAGTCAAGAATTGTTTGTGTAAGAGTGCTAAAACGTATGGATTATACATTGACGAAAGCAAGCATAGGTGTTTTTTAATGTAAAAAGTTCAGAAGACTGTAAAATTTTTTCTAAACAATTTTAAGCAAAAATAAAAAAAGCGTGTCGTAGCCAATACATTAAACAACATATTTGCAAAGTTTTAACTGTTTTAGTCAAGAATTGTTTGTGTAAGAGTGCTAAAATGTATGGATTATACATTGACTAGTAAAAAGTTCAGAAGACTGTAAAATTTTTTATAAACAATTTTAAGCAAAAATAAAAAAAGCGTGTCGTAGCCAATACATTAAACAACATGTTTGCAAAGTTTTAACTGTTTTAGTCAAGAATTGTTTGTGTAAGAGTGCTAAAACGTATGGATTATACATTGACTAGTAAAAAGTTCAGAAGACTGTAAAATTTTTTCTAAACAATTTTAAGCAAAAATAAAAAAAGCGTGTCGTAGCCAATACATTAAACAACATGTTTGCAAAGTTTTAACTGTTTTAGTCAAGAATTGTTTGTGTAAGAGTGCTAAAACGTATGGATTATACATTGACGAAAGCAAGCATAGGTGTTTTTTAATGTAAAAAGTTCAGAAATCTGTAAAATTTTTTCTAAACAATTTTAAGCAAAAATAAAAAAAGCGTGTCGTAGCCAATACATTAAACAACATGTTTGCAAAGTTTTAACTGTTTTAGTCAAGAATTGTTTGTGTAAGAGTGCTAAAACGTATGGATTATACAATGACGAAAGCAAGCATAGGTGTTTTTTAATGTAAAAAGTTCAGAAGGCTGTAAAATTTTTTCTAATCAATTTTAAGCAAAAATAAAAAAAGCGTGTCGTAGCCAATACATTAAACAACATGTTTGCAAAGTTTTAACTGTTTTAGTCTAGAATTGTTTGTGTAAGAGTGCTAAAAGCTATGGATTATACATTGACTAGTAAAAAGTTCAGAAGACTGTAAAATTTTTTTTAAACAATTTTAAGCAAAAATAAAAAAAGCGTGTCGTAGCCAATACATTAAACAACATGTTTGCAAAGTTTTAACTGTTTTAGTCAAGAATTGTTTGTGTAAGAGTGCTAAAACGTATGGATTATACATTGACGAAAGCAAGCATAGGTGTTTTTTAATGTAAAAAGTTCAGAAGACTGTAAAATTTTTTCTAAACAATTTTAAGCAAAAATAAAAAAAGCGTGTCGTAGCCAATACATTAAACAACATGTTTGCAAAGTTTTAACTGTTTTAGTCAAGAATTGTTTGTGTAAGAGTGCTAAAACGTATGGATTATACATTGACGAAAGCAAGCATAGGTGTTTTTTAATGTAAAAAGTTCAGAAGGCTGTAAAATTTTTTCTAATCAATTTTAAGCAAAAATAAAAAAAGCGTGTCGTAGCCAATACATTAAACAACATGTTTGCAAAGTTTTAACTGTTTTAGTCAAAAATTGTTTGTGTATGAGTGCTAAAACGTATGGATTATACATTGACTAGTAAAAAGTTCAGAAGACTGTAAAATTTTTTCTAAACAATTTTAAGCAAAAATAAAAAAAGCGTGTCGTAGCCAATACATTAAACAACATGTTTGCAAAGTTTTAACTGTTTTAGTCAAGAATTGTTTGTGTAAGAGTGCTAAAACGTATGGATTATACATTGACGATAGCAAGTATAGGTGTTTTTTAATGTAAAAAGTTCAGAAGACTGTAAAATTTTTTCTAAACAAATTTAAGCAAAAATAAAAAAAGCGTGTCGTAGCTAATACATTAAACAACATATTTGCAAAGTTTTAACTGTTTTAGTCAAGAATTGTTTGTGTAAGAGTGCTAAAACGTATGGATTATACATTGACTAGTAAAAAGTTCAGAAGACTGTAAAATTTTTTATAAACAATTTTAAGCAAAAATAAAAAAAGCGTGTCGTAGCCAATACATTAAACAACATGTTTGCAAAGTTTTAACTGTTTTAGTCAAGAATTGTTTGTGTAAGAGTGCTAAAACGTATGGATTATACATTGACTAGTAAAAAGTTCAGAAGACTGTAAAATTTTTTTTAAACAATTTTAAGCAAAAATAAAAAAAGCGTGTCGTAGCCAATACATTAAACAACATGTTTGCAAAGTTTTAACTGTTTTAGTCAAGAATTGTTTGTGTAAGAGTGCTAAAACGTATGGATTATACATTGACGAAAGCAAGCATAGGTGTTTTTTAATGTAAAAAGTTCAGAAGACTGTAAAATTTTTTCTAAACAATTTTAAGCAAAAATAAAAAAAGCGTGTCGTAGCCAATACATTAAACAACATGTTTGCAAAGTTTTAACTGTTTTAGTCAAGAATTGTTTGTGTAAGAGTGCTAAAACGTATGGATTATACATTGACGAAAGCAAGCATAGGTGTTTTTTAATGTAAAAAGTTCAGAAGGCTGTAAAATTTTTTCTAATCAATTTTAAGCAAAAATAAAAAAAGCGTGTCGTAGCCAATACATTAAACAACATGTTTGCAAAGTTTTAACTGTTTTAGTCAAAAATTGTTTGTGTATGAGTGCTAAAACGTATGGATTATACATTGACTAGTAAAAAGTTCAGAAGACTGTAAAATTTTTTCTAAACAATTTTAAGCAAAAATAAAAAAAGCGTGTCGTAGCCAATACATTAAACAACATGTTTGCAAAGTTTTAACTGTTTTAGTCAAGAATTGTTTGTGTAAGAGTGCTAAAACGTATGGATTATACATTGACGATAGCAAGCATAGGTGTTTTTTAATGTAAAAAGTTCAGAAGACTGTAAAATTTTTTCTAAACAAATTTAAGCAAAAATAAAAAAAGCGTGTCGTAGCTAATACATTAAACAACATATTTGCAAAGTTTTAACTGTTTTAGTCAAGAATTGTTTGTGTAAGAGTGCTAAAACGTATGGATTATACATTGACTAGTAAAAAGTTCAGAAGACTGTAAAATTTTTTATAAACAATTTTAAGCAAAAATAAAAAAAGCGTGTCGTAGCCAATACATTAAACAACATGTTTGCAAAGTTTTAACTGTTTTAGTCAAGAATTGTTTGTGTAAGAGTGCTAAAACGTATGGATTATACATTGACTAGTAAAAAGTTCAGAAGACTGTAAAATTTTTTTTAAACAATTTTAAGCAAAAATAAAAAAAGCGTGTCGTAGCCAATACATTAAACAACATGTTTGCAAAGTTTTAACTGTTTTAGTCAAGAATTGTTTGTGTAAGAGTGCTAAAACGTATGGATTATACATTGACGAAAGCAAGCATAGGTGTTTTTTAATGTAAAAAGTTCAGAAGACTGTAAAATTTTTTCTAAACAATTTTAAGCAAAAATAAAAAAAGCGTGTCGTAGCCAATACATTAAACAACATGTTTGCAAAGTTTTAACTGTTTTAGTCAAGAATTGTTTGTGTAAGAGTGCTAAAACGTATGGATTATACATTGACGAAAGCAAGCATAGGTGTTTTTTAATGTAAAAAGTTCAGAAGGCTGTAAAATTTTTTCTAATCAATTTTAAGCAAAAATAAAAAAAGCGTGTCGTAGCTAATACATTAAACAACATGTTTGCAAAGTTTTAACTGTTTTAGTCAAGAATTGTTTGTGTAAGAGTGCTAAAACGTATGGATTATACATTGACTAGTAAAAAGTTCAGAAGACTGTAAAATTTTTTTTAAACAATTTTAAGCAAAAATAAAAAAAGTGTGTCGTAGCCAATACATTAAACAACATATTTGCAAAGTTTTAACTGTTTTAGTCAAGAATTGTTTGTGTAAAAGTGCTAAAACGTATGGATTATACATTGACTAGTAAAAAGTTCAGAAGACTGTAAAATTTTTTCTAAACAATTTTAAGCAAAAATAAAAAAAGCGTGTCGTAGCCAATACATTAAACAACATGTTTGCAAAGTTTTAACTGTTTTAGTCAAGAATTGTTTGTGTAAGAGTGCTAAAACGTATGGATTATACATTGACGATAGCAAGCATAGGTGTTTTTAAATGTAAAAAGTTCAGAAGACTGTAAAATTTTTTCTAAACAAATTTAAGCAAAAATAAAAAAAGCGTGTCGTAGCTAATACATTAAACAACATATTTGCAAAGTTTTAACTGTTTTAGTCAAGAATTGTTTGTGTAAGAGTGCTAAAACGTATGGATTATACATTGACTAGTAAAAAGTTCAGAAGACTGTAAAATTTTTTATAAACAATTTTAAGCAAAAATAAAAAAAGCGTGTCGTAGCCAATACATTAAACAACATGTTTGCAAAGTTTTAACTGTTTTAGTCAAAAATTGTTTGTGTATGAGTGCTAAAACGTATGGATTATACATTGACTAGTAAAAAGTTCAGAAGACTGTAAAATTTTTTCTAAACAATTTTAAGCAAAAATAAAAAAAGCGTGTCGTAGCCAATACATTAAACAACATGTTTGCAAAGTTTTAACTGTTTTAGTCAAGAATTGTTTGTGTAAGAGTGCTAAAACGTATGGATTATACATTGACGATAGCAAGCATAGGTGTTTTTTAATGTAAAAAGTTCAGAAGACTGTAAAATTTTTTCTAAACAAATTTAAGCAAAAATAAAAAAAGCGTGTCGTAGCTAATACATTAAACAACATATTTGCAAAGTTTTAACTGTTTTAGTCAAGAATTGTTTGTGTAAGAGTGCTAAAATGTATGGATTATACATTGACTAGTAAAAAGTTCAGAAGACTGTAAAATTTTTTTTAAACAATTTTAAGCAAAAATAAAAAAAGCGTGTCGTAGCCAATACATTAAACAACATGTTTGCAAAGTTTTAACTGTTTTAGTCAAGAATTGTTTGTGTAAGAGTGCTAAAACGTATGGATTATACATTGACTAGTAAAAAGTTCAGAAGACTGTAAAATTTTTTCTAAACAATTTTAAGCAAAAATAAAAAAAGCGTGTCGTAGCCAATACATTAAACAACATGTTTGCAAAGTTTTAACTGTTTTAGTCAAGAATTGTTTGTGTAAGAGTGCTAAAACGTATGGATTATACATTGACGAAAGCAAGCATAGGTGTTTTTTAATGTAAAAAGTTCAGAAGACTGTAAAATTTTTTCTAAACAATTTTAGCAAAAATAAAAAAAGCGTGTCGTAGCCAATACAGGAAACAACATGTTTGCAAAGTTTTAACTGTTTTAGTCAAGAATTGTTTGTGTAAGAGTGCTAACGGTATGGATTATACAATGACGAAAGCAAGCATAGGTGATTTTTAATGTAAAAAGTTCAGAAGGCTGTAAAATTTTTTATAATCAATTTTAAGCAAAAATAAAAAAAGCGTGTCGTAGCCAATACATTAAACAACATGTTTGCAAAGTTTTAACTGTTTTAGTCAAGAATTGTTTGTGTAAGAGTGCTAGAAGCTATGGATTATACATTGACTAGTAAAAAGTTCAGAAGACTGTAAAATTTTTTTTAAACAATTTTAAGCAAAAATAAAAAAAGCGTGTCGTAGCCAATACATTAAACAACATGTTTGCAAAGTTTTAACTGTTTTAGTCAAGAATTGTTTGTGTAAGAGTGCTAAAACGTATGGATTATACATTGACTAGTAAAAAGTTCAGAAGACTGTAAAATTTTTTTAAAACAATTTTAAGCAAAAATAAAAAAAGCGTGTCGTAGCCAATACATTAAACAACATGTTTGCAAAGTTTTAACTGTTTTAGTCAAGAATTGTTTGTGTAAAAGTGCTAAAACGTATGGATTATACATTGACTAGTAAAAAGTTCAGAAGACTGTAAAATTTATTCTAAACAATTTTAAGCAAAAATAAAAAAAGCGTGTCGTAGCCAATACATTAAACAACATGTTTGCAAAGTTTTAACTGTTTTAGTCAAGAATTGTTTGTGTAAGAGTGCTAAAACGTATGGATTATACATTGACGAAAGCAAGCATAGGTGTTTTTTAATGTAAAAAGTTCAGAAGGCTGTAAAATTTTTTTTAATCAATTTTAAGCAAAAATAAAAAAAGCGTGTCGTAGCCAATACATTAAACAACATGTTTGCAAAGTTTTAACTGTTTTAGTCAAAAATTGTTTGTGTATGAGTGCTAAAACGTATGGATTATACATTGACTAGTAAAAAGTTCAGAAGACTGTAAAATTTTTTTTAAACAATTTTAAGCAAAAATAAAAAAAGCGTGTCGTAGCCAATACATTAAACAACATGTTTGCAAAGTTTTAACTGTTTTAGTCAAGAATTGTTTGTGTAAGAGTGCTAAAACGTATGGATTATACATTGACGAAAGCAAGCATAGGTGTTTTTTAATGTAAAAAGTTCAGAAGACTGTAAAATTTTTTCTAAACAATTTTAAGCAAAAATAAAAAAAGCGTGTCGTAGCCAATACATTAAACAACATGTTTGCAAAGTTTTAACTGTTTTAGTCAAGAATTGTTTGTGTAAGAGTGCTAAAACGTATGGATTATACATTGACGAAAGCAAGCATAGGTGTTTTTTAATGTAAAAAGTTCAGAAGGCTGTAAAATTTTTTCTAATCAATTTTAAGCAAAAATAAAAAAAGCGTGTCGTAGCCAATACATTAAACAACATGTTTGCAAAGTTTTAACTGTTTTAGTCAAGAATTGTTTGTGTAAGAGTGCTAAAACGTATGGATTATACATTGACTAGTAAAAAGTTCAGAAGACTGTAAAATTTTTTTTAAACAATTTTAAGCAAAAATAAAAAAAGCGTGTCGTAGCCAATACATTAAACAACATGTTTGCAAAGTTTTAACTGTTTTAGTCAAGAATTGTTTGTGTAAAAGTGCTAAAACGTATGGATTATACATTGACTAGTAAAAAGTTCAGAAGACTGTAAAATTTTTTCTAAACAATTTTAAGCAAAAATAAAAAAAGCGTGTCGTAGCCAATACATTAAACAACATGTTTGCAAAGTTTTAACTGTTTTAGTCAAGAATTGTTTGTGTAAGAGTGCTAAAACGTATGGATTATACATTGACGAAAGCAAGCATAGGTGTTTTTTAATGTAAAAAGTTCAGAAGGCTGTAAAATTTTTTCTAATCAATTTTAAGCAAAAATAAAAAAAGCGTGTCGTAGCCAATACATTAAACAACATGTTTGCAAAGTTTTAACTGTTTTAGTCAAAAATTGTTTGTGTATGAGTGCTAAAACGAATGGATTATACATTGACTAGTAAAAAGTTCAGAAGACTGTAAAATTTTTTCTAAACAATTTTAAGCAAAAATAAAAAAAGCGTGTCGTAGCCAATACATTAAACAACATGTTTGCAAAGTTTTAACTGTTTTAGTCAAGAATTGTTTGTGTAAAAGTGCTAAAACATATGGATTATACATTGACTAGTAAAAAGTTCAGAAGACTGTAAAATTTTTTCTAAACAATTTTAAGCAAAAATAAAAAAAGCGTGTCGTAGCCAATACATTAAACAACATGTTTGCAAAGTTTTAACTGTTTTAGTCAAGAATTGTTTGTGTAAGAGTGCTAAAACGTATGGATTATACATTGACGAAAGCAAGCATAGGTGTTTTTTAATGTAAAAAGTTCAGAAGGCTGTAAAATTTTTTTTAATCAATTTTAAGCAAAAATAAAAAAAGCGTGTCGTAGCCAATACATTAAACAACATGTTTGCAAAGTTTTAACTGTTTTAGTCAAAAATTGTTTGTGTATGAGTGCTAAAACGTATGGATTATACATTGACTAGTAAAAAGTTCAGAAGACTGTAAAATTTTTTCTAAACAATTTTAAGCAAAAATAAAAAAAGCGTGTCGTAGCCAATACATTAAACAACATGTTTGCAAAGTTTTAACTGTTTTAGTCAAGAATTGTTTGTGTAAGAGTGCTAAAACGTATGGATTATACATTGACGATAGCAAGCATAGGTGTTTTTTAATGTAAAAAGTTCAGAAGACTGTAAAATTTTTTCTAAACAAATTTAAGCAAAAATAAAAAAGCGTGTCGTAGCTATTACATTAAACAACATATTTGCAAAGTTTTAACTGTTTTAGTCAAGAATTGTTTGTGTAAGAGTGCTAAAACGTATGGATTATACATTGACTAGTAAAAAGTTCAGAAGACTGTAAAATTTTTTCTAAACAATTTTAAGCAAAAATAAAAAAAGCGTGTCGTAGCCAATACATTAAACAACATGTTTGCAAAGTTTTAACTGTTTTAGTCAAGAATTGTTTGTGTAAGAGTGCTAAAACGTATGGATTATACATTGACTAGTAAAAAGTTCAGAAGACTGTAAAACTTTTTTTAAACAATTTTAAGCAAAAATAAAAAAAGCGTGTCGTAGCCAATACATTAAACAACATGTTTGCAAAGTTTTAACTGTTTTAGTCAAGAATTGTTTGTGTAAGAGTGCTAAAACGTATGGATTATACATTGACGAAAGCAAGCATAGGTGTTTTTTAATGTAAAAAGTTCAGAAGACTGTAAAATTTTTTCTAAACAATTTTAAGCAAAAATAAAAAAAGCGTGTCGTAGCCAATACATTAAACAACATGTTTGCAAAGTTTTAACTGTTTTAGTCAAGAATTGTTTGTGTAAGAGTGCTAAAACGTATGGATTATACATTGACGAAAGCAAGCATAGGTGTTTTTTAATGTAAAAAGTTCAGAAGGCTGTAAAATTTTTTCTAATCTATTTTAAGCAAAAATAAAAAAAGCGTGTCGTAGCCAATACATTAAACAACATGTTTGCAAAGTTTTAACTGTTTTAGTCAAGAATTGTTTGTGTAAGAGTGCTAAAACGTATGGATTATACATTGACTAGTAAAAAGTTCAGAAGACTGTAAAATTTTTTTTAAACAATTTTAAGCAAAAATAAAAAAAGCGTGTCGTAGCCAATACATTAAACAACATGTTTGCAAAGTTTTAACTGTTTTAGTCAAGAATTGTTTGTGTAAAAGTGCTAAAACGTATGGATTATACATTGACTAGTAAAAAGTTCAGAAGACTGTAAAATTTTTTCTAAACAATTTTAAGCAAAAATAAAAAAAGCGTGTCGTAGCCAATACATTAAACAACATGTTTGCAAAGTTTTAACTGTTTTAGTCAAGAATTGTTTGTGTAAGAGTGCTAAAACGTATGGATTATACATTGACGAAAGCAAGCATAGGTGTTTTTTAATGTAAAAAGTTCAGAAGGCTGTAAAATTTTTTCTAATCAATTTTAAGCAAAAATAAAAAAAGCGTGTCGTAGCCAATACATTAAACAACATGTTTGCAAAGTTTTAACTGTTTTAGCCAAGAATTGTTTGTGTAAGAGTGCTAAAACGTATGGATTATACATTGACTAGTAAAAAGTTCAGAAGACTGTAAAATTTTTTAAAACAATTTTAAGCAAAAATAAAAAAAGCGTGTCGTAGCCAATACATTAAACAACATGTTTGCAAAGTTTTAACTGTTTTAGTCAAGAATTGTTTGTGTAAAAGTGCTAAAACGTATGGATTATACATTGACTAGTAAAAAGTTCAGAAGACTGTAAAATTTTTTATAAACAATTTTAAGCAAAAATAAAAAAAGCGTGTCGTAGCCAATACATTAAACAACATGTTTGCAAAGTTTTAACTGTTTTAGTCAAGAATTGTTTGTGTAAGAGTGCTAAAACGTATGGATTATACATTGACGAAAGCAAGCATAGGTTTTTTTTTAATGTAAAAAGTTCAGAAGGCTGTAAAATTTTTTTTAATCAATTTTAAGCAAAAATAAAAAAAAGCGTGTCGTAGCCAATACATTAAACAACATGTTTGCAAAGTTTTAACTGTTTTAGTCAAAAATTGATTGTGTATGAGTGCTAAAACGTATGGATTATACATTGACTAGTAAAAAGTTCAGAAGACTGTAAAATTTTTTCTAAACAATTTTAAGCAAAAATAAAAAAAGCGTGTCGTAGCCAATACATTAAACAACATGTTTGCAAAGTTTTAACTGTTTTAGTCAAGAATTGTTTGTGTAAGAGTGCTAAAACGTATGGATTATACATTGACGATAGCAAGCATAGGTGTTTTTTAATGTAAAAAGTTCAGAAGACTGTAAAATTTTTTCTAAACAAATTTAAGCAAAAATAAAAAAAGCGTGTCGTAGCTAATACATTAAACAACATATTTGCAAAGTTTTAACTGTTTTAGTCAAGAATTGTTTGTGTAAGAGTGCTAAAACGTATGGATTATACATTGACTAGTAAAAAGTTCAGAAGACTGTAAAATTTTTTATAAACAATTTTAAGCAAAAATAAAAAAAGCGTGTCGTAGCCAATACATTAAACAACATGTTTGCAAAATTTTAACTGTTTTAGTCAAAAATTGTTTGTGTATGAGTGCTAAAACGTATGGATTATACATTGACTAGTAAAAAGTTCAGAAGACTGTAAAATTTTTTCTAAACAATTTTAAGCAAAAATAAAAAAAGCGTGTCGTAGCCAATACATTAAACAACATGTTTGCAAAGTTTTAACTGTTTTAGTCAAGAATTGTTTGTGTAAGAGTGCTAAAACGTATGGATTATACATTGACGAAAGCAAGCATAGGTGTTTTTTAATGTAAAAAGTTCAGAAGGCTGTAAAATTTTTTCTAATCAATTTTAAGCAAAAATAAAAAAAGCGTGTCGTAGCCAATACATTAAACAACAAGTTTGCAAAGTTTTAACTGTTTTAGTCAAGAATTGTTTGTGTAAGAGTGCTAAAAGGTATGGATTATACATTGACTAGTAAAAAGTTCAGAAGACTGTAAAATTTTTTTTAAACAATTTTAAGAAAAAATAAAAAAAAGCGTGTCGTAGCCAATACATTAAACAACATGTTTGCAAAGTTTTAACTGTTTTAGTCAAGAATTGTTTGTGTAAGAGTGCTAAAACGTATGGATTATACATTGACTAGTAAAAAGTTCAGAAGACTGTAAAATTTTTTCTAAACAATTTTAAGCAAAAATAAAAAAAGCGTGTCGTAGCCAATACATTAAACAACATTTTTGCAAAGTTTTAACTGTTTTAGTCAAGAATTGTTTGTGTAAGAGTGCTAAAACGTATGGATTATACATTGACGAAAGCAAGCATAGGTGTTTTTTAATGTAAAAAGTTCAGAAGGCTGTAAAATTTTTTCTAATCAATTTTAAGCAAAAATAAAAAAAGCGTGTCGTAGCCAATACATTAAACAACATGTTTGCAAAGTTTTAACTGTTTTAGTCAAGAATTGTTTGTGTAAGAGTGCTAAAAGCTATGGATTATACATTGACTAGTAAAAAGTTCAGAAGACTGTAAAATTTTTTTTAAACAATTTTAAGCAAAAATAAAAAAAGCGTGTCGTAGCCAATACATTAAACAACATGTTTGCAAAGTTTTAACTGTTTTAGTCAAGAATTGTTTGTGTAAGAGTGCTAAAACGTATGGATTATACATTGACTAGTAAAAAGTTCAGAAGACTGTAAAATTTTTTTAAAACAATTTTAAGCAAAAATAAAAAAAGCGTGTCGTAGCCAATACATTAAACAACATGTTTGCAAAGTTTTAACTGTTTTAGTCAAGAATTGTTTGTGTAAAAGTGCTAAAACGTATGGATTATACATTGACTAGTAAAAAGTTCAGAAGACTGTAAAATTTTTTCTAAACAATTTTAAGCAAAAATAAAAAAAGCGTGTCGTAGCCAACACATTAAACAACATGTTTGCAAAGTTTTAACTGTTTTAGTCAAGAATTGTTTGTGTAAGAGTGCTAAAACGTATGGATTATACATTGACGAAAGCAAGCATAGGTGTTTTTTAATGTAAAAAGTTCAGAAGGCTGTAAAATTTTTTTTAATCAATTTTAAGCAAAAATAAAAAAAGCGTGTCGTAGCCAATACATTAAACAACATGTTTGCAAAGTTTTAACTGTTTTAGTCAAGAATTGTTTGTGTATGAGTGCTAAAACGTATGGATTATACATTGACTAGTAAAAAGTTCAGAAGACTTTAAAATTTTTTCTAAACAATTTTAAGCAAAAATAAAAAAAGCGTGTCGTAGCCAATACATTAAACAACATGTTTGCAAAGTTTTAACTGTTTTAGTCAAGAATTGTTTGTGTAAGAGTGCTAAAACGTATGGATTATACATTGACGATAGCAAGCATAGGTGTTTTTTAATGTAAAAAGTTCAGAAGACTGTAAAATTTTTTCTAAACAAATTTAAGCAAAAATAAAAAAAGCGTGTCGTAGCTAATACATTAAACAACATATTTGCAAAGTTTTAACTGTTTTAGTCAAGAATAGTTTGTGTAAGAGTGCTAAAACGTATGGATTATACATTGACTAGTAAAAAGTTCAGAAGACTGTAAAATTTTTTATAAACAATTTTAAGCAAAAATAAAAAAAGCGTGTCGTAGCCAATACATTAAACAACATGTTTGCAAAGTTTCAACTGTTTTAGTCAAGAATTGTTTGTGTAAGAGTGCTAAAACGTATGGATTATACATTGACTAGTAAAAAGTTCAGAAGACTGTAAAATTTTTTCTAAACAATTTTAATCAAAAATAAAAAAAGCGTGTCGTAGCTAATACATTAAACAACATGTTTGAAAAGTTTTAACTGTTTTAGTCAAGAATTGTTTGTGTAAGAGTGCTAAAACGTATGGATTATACATTGACGAAAGCAAGCATAGGTGTTTTTTAATGTAAAAAGTTCAGAAGACTGTAAAATTTTTTCTAAACAATTTTAAGCAAAAATAAAAAAAAGCGTGTCGTAGCCAATACATTAAACAACATGTTTGCAAAGTTTTAACTGTTTTAGTCAAGAATTGTTTGTGTAAGAGTGCTAAAACGTATGGATTATACAATGACGAAAGCAAGCATAGGTGTTTTTTAATGTAAAAAGTTCAGAAGGCTGTAAAATTTTTTCTAATCAATTTTAAGCAAAAATAAAAAAAGCGTGTCGTAGCCAATACATTAAACAACATGTTTGCAAAGTTTTAACTGTTTTAGTCAAGAATTGTTTGTGTAAGAGTGCTAAAAGCTATGGATTATACATTGACTAGTAAAAAGTTCAGAATACTGTAAAATTTTTTTTAAACAATTTTAAGCAAAAATAAATAAAGCGTGTCGTAGCCAATACATTAAACAACATGTTTGCAAAGTTTTAACTGTTTTAGTCAAGAATTGTTTGTGTAAGAGTGCTAAAACGTATGGATTATACATTGACGAAAGCAAGCATAGGTGTTTTTTAATGTAAAAAAATCAGAAGACTGTAAAATTTTTTCTAAACAAATTTAAGCAAAAATAAAAAAAGCGTGTCGTAGCTAATACATTAAACAACATATTTGCAAAGTTTTAACTGTTTTAGTCAAGAATAGTTTATGTAAGAGTGCTAAAACGTATGGATTATACATTGACTAGTAAAAAGTTCAGAAGACTGTAAAATTTTTTCTAAACAATTTTAAGCAAAAATAAAAAAAGCGTGTCGTAGCCAATACATTAAACAACATGTTTGCAAAGTTTTAACTGTTTTAGTCAAGAATTGTTTGTGTAAGAGTGCTAAAAGCTATGGATTATACATTGACTAGTAAAAAGTTCAGAAGACTGTAAAATTTTTTTTAAACAATTTTAAGCAAAAATAAAAAAAGCGTGTCGTAGCCAATACATTAAACAACATGTTTGCAAAGTTTTAACTGTTTTAGTCAAGAATTGTTTGTGTAAGAGTGCTAAAACGTATGGATTATACATTGACGATAGCAAGCATAGGTGTTTTTTAATGTAAAAAGTTCAGAAGACTGTAAAATTTTTTCTAAACAAATTTAAGCAAAAATAAAAAAAGCGTGTCGTAGCTAATACATTAAACAACATATTTGCAAAGTTTTAACTGTTTTAGTCAAGAATAGTTTGTGTAAGAGTGCTAAAACGTATGGATTATACATTGACTAGTAAAAAGTTCAGAAGACTGTAAAATTTTTTATAAACAATTTTAAGCAAAAATAAAAAAAGCGTGTCGTAGCCAATACATTAAACAACATGTTTGCAAAGTTTTAACTGTTTTAGTCAAGAATTGTTTGTGTAAGAGTGCTAAAACGTATGGATTATACATTGACTAGTAAAAAGTTCAGAAGACTGTAAAATTTTTTCTAAACAATTTTAATCAAAAATAAAAAAAGCGTGTCGTAGCTAATACATTAAACAACATGTTTGAAAAGTTTTAACTGTTTTAGTCAAGAATTGTTTGTGTAAGAGTGCTAAAACGTATGGATTATACATTGACGAAAGCAAGCATAGGTGTTTTTTAATGTAAAAAGTTCAGAAGACTGTAAAATTTTTTCTAAACAATTTTAAGCAAAAATAAAAAAAAGCGTGTCGTAGCCAATACATTAAACAACATGTTTGCAAAGTTTTAACTGTTTTAGTCAAGAATTGTTTGTGTAAGAGTGCTAAAACGTATGGATTATACAATGACGAAAGCAAGCATAGGTGTTTTTTAATGTAAAAAGTTCAGAAGGCTGTAAAATTTTTTCTAATCAATTTTAAGCAAAAATAAAAAAAGCGTGTCGTAGCCAATACATTAAACAACATGTTTGCAAAGTTTTAACTGTTTTAGTCAAGAATTGTTTGTGTAAGAGTGCTAAAAGCTATGGATTATACATTGACTAGTAAAAAGTTCAGAAGACTGTAAAATTTTTTTTAAACAATTTTAAGCAAAAATAAAAAAAGCGTGTCGTAGCCAATACATTAAACAACATGTTTGCAAAGTTTTAACTGTTTTAGTCAAGAATTGTTTGTGTAAGAGTGCTAAAACGTATGGATTATACATTGACGAAAGCAAGCATAGGTGTTTTTTAATGTAAAAAAATCAGAAGACTGTAAAATTTTTTCTAAACAATTTTAAGCAAAAATAAAAAAAAGCGTGTCGTAGCCATTACATTAAACAACATGTTTGCAAAGTTTTAACTGTTTTAGTCAAGAATTGTTTATGTAAGAGTGCTAAAACGTATGGATTATACATTGACTAGTAAAAAGTTCAGAAGACTGTAAAATTTTTTCTAAACAATTTTAAGCAAAAATAAAAAAAGCGTGTCGTAGCCAATACATTAAACAACATGTTTGCAAAGTTTTAACTGTTTTAGTCGAGAATTGTTTGTGTAAGTGTGCTAAAACGTATGGATTATACATTGACGAAAGCAAGCATAGGTGTTTTTTAATGTAAAAAGTTCAGAAGACTGTAAAATTTTTTCTAAAACATTTTAAGCAAAAATAAAAAAAGCGTGTCGTAGCCAATACATTAAACAACATATTTGCAAAGTTTTAACTGTTTTAGTCAAGAATTGTTTGTGTAAGAGTGCTAAAACGTATGGATTATACATTGACTAGTAAAAAGTTCAGAAGACTGTAAAATTTTTTTTAAACAATTTTAAGCAAAAATAAAAAAAGCGTGTCGTAGCCAATACATTAAACAACATGTTTGCAAAGTTTTAACTGTTTTAGTCAAGAATTGTTTGTGTAAAAGTGCTAAAACGTATGGATTATACATTGAAGAAAGCAAGCATAGGTGTTTTTTAATGTAAAAAGTTCAGAAGGCTGTAAAATTTTTTCTAATCAATTTTAAGCAAAAATAAAAAAAGCGTGTCGTAGCCAATACATTAAACAACATGTTTGCAAAGTTTTAACTGTTTTAGTCAAGAATTGTTTGTGTAAGAGTGCTAAAACGTATGGATTATACATTGACGAAAGCAAGCATAGGTGTTTTTTAATGTAAAAAGTTCAGAAGGCTGTAAAATTTTTTTTAAACAATTTTAAGCAAAAATAAAAAAAGCGTGTCGTAGCCAATACATTAAACAACATGTTTGCAAAGTTTTAACTGTTTTAGTCAAGAATTGTTTGTGTAAGAGTGCTAAAACGTATGGATTATACATTGACTAGTAAAAAGTTCAGAAGACTGTAAAATTTTTTCTAAACAATTTTAAGCAAAAATAAAAAAAAGCGTGTCGTAGCCAATACATTAAACAACATGTTTGCAAAGTTTTAACTGTTTTAGTCAAGAATTGTTTGTGTAAGAGTGCTAAAACGTATGGATTATACATTGACGAAAGCAAGCATAGGTGTTTTTTAATGTAAAAAGTTCAGAAGGCTGTAAAATTTTTTCTAATCAATTTTAAGCAAAAATAAAAAAAGCGTGTCGTAGCCAATACATTAAACAACAAGTTTGCAAAGTTTTAACTGTTTTAGTCAAGAATTGTTTGTGTAAGAGTGCTAAAAGGTATGGATTATACATTGACTAGTAAAAAGTTCAGAAGACTGTAAAATTTTTTTTAAACAATTTTAAGAAAAAATAAAAAAAAGCGTGTCGTAGCCAATACATTAAACAACATGTTTGCAAAGTTTTAACTGTTTTAGTCAAGAATTGTTTGTGTAAGAGTGCTAAAACGTATGGATTATACATTGACTAGTAAAAAGTTCAGAAGACTGTAAAATTTTTTCTAAACAATTTTAAGCAAAAATAAAAAAAGCGTGTCGTAGCCAATACATTAAACAACATTTTTGCAAAGTTTTAACTGTTTTAGTCAAGAATTGTTTGTGTAAGAGTGCTAAAACGTATGGATTATACATTGACGAAAGCAAGCATTGGTGTTTTTTAATGTAAAAAGTTCAGAAGGCTGTAAAATTTTTTTTAATCAATTTTAAGCAAAAATAAAAAAAGCGTGTCGTAGCCAATACATTAAACAACATGTTTGCAAAGTTTTAACTGTTTTAGTCAAAAATTGTTTGTGTATGAGTGCTAAAACGTATGGATTATACATTGACTAGTAAAAAGTTCAGAAGACTGTAAAATTTTTTCTAAACAATTTTAAGCAAAAATAAAAAAAGCGTGTCGTAGCCAATACATTAAACAACATGTTTGCAAAGTTTTAACTGTTTTAGTCAAGAATTGTTTGTGTAAGAGTGCTAAAACGTATGGATTATACATTGACTAGTAAAAAGTTCAGAAGACTGTAAAATTTTTTCTAAACAATTTTAAGCAAAAATAAAAAAAGCGTGTCGTAGCCAATACATTAAACAACATGTTTGCAAAGTTTTAACTGTTTTAGTCAAGAATTGTTTGTGTAAGAGTGCTAAAACGTATGGATTATACATTGACGAAAGCAAGCATTGGTGTTTTTTAATGTAAAAAGTTCAGAAGGCTGTAAAATTTTTTCTAATCAATTTTAAGCAAAAATAAAAAAAGCGTGTCGTAGCCAATTCATTAAACAACATGTTTGCAAAGTTTTAACTGTTTTAGTCAAAAATTGTTTGTGTATGAGTGCTAAAACGTATGGATTATACATTGACTAGTAAAAAGTTCAGAAGACTGTAAAATTTTTTCTAAACAATTTTAAGCAAAAATAAAAAAAGCGTGTCGTAGCCATTACATTAAACAACATGTTTGCAAAGTTTTAACTGTTTTAGTCAAGAATTGTTTGTGTAAGAGTGCTAAAACGTATGGATTATACATTGACGAAAGCAAGCATAGGTGTTTTTTAATGTAAAAAGTTCAGAAGACTGTAAAATTTTTTCTAAACAAATTTAAGCAAAAATAAAAAAAGCGTGTCGTAGCCAATACATTAAACAACATATTTGCAAAGTTTTAACTGTTTTAGTCAAGAATTGTTTGTGTAAGAGTGCTAAAACGTATGGATTATACATTGACTAGTAAAAAGTTCAGAAGACTGTAAAATTTTTTTTAAACAATTTTAAGCAAAAATAAAAAAAGCGTGTCGTAGCCAATACATTAAACAACATGTTAGCAAAGTTTTAACTGTTTTAGTCAAGAATTGTTTGTGTAAGAGTGCTAAAACGTATGGATTATACATTGACTAGTAAAAAGTTCAGAAGACTGTAAAATTTTTTCTAAACAATTTTAAGCAAAAATAAAAAAAGCGTGTCGTAGCCAATACATTAAACAACATGTTTGCAAAGTTTTAACTGTTTTAGTCAAGAATTGTTTGTGTAAGAGTGCTAAAACGTATGGATTATACATTGACGAAAGCAAGCATAGGTGTTTTTTAATGTAAAAAGTTCAGAAGGCTGTAAAATTTTTTCTAATCAATTTTAAGCAAAAATAAAAAAAGCGTGTCGTAGCCAATACATTAAACAACATGTTTGCAAAGTTTTAACTGTTTTAGTCAAGAATTGTTTGTGTAAGAGTGCTAAAACGTATGGATTATACATTGACGAAAGCAAGCATAGGTGTTTTTTAATGTAAAAAGATCAGAAGACTGTAAAATTTTTTCTAATCAATTTTAAGCAAAAATAAAAAAAGCGTGTCGTAGCCATTACATTAAACAACATGTTTGCAAAGTTTTAACTGTTTTAGTCAAGAATTGTTTATGTAAGAGTGCTAAAACGTATGGATTATACATTGACTAGTAAAAAGTTCAGAAGACTGTAAAATTTTTTCTAAACAATTTTAAGCAAAAATAAAAAAAGCGTGTCGTAGCCAATACATTAAACAACATGTTTGCAAAGTTTCAACTGTTTTAGTCAAGAATTGTTTGTGTAAGAGTGCTAAAACGTATGGATTATACATTGACTAGTAAAAAGTTCAGAAGACTGTAAATTTTTTTTAAACAATTTTAAGCAAAAATAAAAAAAGCGTGTCGTAGCCAATACATTAAACAATATGTTTGCAAAGTTTTAACTGTTTTAGTCAAGAATTGTTTGTGTAAGAGTGCTAAAACGTATGGATTAAACATTGACTAGTAAAAAGTTCAGAAGACTGTAAAAATTTTTCTAAACAATTTTAAGCAAAAATAAAAAAAGCGTGTCGTAGCCAATACATTAAACAACATGTTTGCAAAGTTTTAACTGTTTTAGTCAAGAATTGTTTGTGTAAGAGTGCTAACGGTATGGATTATACAATGACGAAAGCAAGCATAGGTGTTTTTTAATGTAAAAAGTTCAGAAGGCTGTAAAATTTTTTCTAAACAAATTTAAGCAAAAATAAAAAAAGCGTGTCGTAGCCAATACATTAAACAACATATTTGCAAAGTTTTAACTGTTTTAGTCAAGAATTGTTTGTGTAAGAGTGCTAAAACATATGGATTATACATTGACTAGTAAAAAGTTCAGAAGACTGTAAAATTTTTTCTAAACAATTTTAAGCAAAAATAAAAAAAGCGTGTCGTAGCCAATACATTAAACAACATGTTTGCAAAGTTTTAACTGTTTTAGTCAAGAATTGTTTGTGTAAGAGTGCTAAAACGTATGGATTATACATTGACGAAAGCAAGCATAGGTGTTTTTTAATGTAAAAAGTTCAGAAGGCTGTAAAATTTTTTCTAATCAATTTTAAGCAAAAATAAAAAAGCGTGTCGTAGCCAATACATTAAACAACATGTTTGCAAAGTTTTAACTGTTTTAGTCAAGAATTGTTTGTGTAAGAGTGCTAAAACGTATGGATTATACATTGACGAAAGCAAGCATAGGTGTTTTTTAATGTAAAAAGATCAGAAGACTGTAAAATTTTTTCTAAACAATTTTAAGCAAAAATAAAAAAAGCGTGTCGTAGCCATTACATTAAACAACATGTTTGCAAAGTTTTAACTGTTTTAGTCAAGAATTGTTTATGTAAGAGTGCTAAAACGTATGGATTATACATTGACTAGTAAAAAGTTCAGAAGACTGTAAAATTTTTTCTAAACAATTTTAAGCAAAAATAAAAAAAGCGTGTCGTAGCCAATACATTAAACAACATGTTTGCAAAGTTTCAACTGTTTTAGTCAAGAATTGTTTGTGTAAGAGTGCTAAAACGTATGGATTATACATTGACTAGTAAAAAGTTCAGAAGACTGTAAATTTTTTTTAAACAATTTTAAGCAAAAATAAAAAAAGCGTGTCGTAGCCAATACATTAAACAATATGTTTGCAAAGTTTTAACTGTTTTAGTCAAGAATTGTTTGTGTAAGAGTGCTAAAACGTATGGATTAAACATTGACTAGTAAAAAGTTCAGAAGACTGTAAAAATTTTTCTAAACAATTTTAAGCAAAAATAAAAAAAGCGTGTCGTAGCCAATACATTAAACAACATGTTTGCAAAGTTTTAACTGTTTTAGTCAAGAATTGTTTGTGTAAGAGTGCTAACGGTATGGATTATACAATGACGAAAGCAAGCATAGGTGTTTTTTAATGTAAAAAGTTCAGAAGGCTGTAAAATTTTTTCTAAACAAATTTAAGCAAAAATAAAAAAAGCGTGTCGTAGCCAATACATTAAACAACATATTTGCAAAGTTTTAACTGTTTTAGTCAAGAATTGTTTGTGTAAGAGTGCTAAAACATATGGATTATACATTGACTAGTAAAAAGTTCAGAAGACTGTAAAATTTTTTCTAATCAATTTTAAGCAAAAATAAAAAAAGCGTGTCGTAGCCAATTCATTAAACAACATGTTTGCAAAGTTTTAACTGTTTTAGTCAAAAATTGTTTGTGTATGAGTGCTAAAACGTATGGATTATACATTGACTAGTAAAAAGTTCAGAAGACTGTAAAATTTTTTCTAAACAATTTTAAGCAAAAATAAAAAAAGCGTGTCGTAGCCATTACATTAAACAACATGTTTGCAAAGTTTTAACTGTTTTAGTCAAGAATTGTTTGTGTAAGAGTGCTAAAACGTATGGATTATACATTGACGAAAGCAAGCATAGGTGTTTTTTAATGTAAAAAGTTCAGAAGACTGTAAAATTTTTTCTAAACAAATTTAAGCAAAAATAAAAAAAGCGTGTCGTAGCCAATACATTAAACAACATATTTGCAAAGTTTTAACTGTTTTAGTCAAGAATTGTTTGTGTAAGAGTGCTAAAACGTATGGATTATACATTGACTAGTAAAAAGTTCAGAAGACTGTAAAATTTTTTTTAAACAATTTTAAGCAAAAATAAAAAAAGCGTGTCGTAGCCAATACATTAAACAACATGTTAGCAAAGTTTTAACTGTTTTAGTCAAGAATTGTTTGTGTAAGAGTGCTAAAACGTATGGATTATACATTGACTAGTAAAAAGTTCAGAAGACTGTAAAATTTTTTCTAAACAATTTTAAGCAAAAATAAAAAAAGCGTGTCGTAGCCAATACATTAAACAACATGTTTGCAAAGTTTTAACTGTTTTAGTCAAGAATTGTTTGTGTAAGAGTGCTAAAACGTATGGATTATACATTGACGAAAGCAAGCATAGGTGTTTTTTAATGTAAAAAGTTCAGAAGGCTGTAAAATTTTTTCTAATCAATTTTAAGCAAAAATAAAAAAAGCGTGTCGTAGCCAATACATTAAACAACATGTTTGCAAAGTTTTAACTGTTTTAGTCAAGAATTGTTTGTGTAAGAGTGCTAAAACGTATGGATTATACATTGACGAAAGCAAGCATAGGTGTTTTTTAATGTAAAAAGATCAGAAGACTGTAAAATTTTTTCTAAACAATTTTAAGCAAAAATAAAAAAAGCGTGTCGTAGCCATTACATTAAACAACATGTTTGCAAAGTTTTAACTGTTTTAGTCAAGAATTGTTTATGTAAGAGTGCTAAAACGTATGGATTATACATTGACTAGTAAAAAGTTCAGAAGACTGTAAAATTTTTTCTAAACAATTTTAAGCAAAAATAAAAAAAGCGTGTCGTAGCCAATACATTAAACAACATGTTTGCAAAGTTTCAACTGTTTTAGTCAAGAATTGTTTGTGTAAGAGTGCTAAAACGTATGGATTATACATTGACTAGTAAAAAGTTCAGAAGACTGTAAATTTTTTTTAAACAATTTTAAGCAAAAATAAAAAAAGCGTGTCGTAGCCAATACATTAAACAATATGTTTGCAAAGTTTTAACTGTTTTAGTCAAGAATTGTTTGTGTAAGAGTGCTAAAACGTATGGATTAAACATTGACTAGTAAAAAGTTCAGAAGACTGTAAAAATTTTTCTAAACAATTTTAAGCAAAAATAAAAAAAGCGTGTCGTAGCCAATACATTAAACAACATGTTTGCAAAGTTTTAACTGTTTTAGTCAAGAATTGTTTGTGTAAGAGTGCTAACGGTATGGATTATACAATGACGAAAGCAAGCATAGGTGTTTTTTAATGTAAAAAGTTCAGAAGGCTGTAAAATTTTTTCTAAACAAATTTAAGCAAAAATAAAAAAAGCGTGTCGTAGCCAATACATTAAACAACATATTTGCAAAGTTTTAACTGTTTTAGTCAAGAATTGTTTGTGTAAGAGTGCTAAAACATATGGATTATACATTGACTAGTAAAAAGTTCAGAAGACTGTAAAATTTTTTCTAAACAATTTTAAGCAAAAATAAAAAAAGCGTGTCGTAGCCAATACATTAAACAACATGTTTGCAAAGTTTTAACTGTTTTAGTCAAGAATTGTTTGTGTAAGAGTGCTAAAACGTATGGATTATACATTGACGAAAGCAAGCATAGGTGTTTTTTAATGTAAAAAGTTCAGAAGGCTGTAAAATTTTTTCTAATCAATTTTAAGCAAAAATAAAAAAGCGTGTCGTAGCCAATACATTAAACAACATGTTTGCAAAGTTTTAACTGTTTCAGTCAAGAATTGTTTGTGTAAGAGTGCTAAAACGTATGGATTATACATTGACGAAAGCAAGCATAGGTGTTTTTTAATGTAAAAAGTTCAGAAGACTGTAAAATTTTTTCTAAACAATTTTAAGCAAAAATAAAAAAAGCGTGTCGTAGCCATTACATTAAACAACATGTTTGCAAAGTTTTAACTGTTTTAGTCAAGAATTGTTTGTGTAAGAGTGCTAAAACGTATGGATTATACATTGACGAAAGCAAGCATAGGTGTTTTTTAATGTAAAAAGTTCAGAAGGCTGTAAAATTTTTTCTAAACAATTTTAAGCAAAAATAAAAAAAGCGTGTCGTAGCCATTACATTAAACAACATGTTTGCAAAGTTTTAACTAATTTAGTCAAGAATTGTTTATGTAAGAGTGCTAAAACGTATGGATTATACATTGACTAGTAAAAAGTTCAGAAGACTGTAAAATTTTTTCTAAACAATTTTAAGCAAAAATAAAAAAGCGTGTCGTAGCCAATACATTAAACAACATGTTTGCAAAGTTTCAACTGTTTTAGTCAAGAATTGTTTGTGTAAGAGTGCTAAAACGTATGGATTATACATTGACTAGTAAAAAGTTCAGAAGACTGTAAAATTTTTTCTAAACAGTTTTAAGCAAAAATAAAAAAAGCGTGTCGTAGCCAATACATTAAACAACATGTTTGCAAAATTTTAACTGTTTTAGTCAAGAATTGTTTGTGTAAGAGTGCTAAAACGTATGGATTATACATTGACGAAAGCAAGCATAGGTGTTTTTTAATGTAAAAAGTTCAGAAGGCTGTAAAATTTTTTCTAATCAATTTTAAGCAAAAATAAAAAAAGCGTGTCGTAGCCAATACATTAAACAACATGTTTGCAAAGTTTTAACTGTTTTAGTCAAGAATTGTTTGTGTAAGAGTGCTAAAACGTATGGATTATACATTGACGAAAGCAAGCATAGGTGTTTTTTAATGTAAAAAGTTCAGAAGACTGTAAAATTTTTTCTAAACAATTTTAAGCAAAAATAAAAAAAGCGTGTCGTAGCCATTACATTAAACAACATGTTTGCAAAGTTTTAACTGTTTTAGTCAAGAATTGTTTGTGTAAGAGTGCTAAAACGTATGGATTATACATTGACGAAAGCAAGCATAGGTGTTTTTTAATGTAAAAAGTTCAGAAGACTGTAAAATTTTTTCTAAACAATTTTAAGCAAAAATAAAAAAAGCGTGTCGTAGCCATTACATTAAACAACATGTTTGCAAAGTTTTAACTGTTTTAGTCAAGAATTGTTTTTGTAAGAGTGCTAAAACGTATGGATTATACATTGACTAGTAAAAAGTTCAGAAGACTGTAAAATTTTTTCTAAACAATTTTAAGCAAAAATAAAAAAAGCGTGTCGTAGCCAATACATTAAACAACATGTTTGCAAAGTTTTAACTGTTTTAGTCAAGAATTGTTTGTGTAAGAGTGATAAAACGTATGGATTTAACATTGACTAGTAAAAAGTTCAGAAGACTGTAAAATTTTTTCTAAACAATTTTAAGCAAAAATAAAAAAAGCGTGTCGTAGCCAATACATTAAACAACATGTTTGCAAAGTTTTAACTGTTTTAGTCAAGAATTGTTTGTGTAAGAGTGCTAAAACGTATGGATTATACATTGACGAAAGCAAGCATAGGTGTTTTTTAATGTAAAAAGTTCAGAAGGCTGTAAAATTTTTTCTAATCAATTTTAAGCAAAAATAAAAAAAGCGTGTCGTAGCCAATACATTAAACAACATGTTTGCAAAGTTTTAACTGTTTTAGTCAAGAATTGTTTGTGTAAGAGTGCTAAAACGTATGGATTAAACATTGACGAAAGCAAGCATAGGTGTTTTTTAATGTAAAAAGTTCAGAAGACTGTAAAATTTTTTCTAAAAAATTTTAAGCAAAAATAAAATAAGCGTGTCGTAGCCAATACATTAAACAATATATTTGCAAAGTTTTAACTGTTTTAGTCAAGAATTGTTTGTGTAAGAGTGCTAAAATGTATGGATTATACACTGACGAAAGCAAGCATAGGTGTTTTTTAATGTAAAAAGTTCAGAAGGCTGTAAAATTTTTTCTAATCAATTTTAAGCAAAAATAAAAAAAGCGTGTCGTAGCCAATACATTAAACAACATGTTTGCAAAGTTTTAACTGTTTTAGTCAAGAATTGTTTGTGTAAGAGTGCTAAAACGTATGGATTATACATTGACGAAAGCAAGCATAGGTGTTTTTTAACTGTTTTAGTCAAGAATTGTTTGTGTAAGAGTGCTAAAACGTATGGATTAAACATTGACTAGTAAAAAGTTCAGAAGACTGTAAAATTTTTTCTAAACAATTTTAAGCAAAAATAAAAATGTTTTAGTCAAGAATTGTTTGTGTAAGAGTGCTAACGGTATGGATTATACATTGACGAAAGCAAGCATAGGTGTTTTTTAATGTAAAAAGTTCAGAAGGCTGTAAAATTTTTTCTAATCAATTTTAAGCAAAAATAAAAAAAGCGTGTCGTAGCCAATACATTAAACAACATATTTGCAAAGTTTTAACTGTTTTAGTCAAGAATTGTTTGTGTAAGAGTGCTAAAACGTATGGATTATACATTGACTAGTAAAAAGTTCAGAAGACTGTAAAATTTTTTCTAAACAATTTTAAGCAAAAATAAAAAAAGCGTGTCGTAGCCAATACATTAAACAACATGTTTGCAAAGTTTTAACTGTTTTAGTCAAGAATTGTTTGTGTAAGAGTGCTAAAACGTATGGATTATACATTGACGAAAGCAAGCATAGGTGTTTTTTAATGTAAAAAGTTCAGAAGGCTGTAAAATTTTTTCTAATCAATTTTAAGCAAAAATAAAAAAGCGTGTCGTAGCCAATACATTAAACAACATGTTTGCAAAGTTTTAACTGTTTCAGTCAAGAATTGTTTGTGTAAGAGTGCTAAAACGTATGGATTATACATTGACGAAAGCAAGCATAGGTGTTTTTTAATGTAAAAAGTTCAGAAGACTGTAAAATTTTTTCTAAACAATTTTAAGCAAAAATAAAAAAAGCGTGTCGTAGCCATTACATTAAACAACATGTTTGCAAAGTTTTAACTGTTTTAGTCAAGAATTGTTTGTGTAAGAGTGCTAAAACGTATGGATTATACATTGACGAAAGCAAGCATAGGTGTTTTTTAATGTAAAAAGTTCAGAAGACTGTAAAATTTTTTCTAAACAATTTTAAGCAAAAATAAAAAAAGCGTGTCGTAGCCATTACATTAAACAACATGTTTGCAAAGTTTTAACTGTTTTAGTCAAGAATTGTTTGTGTAAGAGTGCTAAAACGTATGGATTATACATTGACTAGTAAAAAGTTCAGAAGACTGTAAAATTTTTTCTAAACAATTTTAAGCAAAAATAAAAAAGCGTGTCGTAGCCAATACATTAAACAACATGTTTGCAAAGTTTCAACTGTTTTAGTCAAGAATTGTTTGTGTAAGAGTGCTAAAACGTATGGATTATACATTGACTAGTAAAAAGTTCAGAAGACTGTAAAACTTTTTCTAAACAGTTTTAAGCAAAAATAAAAAAAGCGTGTCGTAGCCAATACATTAAACAACATGTTTGCAAAATTTTAACTGTTTTAGTCAAGAATTGTTTGTGTAAGAGTGCTAAAACGTATGGATTATACATTGACGAAAGCAAGCATAGGTGTTTTTTAATGTAAAAAGTTCAGAAGGCTGTAAAATTTTTTCTAATCAATTTTAAGCAAAAATAAAAAAAGCGTGTCGTAGCCAATACATTAAACAACATGTTTGCAAAGTTTTAACTGTTTTAGTCAAGAATTGTTTGTGTAAGAGTGCTAAAACGTATGGATTATACATTGACGAAAGCAAGCAGAGGTGTTTTTTAATGTAAAAAGTTCAGAAGACTGTAAAATTTTTTCTAAACAATTTTAAGCAAAAATAAAAAAAGCATGTCGTAGCCATTACATTAAACAACATGTTTGCAAAGTTTTAACTGTTTTAGTCAAGAATTGTTTGTGTAAGAGTGCTAAAACGTATGGATTATACATTGACGAAAGCAAGCATAGGTGTTTTTTAATGTAAAAAGTTCAGAAGACTGTAAAATTTTTTCTAAACAATTTTAAGCAAAAATAAAAAAAGCGTGTCGTAGCCATTACATTAAACAACATGTTTGCAAAGTTTTAACTGTTTTAGTCAAGAATTGTTTATGTAAGAGTGCTAAAACGTATGGATTATACATTGACTAGTAAAAAGTTCAGAAGACTGTAAAATTTTTTCTAAACAATTTTAAGCAAAAATAAAAAAGCGTGTCGTAGCCAATACATTAAACAACATGTTTGCAAAGTTTCAACTGTTTTAGTCAAGAATTGTTTGTGTAAGAGTGCTAAAACGTATGGATTATACATTGACTAGTAAAAAGTTCAGAAGACTGTAAAACTTTTTCTAAACAGTTTTAAGCAAAAATAAAAAAAGCGTGTCGTAGCCAATACATTAAACAACATGTTTGCAAAATTTTAACTGTTTTAGTCAAGAATTGTTTGTGTAAGAGTGCTAAAACGTATGGATTATACATTGACGAAAGCAAGCATAGGTGTTTTTTAATGTAAAAAGTTCAGAAGGCTGTAAAATTTTTTCTAATCAATTTTAAGCAAAAATAAAAAAAGCGTGTCGTAGCCAATACATTAAACAACATGTTTGCAAAGTTTTAACTGTTTTAGTCAAGAATTGTTTGTGTAAGAGTGCTAAAACGTATGGATTATACATTGACGAAAGCAAGCAGAGGTGTTTTTTAATGTAAAAAGTTCAGAAGACTGTAAAATTTTTTCTAAACAATTTTAAGCAAAAATAAAAAAAGCATGTCGTAGCCATTACATTAAACAACATGTTTGCAAAGTTTTAACTGTTTTAGTCAAGAATTGTTTGTGTAAGAGTGCTAAAACGTATGGATTATACATTGACGAAAGCAAGCATAGGTGTTTTTTAATGTAAAAAGTTCAGAAGACTGTAAAATTTTTTCTAAACAATTTTAAGCAAAAATAAAAAAAGCGTGTCGTAGCCATTACATTAAACAACATGTTTGCAAAGTTTTAACTGTTTTAGTCAAGAATTGTTTATGTAAGAGTGCTAAAACGTATGGATTATACATTGACTAGTAAAAAGTTCAGAAGACTGTAAAATTTTTTCTAAACAATTTTAAGCAAAAATAAAAAAAGCGTGTCGTAGCCAATACATTAAACAACATGTTTGCAAAGTTTTAACTGTTTTAGTCAAGAATTGTTTGTGTAAGAGTGATAAAACGTATGGATTTAACATTGACTAGTAAAAAGTTCAGAAGACTGTAAAATTTTTTCTAAACAATTTTAAGCAAAAATAAAAAAAGCGTGTCGTAGCCAATACATTAAACAACATGTTTGCAAAGTTTTAACTGTTTTAGTCAAGAATTGTTTGTGTAAGAGTGCTAAAACGTATGGATTATACATTGACGAAAGCAAGCATAGGTGTTTTTTAATGTAAAAAGTTCAGAATGCTGTAAAATTTTTTTTAATCAATTTTAAGCAAAAATAAAAAAAGCGTGTCGTAGCCAATACATTAAACAACATGTTTGCAAAGTTTTAACTGTTTTAGTCAAGAATTGTTTGTGTAAGAGTGCTAAAACGTATGGATTATACATTGACGAAAGCAAGCATAGGTGTTTTTTAATGTAAAAAGTTCAGAAGACTGTAAAATTTTTTCTAAACAATTTTAAGCAAAAATAAAAAAAAGCGTGTCGTAGCCATTACATTAAACAACATGTTTGCAAAGTTTTAACTGTTTTAGTCAAGAATTGTTTATGTAAGAGTGCTAAAACGTATGGATTATACATTGACTAGTAAAAAGTTCAGAAGACTGTAAAATTTTTTCTAAACAATTTTAAGCAAAAATAAAAAAAGCGTGTCTTAGCCAATACATTAAACAACTTGTTTGCAAAGTTTTAACTGTTTTAGTCAAGAATTGTTTGTGTAAGAGTGCTAAAACGTATGGATTATACATTGACGAAAGCAAGCATAGGTGTTTTTTAATGTAAAAAGTTCAGAAGACTGTAAAATTTTTTCTAAAAAATTTTAAGCAAAAATAAAAAAAGCGTGTCGTAGCCAATACATTAAACAACATGTTTGCAAAGTTTTAACTGTTTTAGTCAAGAATTGTTTGTGTAAGAGTGCTAAAAGGTATGGATTATACATTGACTAGTAAAAAGTTCAGAAGACTGTAAAATTTTTTTTAATCAATTTTAAGCAAAAATAAAAAAAGCGTGTCGTAGCCAATACATTAAACAACATGTTTGCAAAGTTTTAACTGTTTTAGTCAAGAATTGTTTGTGTAAGAGTGCTAAAAGTTATGGATTATACATTGACTAGTAAAAAGTTCAGAAGACTGTAAAATTTTTTTTAAACAATTTTAAGCAAAAATAAAAAAAGCGTGTCGAAGCCAATACATTAAACAACATGTTTAGCAAAGTTTTAACTGTTTTAGTCAAGAATTGTTTGTGTAAGAGTGCTAAAACGTATGGATTATACATTGACTAGTAAAAAGTTCAGAAGACTGTAAAATTTTTTCTAAACAATTTTAAGCAAAAATAAAAAAAGCGTGTCGTAGCCAATACATTAAACAACATGTTTGCAAAGTTTTAACTGTTTTAGTCAAGAATTGTTTGTGTAAGAGTGCTAAAACGTATGGATTATACATTGACGAAAGCAAGCATAGGTGTTTTTTAATGTAAAAAGTTCAGAAGGCTGTAAAATTTTTTCTAAACAATTTTAAGCAAAAATAAAAAAAGCGTGTCTTAGCCAATACATTAAACAACATGTTTGCAAAGTTTTAACTGTTTTAGTCAAGAATTGTTTGTGTAAGAGTGCTAAAACGTATGGATTATACATTGACGAAAGCAAGCATAGGTGTTTTTTAATGTAAAAAGTTCAGAAGACTGTAAAATTTTTTCTAAAAAATTTTAAGCAAAAATAAAAAAAGCGTGTCGTAGCCAATACATTAAACAATATATTTGCAAAGTTTTAACTGTTTTAGTCAAGAATTGTTTGTGTAAGAGTGCTAAAATGTATGGATTATACACTGACGAAAGCAAGCATAGGTGTTTTTTAATGTAAAAAGTTCAGAAGGCTGTAAAATTTTACCTAATCAATTTTAAGCAAAAATAAAAAAAGCGTGTCGTAGCCAATACATTAAACAACATGTTTGCAAAGTTTTAACTGTTTTAGTCAAGAATTGTTTGTGTAAGAGTGCTAAAACGTATGGATTATACATTGACGAAAGCAAGCATAGGTGTTTTTTAATGTAAAAAGTTCAGAAGACTGTAAAATTTTTTCTAATCAATTTTAAGCAAAAATAAAAAAAGCGTGTCGTAGCCAATACATTAAACAACATGTTTGCAAAGTTTTAACTGTTTTAGTCAAGAATTGTTTGTGTAAGAGTGCTAAAAGTTATGGATTATACATTGACTAGTAAAAAGTTCAGAAGACTGTAAAATTTTTTTTTAACAATTTTAAGCAAAAATAAAAAAAGCGTGTCGAAGCCAATACATTAAACAACATGTTTGCAAAGTTTTAACTGTTTTAGTCAAGAATTGTTTGTGTAAGAGTGCTAAAACGTATGGATTATACATTGACGAAAGCAAGCATAGGTATTTTTAATGTAAAAAGTTCAGAAGACTGTAAATTTTTTTCTAAACAATTTTAAGCAAAAATAAAAAAAGCGTGTCGTAGCCAATACATTAAACAACATGTTTGCAAAGTTTTAACTGTTTTAGTCAAGAATTGTTTGTGTAAGAGTGCTAAAACGTATGGATTATACATTGACGAAAGCAAGCATAGGTGTTTTTTAATTTAAAAAGTTCAGAAGACTGTAAAATTTTTTCTAATCAATTTTAAGCAAAAATAAAAAAAGCGTGTCGTAGCCAATACATGAAACAACCTGTTTGCAAAGTTTTAACTGTTTTAGTCAAGAATTGTTTGTGTAAGAGTGCTAAAAGTTATGGATTATACATTGACTAGTAAAAAGTTCAGAAGACTGTAAAATTTTTTTTAAACAATTTTAAGCAAAAATAAAAAAAGCGTGTCGAAGCCAATACATTAAACAACATGTTTGCAAAGTTTTAACTGTTTTAGTCAAGAATTGTTTGTGTAAGAGTGCTAAAACGTATGGATTATACATTGACTAGTAAAAAGTTCAGAAGACTGTAAAATTTTTTCTAAACAATTTTAAGCAAAAATAAAAAAAGCGTGTCGTAGCCAATACAATAAACAACATGTTTGCAAAGTTTTAACTGTTTTAGTCAAGAATTGTTTGTGTAAGAGTGCTAAAACGTATGGATTATACATTGACGAAAGCAAGCATAGGTGTTTTTTAATGTAAAAAGTTCAGAAGGCTGTAAAATTTTTTCTAATCAATTTAAAGCAAAAATAAAAAAAGCGTGTCATAGCCAATACATTAAACAACATGTTTGCAAAGTTTTAACTGTTTTAGTCAAGAATTGTTTGTGTAAGAGTGCTAAAACGTATGGATTATACATTGACTAGTAAAAAGTTCAGAAGACTGTAAAATTTTTTCTAAACAATTTTAAGCAAAAATAAAAAAAGCGTGTCGTAGCCAATACATTAAACAACATGTTTGCAAAGTTTTAACTGTTTTAGTCAAGAATTGTTTGTGTAAGAGTGCTAAAACGTATGGATTATACATTGACGAAAGCAAGCATAGGTGTTTTTTAATGTAAAAAGTTCAGAAGACTGTAAAATTTTTTCTAAAAAATTTTAAGCAAAAATAAAAAAAGCGTGTCGTAGCCAATACATTAAACAATATATTTGCAAAGTTTTAACTGTTTTAGTCAAGAATTGTTTGTGTAAGAGTGCTAAAATGTATGGATTATACACTGACGAAAGCAAGCATAGGTGTTTTTTAATGTAAAAAGTTCAGAAGGCTGTAAAATTTTTCCTAATCAATTTTAAGCAAAAATAAAAAAAGCGTGTCGTAGCCAATACATTAAACAACATGTTTGCAAAGTTTTAACTGTTTTAGTCAAGAATTGTTTGTGTAAGAGTGCTAAAACGTATGGATTATACATTGACGAAAGCAAGCATAGGTGTTTTTTAATGTAAAAAGTTCAGAAGACTGTAAAATTTTTTCTAATCAATTTTAAGCAAAAATAAAAAAAGCGTGTCGTAGCCAATACATTAAACAACATGTTTGCAAAGTTTTAACTGTTTTAGTCAAGAATTGTTTGTGTAAGAGTGCTAAAAGTTATGGATTATACATTGACTAGTAAAAAGTTCAGAAGACTGTAAAATTTTTTTTTAACAATTTTAAGCAAAAATAAAAAAAGCGTGTCGAAGCCAATACATTAAACAACATGTTTGCAAAGTTTTAACTGTTTTAGTCAAGAATTGTTTGTGTAAGAGTGCTAAAACGTATGGATTATACATTGACGAAAGCAAGCATAGGTATTTTTAATGTAAAAAGTTCAGAAGACTGTAAATTTTTTTCTAAACAATTTTAAGCAAAAATAAAAAAAGCGTGTCGTAGCCAATACATTAAACAACATGTTTGCAAAGTTTTAACTGTTTTAGTCAAGAATTGTTTGTGTAAGAGTGCTAAAACGTATGGATTATACATTGACAAAAGCAAGCATAGGTGTTTTTTAATGTAAAAAGTTCAGAAGGCTGTAAAATTTTTTCTAATCAATTTTAAGCAAAAATAAAAAAAGCGTGTCGTAGCCAATACATTAAACAACATGTTTGCAAAGTTTTAACTGTTTTAGTCAAGAATTGTTTGTGTAAGAGTGCTAAAACGTATGGATTATACATTGACGAAAGCAAGCATAGGTGTTTTTTAATTTAAAAAGTTCAGAAGACTGTAAAATTTTTTCTAATCAATTTTAAGCAAAAATAAAAAAAGCGTGTCGTAGCCAATACATGAAACAACCTGTTTGCAAAGTTTTAACTGTTTTAGTCAAGAATTGTTTGTGTAAGAGTGCTAAAAGTTATGGATTATACATTGACTAGTAAAAAGTTCAGAAGACTGTAAAATTTTTTTTAAACAATTTTAAGCAAAAATAAAAAAAGCGTGTCGAAGCCAATACATTAAACAACATGTTTGCAAAGTTTTAACTGTTTTAGTCAAGAATTGTTTGTGTAAGAGTGCTAAAACGTATGGATTATACATTGACTAGTAAAAAGTTCAGAAGACTGTAAAATTTTTTCTAAACAATTTTAAGCAAAAATAAAAAAAGCGTGTCGTAGCCAATACAATAAACAACATGTTTGCAAAGTTTTAACTGTTTTAGTCAAGAATTGTTTGTGTAAGAGTGCTAAAACGTATGGATTATACATTGACGAAAGCAAGCATAGGTGTTTTTTAATGTAAAAAGTTCAGAAGGCTGTAAAATTTTTTCTAATCAATTTAAAGCAAAAATAAAAAAAGCGTGTCATAGCCAATACATTAAACAACATGTTTGCAAAGTTTTAACTGTTTTAGTCAAGAATTGTTTGTGTAAGAGTGCTAAAACGTATGGATTATACATTGACTAGTAAAAAGTTCAGAAGACTGTAAAATTTTTTCTAAACAATTTTAAGCAAAAATAAAAAAAGCGTGTCGTAGCCAATACATTAAACAACATGTTTGCAAAGTTTTAACTGTTTTAGTCAAGAATTGTTTGTGTAAGAGTGCTAAAACGTATGGATTATACATTGACGAAAGCAAGCATAGGTGTTTTTTAATGTAAAAAGTTCAGAAGGCTGTAAAATTTTTTCTAATCAATTTTAAGCAAAAATAAAAAAAGCAGGTCGTAGTTAATACATTAAACAACATGTTTGCAAAGTTTTAACTGTTTTAGTCAAGAATTGTTTGTGTAAGAGTGCTAAAACGTATGGATTATACATTGACTAGTAAAAAGTTCAGAAGACTGTAAAATTTTTTCTAAACAATTTTAAGCAAAAATAAAAAAAGCGTGTCGTAGCCAATACATTAAACAACATGTTTGCAAAGTTTTAACTGTTTTAGTCAAGAATTGTTTGTGTAAGAGTGCTAAAACGTATGGATTATACATTGACGAAAGCAAGCATAGGTGTTTTTTAATGTAAAAAGTTCAGAAGGCTGTAAAATTTTTTCTAATCAATTTTAAGCAAAAATAAAAAAAGCAGGTCGTAGTTAATACATTAAACAACATGTTTGCAAAGTTTTAACTGTTTTAGTCAAGAATTGTTTGTGTAAGAGTGCTAAAACGTATGGATTATACATTGACGAAAGCAAGCATAGGTGTTTTTTAATGTAAAAAGTTCAGAAGACTGTAAAATTTTTTTTAAACAATTTTAAGCAAAAATAAAAAAAGCGTGTCGTAGCCAATACATTAAACAACATGTTTGCAAAGTTTTAACTGTTTTAGTCAAGAATTGTTTGTGTAAGAGTGCTAAAACGTATGGATTATACATTGACTAGTAAAAAGTTCAGAAGACTGTAAAATTTTTTCTAAACAATTTTATGCAAAAATAAAAAAAGCGTGTCGTAGCCAATACATTAAACAACATGTTTGCAAAGTTTAAACTGTTTTAGTCAAGAATTGTTTGTGTAAGAGTGCTAAAACGTATGGATTATACATTGACGAAAGCAAGCATAGGTGTTTTTTAATGTAAAAAGTTCAGAAGGCTGTAAAATTTTTTCTAATCAATTTTAAGCAAAAATAAAAAAAGCGTGTCGTAGCCAATACATTAAACAACATGTTTGCAAAGTTTTAACTGTTTTAGTCAAGAATTGTTTGTGTAAGAGTGCTAAAACGTATGGATTATACATTGACGAAAGCAAGCATAGGTGTTTTTTAATGTAAAAAGTTCAGAAGACTGTAAAATTTTTTCTAATCAATTTTAAGCAAAAATAAAAAAAGCGTGTCGTAGCCAATACATTAAACAACATGTTTGCAAAGTTTTAACTGTTTTAGTCAAGAATTGTTTGTGTAAGAGTGCTAAAAGTTATGGATTATACATTGACTAGTAAAAAGTTCAGAAGACTGTAAAATTTTTTTTAAACAATTTTAAGCAAAAATAAAAAAAGCGTGTCGTAGCCAATACATTAAACAACATGTTTAGCAAAGTTTTAACTGTTTTAGTCAAGAATTGTTTGTGTAAGAGTGCTAAAACGTATGGATTATACATTGACTAGTAAAAAGTTCAGAAGACTGTAAAATTTTTTCTAAACAATTTTAAGCAAAAATAAAAAAAGCGTGTCGTAGCCAATACATTAAACAACATGTTTGCAAAGTTTTAACTATTTTAGTCAAGAATTGTTTGTGTAAGAGTGCTAAAACGTATGGATTATACATTGACGAAAGCAAGCATAGGTGTTTTTTAATGTAAAAAGTTCAGAAGGCTGTAAAATTTTTTCTAATCAATTTTAAGCAAAAATAAAAAAAGCGTGTCTTAGCCAATACATTAAACAACATGTTTGCAAAGTTTTAACTGTTTTAGTCAAGAATTGTTTGTGTAAGAGTGCTAAAACATATGGATTATACATTGACGAAAGCAAGCATAGGTGTTTTTTAATGTAAAAAGTTCAGAAGACTGTAAAATTTTTTCTAAAAAATTTTAAGCAAAAATAAAAAAAGCGTGTCGTAGCCAATACATTAAACAATATATTTGCAAAGTTTTAACTGTTTTAGTCAAGAATTGTTTGTGTAAGAGTGCTAAAACGTATGGATTATACATTGACGAAAGCAAGCATAGGTGTTTTTTAATGTAAAAAGTTCAGAAGGCTGTAAAATTTTTTCTAATCAATTTTAAGCAAAAATAAAAAAAGCGTGTCGTAGCCAATACATTAAACAACATGTTTGCAAAGTTTTAACTGTTTTAGTCAAGAATTGTTTGTGTAAGAGTGCTAAAACGTATGGATTATACATTGACTAGTAAAAAGTTCAGAAGACTGTAAATTTTTTTCTAATCAATTTTAAGCAAAAATAAAAAAAGCGTGTCGTAGCCAATACATTAAACAACATGTTTGCAAAGTTTTAACTGTTTTAGTCAAGAATTGTTTGTGTAAGAGTGCTAAAAGTTATGGATTATACATTGACTAGTAAAAAGTTCAGAAGACTGTAAAATTTTTTTTAAACAATTTTAAGCAAAAATAAAAAAAGCGTGTCGTAGCCAATACATTAAACAACATGTTTGCAAAGTTTTAACTGTTTTAGTCAAGAATTGTTTGTGTAAGAGTGCTAAAACGTATGGATTATACATTGACGAAAGCAAGCATAGGTGTTTTTTAATGTAAAAAGTTCAGAAGACTGTAAAATTTTTTCTAAACAAATTTAAGCAAAAATAAAAAAAGCGTGTCGTAGCTAATACATTAAACAACATATTTGCAAAGTTTTAACTGTTTTAGTCAAGAATTGTTTGTGTAAGAGTGCTAAAACGTATGGATTATACATTGACTAGTAAAAAGTTCAGAAGACTGTAAAATTTTTTTTTAAACAATTTTAAGCAAAAATAAAAAAAGTGTGTCGTAGCCAATACATTAAACAACATGTTTGCAAAGTTTTAACTGTTTTAGTCAAGAATTGTTTGTGTAAGAGTGCTAAAACGTATGGATTATACATTGACTAGTAAAAAGTTCAGAAGACTGTAAAATTTTTTCTAAACAATTTTAAGCAAAAATAAAAAAAGCGTGTCGTAGCCAATACATTAAACAACATGTTTGCAAAGTTTTAACTGTTTTAGTCAAGAATTGTTTGTGTAAGAGTGCTAAAACGTATGGATTATACATTGACGAAAGCAAGCATAGGTGTTTTTTAATGTAAAAAGTTCAGAAGACTGTAAAATTTTTTCTAAACAATTTTAAGCAAAAATAAAAAAAGCGTGTCGTAGCCATTACATTAAACAACATATTTGCAAAGTTTTAACTGTTTTAGTCAAGAATTGTTTATGTAAGAGTGCTAAAACGTATGGATTATACATTGACTAGTAAAAAGTTCAGAAGACTGTAAAATTTTTTCTAAACAATTTTAAGCAAAAATAAAAAAAGCGTGTCGTAGTAAATACATTAAACAACATGTTTGCAAAGTTTCAACTGTTTTAGTCAAGAATTGTTTGTGTAAGAGTGCTAAAACGTATGGATTATACATTGACTAGTAAAAAGTTCAGAAGACTGTAAATTTTTTTTAAACAATTTTAAGCAAAAATAAAAAAAGCGTGTTGTAGCCAATACATTAAACAATATGTTTGCAAAGTTTTAACTGTTTTAGTCAAGAATTGTTTGTGTAAGAGTGCTAAAACGTATGGATTAAACATTGACTAGTAAAAAGTTCAGAAGACTGTAAATTTTTTTCTAAACAATTTTAAGCAAAAATAAAAAAAGCGTGTCGTAGCCAATACATTAAACAACATGTTTGCAAAGTTTTAACTGTTTTAGTCAAGAATTGTTTGTGTGAGAGTGCTAAAACGTATGGATTATACATTGACGAAAGCAAGCATAGGTGTTTTTTAATGTAAAAAGTTCAGAAGGCTGTAAAATTTTTTCTAAACAAATTTAAGCAAAAATAAAAAAAGCGTGTCGTAGCTAATACATTAAACAACATATTTGCAAAGTTTTAACTGTTTTAGTCAAGAATTGTTTGTGTAAGAGTGCTAAAACGTATGGATTATACATTGACTAGTAAAAAGTTCAGAAGACTGTAAAATTTTTTTTTAAACAATTTTAAGCAAAAATAAAAAAAGTGTGTCGTAGCCAATACATTAAACAACATGTTTGCAAAGTTTTAACTGTTTTAGTCAAGAATTGTTTGTGTAAGAGTGCTAAAACGTATGGATTATACATTGACTAGTAAAAAGTTCAGAAGACTGTAAAATTTTTTCTAAACAATTTTAAGCAAAAATAAAAAAAGCGTGTCGTAGCCAATACATTAAACAACATGTTTGCAAAGTTTTAACTGTTTTAGTCAAGAATTGTTTGTGTAAGAGTGCTAAAACGTATGGATTATACATTGACGAAAGCAAGCATAGGTGTTTTTTAATGTAAAAAGTTCAGAAGACTGTAAAATTTTTTCTAAACAATTTTAAGCAAAAATAAAAAAAGCGTGTCGTAGCCATTACATTAAACAACATATTTGCAAAGTTTTAACTGTTTTAGTCAAGAATTGTTTATGTAAGAGTGCTAAAACGTATGGATTATACATTGACTAGTAAAAAGTTCAGAAGACTGTAAAATTTTTTCTAAACAATTTTAAGCAAAAATAAAAAAAGCGTGTCGTAGTAAATACATTAAACAACATGTTTGCAAAGTTTCAACTGTTTTAGTCAAGAATTGTTTGTGTAAGAGTGCTAAAACGTATGGATTATACATTGACTAGTAAAAAGTTCAGAAGACTGTAAATTTTTTTTAAACAATTTTAAGCAAAAATAAAAAAAGCGTGTTGTAGCCAATACATTAAACAATATGTTTGCAAAGTTTTAACTGTTTTAGTCAAGAATTGTTTGTGTAAGAGTGCTAAAACGTATGGATTAAACATTGACTAGTAAAAAGTTCAGAAGACTGTAAATTTTTTTCTAAACAATTTTAAGCAAAAATAAAAAAAGCGTGTCGTAGCCAATACATTAAACAACATGTTTGCAAAGTTTTAACTGTTTTAGTCAAGAATTGTTTGTGTGAGAGTGCTAAAACGTATGGATTATACATTGACGAAAGCAAGCATAGGTGTTTTTTAATGTAAAAAGTTCAGAAGGCTGTAAAATTTTTTCTAATCAATTTTAAGCAAAAATAAAAAAAGCGTGTCGTAGCCAATACATTAAACAACATGTTTGCAAAGTTTTAACTGTTTTAGTCAAGAATTGTTTGTGTAAGAGTTCTAAAACGTATGGATTATACATTGACTAGTAAAAAGTTCAGAAGACTGTAAAATTTTTTCTAAACAATTTTAAGCAAAAATAAAAAAAGCGTGTCGTAGCCTATACATTAAACAACATGTTTGCAAAGTTTTAACTGTTTTAGTCAAGAATTGTTTGTGTAAGAGTGCTAAAACGTATGGAATATACATTGACTAGTAAAAAGTTCAGAAGGCTGTAAAATTTTTTCTAATCAATTTTAAGCAAAAATAAAAAAAAGCGTGTCGTAGCCAATACATTAAACAACATGTTTGCAAAGTTTTAACTGTTTTAGTCAAGAATTGTTTGTTTAAGAGTGCTAAAACGTATGGATTATACATTGACTAGTAAAAAGTTCAGAAGACTGTAAAATTTTTTCTAAACAATTTTAATCAAAAATAAAAAAAGCGTGTCGTAGCCAATACATTAAACAACATGTTTGCAAAGTTTTAACTGTTTTAGTCAAGAATTGTTTGTGTAAGAGTGCTAAAACGTATGGATTATACATTGACTAGTAAAAAGTTCAGAAGACTGTAAAATTTTTTTTAAACAATTTTAAGCAAAAATAAAAAAAGCGTGTCGTAGCCAATACATTAAACAACATGTTTGCAAAGTTTTAACTGTTTTAGTCAAGAATTGTTTGTGTAAGAGTGCTAAAACGTATGGATTATACATTGACGAAAGCAAGCATAGGTGTTTTTTAATGTAAAAAGTTCAGAAGGCTGTAAAATTTTTTCTAATCAATTTTAAGCAAAAATAAAAAAAGCGTGTCGTAGCCAATACATTAAACAACATGTTTGCAAAGTTTTAACTGTTTTAGTCAAGAATTGTTTGTGTAAGAGTGCTAAAACGTATGGATTATACATTGACGAAAGCAAGCATAGGTGTTTTTTAATGTAAAAAGTTAAGAAGGCTGTAAAATTTTTTTTAAACAATTTTAAGCAAAAATAAAAAAAGCGTGTCGTAGCCAATACATTAAACAACATGTTTGCAAAGTTTTAACTGTTTTAGTCAAGAATTGTTTGTGTAAGATTGCTAAAACGTATGGATTATACATTGACTAGTAAAAAGTTCAGAAGACTGTAATATTTTTTCTAAACAATTTTAAGCAAAAATAAAAAAAGCGTGTCGTAGCCAATACATTAAACAACATGTTTGCAAAGTTTTAACTGTTTTAGTCAAGAATTGTTTGTGTAAAAGTGCTAAAACGTATGGATTATACATTGACGAAAGCAAGCATAGGTGTTTTTTAATGTAAAAAGTTCAGAAGGCTGTAAAATTTTTTCTAATCAATTTTAAGCAAAAATAAAAAAAGCGTGTCGTAGCCAATACATTAAACAACATGTTTGCAAAGTTTTAACTGTTTTAGTCAAGAATTGTTTGTGTAAGAGTGCTAAAACGTATGGATTATACATTGACGAAAGCAAGCATAGGTGTTTTTTAATGTAAAAAGTTCAGAAGGCTGTAAAATTTTTTCTAATCAATTTTAAGCAAAAATAAAAAAAGCGTGTCGTAGCCAATACATTAAACAACATGTTTGCAAAGTTTTAACTGTTTTAGTCAAGAATTGTTTGTGTAAGAGTGCTAAAACGTATGGATTATACATTGACGAAAGCAAGCATATGTGTTTTTTAATGTAAAAAGTTCAGAAGGCTGTAAAATTTTTTCTAATCATTTTTAAGCAAAAATAAAAAAGCGTGTCGTAGCCAATACATTAAACAACATGTTTGCAAAGTTTTAACTGTTTTAGTCAAGAATTGTTTGTGTAAGAGTGCTAAAAGGTATGGATTATACATTGACTAGTAAAAAGTTCAGAAGACTGTAAAATTTTTTTTAAACAATTTTAAGCAAAAATAAAAAAAGCGTGTCGTAGCCAATACATTAAACAACATGTTTGCAAAGTTTTAACTGTTTTAGTCAAGAATTGTTTGTGTAAAAGTGCTAAAACGTATGGATTATAAATTGACTAGTAAAAAGTTCAGAAGACTGTAAAATTTTTTCTAAACAATTTTAAGCAAAAATAAAAAAAGCGTGTCGTAGCCAATACATTAAACAACATGTTTGCAAAGTTTTAACTGTTTTAGTCAAGAATTGTTTGTGTAAGAGTGCTAAAACGTATGGATTATACATTGACGAAAGCAAGCATAGGTGTTTTTTAATGTAAAAAGTTCAGAAGGCTGTAAAATTTTTTTTAATCAATTTTAAGCAAAAAAAAAAAAGCGTGTCGTAGCCAATACATTAAACAACATGTTTGCAAAGTTTTAACTGTTTTAGTCAAGAATTGTTTGTGTAAGAGTGCTAAAACGTATGGATTATACATTGACGAAAGCAAGCATAGGTGTTTTTTAATGTAAAAAGTTCAGAAGACTGTAAAATTTTTTCTAAACAAATTTAAGCAAAAATAAAAAAAGCGTGTCGTAGCTAATACATTAAACAACATATTTGCAAAGTTTTAACTGTTTTAGTCAAGAATTGTTTGTGTAAGAGTGCTAAAACGTATGGATTATACATTGACTAGTAAAAAGTTCAGAAGACTGTAAAATTTTTTCTAAACAATTTTAAGCAAAAATAAATAAAGCGTGTCGTAGCCAATACATTAAACAACATGTTTGCAAAGTTTTAACTGTTTTAGTCAAGAATTGTTTGTGTAAGAGTGCTAAAACGTATGGATTATACATTGACGAAAGCAAGCATAGGTGTTTTTTAATGTAAAAAGTTCAGAAGACTGTAAAATTTTTTCTAAACAAATTTAAGCAAAAATAAAAAAAAGCGTGTCGTAGCTAATACATTAAACAACATATTTGCAAAGTTTTAACTGTTTTAGTCAAGAATTGTTTGTGTAAGAGTGCTAAAACGTATGGATTATACATTGACTAGTAAAAAGTTCAGAAGACTGTAAAATTTTTTCTAAACAATTTTAAGCAAAAATAAAAAAAGCGTGTCGTAGCCAATACATTAAACAACATGTTTGCAAAGTTTTAACTGTTTTAGTCAAGAATTGTTTGTGTAAGAGTGCTAAAACGTATGGATTATACATTGACTAGTAAAAAGTTCAGAAGACTGTAAAATTTTTTTTAAACAATTTTACGCAAAAATAAAAAAAGCGTGTCGTAGCCAATACATTAAACAACATGTTTGCAAAGTTTTAACTGTTTTAGTCAAGAATTGTTTGTGTAAGAGTGCTAAAACGTATGGATTATACATTGACTAGTAAAAAGTTCAGAAGACTGTAAAATTTTTTCTAAACAATTTTAAGCAAAAATAAAAAAAGCGTGTCGTAGCCAATACATTAAACAACATGTTTGCAAAGTTTTAACTGTTTTAGTCAAGAATTGTTTGTGTAAGAGTGCTAAAACGTATGGATTATACATTGACGAAAACAAGCATAGGTGTTTTTTAATGTAAAAAGTTCAGAAGGCTGTAAAATTTTTTCTAATCAATTTTAAGCAAAAATAAAAAAAGCATGTCGTAGCTAATACATTAAACAACATGTTTGCAAAGTTTTAACTGTTTTAGTCAAGAATTGTTTGTGTAAGAGTGCTAAAACGTATGGATTATACATTGACGAAAGCAAGCATAGGTGTTTTTTAATGTAAAAAGTTCAGAAGACTGTAAAATTTTTTCTAAACAATTTTAAGCAAAAATAAAAAAAGCGTGTCGTAGCCATTACATTAAACAACATGTTTGCAAAGTTTTAACTGTTTTAGTCAAGAATTGTTTATGTAAGAGTGCTAAAACGTATGGATTATACATTGACTAGTAAAAAGTTCAGAAGACTGTAAAATTTTTTCTAAACAATTTTAAGCAAAAATATAAAAAGCGTGTCGTAGCCAATACATTAAACAACATGTTTGCAAAGTTTTAACTGTTTTAGTCAAAAATTGTTTGTGTAAGAGTGCTAAAACGTATGGATTATACATTGACGAAAGCAAGCATAGGTGTTTTTTAATGTAAAAAGTTCAGAAGGCTGTAAAATTTTTTTTAATCAATTTTAAGCAAAAATAAAAAAAGCGTGTCGTAGCCAATACATTAAACAACATGTTTGCAAAGTTTTAACTGTTTTAGTCAAGAATTGTTTGTGTAAGAGTGCTAAAACGTATGGATTATACATTGACGAAAGCAAGCATAGGTGTTTTTTAATGTAAAAAGTTCAGAAGACTGTAAAATTTTTTCTAAACAAATTTAAGCAAAAATAAAAAAAGCGTGTCGTAGCTAATACATTAAACAACATATTTGCAAAGTTTTAACTGTTTTAGTCAAGAATTGTTTGTGTAAGAGTGCTAAAACGTATGGATTATACATTGACTAGTAAAAAGTTCAGAAGACTGTAAAATTTTTTCTAAACAATTTTAAGCAAAAATAAATAAAGCGTGTCGTAGCCAATACATTAAACAACATGTTTGCAAAGTTTTAACTGTTTTAGTCAAGAATTGTTTGTGTAAGAGTGCTAAAACGTATGGATTATACATTGACGAAAGCAAGCATAGGTGTTTTTTAATGTAAAAAGTTCAGAAGACTGTAAAATTTTTTCTAAACAAATTTAAGCAAAAATAAAAAAAAGCGTGTCGTAGCTAATACATTAAACAACATATTTGCAAAGTTTTAACTGTTTTAGTCAAGAATTGTTTGTGTAAGAGTGCTAAAACGTATGGATTATACATTGACTAGTAAAAAGTTCAGAAGACTGTAAAATTTTTTCTAAACAATTTTAAGCAAAAATAAAAAAAGCGTGTCGTAGCCAATACATTAAACAACATGTTTGCAAAGTTTTAACTGTTTTAGTCAAGAATTGTTTGTGTAAGAGTGCTAAAACGTATGGATTATACATTGACTAGTAAAAAGTTCAGAAGACTGTAAAATTTTTTTTAAACAATTTTACGCAAAAATAAAAAAAGCGTGTCGTAGCCAATACATTAAACAACATGTTTGCAAAGTTTTAACTGTTTTAGTCAAGAATTGTTTGTGTAAGAGTGCTAAAACGTATGGATTATACATTGACTAGTAAAAAGTTCAGAAGACTGTAAAATTTTTTCTAAACAATTTTAAGCAAAAATAAAAAAAGCGTGTCGTAGCCAATACATTAAACAACATGTTTGCAAAGTTTTAACTGTTTTAGTCAAGAATTGTTTGTGTAAGAGTGCTAAAACGTATGGATTATACATTGACGAAAACAAGCATAGGTGTTTTTTAATGTAAAAAGTTCAGAAGGCTGTAAAATTTTTTCTAATCAATTTTAAGCAAAAATAAAAAAAGCATGTCGTAGCTAATACATTAAACAACATGTTTGCAAAGTTTTAACTGTTTTAGTCAAGAATTGTTTGTGTAAGAGTGCTAAAACGTATGGATTATACATTGACGAAAGCAAGCATAGGTGTTTTTTAATGTAAAAAGTTCAGAAGACTGTAAAATTTTTTCTAAACAATTTTAAGCAAAAATAAAAAAAGCGTGTCGTAGCCATTACATTAAACAACATGTTTGCAAAGTTTTAACTGTTTTAGTCAAGAATTGTTTATGTAAGAGTGCTAAAACGTATGGATTATACATTGACTAGTAAAAAGTTCAGAAGACTGTAAAATTTTTTCTAAACAATTTTAAGCAAAAATATAAAAAGCGTGTCGTAGCCAATACATTAAACAACATGTTTGCAAAGTTTTAACTGTTTTAGTCAAAAATTGTTTGTGTAAGAGTGCTAAAACGTATGGATTATACATTGACGAAAGCAAGCATAGGTGTTTTTTAATGTAAAAAGTTCAGAAGGCTGTAAAATTTTTTTTAATCAATTTTAAGCAAAAATAAAAAAAGCGTGTCGTAGCCAATACATTAAACAACATGTTTGCAAAGTTTTAACTGTTTTAGTCAAAAATTGTTTGTGTATGAGTGCTAAAACGTATGGATTATACATTGACTAGTAAAAAGTTCAGAAGACTGTAAAATTTTTTCTAAACAATTTTAAGCAAAAATAAAAAAAGCGTGTCGTAGCCAATACATTAAACAACATGTTTGCAAAGTTTTAACTGTTTTAGTCAAGAATTGTTTGTGTAAGAGTGCTAAAACGTATGGATTATACATTGACGAAAGCAAGCATAGGTGGTTTTTAATGTAAAAAGTTCAGAAGGCTGTAAAATTTTTTCTAATCAATGTTAAGCAAAAATAAAAAAAGCGTTTTAGTCAAGAATTGTTTGTGTAAGAGTGCTAAAACGTATGGATTATACATTGACTAGTAAAAAGTTCAGAAGACTGTAAAGTTTTTTCTAAACAATTTTAAGCAAAAATAAAAAAAGCGTGTCGTAGCCAATACATTAAACAACATGTTTGCAAAGTTTTAACTGTTTTAGTCAAGAATTGTTTGTGTAAGAGTGCTAAAACGTATGGATTATACATTGACTAGTAAAAAGTTCAGAAGACTGTAAATTTTTTTTTAAACAATTTTAAGCAAAAATAAAAAAAGCGTGTCGTAGCCAATACATTAAACAACATGTTTGCAAAGTTTTAACTGTTTTAGTCAAGAATTGTTTGTGTAAGAGTGCTAAAACGTATGGATTATACATTGACGAAAGCAAGCATAGGTGTTTTTTAATGTAAAAAGTTCAGAAGGCTGTAAAATTTTTTCTAATCAATTTTAAGCAAAAATAAAAAAAGCGTGTCGTAGCCATTAAACAACATGTTTGCAAAGTTTTAACTGTTTTAGTCAAGAATTGTTTGTGTAAGAGTGCTAAAACGTATGGATTATACATTGACGAAAGCAAGCATAGGTTTTTTTAATGTAAAAAGTTCAGAAGGCTGTAAAATTTTTTTTAAACAATTTTAAGCAAAAATAAAAAAAGCGTGTCGTAGCCAATACATTAAACAACATGTTTGCAAAGTTTTAACTGTTTTAGTCAAGAATTGTTTGTGTAAGAGTGCTAAAACGTATGGATTATACATTGACTAGTAAAAAGTTCAGAAGACTGTAAAATTTTTTCTAAACAATTTTAAGCAAAAATAAAAAAAGCGTGTCGTAGCCAATACATTAAACAACATGTTTGCAAAGTTTTAACTGTTTTAGTCAAGAATTGTTTGTGTAAGAGTGCTAAAACGTATGGATTATACATTGACGAAAGCAAGCATAGGTGTTTTTTAATGTAAAAAGTTCAGAAGACTGTAGAATTTTTTCTAAACAATTTTAAGCAAAAATAAAAAAAGCGTGTCGTAGCCAATACATTAAACAACATGTTTGCAAAGTTTTAACTGTTTTAGTCAAGAATTGTTTGTGTAAGAGTGCTAAAACGTATGGATTATACATTGACGAAAGCAAGCATAGGTGTTTTTTAATGTAAAAAGTTCAGAAGGCTGTAAAATTTTTTCTAATCAATTTTAAGCAAAAATAAAAAAAGCGTGTCGTAGCCAATACATTAAACAACATGTTTGCAAAGTTTTAACTGTTTTAGTCAAGAATTGTTTGTGTAAGAGTGCTAAAACGTATGGATTATACATTGACTAGTAAAAAGTTCAGAAGACTGTAAAATTTTTTTTAAACAATTTTAAGCAAAAATAAAAAAAGCGTGTCGTAGCCAATACATTAAACAACATGTTTGCAAAGTTTTAACTGTTTTAGTCAAGAATTGTTTGTGTAAAAGTGCTAAAACGTATGGATTATACATTGACTAGTAAAAAGTTCAGAAGACTGTAAAATTTTTTCTAAACAATTTTAAGCAAAAATAAAAAAAGCGTGTCGTAGCCAATACATTAAACAACATGTTTGCAAAGTTTTAACTGTTTTAGTCAAGAATTGTTTGTGTAAGAGTGCTAAAACGTATGGATTATACATTGACGAAAGCAAGCATAGGTGTTTTTTAATGTAAAAAGTTCAGAAGGCTGTAAAATTTTTTTTAATCAATTTTAAGAAAAAATAAAAAAAAGCGTGTCGTAGCCAATACATTAAACAACATGTTTGCAAAGTTTTAACTGTTTTAGTCAAAAATTGTTTGTGTATGAGTGCTAAAACGTATGAATTATACATTGACTAGTAAAAAGTTCAGAAGACTGTAAAATTTTTTCTAAACAATTTTAAGCAAAAATAAAAAAAGCGTGTCGTAGCCAATACATTAAACAACATGTTTGCAAAGTTTTAACTGTTTTAGTCAAGAATTGTTTGTGTAAGAGTGCTAAAACGTATGGATTATACATTGACGAAAGCAAGCATAGGTGTTTTTTAATGTAAAAAGTTCAGAAGACTGTAAAACTTTTTCTAAACAAATTTAAGCAAAAATAAAAAAAGCGTGTCGTAGCTAATACATTAAACAACATATTTGCAAAGTTTTAACTGTTTTAGTCAAGAATTGTTTGTGTAAGAGTGCTAACACGTATGGATTATACATTGACTAGTAAAAAGTTCAGAAGACTGTAAAATTTTTTTTAAACAATTTTAAGCAAAAATAAAAAAAGTGTGTCGTAGCCAATACATTAAACAACATGTTTGCAAAATTTTAACTGTTTTAGTCAAGAATTGTTTGTGTAAGAGTGCTAAAACGTATGGATTATACATTGACTAGTAAAAAGTTCAGAAGACTGTAAAATTTTTTCTAAACAATTTTAAGCAAAAATAAAAAAAGCGTGTCGTAGCCAATACATTAAACAACATGTTTGCAAAGTTTTAACTGTTTTAGTCAAGAATTGTTTGTGTAAGAGTGCTAAAACGTATGGATTATACATTGACGATAGCAAGCATAGGTGTTTTTAAATGTAAAAAGTTCAGAAGACTGTAAAATTTTTCTAAACAAATTTAAGCAAAAATAAAAAAAGCGTGTCGTAGCTAATACATTAAACAACATATTTGCAAAGTTTTAACTGTTTTAGTCAAGAATTGTTTGTGTAAGAGTGCTAAAACGTATGGATTATACATTGACTAGTAAAAAGTTCAGAAGACTGTAAAATTTTTTATAAACAATTTTAAGCAAAAATAAAAAAAGCGTGTCGTAGCCAATACATTAAACAACATGTTTGCAAAGTTTTAACTGTTTTAGTCAAGAATTGTTTGTGTAAGAGTGCTAAAACGTATGGATTATACATTGACTAGTAAAAAGTTCAGAAGACTGTAAAATTTTTTCTAAACAATTTTAAGCAAAAATAAAAAAAGCGTGTCGTAGCCAATACATTAAACAACATGTTTGCAAAGTTTTAACTGTTTTAGTCAAGAATTGTTTGTGTAAGAGTGCTAAAACGTATGGATTATACATTAACGAAAGCAAGCATAGGTGTTTTTTAATGTAAAAAGTTCAGAAGACTGTAAAATTTTTTCTAAACAAATTTAAGCAAAAATAAAAAAAGCGTGTCGTAGCTAATACATTAAACAACATATTTGCAAAGTTTTAACTGTTTTAGTCAAGAATTGTTTGTGTAAGAGTGCTAAAACGTATGGATTATACATTGACTAGTAAAAAGTTCAGAAGACTGTAAAATTTTTTTTTAACAATTTTAAGCAAAAATAAAAAAAAACGTATCGTAGCCAATACATTAAACAACATGTTTGCAAAGTTTTAACTGTTTTAGTCAAGAATTGTTTGTGTAAGAGTGCTAAAACGTATGGATTATACATTGACTAGTAAAAAGTTCAGAAGACTGTAAAATTTTTTCTAAACAATTTTAAGCAAAAATAAAAAAAGCGTGTCGTAGCCAATACATTAAACAACATGTTTGCAAAGTTTTAACTGTTTTAGTCAAGAATTGTTTGTGTAAGAGTGCTAAAACGTATGGATTATACATTGACGAAAGCAAGCATAGGTATTTTTTAATGTAAAAAGTTCAGAAGGCTGTAAAATTTTTTCTAATCAATTTTAAGCAAAAATAAAAAAAGCGTGTCGTAGCCAATACATTAAACAACATGTTTGCAAAGTTTTAACTGTTTTAGTCAAGAATTGTTTGTGTAAGAGTGCTAAAACGTATGGATTATACATTGACGAAAGCAAGCATAGGTGTTTTTTAATGTAAAAAGTTCAGAAGACTGTAAAATTTTTTCTAAACAATTTTAAGCAAAAATAAAAAAAGCGTGTCGTAGCCATTACATTAAACAACATGTTTGCAAAGTTTTAACTGTTTTAGTCAAGAATTGTTTATGTAAGAGTGCTAAAACGTATGGATTATACATTGACTAGTAAAAAGTTCAGAAAACTGTAAAATTTTTTCTAAACAATTTTAAGCAAAAATAAAAAAAGCGTGTCGTAGCCAATACATTAAACAACATGTTTGCAAAGTTTCAACTGTTTTAGTCAAGAATTGTTTGTGTAAGAGTGCTAAAACGTATGGATTATACATTGACTAGTAAAAAGTTCAGAAGACTGTAAATTTTTTTTAAACAATTTTAAGCAAAAATAAAAAAAGCGTGTCGTAGCCAATACATTAAACAACATGTTTGCAAAGTTTTAACTGTTTTAGTCAAGAATTGTTTGTGTAAGAGTGCTAAAACGTATGGATTATACATTGACTAGTAAAATGTTCAGAAGACTGTAAAATTTTTTCTTAACAATTTTAAGCAAAAATAAAAAAAGCGTGTCGTAGCCAATACATTAAACAACATGTTTGCAAAGTTTTAACTGTTTTAGTCAAGAATTGTTTGTGTAAGAGTGCTAAAACGTATGGATTATACATTGACGAAAGCAAGCATAGGTGTTTTTTAATGTAAAAAGTTCAGAAGGCTGTAAAATTTTTTCTAATCAATTTTAAGCAAAAATAAAAAAAGCTTGTCGTAGCCAATACATTAAACAACATGTTTGCAAAGTTTTAACTGTTTTAGTCAAGAATTGTTTGTGTAAGAGTGCTAAAACGTATGGATTATACATTGACGAAAGCAAGCATAGGTGTTTTTTAATGTAAAAAGTTCAGAAGACTGTAAAATTTTTTCTAAACAATTTTAAGCAAAAATAAAAAAAAGCGTGTCGTAGCCATTACATTAAACAACATGTTTGCAAAGTTTTAACTGTTTTAGTCAAGAATTGTTTATGTAAGAGTGCTAAAACGTATGGATTATACATTGACTAGTAAAAAGTTCAGAAGACTGTAAAATTTTTTCTAAACAATTTTAAGCAAAAATAAAAAAAGCGTGTCGTAGCCAATACATTAAACAACATGTTTGCAAAGTTTTAACTGTTTTAGTCAAGAATTGTTTGTGTAAGAGTGCTAAAACGTATGGATTACACATTGACGAAAGCAAGCATAGGTGTTTTTTAATGTAAAAAGTTCAGAAGACTGTAAAATTTTTTCTAAAAAATTTTAAGCAAAAATAAAAAAAGCGTGTCGTAGCCAATACATTAAACAACATGTTTGCAAAGTTTTAACTGTTTTAGTCAAGAATTGTTTGTGTAAGAGTGCTAAAACGTATGGATTATACATTGACGAAAGCAAGCATAGGTGTTTTTTAATGTAAAAAGTTCAGAAGACTGTAAAATTTTTCTAAAAAATTTTAAGCAAAAATAAAAAAAGCGTGTCGTAGCCAATACATTAAACAACATATTTGCAAAGTTTTAACTGTTTTAGTCAAGAATTGTTTGTGTAAGAGTGCTAAAACGTATGGATTATACATTGACTAGTAAAAAGTTCAGAAGACTGTAAAATTTTTTTTAAACAATTTTAAGCAAAAATAAAAAAAGCGTGTCGTAGCCAATACATTAAACAACATGTTTGCAAAGTTTTAACTGTTTTAGTCAAGAATTGTTTGTGTAAGAGTGCTAAAACGTATGGATTATACATTGACGAAAGCAAGCATAGGTGTTTTTTAATGTAAAAAGTTCAGAAGGCTGTAAAATTTTTTCTAAACAATTTTAAGCAAAAATAAAAAAAGCGTGTCGTAGCCAATACATTAAACAACATGTTTGCAAAGTTTTAACTGTTTTAGTCAAGAATTGTTTGTGTAAGAGTGCTAAAACGTATGGATTATACATTGACGAAAGCAAGCATAGGTGTTTTTTAATGTAAAAAGTTCAGAAGGCTGTAAAATTTTTTTAAACAATTTTAAGCAAAAATAAAAAAAGCGTGTCGTAGCCAATACATTAAACAACATGTTTGCAAAGTTTTAACTGTTTTAGTCAAGAATTGTTTGTGTAAGAGTGCTAAAACGTATGGATTATACATTGACTAGTAAAAAGTTCAGAAGACTGTAAAATTTTTTTTAATCAATTTTAAGCAAAAATAAAAAAAGCGTGTCGTAGCCAATACATTAAACAACATGTTTGCAAAGTTTTAACTGTTTTAGTCAAGAATTGTTTGTGTAAGAGTAGTGAAACGTATGGATTATACATTGACGAAAGCAAGCATAGGTGTTTTTTAATGTAAAAAGTTCAGAAGGCTGTAAAATTTTTTCTAATCAATTTTAAGCAAAAATAAAAACAGCGTGTCGTAGCCAATACATTAAACAACATGTTTGCAAAGTTTTAACTGTTTTAGTCAAGAATTGTTTGTGTAAGAGTGCTAAAAGGTATGGATTATACATTGACTAGTAAAAAGTTCAGAAGACTGTAAAATTTTTTTTAATCAATTTTAAGCAAAAATAAAAAAAGCGTGTCGTAGCCAATACATTAAACAACATGTTTGCAAAGTTTTAACTGTTTTAGTCAAGAATTGTTTGTGTAAGAGTGCTAAAACGTATGGATTATACATTGACTAGTAAAAAGTTCAGAAGACTGTAAAATTTTTTTAAACAATTTTAAGCAAAAATAAAAAAAGCGTGTCGTAGCCAATACATTAAACAACATGTTTGCAAAGTTTTAACTGTTTTAGTCAAGAATTGTTTGTGTAAGAGTGCTAAAACGTATGGATTATACATTGACGAAAGCAAGCATTGGTGTTTTTTAATGTAAAAAGTTCAGAAGGCTGTAAAATTTTTTTTAATCAATTTTAAGCAAAAATAAAAAAAGCGTGTCGTAGCCAATACATTAAACAACATGTTTGCAAAGTTTTAAATGTTTTAGTCAAAAATTGTTTGTGTATGAGTGCTAAAACGTATGGATTATACATTGACTAGTAAAAAGTTCAGAAGACTGTAAAATTTTTCTAAACAATTTTAAGCAAAAATAAAAAAAGCGTGTCGTAGCCAATACATTAAACAACATGTTTGCAAAGTTTTAACTGTTTTAGTCAAGAATTGTTTGTGTAAGAGTGCTAAAACGTATGGATTATACATTGACTAGTAAAAAGTTCAGAAGACTGTAAAATTTTTTCTAAACAATTTTAAGCAAAAATAAAAAAAGCGTGTCGTAGCCAATACATTAAACAACATGTTTGCAAAGTTTTAACTGTTTTAGTCAAGAATTGTTTGTGTAAGAGTGCTAAAACGTATGGATTATACATTGACGAAAGCAAGCATTGGTGTTTTTTAATGTAAAAAGTTCAGAAGGCTGTAAAATTTTTTTTAATCAATTTTAAGCAAAAATAAAAAAAGCGTGTCGTAGCCAATACATTAAACAACATGTTTGCAAAGTTTTAACTGTTTTAGTCAAAAATTGTTTGTGTATGAGTGCTAAAACGTATGGATTATACATTGACTAGTAAAAAGTTCAGAAGACTGTAAAATTTTTTCTAAACAATTTTAAGCAAAAATAAAAAAAGCGTGTCGTAGCCAATACATTAAACAACATGTTTGCAAAGTTTTAACTGTTTTAGTCAAGAATTGTTTGTGTAAGAGTGCTAAAACGTATGGATTATACATTGACGAAAGCAAGCATAGGTGTTTTTTAATGTAAAAAGTTCAGAAGACTGTAAAATTTTTTCTAAACAAATTTAAGCAAAAATAAAAAAAGCGTGTCGTAGCCAATACATTAAACAACATATTTGCAAAGTTTTAACTGTTTTAGTCAAGAATTGTTTGTGTAAGAGTGCTAAAACGTATGGATTATACATTGACTAGTAAAAAGTTCAGAAGACTGTAAAATTTTTTCTAAACAATTTTAAGCAAAAATAAAAAAAGCGTGTCGTAGCCAATACATTAAACAACATGTTTGCAAAGTTTTAACTGTTTTAGTCAAGAATTGTTTGTGTAAGAGTGCTAAAACGTATGGATTATACATTGACGAAAGCAAGCATAGGTGTTTTTTAATGTAAAAAGTTCAGAAGGCTGTAAAATTTTTTCTAATCAATTTTAAGCAAAAATAAAAACAGTGTGTCGTAGCCAATACATTAAACAACATATTTGCAAAGTTTTAACTGTTGTAGTCAAGAATTGTTTCTGTAAGAGTGCTAAAACGTATGGATTATACATTTGGTAGTAAAAAGTTCAGAAGACTGTAAAATTTTTTCTAAACAATTTTAAGCAAAAATAAAAAAAGCGTGTCGTAGCCAATACATTAAACAACATGTTTGCAAAGTTTTAACTGTTTTAGTCAAGAATTGTTTGTGTAAGAGTGCTAAAACGTATGGATTATACATTGACTAGTAAAAAGTTCAGAAGACTGTAAAATTTTTTTAAACAATTTTAAACAAAAATAAAAAAAGCGTGTCGTAGCCAATACATTAAACAACATGTTTGCAAAGTTTTAACTGTTTTAGTCAAGAATTGTTTGTGTAAGAGTGCTAAAACGTATGGATTATACATTGACGAAAGCAAGCATTGGTGTTTTTTAATGTAAAAAGTTCAGAAGGCTGTAAAATTTTTTTTAATCAATTTTAAGCAAAAATAAAAAAAGCGTGTCGTAGCCAATACATTAAACAACATGTTTGCAAAGTTTTAACTGTTTTAGTCAAAAATTGTTTGTGTATGAGTGCTAAAACGTATGGATTATACATTGACTAGTAAAAAGTTCAGAAGACTGTAAAATTTTTTCTAAACAATTTTAAGCAAAAATAAAAAAAGCGTGTCGTAGCCAATACATTAAACAACATGTTTGCAAAGTTTTAACTGTTTTAGTCAAGAATTGTTTGTGTAAGAGTGCTAAAACGTATGGATTATACATTGACTAGTAAAAAGTTCAGAAGACTGTAAAATTTTTTCTAAACAATTTTAAGCAAAAATAAAAAAAGCGTGTCGTAGCCAATACATTAAACAACATGTTTGCAAAGTTTTAACTGTTTTAGTCAAGAATTGTTTGTGTAAGAGTGCTAAAACGTATGGATTATACATTGACGAAAGCAAGCATAGGTGTTTTTTAATGTAAAAAGTTCAGAAGACTGTAAAATTTTTTCTAAACAAATTTAAGCAAAAATAAAAAAAGCGTGTCGTAGCCAATACATTAAACAACATATTTGCAAAGTTTTAACTGTTTTAGTCAAGAATTGTTTGTGTAAGAGTGCTAAAACGTATGGATTATACATTGACTAGTAAAAAGTTCAGAAGACTGTAAAATTTTTTTTTAAACAATTTTAAGCAAAAATAAAAAAAGCGTGTCGTAGCCAATACATTAAACAACATGTTTGCAAAGTTTTAACTGTTTTAGTCAAGAATTGTTTGTGTAAGAGTGCTAAAACGTATGGATTATACATTGACTAGTAAAAAGTTCAGAAGACTGTAAAATTTTTTATAAACAATTTTAAGCAAAAATAAAAAAAGCGTGTCGTAGCCAATACATTAAACAACATGTTTGCAAAGTTTTAACTGTTTTAGTCAAGAATTGTTTGTGTAAGAGTGCTAAAACGTATGGATTATACATTGACTAGTAAAAAGTTCAGAAGACTGTAAAATTTTTTCTAAACAATTTTAAGCAAAAATAAAAAAAGCGTGTCGTAGCCAATACATTAAACAACATGTTTGCAAAGTTTTAACTGTTTTAGTCAAGAATTGTTTGTGTAAGAGTGCTAAAACGTATGGATTATACATTGACGAAAGCAAGCATAGGTGTTTTTTAATGTAAAAAGTTCAGAAGACTGTAAAATTTTTTCTAAACAATTTTAAGCAAAAATAAAAAAAGCGTGTCGTAGCCAATACATTAAACAACATGTTTGCAAAGTTTTAACTGTTTTAGTCAAGAATTGTTTGTGTAAGAGTGCTAAAACGTATGGATTATACAATGACGAAAGCAAGCATAGGTGTTTTTTAATGTAAAAAGTTCAGAAGGCTGTAAAATTTTTTCTAATCAATTTTAAGCAAAAATAAAAAAAGCGTGTCGTAGCCAATACATTAAACAACATGTTTGCAAAGTTTTAACTGTTTTAGTCAAGAATTGTTTGTGTAAGAGTGCTAAAAGCTATGGATTATACATTGACTAGTAAAAAGTTCAGAAGACTGTAAAATTTTTTTTAAACAATTTTAAGCAAAAATAAAAAAAGCGTGTCGTAGCCAATACATTAAACAACATGTTTGCAAAGTTTTAACTGTTTTAGTCAAGAATTGTTTGTGTAAGAGTGCTAAAACGTATGGATTATACATTGACGAAAGCAAGCATAGGTGTTTTTTAATGTAAAAAGTTCAGAAGACTGTAAAATTTTTTCTAAACAATTTTAAGCAAAAATAAAAAAAGCGTGTCGTAGCCAATAAATACATTAAACAACATGTTTGCAAAGTTTTAACTGTTTTAGTCAAGAATTGTTTGTGTAAGAGTGCTAAAACGTATGGATTATACATTGACGAAAGCAAGCATAGGTGTGTTTTAATGTAAAAAGTTCAGAAGGCTGTAAAATTTTTTCTAATCAATTTTAAGCAAAAATAAAAAAAGTGTGTCGTAGCCAATACATTAAACAACATGTTTGCAAAGTTTTAACTGTTTTAGTCAAGAATTGTTTGTGTAAGAGTGCTAAAACGTATGGATTATACATTGACTAGTAAAAAGTTCAGAAGACTGTAAAATTTTTTTTAAACAATTTTAAGCAAAAATAAAAAAAGCGTGTCGTAGCCAATACATTAAACAACATGTTTGCAAAGTTTTAACTGTTTTAGTCAAGAATTGTTTGTGTAAAAGTGCTAAAACGTATGGATTATACATTGACTAGTAAAAAGTTCAGAAGACTGTAAAATTTTTTCTAAACAATTTTAAGCAAAAATAAAAAAAACGTGTCGTAGCCAATACATTAAACAACATGTTTGCAAAGTTTTAACTGTTTTAGTCAAGAATTGTTTGTGTAAGAGTGCTAAAACGTATGGATTATACATTGACGAAAGCAAGCATAGGTGTTTTTTAATGTAAAAAGTTCAGAAGGCTGTAAAATTTTTTCTAATCAATTTTAAGCAAAAATAAAAAAAGCGTGTCGTAGCCAATACATTAAACAACATGTTTGCAAAGTTTTAACTGTTTTAGTCAAGAATTGTTTGTGTAAGAGTGCTAAAACGTATGGATTATACATTGACTAGTAAAAAGTTCAGAAGACTGTAAAATTTTTTTAAAACAATTTTAAGCAAAAATAAAAAAAGCGTGTCGTAGCCAATACATTAAACAACATGTTTGCAAAGTTTTAACTGTTTTAGTCAAGAATTGTTTGTGTAAAAGTGCTAAAACGTATGGATTATACATTGACTAGTAAAAAGTTCAGAAGACTGTAAAATTTTTTCTAAACAATTTTAAGCAAAAATAAAAAAAGCGTGTCGTAGCCAATACATTAAACAACATGTTTGCAAAGTTTTAACTGTTTTAGTCAAGAATTGTTTGTGTAAGAGTGCTAAAACGTATGGATTATACATTGACGAAAGCAAGCATAGGTGTTTTTTAATGTAAAAAGTTCAGAAGGCTGTATAATTTTTTTTAATCAATTTTAAGCAAAAATAAAAAAAGCGTGTCGTAGCCAATACATTAAACAACATGTTTGCAAAGTTTTAACTGTTTTAGTCAAAAATTGTTTGTGTATGAGTGCTAAAACGTATGGATTATACATTGATTAGTAAAAAGTTCAGAAGACTGTAAAATTTTTTCTAAACAATTTTAAGCAAAAATAAAAAAAGCGTGTCGTAGCCAATACATTAAACAACATGTTTGCAAAGTTTTAACTGTTTTAGTCAAGAATTGTTTGTGTAAGAGTGCTAAAACGTATGGATTATACATTGACGATAGCAAGCATAGGTGTTTTTTAATGTAAAAAGTTCAGAAGACTGTAAAATTTTTTCTAAACAAATTTAAGCAAAAATAAAAAAAGCGTGTCGTAGCTAATACATTAAACAACATATTTGCAAAGTTTTAACTGTTTTAGTCAAGAATTGTTTGTGTAAGAGTGCTAAAACGTATGGATTATACATTGACTAGTAAAAAGTTCAGAAGACTGTAAATATTTTTATAAACAATTTTAAGCAAAAATAAAAAAAGCGTGTCGTAGCCAATACATTAAACAACATGTTTGCAAAATTTTAACTGTTTTAGTCAAAAATTGTTTGTGTATGAGTGCTAAAACGTATGGATTATACATTGACTAGTAAAAAGTTCAGAAGACTGTAAAATTTTTTCTAAACAATTTTAAGCAAAAATAAAAAAAGCGTGTCGTAGCCAATACATTAAACAACATGTTTGCAAAGTTTTAACTGTTTTAGTCAAGAATTGTTTGTGTAAGAGTGCTAAAACGTATGGATTATACATTGACTAGTAAAAAGTTCAGAAGACTGTAAAATTTTTTTTAAACAATTTTAAGCAAAAATAAAAAAAGCGTGTCGTAGCCAATACATTAAACAACATGTTTGCAAAGTTTTAACTGTTTTAGTCAAGAATTGTTTGTGTAAGAGTGCTAAAACGTATGGATTATACATTGACGAAAGCAAGCATAGGTGTTTTTTAATGTAAAAAGTTCAGAAGACTGTAAAATTTTTTCTAAACAATTTTAAGCAAAAATAAAAAAAGCGTGTCGTAGCCAATACATTAAACAACATGTTTGCAAAGTTTTAACTGTTTTAGTCAAGAATTGTTTGTGTAAGAGTGCTAAAACGTATGGATTATACATTGACGAAAGCAAGCATAGGTGTGTTTTAATGTAAAAAGTTCAGAAGGCTGTAAAATTTTTTCTAATCAATTTTAAGCAAAAATAAAAAAAGCGTGTCGTAGCCAATACATTAAACAACATGTTTGCAAAGTTTTAACTGTTTTAGTCAAGAATTGTTTGTGTAAGAGTGCTAAAACGTATGGATTATACATTGACTAGTAAAAAGTTCAGAAGACTGTAAAATTTTTTTTAAACAATTTTAAGCAAAAATAAAAAAAGCGTGTCGTAGCCAATACATTAAACAACATGTTTGCAAAGTTTTAACTGTTTTAGTCAAGAATTGTTTGTGTAAAAGTGCTAAAACGTATGGATTATACATTGACTAGTAAAAAGTTCAGAAGACTGTAAAATTTTTTCTAAACAATTTTAAGCAAAAATAAAAAAAGCGTGTCGTAGCCAATACATTAAACAACATGTTTGCAAAGTTTTAACTGTTTTAGTCAAGAATTGTTTGTGTAAGAGTGCTAAAACGTATGGATTATACATTGACGAAAGCAAGCATAGGTGTTTTTTAATGTAAAAAGTTCAGAAGGCTGTAAAATTTTTTCTAATCAATTTTAAGCAAAAATAAAAAAAGCGTGTCGTAGCCAATACATTAAACAACATGTTTGCAAAGTTTTAACTGTTTTAGTCAAGAATTGTTTGTGTAAGAGTGCTAAAACGTATGGATTATACATTGACTAGTAAAAAGTTCAGAAGACTGTAAAATTTTTTTTAAACAATTTTAAGCAAAAATAAAAAAAGCGTGTCGTAGCCAATACATTAAACAACATGTTTGCAAAGTTTTAACTGTTTTAGTCAAAAATTGTTTGGGTATGAGTGCTAAAACGTATGGATTATACATTGATTAGTAAAAAGTTCAGAAGACTGTAAAATTTTTTCTAAACAATTTTAAGCAAAAATAAAAAAAGCGTGTCGTAGCCAATACATTAAACAACATGTTTGCAAAGTTTTAACTGTTTTAGTCAAGAATTGTTTGTGTAAGAGTGCTAAAACGTATGGATTATACATTGACGATAGCAAGCATAGGTGTTTTTTAATGTAAAAAGTTCAGAAGACTGTAAAATTTTTTCTAAACAAATTTAAGCAAAAATAAAAAAAGCGTGTCGTAGCTAATACATTAAACAACATATTTGCAAAGTTTTAACTGTTTTAGTCAAGAATTGTTTGTGTAAGAGTGCTAAAACGTATGGATTATACATTGACTAGTAAAAAGTTCAGAAGACTGTAAATATTTTTATAAACAATTTTAAGCAAAAATAAAAAAAGCGTGTCGTAGCCAATACATTAAACAACATGTTTGCAAAATTTTAACTGTTTTAGTCAAAAATTGTTTGTGTATGAGTGCTAAAACGTATGGATTATACATTGACTAGTAAAAAGTTCAGAAGACTGTAAAATTTTTTCTAAACAATTTTAAGCAAAAATAAAAAAAGCGTGTCGTAGCCAATACATTAAACAACATGTTTGCAAAGTTTTAACTGTTTTAGTCAAGAATTGTTTGTGTAAGAGTGCTAAAACGTATGGATTATACATTGACGATAGCAAGCATAGGTGTTTTTTAATGTAAAAAGTTCAGAAGACTGTAAAATTTTTTCTAAACAAATTTAAGCAAAAATAAAAAAAGCGTGTCGTAGCTAATACATTAAACAACATATTTGCAAAGTTTTAACTGTTTTAGTCAAGAATATTTTTGTGTAAGAGTGCTAAAATGTATGGATTATACATTGACTAGTAAAAAGTTCAGAAGACTGTAAAATTTTTTTTAAACAATTTTAAGCAAAAATAAAAAAAGCGTGTCGTAGCCAATACATTAAACAACATGTTTGCAAAGTTTTAACTGTTTTAGTCAAAAATTGTTTGGGTATGAGTGCTAAAACGTATGGATTATACATTGATTAGTAAAAAGTTCAGAAGACTGTAAAATTTTTTCTAAACAATTTTAAGCAAAAATAAAAAAAGCGTGTCGTAGCCAATACATTAAACAACATGTTTGCAAAGTTTTAACTGTTTTAGTCAAGAATTGTTTGTGTAAGAGTGCTAAAACGTATGGATTATACATTGACGATAGCAAGCATAGGTGTTTTTTAATGTAAAAAGTTCAGAAGACTGTAAAATTTTTTCTAAACAAATTTAAGCAAAAATAAAAAAAGCGTGTCGTAGCTAATACATTAAACAACATGTTTGCAAAGTTTTAACTGTTTTAGTCAAGAATTGTTTGTGTAAGAGTGCTAAAACGTATGGATTATACATTGACTAGTAAAAAGTTCAGAAGACTGTAAAATTTTTTATAAACAATTTTAAGCAAAAATAAAAAAAGCGTGTCGTAGCCAATACATTAAACAACATGTTTGCAAAATTTTAACTGTTTTAGTCAAAAATTGTTTGTGTATGAGTGCTAAAACGTATGGATTATACATTGACTAGTAAAAAGTTCAGAAGACTGTAAAATTTTTTCTAAACAATTTTAAGCAAAAATAAAAAAAGCGTGTCGTAGCCAATACATTAAACAACATGTTTGCAAAGTTTTAACTGTTTTAGTCAAGAATTGTTTGTGTAAGAGTGCTAAAACGTATGGATTATACATTGACGATAGCAAGCATAGGTGTTTTTTAATGTAGAAAGTTCAGAAGACTGTAAAATTTTTTCTAAACAAATTTAAGCAAAAATAAAAAAAGCGTGTCGTAGCTAATACATTAAACAACATATTTGCAAAGTTTTAACTGTTTTAGTCAAGAATTGTTTGTGTAAGAGTGCTAAAATGTATGGATTATACATTGACTAGTAAAAAGTTCAGAAGACTGTAAAATTTTTTTTAAACAATTTTAAGCAAAAATAAAAAAAGCGTGTCGTAGCCAATACATTAAACAACATGTTTGCAAAGTTTTAACTGTTTTAGTCAAGAATTGTTTGTGTAAGAGTGCTAAAACGTATGGATTATACATTGACTAGTAAAAAGTTCAGAAGACTGTAAAATTTTTTCTAAACAATTTTAAGCAAAAATAAAAAAAGCGTGTCGTAGCCAATACATTAAACAACATGTTTGCAAAGTTTTAACTGTTTTAGTCAAGAATTGTTTGTGTAAGAGTGCTAAAACGTATGGATTATACATTGACGAAAGCAAGCATAGGTGTTTTTTAATGTAAAAAGTTCAGAAGACTGTAAAATTTTTTCTAAACAATTTTAAGCAAAAATAAAAAAAGCGTGTCGTAGCCAATACATTAAACAACATGTTTGCAAAGTTTTAACTGTTTTAGTCAAGAATTGTTTGTGTAAGAGTGCTAACGGTATGGATTATACAATGACGAAAGCAAGCATAGGTGTTTTTTAATGTAAAAAGTTCAGAAGGCTGTAAAATTTTTTCTAATCAATTTTAAGCAAAAATAAAAAAAGCGTGTCGTAGCCAATACATTAAACAACATGTTTGCAAAGTTTTAACTGTTTTAGTCAAGAATTGTTTGTGTAAGAGTGCTAAAAGCTATGGATTATACATTGACTAGTAAAAAGTTCAGAAGACTGTAAAATTTTTTTTAAACAATTTTAAGCAAAAATAAAAAAAGCGTGTCGTAGCCAATACATTAAACAACATGTTTGCAAAGTTTTAACTGTTTTAGTCAAGAATTGTTTGTGTAAGAGTGCTAAAACGTATGGATTATACATTGACTAGTAAAAAGTTCAGAAGACTGTAAAATTTTTTTAAAACAATTTTAAGCAAAAATAAAAAAAGCGTGTCGTAGCCAATACATTAAACAACATGTTTGCAAAGTTTTAACTGTTTTAGTCAAGAATTGTTTGTGTAAAAGTGCTAAAACGTATGGATTATACATTGACTAGTAAAAAGTTCAGAAGACTGTAAAATTTTTTCTAAACAATTTTAAGCAAAAATAAAAAAAGCGTGTCGTAGCCAATACATTAAACAACATGTTTGCAAAGTTTTAACTGTTTTAGTCAAGAATTGTTTGAGTAAGAGTGCTAAAACGTATGGATTATACATTGACGAAAGCAAGCATAGGTGTTTTTTAATGTAAAAAGTTCAGAAGGCTGTAAAATTTTTTTTAATCAATTTTAAGCAAAAATAAAAAAAGCGTGTCGTAGCCAATACATTAAACAACATGTTTGCAAAGTTTTAACTGTTTTAGTCAAAAATTGTTTGTGTATGAGTGCTAAAACGTATGGATTATACATTGACTAGTAAAAAGTTCAGAAGACTGTAAAATTTTTTCTAAACAATTTTAAGCAAAAATAAAAAAAGCGTGTCGTAGCCAATACATTAAACAACATGTTTGCAAAGTTTTAACTGTTTTAGTCAAGAATTGTTTGTGTAAGAGTGCTAAAACGTATGGATTATACATTGACGATAGCAAGCATAGGTGTTTTTTAATGTAAAAGTTCAGAAGACTGTAAAATTTTTTCTAAACAAATTTAAGCAAAAATAAAAAAAGCGTGTCGTAGCCAATACATTAAACAACATGTTTGCAAAGTTTTAACTGTTTTAGTCAAGAATTGTTTGTGTAAGAGTGCTAAAACGTATGGATTATACATTGACTAGTAAAAAGTTCAGAAGACTGTAAAATTTTTTATAAACAATTTTAAGCAAAAATAAAAAAAGCGTGTCGTAGCCAATACATTAAACAACATGTTTGCAAAGTTTTAACTGTTTTAGTCAAGAATTGTTTGTGTAAGAGTGCTAAAACGTATGGATTATACATTGACTAGTAAAAAGTTCAGAAGACTGTAAAATTTTTTTTAAACAATTTTAAGCAAAAATAAAAAAAGCGTGTCGTAGCCAATACATTAAACAACATGTTTGCAAAGTTTTAACTGTTTTAGTCAAGAATTGTTTGTGTAAGAGTGCTAAAACGTATGGATTATACATTGACGAAAGCAAGCATAGGTGTTTTTTAATGTAAAAAGTTCAGAAGACTGTAAAATTTTTTCTAAACAATTTTAAGCAAAAATAAAAAAAGCGTGTCGTAGCCAATACATTAAACAACATGTTTGCAAAGTTTTAACTGTTTTAGTCAAGAATTGTTTGTGTAAGAGTGCTAAAACGTATGGATTATACATTGACGAAAGCAAGCATAGGTGTTTTTTAATGTAAAAAGTTCAGAAGGCTGTAAAATTTTTTCTAATCAATTTTAAGCAAAAATAAAAAAAGCGTGTCGTAGCCAATACATTAAACAACATGTTTGCAAAGTTTTAACTGTTTTAGTCAAGAATTGTTTGTGTAAGAGTGCTAAAACGTATGGATTATACATTGACTAGTAAAAAGTTCAGAAGACTGTAAAATTTTTTTTAAACAATTTTAAGCAAAAATAAAAAAAGCGTGTCGTAGCCAATACATTAAACAACATGTTTGCAAAGTTTTAACTGTTTTAGTCAAGAATTGTTTGTGTAAAAGTGCTAAAACGTATGGATTATACATTGACTAGTAAAAAGTTCAGAAGACTGTAAATTTTTTTCTAAACAATTTTAAGCAAAAATAAAAAAAGCGTGTCGTAGCCAATACATTAAACAACATGTTTGCAAAGTTTTAACTGTTTTAGTCAAGAATTGTTTGTGTAAGAGTGCTAAAACGTATGGATTATACATTGACGATAGCAAGCATAGGTGTTTTTTAATGTAAAAAGTTCAGAAGACTGTAAAATTTTTTCTAAACAAATTTAAGCAAAAATAAAAAAAGCGTGTCGTAGCTAATACATTAAACAACATATTTGCAAAGTTTTAACTGTTTTAGTCAAGAATTGTTTGTGTAAGAGTGCTAAAACGTATGGATTATACATTGACTAGTAAAAAGTTCAGAAGACTGTAAAATTTTTTATAAACAATTTTAAGCAAAAATAAAAAAAGCGTGTCGTAGCCAATACATTAAACAACATGTTTGCAAAATTTTAACTGTTTTAGTCAAAAATTGTTTGTGTATGAGTGCTAAAACGTATGGATTATACATTGACTAGTAAAAAGTTCAGAAGACTGTAAAATTTTTTCTAAACAATTTTAAGCAAAAATAAAAAAAGCGTGTCGTAGCCAATACATTAAAAAACATGTTTGCAAAGTTTTAACTGTTTTAGTCAAGAATTGTTTGTGTAAGAGTGCTAAAACGTATGGATTATACATTGACGATAGCAAGCATAGGTGTTTTTTAATGTAAAAAGTTCAGAAGACTGTAAAATTTTTTCTAAACAAATTTAAGCAAAAATAAAAAAAGCGTGTCGTAGCTAATACATTAAACAACATATTTGCAAAGTTTTAACTGTTTTAGTCAAGAATTGTTTGTGTAAGAGTGCTAAAATGTATGGATTATACATTGACTAGTAAAAAGTTCAGAAGACTGTAAAATTTTTTATAAACAATTTTAAGCAAAAATAAAAAAAGCGTGTCGTAGCCAATACATTAAACAACATGTTTGCAAAGTTTTAACTGTTTTAGTCAAGAATTGTTTGTGTAAGAGTGCTAAAACGTATGGATTATACATTGACTAGTAAAAAGTTCAGAAGACTGTAAAATTTTTTCTAAACAATTTTAAGCAAAAATAAAAAAAGCGTGTCGTAGCCAATACATTAAACAACATGTTTGCAAAGTTTTAACTGTTTTAGTCAAGAATTGTTTGTGTAAGAGTGCTAAAACGTATGGATTATACACTGACGAAAGCAAGCATAGGTGTTTTTTAATGTAAAAAGTTCAGAAGACTGTAAAATTTTTTCTAAACAATTTTAAGCAAAAATAAAAAAAGCGTGTCGTAGCCAATACATTAAACAACATGTTTGCAAAGTTTTAACTGTTTTAGTCAAGAATTGTTTGTGTAAGAGTGCTAACGGTATGGATTATACAATGACGAAAGCAAGCATAGGTGTTTTTTAATGTAAAAAGTTCAGAAGGCTGTAAAATTTTTTCTAATCAATTTTAAGCAAAAATAAAAAAAGCGTGTCGTAGCCAATACATTAAACAACATGTTTGCAAAGTTTTAACTGTTTTAGTCAAGAATTGTTTGTGTAAGAGTGCTAAAAGCTATGGATTATACATTGACTAGTAAAAAGTTCAGAAGACTGTAAAATTTTTTTTAAACAATTTTAAGCAAAAATAAAAAAAGCGTGTCGTAGCCAATACATTAAACAACATGTTTGCAAAGTTTTAACTGTTTTAGTCAAGAATTGTTTGTGTAAGAGTGCTAAAACGTATGGATTATACATTAACTAGTAAAAAGTTCAGAAGACTGTAAAATTTTTTTAAAACAATTTTAAGCAAAAATAAAAAAAGCGTGTCGTAGCCAATACATTAAACAACATGTTTGCAAAGTTTTAACTGTTTTAGTCAAGAATTGTTTGTGTAAAAGTGCTAAAACGTATGGATTATACATTGACTAGTAAAAAGTTCAGAAGACTGTAAAATTTTTTCTAAACAATTTTAAGCAAAAATAAAAAAAGCGTGTCGTAGCCAATACATTAAACAACATGTTTGCAAAGTTTTAACTGTTTTAGTCAAGAATTGTTTGTGTAAGAGTGCTAAAACGTATGGATTATACATTGACGAAAGCAAGCATAGGTGTTTTTTAATGTAAAAAGTTCAGAAGGCTGTAAAATTTTTTTTAATCAATTTTAAGCAAAAATAAAAAAAGCGTGTCGTAGCCAATACATTAAACAACATGTTTGCAAAGTTTTAACTGTTTTAGTCAAAAATTGTTTGTGTATGAGTGCTAAAACGTATGGATTATACATTGACTAGTAAAAAGTTCAGAAGACTGTAAAATTTTTTCTAAACAATTTTAAGCAAAAATAAAAAAAGCGTGTCGTAGCCAATACATTAAACAACATGTTTGCAAAGTTTTAACTGTTTTAGTCAAGAATTGTTTGTGTAAGAGTGCTAAAACGTATGGATTATACATTGACGATAGCAAGCATAGGTGTTTTTTAATGTAAAAAGTTCAGAAGACTGTAAAATTTTTTCTAAACAAATTTAAGCAAAAATAAAAAAAGCGTGTCGTAGCTAATACATTAAACAACATATTTGCAAAGTTTTAACTGTTTTAGTCAAGAATTGTTTGTGTAAGAGTGCTAAAACGTATGGATTATACATTGACTAGTAAAAAGTTCAGAAGACTGTAAAATTTTTTATAAACAATTTTAAGCAAAAATAAAAAAAGCGTGTCGTAGCCAATACATTAAACAACATGTTTGCAAAGTTTTAACTGTTTTAGTCAAGAATTGTTTGTGTAAGAGTGCTAAAACGTATGGATTATACATTGACTAGTAAAAAGTTCAGAAGACTGTAAAATTTTTTTTAAACAATTTTAAGCAAAAATAAAAAAAGCGTGTCGTAGCCAATACATTAAACAATATGTTTGCAAAGTTTTAACTGTTTTAGTCAAGAATTGTTTGTGTAAGAGTGCTAAAACGTATGGATTATACACTGACGAAAGCAAGCATAGATGTTTTTTAATGTAAAAAGTTCAGAAGACTGTAAAATTTTTTCTAAACAATTTTAAGCAAAAATAAAAAAAGCGTGTCGTAGCCAATACATTAAACAACATGTTTGCAAAGTTTTAACTGTTTTAGTCAAGAATTGTTTGTGTAAGAGTGCTAACGGTATGGATTATACAATGACGAAAGCAAGCATAGGTGTTTTTTAATGTAAAAAGTTCATAAGGCTGTAAAATTTTTTCTAATCAATTTTAAGCAAAAATAAAAAAAGCGTGTCGTAGCCAATACATTAAACAACATGTTTGCAAAGTTTTAACTGTTTTAGTCAAGAATTGTTTGTGTAAGAGTGCTAAAAGCTATGGATTATACATTGACTAGTAAAAAGTTCAGAAGACTGTAAAATTTTTTTTAAACAATTTTAAGCAAAAATAAAAAAAGCGTGTCGTAGCCAATACATTAAACAACATGTTTGCAAAGTTTTAACTGTTTTAGTCAAGAATTGTTTGTGTAAGAGTGCTAAAACGTATGGATTATACATTGACTAGTAAAAAGTTCAGAAGACTGTAAAAATTTTTTTAAACAATTTTAAGCAAAAATAAAAAAAGCGTGTCGTAGCCAATACATTAAACAACATGTTTGCAAAGTTTTAACTGTTTTAGTCAAGAATTGTTTGTGTAAGAGTGCTAAAACGTATGGATTATACATTGACGATAGCAAGCATAGGTGTTTTTTAATGTAAAAAGTTCAGAAGACTGTAAAATTTTTTCTAAACAAATTTAAGCAAAAATAAAAAAAGCGTGTCGTAGCTAATACATTAAACAACATATTTGCAAAGTTTTAACTGTTTTAGTCAAGAATTGTTTGTGTAAGAGTGCTAAAACGTATGGATTATACATTGACTAGTAAAAAGTTCAGAAGACTGTAAAATTTTTTATAAACAATTTTAAGCAAAAATAAAAAAAGCGTGTCGTAGCCAATACATTAAACAACATGTTTGCAAAGTTTTAACTGTTTTAGTCAAGAATTGTTTGTGTAAGAGTGCTAAAACGTATGGATTATACATTGACTAGTAAAAAGTTCAGAAGACTGTAAAATTTTTTTTAAACAATTTTAAGCAAAAATAAAAAAAGCGTGTCGTAGCCAATACATTAAACAACATGTTTGCAAAGTTTTAACTGTTTTAGTCAAGAATTGTTTGTGTAAGAGTGCTAAAACGTATGGATTATACATTGACGAAAGCAAGCATAGGTGTTTTTTAATGTAAAAAGTTCAGAAGACTGTAAAATTTTTTCTAAACAATTTTAAGCAAAAATAAAAAAAGCGTGTCGTAGCCAATACATTAAACAACATGTTTGCAAAGTTTTAACTGTTTTAGTCAAGAATTGTTTGTGTAAGAGTGCTAAAACGTATGGATTATACATTGACGAAAGCAAGCATAGGTGTTTTTTAATGTAAAAAGTTCAGAAGGCTGTAAAATTTTTTCTAATCAATTTTAAGCAAAAATAAAAAAAGCGTGTCGTAGCCAATACATTAAACAACATGTTTGCAAAGTTTTAACTGTTTTAGTCAAGAATTGTTTGTGTAAGAGTGCTAAAACGTATGGATTATACATTGACTAGTAAAAAGTTCAGAAGACTGTAAATTTTTTTTAAACAATTTTAAGCAAAAATAAAAAAAGCGTGTCGTAGCCATTACATTAAACAACATGTTTGCAAAGTTTTAACTGTTTTAGTCAAGAATTGTTTGTGTAAAAGTGCTGAAACGTATGGATTATACATTGACTAGTAAAAAGTTCAGAAGACTGTAAAAATTTTTCTAAACAATTTTAAGCAAAAATAAAAAAAGCGTGTCGTAGCCAATACATTAAACAACATGTTTGCAAATTTTTAACTGTTTTAGTCAAGAATTGTTTGTGTAAGAGTGCTAAAACGTATGGATTATACATTGACGAAAGCAAGCATAGGTGTTTTTTAATGTAAAAAGTTCAGAAGGCTGTAAAATTTTTTTTAATCAATTTTAAGCAAAAATAAAAAAAGCGTGTCGTAGCCAATACATTAAACAACATGTTTGCAAAGTTTTAACTGTTTTAGTCAAAAATTGTTTGTGTATGAGTGCTAAAACGTATGGATTATACATTGACTAGTAAAAAGTTCAGAAGACTGTAAAATTTTTTCTAAACAATTTTAAGCAAAAATAAAAAAAGCGTGTCGTAGCCAATACATTAAACAACATGTTTGCAAAGTTTTAACTGTTTTAGTCAAGAATTGTTTGTGTAAAAGTGCTAAAACGTATGGATTGTACATTGACTAGTAAAAAGTTCAGAAGACTGTAAAATTTTTTCTAAACAATTTTAAGCAAAAATAAAAAAAGCGTGTCGTAGCCAATACATTAAACAACATGTTTGCAAAGTTTTAACTGTTTTAGTCAAGAATTGTTTGTGTAAGAGTGCTAAAACGTATGGATTATACATTGACGAAAGCAAGCATAGGTGTTTTTTAATGTAAAAAGTTCAGAAGGCTGTAAAATTTTTTTCAATCAATTTTAAGCAAAAATAAAAAAAGCGTGTCGTAGCCAATACATTAAACAACATGTTTGCAAAGTTTTAACTGTTTTAGTCAAAAATTGTTTGTGTATGAGTGCTAAAACGTATGGATTATACATTGACTAGTAAAAAGTTCAGAAGACTGTAAAATTTTTTCTAAACAATTTTAAGCAAAAATAAAAAAAGCGTGTCGTAGCCAATACATTAAACAACATGTTTGCAAAGTTTTAACTGTTTTAGTCAAGAATTGTTTGTGTAAAAGTGCTGAAACGTATGGATTATACATTGACTAGTAAAAAGTTCAGAAGACTGTAAAATTTTTTCTAAACAATTTTAAGCAAAAATAAAAAAAGCGTGTCGTAGCCAATACATTAAACAACATGTTTGCAAAGTTTTAACTGTTTTAGTCAAGAATTGTTTGTGTAAGAGTGCTAAAACGTATGGATTATACATTGACGAAAGCAAGCATAGGTGTTTTTTAATGTAAAAAGTTCAGAAGGCTGTAAAATTTTTTTTAATCAATTTTAAGCAAAAATAAAAAAAGCGTGTCGTAGCCAATACATTAAACAACATGTTTGCAAAGTTTTAACTGTTTTAGTCAAAAATTGTTTGTGTATGAGTGCTAAAACGTATGGATTATACATTGACTAGTAAAAAGTTCAGAAGACTGTAAAATTTTTTCTAAACAATTTTAAGCAAAAATAAAAAAAGCGTGTCGTAGCCAATACATTAAACAACATGTTTGCAAAGTTTTAACTGTTTTAGTCAAGAATTGTTTGTGTAAAAGTGCTAAAACGTATGGATTATACATTGACTAGTAAAAAGTTCAGAAGACTGTAAAATTTTTTCTAAACAATTTTAAGCAAAAATAAAAAAAGCGTGTCGTAGCCAATACATTAAACAACATGTTTGCAAAGTTTTAACTGTTTTAGTCAAGAATTGTTTGTGTAAGAGTGCTAAAACGTATGGATTATACATTGACGAAAGCAAGCATAGGTGTTTTTTAATGTAAAAAGTTCAGAAGGCTGTAAAATTTTTTTCAATCAATTTTAAGCAAAAATAAAAAAAGCGTGTCGTAGCCAATACATTAAACAACATGTTTGCAAAGTTTTAACTGTTTTAGTCAAAAATTGTTTGTGTATGAGTGCTAAAACGTATGGATTATACATTGACTAGTAAAAAGTTCAGAAGACTGTAAAATTTTTTCTAAACAATTTTAAGCAAAAATAAAAAAAGCGTGTCGTAGCCAATACATTAAACAACATGTTTGCAAAGTTTTAACTGTTTTAGTCAAGAATTGTTTGTGTAAGAGTGCTAAAACGTATGGATTATACATTGACGAAAGCAAGCATAGGTGTTTTTTAATGTAAAAAGTTCAGAAGGCTGTAAAATTTTTTCTAATCAATTTTAAGCAAAAATAAAAAAAGCGTGTCGTAGCCAATACATTAAACAACATGTTTGCAAAGTTTTAACTGTTTCAGTCAAGAATTGTTTATGTAAGAGTGCTAAAACGTATGGATTATACATTGACTAGTAAAAAGTTCAGAAGACTGTAAAATTTTTTCTAATCAATTTTAAGCAAAAATAAAAAAAGCGTGTCGTAGCCAATACATTAAACAACATGTTTGCAAAGTTTTAACTGTTTTAGTCAAGAATTGTTTGTGTAAGAGTGCTAAAAGCTATGGATTATACATTGACTAGTAAAAAGTTCAGAAGACTGTAAAATTTTTTTTAAACAATTTTAAGCAAAAATAAAAAAAGCGTGTCGTAGCCAATACATTAAACAACATGTTTGCAAAGTTTTAACTGTTTTAGTCAAGAATTGTTTGTGTAAGAGTGCTAAAACGTATGGATTATACATTAACTAGTAAAAAGTTCAGAAGACTGTAAAATTTTTTTAAAACAATTTTAAGCAAAAATAAAAAAAGCGTGTCGTAGCCAATACATTAAACAACATGTTTGCAAAGTTTTAACTGTTTTAGTCAAGAATTGTTTGTGTAAAAGTGCTAAAACGTATGGATTATACATTGACTAGTAAAAAGTTCAGAAGACTGTAAAATTTTTTCTAAACAATTTTAAGCAAAAATAAAAAAAGCGTGTCGTAGCCAATACATTAAACAACATGTTTGCAAAGTTTTAACTGTTTTAGTCAAGAATTGTTTGTGTAAGAGTGCTAAAACGTATGGATTATACATTGACGAAAGCAAGCATAGGTGTTTTTTAATGTAAAAAGTTCAGAAGGCTGTAAAATTTTTTTTAATCAATTTTAAGCAAAAATAAAAAAAGCGTGTCGTAGCCAATACATTAAACAACATGTTTGCAAAGTTTTAACTGTTTTAGTCAAAAATTGTTTGTGTATGAGTGCTAAAACGTATGGATTATACATTGACTAGTAAAAAGTTCAGAAGACTGTAAAATTTTTTCTAAACAATTTTAAGCAAAAATAAAAAAAGCGTGTCGTAGCCAATACATTAAACAACATGTTTGCAAAGTTTTAACTGTTTTAGTCAAGAATTGTTTGTGTAAGAGTGCTAAAACGTATGGATTATACATTGACGATAGCAAGCATAGGTGTTTTTTAATGTAAAAAGTTCAGAAGACTGTAAAATTTTTTCTAAACAAATTTAAGCAAAAATAAAAAAAGCGTGTCGTAGCTAATACATTAAACAACATATTTGCAAAGTTTTAACTGTTTTAGTCAAGAATTGTTTGTGTAAGAGTGCTAAAACGTATGGATTATACATTGACTAGTAAAAAGTTCAGAAGACTGTAAAATTTTTTATAAACAATTTTAAGCAAAAATAAAAAAAGCGTGTCGTAGCCAATACATTAAACAACATGTTTGCAAAGTTTTAACTGTTTTAGTCAAGAATTGTTTGTGTAAGAGTGCTAAAACGTATGGATTATACATTGACTAGTAAAAAGTTCAGAAGACTGTAAAATTTTTTTTAAACAATTTTAAGCAAAAATAAAAAAAGCGTGTCGTAGCCAATACATTAAACAACATGTTTGCAAAGTTTTAACTGTTTTAGTCAAGAATTGTTTGTGTAAGAGTGCTAAAACGTATGGATTATACACTGACGAAAGCAAGCATAGATGTTTTTTAATGTAAAAAGTTCAGAAGACTGTAAAATTTTTTCTAAACAATTTTAAGCAAAAATAAAAAAAGCGTGTCGTAGCCAATACATTAAACAACATGTTTGCAAAGTTTTAACTGTTTTAGTCAAGAATTGTTTGTGTAAGAGTGCTAACGGTATGGATTATACAATGACGAAAGCAAGCATAGGTGTTTTTTAATGTAAAAAGTTCAGAAGGCTGTAAAATTTTTTCTAATCAATTTTAAGCAAAAATAAAAAAAGCGTGTCGTAGCCAATACATTAAACAACATGTTTGCAAAGTTTTAACTGTTTTAGTCAAGAATTGTTTGTGTAAGAGTGCTAAAAGCTATGGATTATACATTGACTAGTAAAAAGTTCAGAAGACTGTAAAATTTTTTTTAAACAATTTTAAGCAAAAATAAAAAAAGCGTGTCGTAGCCAATACATTAAACAACATGTTTGCAAAGTTTTAACTGTTTTAGTCAAGAATTGTTTGTGTAAGAGTGCTAAAACGTATGGATTATACATTGACTAGTAAAAAGTTCAGAAGACTGTAAAAATTTTTTTAAACAATTTTAAGCAAAAATAAAAAAAGCGTGTCGTAGCCAATACATTAAACAACATGTTTGCAAAGTTTTAACTGTTTTAGTCAAGAATTGTTTGTGTAAGAGTGCTAAAACGTATGGATTATACATTGACGATAGCAAGCATAGGTGTTTTTTAATGTAAAAAGTTCAGAAGACTGTAAAATTTTTTCTAAACAAATTTAAGCAAAAATAAAAAAAGCGTGTCGTAGCTAATACATTAAACAACATATTTGCAAAGTTTTAACTGTTTTAGTCAAGAATTGTTTGTGTAAGAGTGCTAAAACGTATGGATTATACATTGACTAGTAAAAAGTTCAGAAGACTGTAAAATTTTTTATAAACAATTTTAAGCAAAAATAAAAAAAGCGTGTCGTAGCCAATACATTAAACAACATGTTTGCAAAGTTTTAACTGTTTTAGTCAAGAATTGTTTGTGTAAGAGTGCTAAAACGTATGGATTATACATTGACTAGTAAAAAGTTCAGAAGACTGTAAAATTTTTTTTAAACAATTTTAAGCAAAAATAAAAAAAGCGTGTCGTAGCCAATACATTAAACAACATGTTTGCAAAGTTTTAACTGTTTTAGTCAAGAATTGTTTGTGTAAGAGTGCTAAAACGTATGGATTATACATTGACGAAAGCAAGCATAGGTGTATTTTAATGTAAAAAGTTCAGAAGACTGTAAAATTTTTTCTAAACAATTTTAAGCAAAAATAAAAAAAGCGTGTCGTAGCCAATACATTAAACAACATGTTTGCAAAGTTTTAACTGTTTTAGTCAAGAATTGTTTGTGTAAGAGTGCTAAAACGTATGGATTATACATTGACGAAAGCAAGCATAGGTGTTTTTTAATGTAAAAAGTTCAGAAGGCTGTAAAATTTTTTCTAATCAATTTTAAGCAAAAATAAAAAAAGCGTGTCGTAGCCAATACATTAAACAACATGTTTGCAAAGTTTTAACTGTTTTAGTCAAGAATTGTTTGTGTAAGAGTGCTAAAACGTATGGATTATACATTGACTAGTAAAAAGTTCAGAAGACTGTAAATTTTTTTTAAACAATTTTAAGCAAAAATAAAAAAAGCGTGTCGTAGCCATTACATTAAACAACATGTTTGCAAAGTTTTAACTGTTTTAGTCAAGAATTGTTTGTGTAAAAGTGCTGAAACGTATGGATTATACATTGACTAGTAAAAAGTTCAGAAGACTGTAAAAATTTTTCTAAACAATTTTAAGCAAAAATAAAAAAAGCGTGTCGTAGCCAATACATTAAACAACATGTTTGCAAATTTTTAACTGTTTTAGTCAAGAATTGTTTGTGTAAGAGTGCTAAAACGTATGGATTATACATTGACGAAAGCAAGCATAGGTGTTTTTTAATGTAAAAAGTTCAGAAGGCTGTAAAATTTTTTTTAATCAATTTTAAGCAAAAATAAAAAAAGCGTGTCGTAGCCAATACATTAAACAACATGTTTGCAAAGTTTTAACTGTTTTAGTCAAAAATTGTTTGTGTATGAGTGCTAAAACGTATGGATTATACATTGACTAGTAAAAAGTTCAGAAGACTGTAAAATTTTTTCTAAACAATTTTAAGCAAAAATAAAAAAAGCGTGTCGTAGCCAATACATTAAACAACATGTTTGCAAAGTTTTAACTGTTTTAGTCAAGAATTGTTTGTGTAAAAGTGCTAAAACGTATGGATTGTACATTGACTAGTAAAAAGTTCAGAAGACTGTAAAATTTTTTCTAAACAATTTTAAGCAAAAATAAAAAAAGCGTGTCGTAGCCAATACATTAAACAACATGTTTGCAAAGTTTTAACTGTTTTAGTCAAGAATTGTTTGTGTAAGAGTGCTAAAACGTATGGATTATACATTGACGAAAGCAAGCATAGGTGTTTTTTAATGTAAAAAGTTCAGAAGGCTGTAAAATTTTTTTCAATCAATTTTAAGCAAAAATAAAAAAAGCGTGTCGTAGCCAATACATTAAACAACATGTTTGCAAAGTTTTAACTGTTTTAGTCAAAAATTGTTTGTGTATGAGTGCTAAAACGTATGGATTATACATTGACTAGTAAAAAGTTCAGAAGACTGTAAAATTTTTTCTAAACAATTTTAAGCAAAAATAAAAAAAGCGTGTCGTAGCCAATACATTAAACAACATGTTTGCAAAGTTTTAACTGTTTTAGTCAAGAATTGTTTGTGTAAAAGTGCTGAAACGTATGGATTATACATTGACTAGTAAAAAGTTCAGAAGACTGTAAAATTTTTTCTAAACAATTTTAAGCAAAAATAAAAAAAGCGTGTCGTAGCCAATACATTAAACAACATGTTTGCAAAGTTTTAACTGTTTTAGTCAAGAATTGTTTGTGTAAGAGTGCTAAAACGTATGGATTATACATTGACGAAAGCAAGCATAGGTGTTTTTTAATGTAAAAAGTTCAGAAGGCTGTAAAATTTTTTTTAATCAATTTTAAGCAAAAATAAAAAAAGCGTGTCGTAGCCAATACATTAAACAACATGTTTGCAAAGTTTTAACTGTTTTAGTCAAAAATTGTTTGTGTATGAGTGCTAAAACGTATGGATTATACATTGACTAGTAAAAAGTTCAGAAGACTGTAAAATTTTTTCTAAACAATTTTAAGCAAAAATAAAAAAAGCGTGTCGTAGCCAATACATTAAACAACATGTTTGCAAAGTTTTAACTGTTTTAGTCAAGAATTGTTTGTGTAAAAGTGCTAAAACGTATGGATTATACATTGACTAGTAAAAAGTTCAGAAGACTGTAAAATTTTTTCTAAACAATTTTAAGCAAAAATAAAAAAAGCGTGTCGTAGCCAATACATTAAACAACATGTTTGCAAAGTTTTAACTGTTTTAGTCAAGAATTGTTTGTGTAAGAGTGCTAAAACGTATGGATTATACATTGACGAAAGCAAGCATAGGTGTTTTTTAATGTAAAAAGTTCAGAAGGCTGTAAAATTTTTTTCAATCAATTTTAAGCAAAAATAAAAAAAGCGTGTCGTAGCCAATACATTAAACAACATGTTTGCAAAGTTTTAACTGTTTTAGTCAAAAATTGTTTGTGTATGAGTGCTAAAACGTATGGATTATACATTGACTAGTAAAAAGTTCAGAAGACTGTAAAATTTTTTCTAAACAATTTTAAGCAAAAATAAAAAAAGCGTGTCGTAGCCAATACATTAAACAACATGTTTGCAAAGTTTTAACTGTTTTAGTCAAGAATTGTTTGTGTAAGAGTGCTAAAACGTATGGATTATACATTGACGATAGCAAGCATAGGTGTTTTTTAATGTAAAAAGTTCAGAAGACTGTAAAATTTTTTCTAAACAAATTTAAGCAAAAATAAAAAAAGCATGTCGTAGCTAATACATTAAACAACATATTTGCAAAGTTTTAACTGTTTTAGTCAAGAATTGTTTGTGTAAGAGTGCTAAAACGTATGGATTATACATTGACTAGTAAAAAGTTCAGAAGACTGTAAAATTTTTTATAAACAATTTTAAGCAAAAATAAAAAAAGCGTGTCGTAGCCAATACATTAAACAACATGTTTGCAAAGTTTTAACTGTTTTAGTCAAGAATTGTTTGTGTAAGAGTGCTAAAACGTATGGATTATACATTGACTAGTAAAAAGTTCAGAAGACTGTAAAATTTTTTTTAAACAATTTTAAGCAAAAATAAAAAAAGCATGTCGTAGCCAATACATTAAACAACATGTTTGCAAAGTTTTAACTGTTTTAGTCAAGAATTGTTTGTGTAAGAGTGCTAAAACGTATGGATTATACATTGACGAAAGCAAGCATAGGTGTTTTTTAATGTAAAAAGTTCAGAAGACTGTAAAATTTTTTCTAAACAATTTTAAGCAAAAATAAAAAAAGCGTGTCGTAGCCAATACATTAAACAACATGTTTGCAAAGTTTTAACTGTTTTAGTCAAGAATTGTTTGTGTAAGAGTGCTAAAACGTATGGATTATACATTGACGAAAGCAAGCATAGGTGTTTTTTAATGTAAAAAGTTCAGAAGGCTGTAAAATTTTTTCTAATCTATTTTAAGCAAAAATAAAAAAAGCGTGTCGTAGCCAATACATTAAACAACATGTTTGCAAAGTTTTAACTGTTTTAGTCAAGAATTGTTTGTGTAAGAGTGCTAAAACGTATGGATTATACATTGACTAGTAAAAAGTTCAGAAGACTGTAAAATTTTTTTTAAACAATTTTAAGCAAAAATAAAAAAAGCGTGTCGTAGCCAATACATTAAACAACATGTTTGCAAAGTTTTAACTGTTTTAGACAAGAATTGTTTGTGTAAAAGTGTTAAAACGTATGGATTATACATTGACTAGTAAAAAGTTCAGAAGACTGTAAAATTTTTTCTAAACAATTTTAAGCAAAAATAAAAAAAGCGTGTCGTAGCCAATACATTAAACAACATGTTTGCAAAGTTTTAACTGTTTTAGTCAAGAATTGTTTGTGTAAGAGTGCTAAAACGTATGGATTATACATTGACGAAAGCAAGCATAGGTGTTTTTTAATGTAAAAAGTTCAGAAGGCTGTAAAATTTTTTCTAATCAATTTTAAGCAAAAATAAAAAAAGCGTGTCGTAGCCAATACATTAAACAACATGTTTGCAAAGTTTTAACTGTTTTAGTCAAGAATTGTTTGTGTAAGAGTGCTAAAACGTATGGATTATACATTGACTAGTAAAAAGTTCAGAAGACTGTAAAAATTTTTTAAAACAATTTTAAGCAAAAATAAAAAAAGCGTGTCGTAGCCAATACATTAAACAACATGTTTGCAAAGTTTTAACTGTTTTAGTCAAGAATTGTTTGTGTAAAAGTGCTAAAACGTATGGATTATACATTGACTAGTAAAAAGTTCAGAAGACTGTAAAATTTTTTCTAAACAATTTTAAGCAAAAATAAAAAAAGCGTGTCGTAGCCAATACATTAAACAACATGTTTGCAAAGTTTTAACTGTTTTAGTCAAGAATTGTTTGTGTAAGAGTGCTAAAACGTATGGATTATACATTGACGAAAGCAAGCATAGGTGTTTTTTAATGTAAAAAGTTCAGAAGGCTGTAAAATTTTTTTTAAACAAATTTAAGCAAAAATAAAAAAAGCGTGTCGTAGCTAATACATTAAACAACATATTTGCAAAGTTTTAACTGTTTTAGTCAAGAATTGTTTGTGTAAGAGTGCTAAAACGTATGGATTATACATTGACTAGTAAAAAGTTCAGAAGACTGTAAAATTTTTTATAAACAATTTTAAGCAAAAATAAAAAAAGCGTGTCGTAGCCAATACATTAAACAACATGTTTGCAAAATTTTAACTGTTTTAGTCAAAAATTGTTTGTGTATGAGTGCTAAAACGTATGGATTATACATTGACTAGTAAAAAGTTCAGAAGACTGTAAAATTTTTTCTAAACAATTTTAAGCAAAAATAAAAAAAGCGTGTCGTAGCCAATACATTAAACAACATGTTTGCAAAGTTTTAACTGTTTTAGTCAAGAATTGTTTGTGTAAGAGTGCTAAAACGTATGGATTATACATTGACGATAGCAAGCATAGGTGTTTTTTAATGTAAAAAGTTCAGAAGACTGTAAAATTTTTTCTAAACAAATTTAAGCAAAAATAAAAAAAGCGTGTCGTAGCTAATACATTAAACAACATATTTGCAAAGTTTTAACTGTTTTAGTCAAGAATTGTTTGTGTAAGAGTGCTAAAATGTATGGATTATACATTGACTAGTAAAAAGTTCAGAAGACTGTAAAATTTTTTATAAACAATTTTAAGCAAAAATAAAAAAAGCGTGTCGTAGCCAATACATTAAACAACATGTTTGCAAAGTTTTAACTGTTTTAGTCAAGAATTGTTTGTGTAAGAGTGCTAAAACGTATGGATTATACATTGACTAGTAAAAAGTTCAGAAGACTGTAAAATTTTTTCTAAACAATTTTAAGCAAAAATAAAAAAAGCGTGTCGTAGCCAATACATTAAACAACATGTTTGCAAAGTTTTAACTGTTTTAGTCAAGAATTGTTTGTGTAAGAGTGCTAAAACGTATGGATTATACATTGACGAAAGCAAGCATAGGTGTTTTTTAATGTAAAAAGTTCAGAAGACTGTAAAATTTTTTCTAAACAATTTTAAGCAAAAATAAAAAAAGCGTGTCGTAGCCAATACATTAAATAACATGTTTGCAAAGTTTTAACTGTTTTAGTCAAGAATTGTTTGTGTAAGAGTGCTAAAACGTATGGATTATACAATGACGAAAGCAAGCATAGGTGTTTTTTAATGTAAAAAGTTCAGAAGGCTGTAAAATTTTTTCTAATTAATTTTAAGCAAAAATAAAAAAAGCGTGTCGTAGCCAATACATTAAACAACATGTTTGCAAAGTTTTAACTGTTTTAGTCAAGAATTGTTTGTGTAAGAGTGCTAAAACGTATGGATTATACATTGACTAGTAAAAAGTTCAGAAGACTGTAAAATTTTTTTAAAACAACTTTAAGCAAAAATCAAAAAAGCGTGTCGTAGCCAATACATTAAACAACATGTTTGCAAAGTTTTAACTGTTTTAGTCAAGAATTGTTTGTGTAAAAGTGCTAAAACGTATGGATTATACATTGACTAGTAAAAAGTTCAGAAGACTGTAAAATTTTTTCTAAACAATTTTAAGCAAAAATAAAAAAAGCGTGTCGTAGCCAATACATTAAACAACATGTTTGCAAAGTTTTAACTGTTTTAGTCAAGAATTGTTTGTGTAAGAGTGCTAAAACGTATGGATTATACATTGACGAAAGCAAGCATAGGTGTTTTTTAATGTAAAAAGTTCAGAAGGCTGTAAAATTTTTTTTAAACAATTTTAAGCAAAAATAAAAAAAGCGTGTCGTAGCCAATACATTAAACAACATGTTTGCAAAGTTTTAACTGTTTTAGTCAAAAATTGTTTGTGTATGAGTGCTAAAACGTATGGATTATACATTGACTAGTAAAAAGTTCAGAAGACTGTAAAATTTTTTCTAAACAATTTTAAGCAAAAATAAAAAAAGCGTGTCGTAGCCAATACATTAAACAACATGTTTGCAAAGTTTTAACTGTTTTAGTCAAGAATTGTTTGTGTAAGAGTGCTAAAACGTATGGATTATACATTGACGATAGCAAGCATAGGTGTTTTTTAATGTAAAAAGTTCAGAAGACTATAAAATTTTTTCTAAACAAATTTAAGCAAAAATAAAAAAAGCGTGTCGTAGCTAATACATTAAACAACATATTTGCAAAGTTTTAACTGTTTTAGTCAAGAATTGTTTGTGTAAGAGTGCTAAAACGTATGGATTATACATTGACTAGTAAAAAGTTCAGAAGACTGTAAAATTTTTTATAAACAATTTTAAGCAAAAATAAAAAAAGCGTGTCGTAGCCAATACATTAAACAACATGTTTGCAAAGTTTTAACTGTTTTAGTCAAGAATTGTTTGTGTAAGAGTGCTAAAACGTATGGATTATACATTGACTAGTAAAAAGTTCAGAAGACTGTAAAATTTTTTCTAAACAATTTTAAGCAAAAATAAAAAAAGCGTGTCGTAGCCAATACATTAAACAACATGTTTGCAAAGTTTTAACTGTTTTAGTCAAGAATTGTTTGTGTAAGAGTGCTAAAACGTATGGATTATACATTGACGAAAGCAAGCATAGGTGTTTTTTAATGTAAAAAGTTCAGAAGACTGTAAAATTTTTTCTAAACAATTTTAAGCAAAAATAAAAAAAAGCGTGTCGTAGCCAATACATTAAACAACATGTTTGCAAAGTTTTAACTGTTTTAGTCAAGAATTGTTTGTGTAAGAGTGCTAAAACGTATGGATTATACAATGACGAAAGCAAGCATAGGTGTTTTTTAATGTAAAAAGTTCAGAAGGCTGTAAAATTTTTTCTAATCAATTTTAAGCAAAAATAAAAAAAGCGTGTCGTAGCTAATACATTAAACAACATGTTTGCAAAGTTTTAACTGTTTTAGTCAAGAATTGTTTGTGTAAGAGTGCTAAAAGCTATGGATTATACATTGACTAGTAAAAAGTTCAGAAGACTGTAAAATTTTTTTTAAACAATTTTAAGCAAAAATAAAAAAAGCGTGTCGTAGCCAATACATTAAACAACATGTTTGCAAAGTTTTAACTGTTTTAGTCAAGAATTGTTTGTGTAAGAGTGCTAAAACGTATGGATTATACATTGACGAAAGCAAGCATAGGTGTTTTTTAATGTAAAAAAATCAGAAGACTGTAAAATTTTTTTTAAACAATTTTAAGCAAAAATAAAAAAAGCGTGTCGTAGCCAATACATTAAACAACATGTTTGCAAAGTTTTAACTGTTTTAGTCAAGAATTGTTTGTGTAAAAGTGCTAAAACGTATGGATTATACATTGACTAGTAAAAAGTTCAGAAGACTGTAAAATTTTTTCTAAACAATTTTAAGCAAAAATAAAAAAAGCGTGTCGTAGCCAATACATTAAACAACATGTTTGCAAAGTTTTAACTGTTTTAGTCAAGAATTGTTTGTGTAAGAGTGCTAAAACGTATGGATTATACATTGACGAAAGCAAGCATAGGTGTTTTTTAATGTAAAAAGTTCAGAAGGCTGTAAAATTTTTTTTAATCAATTTTAAGCAAAAATAAAAAAAGCGTGTCGTAGCCAATACATTAAACAACATGTTTGCAAAGTTTTAACTGTTTTAGTCAAAAATTGTTTGTGTATGAGTGCTAAAACGTATGGATTATACATTGACTAGTAAAAAGTTCAGAAGACTGTAAAATTTTTTATAAACAATTTTAAGCAAAAATAAAAAAAGCGTGTCGTAGCCAATACATTAAACAACATGTTTGCAAAGTTTTAACTGTTTTAGTCAAGAATTGTTTGTGTAAGAGTGCTAAAACGTATGGATTATACATTGACGATAGCAAGCATAGGTGTTTTTTAATGTAAAAAGTTCAGAAGACTATAAAATTTTTTCTAAACAAATTTAAGCAAAAATAAAAAAAGCGTGTCGTAGCTAATACATTAAACAACATATTTGCAAAGTTTTAACTGTTTTAGTCAAGAATTGTTTGTGTAAGAGTGCTAAAACGTATGGATTATACATTGACTAGTAAAAAGTTCAGAAGACTGTAAAATTTTTTATAAACAATTTTAAGCAAAAATAAAAAAAGCGTGTCGTAGCCAATACATTAAACAACATGTTTGCAAAGTTTTAACTGTTTTAGTCAAGAATTGTTTGTGTAAGAGTGCTAAAACGTATGGATTATACATTGACTAGTAAAAAGTTCAGAAGACTGTAAAATTTTTTCTAAACAATTTTAAGCAAAAATAAAAAAAGCGTGTCGTAGCCAATACATTAAACAACATGTTTGCAAAGTTTTAACTGTTTTAGTCAAGAATTGTTTGTGTAAGAGTGCTAAAACGTATGGATTATACATTGACGAAAGCAAGCATAGGTGTTTTTTAATGTAAAAAGTTCAGAAGACTGTAAAATTTTTTCTAAACAATTTTAAGCAAAAATAAAAAAAAGCGTGTCGTAGCCAATACATTAAACAACATGTTTGCAAAGTTTTAACTGTTTTAGTCAAGAATTGTTTGTGTAAGAGTGCTAAAACGTATGGATTATACAATGACGAAAGCAAGCATAGGTGTTTTTTAATGTAAAAAGTTCAGAAGGCTGTAAAATTTTTTCTAATCAATTTTAAGCAAAAATAAAAAAAGCGTGTCGTAGCTAATACATTAAACAACATGTTTGCAAAGTTTTAACTGTTTTAGTCAAGAATTGTTTGTGTAAGAGTGCTAAAAGCTATGGATTATACATTGACTAGTAAAAAGTTCAGAAGACTGTAAAATTTTTTTTAAACAATTTTAAGCAAAAATAAAAAAAGCGTGTCGTAGCCAATACATTAAACAACATGTTTGCAAAGTTTTAACTGTTTTAGTCAAGAATTGTTTGTGTAAGAGTGCTAAAACGTATGGATTATACATTGACGAAAGCAAGCATAGGTGTTTTTTAATGTAAAAAAATCAGAAGACTGTAAAATTTTTTCTAAACAATTTTAAGCAAAAATAAAAAAAAGCGTGTCGTAGCCATTACATTAAACAACATGTTTGCAAAGTTTTAACTGTTTTAGTCGAGAATTGTTTATGTAAGAGTGCTAAAACGTATGGATTATACATTGACTAGTAAAAAGTTCAGAAGACTGTAAAATTTTTTCTAAACAATTTTAAGCAAAAATAAAAAAAGCGTGTCGTAGCCAATACATTAAACAACATGTTTGCAAAGTTTTAACTGTTTTAGTCAAGAATTGTTTGTGTAAGAGTGCTAAAACGTATGGATTATACATTGACGAAAGCAAGCATAGGTGTTTTTTAATGTAAAAAGTTCAGAAGACTGTAAAATTTTTTCTAAAACATTTTAAGCAAAAATAAAAAAAGCGTGTCGTAGCCAATACATTAAACAACATATTTGCAAAGTTTTAACTGTTTTAGTCAAGAATTGTTTGTGTAAGAGTGCTAAAACGTATGGATTATACATTGACTAGTAAAAAGTTCAGAAGACTGTAAAATTTTTTTTAAACAATTTTAAGCAAAAATAAAAAAAGCGTGTCGTAGCCAATACATTAAACAACATGTTTGCAAAGTTTTAACTGTTTTAGTCAAGAATTGTTTGTGTAAGAGTGCTAAAACGTATGGATTATACATTGACGAAAGCAAGCATAGGTGTTTTTTAATGTAAAAAGTTCAGAAGGCTGTAAAATTTTTTCTAATCAATTTTAAGCAAAAATAAAAAAAGCGTGTCGTAGCCAATACATTAAACAACATGTTTGCAAAGTTTTAACTGTTTTAGTCAAGAATTGTTTGTGTAAGAGTGCTAAAACGTATGGATTATACATTGACGAAAGCAAGCATAGGTGTTTTTTAATGTAAAAAGTTCAGAAGGCTGTAAAATTTTTTTTAAACAATTTTAAGCAAAAATAAAAAAGCGTGTCGTAGCCAATACATTAAACAACATGTTTGCAAAGTTTTAACTGTTTTAGTCAAGAATTGTTTGTGTAAGAGTGCTAAAACGTATGGATTATACATTGACTAGTAAAAAGTTCAGAAGACTGTAAAATTTTTTCTAAACAATTTTAAGCAAAAATAAAAAAAGCGTGTCGTAGCCAATACATTAAACAACATGTTTGCAAAGTTTTAACTGTTTTAGTCAAGAATTGTTTGTGTAAGAGTGCTAAAACGTATGGATTATACATTGACGAAAGCAAGCATAGGTGTTTTTTAATGTAAAAAGTTCAGAAGACTGTAAAATTTTTTCTAAACAATTTTAAGCAAAAATAAAAAAAGCGTGTCGTAGCCAATACATTAAACAACATGTTTGCAAAGTTTTAACTGTTTTAGTCAAGAATTGTTTGTGTAAGAGTGCTAAAACGTATGGATTATACAATGACGAAAGCAAGCATAGGTGTTTTTTAATGTAAAAAGTTCAGAAGGCTGTAAAATTTTTTCTAATCAATTTTAAGCAAAAATAAAAAAAGCGTGTCGTAGCTAATACATTAAACAACATGTTTGCAAAGTTTTAACTGTTTTAGTCAAGAATTGTTTGTGTAAGAGTGCTAAAAGCTATGGATTATACATTGACTAGTAAAAAGTTCAGAAGACTGTAAAATTTTTTTTAAACAATTTTAAGCAAAAATAAAAAAAGCGTGTCGTAGCCAATACATTAAACAACATGTTTGCAAAGTTTTAACTGTTTTAGTCAAGAATTGTTTGTGTAAGAGTGCTAAAACGTATGGATTATACATTGACGAAAGCAAGCATAGGTGTTTTTTAATGTAAAAAAATCAGAAGACTGTAAAATTTTTTCTAAACAATTTTAAGCAAAAATAAAAAAAAGCGTGTCGTAGCCATTACATTAAACAACATGTTTGCAAAGTTTTAACTGTTTTAGTCAAGAATTGTTTATGTAAGAGTGCTAAAACGTATGGATTATACATTGACTAGTAAAAAGTTCAGAAGACTGTAAAATTTTTTCTAAACAATTTTAAGCAAAAATAAAAAAAGCGTGTCGTAGCCAATACATTAAACAACATGTTTGCAAAGTTTTAACTGTTTTAGTCAAGAATTGTTTGTGTAAGAGTGCTAAAACGTATGGATTATACATTGACGAAAGCAAGCATAGGTGTTTTTTAATGTAAAAAGTTCAGAAGACTGTAAAATTTTTTCTAAAACATTTTAAGCAAAAATAAAAAAAGCGTGTCGTAGCCAATACATTAAACAACATATTTGCAAAGTTTTAACTGTTTTAGTCAAGAATTGTTTGTGTAAGAGTGCTAAAACGTATGGATTATACATTGACTAGTAAAAAGTTCAGAAGACTGTAAAATTTTTTTTAAACAATTTTAAGCAAAAATAAAAAAAGCGTGTCGTAGCCAATACATTAAACAACATGTTTGCAAAGTTTTAACTGTTTTAGTCAAGAATTGTTTGTGTAAAAGTGCTAAAACGTATGGATTATACATTGACTAGTAAAAAGTTCAGAAGACTGTAAAATTTTTTCTAAACAATTTTAAGCAAAAATAAAAAAAGCGTGTCGTAGCCAATACATTAAACAACATGTTTGCAAAGTTTTAACTGTTTTAGTCAAGAATTGTTTGTGTAAGAGTGCTAAAACGTATGGATTATACATTGACGAAAGCAAGCATAGGTGTTTTTTAATGTAAAAAGTTCAGAAGGCTGTAAAATGTTTTTTAATCAATTTTAAGCAAAAATAAAAAAAGCGTTTCGTAGCCAATACATTAAACAACATGTTTGCAAAGTTTTAACTGTTTTAGTCAAAAATTGTTTGTGTATGAGTGCTAAAACGTATGGATTATACATTGACTAGTAAAAAGTTCAGAAGACTGTAAAATTTTTTATAAACAATTTTAAGCAAAAATAAAAAAAGCGTGTCGTAGCCAATACATTAAACAACATGTTTGCAAAGTTTTAACTGTTTTAGTCAAGAATTGTTTGTGTAAGAGTGCTAAAACGTATGGATTATACATTGACGATAGCAAGCATAGGTGTTTTTTAATGTAAAAAGTTCAGAAGACTATAAAATTTTTTCTAAACAAATTTAAGCAAAAATAAAAAAAGCGTGTCGTAGCTAATACATTAAACAACATATTTGCAAAGTTTTAACTGTTTTAGTCAAGAATTGTTTGTGTAAGAGTGCTAAAACGTATGGATTATACATTGACTAGTAAAAAGTTCAGAAGACTGTAAAATTTTTTATAAACAATTTTAAGCAAAAATAAAAAAAGCGTGTCGTAGCCAATACATTAAACAACATGTTTGCAAAGTTTTAACTGTTTTAGTCAAGAATTGTTTGTGTAAGAGTGCTAAAACGTATGGATTATACATTGACTAGTAAAAAGTTCAGAAGACTGTAAAATTTTTTCTAAACAATTTTAAGCAAAAATAAAAAAAGCGTGTCGTAGCCAATACATTAAACAACATGTTTGCAAAGTTTTAACTGTTTTAGTCAAGAATTGTTTGTGTAAGAGTGCTAAAACGTATGGATTATACATTGACGAAAGCAAGCATAGGTGTTTTTTAATGTAAAAAGTTCAGAAGACTGTAAAATTTTTTCTAAACAATTTTAAGCAAAAATAAAAAAAAGCGTGTCGTAGCCAATACATTAAACAACATGTTTGCAAAGTTTTAACTGTTTTAGTCAAGAATTGTTTGTGTAAGAGTGCTAAAACGTATGGATTATACAATGACGAAAGCAAGCATAGGTGTTTTTTAATGTAAAAAGTTCAGAAGGCTGTAAAATTTTTTCTAATCAATTTTAAGCAAAAATAAAAAAAGCGTGTCGTAGCTAATACATTAAACAACATGTTTGCAAAGTTTTAACTGTTTTAGTCAAGAATTGTTTGTGTAAGAGTGCTAAAAGCTATGGATTATACATTGACTAGTAAAAAGTTCAGAAGACTGTAAAATTTTTTTTAAACAATTTTAAGCAAAAATAAAAAAAGCGTGTCGTAGCCAATACATTAAACAACATGTTTGCAAAGTTTTAACTGTTTTAGTCAAGAATTGTTTGTGTAAGAGTGCTAAAACGTATGGATTATACATTGACGAAAGCAAGCATAGGTGTTTTTTAATGTAAAAAAATCAGAAGACTGTAAAATTTTTTCTAAACAATTTTAAGCAAAAATAAAAAAAAGCGTGTCGTAGCCATTACATTAAACAACATGTTTGCAAAGTTTTAACTGTTTTAGTCGAGAATTGTTTATGTAAGAGTGCTAAAACGTATGGATTATACATTGACTAGTAAAAAGTTCAGAAGACTGTAAAATTTTTTCTAAACAATTTTAAGCAAAAATAAAAAAAGCGTGTCGTAGCCAATACATTAAACAACATGTTTGCAAAGTTTTAACTGTTTTAGTCAAGAATTGTTTGTGTAAGAGTGCTAAAACGTATGGATTATACATTGACGAAAGCAAGCATAGGTGTTTTTTAATGTAAAAAGTTCAGAAGACTGTAAAATTTTTTCTAAAACATTTTAAGCAAAAATAAAAAAAGCGTGTCGTAGCCAATACATTAAACAACATATTTGCAAAGTTTTAACTGTTTTAGTCAAGAATTGTTTGTGTAAGAGTGCTAAAACGTATGGATTATACATTGACTAGTAAAAAGTTCAGAAGACTGTAAAATTTTTTTTAAACAATTTTAAGCAAAAATAAAAAAAGCGTGTCGTAGCCAATACATTAAACAACATGTTTGCAAAGTTTTAACTGTTTTAGTCAAGAATTGTTTGTGTAAGAGTGCTAAAACGTATGGATTATACATTGACGAAAGCAAGCATAGGTGTTTTTTAATGTAAAAAGTTCAGAAGGCTGTAAAATTTTTTCTAATCAATTTTAAGCAAAAATAAAAAAAGCGTGTCGTAGCCAATACATTAAACAACATGTTTGCAAAGTTTTAACTGTTTTAGTCAAGAATTGTTTGTGTAAGAGTGCTAAAACGTATGGATTATACATTGACGAAAGCAAGCATAGGTGTTTTTTAATGTAAAAAGTTCAGAAGGCTGTAAATTTTTTTTTAAACAATTTTAAGCAAAAATAAAAAAGCGTGTCGTAGCCAATACATTAAACAACATGTTTGCAAAGTTTTAACTGTTTTAGTCAAGAATTGTTTGTGTAAGAGTGCTAAAACGTATGGATTATACATTGACTAGTAAAAAGTTCAGAAGACTGTAAAATGTTTTCTAAACAATTTTAAGCAAAAATAAAAAAAGCGTGTCGTAGCCAATACATTAAACAACATGTTTGCAAAGTTTTAACTGTTTTAGTCAAGAATTGTTTGTGTAAGAGTGCTAAAACGTATGGATTATACATTGACGAAAGCAAGCATAGGTGTTTTTTAATGTAAAAAGTTCAGAAGACTGTAAAATTTTTTCTAATCAATTTTAAGCAAAAATAAAAACAGCGTGTCGTAGCCAATACATTAAACAACAAGTTTGCAAAGTTTTAACTGTTTTAGTCAAGAATTGTTTGTGTAAGAGTGCTAAAAGGTATGGATTATACATTGACTAGTAAAAAGTTCAGAAGACTGTAAAATTTTTTTTAAACAATTTTAAGAAAAAATAAAAAAAAGCGTGTCGTAGCCAATACATTAAACAACATGTTTGCAAAGTTTTAACTGTTTTAGTCAAGAATTGTTTGTGTAAGAGTGCTAAAACGTATGCATTATACATTGACTAGTAAAAAGTTCAGAAGACTGTAAAATTTTTTCTAAACAATTTTAAGCAAAAATAAAAAAAGCGTGTCGTAGCCAATACATTAAACAACATTTTTGCAAAGTTTTAACTGTTTTAGTCAAGAATTGTTTGTGTAAGAGTGCTAAAACGTATGGATTATACATTGACGAAAGCAAGCATTGGTGTTTTTTAATGTAAAAAGTTCAGAAGGCTGTAAAATTTTTTTTAATCAATTTTAAGCAAAAATAAAAAAAGCGTGTCGTAGCCAATACATTAATTAACATGTTTGCAAAGTTTTAACTGTTTTAGTCAAAAATTGTTTGTGTATGAGTGCTAAAACGTATGGATTATACATTGACTAGTAAAAAGTTCAGAAGACTGTAAAATTTTTTCTAAACAATTTTAAGCAAAAATAAAAAAAGCGTGTCGTAGCCAATACATTAAACAACATGTTTGCAAAGTTTTAACTGTTTTAGTCAAGAATTGTTTGTGTAAGAGTGCTAAAACGTATGGATTATACATTGACTAGTAAAAAGTTCAGAAGACTGTAAAATTTTTTCTAAACAATTTTAAGCAAAAATAAAAAAAGCGTGTCGTAGCCAATACATTAAACAACATGTTTGCAAAGTTTTAACTGTTTTAGTCAAGAATTGTTTGTGTAAGAGTGCTAAAACGTATGGATTATACATTGACGAAAGCAAGCATTGGTGTTTTTTAATGTAAAAAGTTCAGAAGGCTGTAAAATTTTTTCTAATCAATTTTAAGCAAAAATAAAAAAAGCGTGTCGTAGCCAATTCATTAAACAACATGTTTGCAAAGTTTTAACTGTTTTAGTCAAAAATTGTTTGTGTATGAGTGCTAAAACGTATGGATTATACATTGACTAGTAAAAAGTTCAGAAGACTGTAAAATTTTTTCTAAACAATTTTAAGCAAAAATAAAAAAAGCGTGTCGTAGCCATTACATTAAACAACATGTTTGCAAAGTTTTAACTGTTTTAGTCAAGAATTGTTTGTGTAAGAGTGCTAAAACGTATGGATTATACATTGACGAAAGCAAGCATAGGTGTTTTTTAATGTAAAAAGTTCAGAAGACTGTAAAATTTTTTCTAAACAAATTTAAGCAAAAATAAAAAAAGCGTGTCGTAGCCAATACATTAAACAACATATTTGCAAAGTTTTAACTGTTTTAGTCAAGAATTGTTTGTGTAAGAGTGCTAAAACGTATGGATTATACATTGACTAGTAAAAAGTTCAGAAGACTGTAAAATTTTTTTTAAACAATTTTAAGCAAAAATAAAAAAAGCGTGTCGTAGCCAATACATTAAACAACATGTTTGCAAAGTTTTAACTGTTTTAGTCAAGAATTGTTTGTGTAAGAGTGCTAAAACGTATGGATTATACATTAACTAGTAAAAAGTTCAGAAGACTGTAAAATTTTTTCTAAACAATTTTAAGCAAAAATAAAAAAAGCGTGTCGTAGCCAATACATTAAACAACATGTTTGCAAAGTTTTAACTGTTTTAGTCAAGAATTGTTTGTGTAAGAGTGCTAAAACGTATGGATTATACATTGACGAAAGCAAGCATAGGTGTTTTTTAATGTAAAAAGTTCAGAAGGCTGTAAAATTTTTTCTAATCAATTTTAAGCAAAAATAAAAAAAGCGTGTCGTAGCCAATACATTAAACAACATGTTTGCAAAGTTTTAACTGTTTTAGTCAAGAATTGTTTGTGTAAGAGTGCTAAAACGTATGGATTATACATTGACGAAAGCAAGCATAGGTGTTTTTTAATGTAAAAAGATCAGAAGACTGTAAAATTTTTTCTAAACAATTTTAAGCAAAAATAAAAAAAGCGTGTCGTAGCCAATACATTAAACAACATGTTTGCAAAGTTTTAACTGTTTTAGTCAAGAATTGTTTGTGTAAGAGTGCTAAAACGTATGGATTATACATTGACGAAAGCAAGCATAGGTGTGTTTTAATGTAAAAAGTTCAGAAGGCTGTAAAATTTTTTCTAATCAATTTTAAGCAAAAATAAAAAAAGCGTGTCGTAGCCAATACATTAAACAACATGTTTGCAAAGTTTTAACTGTTTTAGTCAAGAATTGTTTGTGTAAGAGTGCTAAAACGTATGGATTATACATTGACTAGTAAAAAGTTCAGAAGACTGTAAAATTTTTTTTAAACAATTTTAAGCAAAAATAAAAAAAGCGTGTCGTAGCCAATACATTAAACAACATGTTTGCAAAGTTTTAACTGTTTTAGTCAAGAATTGTTTGTGTAAAAGTGCTAAAACGTATGGATTATACATTGACTAGTAAAAAGTTCAGAAGACTGTAAAATTTTTTCTAAACAATTTTAAGCAAAAATAAAAAAAGCGTGTCGTAGCCAATACATTAAACAACATGTTTGCAAAGTTTTAACTGTTTTAGTCAAGAATTGTTTGTGTAAGAGTGCTAAAACGTATGGATTATACATTGACGAAAGCAAGCATAGGTGTTTTTTAATGTAAAAAGTTCAGAAGGCTGTAAAATTTTTTCTAATCAATTTTAAGCAAAAATAAAAAAAGCGTGTCGTAGCCAATACATTAAACAACATGTTTGCAAAGTTTTAACTGTTTTAGTCAAGAATTGTTTGTGTAAGAGTGCTAAAACGTATGGATTATACATTGACTAGTAAAAAGTTCAGAAGACTGTAAAATTTTTTTAAAACAATTTTAAGCAAAAATAAAAAAAGCGTGTCGTAGCCAATACATTAAACAACATGTTTGCAAAGTTTTAACTGTTTTAGTCAAGAATTGTTTGTGTAAAAGTGCTAAAACGTATGGATTATACATTGACTAGTAAAAAGTTCAGAAGACTGTAAAATTTTTTCTAAACAATTTTAAGCAAAAATAAAAAAAGCGTGTCGTAGCCAATACATTAAACAACATGTTTGCAAAGTTTTAACTGTTTTAGTCAAGAATTGTTTGTGTAAGAGTGCTAAAACGTATGGATTATACATTGACGAAAGCAAGCATAGGTGTTTTTTAATGTAAAAAGTTCAGAAGGCTGTAAAATTTTTTTTAATCAATTTTAAGCAAAAATAAAAAAAGCGTGTCGTAGCCAATACATTAAACAACATGTTTGCAAAGTTTTAACTGTTTTAGTCAAAAATTGTTTGTGTATGAGTGCTAAAACGTATGGATTATACATTGATTAGTAAAAAGTTCAGAAGACTGTAAAATTTTTTCTAAACAATTTTAAGCAAAAATAAAAAAAGCGTGTCGTAGCCAATACATTAAACAACATGTTTGCAAAGTTTTAACTGTTTTAGTCAAGAATTGTTTGTGTAAGAGTGCTAAAACGTATGGATTATACATTGACGATAGCAAGCATAGGTGTTTTTTAATGTAAAAAGTTCAGAAGACTGTAAAATTTTTTCTAAACAAATTTAAGCAAAAATAAAAAAAGCGTGTCGTAGCTAATACATTAAACAACATATTTGCAAAGTTTTAACTGTTTTAGTCAAGAATTGTTTGTGTAAGAGTGCTAAAACGTATGGATTATACATTGACTAGTAAAAAGTTCAGAAGACTGTAAAATTTTTTATAAACAATTTTAAGCAAAAATAAAAAAAGCGTGTCGTAGCCAATACATTAAACAACATGTTTGCAAAATTTTAACTGTTTTAGTCAAAAATTGTTTGTGTATGAGTGCTAAAACGTATGGATTATACATTGACTAGTAAAAAGTTCAGAAGACTGTAAAATTTTTTCTAAACAATTTTAAGCAAAAATAAAAAAAGCGTGTCGTAGCCAATACATTAAACAACATGTTTGCAAAGTTTTAACTGTTTTAGTCAAGAATTGTTTGTGTAAGAGTGCTAAAACGTATGGATTATACATTGACGATAGCAAGCATAGGTGTTTTTTAATGTAAAAAGTTCAGAAGACTGTAAAATTTTTTCTAAACAAATTTAAGCAAAAATAAAAAAAGCGTGTCGTAGCTAATACATTAAACAACATATTTGCAAAGTTTTAACTGTTTTAGTCAAGAATTGTTTGTGTAAGAGTGCTAAAATGTATGGATTATACATTGACTAGTAAAAAGTTCAGAAGACTGTAAAATTTTTTTTAAACAATTTTAAGCAAAAATAAAAAAAGCGTGTCGTAGCCAATACATTAAACAACATGTTTGCAAAGTTTTAACTGTTTTAGTCAAAAATTGTTTGTGTATGAGTGCTAAAACGTATGGATTATACATTGATTAGTAAAAAGTTCAGAAGACTGTAAAATTTTTTCTAAACAATTTTAAGCAAAAATAAAAAAAGCGTGTCGTAGCCAATACATTAAACAACATGTTTGCAAAGTTTTAACTGTTTTAGTCAAGAATTGTTTGTGTAAGAGTGCTAAAACGTATGGATTATACATTGACGATAGCAAGCATAGGTGTTTTTTAATGTAAAAAGTTCAGAAGACTGTAAAATTTTTTCTAAACAATTTTAAGCAAAAATAAAAAAAGCGTGTCGTAGCTAATACATTAAACAACATGTTTGCAAAGTTTTAACTGTTTTAGTCAAGAATTGTTTGTGAAAGAGTGCTAAAACGTATGGATTATACATTGACTAGTAAAAAGTTCAGAAGACTGTAAAATTTTTTATAAACAATTTTAAGCAAAAATAAAAAAAGCGTGTCGTAGCCAATACATTAAACAACATGTTTGCAAAATTTTAACTGTTTTAGTCAAAAATTGTTTGTGTATGAGTGCTAAAACGTATGGATTATACATTGACTAGTAAAAAGTTCAGAAGACTGTAAAATTTTTTCTAAACAATTTTAAGCAAAAATAAAAAAAGCGTGTCGTAGCCAATACATTAAACAACATGTTTGCAAAGTTTTAACTGTTTTAGTCAAGAATTGTTTGTGTAAGAGTGCTAAAACGTATGGATTATACATTGACGATAGCAAGCATAGGTGTTTTTTAATGTAAAAAGTTCAGAAGACTGTAAAATTTTTTCTAAACAAATTTAAGCAAAAATAAAAAAAGCGTGTCGTAGCTAATACATTAAACAACATATTTGCAAAGTTTTAACTGTTTTAGTCAAGAATTGTTTGTGTAAGAGTGCTAAAATGTATGGATTATACATTGACTAGTAAAAAGTTCAGAAGACTGTAAAATTTTTTTTAAACAATTTTAAGCAAAAATAAAAAAAGCGTGTCGTAGCCAATACATTAAACAACATGTTTGCAAAGTTTTAACTGTTTTAGTCAAGAATTGTTTGTGTAAGAGTGCTAAAACGTATGGATTATACATTGACTAGTAAAAAGTTCAGAAGACTGTAAAATTTTTTCTAAACAATTTTAAGCAAAAATAAAAAAAGCGTGTCGTAGCCAATACATTAAACAACATGTTTGCAAAGTTTTAACTGTTTTAGTCAAGAATTGTTTGTGTAAGAGTGCTAAAACGTATGGATTATACACTGACGATAGCAAGCATAGGTGTTTTTTAATGTAAAAAGTTCAGAAGACTGTAAAATTTTTTCTAAACAATTTTAAGCAAAAATAAAAAAAGCGTGTCGTAGCCAATACATTAAACAACATGTTTGCAAAGTTTTAACTGTTTTAGTCAAGAATTGTTTGTGTAAGAGTGCTAACGGTATGGATTATACAATGACGAAAGCAAGCATAGGTGTTTTTTAATGTAAAAAGTTCAGAAGGCTGTAAAATTTTTTCTAATCAATTTTAAGCAAAAATAAAAAAAGCGTGTCGTAGCCAATACATTAAACAACATGTTTGCAAAGTTTTAACTGTTTTAGTCAAGAATTGTTTGTGTAAGAGTGCTAAAAGCTATGGATTATACATTGACTAGTAAAAAGTTCAGAAGACTGTAAAATTTTTTTTAAACAATTTTAAGCAAAAATAAAAAAAGCGTGTCGTAGCCAATACATTAAACAACATGTTTGCAAAGTTTTAACTGTTTTAGTCAAGAATTGTTTGTGTAAGAGTGCTAAAACGTATGGATTATACATTGACTAGTAAAAAGTTCAGAAGACTGTAAAATTTTTTTAAAACAATTTTAAGCAAAAATAAAAAAAGCGTGTCGTAGCCAATACATTAAACAACATGTTTGCAAAGTTTTAACTGTTTTAGTCAAGAATTGTTTGTGTAAAAGTGCTAAAACGTATGGATTATACATTGACTAGTAAAAAGTTCAGAAGACTGTAAAATTTTTTCTAAACAATTTTAAGCAAAAATAAAAAAAGCGTGTCGTAGCCAATACATTAAACAACATGTTTGCAAAGTTTTAACTGTTTTAGTCAAGAATTGTTTGAGTAAGAGTGCTAAAACGTATGGATTATACATTGACGAAAGCAAGCATAGGTGTTTTTTAATGTAAAAAGTTCAGAAGGCTGTAAAATTTTTTTTAATCAATTTTAAGCAAAAATAAAAAAAGCGTGTCGTAGCCAATACATTAAACAACATGTTTGCAAAGTTTTAACTGTTTTAGTCAAAAATTGTTTGTGTATGAGTGCTAAAACGTATGGATTATACATTGACTAGTAAAAAGTTCAGAAGACTGTAAAATTTTTTCTAAACAATTTTAAGCAAAAATAAAAAAAGCGTGTCGTAGCCAATACATTAAACAACATGTTTGCAAAGTTTTAACTGTTTTAGTCAAGAATTGTTTGTGTAAGAGTGCTAAAACGTATGGATTATACATTGACGATAGCAAGCATAGGTGTTTTTTAATGTAAAAGTTCAGAAGACTGTAAAATTTTTTCTAAACAAATTTAAGCAAAAATAAAAAAAGCGTGTCGTAGCCAATACATTAAACAACATGTTTGCAAAGTTTTAACTGTTTTAGTCAAGAATTGTTTGTGTAAGAGTGCTAAAACGTATGGATTATACATTGACTAGTAAAAAGTTCAGAAGACTGTAAAATTTTTTATAAACAATTTTAAGCAAAAATAAAAAAAGCGTGTCGTAGCCAATACATTAAACAACATGTTTGCAAAGTTTTAACTGTTTTAGTCAAGAATTGTTTGTGTAAGAGTGCTAAAACGTATGGATTATACATTGACTAGTAAAAAGTTCAGAAGACTGTAAAATTTTTTTTAAACAATTTTAAGCAAAAATAAAAAAAGCGTGTCGTAGCCAATACATTAAACAACATGTTTGCAAAGTTTTAACTGTTTTAGTCAAGAATTGTTTGTGTAAGAGTGCTAAAACGTATGGATTATACATTGACGAAAGCAAACATAGGTGTTTTTTAATGTAAAAAGTTCAGAAGACTGTAAAATTTTTTCTAAACAATTTTAAGCAAAAATAAAAAAAGCGTGTCGTAGCCAATACATTAAACAACATGTTTGCAAAGTTTTAACTGTTTTAGTCAAGAAATGTTTGTGTAAGAGTGCTAAAACGTATGGATTATACATTGACGAAAGCAAGCATAGGTGTTTTTTAATGTAAAAAGTTCAGAAGGCTGTAAAATTTTTTCTAATCAATTTTAAGCAAAAATAAAAAAAGCGTGTCGTAGCCAATACATTAAACAACATGTTTGCAAAGTTTTAACTGTTTTAGTCAAGAATTGTTTGTGTAAGAGTGCTAAAACGTATGGATTATACATTGACTAGTAAAAAGTTCAGAAGACTGTAAAATTTTTTTTAAACAATTTTAAGCAAAAATAAAAAAAGCGTGTCGTAGCCAATACATTAAACAACATGTTTGCAAAGTTTTAACTGTTTTAGTCAAGAATTGTTTGTGTAAGAGTGCTAAAACGTATGGATTATACATTGACTAGTAAAAAGTTCAGAAGACTGTAAAATTTTTTATAAACAATTTTAAGCAAAAATAAAAAAAGCGTGTCGTAGCCAATACATTAAACAACATGTTTGCAAAGTTTTAACTGTTTTAGTCAAGAATTGTTTGTGTAAGAGTGCTAAAACGTATGGATTATACATTGACTAGTAAAAAGTTCAGAAGACTGTAAAATTTTTTTTAAACAATTTTAAGCAAAAATAAAAAAAGCGTGTCGTAGCCAATACATTAAACAACATGTTTGCAAAGTTTTAACTGTTTTAGTCAAGAATTGTTTGTGTAAGAGTGCTAAAACGTATGGATTATACATTGACTAGTAAAAAGTTCAGAAGACTGTAAAATTTTTTCTAAACAATTTTAAGCAAAAATAAAAAAAGCGTGTCGTAGCCAATACATTAAACAACATGTTTGCAAAGTTTTAACTGTTTTAGTCAAGAATTGTTTGTGTAAGAGTGCTAAAACGTATGGATTATACATTGACGAAAGCAAGCATAGGTGTTTTTTAATGTAAAAAGTTCAGAAGGCTGTAAAATTTTTTCTAATCAATTTTAAGCAAAAATAAAAAAAGCGTGTCGTAGCCAATACATTAAACAACATGTTTGCAAAGTTTTAACTGTTTTAGTCAAGAATTGTTTGTGTAAGAGTGCTAAAACGTATGGATTATACATTGACTAGTAAAAAGTTCAGAAGACTGTAAAATTTTTTTTAAACAATTTTAAGCAAAAATAAAAAAAGCGTGTCGTAGCCAATACATTAAACAACATGTTTGCAAAGTTTTAACTGTTTTAGTCAAGAATTGTTTGTGTAAAAGTGCTAAAACGTATGGATTATACATTGACTAGTAAAAAGTTCAGAAGACTGTAAAATTTTTTCTAAACAATTTTAAGCAAAAATAAAAAAAGCGTGTCGTAGCCAATACATTAAACAACATGTTTGCAAAGTTTTAACTGTTTTAGTCAAGAATTGTTTGTGTAAGAGTGCTAAAACGTATGGATTATACATTGACGATAGCAAGCATAGGTGTTTTTTAATGTAAAAAGTTCAGAAGACTGTAAAATTTTTTCTAAACAAATTTAAGCAAAAATAAAAAAAGCGTGTCGTAGCTAATACATTAAACAACATATTTGCAAAGTTTTAACTGTTTTAGTCAAGAATTGTTTGTGTAAGAGATCTAAAACGTATGGATTATACATTGACTAGTAAAAAGTTCAGAAGACTGTAAAATTTTTTATAAACAATTTTAAGCAAAAATAAAAAAAGCGTGTCGTAGCCAATACATTAAACAACATGTTTGCAAAATTTTAACTGTTTTAGTCAAAAATTGTTTGTGTATGAGTGCTAAAACGTATGGATTATACATTGACTAGTAAAAAGTTCAGAAGACTGTAAAATTTTTTTTAAACAATTTTAAGCAAAAATAAAAAAAGCGTGTCGTAGCCAATACATTAAACAACATATTTGCAAAGTTTTAACTGTTTTAGTCAAGAATTGTTTGTGTAAGAGTGCTAAAATGTATGGATTATACATTGACTAGTAAAAAGTTCAGAAGACTGTAAAATTTTTTATAAACAATTTTAAGCAAAAATAAAAAAAGCGTGTCGTAGCTAATACATTAAACAACATATTTGCAAAGTTTTAACTGTTTTAGTCAAGAATTGTTTGTGTAAGAGTGCTAAAATGTATGGATTATACATTGACTAGTAAAAAGTTCAGAAGACTGTAAAATTTTTTATAAACAATTTTAAGCAAAAATAAAAAAAGCGTGTCGTAGCCAATACATTAAACAACATGTTTGCAAAGTTTTAACTGTTTTAGTCAAGAATTGTTTGTGTAAGAGTGCTAAAACGTATGGATTATACATTGACTAGTAAAAAGTTCAGAAGACTGTAAAATTTTTTCTAAACAATTTTAAGCAAAAATAAAAAAAGCGTGTCGTAGCCAATACATTAAACAACATGTTTGCAAAGTTTTAACTGTTTTAGTCAAGAATTGTTTGTGTAAGAGTGCTAAAACGTATGGATTATACACTGACGAAAGCAAGCATAGGTGTTTTTTAATGTAAAAAGTTCAGAAGACTGTAAAATTTTTTCTAAACAATTTTAAGCAAAAATAAAAAAAGCGTGTCGTAGCCAATACATTAAACAACATGTTTGCAAAGTTTTAACTGTTTTAGTCAAGAATTGTTTGTGTAAGAGTGCTAACGGTATGGATTATACAATGACGAAAGCAAGCATAGGTGTTTTTTAATGTAAAAAGTTCAGAAGGCTGTAAAATTTTTTCTAATCAATTTTAAGCAAAAATAAAAAAAGCGTGTCGTAGCCAATACATTAAGCAACATGTTTGCAAAGTTTTAACTGTTTTAGTCAAGAATTGTTTGTGTAAGAGTGCTAAAAGCTATGGATTATACATTGACTAGTAAAAAGTTCAGAAGACTGTAAAATTTTTTTTAAACAATTTTAAGCAAAAATAAAAAAAGCGTGTCGTAGCCAATACATTAAACAACATGTTTGCAAAGTTTTAACTGTTTTAGTCAAGAATTGTTTGTGTAAGAGTGCTAAAACGTATGGATTATACATTAACTAGTAAAAAGTTCAGAAGACTGTAAAATTTTTTTAAAACAATTTTAAGCAAAAATAAAAAAAGCGTGTCGTAGCCAATACATTAAACAACATGTTTGCAAAGCTTTAACTGTTTTAGTCAAGAATTGTTTGTGTAAAAGTGCTAAAACGTATGGATTATACATTGACTAGTAAAAAGTTCAGAAGACTGTAAAATTTTTTCTAAACAATTTTAAGCAAAAATAAAAAAAGCGTGTCGTAGCCAATACATTAAACAACATGTTTGCAAAGTTTTAACTGTTTTAGTCAAGAATTGTTTGTGTAAGAGTGCTAAAACGTATGGATTATACATTGACGAAAGCAAGCATAGGTGTTTTTTAATGTAAAAAGTTCAGAAGGCTGTAAAATTTTTTTTAATCAATTTTAAGCAAAAATAAAAAAAGCGTGTCGTAGCCAATACATTAAACAACATGTTTGCAAAGTTTTAACTGTTTTAGTCAAAAATTGTTTGTGTATGAGTGCTAAAACGTATGGATTATACATTGACTAGTAAAAAGTTCAGAAGACTGTAAAATTTTTTCTAAACAATTTTAAGCAAAAATAAAAAAAGCGTGTCGTAGCCAATACATTAAACAACATGTTTGCAAAGTTTTAACTGTTTTAGTCAAGAATTGTTTGTGTAAGAGTGCTAAAACGTATGGATTATACATTGACGATAGCAAGCATAGGTGTTTTTTAATGTAAAAAGTTCAGAAGACTGTAAAATCTTTTCTAAACAAATTTAAGCAAAAATAAAAAAAGCGTGTCGTAGCTAATACATTAAACAACATATTTGCAAAGTTTTAACTGTTTTAGTCAAGAATTGTTTGTGTAAGAGTGCTAAAACGTATGGATTATACATTGACTAGTAAAAAGTTCAGAAGACTGTAAAATTTTTTATAAACAATTTTAAGCAAAAATAAAAAAAGCGTGTCGTAGCCAATACATTAAACAACATGTTTGCAAAGTTTTAACTGTTTTAGTCAAGAATTGTTTGTGTAAGAGTGCTAAAACGTATGGATTATACATTGACTAGTAAAAAGTTCAGAAGACTGTAAAATTTTTTTTAAACAATTTTAAGCAAAAATAAAAAAAGCGTGTCGTAGCCAATACATTAAACAACATGTTTGCAAAGTTTTAACTGTTTTAGTCAAGAATTGTTTGTGTAAAAGTGCTAAAACGTATGGATTATACACTGACGAAAGCAAGCATAGATGTTTTTTAATGTAAAAAGTTCAGAAGACTGTAAAATTTTTTCTAAACAATTTTAAGCAAAAATAAAAAAAGCGTGTCGTAGCCAATACATTAAACAACATGTTTGCAAAGTTTTAACTGTTTTAGTCAAGAATTGTTTGTGTAAGAGTGCTAACGGTATGGATTATACAATGACGAAAGCAAGCATAGGTGTTTTTTAATGTAAAAAGTTCAGAAGGCTGTAAAATTTTTTATAAACAATTTTAAGCAAAAATAAAAAAAGCGTGTCGTAGCCAATACATTAAACAACATGTTTGCAAAGTTTTAACTGTTTTAGTCAAGAATTGTTTGTGTAAGAGTGCTAAAAGCTATGGATTATACATTGACTAGTAAAAAGTTCAGAAGACTGTAAAATTTTTTTTAAACAATTTTAAGCAAAAATAAAAAAAGCGTGTCGTAGCCAATACATTAAACAACATGTTTGCAAAGTTTTAACTGTTTTAGTCAAGAATTGTTTGTGTAAGAGTGCTAAAACGTATGGATTATACATTAACTAGTAAAAAGTTCAGAAGACTGTAAAATTTTTTTTAAACAATTTTAAGCAAAAATAAAAAAAGCGTGTCGTAGCCAATACATTAAACAACATGTTTGCAAAGTTTTAACTGTTTTAGTCAAGAATTGTTTGTGTAAAAGTGCTAAAACGTATGGATTATACATTGACTAGTAAAAAGTTCAGAAGACTGTAAAATTTTTTCTAAACAATTTTAAGCAAAAATAAAAAAAGCGTGTCGTAGCCAATACATTAAACAACATGTTTGCAAAGTTTTAACTGTTTTAGTCAAGAATTGTTTGTGTAAGAGTGCTAAAACGTATGGATTATACATTGACGAAAGCAAGCATAGGTGTTTTTTAATGTAAAAAGTTCAGAAGGCTGTAAAATTTTTTTTAATCAATTTTAAGCAAAAATAAAAAAAGCGTGTCGTAGCCAATACATTAAACAACATGTTTGCAAAGTTTTAACTGTTTTAGTCAAAAATTGTTTGTGTATGAGTGCTAAAACGTATGATTATACATTGACTAGTAAAAAGTTCAGAAGACTGTAAAATTTTTTCTAAACAATTTTAAGCAAAAATAAAAAAAGCGTGTCGTAGCCAATACATTAAACAACATGTTTGCAAAGTTTTAACTGTTTTAGTCAAGAATTGTTTGTGTAAGAGTGCTAAAACGTATGGATTATACATTGACTAGTAAAAAGTTCAGAAGACTGTAAAATTTTTTTTAAACAATTTTAAGCAAAAATAAAAAAAGCGTGTCGTAGCCAATACATTAAACAACATGTTTGCAAAGTTTTAACTGTTTTAGTCAAGAATTGTTTGTGTAAGAGTGCTAAAACGTATGGATTATACATTGACGAAAGCAAGCATAGGTGTTTTTTAATGTAAAAAGTTCAGAAGACTGTAAAAATTTTTCTAAACAATTTTAAGCAAAAATAAAAAAAGCGTGTCGTAGCCAATACATTAAACAACATGTTTGCAAAGTTTTAACTGTTTTAGTCAAGAATTGTTTGTGTAAGAGTGCTAAAACGTATGGATTATACATTGACGAAAGCAAGCATAGGTGTTTTTTAATGTAAAAAGTTCAGAAGGCTGTAAAATTTTTTCTAATCAATTTTAAGCAAAAATAAAAAAAGCGTGTCGTAGCCAATACATTAAACAACATGTTTGCAAAGTTTTAACTGTTTTAGTCAAGAATTGTTTGTGTAAGAGTGCTAAAACGTATGGATTATACATTGACTAGTAAAAAGTTCAGAAGACTGTAAAATTTTTTTTAAACAATTTTAAGCAAAAATAAAAAAAGCGTGTCGTAGCCATTACATTAAACAACATGTTTGCAAAGTTTTAACTGTTTTAGTCAAGAATTGTTTGTGTAAAAGTGCTGAAACGTATGGATTATACATTGACTAGTAAAAAGTTCAGAAGACTGTAAAATTTTTTCTAAACAATTTTAAGCAAAAATAAAAAAAGCGTGTCGTAGCCAATACATTAAACAACATGTTTGCAAAGTTTTAACTGTTTTAGTCAAGAATTGTTTGTGTAAGAGTGCTAAAACGTATGGATTATACATTGACGAAAGCAAGCATAGGTGTTTTTTAATGTAAAAAGTTCAGAAGGCTGTAAAATTTTTTTTAATCAATTTTAAGCAAAAATAAAAAAAGCGTGTCGTAGCCAATACATTAAACAACATGTTTGCAAAGTTTTAACTGTTTTAGTCAAAAATTGTTTGTGTATGAGTGCTAAAACGTATGGATTATACATTGACTAGTAAAAAGTTCAGAAGACTGTAAAATTTTTTCTAAACAATTTTAAGCAAAAATAAAAAAAGCGTGTCGTAGCCAATACATTAAACAACATGTTTGCAAAGTTTTAACTGTTTTAGTCAAGAATTGTTTGTGTAAAAGTGCTAAAACGTATGGATTGTACATTGACTAGTAAAAAGTTCAGAAGACTGTAAAATTTTTTCTAAACAATTTTAAGCAAAAATAAAAAAAGCGTGTCGTAGCCAATACATTAAACAACATGTTTGCAAAGTTTTAACTGTTTTAGTCAAGAATTGTTTGTGTAAGAGTGCTAAAACGTATGGATTATACATTGACGAAAGCAAGCATAGGTGTTTTTTAATGTAAAAAGTTCAGAAGGCTGTAAAATTTTTTTCAATCAATTTTAAGCAAAAATAAAAAAAGCGTGTCGTAGCCAATACATTAAACAACATGTTTGCAAAGTTTTAACTGTTTTAGTCAAAAATTGTTTGTGTATGAGTGCTAAAACGTATGGATTATACATTGACTAGTAAAAAGTTCAGAAGACTGTAAAATTTTTTCTAAACAATTTTAAGCAAAAATAAAAAAAGCGTGTCGTAGCCAATACATTAAACAACATGTTTGCAAAGTTTTAACTGTTTTAGTCAAGAATTGTTTGTGTAAAAGTGCTGAAACGTATGGATTATACATTGACTAGTAAAAAGTTCAGAAGACTGTAAAATTTTTTCTAAACAATTTTAAGCAAAAATAAAAAAAGCGTGTCGTAGCCAATACATTAAACAACATGTTTGCAAAGTTTTAACTGTTTTAGTCAAGAATTGTTTGTGTAAGAGTGCTAAAACGTATGGATTATACATTGACGAAAGCAAGCATAGGTGTTTTTTAATGTAAAAAGTTCAGAAGGCTGTAAAATTTTTTTTAATCAATTTTAAGCAAAAATAAAAAAAGCGTGTCGTAGCCAATACATTAAACAACATGTTTGCAAAGTTTTAACTGTTTTAGTCAAAAATTGTTTGTGTATGAGTGCTAAAACGTATGGATTATACATTGACTAGTAAAAAGTTCAGAAGACTGTAAAATTTTTTCTAAACAATTTTAAGCAAAAATAAAAAAAGCGTGTCGTAGCCAATACATTAAACAACATGTTTGCAAAGTTTTAACTGTTTTAGTCAAGAATTGTTTGTGTAAAAGTGCTAAAACGTATGGATTATACATTGACTAGTAAAAAGTTCAGAAGACTGTAAAATTTTTTCTAAACAATTTTAAGCAAAAATAAAAAAAGCGTGTCGTAGCCAATACATTAAACAACATGTTTGCAAAGTTTTAACTGTTTTAGTCAAGAATTGTTTGTGTAAGAGTGCTAAAACGTATGGATTATACATTGACGAAAGCAAGCATAGGTGTTTTTTAATGTAAAAAGTTCAGAAGGCTGTAAAATTTTTTTCAATCAATTTTAAGCAAAAATAAAAAAAGCGTGTCGTAGCCAATACATTAAACAACATGTTTGCAAAGTTTTAACTGTTTTAGTCAAAAATTGTTTGTGTATGAGTGCTAAAACGTATGGATTATACATTGACTAGTAAAAAGTTCAGAAGACTGTAAAATTTTTTCTAAACAATTTTAAGCAAAAATAAAAAAAGCGTGTCGTAGCCAATACATTAAACAACATGTTTGCAAAGTTTTAACTGTTTTAGTCAAGAATTGTTTGTGTAAGAGTGCTAAAACGTATGGATTATACATTGACGAAAGCAAGCATAGGTGTTTTTTAATGTAAAAAGTTCAGAAGACTGTAAAATTTTTTCTAAACAATTTTAAGCAAAAATAAAAAAAGCGTGTCGTAGCCAATACATTAAACAACATGTTTGCAAAGTTTTAACTGTTTTAGTCAAGAATTGTTTGTGTAAGAGTGCTAAAACGTATGGATTATACAATGACGAAAGCAAGCATAGGTGTTTTTTAATGTAAAAAGTTCAGAAGGCTGTAAAATTTTTTCTAAACAAATTTAAGCAAAAATAAAAAAAGCGTGTCGTAGCTAATACATTAAACAACATATTTGCAAAGTTTTAACTGTTTTAGTCAAGAATTGTTTGTGTAAGAGTGCTAAAACGTATGGATTATACATTGACTAGTAAAAAGTTCAGAAGACTGTAAAATTTTTTATAAACAATTTTAAGCAAAAATAAAAAAAGCGTGTCGTAGCCAATACATTAAACAACATGTTTGCAAAGTTTTAACTGTTTTAGTCAAGAATTGTTTGTGTAAGAGTGCTAAAACGTATGGATTATACATTGACTAGTAAAAAGTTCAGAAGACTGTAAAATTTTTTTTAAACAATTTTAAGCAAAAATAAAAAAAGCATGTCGTAGCCAATACATTAAACAACATGTTTGAAAAGTTTTAACTGTTTTAGTCAAGAATTGTTTGTGTAAGAGTGCTAAAACGTATGGATTATACATTGACGAAAGCAAGCATAGGTGTTTTTTAATGTAAAAAGTTCAGAAGACTGTAAAATTTTTTCTAAACAATTTTAAGCAAAAATAAAAAAAGCGTGTCGTAGCCAATACATTAAACAACATGTTTGCAAAGTTTTAACTGTTTTAGTCAAGAATTGTTTGTGTAAGAGTGCTAAAACGTATGGATTATACATTGACGAAAGCAAGCATAGGTGTTTTTTAATGTAAAAAGTTCAGAAGGCTGTAAAATTTTTTCTAATCTATTTTAAGCAAAAATAAAAAAAGCGTGTCGTAGCCAATACATTAAACAACATGTTTGCAAAGTTTTAACTGTTTTAGTCAAGAATTGTTTGTGTAAGAGTGCTAAAACGTATGGATTATACATTGACTAGTAAAAAGTTCAGAAGACTGTAAAATTTTTTTTAAACAATTTTAAGCAAAAATAAAAAAAGCGTGTCGTAGCCAATACATTAAACAACATGTTTGCAAAGTTTTAACTGTTTTAGTCAAGAATTGTTTGTGTAAAAGTGTTAAAACGTATGGATTATACATTGACTAGTAAAAAGTTCAGAAGACTGTAAAATTTTTTCTAAACAATTTTAAGCAAAAATAAAAAAAGCGTGTCGTAGCCAATACATTAAACAACATGTTTGCAAAGTTTTAACTGTTTTAGTCAAGAATTGTTTGTGTAAGAGTGCTAAAACGTAAGGATTATACATTGACGAAAGCAAGCATAGGTGTTTTTTAATGTAAAAAGTTCAGAAGGCTGTAAAATTTTTTCTAATCAATTTTAAGCAAAAATAAAAAAAGCGTGTCGTAGCCAATACATTAAACAACATGTTTGCAAAGTTTTAACTGTTTTAGTCAAGAATTGTTTGTGTAAGAGTGCTAAAACGTATGGATTATACATTGACTAGTAAAAAGTTCAGAAGACTGTAAAATTTTTTTAAAACAATTTTAAGCAAAAATAAAAAAAGCGTGTCGTAGCCAATACATTAAACAACATGTTTGCAAAGTTTTAACTGTTTTAGTCAAGAATTGTTTGTGTAAAAGTGCTAAAACGTATGGATTATACATTGACTAGTAAAAAGTTCAGAAGACTGTAAAATTTTTTCTAAACAATTTTAAGCAAAAATAAAAAAAGCGTGTCGTAGCCAATACATTAAACAACATGTTTGCAAAGTTTTAACTGTTTTAGTCAAGAATTGTTTGTGTAAGAGTGCTAAAACGTATGGATTATACATTGACGAAAGCAAGCATAGGTGTTTTTTAATGTAAAAAGTTCAGAAGGCTGTAAAATTTTTTTTAATCAATTTTAAGCAAAAATAAAAACAGCGTGTCGTAGCCAATACATTAAACAACATGTTTGCAAAGTTTTAACTGTTTTAGTCAAAAATTGTTTGTGTATGAGTGCTAAAACGTATGGATTACACATTGACTAGTAAAAAGTTCAGAAGACTGTAAAATTTTTTCTAAACAATTTTAAGCAAAAATAAAAAAAGCGTGTCGTAGCCAATACATTAAACAACATGTTTGAAAAGTTTTAACTGTTTTAGTCAAGAATTGTTTGTGTAAGAGTGCTAAAACGTATGGATTATACATTGACGATAGCAAGCATAGGTGTTTTTTAATGTAAAAAGTTCAGAAGACTGTAAAATTTTTTCTAAACAAATTTAAGCAAAAATAAAAAAAGCGTGTCGTAGCTAATACATTAAACAACATATTTGCAAAGTTTTAACTGTTTTAGTCAAGAATTGTTTGTGTAAGAGTGCTAAAACGTATGGATTATACATTGACTAGTAAAAAGTTCAGAAGACTGTAAAATCTTTTATAAACAATTTTAAGCAAAAATAAAAAAAGCGTGTCGTAGCCAATACATTAAACAACATGTTTGCAAAATTTTAACTGTTTTAGTCAAAAATTGTTTGTGTATGAGTGCTAAAACGTATGGATTATACATTGACTAGTAAAAAGTTCAGAAGACTGTAAAATTTTTTCTAAACAATTTTAAGCAAAAATAAAAAAAGCGTGTCGTAGCCAATACATTAAACAACATGTTTGCAAAGTTTTAACTGTTTTAGTCAAGAATTGTTTGTGTAAGAGTGCTAAAACGTATGGATTATACATTGACGATAGCAAGCATAGGTGTTTTTTAATGTAAAAAGTTCAGAAGACTGTAAAATTTTTTCTAAACAAATTTAAGCAAAAATAAAAAAAGCGTGTCGTAGCTAATACATTAAACAACATATTTGCAAAGTTTTAACTGTTTTAGTCAAGAATTGTTTGTGTAAGAGTGCTAAAATGTATGGATTATACATTGACTAGTAAAAAGTTCAGAAGACTGTAAAATTTTTTATAAACAATTTTAAGCAAAAATAAAAAAAGCGTGTCGTAGCCAATACATTAAACAACATGTTTGCAAAGTTTTAACTGTTTTAGTCAAGAATTGTTTGTGTAAGAGTGCTAAAACGTATGGATTATACATTGACTAGTAAAAAGTTCAGAAGACTGTAAAATTTTTTCTAAACAATTTTAAGCAAAAATAAAAAAAGCGTGTCGTAGCCAATACATTAAACAACATGTTTGCAAAGTTTTAACTGTTTTAGTCAAGAATTGTTTGTGTAAGAGTGCTAAAACGTATGGATTATACATTGACGAAAGCAAGCATAGGTGTTTTTTAATGTAAAAAGTTCAGAAGACTGTAAAATTTTTTCTAAACAATTTTAAGCAAAAATAAAAAAAGCGTGTCGTAGCCAATACATTAAACAACATGTTTGCAAAGTTTTAACTGTTTTAGTCAAGAATTGTTTGTGTAAGAGTGCTAAAACGTATGGATTATACAATGACGAAAGCAAGCATAGGTGTTTTTTAATGTAAAAAGTTCAGAAGGCTGTAAAATTTTTTCTAATTAATTTTAAGCAAAAATAAAAAAAGCGTGTCGTAGCCAATACATTAAACAACATGTTTGCAAAGTTTTAACTGTTTTAGTCAAGAATTGTTTGTGTAAGAGTGCTAAAAGCTATGGATTATACATTGACTAGTAAAAAGTTCAGAAGACTGTAAAATTTTTTTTAAACAATTTTAAGCAAAAATAAAAAAAGCGTGTCGTAGCGAATACATTAAACAACATGTTTGCAAAGTTTTAACTGTTTTAGTCAAGAATTGTTTGTGTAAGAGTGCTAAAACGTATGGATTATACATTGACTAGTAAAAAGTTCAGAAGACTGTAAAATTTTTTTAAAACAACTTTAAGCAAAAATAAAAAAAGCGTGTCGTAGCCAATACATTAAACAACATGTTTGCAAAGTTTTAACTGTTTTAGTCAAGAATTGTTTGTGTAAAAGTGCTAAAACGTATGGATTATACATTGACTAGTAAAAAGTTCAGAAGACTGTAAAATTTTTTCTAAACAATTTTAAGCAAAAATAAAAAAAGCGTGTCGTAGCCAATACATTAAACAACATGTTTGCAAAGTTTTAACTGTTTTAGTCAAGAATTGTTTGTGTAAGAGTGCTAAAACGTATGGATTATACATTGACGAAAGCAAGCATAGGTGTTTTTTAATGTAAAAAGTTCAGAAGGCTGTAAAATTTTTTTTAATCAATTTTAAGCAAAAATAAAAAAAGCGTGTCGTAGCCAATACATTAAACAACATGTTTGCAAAGTTTTAACTGTTTTAGTCAAAAATTGTTTGTGTATGAGTGCTAAAACGTATGGATTATACATTGACTAGTAAAAAGTTCAGAAGACTGTAAAATTTTTTCTAAACAATTTTAAGCAAAAATAAAAAAAGCGTGTCGTAGCCAATACATTAAACAACATGTTTGCAAAATTTTAACTGTTTTAGTCAAGAATTGTTTGTGTAAGAGTGCTAAAACGTATGGATTATACATTGACGATAGCAAGCATAGGTGTTTTTTAATGTAAAAAGTTCAGAAGACTATAAAATTTTTATTAAACAAATTTAAGCAAAAATAAAAAAAGCGTGTCGTAGCTAATACATTAAACAACATATTTGCAAAGTTTTAACTGTTTTAGTCAAGAATTGTTTGTGTAAGAGTGCTAAAACGTATGGATTATACATTGACTAGTAAAAAGTTCAGAAGACTGTAAAATTTTTTATAAACAATTTTAAGCAAAAATAAAAAAAGCGTGTCGTAGCCAATACATTAAACAACATGTTTGCAAAGTTTTAACTGTTTTAGTCAAGAATTGTTTGTGTAAGAGTGCTAAAACGTATGGATTATACATTGACTAGTAAAAAGTTCAGAAGACTGTAAAATTTTTTCTAAACAATTTTAAGCAAAAATAAAAAAAGCGTGTCGTAGCCAATACATTAAACAACATGTTTGCAAAGTTTTAACTGTTTTAGTCAAGAATTGTTTGTGTAAGAGTGCTAAAATGTATGGATTATACATTGACGAAAGCAAGCATAGGTGTTTTTTAATGTAAAAAGTTCAGAAGACTGTAAAATTTTTTCTAAACAATTTTAAGCAAAAATAAAAAAAAGCGTGTCGTAGCCAATACATTAAACAACATGTTTGCAAAGTTTTAACTGTTTTAGTCAAGAATTGTTTGTGTAAGAGTGCTAAAACGTATGGATTATACAATGACGAAAGCAAGCATAGGTGTTTTTTAATGTAAAAAGTTCAGAAGGCTGTAAAATTTTTTCTAATCAATTTTAAGCAAAAATAAAAAAAGCGTGTCGTAGCTAATACATTAAACAACATGTTTGCAAAGTTTTAACTGTTTTAGTCAAGAATTGTTTGTGTAAGAGTGCTAAAAGCTATGGATTATACATTGACTAGTAAAAAGTTCAGAAGACTGTAAAATTTTTTTTAAACAATTTTAAGCAAAAATAAAAAAAGCGTGTCGTAGCCAATACATTAAACAACATGTTTGCAAAGTTTTAACTGTTTTAGTCAAGAATTGTTTGTGTAAGAGTGCTAAAACGTATGGATTATACATTGACGAAAGCAAGCATAGGTGTTTTTTAATGTAAAAAAATCAGAAGACTGTAAAATTTTTTCTAAACAATTTTAAGCAAAAATAAAAAAAAGCGTGTCGTAGCCATTACATTAAACAACATGTTTGCAAAGTTTTAACTGTTTTAGTCAAGAATTGTTTATGTAAGAGTGCTAAAACGTATGGATTATACATTGACTAGTAAAAAGTTCAGAAGACTGTAAAATTTTTTCTAAACAATTTTAAGCAAAAATAAAAAAAGCGTGTCGTAGCCAATACATTAAACAACATGTTTGCAAAGTTTTAACTGTTTTAGTCAAGAATTGTTTGTGTAAGAGTGCTAAAACGTATGGATTATACATTGACGAAAGCAAGCATAGGTGTTTTTTAATGTAAAAAGTTCAGAAGACTGTAAAATTTTTTCTAAAACATTTTAAGCAAAAATAAAAAAAGCGTGTCGTAGCCAATACATTAAACAACATATTTGCAAAGTTTTAACTGTTTTAGTCAAGAATTGTTTGTGTAAGAGTGCTAAAACGTATGGATTATACATTGACTAGTAAAAAGTTCAGAAGACTGTAAAATTTTTTTAAAACAACTTTAAGCAAAAATAAAAAAAGCGTGTCGTAGCCAATACATTAAACAACATGTTTGCAAAGTTTTAACTGTTTTAGTCAAGAATTGTTTGTGTAAAAGTGCTAAAACGTATGGATTATACATTGACTAGTAAAAAGTTCAGAAGACTGTAAAATTTTTTCTAAACAATTTTAAGCAAAAATAAAAAAAGCGTGTCGTAGCCAATACATTAAACAACATGTTTGCAAAGTTTTAACTGTTTTAGTCAAGAATTGTTTGTGTAAGAGTGCTAAAACGTATGGATTATACATTGACGAAAGCAAGCATAGGTGTTTTTTAATGTAAAAAGTTCAGAAGGCTGTAAAATTTTTTTTAATCAATTTTAAGCAAAAATAAAAAAAGCGTGTCGTAGCCAATACATTAAACAACATGTTTGCAAAGTTTTAACTGTTTTAGTCAAAAATTGTTTGTGTATGAGTGCTAAAACGTATGGATTATACATTGACTAGTAAAAAGTTCAGAAGACTGTAAAATTTTTTCTAAACAATTTTAAGCAAAAATAAAAAAAGCGTGTTGTAGCCAATACATTAAACAACATGTTTGCAAAGTTTTAACTGTTTTAGTCAAGAATTGTTTGTGTAAGAGTGCTAAAACGTATGGATTATACATTGACGATAGCAAGCATAGGTGTTTTTTAATGTAAAAAGTTCAGAAGACTATAAAATTTTTTCTAAACAAATTTAAGCAAAAATAAAAAAAGCGTGTCGTAGCTAATACATTAAACAACATATTTGCAAAGTTTTAACTGTTTTAGTCAAGAATTGTTTGTGTAAGAGTGCTAAAACGTATGGATTATACATTGACTAGTAAAAAGTTCAGAAGACTGTAAAATTTTTTATAAACAATTTTAAGCAAAAATAAAAAAAGCGTGTCGTAGCCAATACATTAAACAACATGTTTGCAAAGTTTTAACTGTTTTAGTCAAGAATTGTTTGTGTAAGAGTGCTAAAACGTATGGATTATACATTGACTAGTAAAAAGTTCAGAAGACTGTAAAATTTTTTCTAAACAATTTTAAGCAAAAATAAAAAAAGCGTGTCGTAGCCAATACATTAAACAACATGTTTGCAAAGTTTTAACTGTTTTAGTCAAGAATTGTTTGTGTAAGAGTGCTAAAACGTATGGATTATACATTGACGAAAGCAAGCATAGGTGTTTTTTAATGTAAAAAGTTCAGAAGACTGTAAAATTTTTTCTAAACAATTTTAAGCAAAAATAAAAAAAAGCGTGTCGTAGCCAATACATTAAACAACATGTTTGCAAAGTTTTAACTGTTTTAGTCAAGAATTGTTTGTGTAAGAGTGCTAAAACGTATGGATTATACAATGACGAAAGCAAGCATAGGTGTTTTTTAATGTAAAAAGTTCAGAAGGCTGTAAAATTTTTTCTAATCAATTTTAAGCAAAAATAAAAAAAGCGTGTCGTAGCTAATACATTAAACAACATGTTTGCAAAGTTTTAACTGTTTTAGTCAAGAATTGTTTGTGTAAGAGTGCTAAAAGCTATGGATTATACATTGACTAGTAAAAAGTTCAGAAGACTGTAAAATTTTTTTTAAACAATTTTAAGCAAAAATAAAAAAAGCGTGTCGTAGCCAATACATTAAACAACATGTTTGCAAAGTTTTAACTGTTTTAGTCAAGAATTGTTTGTGTAAGAGTGCTAAAACGTATGGATTATACATTGACGAAAGCAAGCATAGGTGTTTTTTAATGTAAAAAAATCAGAAGACTGTAAAATTTTTTCTAAACAATTTTAAGCAAAAATAAAAAAAAGCGTGTCGTAGCCATTACATTAAACAACATGTTTGCAAAGTTTTAACTGTTTTAGTCAAGAATTGTTTATGTAAGAGTGCTAAAACGTATGGATTATACATTGACTAGTAAAAAGTTCAGAAGACTGTAAAATTTTTTCTAAACAATTTTAAGCAAAAATAAAAAAAGCGTGTCGTAGCCAATACATTAAACAACATGTTTGCAAAGTTTTAACTGTTTTAGTCAAGAATTGTTTGTGTAAGAGTGCTAAAACGTATGGATTATACATTGACGAAAGCAAGCATAGGTGTTTTTTAATGTAAAAAGTTCAGAAGACTGTAAAATTTTTTCTAAAACATTTTAAGCAAAAATAAAAAAAGCGTGTCGTAGCCAATACATTAAACAACATATTTGCAAAGTTTTAACTGTTTTAGTCAAGAATTGTTTGTGTAAGAGTGCTAAAACGTATGGATTATACATTGACTAGTAAAAAGTTCAGAAGACTGTAAAATTTTTTTTAAACAATTTTAAGCAAAAATAAAAAAAGCGTGTCGTAGCCAATACATTAAACAACATGTTTGCAAAGTTTTAACTGTTTTAGTCAAGAATTGTTTGTGTAAAAGTGCTAAAACGTATGGATTATACATTGACTAGTAAAAAGTTCAGAAGACTGTAAAATTTTTTCTAAACAATTTTAAGCAAAAATAAAAAAAGCGTGTCGTAGCCAATACATTAAACAACATGTTTGCAAAGTTTTAACTGTTTTAGTCAAGAATTGTTTGTGTAAGAGTGCTAAAACGTATGGATTATACATTCACGAAAGCAAGCATAGGTGTTTTTTAATGTAAAAAGTTCAGAAGGCTGTAAAATTTTTTTTAATCAATTTTAAGCAAAAATAAAAAAAGCGTGTCGTAGCCAATACATTAAACAACATGTTTGCAAAGTTTTAACTGTTTTAGTCAAAAATTGTTTGTGTATGAGTGCTAAAACGTATGGATTATACATTGACTAGTAAAAAGTTCAGAAGACTGTAAAATTTTTTCTAAACAATTTTAAGCAAAAATAAAAAAAGCGTGTCGTAGCCAATACATTAAACAACATGTTTGCAAAGTTTTAACTGTTTTAGTCAAGAATTGTTTGTGTAAGAGTGCTAAAACGTATGGATTATACATTGACGATAGCAAGCATAGGTGTTTTTTAATGTAAAAAGTTCAGAAGACTATAAAATTTTTTCTAAACAAATTTAAGCAAAAATAAAAAAAGCGTGTCGTAGCTAATACATTAAACAACATATTTGCAAAGTTTTAACTGTTTTAGTCAAGAATTGTTTGTGTAAGAGTGCTAAATCGTATGGATTATACATTGACTAGTAAAAAGTTCAGAAGACTGTAAAATTTTTTATAAACAATTTTAAGCAAAAATAAAAAAAGCGTGTCGTAGCCAATACATTAAACAACATGTTTGCAAAGTTTTAACTGTTTTAGTCAAGAATTGTTTGTGTAAGAGTGCTAAAACGTATGGATTATACATTGACTAGTAAAAAGTTCAGAAGACTGTAAAATTTTTTCTAAACAATTTTAAGCAAAAATAAAAAAAGCGTGTCGTAGCCAATACATTAAACAACATGTTTGCAAAGTTTTAACTGTTTTAGTCAAGAATTGTTTGTGTAAGAGTGCTAAAACGTATGGATTATACATTGACGAAAGCAAGCATAGGTGTTTTTTAATGTAAAAAGTTCAGAAGACTGTAAAATTTTTTCTAAACAATTTTAAGCAAAAATAAAAAAAAGCGTGTCGTAGCCAATACATTAAACAACATGTTTGCAAAGTTTTAACTGTTTTAGTCAAGAATTGTTTGTGTAAGAGTGCTAAAACGTATGGATTATACAATGACGAAAGCAAGCATAGGTGTTTTTTAATGTAAAAAGTTCAGAAGGCTGTAAAATTTTTTCTAATCAATTTTAAGCAAAAATAAAAAAAGCGTGTCGTAGCTAATACATTAAACAACATGTTTGCAAAGTTTTAACTGTTTTAGTCAAGAATTGTTTGTGTAAGAGTGCTAAAAGCTATGGATTATACATTGACTAGTAAAAAGTTCAGAAGACTGTAAAATTTTTTTTAAACAATTTTAAGCAAAAATAAAAAAAGCGTGTCGTAGCCAATACATTAAACAACATGTTTGCAAAGTTTTAACTGTTTTAGTCAAGAATTGTTTGTGTAAGAGTGCTAAAACGTATGGATTATACATTGACGAAAGCAAGCATAGGTGTTTTTTAATGTAAAAAAATCAGAAGACTGTAAAATTTTTTCTAAACAATTTTAAGCAAAAATAAAAAAAAGCGTGTCGTAGCCATTACATTAAACAACATGTTTGCAAAGTTTTAACTGTTTTAGTCAAGAATTGTTTATGTAAGAGTGCTAAAACGTATGGATTATACATTGACTAGTAAAAAGTTCAGAAGACTGTAAAATTTTTTCTAAACAATTTTAAGCAAAAATAAAAAAAGCGTGTCGTAGCCAATACATTAAACAACATGTTTGCAAAGTTTTAACTGTTTTAGTCAAGAATTGTTTGTGTAAGAGTGCTAAAACGTATGGATTATACATTGACGAAAGCAAGCATAGGTGTTTTTTAATGTAAAAAGTTCAGAAGACTGTAAAATTTTTTCTAAAACATTTTAAGCAAAAATAAAAAAAGCGTGTCGTAGCCAATACATTAAACAACATATTTGCAAAGTTTTAACTGTTTTAGTCAAGAATTGTTTGTGTAAGAGTGCTAAAACGTATGGATTATACATTGACTAGTAAAAAGTTCAGAAGACTGTAAAATTTTTTTTAAACAATTTTAAGCAAAAATAAAAAAAGCGTGTCGTAGCCAATACATTAAACAACATGTTTGCAAAGTTTTAACTGTTTTAGTCAAGAATTGTTTGTGTAAGAGTGCTAAAACGTATGGATTATACATTGACGAAAGCAAGCATAGGTGTTTTTTAATGTAAAAAGTTCAGAAGGCTGTAAAATTTTTTCTAATCAATTTTAAGCAAAAATAAAAAAAGCGTGTCGTAGCCAATACATTAAACAACATGTTTGCAAAGTTTTAACTGTTTTAGTCAAGAATTGTTTGTGTAAGAGTGCTAAAACGTATGGATTATACATTGACGAAAGCAAGCATAGGTGTTTTTTAATGTAAAAAGTTCAGAAGGCTGTAAAATTTTTTTTAAACAATTTTAAGCAAAAATAAAAAAGCGTGTCGTAGCCAATACATTAAACAACATGTTTGCAAAGTTTTAACTGTTTTAGTCAAGAATTGTTTGTGTAAGAGTGCTAAAACGTATGGATTATACATTGACTAGTAAAAAGTTCAGAAGACTGTAAAATTTTTTCTAAACAATTTTAAGCAAAAATAAAAAAAGCGTGTCGTAGCCAATACATTAAACAACATGTTTGCAAAGTTTTAACTGTTTTAGTCAAGAATTGTTTGTGTAAGAGTGCTAAAACGTATGGATTATACATTGACGAAAGCAAGCATAGGTGTTTTTTAATGTAAAAAGTTCAGAAGGCTGTAAAATTTTTTCTAATCAATTTTAAGCAAAAATAAAAACAGCGTGTCGTAGCCAATACATTAAACAACAAGTTTGCAAAGTTTTAACTGTTTTAGTCAAGAATTGTTTGTGTAAGAGTGCTAAAAGGTATGGATTATACATTGACTAGTAAAAAGTTCAGAAGACTGTAAAATTTTTTTTAAACATTTTTAAGAAAAAATAAAAAAAAGCGTGTCGTAGCCAATACATTAAACAACATGTTTGCAAAGTTTTAACTGTTTTAGTCAAGAATTGTTTGTGTAAGAGTGCTAAAACGTATGCATTATACATTGACTAATAAAAAGTTCAGAAGACTGTAAAATTTTTTCTAAACAATTTTAAGCAAAAATAAAAAAAGCGTGTCGTAGCCAATACATTAAACAACATTTTTGCAAAGTTTTAACTGTTTTAGTCAAGAATTGTTTGTGTAAGAGTGCTAAAACGTATGGATTATACATTGACGAAAGCAAGCATTGGTGTTTTTTAATGTAAAAAGTTCAGAAGGCTGTAAAATTTTTTTTAATCAATTTTAAGCAAAAATAAAAAAAGCGTGTCGTAGCCAATACATTAATTAACATGTTTGCAAAGTTTTAACTGTTTTAGTCAAAAATTGTTTGTGTATGAGTGCTAAAACGTATGGATTATACATTGACTAGTAAAAAGTTCAGAAGACTGTAAAATTTTTCTAAACAATTTTAAGCAAAACTAAAAAAAGCGTGTCGTAGCCAATACATTAAACAACATGTTTGCAAAGTTTTAACTGTTTTAGTCAAGAATTGTTTGTGTAAGAGTGCTAAAACGTATGGATTATACATTGACTAGTAAAAAGTTCAGAAGACTGTAAAATTTTTTCTAAACAATTTTAAGCAAAAATAAAAAAAGCGTGTCGTAGCCAATACATTAAACAACATGTTTGCAAAGTTTTAACTGTTTTAGTCAAGAATTGTTTGTGTAAGAGTGCTAAAACGTATGGATTATACATTGACGAAAGCAAGCATTGGTGTTTTTTAATGTAAAAAGTTCAGAAGGCTGTAAAATTTTTTCTAATCAATTTTAAGCAAAAATAAAAAAAGCGTGTCGTAGCCAATTCATTAAACAACATGTTTGCAAAGTTTTAACTGTTTTAGTCAAAAATTGTTTGTGTATGAGTGCTAAAACGTATGGATTATACATTGACTAGTAAAAAGTTCAGAAGACTGTAAAATTTTTTCTAAACAATTTTAAGCAAAAATAAAAAAAGCGTGTCGTAGCCATTACATTAAACAACATGTTTGCAAAGTTTTAACTGTTTTAGTCAAGAATTGTTTGTGTAAGAGTGCTAAAACGTATGGATTATACATTGACGAAAGCAAGCATAGGTGTTTTTTAATGTAAAAAGTTCAGAAGACTGTAAAATTTTTTCTAAACAAATTTAAGCAAAAATAAAAAAAGCGTGTCGTAGCCAATACATTAAACAACATATTTGCAAAGTTTTAACTGTTTTAGTCAAGAATTGTTTGTGTAAGAGTGCTAAAACGTATGGATTATACATTGACTAGTAAAAAGTTCAGAAGACTGTAAAATTTTTTTTAAACAATTTTAAGCAAAAATAAAAAAAGCGTGTCGTAGCCAATACATTAAACAACATGTTTGCAAAGTTTTAACTGTTTTAGTCAAGAATTGTTTGTGTAAGAGTGCTAAAACGTATGGATTATACATTAACTAGTAAAAAGTTCAGAAGACTGTAAAATTTTTTCTAAACAATTTTAAGCAAAAATAAAAAAAGCGTGTCGTAGCCAATACATTAAACAACATGTTTGCAAAGTTTTAACTGTTTTAGTCAAGAATTGTTTGTGTAAGAGTGCTAAAACGTATGGATTATACATTGACGAAAGCAAGCATAGGTGTTTTTTAATGTAAAAAGTTCAGAAGGCTGTAAAATTTTTTCTAATCAATTTTAAGCAAAAATAAAAAAAGCGTGTCGTAGCCAATACATTAAACAACATGTTTGCAAAGTTTTAACTGTTTTAGTCAAGAATTGTTTGTGTAAGAGTGCTAAAACGTATGGATTATACATTGACGAAAGCAAGCATAGGTGTTTTTTAATGTAAAAAGATCAGAAGACTGTAAAATTTTTTCTAAACAATTTTAAGCAAAAATAAAAAAAGCGTGTCGTAGCCATTACATTAAACAACATGTTTGCAAAGTTTTAACTGTTTTAGTCAAGAATTGTTTATGTAAGAGTGCTAAAACGTATGGATTATACATTGACTAGTAAAAAGTTCAGAAGACTGTAAAATTTTTTCTAAACAATTTTAAGCAAAAATAAAAAAAGCGTGTCGTAGCCAATACATTAAACAACATGTTTGCAAAGTTTCAACTGTTTTAGTCAAGAATTGTTTGTGTAAGAGTGCTAAAACGTATGGATTATACATTGACTAGTAAAAAGTTCAGAAGACTGTAAATTTTTTTTAAACAATTTTAAGCAAAAATAAAAAAGCGTGTCGTAGCCAATACATTAAACAATATGTTTGCAAAGTTTTAACTGTTTTAGTCAAGAATTGTTTGTGTAAGAGTGCTAAAACGTATGGATTAAACATTGACTAGTAAAAAGTTCAGAAGACTGTAAAATTTTTTCTAAACAATTTTAAGCAAAAATAAAAAAAGCGTGTCGTAGCCAATACATTAAACAACATGTTTGCAAAGTTTTAACTGTTTTAGTCAAGAATTGTTTGTGTAAGAGTGCTAAAACGTATGGATTATGCATTGACGAAAGCAAGCATAGGTGTTTTTTAATGTAAAAAGTTCAGAAGACTGTAAAATTTTTTCTAAACAATTTTAAGCAAAAATAAAAAAAGCGTGTCGTAGCCAATACATTAAACAACAAGTTTGCAAAGTTTTAACTGTTTTAGTCAAGAATTGTTTGTGTAAGAGTGCTAAAAGGTATGGATTATACATTGACTAGTAAAAAGTTCAGAAGACTGTAAAATTTTTTTTAAACATTTTTAAGAAAAAATAAAAAAAAGCGTGTCGTAGCCAATACATTAAACAACATGTTTGCAAAGTTTTAACTGTTTTAGTCAAGAATTGTTTGTGTAAGAGTGCTAAAACGTATGCATTATACATTGACTAATAAAAAGTTCAGAAGACTGTAAAATTTTTTCTAAACAATTTTAAGCAAAAATAAAAAAAGCGTGTCGTAGCCAATACATTAAACAACATTTTTGCAAAGTTTTAACTGTTTTAGTCAAGAATTGTTTGTGTAAGAGTGCTAAAACGTATGGATTATACATTGACGAAAGCAAGCATTGGTGTTTTTTAATGTAAAAAGTTCAGAAGGCTGTAAAATTTTTTTTAATCAATTTTAAGCAAAAATAAAAAAAGCGTGTCGTAGCCAATCCATTAATTAACATGTTTGCAAAGTTTTAACTGTTTTAGTCAAAAATTGTTTGTGTATGAGTGCTAAAACGTATGGATTATACATTGACTAGTAAAAAGTTCAGAAGACTGTAAAATTTTTTCTAAACAATTTTAAGCAAAAATAAAAAAAGCGTGTCGTAGCCAATACATTAAACAACATGTTTGCAAAGTTTTAACTGTTTTAGTCAAGAATTGTTTGTGTAAGAGTGCTAAAACGTATGGATTATACATTGACTAGTAAAAAGTTCAGAAGACTGTAAAATTTTTTCTAAACAATTTTAAGCAAAAATAAAAAAAGCGTGTCGTAGCCAATACATTAAACAACATGTTTGCAAAGTTTTAACTGTTTTAGTCAAGAATTGTTTGTGTAAGAGTGCTAAAACGTATGGATTATACATTGACGAAAGCAAGCATTGGTGTTTTTTAATGTAAAAAGTTCAGAAGGCTGTAAAATTTTTTCTAATCAATTTTAAGCAAAAATAAAAAAAGCGTGTCGTAGCCAATTCATTAAACAACATGTTTGCAAAGTTTTAACTGTTTTAGTCAAAAATTGTTTGTGTATGAGTGCTAAAACGTATGGATTATACATTGACTAGTAAAAAGTTCAGAAGACTGTAAAATTTTTTCTAAACAATTTTAAGCAAAAATAAAAAAAGCGTGTCGTAGCCATTACATTAAACAACATGTTTGCAAAGTTTTAACTGTTTTAGTCAAGAATTGTTTGTGTAAGAGTGCTAAAACGTATGGATTATACATTGACGAAAGCAAGCATAGGTGTTTTTTAATGTAAAAAGTTCAGAAGACTGTAAAATTTTTTCTAAACAAATTTAAGCAAAAATAAAAAAAGCGTGTCGTAGCCAATACATTAAACAACATATTTGCAAAGTTTTAACTGTTTTAGTCAAGAATTGTTTGTGTAAGAGTGCTAAAACGTATGGATTATACATTGACTAGTAAAAAGTTCAGAAGACTGTAAAATTTTTTTTAAACAATTTTAAGCAAAAATAAAAAAAGCGTGTCGTAGCCAATACATTAAACAACATGTTTGCAAAGTTTTAACTGTTTTAGTCAAGAATTGTTTGTGTAAGAGTGCTAAAACGTATGGATTATACATTAACTAGTAAAAAGTTCAGAAGACTGTAAAATTTTTTCTAAACAATTTTAAGCAAAAATAAAAAAAGCGTGTCGTAGCCAATACATTAAACAACATGTTTGCAAAGTTTTAACTGTTTTAGTCAAGAATTGTTTGTGTAAGAGTGCTAAAACGTATGGATTATACATTGACGAAAGCAAGCATAGGTGTTTTTTAATGTAAAAAGTTCAGAAGGCTGTAAAATTTTTTCTAATCAATTTTAAGCAAAAATAAAAAAAGCGTGTCGTAGCCAATACATTAAACAACATGTTTGCAAAGTTTTAACTGTTTTAGTCAAGAATTGTTTGTGTAAGAGTGCTAAAACGTATGGATTATACATTGACGAAAGCAAGCATAGGTGTTTTTTAATGTAAAAAGATCAGAAGACTGTAAAATTTTTTCTAAACAATTTTAAGCAAAAATAAAAAAAGCGTGTCGTAGCCATTACATTAAACAACATGTTTGCAAAGTTTTAACTGTTTTAGTCAAGAATTGTTTATGTAAGAGTGCTAAAACGTATGGATTATACATTGACTAGTAAAAAGTTCAGAAGACTGTAAAATTTTTTCTAAACAATTTTAAGCAAAAATAAAAAAAGCGTGTCGTAGCCAATACATTAAACAACATGTTTGCAAAGTTTCAACTGTTTTAGTCAAGAATTGTTTGTGTAAGAGTGCTAAAACGTATGGATTATACATTGACTAGTAAAAAGTTCAGAAGACTGTAAATTTTTTTTAAACAATTTTAAGCAAAAATAAAAAAAGCGTGTCGTAGCCAATACATTAAACAATATGTTTGCAAAGTTTTAACTGTTTTAGTCAAGAATTGTTTGTGTAAGAGTGCTAAAACGTATGGATTAAACATTGACTAGTAAAAAGTTCAGAAGACTGTAAAATTTTTTCTAAACAATTTTAAGCAAAAATAAAAAAAGCGTGTCGTAGCCAATACATTAAACAACATGTTTGCAAAGTTTTAACTGTTTTAGTCAAGAATTGTTTGTGTAAGAGTGCTAAAACTAATGGATTATACATTGACGAAAGCAAGCATAGGTGTTTTTTAATGTAAAAAGTTCAGAAGGCTGTAAAATTTTTTCTAAACAAATTTAAGCAAAAATAAAAAAAGCGTGTCGTAGCCAATACATTAAACAACATGTTTGCAAAGTTTTAACTGTTTTAGTCAAGAATTGTTTGTGTAAGAGTGCTAAAACGTATGGATTATACATTGACTAGTAAAAAGTTCAGAAGACTGTAAAATTTTTTCTAAACAATTTTAAGCAAAAATAAAAAAAGCGTGTCGTAGCCAATACATTAAACAACATGTTTGCAAAGTTTTAACTGTTTTAGTCAAGAATTGTTTGTGTAAGAGTGCTAAAACGTATGGATTATACATTGACGAAAGCAAGCATAGGTGTTTTTTAATGTAAAAAGTTCAGAAGGCTGTAAAATTTTTTCTAATCAATTTTAAGCAAAAATAAAAAAAGCGTGTCGTAGCCAATACATTAAACAACATGTTTGCAAAGTTTTAACTGTTTCAGTCAAGAATTGTTTGTGTAAGAGTGCTAAAACGTATGGATTATACATTGACGAAAGCAAGCATAGGTGTTTTTTAATGTAAAAAGTTCAGAAGACTGTAAAATTTTTTCTAAACAATTTTAAGCAAAAATAAAAAAAGCGTGTCGTAGCCATTACATTAAACAACATGTTTGCAAAGTTTTAACTGTTTTAGTCAAGAATTGTTTGTGTAAGAGTGCTAAAACGTATGGATTATACATTGACGAAAGCAAGCATAGGTGTTTTTTAATGTAAAAAGTTCAGAAGACTGTAAAATTTTTTCTAAACAATTTTAAGCAAAAATAAAAAAAGCGTGTCGTAGCCATTACATTAAACAACATGTTTGCAAAGTTTTAACTGTTTTAGTCAAGAATTGTTTATGTAAGAGTGCTAAAACGTATGGATTATACATTGACTAGTAAAAAGTTCAGAAGACTGTAAAATTTTTTCTAAACAATTTTAAGCAAAAATAAAAAAGCGTGTCGTAGCCAATACATTAAACAACATGTTTGCAAAGTTTCAACTGTTTTAGTCAAGAATTGTTTGTGTAAGAGTGCTAAAACGTATGGATTATACATTGACTAGTAAAAAGTTCAGAAGACTGTAAAATTTTTTCTAAACAGTTTTAAGCAAAAATAAAAAAAGCGTGTCGTAGCCAATACATTAAACAACATGTTTGCAAAATTTTAACTGTTTTAGTCAAGAATTGTTTGTGTAAGAGTGCTAAAACGTATGGATTATACATTGACGAAAGCAAGCATAGGTGTTTTTTAATGTAAAAAGTTCAGAAGGCTGTAAAATTTTTTCTAATCAATTTTAAGCAAAAATAAAAAAAGCGTGTCGTAGCCAATACATTAAACAACATGTTTGCAAAGTTTTAACTGTTTTAGTCAAGAATTGTTTGTGTAAGAGTGCTAAAACGTATAGATTATACATTGACGAAAGCAAGCATAGGTGTTTTTTAATGTAAAAAGTTCAGAAGACTGTAAAATTTTTACTAAACAATTTTAAGCAAAAATAAAAAAAGCGTGTCGTAGCCATTACATTAAACAACATGTTTGCAAAGTTTTAACTGTTTTAGTCAAGAATTGTTTGTGTAAGAGTGATAAAACGTATGGATTTAACATTGACTAGTAAAAAGTTCAGAAGACTGTAAAATTTTTTCTAAACAATTTTAAGAAAAATAAAAAAAGCGTGTCGTAGCCAATACATTAAACAACATGTTTGCAAAGTTTTAACTGTTTTAGTCAAGAATTGTTTGTGTAAGAGTGCTAAAACGTATGGATTATACATTGACGAAAGCAAGCATAGGTGTTTTTTAATGTAAAAAGTTCAGAAGGCTGTAAAATTTTTTCTAATCAATTTTAAGCAAAAATAAAAAAAGCGTGTCGTAGCCAATACATTAAACAACATGTTTGCAAAGTTTTAACTGTTTTAGTCAAGAATTGTTTGTGTAAGAGTGCTAAAACGTATGGATTATACATTGACGAAAGCAAACATAGGTGTTTTTTAATGTAAAAAGTTCAGAAGACTGTAAAATTTTTTCTAAACAATTTTAAGCAAAAATAAAAAAAAGCGTGTCGTAGCCATTACATTAAACAACATGTTTGCAAAGTTTTAACTGTTTTAGTCAAGAATTGTTTATGTAAGAGTGCTAAAACGTATGGATTATACATTGACTAGTAAAAAGTTCAGAAGACTGTAAAATTTTTTCTAAACAATTTTAAGCAAAAATAAAAAAAGCGTGTCGTAGCCAATACATTAAACAACTTGTTTGCAAAGTTTTAACTGTTTTAGTCAAGAATTGTTTGTGTAAGAGTGCTAAAACGTATGGATTATACATTGACGAAAGCAAGCATAGGTGTTTTTTAATGTAAAAAGTTCAGAAGACTGTAAATTTTTTTCTAAAAAATTTTAAGCAAAAATAAAAAAAGCGTGTCGTAGCCAATACATTAAACAACATATTTGCAAAGTTTTAACTGTTTTAGTCAAGAATTGTTTGTGTAAGAGTGCTAAAACGTATGGATTATACATTGACTAGTAAAAAGTTCAGAAGACTGTAAAATTTTTTTTAAACAATTTTAAGCAAAAATAAAAAAAGCGTGTCGTAGCCAATACATTAAACATCATGTTTGCAAATTTTTAACTGTTTTAGTCAAGAATTGTTTGTGTAAGAGTGCTAAAACGTATGGATTATACATTGACGAAAGCAAGCATAGGTGTTTTTTAATGTAAAAAGTTCAGAAGGCTGTAAAATTTTTTCTAATCAATTTTAAGCAAAAATAAAAAAAGCGTGTCGTAGCCAATACATTAAACAACATGTTTGCAAAGTTTTAACTGTTTTAGTCAAGAATTGTTTGTGTAAGAGTGCTAAAACGTATGGATTATACATTGACGAAAGCAAGCATAGGTGTTTTTTAATGTAAAAAGTTCAGAAGGCTGTAAAATTTTTTTTAAACAATTTTAAGCAAAAATAAAAAAAGTGTGTCGTAGCCAATACATTAAACAACATGTTTGCAAAGTTTTAACTGTTTTAGTCAAGAAATGTTTGTGTAAGAGTGCTAAAACGTATGGATTATACATTGACTAGTAAAAAGTTCAGAAGACTGTAAAATTTTTTCTAAACAATTTTAAGCAAAAATAAAAAAAGCGTGTCGTAGCCAATACATTAAACAACATGTTTGCAAAGTTTTAACTGTTTTAGTCAAGAATTGTTTGTGTAAGAGTGCTAAAACGTATGGATTATACATTGACGAAAGCAAGCATAGGTGTTTATTAATGTAAAAAGTTCAGAAGGCTGTAAAATTTTTTCTAATCAATTTTAAGCAAAAATAAAAACAGCGTGTCGTAGCCAATACATTAAACAACATGTTTGCAAAGTTTTAACTGTTTTAGTCAAGAATTGTTTGTGTAAGAGTGCTAAAAGGTATGGATTATACATTGACTAGTAAAAAGTTCAGAAGACTGTAAAATTTTTTTTAAACAATTTTAAGAAAAAAAAAAAAAAGCGTGTCGTAGCTAATACATTAAACAACATGTTTGCAAAGTTTTAACTGTTTTAGTCAAGAATTGTTTGTGTAAGAGTGCTAAAACGTATGGATTATACATTGACTAGTAAAAAGTTCAGAAGACTGTAAAATTTTTTCTAAACAATTTTAAGCAAAAATAAAAAAAGCGTGTCGTAGCCAATACATTAAACAACATGTTTGCAAAGTTTTAACTGTTTTAGTCAAGAATTGTTTGTGTAAGAGTGCTAAAACGTATGGATTATACATTGACTAGTAAAAAGTTCAGAAGACTGTAAAATTTTTTCTAAACAATTTTAAGCAAAAATAAAAAAAGCGTGTCGTAGCCAATACATTAAATAACATGTTTGCAAAGTTTTAACTGTTTTAGTCAAGAATTGTTTGTGTAAGAGTGCTAAAACGTATGGATTATACATTGACGAAAGCAAGCATAGGTGTTTTTTAATGTAAAAAGTTCAGAAGACTGTGAATTTTTTTCTAAACAAATTTAAGCAAAAATAAAATAAGCGTGTCGTAGCCAATACATTAAACAACATATTTGCAAAGTTTTAACTGTTTTAGTCAAGAATTGTTTGTGTAAGAGTGCTAAAACGTATGGATTATACATTGACTAGTAAAAAGTTCAGAAGACTGTAAAATTTTTTTTAAACAATTTTAAGCAAAAATAAAAAAAGCGTGTCGTAGCCAATACATTAAACAACATGTTTGCAACGTTTTAACTGTTTTAGTCAAGAATTGTTTGTGTAAGAGTGCTAAAACATATGGATTATACATTGACTGGTAAAAAGTTCAGAAGACTGTAAAATTTTTTCTAAACAATTTTAAGCAAAAATAAAAAAAGCGTGTCGTAGCCAATACATTAAACAACATGTTTGCAAAGATTTAACTGTTTTAGTCAAGAATTGTTTGTGTAAGAGTGCTAAAACGTATGGATTATACATTGACGAAAGCAAGCATAGGTGTTTTTTAATGTAAAAAGTTCAGAAGGCTGTAAAATTTTTTCTAATCAATTTTAAGCAAAAATAAAAAAAGCTTGTCGTAGCCAATACATTAAACAACATGTTTGCAAAGTTTTAACTGTTTTAGTCAAGAATTGTTTGTGTAAGAGTGCTAAAACGTATGGATTATACATTGACGAAAGCAAGCATAGGTGTTTTTTAATGTAAAAAGTTCAGAAGGCTGTAAAATTTTTTCTAATCAATTTTAAGCAAAAATAAAAAAAGCGTGTCGTAGCCAATACATTAAACAACATGTTTGCAAAGTTTTAACTGTTTTAGTCAAGAATTCTTTGTGTAAGAGTGCTAAAACGTATGGATTATACATTGACGAAAGCAAGCATAGGTTTTTTTTAATGTAAAAAGTTCAGAAGACTGTAAAATTTTTTCTAAACAATTTTAAGCAAAAATAAAAAAAGCGTGTCGTAGCCAATACATTAAACAACATATTTGCAAAGTTTTAACTGTTTTAGTCAAGAATTGTTTGTGTAAGAGTGCTAAAACGTATGGATTATACATTGACTAGTAAAAAGTTCAGAAGACTGTAAAATTTTTTTTAAACAATTTTAAGCAAAAATAAAAAAAGCGTGTCGTAGCCAATACATTAAACAACATGTTTGCAAAGATTTAACTGTTTTAGTCAAGAATTGTTTGTGTAAGAGTGCTAAAACGTATGGATTATACATTGACGAAAGCAAGCATAGGTGTTTTTTAATGTAAAAAGTTCAGAAGGCTGTAAAATTTTTTCTAATCAATTTTAAGCAAAAATAAAAAAAGCTTGTCGTAGCCAATACATTAAACAACATGTTTGCAAAGTTTTAACTGTTTTAGTCAAGAATTGTTTGTGTAAGAGTGCTAAAACGTATGGATTATACATTGACTAGTAAAAAGTTCAGAAGACTGTAAAATTTTTTCTAAACAATTTTAAGCAAAAATAAAAAAGCGTGTCGTAGCCAATACATTAAACAACATGTTTGCAAAGTTTTAACTGTTTTAGTCAAGAATTGTTTGTGTAAGAGTGCTAAAACGTATGGATTATACATTGACGAAAGCAAGCATAGGTGTTTTTTAATGTAAAAAGTTCAGAAGGCTGTAAAATTTTTTCTAATCAATTTTAAGCAAAAATAAAAAAAGCGTGTCGTAGCCAATACATTAAACAACATATTTGCAAAGTTTTAACTGTTTTAGTCAAGAATTGTTTGTGTAAGAGTGCTAAAACGTATGGATTATACATCGACTAGTAAAAAGTTCAGAAGACTGTAAAATTTTTTCTAAACAATTTTAAGCAAAAATAAAAAAAGCGTGTCGTAGCCAATACATTAAACAACATGTTTGCAAAGTTTTAACTGTTTTAATCAAGAATTGTTTGTGTAAGAGTGCTAAAACGTATGGATTATACATTGACGAAAGCAAGCATAGGTGTTTTTTAACGTAAAAAGTTCAGAAGACTGTAAAATTTTTTCTAAACAACTTTAAGCAAAAATAAAAAAAGCGTGTCGTAGCCAATACATTAAACAACATAGTTGCAAAGTTTTAACTGTTTTAGTCAAGAATTGTTTGTGTAAGAGTGCTAAAACGTATGGATTATACATTGACTAGTAAAAAGTTCAGAAGACTGTAAAATTTGTTTTAAACAATTTTAAGCAAAAATAAAAAAAGCGTGTCGTAGCCAATACATTAAACAACATGTTTGCAAAGTTTTAACTGTTTTAGTCAAGAATTGTTTGTGTAAGAGTGCTAAAACGTATGGATTATACATTGACTAGTAAAAAGTTCAGAAGACTGTAAAATTCTTTATAAACAATTTAAGCAAAAATAAAAAAAGCGTGTCGTAGCCAATACATTAAACAACATGTTTGCAAAGTTTTAACTGTTTTAGTCAAGAATTGTTTGTGTAAGAGTGCTAAAACGTATGGATTATACATTGACTAGTAAAAAGTTCAGAAGACTGTAAAATTTAAAAAAAAAAATTTTAAGCAAAAATAAAAAAAGCGTGTCGTAACCAATACATTAAACAACATATTTGCAAAGTTTTAACTGTTTTAGCCAAGAATTGTTTGTGTAAGAGTGCTAAAACGTATGGATTACACATTGACGAAAGCAAGCATAGGTGTTTTTTAATGTAAAAAGTTCAGAAGGCTGTAAAATTTTTTCTAATCAATTTGAAGCAAAAACAAAAAAAGCGTGTCGTAGCCAATACATTAAACAACATGTTTGCAAAGTTTTAACTGTTTTAGCCAAGAATTGTTTGTGTAAGAGTGCTAAAACGTATGGATTATACATTGACGAAAGCAAGCATAGGTGTTTTTTAATGTAAAAAGTTCAGAAGGCTGTAAAATTTTTTCTAATCAATTTGAAGCAAAAACAAAAAAAGCGTGTCGTAGCCAATACATTAAACAACATGTTTGCAAAGTTTTAACTGTTTTAGTCAAGAATTGTTTGTGTAAGAGTGCTAAAACGTATGGATTACACATTGACGAAAGCAAGCATAGGTGTTTTTTAATGTAAAAAGTTCAGAAGGCTGTAAAATTTTTTCTAAACAATTTTAAGCAAAAATAAAAAAAGCGTGTCGTAGCCAATACATTAAACAACATATTTGCAAAGTTTTAACTGTTTTAGTCAAGAATTGTTTGTGTAAGAGTGCTAAAACGTATGGATTATACATTGACTAGTAAAAAGTTCAGAAGACTGTAAAATTTTTTTTAAACAATTTTAAGCAAAAATAAAAAAAGTGTGTCGTAGCCAATACATAAAACAACATGTTTGCAAAGTTTTAACTGTTTTAGTCAAGAATTGTTTGTGTAAGAGTGCTAAAACGTATGGATTATACATTGACTAGTAAAAAGTTCAGAAGACTGTAATTTTTTTTCTAAACAATTTTAAACAAAAATAAAAAAGCGTGTCGTAACCAATACATTAAACAACATGTTTGCAAAGTTTTAACTGTTTTAGTCAAGAATTGTTTGTGTAAGAGTGCTAAAACGTATGGATTATACATTGACGAAAGAAAGCATAGGTGTTTTTTAATGTAAAAAGTTCAGAAGACTGTAAAATTTTTTTTAAACAATTTTAAGCAAAAATAAAAAAAGCGTGTCGTAGCCAATACATTAAACAACATGTTTGCAAAGTTTTAACTGTTTTAGTCAAGAATCGTTTATGTAAGAGTGCTAAAACTTATGGATTATACATTGACTAGTAAAAAGTTCAGAAGACTGTAAAATTTTTTCTAAACAATTTTAAGGAAAAATAATAAAAGCTTGTCGTAGCCAATACATTAAATAACATGTTTGCAAAGTTTTAACTGTTTTAGTCAAGAATTGTTTGTGTAAGAGTGCTAAAACGTATGGATTATAAATTGACTAGTAAAAAGCTCAGAAGACTGTAAAATTTTTTCTAAACAATTTTAAGCAAAAATAAAAAAAGCGTGTCGTAGCCAATACATTAAACAACATGTTTGCAAAGTTTTAACTGTTTTAGTCAAGAATTATTTGTGTAAGAGTGCTAAAACGTATGGATTATACATTGACGAAAGCAAGCATAGGTGTTTTTTAATGTAAAAAGTTCAGAAGGCTGTAAAATTTTTTCTAATCAATTTGAAGCAAAAACAAAAAAAGCGTGTCGTAGTCAATACATTAAACAACATGTTTGCAAAGTTTTAACTGTTTTAGTCAAGAATTGTTTGTGTAAGAGTGCTAAAACGTATGGATTACACATTGACGAAAGCAAGCATAGGTGTTTTTTAATGTAAAAAGTTCAGAAGGCTGTAAAATTTTTTCTAATCAATTTTAAGCAAAAATAAAAAAAGCGTGTCGTAGCCAATACATTAAACAACATATTTGCAAAGTTTTAACTGTTTTAGTCAAGAATTGTTTGTGTAAGAGTGCTAAAACGTATGGATTATACATTGACTAGTAAAAAGTTCAGAAGACTGTAAAATTTTTTTTAAACAATTTTAAGCAAAAATAAAAAAAGTGTGTCGTAGCCAATACATAAAACAACATGTTTGCAAAGTTTTAACTGTTTTAATGAAGAATTGTTTGTGTAAGAGTGCTAAAACGTATGGATTATACATTGACTAGTAAAAAGTTCAGAAGACTGTAATTTTTTTTCTAAACAATTTTAAACAAAAATAAAAAAAGCGTGTCGTAACCAATACATTAAACAACATGTTTGCAAAGTTTTAACTGTTTTAGTCAAGAATTGTTTGTGTAAGAGTGCTAAAACGTATGGATTATACATTGACGAAAGAAAGCATAGGTGTTTTTTAATGTAAAAAGTTCAGAAGACTGTAAAATTTTTTTTAAACAATTTTAAGCAAAAAAAAAAAAGCGTGTCGTAGCCAATACATTAAACAACATGTTTGCAAAGTTTTAACTGTTTTAGTCAAGAATCGTTTATGTAAGAGTGCTAAAACTTATGGATTATACATTGACTAGTAAAAAGTTCAGAAGACTGTAAAATTTTTTCTAAACAATTTTAAGGAAAGATAATAAAAGCTTGTCGTAGCCAATACATTAAATAACATGTTTGCAAAGTTTTAACTGTTTTAGTCAAGAATTGTTTGTGTAAGAGTGCTAAAACGTATGGATTATAAATTGACTAGTAAAAAGCTCAGAAGACTGTAAAATTTTTTCTAAACAATTTTAAGCAAAAATAAAAAAAGCGTTTCGTAGCCAATACATTAAACAACATGTTTGCAAAGTTTTAACTGTTTTAGTCAAGAATTATTTGTGTAAGAGTGCTAAAACGTATGGATTATACATTGACGAAAGCAAGCATAGGTGTTTTTTAATGTAAAAAGTTCAGAAGGCTGTAAATTTTTTTCTAAACAATTTTAAGCAAAAATAAAAAAGCGTGTCGTAGCCAATACATTAAACAACATATTTGCAAAGTTTTAACTGTTTTAGTCAAGAATTGTTTGTGTAAGAGTGCTAAAACGTATGGATTATACATTGACTAGTAAAAAGTTCAGAAGACTGTAAAATTTTTTTTAAACAATTTTAAGCAAAAATAAAAAAAGTGTGTCGTAGCCAATACATAAAACAACATGTTTGCAAAGTTTTAACTGTTTTAGTGAAGAATTGTTTGTGTAAGAGTGCTAAAACGTATGGATTATACATTGACTAGTAAAAAGTTCAGAAGACTGTAATTTTTTTTCTAAACAATTTTAAACAAAAATAAAAAAGCGTGTCGTAACCAATACATTAAACAACATGTTTGCAAAGTTTTAACTGTTTTAGTCAAGAATTGTTTGTGTAAGAGTGCTAAAACGTATGGATTATACATTGACGAAAGAAAGCATAGGTGTTTTTTAATGTAAAAAGTTCAGAAGACTGTAAAATTTTTTTTAAACAATTTTAAGCAAAAATAAAAAAAGCGTGTCGTAGCCAATACATTAAACAACATGTTTGCAAAGTTTTAACTGTTTTAGTCAAGAATCGTTTATGTAAGAGTGCTAAAACTTATGGATTATACATTGACTAGTAAAAAGTTCAGAAGACTGTAAAATTTTTTCTAAACAATTTTAAGGAAAAATAATAAAAGCTTGTCGTAGCCAATACATTAAATAACATGTTTGCAAAGTTTTAACTGTTTTAGTCAAGAATTGTTTGTGTAAGAGTGCTAAAACGTATGGATTATAAATTGACTAGTAAAAAGCTCAGAAGACTGTAAAATTTTTTCTAAACAATTTTAAGCAAAAATAAAAAAAGCGTGTCGTAGCCAATACATTAAACAACATGTTTGCAAAGTTTTAACTGTTTTAGTCAAGAATTATTTGTGTAAGAGTGCTAAAACGTATGGATTATACATTGACGAAAGCAAGCATAGGTGTTTTTTAATGTAAAAAGTTCAGAAGGCTGTAAAATTTTTTCTAATCAATTTGAAGCAAAAACAAAAAAAGCGTGTCGTAGTCAATACATTAAACAACATGTTTGCAAAGTTTTAACTGTTTTAGTCAAGAATTGTTTGTGTAAGAGTGCTAAAACGTATGGATTACACATTGACGAAAGCAAGCATAGGTGTTTTTTAATGTAAAAAGTTCAGAAGGCTGTAAAATTTTTTCTAATCAATTTTAAGCAAAAATAAAAAAAGCGTGTCGTAGCCAATACATTAAACAACATATTTGCAAAGTTTTAACTGTTTTAGTCAAGAATTGTTTGTGTAAGAGTGCTAAAACGTATGGATTATACATTGACTAGTAAAAAGTTCAGAAGACTGTAAAATTTTTTTTAAACAATTTTAAGCAAAAATAAAAAAAGTGTGTCGTAGCCAATACATAAAACAACATGTTTGCAAAGTTTTAACTGTTTTAATGAAGAATTGTTTGTGTAAGAGTGCTAAAACGTATGGATTATACATTGACTAGTAAAAAGTTCAGAAGACTGTAATTTTTTTTCTAAACAATTTTAAACAAAAATAAAAAAAGCGTGTCGTAACCAATACATTAAACAACATGTTTGCAAAGTTTTAACTGTTTTAGTCAAGAATTGTTTGTGTAAGAGTGCTAAAACGTATGGATTATACATTGACGAAAGAAAGCATAGGTGTTTTTTAATGTAAAAAGTTCAGAAGACTGTAAAATTTTTTTTAAACAATTTTAAGCAAAAAAAAAAAAGCGTGTCGTAGCCAATACATTAAACAACATGTTTGCAAAGTTTTAACTGTTTTAGTCAAGAATCGTTTATGTAAGAGTGCTAAAACTTATGGATTATACATTGACTAGTAAAAAGTTCAGAAGACTGTAAAATTTTTTCTAAACAATTTTAAGGAAAGATAATAAAAGCTTGTCGTAGCCAATACATTAAATAACATGTTTGCAAAGTTTTAACTGTTTTAGTCAAGAATTGTTTGTGTAAGAGTGCTAAAACGTATGGATTATAAATTGACTAGTAAAAAGCTCAGAAGACTGTAAAATTTTTTCTAAACAATTTTAAGCAAAAATAAAAAAAGCGTTTCGTAGCCAATACATTAAACAACATGTTTGCAAAGTTTTAACTGTTTTAGTCAAGAATTATTTGTGTAAGAGTGCTAAAACGTATGGATTATACATTGACGAAAGCAAGCATAGGTGTTTTTTAATGTAAAAAGTTCAGAAGGCTGTAAATTTTTTTCTAAACAATTTTAAGCAAAAATAAAAAAGCGTGTCGTAGCCAATACATTAAACAACATATTTGCAAAGTTTTAACTGTTTTAGTCAAGAATTGTTTGTGTAAGAGTGCTAAAACGTATGGATTATAAATTGACTAGTAAAAAGTTCAGAAGACTGTAAAATTTTTTCTAAACAATTTTAAGCAAAAATAAAAAAAGCGTGTCGTAGCCAATACATTAAACAACATATTTGCAAAGTTTTAACTGTTTTAGTCAAGAATTGTTTGTGTAAGAGTGCTAAAACGTATGGATTATACATTGAGGAAAGCAAGCATAGGTGTTTTTTAATGTAAAAAGTTCAGAAGGCTGTAAAATTTTTTCTAATCAATTTCAAGCAAAAATAAAAAAAGCGTGTCGTAGCCAATACATTAAACAACATATTTGCAAAGTTTTAACTGTTTTAGTCAAGAATTGTTGTGTAAGAGTACTAAAACGTATGGATTATACATTGACTAGTAAAAAGTTCATAAGACTGTAAAATTTTTTTTAAACAATTTTAAGCAAAAATAAAAAAAGTGTGTCGTAGCCAATACATTAAACAACATGTTTGCAAAGTTTTAACTGTTTTAGTCAAGAATTGTTTGTGTAAGAGTGCTAAAACGTATGGATTAAAGATTGACTAGTAAAAAGTTCAGAAGACTGTAAAATTTTTTCTAAACAATTTTAAGCAAAAATAAAAAAAAGCGTGTCGTAGCCAATACATTAAACAACATGTTTGCAAAGTTTTAACTGTTTTAGTCAAGAATTGTTTGTGTAAGAGTGCTAAAACGTATGGATTATACATTGACGAAAGCAAGCATAGGTGTTTTTTAATGTAAAAAGTTCAGAAGGCTGTAAATTTTTTTCTAATCAATTTTAAGCAAAAATAAAAAAAGCGTGTCGTAGCCAATACATTAAACAACATGTTTGCAAAGTTTTAACTGTTTTAGTCAAGAATTGTTTGTGTAAGAGTGCTAAAACGTATGGATTATACATTGACTAGTAAAAAGTTCAGAAGACAGTAAAATTTTTTCTAAACAATTTTAAGCAAAAATAAAAAAAGCGTGTCGTAGCCAATACATTAAACAACATGTTTGCAAAGTTTTAACTGTTTTAGTCAAGAATTGTTTGTGTAAGAGTGCTAAAAGGTATGGATTATACATTGACTAGTAAAAAGTTCAGAAGACTGTAAAATTTTTTTTAAACAATTTTAAGCAAAAATAAAAAAAGCGTGTCGTAGCCAATACATTAAACAACATGTTTGCAAAGTTTTAACTGTTTTAGTCAAGAATTGTTTGTGTAAGAGTGCTAAAACGTATGGATTATACATTGACTAGTAAAAAGTTCAGAAGACTGTAAAATTTTTTCTAAACAATTTTAAGCAAAAATAAAAAAAGCGTGTCGTAGCCAATACATTAAACAACATGTTTGCAAAGTTTTAACTGTTTTAGTCAAGAATTGTTTGTGTAAGAGTGCTAAAACGTATGGATTATACATTGACGAAAGCAAGCATAGGTGTTTTTTAATGTAAAAAGTTCAGAAGGCTGTAAAATTTTTTCTAATCAATTTTAAGCAAAAATAAAAAAAGAGTGTCGTAGCCAATACATTTAACAACATGTTTGCAAAGTTTTAACTGTTTTAGTCAAGAATTGTTTGTATATGAGTGCTAAAACGTATGGATTATACATCGACTAGTAAAAAGTTCAGAAGACTGTAAAATTTTTTCTAAACAATTTTAAGCAAAAATAAAAAAAGCGTGTCGTAGCCAATACATTAAACAACATGTTTGCAAAGTTTTAACTGTTTTAGTCAAGAATTGTTTGTGTAAGAGTGCTAAAACGTATGGATTATACATTGACGAAAGCAAGCATAGGTGTTTTTTAATGTAAAAAGTTCAGAAGACTGTAAAATTTTTTCTAAACAATTTTAAGCAAAAATAAAAAAAGTGTGTCGTAGCTAATACATTAAACAACATGTTTGCAAAGTTTTAACTGTTTTAGTCAAGAATTGTTTGTGTAAGAGTGCTAAAACGTATGGATTATACATTGACTAGTAAAAAGTTCAGAAGACTGTAAAATTTTTACTAAACAATTTTAAGCAAAAATAAAAAAAGCGTGTCGTAGCCAATACATTAAACAACATGTTTGCAAAGTTTTAACTGTTTTAGTCAAGAATTGTTTGTGTAAGAGTGCTAAAACGTATGGATTATACATTGACTAGTAAAAAGTTCAGAAGACTGTAAAATTTTTTATAAACAATTTAAGCAAAAATAAAAAAAGCGTGTCGTAGCCAATACATTAAACAACATGATTGCAAAGTTTTTACTGTTTTAGTCAAGAATTGTTTGTGTAAGAGTGCTAAAACGTATGGATTATACATTGACTAGTAAAAAGTTCAGAAGACTGTAAAATTTTTTATAAACAATTTTAAGCAAAAATAAAAAAAGCGTGTCGTAGCCAATACATTAAACAACATGTTTGCAAAGTTTTAACTGTTTTAGTCAAGAATTGTTTGTGTAAGAGTGCTGAAACGTATGGATTATACATTGACGAAAGCAAGCATAGGTGTTTTTTAATGTAAAAAGTTCAGAAGGCTGTAAAATTTTTTCTAATCAATTTTAAGCAAAAATAAAAAAAGCTTGTCGTAGCCAATACATTAAACAACATGTTTTCAAAGTTTTAACTGTTTTAGTCAAGAATTGTTTGTGTAAGAGTGCTAAAACGTATGGATTATACATTGACTAGTAAAAAGTTCAGAAGACTGTAAAATTTTTTCTAAACAATTTTAAGCAAAAATAAAAAAAGCGTGTCGTAGCCAATACATTAAACAACATGTTTGCAAAGTTTTAACTGTTTTAGTCAAGAATTGTTTGTGTAAGAGTGCTAAAACGTATGGATTATACATTGACGAAAGCAAGCATAGGTGTTTTTTAATGTAAAAAGTTCAGAAGGCTGTAAAATTTTTTCTAATCAATTTTAAGCAAAAATAAAACAAGCGTGTCGTAGCCAATACATTAAACAACATATTTGCAAAGTTTTAACTGTTTTAGTCAAGAATTGTTTGTGTAAGAGTGCTAAAACGTATGGATTATACATCGACTAGTAAAAAGTTCAGAAGACTGTAAAATTTTTTCTAAACAATTTTAAGCAAAAATAAAAAAAGCGTGTCGTAGCCAATACATTAAACAACATGTTTGCAAAGTTTTAACTGTTTTAGTCAAGAATTGTTTGTGTAAGAGTGCTAAAACGTATGGATTATACATTGACGAAAGCAAGCATAGGTGTTTTTTAATGTAAAAAGTTCAGAAGACTGTAAAATTTTTTCTAAACAATTTTAAGCAAAAATAAAAAAAGCGTGTCGTAGCCAATACATTAAACAACATAGTTGCAAAGTTTTAACTGTTTTAGTCAAGAATTGTTTGTGTAAGAGTGCTAAAACGTATGGATTATACATTGACTAGTAAAAAGTTCAGAAGACTGTAAAATTTGTTTTAAACAATTTTAAGCAAAAATAAAAAAAGCGTGTCGTAGCCAATACTCTAACAACATGTTTACAAAGTTTTAACTGTTTTAGTCAAGAATTGTTTGTGTAAGAGTGCTAAAACGTATGGATTATACATTGACTAGTAAAAAGTTCAGAAGACTGTAAAATTTTTTATAAACAATTTAAGCAAAAATAAAAAAAGCGTGTCGTAGCCAATACATTAAACAACATGTTTGCAAAGTTTTAACTGTTTTAGTCAAGAATTGTTTGTGTAAGAGTGCTAAAACGTATGGATTATACATTGACGAAAGCAAGCATAGGTGTTTTTTAATGTAAAAAGTTCAGAAGACTGTAAAATTTTTTCTAATCAATTTGAAGCAAAAACAAAAAAAGCGTGTCGTAGCCAATACATTAAACAACATGTTTGCAAAGTTTTAACTGTTTTAGTCAAGAATTGTTTGTGTAAGAGTGCTAAAACGTATGGATTATACATTGACGAAAGCAAGCATAGGTGTTTTTTAATGTAAAAAGTTCAGAAGGCTGTAAAATTTTTTCTAATCAATTTTAAGCAAAAATAAAAAAAGCGTGTCGTAGCCAATACATTAAACAACATATTTGCAAAGTTTTAACTGTTTTAGTCAAGAATTGTTTGTGTAAGAGTACTAAAACGTATGGATTATACATTGACTAGTAAAAAGTTCAGAAGACTGTAAAATTTTTTCTAAACAATTTTAAACAAAAATAAAAAAAGCGTGTCGTAACCAATACATTAAACAACATGTTTGCAAAGTTTTAACTGTTTTAGTCAAGAATTGTTTGTGTAAGAGTGCTAAAACGTATGGATTATACATTGACGAAAGCAAGCATAGGTGTTTTTTAATGTAAAAAGTTCAGAAGACTGTAAAATTTTTTCTAAACAATTTTAAGCAAAAATAAAAAAAGCGTGTCGTAGCCAATACATTAAACAACATATTTGAAAAGTTTTAACTGTTTTAGTCAAGAATTGTTTGTGTAAGAGTGCTAAAACGTATGGATTATACATTGACTAGTAAAAAGTTCAGAAGACTGTAAAATTTTTTTTAAACAATTTTAAGCAAAAATAAAAAAAGCGTGTCGTAGCCAATACATTAAACAACATGTTTGCAAAGTTTTAACTGTTTTAATCAAGAATTGTTTGTGTAAGAGTGCTAAAACGTATGGATTATACATTGACGAAAGCAAGCGTAGGTGTTTTTTAATGTAAAAAGTTCAGAAGGCTGTAAAATTTTTTCTAATCAATTTTGAGCAAAAATAAAAAAAGCGTGTCGTAGCCAATACATTAAACAACATGTTTGCAAAGTTTTAACTGTTTTAGTCAAGAATTGTTTGTGTAAGAGTGCTAAAACGTATGGATTATACATTGACTAGTAAAAAGTTCAGAAGACTGTAAAATTTTTTCTAAACAATTTTAAGCAAAAATAAAAAAAGCGTGTCGTAGCCAATACATTAAACAACATGTTTGCAAAGTTTTAACTGTTTTAGTCAAGAATTGTTTGTGTAAGAGTGCTAAAACGTATGGATTATACATTGACGAAAGCAAGCATAGGTGTTTTTTAATGTAAAAAGTTCAGAAGGCTGTAAAATTTTTTCTAATCAATTTTAAGCAAAAATAAAAAAAGCGTGTCGTAGCCAATACATTAAACAATATGTTTGCAAAGTTTTAACTGTTTTAGTCAAGAATTGTTTGTGTAAGAGTGCTAAAACGTATGGATTATACATTGACGAAAGCAAGCATAGGTGTTTTTTAATGTAAAAAGTTCAGAAGACTGTAAAATTTTTTTTAAACAATTTTAAGCAAAAATAAAAAAAGCGTGTCGTAGCCAATACATTAAACAACATGTTTGCAAAGTTTTAACTGTTTTAGTCAAGAATTGTTTGTGTAAGAGTGCTAAAACGTATGGATTATACATTGACTAGTAAAAAGTTCAGAAGACTGTAAAATTTTTTCTAAACAATTTTAAGCAAAAATAAAAAAAGCGTGTCGTAGCCAATACATTAAACAACATGTTTGCAAAGTTTTAACTGTTTTAGTCAAGAATTGTTTGTGTAAGAGTGCTAAAACGTATGGATTATACATTGACTAGTAAAAAGTTCAGAAGACTGTAAAATTTTTTCTAAACAATTTTAAGCAAAAATAAAAAAAGCGTGTCGTAGCCAATACATAAAACAACATGTTTGCAAAGTTTTAACTGTTTTAGTGAAGAATTGTTTGTGTAAGAGTGCTAAAACAAATGGATTATACATTGACTAGTAAAAAGTTCAGAAGACTGTAAAATTTTTTCTAAACAATTTTAAGCAAAAATAAAAAAAGCGTGTCGTAGCCAATACATTAAACAACATATTTGCAAAGTTTTAACTGTTTTAGTCAAGAATTGTTTGTGTAAGAGTACTAAAACGTATGGATTATACATTGACTAGTAAAAAGTTCAGAAGACTGTAAAATTTTTTTTAAACAATTTTAAGCAAAAATAAAAAAAGCGTGTCGTAGCCAATACATAAAACAACATGTTTGCAAAGTTTTAACTGTTTTAGTGAAGAATTGTTTGTGTAAGAGTGCTAAAACAAATGGATTATACATTGACTAGTAAAAAGTTCAGAAGACTGTAAAATTTTTTCTAAACAATTTTAAACAAAAATAAAAAAAGCGTGTCGTAACCAATACATTAAACAACATGTTTGCAAAGTTTTAACTGTTTTAGTCAAGAATTGTTTGTGTAAGAGTGCTAAAACGTATGGATTATACATTGACGAAAGCAAGCATAGGTGTTTTTTAATGTAAAAAGTTCAGAAGACTGTAAAATTTTTTCTAAACAATTTTAAGCAAAAATAAAAAAAGCGTGTCGTAGCCAATACATTAAACAACATATTTGAAAAGTTTTAACTGTTTTAGTCAAGAATTGTTTGTGTAAGAGTGCTAAAACGTATGGATTATACATTGACTAGTAAAAAGTTCAGAAGACTGTAAAATTTTTTTTAAACAATTTTAAGCAAAAATAAAAAAAGCTTGTCGTAGCCAATACATTAAACAACATGTTTGCAAAGTTTTAACTGTTTTAATCAAGAATTGTTTGTGTAAGAGTGCTAAAACGTATGGATTATACATTGACGAAAGCAAGCGTAGGTGTTTTTTAATGTAAAAAGTTCAGAAGGCTGTAAAATTTTTTCTAATCAATTTTGAGCAAAAATAAAAAAAGCGTGTCGTAGCCAATACATTAAACAACATGTTTGCAAAGTTTTAACTGTTTTAGTCAAGAATTGTTTGTGTAAGAGTGCTAAAACGTATGGATTATACATTGACTAGTAAAAAGTTCAGAAGACTGTAAAATTTTTTCTAAACAATTTTAAGCAAAAATAAAAAAAGCGTGTCGTAGCCAATACATTAAACAACATGTTTGCAAAGTTTTAACTGTTTTAGTCAAGAATTGTTTGTGTAAGAGTGCTAAAACGTATGGATTATACATTGACGAAAGCAAGCATAGGTGTTTTTTAATGTAAAAAGTTCAGAAGGCTGTAAAATTTTTTCTAATCAATTTTAAGCAAAAATAAAAAAAGCGTGTCGTAGCCAATACATTAAACAATATGTTTGCAAAGTTTTAACTGTTTTAGTCAAGAATTGTTTGTGTAAGAGTGCTAAAACGTATGGATTATACATTGACGAAAGCAAGCATAGGTGTTTTTTAATGTAAAAAGTTCAGAAGACTGTAAAATTTTTTTTAAACAATTTTAAGCAAAAATAAAAAAAGCGTGTCGTAGCCAATACATTAAACAACATGTTTGCAAAGTTTTAACTGTTTTAGTCAAGAATTGTTTGTGTAAGAGTGCTAAAACGTATGGATTATACATTGACTAGTAAAAAGTTCAGAAGACTGTAAAATTTTTTCTAAACAATTTTAAGCAAAAATAAAAAAAGCGTGTCGTAGCCAATACATTAAACAACATGTTTGCAAAGTTTTAACTGTTTTAGTCAAGAATTGTTTGTGTAAGAGTGCTAAAACGTATGGATTATACATTGACTAGTAAAAAGTTCAGAAGACTGTAAAATTTTTTCTAAACAATTTTAAGCAAAAATATAAAAAGCGTGTCGTAGCCAATACATTAAACAACATGTTTGCAAAGTTTTAACTGTTTTAGTCAAGAATTGTTTGTGTAAGAGTGCTAAAACGTATGGATTATACATTGACTAGTAAAAAGTTCAGAAGACTGTAAAATTTTTTCTAATCAATTTTAAGCAAAAATAAAAAAAGCGTGTCGTAGCCAATACATTAAACAACATGTTTGCAAAGTTTTAACTGTTTTAGTCAAGAATTGTTTGTGTTAGAGTGCTAAAACGTATGGATTATACATTGACTAGTAAAAAGTTCAGAAGGCTGTAAAATTTTTTCTAATCAATTTTAAGCAAAAATAAAAAAAGCGTGTCGTAGCCAATACATTAAACAACATGTTTGCAAAGTTTTAACTGTTTTAGTCAAGAATTGTTTGTGTAAGAGTGCTAAAACGTATGGATTATACATTGACTAGTAAAAAGTTCAGAAGACTAAAATTTTTTCTAAACAATTTTAAGCAAAAATAAAAAAAGCGTGTCTTAGCCAATACATTAAACAACATGTTTGCAAAGTTTTAACTGTTTTAGTCAAGAATTGTTTGTGTAAGAGTGCTAAAACGTATGGATTATACATTGACTAGTAAAAAGTTCAGAAGACTGTAAAATTTCTTTTAAAACTTTTTAAGCAAAAATAAAAAAAGCGTGTCGTAGCCAATACATTAAACAACATGTTTGCAAAGTTTTAACTGTTTTAGTCAAGAATTGTTTTTGTAAGAGTGCTAAAACGTATGGATTATACATTGACTAGTAAAAAGTTCAGAAGACTGTAAAATTTTTTATAAACAATTTTAAACAAAAATAAAAAAAGTCTGTCGTAGCCAATACATTAAACAACATGTTTGCAAAGTTTTAACTGTTTTAGTCAAGAATTGTTTGTGTAAGAGTGCTAAAACGTATGGATTATACATTGACGAAAGCAAGCATAGGTGTTTTTTAATGTAAAAAGTTCAGAAGGCTGTAAAATTTTTTCTAATCAATTTTAAGCAAAGATAATAAAAGCGTGTCGTAGCCAATACATTAAACAACATGTTTGCAAAGTTTTAACTGTTTTAGTCAAGAATTGTTTGTGTAAGAGTGCTAAAACGTATGGATTATACATTGACTAGTAAAAAGTTCAGAAGACTGTAAAATTTTTTCTAAACAATTTTAAGCAAAAATAAAAAAAGCGTGTCGTAGCCAATACATTAAACAACATTTTTGCAAAGTTTTAACTGTTTTAGTCAAGAATTGTTTGTGTAAGAGTGCTAAAACGTATGGATTATACATTGACTAGTAAAAAGTTCAGAAGACTTTAAAATTTTTTTTAAACAATTTTAAGCAAAAATAAAAAAAGCGTGTCGTAGCCAATACATTAAACAACATGTTTGCAAAGTTTTAACTGTTTTAGTCAAGAATTGTTTGTGTAAGAGTGCTAAAACGTATGGATTATACATTGACTAGTAAAAAGTTCAGAAGACTGTAAAATTTTTTCTAAACAATTTTAAGCAAAAATAAAAAAAGCGTGTCGTAGCCAATACATTAAACAACATGTTTGCAAAGTTTTAACTGTTTTAATCAAGAATTGTTTGTGTAAGAGTGCTAAAACGTATGGATTATACATTGACGAAAGCAAGCATAGGTGTTTTTTAATGTAAAAAGTTCAGAAGGCTGTAAAATTTTTTCTAATCAATTTTAAGCAAAAATAAAAAAAGCGTGTCGTAGCCAATACATTAAACAACATGTTTGCAAAGTTTTAACTGTTTTAGTCAAGAATTGTTTGTGTAAGAGTGCTAAAACGTATGGATTATACATTGACTAGTAAAAAGTTCAGAAGACTGTAAAATTTTTTTTAAACAATTTTAAGCAAAAATAAAAAAAGCGTGTCGTAGCCAATACATTAAACAACATATTTGCCAAGTTTTAACTGTTTTAGTCAAGAATTGTTTGTGTAAGAGTGCTAAAACGTATGGATTATACATTGACTAGTAAAAAGTTCAGAAGACTGTAAAATTTTTTCTAAACAATTTTAAGCAAAAATAAAAAAAGCGTGTCGTAGCCAATACATTAAACAACATGTTTGCAAAGTTTTAACTGTTTTAGTCAAGAATTGTTTGTGTAAGAGTGCTAAAACGTATGGATTATACATTGACGAAAGCAAGCATAGGTGTTTTTTAATGTAAAAAGTTCAGAAGGCTGTAAAATTTTTTCTAATCAATTTTAAGCAAAAATAAAAAAAGTGTGTCGTAGCCAATACATTAAACAACATGTTTGCAAAGTTTTAACTGTTTTAGTCAAGAATTGTTTGTGTAAGAGTGCTAAAACGTATGGATTATACATTGACTAGTAAAAAGTTCAGAAGACTGTAAAATTTTTTCTAAACAATTTTAAGCAAAAATAAAAAAAGCGTGTCGTAGCCAATACATTAAACAACATTTTTGCAAAGTTTTAACTGTTTTAGTCAAGAATTGTTTGTGTAAGAGTGCTAAAACGTATGGATTATACATTGACTAGTAAAAAGTTCAGAAGACTTTAAATTTTTTTTTAAACAATTTTAAGCAAAAATAAAAAAAGCGTGTCGTAGCCAATACATTAAACAACATGTTTGCAAAGTTTTAACTGTTTTAGTCAAGAATTGTTTGTGTAAGAGTGCTAAAACGTATGGATTATACATTGACTAGTAAAAAGTTCAGAAGACTGTAAAATTTTTTCTAAACAATTTTAAGCAAAAATAAAAAAAGCGTGTCGTAGCCAATACATTAAACAACATGTTTGCAACGTTTTAACTGTTTTAGTCAAGAATTGTTTGTGTAAGAGTGCTAAAACATATGGATTATACATTGACTAGTAAAAAGTTCAGAAGACTGTAAAATTTTTTCTAAACAATTTTAAGCAAAAATAAAAAAAGCGTGTCGTAGCCAATACATTAAACAACATGTTTGCAAAGTTTTAACTGTTTTAGTCAAGAATTGTTTGTGTAAGAGTGCTAAAACGTATGGATTATACATTGACGAAAGCAAGCATAGGTGTTTTTTAATGTAAAAAGTTCAGAAGGCTGTAAAATTTTTTCTAATCAATTTTAAGCAAAAATAAAAAAAGCGTGTCGCAGCCAATACATTAAACAACATGTTTGCAAAGTTTTTACTGTTTTAGTCAAGAATTGTTTGTGTAAGAGTGCTAAAACGTTTGGATTATACATTGACTAGTAAAAAGTTCAGAAGGCTGTAAAATTTTTTCTAATCAATTTTAAGCAAAAATAAAAAAAGCGTGTCGTAGCCAATACATTAAACAACATGTTTGCAAAGTTTTAACTGTTTTAGTCAAGAATTGTTTGTGTAAGAGTGCTAAAACGTATGGATTATACATTGACTAGTAAAAAGTTCAGAAGACTGTAAAATTTTTTTTAAAAAAATTTTAAGCAAAAATAAAAAAAGCGTGTCGTAGCCAATACATTAAACAACATATTTGCCAAATTTTAACTGTTTTAGTCAAGAATTGTTTGTGTAAGAGTGCTAAAACGTATGGATTATACATTGACTAGTAAAAAGTTCAGAAGTCTGTAAAATTTTTTCTAAACAATTTTAAGCAAAAATAAAAAAAGCGTGTCGTAGCCAATACATTAAACAACATGTTTGCAAAGTTTTAACTGTTTTAGTCAAGAATTGTTTGTGTAAGAGTGCTAAAACGTATGGATTATACATTGACTAGTAAAAAGTTCAGAAGACTGTAAAATTTTTTCTAAACAATTTTAAGCAAAAATAAAAAAAGCGTGTCTTAGCCAATACATTAAACAACATGTTTGCAAAGTTTTAACTGTTTTAGTCAAGAATTGTTTGTGTAAGAGTGCTAAAACGTATGGATTATACATTGACGAAAGCAAGCATAGGTGTTTTTTAATGTAAAAAGTTCAGAAGACTGTAAATTTTTTTCTAAACAAATTTAAGCAAAAATAAAATAAGCGTGTCGTAGCCAATACATTAAACAACATATTTGCAAAGTTTTAACTGTTTTAGTCAAGAATTGTTTGTGTAAGAGTGCTAAAACGTATGGATTATACATTGACTAGTAAAAAGTTCAGAAGACTGTAAATTTTTTTTAAACAATTTTAAGCAAAAATAAAAAAAGCGTGTCGTAGCCAATACATTAAACAACATGTTTGCAACGTTTTAACTGTTTTAGTCAAGAATTGTTTGTGTAAGAGTGCTAAAACATATGGATTATACATTGACTAGTAAAAAGTTCAGAAGACTGTAAAATTTTTTCTAAACAATTTTAAGCAAAAATAAAAAAAGCGTGTCGTAGCCAATACATTAAACAACATGTTTGCAAAGTTTTAACTGTTTTAGTCAAGAATTGTTTGTGTAAGAGTGCTAAAACGTATGGATTATACATTGACGAAAGCAAGCATAGGTGTTTTTTAATGTAAAAAGTTCAGAAGGCTGTAAAATTTTTTCTAATCAATTTTAAGCAAAAATAAAAAAAGCGTGTCGCAGCCAATACATTAAACAACATGTTTGCAAAGTTTTTACTGTTTTAGTCAAGAATTGTTTGTGTAAGAGTGCTAAAACGTTTGGATTATACATTGACTAGTAAAAAGTTCAGAAGGCTGTAAAATTTTTTCTAATCAATTTTAAGCAAAAATAAAAAAAGCGTGTCGTAGCCAATACATTAAACAACATGTTTGCAAAGTTTTAACTGTTTTAGTCAAGAATTGTTTGTGTAAGAGTGCTAAAACGTATGGATTATACATTGACGAAAGCAAGCATAGGTGTTTTTTTAATGTAAATAGTTCAGAAGGCTGTAAAATTTTTTCTAATCAATTTTAAGCAAAGATAATAAAAGCGTGTCGTAGCCAATACATTAAACAACATGTTTGCAAAGTTTTAACTGTTTTAGTCAAGAATTGTTTGTGTAAGAGTGCTAAAACGTATGGATTATACATTGACTAGTAAAAAGTTCAGAAGACTGTAAAATTTTTTCTAAACAATTTTAAGCAAAAATAAAAAAAGCGTGTCGTAGCCAATACATTAAACAACATTTTTGCAAAGTTTTAACTGTTTTAGTCAAGAATTGTTTGTGTAAGAGTGCTAAAACGTATGGATTATACATTGACTAGTAAAAAGTTCAGAAGACTTTAAATTTTTTTTTAAACAATTTTAAGCAAAAATAAAAAAAGCGTGTCGTAGCCAATACATTAAACAACATGTTTGCAAAGTTTTAACTGTTTTAGTCAAGAATTGTTTGTGTAAGAGTGCTAAAACGTATGGATTATACATTGACTAGTAAAAAGTTCAGAAGACTGTAAAATTTTTTCTAAACAATTTTAAGCAAAAATAAAAAAAGCGTGTCGTAGCCAATACATTAAACAACATGTTTGCAACGTTTTAACTGTTTTAGTCAAGAATTGTTTGTGTAAGAGTGCTAAAACATATGGATTATACATTGACTAGTAAAAAGTTCAGAAGACTGTAAAATTTTTTCTAAACAATTTTAAGCAAAAATAAAAAAAGCGTGTCGTAGCCAATACATTAAACAATATGTTTGCAAAGTTTTAACTGTTTTAGTCAAGAATTGTTTGTGTAAGAGTGCTAAAACGTATGGATTATACATTGACGAAAGCAAGCATAGGTGTTTTTTAATGTAAAAAGTTCAGAAGACTGTAAATTTTTTTCTAAACAAATTTAAGCAAAAATAAAATAAGCGTGTCGTAGCCAATACATTAAACAACATATTTGCAAAGTTTTAACTGTTTTAGTCAAGAATTGTTTGTGTAAGAGTGCTAAAACGTATGGATTATACATTGACTAGTAAAAAGTTCAGAAGACTGTAAAATTTTTTTTAAACAATTTTAAGCAAAAATAAAAAAAGCGTGTCGTAGCCAATACATTAAACAACATGTTTGCAACGTTTTAACTGTTTTAGTCAAGAATTGTTTGTGTAAGAGTGCTAAAACATATGGATTATACATTGACTAGTAAAAAGTTCAGAAGACTGTACAATTTTTTCTAAACAATTTTAACCAAAAATAAAAAAAGCGTGTCGTAGCCAATACATTAAACAACATGTTTGCAAAGTTTTAACTGTTTTAGTCAAGAATTGTTTGTGTAAGAGTGCTAAAACGTATGGATTATACATTGACGAAAGCAAGCATAGGTGTTTTTTAATGTAAAAAGTTCAGAAGGCTGTAAAATTTTTTCTAATCAATTTTAAGCAAAAATAAAAATAGCGTGTCGCAGCCAATACATTAAACAACATGTTTGCAAAGTTTTTACTGTTTTAGTCAAGAATTGTTTGTGTAAGAGTGCTAAAACGTTTGGATTATACATTGACTAGTAAAAAGTTCAGAAGGCTGTAAAATTTTTTCTAATCAATTTTAAGCAAAAATAAAAAAAGCGTGTCGTAGCCAATACATTAAACAACATGTTTGCAAAGTTTTAACTGTTTTAGTCAAGAATTGTTTGTGTAAGAGTGCTAAAACGTATGGATTATACATTGACGAAAGCAAGCATAGGTGTTTTTTTAATGTAAATAGTTCAGAAGGCTGTAAAATTTTTTCTAATCAATTTTAAGCAAAAAAAAAAAAGCGTGTCGTAGCCAATACATTAAACAACATGTTTGCAAAGTTTTAACTGTTTTAGTCAAGAATTGTTTGTGTAAGAGTGCTAAAACGTATGGATTATACATTGACTAGTAAAAAGTTCAGAAGACTGTAAAATTTTTTCTAAACAATTTTAAGCAAAAATAAAAAAAGCGTGTCGTAGCCAATACATTAAACAACATGTTTGCAAAGTTTTAAATGTTTTAGTCAAGAATTGTTTGTGTAAGAGTGCTAAAACGTATGGATTATACATTGACTAGTAAAAAGTTCAGAAGACTGTAAAATTTTTTATAAACAATTTTAAGCAAAAATAAAAAAAGTCTGTCGTAGCCAATACATTAAACAACATGTTTGCAAAGTTTTAACTGTTTTAGTCAAGAATTGTTTGTGTAAGAGTGCTAAAACGTATGGATTATACATTGACGAAAGCAAGCATAGGTGTTTTTTAATGTAAAAAGTTCAGAAGGCTGTAAAATTTTTTCTAATCGATTTTAAGCAAAGATAATAAAAGCGTGTCGTAGCCAATACATTAAACAACATGTTTGCAAAGTTTTAACTGTTTTAGTCAAGAATTGTTTGTGTAAGAGTGCTAAAACGTATGGATTATACATTGACTAGTAAAAAGTTCAGAAGACTGTAAAATTTTTTCTAAACAATTTTAAGCAAAAATAAAAAAAGCGTGTCGTAGCCAATACATTAAACAACATTTTTGCAAAGTTTTAACTGTTTTAGTCAAGAATTGTTTGTGTAAGAGTGCTAAAACGTATGGATTATACATTGACTAGTAAAAAGTTCAGAAGACTGTAAAATTTTTTCTAAACAATTTTAAGCAAAAATAAAAAAAGCGTGTCGTAGCCAATACATTAAACAACATGTTTGCAAAGTTTTAACTGTTTTAATCAAGAATTGTTTGTGTAAGAGTGCTAAAACGTATGGATTATACATTGACGAAAGCAAGCATAGGTGTTTTTTAATGTAAAAAGTTCAGAAGGCTGTAAAATTTTTTCTAATCAATTTTAAGCAAAAATAAAAAAAGCGTGTCGTAGCCAATACATTAAACAACATGTTTGCAAAGTTTTAACTGTTTTAGTCAAGAATTGTTTGTGTAAGAGTGCTAAAACGTATGGATTATACATTGACTAGTAAAAAGTTCAGAAGACTGTAAAATTTTTTTTAAACAATTTTAAGCAAAAATAAAAAAGCGTGTCGTAGCCAATACATTAAACAACATATTTGCCAAGTTTTAACTGTTTTAGTCAAGAATTGTTTGTGTAAGAGTGCTAAAACGTGTGGATTATACATTGACTAGTAAAAAGTTCAGAAGACTGTAAAATTTTTTCTAAACAATTTTAAGCAAAAATAAAAAAAGCGTGTCGTAGCCAATACATTAAACAACATGTTTGCAAAGTTTTAACTGTTTTAGTCAAGAATTGTTTGTGTAAGAGTGCTAAAACGTATGGATTATACATTGACGAAAGCAAGCATAGGTGTTTTTTAATGTAAAAAGTTCAGAAGGCTGTAAAATTTTTTCTAATCAATTTTAAGCAAAAATGAAAAAAGTGTGTCGTAGCCAATACATTAAACAACATGTTTGCAAAGTTTTAACTGTTTTAGTCAAGAATTGTTTGTGTAAGAGTGCTAAAACGTATGGATTATACATTGACGAAAGCAAGCATAGGTGTTTTTTAATGTAAAAAGTTCAGAAGGCTGTAAAATTTTTTCTAATCGATTTTAAGCAAAGATAATAAAAGCGTGTCGTAGCCAATACATTAAACAACATGTTTGCAAAGTTTTAACTGTTTTAGTCAAGAATTGTTTGTGTAAGAGTGCTAAAACGTATGGATTATACATTGACTAGTAAAAAGTTCAGAAGACTGTAAAATTTTTTCTAAACAATTTTAAGCAAAAATAAAAAAAGCGTGTCGTAGCCAATACATTAAACAACATTTTTGCAAAGTTTTAACTGTTTTAGTCAAGAATTGTTTGTGTAAGAGTGCTAAAACGTATGGATTATACATTGACTAGTAAAAAGTTCAGAAGACTGTAAAATTTTTTCTAAACAATTTTAAGCAAAAATAAAAAAAGCGTGTCGTAGCCAATACATTAAACAACATGTTTGCAAAGTTTTAACTGTTTTAATCAAGAATTGTTTGTGTAAGAGTGCTAAAACGTATGGATTATACATTGACGAAAGCAAGCATAGGTGTTTTTTAATGTAAAAAGTTCAGAAGGCTGTAAAATTTTTTCTAATCAATTTTAAGCAAAAATAAAAAAAGCGTGTCGTAGCCAATACATTAAACAACATGTTTGCAAAGTTTTAACTGTTTTAGTCAAGAATTGTTTGTGTAAGAGTGCTAAAACGTATGGATTATACATTGACTAGTAAAAAGTTCAGAAGACTGTAAAATTTTTTTTAAACAATTTTAAGCAAAAATAAAAAAGCGTGTCGTAGCCAATACATTAAACAACATATTTGCCAAGTTTTAACTGTTTTAGTCAAGAATTGTTTGTGTAAGAGTGCTAAAACGTGTGGATTATACATTGACTAGTAAAAAGTTCAGAAGACTGTAAAATTTTTTCTAAACAATTTTAAGCAAAAATAAAAAAAGCGTGTCGTAGCCAATACATTAAACAACATGTTTGCAAAGTTTTAACTGTTTTAGTCAAGAATTGTTTGTGTAAGAGTGCTAAAACGTATGGATTATACATTGACGAAAGCAAGCATAGGTGTTTTTTAATGTAAAAAGTTCAGAAGGCTGTAAAATTTTTTCTAATCAATTTTAAGCAAAAATGAAAAAAGTGTGTCGTAGCCAATACATTAAACAACATGTTTGCAAAGTTTTAACTGTTTTAGTCAAGAATTGTTTGTGTAAGAGTGCTAAAACGTACGGATTATACATTGACTAGTAAAAAGTTCAGAAGACTGTAAAATTTTTTCTAAACAATTTTAAGCAAAAATAAAAAAAGCGTGTCGTAGCCAATACATTAAACAACATGTTTGCAAAGTTTTAACTGTTTTAGTCAAGAATTGTTTGTGTAAGAGTGCTAAAACGTATGGATTATACATTGACGAAAGCAAGCATAGGTGTTTTTTAATGTAAAAAGTTCAGAAGACTGTAATTTTTTTTCTAAACAAATTTAAGCAAAAATAAAATAAGCGTGTCGTAGCCAATACATTAAACAACATATTTGCAAAGTTTTAACTGTTTTAGTCAAGAATTGTTTGTGTAAGAGTGCTAAAACGTATGGATTATACATTGACTAGTAAAAAGTTCAGAAGACTGTAAAATTTTTTTTAAACAATTTTAAGCAAAAATAAAAAAAGCGTGTCGTAGCCAATACATTAAACAACATGTTTGCAACGTTTTAACTGTTTTAGTCAAGAATTGTTTGTGTAAGAGTGCTAAAACATATGGATTATACATTGACTAGTAAAAAGTTCAGAAGACTGTAAAATTTTTTCTAAACAATTTTAAGCAAAAATAAAAAAAGCGTGTCGTAGCCAATACATTAAACAACATGTTTGCAAAGTTTTAACTGTTTTAGTCAAGAATTGTTTGTGTAAGAGTGCTAAAACGTATGGATTATACATTGACGAAAGCAAGCATAGGTGTTTTTTAATGTAAAAAGTTCAGAAGGCTGTAAAATTTTTTCTAATCAATTTTAAGCAAAAATAAAATAAGCGTGTCGTAGCCAATACATTAAACAACATGTTTGCAAAGTTTTAACTGTTTTAGTCAAGAATTCTTTGTGTAAGAGTGCTAAAACGTATGGATTATACATTGACGAAAGCAAGCATAGGTGTTTTTTAATGTAAAAAGTTCAGAAGACTGTAAAATTTTTTCTAAACAATTTTAAGCAAAAATAAAAAAAGCGTGTCGTAGCCAATACATTAAACAACATATTTGCAAAGTTTTAACTGTTTTAGTCAAGAATTGTTTGTGTAAGAGTGCTAAAACGTATGGATTATACATTGACTAGTAAAAAGTTCAGAAGACTGTAAAATTTTTTTTAAACAATTTTAAGCAAAAATAAAAAAAGCATGTCTTAGCCAATACATTAAACAACATGTTTGCAAAGTTTTAACTGTTTTAGTCAAGAATTGTTTGTGTAAGAGTGCTAAAACGTATGGATTATACATTGACTAGTAAAAAGTTCAGAAGACTGTAAAATTTTTTATAAACAATTTTAAGCAAAAATAAAAAAAGCGTGTCGTAGCCAATACATTAAACAACATGTTTGCAAAGTTTTAACTGTTTTAGTCAAGAATTGTTTGTGTAAGAGTGCTAAAACGTATGGATTATACATTGACGAAAGCAAGCATAGGTGTTTTTTAATGTAAAAAGTTCAGAAGGCTGTAAAATTTTTTCTAATCAATATCAAGCAAAAATAAAAAAAGCGTGTCGTAGCCAATACATTAAACAACATGTTTGCAAAGTTTTAACTGTTTTAGTCAAGAATTGTTTGTGTAAGAGTGCTAAAACGTATGGATTATACATTGACGAAAGCAAGCATAGGTGTTTTTTAATGTAAAAAGTTCAGAAGGCTGTAAAATTTTTTCTAATCAATTTTAAGCAAAAATAAAAAAAGCGTGTCGTAGCCAATACATTAAACAACATATTTGCAAAGTTTTAACTGTTTTAGTCAAGAATTGTTTGTGTAAGAGTGCTAGAACGTATGGATTATACATTGACGAAAGCAAGCATAGGTGTTTTTTAATGTAAAAAGTTCAGAAGACTGTAAAATTTTTTCTAAACAATTTTAAGCAAAAATAAAAAAAGCGTGTCGTAGCCAATACATTAAACAACATATTTGCAAAGTTTTAACTGTTTTAGTCAATAATTGTTTGTGTAAGAGTGCTAAAACGTATGGATTATACATTGACGAAAGCAAGCATAGGTGTTTTTTTATGTAAAAAGTTCAGAAGACCGTAAAATTTTTTCTAAACAATTTTAAGCAAAAATAAAAAAAGCGTGTCGTAGCCAATACATTAAACAACATATTTGCAAAGTTTTAACTGTTTTAGTCAAGAATTGTTTGTGTAAGAGTGCTAAAACGTATGGATTATACATTGACGAAAGCAAGCATAGGTGTTTTTTAATGTAAAAAGTTCAGAAGACTGTAAAATATTTTCTAAACAATTTTAAGCAAAAATAAAAAAAGCGTGTCGTAGCCAATACATTAAACAACATATTTGCAAAGTTTTAACTGTTTTAGTCAAGAATTGTTTGTGTAAGAGTGCTAAAACGTATGGATTATACATTGACGAAAGCAAGCATAGGTGTTTTTTAATGTAAAAAGTTCAGAAGACCGTAAAATTTTTTCTAAACAATTTTAAGCAAAAATAAAAAACGCGTGTCGTAGCCAATACATTAAACAACATATTTGCAAAGTTTTAACTGTTTTAGTCAAGTATTGTTTATGTAAGAGTGCTAAAACGTATGATTATACATTGACGAAAGCAAGCATAGGTGTTTTTTAATGTAAAAAGTTCAGAAGACTGTAAAATTTTTTCTAAACAATTTTAAGCAAAAATAAAAAAAGCGTGTCGTAGCCAATACATTAAACAACATGTTTGCAAAGTTTTAACTGTTTTAGTCAAGAATTGTTTGTGTAAGAGTGCTAAAACGTATGGATTATACATTGACGAAAGCAAGCATAGGTGTTTTTTAATGTAAAAAGTTCAGAAGGCTGTAAAATTTTTTCTAATCAATATCAAGCAAAAATAAAAAAAGCGTGTCGTAGCCAATACATTAAACAACATGTTTGCAAAGTTTTAACTGTTTTAGTCAAGAATTGTTTGTGTAAGAGTGCTAAAACGTATGGATTATACATTGACGAAAGCAAGCATAGGTGTTTTTTAATGTAAAAAGTTCAGAAGGCTGTAAAATTTTTTCTAATCAATTTTAAGCAAAAATAAAAAAAGCGTGTCGTAGCCAATACATTAAACAACATGATTGCAAAGTTTTAACTGTTTTAGTCAAGAATTCTTTGTGTAAGAGTGCTAAAACGTATGGATTATACATTGACGAAAGCAAGCATAGGTGTTTTTTAATGTAAAAAGTTCAGAAGACTGTAAAATTTTTTCTAAACAATTCTAAGCAAAAATAAAAAAAGCGTGTCGTAGCCAATACATTAAACAATATATTTGCAAAGTTTTAACTGTTTTAGTCAAGAATTGTTTGTGTAAGAGTGCTAAAACGTATGGATTATACATTGACGAAAGCAAGAATAGGTGTTTTTTAATGTAAAAAGTTCAGAAGACCGTAAAATTTTTTCTAAACAATTCTAAGCAAAAATAAAAAAAGCGTGTCGTAGCCAATACATTAAACAATATATTTGCAAAGTTTTAACTGTTTTAGTCAAGAATTGTTTGTGTAAGAGTGCTAAAACGTATGGATTATACATTGACTAGTAAAAAGTTCAGAAGACTCTAAAATTTTTTCTAAACAATTTTAAGCAAAAATAAAAAAAACGTGTCGTAGCCAATACATTAAACAACATATTTGCAAAGTTTTAACTGTTTTAGTCAAGAATTGTTTGTGTAAGAGTGCTAAAACGTATGGATTATACATTGACGAAAGCAAGCATAGGTGTTTTTTAATGTAAAAAGTTCAGAAGACCGTAAAATTTTTTCTAAACAATTTTAAGCAAAAATAAAAAAAGCGTGTCGTAGCCAATACATTAAACAACATATTTGCAAAGTTTTAACTGTTTTAGTCAAGAATTGTTTGTGTAAGAGTGCTAAAACGTATGGATTATACATTGACGAAAGCAAGCATAGGTGTTTTTTAATGTAAAAAGTTCAGAAGACCGTAAAATTTTTTTTAAACAATTTTAAGCAAAAATAAAAAAAGCGTGTCGTAGCCAATACATTAAACAACATATTTGCAAAGTTTTAACTGTTTTAGTCAAGAATTGTTTGTGTAAGAGTGCTAAAACGTATGGATTATACATTGACTAGTAAAAAGTTCAGAAGACTGTAAAATTTTTTCTAACAATTTTAAGCAAAAATAAAAAAAACGTGTCGTAGCCAATACATTAAACAACATATTTGCAAAGTTTTAACTGTTTTAGTCAAGAATTGTTTGTGTAAGAGTGCTAAAACGTATGGATTATACATTGACGAAAGCAAGCATAGGTGTTTTTTAATGTAAAAAGTTCAGAAGACCGTAAAATTTTTTTTAAACAATTTAAAGCAAAAATAAAAAAAGCGTGTCGTAGCCAATACATTAAACAACATATTTGCAAAGTTTTAACTGTTTTAGTCAAGAATTGTTTGTGTAAGAGTGCTAAAACGTATGGATTATACATTGACTAGTAAAAAGTTCAGAAGACTGTAAAATTTTTTCTAACAATTTTAAGCAAAAATAAAAAAAACGTGTCGTAGCCAATACATTAAACAACATATTTGCAAAGTTTTAACTGTTTTAGTCAAGAATTGTTTGTGTAAGAGTGCTAAAACGTATGGATTATACATTGACGAAAGCAAGCATAGGTGTTTTTTAATGTAAAAAGTTCAGAAGGCTGTAAAATTTTTTCTAATCAATTTTAAGCAAAAATAAAAAAAGCGTGTCGTAGCCAATACATTAAACAACATGATTGCAAAGTTTTAACTGTTTTAGTCAAGAATTCTTTGTGTAAGAGTGCTAAAACGTATGGATTATACATTGACGAAAGCAAGCATAGGTGTTTTTTAATGTAAAAAGTTCAGAAGACTGTAAAATTTTTTCTAAACAATTCTAAGCAAAAATAAAAAAAGCGTGTCGTAGCCAATACATTAAACAATATATTTGCAAAGTTTTAACTGTTTTAGTCAAGAATTGTTTGTGTAAGAGTGCTAAAACGTATGGATTATACATTGACGAAAGCAAGAATAGGTGTTTTTTAATGTAAAAAGTTCAGAAGACCGTAAAATTTTTTCTAAACAATTCTAAGCAAAAATAAAAAAAGCGTGTCGTAGCCAATACATTAAACAATATATTTGCAAAGTTTTAACTGTTTTAGTCAAGAATTGTTTGTGTAAGAGTGCTAAAACGTATGGATTATACATTGACTAGTAAAAAGTTCAGAAGACTCTAAAATTTTTTCTAAACAATTTTAAGCAAAAATAAAAAAAACGTGTCGTAGCCAATACATTAAACAACATATTTGCAAAGTTTTAACTGTTTTAGTCAAGAATTGTTTGTGTAAGAGTGCTAAAACGTATGGATTATACATTGACGAAAGCAAGCATAGGTGTTTTTTAATGTAAAAAGTTCAGAAGACCGTAAAATTTTTTTTAAACAATTTTAAGCAAAAATAAAAAAAGCGTGTCGTAGCCAATACATTAAACAACATATTTGCAAAGTTTTAACTGTTTTAGTCAAGAATTGTTTGTGTAAGAGTGCTAAAACGTATGGATTATACATTGACTAGTAAAAAGTTCAGAAGACTGTAAAATTTTTTCTAACAATTTTAAGCAAAAATAAAAAAAACGTGTCGTAGCCAATACATTAAACAACATATTTGCAAAGTTTTAACTGTTTTAGTCAAGAATTGTTTGTGTAAGAGTGCTAAAACGTATGGATTATACATTGACGAAAGCAAGCATAGGTGTTTTTTAATGTAAAAAGTTCAGAAGACCGTAAAATTTTTTTTAAACAATTTAAAGCAAAAATAAAAAAAGCGTGTCGTAGCCAATACATTAAACAACATATTTGCAAAGTTTTAACTGTTTTAGTCAAGAATTGTTTGTGTAAGAGTGCTAAAACGTATGGATTATACATTGACGAAAGCAAGCATAGGTGTTTTTTAATGTAAAAAGTTCAGAAGACTGTAACTTTTTTCTAAACAATTTAAAGCAAAAATAAAAAAAGCGTGTCGTAGGCAATACATTAAACAACATATTTGCAAAGTTTTAACTGTTTTAGTCAAGAATTGTTTGTGTAAGAGTGCTAAAACGTATGGATTATACATTGACGAAAGCAAGCATAGGTGTTTTTTAATGTAAAAAGTTCAGAAGACCGTAAAATTTTTTCTAAACAATTTTAAGCAAAAATAAAAAAAGCGTGTCGTAGTCAATACATTAAACAACATATTTGCAAGGTTTTAACTGTTTTAGTCAAGAATTGTTTGTGTAAGAGTGCTAAAACGTATGGAATATACATTGACGAAAGCAAGCATAGGTGTTTTTTAATGTAAAAAGTTCAGAAGACTGTAAAATTTTTTCTAATCAATATCAAGCAAAAATAAAAAACGCGTGTCGTAGCCAATACATTAAACAACATATTTGCAAAGTTTTAACTGTTTTAGTCAAGTATTGTTTATGTAAGAGTGCTAAAACGTATGATTATACATTGACGAAAGCAAGCATAGGTGTTTTTTAATGTAAAAAGTTCAGAAGGCTGTAAAATTTTTTCTAATCAATATCAAGCAAAAATAAAAAAAGCGTGTCGTAGCCAATACATTAAACAACATGTTTGCAAAGTTTTAACTGTTTTAGTCAAGAATTGTTTGTGTAAGAGTGCTAAAACGTATGGATTATACATTGACGAAAGCAAGCATAGGTGTTTTTTAATGTAAAAAGTTCAGAAGACTGTAAAATTTTTTCTAAACAATTTTAAGCAAAAATAAGAAAAGCGTGTCGTAGCCAATACATTAAACAACATATTTGCAAAGTTTTAACTGTTTTAGTCAAGAATTGTTTGTGTAAGAGTGCTAAAACGTATGGATTATACATTGACGAAAGCAAGCATAGGTGTTTTTTAATGTAAAAAGTTCAGAAGACCGTAAAATTTTTTCTAAACAATTTTAAGCAAAAATAAAAAAAGCGTGTCGTAGCCAATACATTAAACAACATATTTGCAAAGTTTTAACTGTTTTAGTCAAGAATTGTTTGTGTAAGAGTGCTAAAACGTATGGATTATACATTGACGAAAGCAAGCATAGGTGTTTTTTAATGTAAAAAGTTCAGAAGACTATAAAATTTTTTCTAAACAATTTTAAGCAAAAATAAAAAAAGCGTGTCGTAGCCAATACATTAAACAACATATTTGCAAAGTTTTAACTGTTTTAGTCAAGAATTGTTTGTGTAAGAGTGCTAAAACGTATGGATTATACATTGACGAAAGCAAGCATAGGTGTTTTTTAATGTAAAAAGTTCAGAAGACCGTAAAATTTTTTCTAAACAATTTTAAGCAAAAATAAAAAAAGCGTGTCGTAGCCAATACATTAAACAACATATTTGCAAAGTTTTAACTGTTTTAGTCAAGAATTGTTTGTGTAAGAGTGCTAAAACGTATGGATTATACATTGACGAAAGCAAGCATAGGTGTTTTTTGCTGTAAAAAGTTCAGAAGACTGTAAAATTTTTTCTAAACAATTTTAAGCAAAAATAAAAAAAGCGTGTCGTAGCCAATACATTAAACAACATATTTGCAAAGTTTTAACTGTTTTAGTCAAGAATTGTTTGTGTAAGAGTGCTAAAACGTATGGATTATACATTGACGAAAGCAAGCATAGGTGTTTTTTAATGTAAAATGTTCAGAAGACTGTAAAATTTTTTCTAAACAATTTTAAGCAAAAATAAAAAAAGCGTGTCGTAGCCAATACATTAAACAACATATTTGCAAAGTTTTAACTGTTTTAGTCAAGAATTGTTTGTGTAAGAGTGCTAAAACGTATGGATTTTACATTGACGAAAGCAAGCATAGGTGTTTTTTAATGTAAAAAGTTCAGAAGACTGTAAAATTTTTTCTAAACAATTTTAAGCAAAAATAAAAAAAGCGTGTCGTAGCCAATACATTAAACAACATGTTTGCAAAGTTTTAACTGTTTTAGTCAAGAATTGTTTGTGTAAGAGTGCTAAAACGTATGGATTATACATTGACGAAAGCAAGCATAGGTGTTTTTTAATGTAAAAAGTTCAGAAGGCTGTAAAATTTTTTCTAATCAATATCAAGCAAAAATAAAAAAAGCGTGTCGTAGCGAATACATTAAACAACATGTTTGCAAAGTTTTAACTGTTTTAGTCAAGAATTGTTTGTGTAAGAGTGCTAAAACGTATGGATTATACATTGACGAAAGCAAGCATAGGTGTTTTTTAATGTAAAAAGTTCAGAAGACTGTAAAATTTTTTCTAAACAATTTTAAGCAAAAATAAAAAAAGCGTGTCGTAGCCAATACATTAAACAACATATTTGCAAAGTTTTAACTGTTTTAGTCAAGAATTGTTTGTGTAAGAGTGCTAAAACGTATGGATTATACATTGACGAAAGCAAGCATAGGTGTTTTTTAATGTAAAAAGTTCAGAAGACCGTAAAATTTTTTCTAAACAATTTAAAGCAAAAATAAAAAAAGCGTGTCGTAGCCAATACATTAAACAACATATTTGCAAAGTTTTAACTGTTTTAGTCAAGAATTGTTTGTGTAAGAGTGCTAAAACGTATAGATTATACATTGACGAAAGCAAGCATAGGTGTTTTTTAATGTAAAAAGTTCAGAAGACCGTAAAATTTTTTCTAAACAATTTTAAGCAAAAATAAAAAAAGCGTGTCGTAGCCAATACATTAAACAACATATTTGCAAAGTTTTAACTGTTTTAGTCAAGAATTGTTTGTGTAAGAGTGCTAAAACGTATGGATTATACATTGACGAAAGCAAGCATAGGTGTTTTTTAATGTAAAAAGTTCAGAAGACTGTAAAATTTTTTCTAAACAATTTTAAGCAAAAATAAAAAAAGCGTGTCGTAGCCAATACATTAAACAACATATTTGCAAAGTTTTAACTGTTTTAGTCAAGAATTGTTTGTGTAAGAGTGCTAAAACGTATGGATTATACATTGACGAAAGCAAGCATAGGTGTTTTTTAATGTAAAATGTTCAGAAGACTGTAAAATTTTTTCTAAACAATTTTAAGCAAAAATAAAAAAAGCGTGTCGTAGCCAATACATTAAACAACATATTTGCAAAGTTTTAACTGTTTTAGTCAAGAATTGTTTGTGTAAGAGTGCTAAAACGTATGGATTTTACATTGACGAAAGCAAGCATAGGTGTTTTTTAATGTAAAAAGTTCAGAAGACTGTAAAATTTTTTCTAAACAATTTTAAGCAAAAATAAAAAAAGCGTGTCGTAGCCAATACATTAAACAACATGTTTGCAAAGTTTTAACTGTTTTAGTCAAGAATTGTTTGTGTAAGAGTGCTAAAACGTATGGATTATACATTGACGAAAGCAAGCATAGGTGTTTTTTAATGTAAAAAGTTCAGAAGGCTGTAAAATTTTTTCTAATCAATATCAAGCAAAAATAAAAAAAGCGTGTCGTAGCCAATACATTAAACAACATGTTTGCAAAGTTTTAACTGTTTTAGTCAAGAATTGTTTGTGTAAGAGTGCTAAAACGTATGGATTATACATTGACGAAAGCAAGCATAGGTGTTTTTAATGTAAAAAGTTCAGAAGACTGTAAAATTTTTTCTAAACAATTTTAAGCAAAAATAAAAAAAGCGTGTCGTAGCCAATACATTAAACAACATATTTGCAAAGTTTTAACTGTTTTAGTCAAGAATTGTTTGTGTAAGAGTGCTAAAACGTATGGATTATACATTGACGAAAGCAAGCATAGGTGTTTTTTAATGTAAAAAGTTCAGAAGACCGTAAAATTTTTTCTAAACAATTTAAAGCAAAAATAAAAAAAGCGTGTCGTAGCCAATACATTAAACAACATATTTGCAAAGTTTTAACTGTTTTAGTCAAGAATTGTTTGTGTAAGAGTGCTAAAACGTATGGATTATACATTGACGAAAGCAAGCATAGGTGTTTTTTAATGTAAAAAGTTCAGAAGACCGTAAAATTTTTTCTAAACAATTTTAAGCAAAAATAAAAAAAGCGTGTCGTAGCCAATACATTAAACAACATATTTGCAAAGTTTTAACTGTTTTAGTCAAGAATTGTTTGTGTAAGAGTGCTAAAACGTATGGATTATACATTGACGAAAGCAAGCATAGGTGTTTTTTAATGTAAAAAGTTCAGAAGACTGTAAAATTTTTTCTAAACAATTTTAAGCAAAAATAAAAAAAGCGTGTCGTAGCCAATACATTAAACAACATATTTGCAAAGTTTTAACTGTTTTAGTCAAGAATTGTTTGTGTAAGAGTGCTAAAACGTATGGATTATACATTGACGAAAGCAAGCATAGGTGTTTTTTAATGTAAAATGTTCAGAAGACTGTAAAATTTTTTCTAAACAATTTTAAGCAAAAATAAAAAAAGCGTGTCGTAGCCAATACATTAAACAACATATTTGCAAAGTTTTAACTGTTTTAGTCAAGAATTGTTTGTGTAAGAGTGCTAAAACGTATGGATTATACATTGACGAAAGCAAGCATAGGTGTTTTTTAATGTAAAAAGTTCAGAAGACCGTAAAATTTTTTCTAAACAATTTTAAGCAAAAATAAAAAACGCGTGTCGTAGCCAATACATTAAACAACATATTTGCAAAGTTTTAACTGTTTTAGTCAAGAATTGTTTATGTAAGAGTGCTAAAACGTATGATTATACATTGACGAAAGCAAGCATAGGTGTTTTTTAATGTAAAAAGTTAAGAAGACCGTAAAATTTTTTCTAAACAATTTTAAGCAAAAATAAAAAAAGCGTGTCGTAGCCAATACATTAAACAACATATTTGCAAAGTTTTAACTGTTTTAGTCAAGAATTGTTTGTGTAAGAGTGCTAAAACGTATGGATTATACATTGACGAAAGCAAGCATAGGTGTTTTTTAATGTAAAAAGTTCAGAAGACTGTAAAATTTTTTCTAAACAATTTTAAGCAAAAATAAAAAAAGCGTGTCGTAGCCAATACATTAAACAACATATTTGCAAAGTTTTAACTGTTTTAGTCAAGAATTGTTTGTGTAAGAGTGCTAAAACGTATGGATTATACATTGACGAAAGCAAGCATAGGTGTTTTTTAATGTAAAAAGTTCAGAAGACCGTAAAATTTTTTCTAAACAATTTTAAGCAAAAATAAAAAAAGCGTGTCGTAGCCAATACATTAAACAACATATTTGCAAAGTTTTAACTGTTTTAGTCAAGAATTGTTTGTGTAAGAGTGCTAAAACGTATGGTTTATACATCGACGAAAGCAAGCATAGGTGTTTTTTAATGTAAAAAGTTTAGAAGACTGTAAAATTTTTTCTAAACAATTTTAAGCAAAAATAAAAAAAGCGTGTCGTAGCCAATACATTAAACAACATATTTGCAAAGTTTTAACTGTTTTAGTCAAGAATTGTTTGTGTAAGAGTGCTAAAACGTATGGATTATACAACGACTAGTAAAAAGTTAAGAAGACTCTAAAATTTTTTCTAAACAATTTTAAGCAAAAATAAAAAAAGCGTGTCGTAGCCAATACATTAAACAACATAAATTACAAAGTTTTAACTGTTTTAGTCAAGAATTGTTTATGTAAGAGTGCTAAAACGTATGGATTATACATTGACGAAAGCAAGCATAGGTGTTTTTTAATGTAAAAAGTTCAGAAGACTGTAAAATTTTTTCTAAACAATTTTAAGCAAAAATAAAAAAAGCGTGTCGTAGCCAATACATTAAACAACATATTTGCAAAGTTTTAACTGTTTTAGTCAAGAATTGTTTGTGTAAGAGTGCTAAAACGTATGGATTATACATTGACGAAAGCAAGCATAGGTGTTTTTTAATGTAAAAAGTTCAGAAGACCGTAAAATTTTTTCTAAACAATTTTAAGCAAAAATAAAAAACGCGTGTCGTAGCCAATACATTAAACAACATATTTGCGAAGTTTTAACTGTTTTAGTCAAGTATTGTTTATGTAAGAGTGCTAAAACGTATGATTATACATTGACGAAAGCAAGCATAGGTGTTTTTTAATGTAAAAAGTTCAGAAGGCTGTAAAATTTTTTCTAATCAATATCAAGCAAAAATAAAAATAGCGTGTCGTAGCCAATACATTAAACAACATGTTTGCAAAGTTTTAACTGTTTTAGTCAAGAATTGTTTGTGTAAGAGTGCTAAAACGTATGGATTATACATTGACGAAAGCAAGCATAGGTGTTTTTTAATGTAAAAAGTTCAGAAGACTGTAAAATTTTTTCTAAACAATTTTAAGCAAAAATAAGAAAAGCGTGTCGTAGCCAATACATTAAACAACATATTTGCAAAGTTTTAACTGTTTTAGTCAAGAATTGTTTGTGTAAGAGTGCTAAAACGTATGGATTATACATTGACGAAAGCAAGCATAGGTGTTTTTTAATGTAAAAAGTTCAGAAGACCGTAAAATTTTTTCTAAACAATTTTAAGCAAAAATAAAAAAAGCGTGTCGTAGCCAATACATTAAACAACATATTTGCAAAGTTTTAACTGTTTTAGTCAAGAATTGTTTGTGTAAGAGTGCTAAAACGTATGGATTATACATTGACGAAAGCAAGCATAGGTGTTTTTTAATGTAAAAAGTTCAGAAGACTATAAAATTTTTTCTAAACAATTTTAAGCAAAAATAAAAAAAGCGTGTCGTAGCCAATACATTAAACAACATATTTGCAAAGTTTTAACTGTTTTAGTCAAGAATTGTTTGTGTAAGAGTGCTAAAACGTATGGATTATACATTGACGAAAGCAAGCATAGGTGTTTTTTAATGTAAAAATTTCAGAAGACCGTAAAATTTTTTCTAAACAATTTTAAGCAAAAATAAAAAAAGCGTGTCGTAGCCAATACATTAAACAACATATTTGCAAAGTTTTAACTGTTTTAGTCAAGTATTGTTTATGTAAGAGTGCTAAAACGTATGATTATACATTGACGAAAGCAAGCATAGGTGTTTTTTAATGTAAAAAGTTCAGAAGGCTGTAAAATTTTTTCTAATCAATATCAAGCAAAAATAAAAATAGCGTGTCGTAGCCAATACATTAAACAACATGTTTGCAAAGTTTTAACTGTTTTAGTCAAGAATTGTTTGTGTAAGAGTGCTAAAACGTATGGATTATACATTGACGAAAGCAAGCATAGGTGTTTTTTAATGTAAAAAGTTCAGAAGACTGTAAAATTTTTTCTAAACAATTTTAAGCAAAAATAAGAAAAGCGTGTCGTAGCCAATACATTAAACAACATATTTGCAAAGTTTTAACTGTTTTAGTCAAGAATTGTTTGTGTAAGAGTGCTAAAACGTATGGATTATACATTGACGAAAGCAAGCATAGGTGTTTTTTAATGTAAAAAGTTCAGAAGACCGTAAAATTTTTTCTAAACAATTTTAAGCAAAAATAAAAAAAGCGTGTCGTAGCCAATACATTAAACAACATATTTGCAAAGTTTTAACTGTTTTAGTCAAGTATTGTTTATGTAAGAGTGCTAAAACGTATGATTATACATTGACGAAAGCAAGCATAGGTGTTTTTTAATGTAAAAAGTTCAGAAGGCTGTAAAATTTTTTCTAATCAATATCAAGCAAAAATAAAAATAGCGTGTCGTAGCCAATACATTAAACAACATGTTTGCAAAGTTTTAACTGTTTTAGTCAAGAATTGTTTGTGTAAGAGTGCTAAAACGTATGGATTATACATTGACGAAAGCAAGCATAGGTGTTTTTTAATGTAAAAAGTTCAGAAGACTGTAAAATTTTTTCTAAACAATTTTAAGCAAAAATAAGAAAAGCGTGTCGTAGCCAATACATTAAACAACATATTTGCAAAGTTTTAACTGTTTTAGTCAAGAATTGTTTGTGTAAGAGTGCTAAAACGTATGGATTATACATTGACGAAAGCAAGCATAGGTGTTTTTTAATGTAAAAAGTTCAGAAGACCGTAAAATTTTTTCTAAACAATTTTAAGCAAAAATAAAAAAAGCGTGTCGTAGCCAATACATTAAACAACATATTTGCAAAGTTTTAACTGTTTTAGTCAAGAATTGTTTGTGTAAGAGTGCTAAAACGTATGGATTATACATTGACGAAAGCAAGCATAGGTGTTTTTTAATGTAAAAAGTTCAGAAGACTATAAAATTTTTTCTAAACAATTTTAAGCAAAAATAAAAAAAGCGTGTCGTAGCCAATACATTAAACAACATATTTGCAAAGTTTTAACTGTTTTAGTCAAGAATTGTTTGTGTAAGAGTGCTAAAACGTATGGATTATACATTGACGAAAGCAAGCATAGGTGTTTTTTAATGTAAAAAGTTCAGAAGACCGTAAAATTTTTTCTAAACAATTTTAAGCAAAAATAAAAAAAGCGTGTCGTAGCCAATACATTAAACAACATATTTGCAAAGTTTTAACTGTTTTAGTCAAGAATTGTTTGTGTAAGAGTGCTAAAACGTATGGATTATACATTGACGAAAGCAAGCATAGGTGTTTTTTGCTGTAAAAAGTTCAGAAGACTGTAAAATTTTTTCTAAACAATTTTAAGCAAAAATAAAAAAAGCGTGTCGTAGCCAATACATTAAACAACATATTTGCAAAGTTTTAACTGTTTTAGTCAAGAATTGTTTGTGTAAGAGTGCTAAAACGTATGGATTATTCATTGACGAAAGCAAGCATAGGTGTTTTTTAATGTAAAATGTTCAGAAGACTGTAAAATTTTTTCTAAACAATTTTAAGCAAAAATAAAAAAAGCGTGTCGTAGCCAATACATTAAACAACATATTTGCAAAGTTTTAACTGTTTTAGTCAAGAATTGTTTGTGTAAGAGTGCTAAAACGTATGGATTTTACATTGACGAAAGCAAGCATAGGTGTTTTTTAATGTAAAAAGTTCAGAAGACTGTAAAATTTTTTCTAAACAATTTTAAGCAAAAATAAAAAAAGCGTGTCGTAGCCAATACATTAAACAACATGTTTGCAAAGTTTTAACTGTTTTAGTCAAGAATTGTTTGTGTAAGAGTGCTAAAACGTATGGATTATACATTGACGAAAGCAAGCATAGGTGTTTTTTAATGTAAAAAGTTCAGAAGGCTGTAAAATTTTTTCTAATCAATATCAAGCAAAAATAAAAAAAGCGTGTCGTAGCCAATACATTAAACAACATGTTTGCAAAGTTTTAACTGTTTTAGTCAAGAATTGTTTGTGTAAGAGTGCTAAAACGTATGGATTATACATTGACGAAAGCAAGCATAGGTGTTTTTTAATGTAAAAAGTTCAGAAGACTGTAAAATTTTTTCTAAACAATTTTAAGCAAAAATAAAAAAAGCGTGTCGTAGCCAATACATTAAACAACATATTTGCAAAGTTTTAACTGTTTTAGTCAAGAATTGTTTGTGTAAGAGTGCTAAAACGTATGGATTATACATTGACGAAAGCAAGCATAGGTGTTTTTTAATGTAAAAAGTTCAGAAGACCGTAAAATTTTTTCTAAACAATTTAAAGCAAAAATAAAAAAAGCGTGTCGTAGCCAATACATTAAACAACATATTTGCAAAGTTTTAACTGTTTTAGTCAAGAATTGTTTGTGTAAGAGTGCTAAAACGTATAGATTATACATTGACGAAAGCAAGCATAGGTGTTTTTTAATGTAAAAAGTTCAGAAGACCGTAAAATTTTTTCTAAACAATTTTAAGCAAAAATAAAAAAAGCGTGTCGTAGCCAATACATTAAACAACATATTTGCAAAGTTTTAACTGTTTTAGTCAAGAATTGTTTGTGTAAGAGTGCTAAAACGTATGGATTATACATTGACGAAAGCAAGCATAGGTGTTTTTTAATGTAAAAAGTTCAGAAGACTGTAAAATTTTTTCTAAACAATTTTAAGCAAAAATAAAAAAAGCGTGTCGTAGCCAATACATTAAACAACATATTTGCAAAGTTTTAACTGTTTTAGTCAAGAATTGTTTGTGTAAGAGTGCTAAAACGTATGGATTATACATTGACGAAAGCAAGCATAGGTGTTTTTTAATGTAAAATGTTCAGAAGACTGTAAAATTTTTTCTAAACAATTTTAAGCAAAAATAAAAAAAGCGTGTCGTAGCCAATACATTAAACAACATATTTGCAAAGTTTTAACTGTTTTAGTCAAGAATTGTTTGTGTAAGAGTGCTAAAACGTATGGATTTTACATTGACGAAAGCAAGCATAGGTGTTTTTTAATGTAAAAAGTTCAGAAGACTGTAAAATTTTTTCTAAACAATTTTAAGCAAAAATAAAAAAAGCGTGTCGTAGCCAATACATTAAACAACATGTTTGCAAAGTTTTAACTGTTTTAGTCAAGAATTGTTTGTGTAAGAGTGCTAAAACGTATGGATTATACATTGACGAAAGCAAGCATAGGTGTTTTTTAATGTAAAAAGTTCAGAAGGCTGTAAAATTTTTTCTAATCAATATCAAGCAAAAATAAAAAAAGCGTGTCGTAGCCAATACATTAAACAACATGTTTGCAAAGTTTTAACTGTTTTAGTCAAGAATTGTTTGTGTAAGAGTGCTAAAACGTATGGATTATACATTGACGAAAGCAAGCATAGGTGTTTTTTAATGTAAAAAGTTCAGAAGACTGTAAAATTTTTTCTAAACAATTTTAAGCAAAAATAAAAAAAGCGTGTCGTAGCCAATACATTAAACAACATATTTGCAAAGTTTTAACTGTTTTAGTCAAGAATTGTTTGTGTAAGAGTGCTAAAACGTATGGATTATACATTGACGAAAGCAAGCATAGGTGTTTTTTAATGTAAAAAGTTCAGAAGACCGTAAAATTTTTTCTAAACAATTTAAAGCAAAAATAAAAAAAGCTTGTCGTAGCCAATACATTAAACAACATATTTGCAAAGTTTTAACTGTTTTAGTCAAGAATTGTTTGTGTAAGAGTGCTAAAACGTATGGATTATACATTGACGAAAGCAAGCATAGGTGTTTTTTAATGTAAAAAGTTCAGAAGACCGTAAAATTTTTTCTAAACAATTTTAAGCAAAAATAAAAAAAGCGTGTCGTAGCCAATACATTAAACAACATATTTGCAAAGTTTTAACTGTTTTAGTCAAGAATTGTTTGTGTAAGAGTGCTAAAACGTATGGATTATACATTGACGAAAGCAAGCATAGGTGTTTTTTAATGTAAAAAGTTCAGAAGACTGTAAAATTTTTTCTAAACAATTTTAAGCAAAAATAAAAAAAGCGTGTCGTAGCCAATACATTAAACAACATATTTGCAAAGTTTTAACTGTTTTAGTCAAGAATTGTTTGTGTAAGAGTGCTAAAACGTATGGATTATACATTGACGAAAGCAAGCATAGGTGTTTTTTAATGTAAAATGTTCAGAAGACTGTAAAATTTTTTCTAAACAATTTTAAGCAAAAATAAAAAAAGCGTGTCGTAGCCAATACATTAAACAACATATTTGCAAAGTTTTAACTGTTTTAGTCAAGAATTGTTTGTGTAAGAGTGCTAAAACGTATGGATTTTACATTGACGAAAGCAAGCATAGGTGTTTTTTAATGTAAAAAGTTCAGAAGACTGTAAAATTTTTTCTAAACAATTTTAAGCAAAAATAAAAAAAGCGTGTCGTAGCCAATACATTAAACAACATATTTGCAAAGTTTTAACTGTTTTAGTCAAGAATTGTTTGTGTAAGAGTGCTAAAACGTATGGATTATACATTGACGAAAGCAAGCATAGGTGTTTTTTAATGTAAAAAGTTCAGAAGACCGTAAAATTTTTTCTAAACAATTTTAAGCAAAAATAAAAAACTCGTGTCGTAGCCAATACATTAAACAACATATTTGCAAAGTTTTAACTGTTTTAGTCAAGAATTGTTTATGTAAGAGTGCTAAAACGTATGATTATACATTGACGAAAGCAAGCATAGGTGTTTTTTAATGTAAAAAGTTAAGAAGACCGTAAAATTTTTTCTAAACAATTTTAAGCAAAAATAAAAAAAGCGTGTCGTAGCCAATACATTAAACAACATATTTGCAAAGTTTTAACTGTTTTAGTCAAGAATTGTTTGTGTAAGAGTGCTAAAACGTATGGATTATACATTGACGAAAGCAAGCATAGGTGTTTTTTAATGTAAAAAGTTCAGAAGACTGTAAAATTTTTTCTAAACAATTTTAAGCAAAAATAAAAAAAGCGTGTCGTAGCCAATACATTAAACAACATATTTGCAAAGTTTTAACTGTTTTAGTCAAGAATTGTTTGTGTAAGAGTGCTAAAACGTATGGATTATACATTGACGAAAGCAAGCATAGGTGTTTTTTAATGTAAAAAGTTCAGAAGACCGTAAAATTTTTTCTAAACAATTTTAAGCAAAAATAAAAAAAGCGTGTCGTAGCCAATACATTAAACAACATATTTGCAAAGTTTTAACTGTTTTAGTCAAGAATTGTTTGTGTAAGAGTGCTAAAACGTATGGTTTATACATCGACGAAAGCAAGCATAGGTGTTTTTTAATGTAAAAAGTTTAGAAGACTGTAAAATTTTTTCTAAACAATTTTAAGCAAAAATAAAAAAAGCGTGTCGTAGCCAATACATTAAACAACATATTTGCAAAGTTTTAACTGTTTTAGTCAAGAATTGTTTGTGTAAGAGTGCTAAAACGTATGGATTATACAACGACTAGTAAAAAGTTAAGAAGACTCTAAAATTTTTTCTAAACTATTTTAAGCAAAAATAAAAAAAGCGTGTCGTAGCCAATACATTAAACAACATAAATTACAAAGTTTTAACTGTTTTAGTCAAGAATTGTTTATGTAAGAGTGCTAAAACGTATGGATTATACATTGACGAAAGCAAGCATAGGTGTTTTTTAATGTAAAAAGTTCAGAAGACTGTAAAATTTTTTCTAAACAATTTTAAGCAAAAATAAAAAAAGCGTGTCGTAGCCAATACATTAAACTACATATTTGCAAAGTTTTAACTGTTTTAGTCAAGAATTGTTTGTGTAAGAGTGCTAAAACGTATGGATTATACATTGACGAAAGCAAGCATAGGTGTTTTTTAATGTAAAAAGTTCAGAAGACCGTAAAATTTTTTCTAAACAATTTTAAGCAAAAATAAAAAAAGCGTGTCGTAGCCAATACATTAAACAACATATTTGCAAAGTTTTAACTGTTTTAGTCAAGAATTGTTTGTGTAAGAGTGCTAAAACGTATGGATTATACATTGACTAGTAAAAAGTTCAGAAGACTTTAAAATTTTTTCTAAACAATTTTAAGCAAAAATAAAAAAAGTGTGTCGTAGCCAATACATTAAACAACATATTTGCAAAGTTTTAACTGTTTTAGTCAAGAATTCTTTGTGTAAGAGTGCTAAAACGTATGGATTATACATTGACGAAAGCAAGCATAGGTGTTTTTTAATGTAAAAAGTTCAGAAGACCGTAAATTTTTTTCTAAACAATTTTAAGCAAAAATAAAAAAAGCGTGTCGTAGCCAATACATTAAACAACATATTTGCAAAGTTTTAACTGTTTTAGTCAAGAATTGTTTGTGTAAGAGTGCTAAAACGTATGGATTATACATTGACGAAAGCAAGCATAGGTGTTTTTTAATGTAAAAAGTTCAGAAGACTGTAAATTTTTTCTAAAAAATTTAAAGCAAAAATAAAAAAAGCGTGTCGTAGCCAATACATTAAACAACATATTTGCAAAGTTTTAACTGTTTTAGTCAAGAATTGTTTGTGTAAGAGTGCTAAAACGTATGGATTATACATTGACGAAAGCAAGCATAGGTGTTTTTTAATGTAAAAAGTTCAGAAGACCGTAAAATGTTTTCTAAACAATTTTAACCAAAAATAAAAAAAGCGTGTCGTAGTCAATACATTAAACAACATATTTGCAAAGTTTTAACTGTTTTAGTCAAGAATTGTTTGTGTAAGAGTGCTAAAACGTATGGATTATACATTTACGAAAGCAAGCATAGGTGTTTTTTAATGTAAAAAGTTCAGAAGACTGTAAAATTTTTTCTAAACAATTTTAAGCAAAAATAAAAAAAGCGTGTCGTAGCCAATACATTAAACAATATATTTGCAAAGTTTTAACTGTTTTAGTCAAGAATTGTTTGTGTAAGAGTGCTAAAACGTATGGATTATACATTGACGAAAGCAAGAATAGGTGTTTTTTAATGTAAAAAGTTCAGAAGACCGTAAAATTTTTTCTAAACAATTTTAAGCAAAAATAAAAAAAGCGTGTCGTAGCCAATACATTAAACAACATATTTGCAAAGTTTTAACTGTTTTAGTCAAGAATTGTTTGTGTAAGAGTGCTAAAACGTATGGATTATACATTGACGAAAGCAAGCATAGGTGTTTTTTAATGTAAAAAGTTCAGAAGACCGTAAAATTTTTTCTAAACAATTTTAAGCAAAAATAAAAAAAGCGTGTCGTAGCCAATACATTAAACAACATATTTGCAAAGTTTTAACTGTTTTAGTCAAGAATTGTTTGTGTAAGAGTGCTAAAACGTATGGTTTATACATCGACGAAAGCAAGCATAGGTGTTTTTTAATGTAAAAAGTTTAGAAGACTGTAAAATTTTTTCTAAACAATTTTAAGCAAAAATAAAAAAAGCGTGTCGTAGCCAATACATTAAACAACATATTTGCAAAGTTTTAACTGTTTTAGTCAAGAATTGTTTGTGTAAGAGTGCTAAAACGTATGGATTATACAACGACTAGTAAAAAGTTCAGAAGACTCTAAAATTTTTTCTAAACAATTTTAAGCAAAAATAAAAAAAGCGTGTCGTAGCCAATACATTAAACAACATAAATTACAAAGTTTTAACTGTTTTAGTCAAGAATTGTTTGTGTAAGAGTGCTAAAACGTATGGATTATACATTGACGAAAGCAAGCATAGGTGTTTTTTAATGTAAAAAGTTCAGAAGACTGTAAATTTTTTCTAAACAATTTAAAGCAAAAATAAAAAAAGCGTGTCGTAGCCAATACACTAAACAACATATTTGCAAAGTTTTAACTGTTTTAGTCAAGAATTGTTTGTGTAAGAGTGCTAAAACGTATGGATTATACATTGACGAAAGCAAGAATAGGTGTTTTTTAATGTAAAAAGTTCAGAAGACCGTAAAATTTTTTCTAAACAATTTTAAGCAAAAATAAAAAAAGCGTGTCGTAGCCAATACATTAAACAACATATTTGCAAAGTTTTAACTGTTTTAGTCAAGAATTGTTTGTGTAAGAGTGCTAAAACGTATGGATTATACATTGACGAAAGCAAGCATAGGTGTTTTTTAATGTAAAAAGTTCAGAAGACCGTAAAATTTTTTCTAAACAATTTTAAGCAAAAATAAAAAAAGCGTGTCGTAGCCAATACATTAAACAACATATTTGCAAAGTTTTAACTGTTTTAGTCAAGAATTGTTTGTGTAAGAGTGCTAAAACGTATGGTTTATACATCGACGAAAGCAAGCATAGGTGTTTTTTAATGTAAAAAGTTTAGAAGACTGTAAAAATTTTTCTAAACAATTTTAAGCAAAAATAAAAAAAGCGTGTCGTAGCCAATACATTAAACAACATATTTGCAGAGTTTTAACTGTTTTAGTCTAGAATTGTTTGTGTAAGAGTGCTAAAACGTATGGATTATACAACGACTAGTAAAAAGTTCAGAAGACTCTAAAATTTTTTCTAAACAATTTTAAGCAAAAATAAAAAAAGCGTGTCGTAGCCAATACATTAAACAACATAAATTACAAAGTTTTAACTGTTTTAGTCAAGAATTGTTTATGTAAGAGTGCTAAAACGTATGGATTATACATTGACGAAAGCAAGCATAGGTGTTTTTTAATGTAAAAAGTTCAGAAGACTGTAAAATTTTTTCTAAACAATTTTAAGCAAAAATAAAAAAAGCGTGTCGTAGCCAATACATTAAACAACATATTTGCAAAGTTTTAACTGTTTTAGTCAAGAATTGTTTGTGTAAGAGTGCTAAAACGTATGGATTATACAACGACTAGTAAAAAGTTCAGAAGACCGTAAAATTTTTTCTAAACAATTTTAAGCAAAAATAAAAAAAGCGTGTCGTAGCCAATACATTAAAAAACATGTTTGCAAAGTTTTAACTGTTTTAGTCAAGAATTGTTTGTGTAAGAGTGCTAAAACGTATGGATTATACATTGACGAAAGCAAGCATAGGTGTTTTTTAATGTAAAAAGTTCAGAAGGCTGTAAAATTTTTTCTAAACAATTTTAAGCAAAAATAATAAAAGCGTGTCGTAGCCAATACATTAAACAACATATTTGCAAAGTTTTAACTGTTTTAGTCAAGAATTGTTTGTGTAAGAGTGCTAAAACTTATGGATTATACATTGACTAGTAAAAAGTTCAGAATACTGTAAAATTTTTTCTAAACAATTTTAAGCAAAAATAAAAAAAGCGTGTCGTAGCCAATACATTAAACAACATATTTGCAAAGTTTTAACTGTTTTAGTCAAGAATTGTTTGTGTAAGAGTGCTAAAACGTATGGATTATACATTGACGAAAGCAAGCATAGGTGTTTTTTAATGTAAAAAGTTCAGAAGACCGTAAAATTTTTTCTAAACAATTTTAAGCAAAAATAAAAAAAGCGTGTCGTAGCCAATACATTAAACAACATATTTGCAAAGTTTTAATTGTTTTAGTCAAGAATTGTTTGTGTAAGAGTGCTAAAACGTATGGATTATACATTGACGAAAGCAAGAATAGGTGTTTTTTAATGTAAAAAGTTCAGAAGACCGTAAAATTTTTTCTAAACAATTTTAAGCAAAAATAAAAAAAGCGTGTCGTAGCCAATACATTAAACAACATATTTGCAAAGTTTTAACTGTTTTAGTCAAGAATTGTTTGTGTAAGAGTGCTAAAACGTATGGATTATACATTGACGAAAGCAAGCATAGGTGTTTTTTAATGTAAAAAGTTCAGAAGACCGTAAAATTTTTTCTAAACAATTTTAAGCAAAAATAAAAAAAGCGTGTCGTAGCCAATACATTAAACAACATATTTGCAAAGTTTTAACTGTTTTAGTCAAGAATTGTTTGTGTAAGAGTGCTAAAACGTATGGTTTATACAATGACTAGTAAAAAGTTCAGAAGACTCTAAAATTTTTTCTAAACAATTTTAAGCAAAAATAAAAAAAGCGTGTCGTAGCCAATACATTAAACAACATATTTGCAAAGTTTTAACTGTTTTAGTCAAGAATTGTTTGTGTAAGAGTGCTAAAACGTATGGATTATACATTGACGAAAGCAAGCATAGGTGTTTTTTAATGTAAAAAGTTCAGAAGACCGTAAAATTTTTTCTAAACAATTTTAAGCAAAAATAAAAAAAGCGTGTCGTAGCCAATACATTAAACAACATATTTGCAAAGTTTTAACTGTTTTAGTCAAGAATTGTTTGTGTAAGAGTGCTAAAACGTATGGATTATACAATGACGAAAGCAAGCATAGGTGTTTTTTAATGTAAAAAGTTCAGAAGACTGTAAATTTTTTCTAAACAATTTAAAGCAAAAATAAAAAAAGCGTGTCGTAGCCAATACATTAAACAACATATTTGCAAAGTTTTAACTGTTTTAGTCAAGAATTGTTTGTGTAAGAGTGCTAAAACGTATGGATTATACATTGACGAAAGCAAGCATAGGTGTTTTTTAATGTAAAAAGTTCAGAAGACCGTAAAATTTTTTCTAAACAATTTTAAGCAAAAATAAAAAAAGCGTGTCGTAGTCAATACATTAAACAACATATTTGCAAAGTTTTAACTGTTTTAGTCAAGAATTGTTTGTGTAAGAGTGCTAAAACGTATGGATTATACATTTACGAAAGCAAGCATAGGTGTTTTTTAATGTAAAAAGTTCAGAAGACTGTAAAATTTTTTCTAAACAATTTTAAGCAAAAATATAAAAAGCGTGTCGTAGCCAATACATTAAACAATATATTTGCAAAGTTTTAACTGTTTTAGTCAAGAATTGTTTGTGTAAGATTGCTAAAACGTATGGATTATACATTGACTAGTAAAAAGTTCAGAAGACTCTAAAATTTTTTCTAAACAATTTTAAGCAAAAATAAAAAAAGCGTGTCGTAGCCAATACATTAAACAACATATTTGCAAAGTTTTAACTGTTTTAGTCAAGAATTGTTTGTGTAAGAGTGCTAAAACGTATGGATTATACATTGACGAAAGCAAGAATAGGTGTTTTTTAATGTAAAAAGTTCAGAAGACTGTAAAGTTTTTTCTAAACAATTTTAAGCAAAAATAAAAAAAGCGTGTCGTAGCCAATACATTAAACAACATATTTGCAAAGTTTTAACTGTTTTAGTCAAGAATTGTTTGTGTAAGAGTGCTAAAACGTATGGATTATACATTGACTAGTAAAAAGTTCAGAGGACTCTAAAATTTTTTCTAAACAATTTTAAGCAAAAATAAAAAAAGCGTGTCGTAGCCAATACATTAAACAACATATTTGCAAAGTTTTAACTGTTTTAGTCAAGAATTGTTTGTGTAAGAGTGCTAAAACGTATGGATTATACATTGACGAAAGCAAGCATAGGTGTTTTTTAATGTAAAAAGTTCAGAAGACTGTAAAATTTTTTCTAAACAATTTTAAGCAAAAATAAAAAAAGCGTGTCGTAGCCAATACATTAAACTACATATTTGCAAAGTTTTAACTGTTTTAGTCAAGAATTGTTTGTGTAAGAGTGCTAAAACGTATGGATTATACATTGACGAAAGCAAGCATAGGTGTTTTTTAATGTAAAAAGTTCAGAAGACCGTAAAATTTTTTCTAAACAATTTTAAGCAAAAATAAAAAAAGCGTGTTGTAGCCAATACATTAAACAACATATTTGCAAAGTTTTAACTGTTTTAGTCAAGAATTGTTTGTGTAAGAGTGCTAAAACGTATGGATTATACATTGACTAGTAAAAAGTTCAGAAGACTCTAAAATTTTTTCTAAACAATTTTAAGCAAAAATAAAAAAAGCGTGTCGTAGCCAATACATTAAACAACATATTTGCAAAGTTTTAACTGTTTTAGTCAAGAATTGTTTGTGTAAGAGTGCTAAAACGTATGGATTATACATTGACGAAAGCAAGCATAGGTGTTTTTTAATGTAAAAAGTTCAGAAGACCGTAAAATTTTTTCTAAACAATTTTAAGCAAAAATAAAAAAAGCGTGTCGTAGCCAATACATTAAACAACATATTTGCAAAGTTTTAACTGTTTTAGTCAAGAATTGTTTGTGTAAGAGTGCTAAAACGTATGGATTATACATTGACTAGTAAAAAGTTCAGAAGACTCTAAAATTTTTTCTAAACAATTTTAAGCAAAAATAAAAAAAACGTGTCGTAGCCAATACATTAAACAACATATTTGCAAAGTTTTAACTGTTTTAGTCAAGAATTGTTTGTGTAAGAGTGCTAAAACGTATGGATTATACATTGACGAAAGCAAGCATAGGTGTTTTTTAATGTAAAAAGTTCAGAAGACCGTAAAATTTTTTCTAAACAATTTTAAGCAAAAATAAAAAAAGCGTGTCGTAGCCAATACATTAAACAACATATTTGCAAAGTTTTAACTGTTTTAGTCAAGAATTGTTTGTGTAAGAGTGCTAAAACGTATGGATTATACATTGACGAAAGCAAGCATAGGTGTTTTTTAATGTAAAAAGTTCAGAAGACCGTAAAATTTTTTCTAAACAATTTTAAGCAAAAATAAAAAAAGCGTGTCGTAGCCAATACATTAAACAACATATTTGCAAAGTTTTAACTGTTTTAGTCAAGAATTGTTTGTGTAAGAGTGCTAAAACGTATGGATTATACATTGACTAGTAAAAAGTTCAGAAGACTCTAAAATTTTTTCTAAACAATTTTAAGCAAAAATAAAAAAAACGTGTCGTAGCCAATACATTAAACAACATATTTGCAAAGTTTTAACTGTTTTAGTCAAGAATTGTTTGTGTAAGAGTGCTAAAACGTATGGATTATACATTGACGAAAGCAAGCATAGGTGTTTTTTAATGTAAAAAGTTCAGAAGACCGTAAAATTTTTTCTAAACAATTTTAAGCAAAAATAAAAAAAGCGTGTCGTAGCCAATACATTAAACAACATATTTGCAAAGTTTTAACTGTTTTAGTCAAGAATTGTTTGTGTAAGAGTGCTAAAACGTATGGATTATACATTGACGAAAGCAAGCATAGGTGTTTTTTAATGTAAAAAGTTCAGAAGACTGTAAAATTTTTTCTAAACAATTTTAAGCAAAAATAAAAAAAGCGTGTCGTAGCCAATACATTAAACTACATATTTGCAAAGTTTTAACTGTTTTAGTCAAGAATTGTTTGTGTAAGAGTGCTAAAACGTATGGATTATACATTGACGAAAGCAAGCATAGGTGTTTTTTAATGTAAAAAGTTCAGAAGACCGTAAAATTTTTTCTAAACAATTTTAAGCAAAAATAAAAAAAGCGTGTCGTAGCCAATACATTAAACAACATATTTGCAAAGTTTTAACTGTTTTAGTCAAGAATTGTTTGTGTAAGAGTGCTAAAACGTATGGATTATACATTGACTAGTAAAAAGTTCAGAAGACTCTAAAATTTTTTCTAAACAATTTTAAGCAAAAATAAAAAAAGCGTGTCGTAGCCAATACATTAAACAACATATTTGCAAAGTTTTAACTGTTTTAGTCAAGAATTGTTTGTGTAAGAGTGCTAAAACGTATGGATTATACATTGACGAAAGCAAGCATAGGTGTTTTTTAATGTAAAAAGTTCAGAAGACCGTAAAATTTTTTCTAAACAATTTTAAGCAAAAATAAAAAAAGCGTGTCGTAGCCAATACATTAAACAACATATTTGCAAAGTTTTAACTGTTTTAGTCAAGAATTGTTTGTGTAAGAGTGCTAAAACGTATGGATTATACATTGACTAGTAAAAAGTTCAGAAGACTCTAAAATTTTTTCTAAACAATTTTAAGCAAAAATAAAAAAAACGTGTCGTAGCCAATACATTAAACAACATATTTGCAAAGTTTTAACTGTTTTAGTCAAGAATTGTTTGTGTAAGAGTGCTAAAACGTATGGATTATACATTGACGAAAGCAAGCATAGGTGTTTTTTAATGTAAAAAGTTCAGAAGACCGTAAAATTTTTTCTAAACAATTTTAAGCAAAAATAAAAAAAGCGTGTCGTAGCCAATACATAAAACAACATATTTGCAAAGTTTTAACTGTTTTAGTCAAGAATTGTTTGTGTAAGAGTGCTAAAACGTATGGATTATACATTGACGAAAGCAAGCATAGGTGTTTTTTAATGTAAAAAGTTCAGAAGATTGTAAATTTTTTCTAAACAATTTAAAGCAAAAATAAAAAAAAGCGTGTCGTAGCCAATACATTAAACAACATATTTGCAAAGTTTTAACTGTTTTAGTCAAGAATTGTTTGTGTAAGAGTACTAAACGTATGGATTATACATTGACGAAAGCAAGCATAGGTGTTTTTTAATGTAAAAAGTTCAGAAGACCGTAAAATTTTTTCTAAACAATTTTAAGCAAAAATAAAAAAAGCGTGTCGTAGTCAATACATTAAACAACATATTTGCAAAGTTTTAACTGTTTTAGTCAAGAATTGTTTGTGTAAGAGTGCTAAAACGTATGGATTATACATTGACTAGTAAAAAGTTCAGAAGACTCTAAAATTTTTTCTAAACAATTTTAAGCAAAAATAAAAAAAGCGTGTCGTAGCCAATACATTAAACAACATATTTGCAAAGTTTTAACTGTTTTAGTCAAGAATTGTTTGTGTAAGAGTGCTAAAACGTATGGATTATACATTGACGAAAGCAAGAATAGGTGTTTTTTAATGTAAAAAGTTCAGAAGACTGTAAAGTTTTTTCTAAACAATTTTAAGCAAAAATAAAAAAAGCGTGTCGTAGCCAATACATTAAACAACATATTTGCAAAGTTTTAACTGTTTTAGTCAAGAATTGTTTGTGTAAGAGTGCTAAAACGTATGGATTATACATTGACTAGTAAAAAGTTCAGAGGACTCTAAAATTTTTTCTAAACAATTTTAAGCAAAAATAAAAAAAGCGTGTCGTAGCCAATACATTAAACAACATATTTGCAAAGTTTTAACTGTTTTAGTCAAGAATTGTTTGTGTAAGAGTGCTAAAACGTATGGATTATACATTGACGAAAGCAAGCATAGGTGTTTTTTAATGTAAAAAGTTCAGAAGACTGTAAAATTTTTTCTAAACAATTTTAAGCAAAAATAAAAAAAGCGTGTCGTAGCCAATACATTAAACTACATATTTGCAAAGTTTTAACTGTTTTAGTCAAGAATTGTTTGTGTAAGAGTGCTAAAACGTATGGATTATACATTGACGAAAGCAAGCATAGGTGTTTTTTAATGTAAAAAGTTCAGAAGACCGTAAAATTTTTTCTAAACAATTTTAAGCAAAAATAAAAAAGCGTGTCGTAGCCAATACATTAAACAACATATTTGCAAAGTTTTAACTGTTTTAGTCAAGAATTGTTTGTGTAAGAGTGCTAAAACGTATGGATTATACATTGACTAGTAAAAAGTTCAGAAGACTCTAAAATTTTTTCTAAACAATTTTAAGCAAAAATAAAAAAAGCGTGTCGTAGCCAATACATTAAACAACATATTTGCAAAGTTTTAACTGTTTTAGTCAAGAATTGTTTGTGTAAGAGTGCTAAAACGTATGGATTATACATTGACGAAAGCAAGCATAGGTGTTTTTTAATGTAAAAAGTTCAGAAGACCGTAAAATTTTTTCTAAACAATTTTAAGCAAAAATAAAAAAAGCGTGTCGTAGCCAATACATTAAACAACATATTTGCAAAGTTTTAACTGTTTTAGTCAAGAATTGTTTGTGTAAGAGTGCTAAAACGTATGGATTATACATTGACTAGTAAAAAGTTCAGAAGACTCTAAAATTTTTTCTAAACAATTTTAAGCAAAAATAAAAAAAACGTGTCGTAGCCAATACATTAAACAACATATTTGCAAAGTTTTAACTGTTTTAGTCAAGAATTGTTTGTGTAAGAGTGCTAAAACGTATGGATTATACATTGACGAAAGCAAGCATAGGTGTTTTTTAATGTAAAAAGTTCAGAAGACCGTAAAATTTTTTCTAAACAATTTTAAGCAAAAATAAAAAAAGCGTGTCGTAGCCAATACATAAAACAACATATTTGCAAAGTTTTAACTGTTTTAGTCAAGAACTGTTTGTGTAAGAGTGCTAAAACGTATGGATTATACATTGACGAAAGCAAGCATAGGTGTTTTTTAATGTAAAAAGTTCAGAAGACTGTAAATTTTTTCTAAACAATTTAAAGCAAAAATAAAAAAAGCGTGTCGTAGCCAATACATTAAACAACATATTTGCAAAGTTTTAACTGTTTTAGTCAAGAATTGTTTGTGTAAGAGTGCTAAAACGTATGGATTATACATTGACGAAAGCAAGCATAGGTGTTTTTTAATGTAAAAAGTTCAGAAGACTGTAAAATTTTTTCTAATCAATTTTAAGCAAAAATAAAAAAAGCGTGTCGTAGCCAATACATTAAACAACATATTTGCAAAGTTTTAACTGTTTTAGTCAAGAATTGTTTGTGTAAGAGTGCTAAAAGTTATGGATTATACATTGACTAGTAAAAAGTTCAGAAGACTCTAAAATTTTTTCTAAACAATTTTAAGCAAAAATAAAAAAAGCGTGTCGTAGCCAATACATTAAACAACATGTTTGCAAAGTTTTAACTGTTTTAGTCAAGAATTGTTTGTGTAAGAGTGCTAAAACGTATGGATTATACATTGACGAAAGCAAGCATAGGTGTTTTTTAATGTAAAAAGTTCAGAAGACTGTAAAATTTTTTCTTAACAATTTTAAGCAAAAATAAAAAAAGCGTGTCGTAGCCAATACATTAAACAACATATTTGCAAAGTTTTAACTGTTTTAGTCAAGAATTGTTTGTGTAAGAGTGCTAAAAGCTATGGATTATACATTGACTAGTAAAAAGTTCAGAGGACTCTAAAATTTTTTCTAAACAATTTTAAGCAAAAATAAAAAAAGCGTGTCGTAGCCAATACATTAAACAACATATTTGCAAAGTTTTAACTGTTTTAGTCAAGAATTGTTTGTGTAAGAGTGCTAAAACGTATGGATTATACATTGACGAAAGCAAGCATAGGTGTTTTTTAATGTAAAAAGTTCAGAAGACCGTAAAATTTTTTCTAAACAATTTTAAGCAAAAATAAAAAAAGCGTGTCGTAGCCAATACATTAAACAACATATTTACAAAGTTTTAACTGTTTTAGTCAAGAATTGTTTGTGTAAGAGTGCTAAAACGTATGGATTATACATTGACTAGTAAAAAGTTCAGAAGACTCTAAAATTTTTTCTAAACAATTTTAAGCAAAAATAAAAAAAACGTGTCGTAGCCAATACATTAAACAACATATTTGCAAAGTTTTAACTGTTTTAGTCAAGAATTGTTTGTGTAAGAGTGCTAAAACGTATGGATTATACATTGACGAAAGCAAGCATAGGTGTTTTATAATTTAAAAAGTTCAGAAGACCGTAAAATTTTTTCTAAACAATTTAAGCAAAAATAAAAAAAGCGTGTCGTAGCCAATACATTAAACAACATATTTGCAAAGTTTTAACTGTTTTAGTCAAGAATTGTTTGTGTAAGAGTGCTAAAACGTATGGATTATACATTGACGAAAGCAAGCATAGGTGTTTTTTAATGTAAAAAGTTCAGAAGACTGTAAATTTTTTCTAAACAATTTAAAGCAAAAATAAAAAAAGCGTGTCGTAGCCAATACATTAAACAACATATTTGCAAAGTTTTAACTGTTTTAGTCAAGAATTGTTTGTGTAAGAGTGCTAAAACGTATGGATTATACATTGACGAAAGCAAGCATAGGTGTTTTTTAATGTAAAAAGTTCAGAAGACTGTAAAATTTTTTCTAAACAATTTTAAGCAAAAATAAAAAAAGCGTGTCGTAGCCAATACATTAAACAACATATTTGCAAAGTTTTAACTGTTTTAGTCAAGAATTGTTTGTGTAAGAGTGCTAAAACGTATGGATTATACATTGACTAGTAAAAAGTTCAGAAGACTCTAAAATTTTTTCTAAACAATTTTAAGCAAAAATAAAAAAAGCGTGTCGTAGCCAATACATTAAACAACATATTTGCAAAGTTTTAACTGTTTTAGTCAAGAATTGTTTGTGTAAGAGTGCTAAAACGTATGGATTATACATTGACGAAAGCAAGCATAGGTGTATTTTAATGTAAAAAGTTCAGAAGACTGTAAAATTTTTTCTAAACAATTTTAAGCAAAAATAAAAAAAGCGTGTCGTAGCCAATACATTAAACAACATATTTGCAAAGTTTTAACTGTTTTAGTCAAGAATTGTTTGTGTAAGAGTGCTAAAACGTATGGATTATACATTGACTAGTAAAAAGTTCAGAAGACTCTAAAATTTTTTCTAAACAATTTTAAGCAAAAATAAAAAAAGCGTGTCGTAGCCAATACATTAAACAACATATTTGCAAAGTTTTAACTGTTTTAGTCAAGAATTGTTTGTGTAAGAGTGCTAAAACGTATGGATTATACATTGACGAAAGCAAGCATAGGTGTTTTTTAATGTAAAAAGTTCAGAAGACTGTAAAATTTTTTCTAAACAATTTTAAGCAAAAATAAAAAAAGCGTGTCGTAGCCAATACATTAAACAACATATTTGCAAAGTTTTAACTGTTTTAGTCAAGAATTGTTTGTGTAAGAGTGCTAAAACGTATGGATTATACATTGACTAGTAAAAAGTTCAGAAGACTCTAAAATTTTTTCTAAACAATTTTAAGCAAAAATAAAAAAAGCGTGTCGTAGCCAATACATTAAACAACATATTTGCAAAGTTTTAACTGTTTTAGTCAAGAATTGTTTGTGTAAGAGTGCTAAAAGGTATGTATTATACATTGACTAGTAAAAAGTTCAGAGGACTCTAAAATTTTTTCTAAACAATTTTAAGCAAAAATAAAAAAAGCGTGTCGTAGCCAATACATTAAACAACATATTTGCAAAGTTTTAACTGTTTTAGTCAAGAATTGTTTGTGTAAGAGTGCTAAAACGTATGGATTATACATTGACTAGTAAAAAGTTCAGAAGACTCTAAAATTTTTTCTAAACAATTTTAAGCAAAAATAAAAAAAGCGTGTCGTAGCCAATACATTAAACAACATATTTGCAAAGTTTTAACTGTTTTAGTCAAGAATTGTTTGTGTAAGAGTGCTAAAACATATGGATTATACATTGACGAAAGCAAGCATAGGTGTTTTTTAATGTAAAAAGTTCAGATGACTGTAAAATTTTTTTTAAACAATTTTAAGCAAAAATAAAAAAGCGTGTCGTAGCCAATACATTAAACAACATGTTTGCAAAGTTTTAACTGTTTTAGTCAAGAATTGTTTGTGTAAGAGTGCTAAAACGTATGGATTATACATTGACTAGTAAAAAGTTCAGAAGACTGTAAATTTTTTTTTAAACAATTTTAAGCAAAAATAAAAAAAGCGTGTCGTAGCCAATACATTAAACAACATGTTTGCAAAGTTTTAACTGTTTTAGTCAAGAATTGTTTGTGTAAGAGTGCTAAAACGTATGGATTATACATTGACGAAAGCAAGCATAGGTGTTTTTTAATGTAAAAAGTTCAGAAGACTGTAAAATTTTTTCTAAACAATTTTAAGCAAAAATAAAAAAACCGTGTCGTAGCTAATACATTAAACAACATATTTGCAAAGTTTAAACTGTTTTAGTCAAGAATTGTTTGTGTAAGAGTGCTAAAACGTATGGATTATACATTGACTAGTAAAAAGTTCAGAAGACTCTAAAATTTTTTCTAAACAATTTTAAGCAAAAATAAAAAAAGCGTGTCGTAGCCAATACATTAAACAACATATTTGCAAAGTTTTAACTGTTTTAGTCAAGAATTGTTTGTGTAAGAGTGCTAAAACGTATGGATTATACATTGACGAAAGCAAGCATAGGTGTTTTTTAATGTAAAAAGTTCAGAAGACTGTAAAATTTTTTCTAAACAATTTTAAGCAAAATTAAAAAAAGCGTGTCGTAGCCAATACATTAAACAACATATTTGCAAAGTTTTAACTGTTTTAGTCAAGAATTGTTTGTGTAAGAGTGCTAAAACGTATGGATTATATATTGACTAGTAAAAAGTTCAGAGGACTCTAAAATTTTTTCTAAACAATTTTAAGCAAAAATAAAAAAAGCGTGTCGTAGCCAATACATTAAACAACATATTTGCAAAGTTTTAACTGTTTTAGTCAAGAATTGTTTGTGTAAGAGTGCTAAAACGTATGGATTATACATTGACGAAAGCAAGCATAGGTGTTTTTTAATGTAAAAAGTTCAGAAGACCGTAAAATTTTTTCTAAACAATTTTAAGCAAAAATAAAAAAGCGTGTGTCGTAGCCAATACATTAAACAACATATTTGCAAAGTTTTAACTGTTTTAGTCAACAATTGTTTCTGTAAGAGTGCTAAAACGTATGGATTATACATTGACGAAAGCAAGCATAGATGTTTTTTAATGTAAAAAGTTCAGAAGACTGTAAAATTTTTTCTAAACAATTTTAAGCAAAAATAAAAAAAGCGTGTCGTAGCCAATACATTAAACAACATGTTTGCAAAGTTTTAACTGTTTTAGTCAATAATTGTTTGTGTAAGAGTGCTAAAACGTATGGATTATACATTGACGAAAGCAAGCATAGGTGTTTTTTAATGTAAAAAGTTCAGAAGACCGTAAAATTTTTTCTAAACAATTTTAAGCAAAAATAAAAAAAGCGTGTCGTATTCAATACATTAAACAACATATTTGCAAAGTTTTAACTGTTTTAGTCAAGAATTGTTTGTGTAAGAGTGCTAAAACGTATGTATTATACATTGACGAAAGCAAGCATAGGTGTTTTTTAATGTAAAAAGTTCAGAAGACTGTAAAATTTTTTCTAAACAATTTTAAGCAAAAATAAAAAAAGCGTGTCGTAGCCAATACATTAAACAACATATTTGCAAAGTTTTAACTGTTTTAGTCAACAATTGTTTGTGTAAGAGTGCTGTCGTAGCCAATACATTAAACAACATGTTTGCAAAGTTTTAACTGTTTTAGTCAAGAATTGTATGTGTAAGAGTGCTAAAACGTATAGATTATACATTGACTAGTAAAAAGTTCAGAAGACTGTAAATTTTTTTTTAAACAATTTTAAGCAAAAATAAAGAAAGCGTGTCGTAGCCAATACATTAAACAACATGTTTGCAAAGTTTTAAAAAATTTTTTCTAAACAATTTTAAGCAAAAATAAAAAAAGCGTGTCGTAGCCAATACATTAAACAACATGTTTGCAAAGTTTTAACTGTTTTAGTCAAGAATTGTTTGTGTAAGAGTGCTAAAACGTATGGATTATACATTGACGAAAGCAAGCATAGGTGTTTTTTAATGTAAAAAGTTCAGAAGGCTGTAAAATTTTTTCTAATCAATTTTAAGCAAAAATAAAAAAAGCGTGTCGTAGCCAATATATTAAACAACATATTTGCAAAGTTTTAACTGTTTTAGTCAAGAATTGTTTGTGTAAGAGTGCTGAAACGTATGGATTATACATTGACTAGTAAAAAGTTCAGAAGACTGTAAAATATTTTCTAAACAATTTTAAGCAAAAATAAAAAAAACGTGTCGTAGCCAATACATTAAACAACATATTTGCAAAGTTTTAACTGTTTTAGTCAAGAATTGTTTGTGTAAGAGTGCTAAAACGTATGGATTATACATTGACTAGTAAAAAGTTCAGAAGACTCTAAAATTTTTTCTAAACAATTTTAAGCAAAAATAAAAAAAGCGTGTCGTAGCCAATACATTAAACAACATATTTGCAAAGTTTTAACTGTTTTAGTCAAGAATTGTTTGTGTAAGAGTGCTAAAAGGTATGGATTATACATTGACTAGTAAAAAGTTCAGAGGACTCTAAAATTTTTTCTAAACAATTTTAAGCAAAAATAAAAAAAGCGTGTCGTAGCCAATACATTAAACAACATATTTGCAAAGTTTTAACTGTTTTAGTCAAGAATTGTTTGTGTAAGAGTGCTAAAACGTATGGATTATACATTGACTAGTAAAAAGTTCAGAAGACTCTAAAATTTTTTCTAAACAATTTTAAGCAAAAATAAAAAAAGCGTGTCGTAGCCAATACATTAAACAACATATTTGCAAAGTTTTAACTGTTTTAGTCAAGAATTGTTTGTGTAAGAGTGCTAAAACGTATGGATTATACATTGACGAAAGCAAGCATAGGTGTTTTTTAATGTAAAAAGTTCAGAAGACTGTAAAATTTTTTCTAAACAATTTTAAGCAAAAATAAAAAAAGCGTGTCGTAGCTAATACATTAAACAACATATTTGCAAAGTTTAAACTGTTTTAGTCAAGAATTGTTTGTGTAAGAGTGCTAAAACGTATGGATTATACATTGACTAGTAAAAAGTTCAGAAGACTCTAAAATTTTTTCTAAACAATTTTAAGCAAAAATAAAAAAAGCGTGTCGTAGCCAATACATTAAACAACATATTTGCAAAGTTTTAACTGTTTTAGTCAAGAATTGTTTGTGTAAGAGTGCTAAAACGTATGGATTATACATTGACGAAAGCAAGCATAGGTGTTTTTTAATGTAAAAAGTTCAGAAGACCGTAAAATTTTTTCTAAACAATTTTAAGCAAAAATAAAAAAGCGTGTGTCGTAGCCAATACATTAAACAACATATTTGCAAAGTTTTAACTGTTTTAGTCAACAATTGTTTCTGTAAGAGTGCTAAAACGTATGGATTATACATTGACGAAAGCAAGCATAGATGTTTTTTAATGTAAAAAGTTCAGAAGACTGTAAAATTTTTTCTAAACAATTTTAAGCAAAAATAAAAAAAGCGTGTCGTAGCCAATACATTAAACAACATGTTTGCAAAGTTTTAACTGTTTTAGTCAATAATTGTTTGTGTAAGAGTGCTAAAACGTATGGATTATACATTGACGAAAGCAAGCATAGGTGTTTTTTAATGTAAAAAGTTCAGAAGACCGTAAAATTTTTTCTAAACAATTTTAAGCAAAAATAAAAAAAGCGTGTCGTATTCAATACATTAAACAACATATTTGCAAAGTTTTAACTGTTTTAGTCAAGAATTGTTTGTGTAAGAGTGCTAAAACGTATGGATTATACATTGACGAAAGCAAGCATAGGTGTTTTTTAATGTAAAAAGTTCAGAAGACTGTAAAATTTTTTCTAAACAATTTTAAGCAAAAATAAAAAAAGCGTGTCGTAGCCAATACATTAAACAACATATTTGCAAAGTTTTAACTGTTTTAGTCAACAATTGTTTGTGTAAGAGTGCTGTCGTAGCCAATACATTAAACAACATGTTTGCAAAGTTTTAACTGTTTTAGTCAAGAATTGTATGTGTAAGAGTGCTAAAACGTATAGATTATACATTGACTAGTAAAAAGTTCAGAAGACTGTAAATTTTTTTTTAAACAATTTTAAGCAAAAATAAAAAAAGCGTGTCGTAGCCAATACATTAAACAACATGTTTGCAAAGTTTTAAAAAATTTTTTCTAAACAATTTTAAGCAAAAATAAAAAAAGCGTGTCGTAGCCAATACATTAAACAACATGTTTGCAAAGTTTTAACTGTTTTAGTCAAGAATTGTTTGTGTAAGAGTGCTAAAACGTATGGATTATACATTGACGAAAGCAAGCATAGGTGTTTTTTAATGTAAAAAGTTCAGAAGGCTGTAAAATTTTTTCTAATCAATTTTAAGCAAAAATAAAAAAAGCGTGTCGTAGCCAATATATTAAACAACATATTTGCAAAGTTTTAACTGTTTTAGTCAAGAATTGTTTGTGTAAGAGTGCTGAAACGTATGGATTATACATTGACTAGTAAAAAGTTCAGAAGACTGTAAAATATTTTCTAAACAATTTTAAGCAAAAATAAAAAAAGCCTGTCGTAGCCAATACATTAAACAACATGTTTGCAAAGTTTTAACTGTTTTAGTCAAGAATTGTTTGTGTAAGAGTGCTAAAACGTATGGATTATACATTGACTAGTAAAAAGTTCAGAAGACTGTAAAATTTTTTCTAAACAATTTTAAGCAAAAATAAAAAAAAAGCGTGTCGTAGCCAATACATTAAACAACATGTTTGCAAAGTTTTAACTGTTTTAGTCAAGAATTGTTTGTGTAAGAGTGCTAAAACGTATGGATTATACATTGACGAAAGCAAGCATAGGTGTTTTTTAATGTAAAAAGTTCAGAAGGCTGTAAAATTTTTTCTAATCAATTTCAAGCAAAAATAAAAAAAGCGTGTCGTAGCCAATACATTAAACAACATGTTTGCAAAGTTTTAACTGTTTTAGTCAAGAATTGTTTGTGTAAGAGTGCTAAAACGTTTGGATTATACATTGACTAGTAAAAAGTTCAGAAGACTGTAAAATTTTTTCTTAATAATTTTAAGCAAAAATAAAAAAAGCGTGTCGTAGCCAATACATTAAACAACATGTTTGCAAAGTTTTAACTGTTTTAGTCAAGAAATGTTTGTGTAAGAGTGCTAAAACGTATGGATTATACATTGACTAGTAAAAAGTTCAGAAGACTGTAAAATTTTTTCTAAACAATTTTAAGCAAAAATAAAAAAAGCATGTCGTAGCCAATACATTAAACAACATGTTTGCAAAGTTTTAACTGTTTTAGTCAAGAATTGTTTGTGTAAGAGTGCTAAAACGTATGGATTATACATTGACTAGTAAAAAGTTCAGAAGACTGTAAATTTTTTTCTAAACAATTTTAAGCAAAAATAAAAATAGCGTGTCGTAGCCAATACATTAAACAACATGTTTGCAAAGTTTTAACTGTTTTAGTCAAGAATTGTTTGTGTAAGAGTGCTAAAACGTATGGATTATACATTGACGAAAGCAAACATAGGTGTTTTTTAATGTAAAAAGTTCAGAAGGCTGTAAAATTTTTTCTAATCAATTTTAAGCAAAAATAAAATAAGTGTGTCGTAGCCAATGTAGTCCTAGAGGGCCTGAGGTAGGAACTACCTTTAATTGGGGGAAATCCCCTTTTTTGTCCTAAACGCTTAGCGCGTTTAGCTCTTAAGGTTTTTACTGAATTTACCTTACTCATTAGGTTTAACTTAGTAATTAATAAGTATGTAGTAAACTTTATATATATAATTTCTTTAATGAAGTGAGTTTATTGAAAACGTGATGTTAATGTGAAAATTAGGAAGTAGAATTAGAAGTGATAATGCAGCTAATAAATCAGTTGAATAAAACTGCGAATAAAAACACAACAAATAAACACAAAGTTCTACAAATAGAAAAGTCTTAATGATGTTCTTAAAGTGTCTGAATGACACAATCTTAAACACAAAATAGGTCTTACTAAAAATCCTACTAATAATACAGAGTCTTAATATATGTCGTGCTTTATGCACAACAATGGCTAAATTAAGCACAATATAATACGATAATGCTAATAAGCATCAAGATCTTATAAAACGAAAACAATAAAAAAATTCTTATAATAAACTCGTGTGCGTCTCGCACGGTCTTATGGCTTAACTGAGCACATTACAATACAGTTATACAAATAAAGATAAAGTTCTTATAAAATGACAATCATAACAAAGTTCTTAAATTCTATCAGTGTCTTAAGTTCTTAAAGTTAGTGTGCTTTCTGCACAATCTTATGGCTAACTGAGCCAAAAACAAAAATAACGAACAACATATCGAACTGCGCGTAGTGCGCAAGCTAGGGCCTAATGAGCATTATCACAAACATTTTTAAAGTTTTATAGTGTAATTTGATATAAAATCGTCTAACGCCCCCTGGCGGTCATTTAAAATACAACAAAATGCATATTTTGTTACACCAATACATTAAACAACATGTTTGCAAAGTTTTAACTGTTTTAGTCAAGAATTGTTTGTGTAAGAGTGCTGAAACGTATGGATTATACATTGACTAGTAAAAAGTTCAGAAGACTGTAAAATATTTTCTAAACAATTTTAAGCAAAAATAAAAAAAGCGTGTCGTAGCCAATACATTAAACAACATGTTTGCAAAGTTTTAACTGTTTTAGTCAAGAATTGTTTGTGTAAGAGTGCTAAAACGTATGGATTATACATTGACTAGTAAAAAGTTCAGAAGACTGTAAAATTTTTTCTAAACAATTTTAAGCAAAAATAAAAAAAGCGTGTCGTAGCCAATACATTAAACAACATGTTTGCAAAGTTTTAACTGTTTTAGTCAAGAATTGTTTGTGTAAGAGTGCTAAAACGTATGGATTATACATTGACGAAAGCAAGCATAGGTGTTTTTTAATGTAAAAAGTTCAGAAGGCTGTAAAATTTTTTCTAATCAATTTTAAGCAAAAATAAAAAAAGCGTGTCGTAGCCAATACATTAAACAACATGTTTGCAAAGTTTTAACTGTTTTAGTCAAGAATTGTTTGTGTAAGAGTGCTAAAACGTTTGGATTATACATTGACTAGTAAAAAGTTCAGAAGACTGTAAAATTTTTTCTTAACAATTTTAAGCAAAAATAAAAAAAGCGTGTCGTAGCCAATACATTAAACAACATGTTTGCAAAGTTTTAACTGTTTTAGTCAAGAATTGTTTGTGTAAGAGTGCTAAAACGTATGGATTATACATTGACTAGTAAAAAGTTCAGAAGACTGTAAAATTTTTTCTAAACAATTTTAAGCAAAAATAAAAAAAGCGTGTCGTAGCCAATACATTAAACAACATGTTTGCAAAGTTTTAACTGTTTTAGTCAAGAATTGTTTGTGTAAGAGTGCTAAAACGTATGGATTATACATTGACGAAAGCAAGCATAGGTGTTTTTTAATGTAAAAAGTTCAGAAGGCTGTAAAATTTTTTCTAATCTATTTTAAGCAAAAATAAAAAAAGTGTGTCGTAACCAATACATTAAACAACATGTTTGCAAAGTTTTAACTGTTTTAGTCAAGAATTGTTTGTGTAAGAGTGCTGAAACGTATGTATTATACATTGACTAGTAAAAAGTTCAGAAGACTGTAAATATTTTACAATTTTAAGCAAAAATAAAAAAAGCGTGTCGTAGCCAATACATTAAACAACATGTTTGCAAAGTTTTAACTGTTTTAGTCAAGAATTGTTTGTGTAAGAGTGCTAAAACGTATGGATTATACATTGACTAGTAAAAAGTTCAGAAGACTGTAAAATTTTTTCTAAACAATTTTAAGCAAAAATAAAAAAAGCGTGTCGTAGCCAATACATTAAACAACATGTTTGCAAAGTTTTAACTGTTTTAGTCAAGAATTGTTTGTGTAAGAGTGCTAAAACGTATGGATTATACATTGACGAAAGCAAGCATAGGTGTTTTTTAATGTAAAAAGTTCAGAAGGCTGTAAAATTTTTTCTAATCAATTTTAAGCAAAAATAAAAAAAGCGTGTCGTAGCCAATACATTAAACAACATGTTTGCAAAGTTTTAACTGTTTTAGTCAAGAATTGTTTGTGTAAGAGTGCTAAAACGTATGGATTATACATTGACTAGTAAAAAGTTCAGAAGACTGTAAAATTTTTACTAAACAATTTTAAGCAAAAATAAAAAAAAGCGTGTCGTAGCCAATACATTAAACAACATGTTTGCAAAGTTTTAACTGTTTTAGTCAAGAATTGTTTGTGTAAGAGTGCTAAAACGTATGGATTATACATTGACGAAAGCAAGCATAGGTGTTTTTTAATGTAAAAAGTTCAGAAGACTGTAAAATTTTTTCTAATCAATTTTAAGCAAAAATGAAAAAAGCGTGTCGTAGCCAATACATTAAACAACATATTTGCAAAGTTTTAACTGTTTTAGTCAAGAATTGTTTGTGTAAGAGTGCTAAAAGATATAAATTATACATTGACTAGTAAAAAGTTCAGAAGACTGTAAAATTTTTTTTAAACAATTTTAAGCAAAAATAAAAAAAGCGTGTCGTAGCCAATACATTAAACAACATGTTTGCAAAGTTTTAACTGTTTTAGTCAAGAATTGTTTGTGTAAGAGTGCTAAAACGTATGGATTATACATTGACGAAAGCAAGCATAGGTGTTTTTTAATGTAAAAAGTTCAGAAGGCTGTAAAATTTTTTCTAATCAATTTTAAGCAAAAATAAAAAAAGTGTGTCGTAGCCAATACATTAAACAACATGTTTGCAAAGTTTTAACTGTTTTAGTCAAGAATTGTTTGTGTAAGAGTGCTGAAACGTATGGATTATACATTGACTAGTAAAAAGTTCAGAAGACTGTAAAATATTTTCTAAACAATTTTAAGCAAAAATAAAAAAAGCGTGTCGTAGCCAATACATTAAACAACATGTTTAAAAGTTTTAATTGTTTTAGTCAAGAATTGTTTGTGTAAGAGTGCTAAAACGTATGGATTAAACATTGACTAGTAAAAAGTTCAGAAGACTGTAAAATTTTTTCTAAACAATTTTAAGCAAAAATAAAAAAAGCGTGTCGTAGCCAATACATTAAACAACATGTTTGCAAAGTTTTAACTGTTTTAGTCAAGAATTGTTTGTGTAAGAGTGCTAAAACGTATGGATTATACATTGACGAAAGCAAGCATAGGTGTTTTTTAATGTAAAAAGTTCAGAAGGCTGTAAAATTTTTTCTAATCAATTTTAAGCAAAAATAAAAAAAGCGTGTCGTAGCCAATACATTAAACAACATGTTTGCAAAGTTTTAACTGTTTTAGTCAAGAACTGTTTGTGTAAGAGTGCTAAAAGGTATGGATTATACATTGACTAGTAAAAAGTTCAGAAGACTGTAAAATTTTTTTTAAACAATTTTAAGCAAAAATAAAAAAAGCGTGTCGTAGCCAATACATTAAACAACATGTTTGCAAAGTTTTAACTGTTTTAGTCAAGAATTGTTTATGTAAGAGTGCTAAAACGTATGGATTATACATTGACTAGTAAAAAGTTCAGAAGACTGTAAAATTTTTTTTAAACAATTTTAAGCAAAAATAAAAAAAGCGTGTCGTAGCCAATACATTAAACAACATGTTTGCAAAGTTTTTACTGTTTTAGTCAAGAATTGTTATTGTAAGAGTGCTAGAACGTATGGATTATACATTGACTAGTAAAAAGTTCAGAAGACTGTAAAATTTTTTCTAAACAATTTTAAGCAAAAATAAAAAAAGCGTGTCGTAGCCAATACATTAAACAACATGTTTGCAAAGTTTTAACTGTTTTAGTCAAGAATTGTTTGTGTAAGAGTGCTAAAACGTATGGATTATACATTGACGAAAGCAAGCATAGGTGTTTTTTAATGTAAAAAGTTCAGAAGGATGTAAAATTTTTTCTAATCAATTTTAAGCAAAAATAAAAAAAGTGTGTCGTAGCCAATACATTAAACAACATGTTTGCAAAGTTTTAACTGTTTTAGTCAAGAATTGTTTGTGTAAGAGTGCTAAAACGTATGGATTATACATTGACTAGTAAAAAGTTCAGAAGACTGTAAAATTTTTTCTAAACAATTTTAAGCAAAAATAAAAAAAGCGTGTCGTAGCCAATACATTAAACAACATGTTTGCAAAGTTTTAACTGTTTTAGTCAAGAATTGTTTGTGTAAGAGTGCTAAAACGTATGGATTATACATTGACTAGTAAAAAGTTCAGAAGACTGTAAAATTTTTTCTAAACAATTTTAAGCAAAAAAAAAAAAGGGTGTCGTAGCCAATACATTAAACAACATGTTTGCAAAGTTTTAACTGTTTTAGTCAAGAATTGTTTGTGTAAGAGTGCTAAAACGTATGGATTATACATTGACGAAAGCAAGCATAGGTGTTATTTAATGTAAAAAGTTCAGAAGGCTGTAAAATTTTTTCTAATCAATTTTAAGCAAAAATAAAAAAAGCGTGTCGTAGCCAATACATTAAACAACATGTTTGCAAAGTTTTAACTGTTTTAGTCAAGAATTGTTTGTGTAAGAGTGCTAAAACGTATGGATTAAACATTGACGAAAGCAAGCATAGGTGTTTTTTAATGTAAAAAGTTCAGAAGACTGTAAAATTTTTTCTAAACAAATTTAAGCAAAAAAAAAAAAAAGCGTGTCGTAGCCAATACATTAAACAACATGTTTGCAAAGTTTTAACTGTTTTAGTCAAGAATTGTTTGTGTAAGAGTGCTAAAACGTATGGATTATACATTGACTAGTAAAAAGTTCAGAAGACTGTAAAATTTTTTTTAAACAATTTTAAGCAAAAATAAAAAAAGCGTGTCGTAGCCAATACATTAAACAACATGTTTGCAAAGTTTTTACTGTTTTAGTCAAGAATTGTTATTGTAAGAGTGCTAAAACGTATGGATTATACATTGACTAGTAAAAAGTTCAGAAGACTGTAAAATTTTTTTTAAACAATTTTAAGCAAAAATAAAAAAAGCGTGTCGTAGCCAATACATTAAACAACATGTTTGCAAAGTTTTAACTGTTTTAGTCAAGAATTGTTTGTGTAAGAGTGCTGAAACGTATGGATTATACATTGACTAGTAAAAATTTCAGAAGACTGTAAAATTTTTTCTAAACAATTTTAAGCAAAAATAAAAAAAGCGTGTCGTAGCCAATACATTAAACAACATGTTTGCAAAGTTTTAACTGTTTTAGTCAAGAATTATTTGTGTAAGAGTGCTAAAACGTATGGATTATACATTGACGAAAGCAAGCATAGGTGTTTTTTAATGTAAAAAGTTCAGAAGGCTGTAAAATTTTTTCTAATCAATTTTAAGCAAAAATAAAAAAAAAAGTGTCGTAGCCAATACATTAAACAACATGTTTGCAAAGTTTTAACTGTTTTAGTCAAGAATTGTTTGTGTAAGAGTGCTAAAACGTATGGATTATACATTGACTAGTAAAAAGTTCAGAAGACTCTAAAATTTTTTCTAAACAATTTTAAGCAAAAATAAAAAAAGCGTGTCGTAGCCAATACATTAAACAACATATTTGCAAAGTTTTAACTGTTTTAGTCAAGAATTGTTTGTGTAAGAGTGCTAAAACGTATGGATTATACATTGACGAAAGCAAGCATAGGTGTTTTTTAATGTAAAAAGTTCAGAAGACTGTAAAATTTTTTCTAAACAATTTTAAGCAAAAATAAAAAAAGCGTGTCGTAGCTAATACATTAAACAACATATTTGCAAAGTTTAAACTGTTTTAGTCAAGAATTGTTTGTGTAAGAGTGCTAAAACGTATGGATTATACATTGACTAGTAAAAAGTTCAGAAGACTCTAAAATTTTTTCTAAACAATTTTAAGCAAAAATAAAAAAAGCGTGTCGTAGCCAATACATTAAACAACATATTTGCAAAGTTTTAACTGTTTTAGTCAAGAATTGTTTGTGTAAGAGTGCTAAAACGTATGGATTATACATTGACGAAAGCAAGCATAGGTGTTTTTTAATGTAAAAAGTTCAGAAGACTGTAAAATTTTTTCTAAACAATTTTAAGCAAAATTAAAAAAAGCGTGTCGTAGCCAATACATTAAACAACATATTTGCAAAGTTTTAACTGTTTTAGTCAAGAATTGTTTGTGTAAGAGTGCTAAAACGTATGGATTATATATTGACTAGTAAAAAGTTCAGAGGACTCTAAAATTTTTTCTAAACAATTTTAAGCAAAAATAAAAAAAGCGTGTCGTAGCCAATACATTAAACAACATATTTGCAAAGTTTTAACTGTTTTAGTCAAGAATTGTTTGTGTAAGAGTGCTAAAACGTATGGATTATACATTGACGAAAGCAAGCATAGGTGTTTTTTAATGTAAAAAGTTCAGAAGACCGTAAAATTTTTTCTAAACAATTTTAAGCAAAAATAAAAAAGCGTGTGTCGTAGCCAATACATTAAACAACATATTTGCAAAGTTTTAACTGTTTTAGTCAACAATTGTTTCTGTAAGAGTGCTAAAACGTATGGATTATACATTGACGAAAGCAAGCATAGATGTTTTTTAATGTAAAAAGTTCAGAAGACTGTAAAATTTTTTCTAAACAATTTTAAGCAAAAATAAAAAAAGCGTGTCGTAGCCAATACATTAAACAACATGTTTGCAAAGTTTTAACTGTTTTAGTCAATAATTGTTTGTGTAAGAGTGCTAAAACGTATGGATTATACATTGACGAAAGCAAGCATAGGTGTTTTTTAATGTAAAAAGTTCAGAAGACCGTAAAATTTTTTCTAAACAATTTTAAGCAAAAATAAAAAAAGCGTGTCGTATTCAATACATTAAACAACATATTTGCAAAGTTTTAACTGTTTTAGTCAAGAATTGTTTGTGTAAGAGTGCTAAAACGTATGGATTATACATTGACGAAAGCAAGCATAGGTGTTTTTTAATGTAAAAAGTTCAGAAGACTGTAAAATTTTTTCTAAACAATTTTAAGCAAAAATAAAAAAAGCGTGTCGTAGCCAATACATTAAACAACATATTTGCAAAGTTTTAACTGTTTTAGTCAACAATTGTTTGTGTAAGAGTGCTGTCGTAGCCAATACATTAAACAACATGTTTGCAAAGTTTTAACTGTTTTAGTCAAGAATTGTATGTGTAAGAGTGCTAAAACGTATAGATTATACATTGACTAGTAAAAAGTTCAGAAGACTGTAAATTTTTTTTTAAACAATTTTAAGCAAAAATAAAAAAAGCGTGTCGTAGCCAATACATTAAACAACATGTTTGCAAAGTTTTAAAAAATTTTTTCTAAACAATTTTAAGCAAAAATAAAAAAAGCGTGTCGTAGCCAATACATTAAACAACATGTTTGCAAAGTTTTAACTGTTTTAGTCAAGAATTGTTTGTGTAAGAGTGCTAAAACGTATGGATTATACATTGACGAAAGCAAGCATAGGTGTTTTTTAATGTAAAAAGTTCAGAAGGCTGTAAAATTTTTTCTAATCAATTTTAAGCAAAAATAAAAAAAGCGTGTCGTAGCCAATATATTAAACAACATATTTGCAAAGTTTTAACTGTTTTAGTCAAGAATTGTTTGTGTAAGAGTGCTGAAACGTATGGATTATACATTGACTAGTAAAAAGTTCAGAAGACTGTAAAATATTTTCTAAACAATTTTAAGCAAAAATAAAAAAAGCGTGTCGTAGCCAATACATTAAACAACATGTTTGCAAAGTTTTAACTGTTTTAGTCAAGAATTGTTTGTGTAAGAGTGCTAAAACGTATGGATTATACATTGACTAGTAAAAAGTTCAGAAGACTGTAAAATTTTTTCTAAACAATTTTAAGCAAAAATAAAAAAAAAGCGTGTCGTAGCCAATACATTAAACAACATGTTTGCAAAGTTTTAACTGTTTTAGTCAAGAATTGTTTGTGTAAGAGTGCTAAAACGTATGGATTATACATTGACGAAAGCAAGCATAGGTGTTTTTTAATGTAAAAAGTTCAGAAGGCTGTAAAATTTTTTCTAATCAATTTCAAGCAAAAATAAAAAAAGCGTGTCGTAGCCAATACATTAAACAACATGTTTGCAAAGTTTTAACTGTTTTAGTCAAGAATTGTTTGTGTAAGAGTGCTAAAACGTTTGGATTATACATTGACTAGTAAAAAGTTCAGAAGACTGTAAAATTTTTTCTTAATAATTTTAAGCAAAAATAAAAAAAGCGTGTCGTAGCCAATACATTAAACAACATGTTTGCAAAGTTTTAACTGTTTTAGTCAAGAAATGTTTGTGTAAGAGTGCTAAAACGTATGGATTATACATTGACTCATAAAAAGTTCAGAAGACTGTAAAATTTTTTCTAAACAATTTTAAGCAAAAATAAAAAAAGCATGTCGTAGCCAATACATTAAACAACATGTTTGCAAAGTTTTAACTGTTTTAGTCAAGAATTGTTTGTGTAAGAGTGCTAAAACGTATGGATTATACATTGACTAGTAAAAAGTTCAGAAGACTGTAAATTTTTTTCTAAACAATTTTAAGCAAAAATAAAAATAGCGTGTCGTAGCCAATACATTAAACAACATGTTTGCAAAGTTTTAACTGTTTTAGTCAAGAATTGTTTGTGTAAGAGTGCTAAAACGTATGGATTATACATTGACGAAAGCAAACATAGGTGTTTTTTAATGTAAAAAGTTCAGAAGGCTGTAAAATTTTTTCTAATCAATTTTAAGCAAAAATAAAATAAGTGTGTCGTAGCCAATGTAGTCCTAGAGGGCCTGAGGTAGGAACTACCTTTAATTGGGGGAAATCCCCTTTTTTGTCCTAAACGCTTAGCGCGTTTAGCTCTTAAGGTTTTTACTGAATTTACCTTACTCATTAGGTTTAACTTAGTAATTAATAAGTATGTAGTAAACTTTATATATATAATTTCTTTAATGAAGTGAGTTTATTGAAAACGTGATGTTAATGTGAAAATTAGGAAGTAGAATTAGAAGTGATAATGCAGCTAATAAATCAGTTGAATAAAACTGCGAATAAAAACACAACAAATAAACACAAAGTTCTACAAATAGAAAAGTCTTAATGATGTTCTTAAAGTGTCTGAATGACACAATCTTAAACACAAAATAGGTCTTACTAAAAATCCTACTAATAATACAGAGTCTTAATATATGTCGTGCTTTATGCACAACAATGGCTAAATTAAGCACAATATAATACGATAATGCTAATAAGCATCAAGATCTTATAAAACGAAAACAATAAAAAAATTCTTATAATAAACTCGTGTGCGTCTCGCACGGTCTTATGGCTTAACTGAGCACATTACAATACAGTTATACAAATAAAGATAAAGTTCTTATAAAATGACAATCATAACAAAGTTCTTAAATTCTATCAGTGTCTTAAGTTCTTAAAGTTAGTGTGCTTTCTGCACAATCTTATGGCTAACTGAGCCAAAAACAAAAATAATGAACAACATATCGAACTGCGCGTAGTGCGCAAGCTAGGGCCTAATGAGCATTATCACAAACATTTTTAAAGTTTTATAGTGTAATTTGATATAAAATCGTCTAACGCCCCCTGGCGGTCATTTAAAATACAACAAAATGCATATTTTGTTACACCAATACATTAAACAACATGTTTGCAAAGTTTTAACTGTTTTAGTCAAGAATTGTTTGTGTAAGAGTGCTGAAACGTATGGATTATACATTGACTAGTAAAAAGTTCAGAAGACTGTAAAATATTTTCTAAACAATTTTAAGCAAAAATAAAAAAAGCGTGTCGTAGCCAATACATTAAACAACATGTTTGCAAAGTTTTAACTGTTTTAGTCAAGAATTGTTTGTGTAAGAGTGCTAAAACGTATGGATTATACATTGACTAGTAAAAAGTTCAGAAGACTGTAAAATTTTTTCTAAACAATTTTAAGCAAAAATAAAAAAGCGTGTCGTAGCCAATACATTAAACAACATGTTTGCAAAGTTTTAACTGTTTTAGTCAAGAATTGTTTGTGTAAGAGTGCTAAAACGTATGGATTATACATTGACGAAAGCAAGCATAGGTGTTTTTTAATGTAAAAAGTTCAGAAGGCTGTAAAATTTTTTCTAATCAATTTTAAGCAAAAATAAAAAAAGCGTGTCGTAGCCAATACATTAAACAACATGTTTGCAAAGTTTTAACTGTTTTAGTCAAGAATTGTTTGTGTAAGAGTGCTAAAACGTTTGGATTATACATTGACTAGTAAAAAGTTCAGAAGACTGTAAAATTTTTTCTTAACAATTTTAAGCAAAAATAAAAAAAGCGTGTCGTAGCCAATACATTAAACAACATGTTTGCAAAGTTTTAACTGTTTTAGTCAAGAATTGTTTGTGTAAGAGTGCTAAAACGTATGGATTATACATTGACTAGTAAAAAGTTCAGAAGACTGTAAAATTTTTTCTAAACAATTTTAAGCAAAAATAAAAAAAGCGTGTCGTAGCCAATACATTAAACAACATGTTTGCAAAGTTTTAACTGTTTTAGTCAAGAATTGTTTGTGTAAGAGTGCTAAAACGTATGGATTATACATTGACGAAAGCAAGCATAGGTGTTTTTTAATGTAAAAAGTTCAGAAGGCTGTAAAATTTTTTCTAATCTATTTTAAGCAAAAATAAAATAAGTGTGTCGTAACCAATACATTAAACAACATGTTTGCAAAGTTTTAACTGTTTTAGTCAAGAATTGTTTGTGTAAGAGTGCTGAAACGTATGTATTATACATTGACTAGTAAAAAGTTCAGAAGACTGTAAATATTTTACAATTTTAAGCAAAAATAAAAAAAGCGTGTCGTAGCCAATACATTAAACAACATGTTTGCAAAGTTTTAACTGTTTTAGTCAAGAATTGTTTGTGTAAGAGTGCTAAAACGTATGGATTATACATTGACTAGTAAAAAGTTCAGAAGACTGTAAAATTTTTTCTAAACAATTTTAAGCAAAAATAAAAAAAGCGTGTCGTAGCCAATACATTAAACAACATGTTTGCAAAGTTTTAACTGTTTTAGTCAAGAATTGTTTGTGTAAGAGTGCTAAAACGTATGGATTATACATTGACGAAAGCAAGCATAGGTGTTTTTTAATGTAAAAAGTTCAGAAGGCTGTAAAATTTTTTCTAATCAATTTTAAGCAAAAATAAAAAAAGCGTGTCGTAGCCAATACATTAAACAACATGTTTGCAAAGTTTTAACTGTTTTAGTCAAGAATTGTTTGTGTAAGAGTGCTAAAACGTATGGATTATACATTGACTAGTAAAAAGTTCAGAAGACTGTAAAATTTTTACTAAACAATTTTAAGCAAAAATAAAAAAAAGCGTGTCGTAGCCAATACATTAAACAACATGTTTGCAAAGTTTTAACTGTTTTAGTCAAGAATTGTTTGTGTAAGAGTGCTAAAACGTATGGATTATACATTGACGAAAGCAAGCATAGGTGTTTTTTAATGTAAAAAGTTCAGAAGACTGTAAAATTTTTTCTAATCAATTTTAAGCAAAAATAAAAAAAGCGTGTCGTAGCCAATACATTAAACAACATATTTGCAAAGTTTTAACTGTTTTAGTCAAGAATTGTTTGTGTAAGAGTGCTAAAAGATATAAATTATACATTGACTAGTAAAAAGTTCAGAAGACTGTAAAATTTTTTTTAAACAATTTTAAGCAAAAATAAAAAAAGCGTGTCGTAGCCAATACATTAAACAACATGTTTGCAAAGTTTTAACTGTTTTAGTCAAGAATTGTTTGTGTAAGAGTGCTAAAACGTATGGATTATACATTGACGAAAGCAAGCATAGGTGTTTTTTAATGTAAAAAGTTCAGAAGGCTGTAAAATTTTTTCTAATCAATTTTAAGCAAAAATAAAAAAAGTGTGTCGTAGCCAATACATTAAACAACATGTTTGCAAAGTTTTAACTGTTTTAGTCAAGAATTGTTTGTGTAAGAGTGCTGAAACGTATGGATTATACATTGACTAGTAAAAAGTTCAGAAGACTGTAAAATATTTTCTAAACAATTTTAAGCAAAAATAAAAAAAGCGTGTCGTAGCCAATACATTAAACAACATGTTTAAAAGTTTTAATTGTTTTAGTCAAGAATTGTTTGTGTAAGAGTGCTAAAACGTATGGATTAAACATTGACTAGTAAAAAGTTCAGAAGACTGTAAAATTTTTTCTAAACAATTTTAAGCAAAAATAAAAAAAGCGTGTCGTAGCCAATACATTAAACAACATGTTTGCAAAGTTTTAACTGTTTTAGTCAAGAATTGTTTGTGTAAGAGTGCTAAAACGTATGGATTATACATTGACGAAAGCAAGCATAGGTGTTTTTTAATGTAAAAAGTTCAGAAGGCTGTAAAATTTTTTCTAATCAATTTTAAGCAAAAATAAAAAAAGCGTGTCGTAGCCAATACATTAAACAACATGTTTGCAAAGTTTTAACTGTTTTAGTCAAGAACTGTTTGTGTAAGAGTGCTAAAAGGTATGGATTATACATTGACTAGTAAAAAGTTCAGAAGACTGTAAAATTTTTTTTAAACAATTTTAAGCAAAAATAAAAAAAGCGTGTCGTAGCCAATACATTAAACAACATGTTTGCAAAGTTTTAACTGTTTTAGTCAAGAATTGTTTATGTAAGAGTGCTAAAACGTATGGATTATACATTGACTAGTAAAAAGTTCAGAAGACTGTAAAATTTTTTTTAAACAATTTTAAGCAAAAATAAAAAAAGCGTGTCGTAGCCAATACATTAAACAACATGTTTGCAAAGTTTTTACTGTTTTAGTCAAGAATTGTTATTGTAAGAGTGCTAGAACGTATGGATTATACATTGACTAGTAAAAAGTTCAGAAGACTGTAAAATTTTTTCTAAACAATTTTAAGCAAAAATAAAAAAAGCGTGTCGTAGCCAATACATTAAACAACATGTTTGCAAAGTTTTAACTGTTTTAGTCAAGAATTGTTTGTGTAAGAGTGCTAAAACGTATGGATTATACATTGACGAAAGCAAGCATAGGTGTTTTTTAATGTAAAAAGTTCAGAAGGATGTAAAATTTTTTCTAATCAATTTTAAGCAAAAATAAAAAAAGTGTGTCGTAGCCAATACATTAAACAACATGTTTGCAAAGTTTTAACTGTTTTAGTCAAGAATTGTTTGTGTAAGAGTGCTAAAACGTATGGATTATACATTGACTAGTAAAAAGTTCAGAAGACTGTAAAATTTTTTCTAAACAATTTTAAGCAAAAATAAAAAAAGCGTGTCGTAGCCAATACATTAAACAACATGTTTGCAAAGTTTTAACTGTTTTAGTCAAGAATTGTTTGTGTAAGAGTGCTAAAACGTATGGATTATACATTGACTAGTAAAAAGTTCAGAAGACTGTAAAATTTTTTCTAAACAATTTTAAGCAAAAAAAAAAAAGGGTGTCGTAGCCAATACATTAAACAACATGTTTGCAAAGTTTTAACTGTTTTAGTCAAGAATTGTTTGTGTAAGAGTGCTAAAACGTATGGATTATACATTGACGAAAGCAAGCATAGGTGTTATTTAATGTAAAAAGTTCAGAAGGCTGTAAAATTTTTTCTAATCAATTTTAAGCAAAAATAAAAAAAGCGTGTCGTAGCCAATACATTAAACAACATGTTTGCAAAGTTTTAACTGTTTTAGTCAAGAATTGTTTGTGTAAGAGTGCTAAAACGTATGGATTAAACATTGACGAAAGCAAGCATAGGTGTTTTTTAATGTAAAAAGTTCAGAAGACTGTAAAATTTTTTCTAAACAAATTTAAGCAAAAAAAAAAAAAAGCGTGTCGTAGCCAATACATTAAACAACATGTTTGCAAAGTTTTAACTGTTTTAGTCAAGAATTGTTTGTGTAAGAGTGCTAAAACGTATGGATTATACATTGACTAGTAAAAAGTTCAGAAGACTGTAAAATTTTTTTTAAACAATTTTAAGCAAAAATAAAAAAAGCGTGTCGTAGCCAATACATTAAACAACATGTTTGCAAAGTTTTTACTGTTTTAGTCAAGAATTGTTATTGTAAGAGTGCTAAAACGTATGGATTATACATTGACTAGTAAAAAGTTCAGAAGACTGTAAAATTTTTTTTAAACAATTTTAAGCAAAAATAAAAAAAGCGTGTCGTAGCCAATACATTAAACAACATGTTTGCAAAGTTTTAACTGTTTTAGTCAAGAATTGTTTGTGTAAGAGTGCTGAAACGTATGGATTATACATTGACTAGTAAAAATTTCAGAAGACTGTAAAATTTTTTCTAAACAATTTTAAGCAAAAATAAAAAAAGCGTGTCGTAGCCAATACATTAAACAACATGTTTGCAAAGTTTTAACTGTTTTAGTCAAGAATTATTTGTGTAAGAGTGCTAAAACGTATGGATTATACATTGACGAAAGCAAGCATAGGTGTTTTTTAATGTAAAAAGTTCAGAAGGCTGTAAAATTTTTTCTAATCAATTTTAAGCAAAAATAAAAAAAAAAGTGTCGTAGCCAATACATTAAACAACATGTTTGCAAAGTTTTAACTGTTTTAGTCAAGAATTGTTTGTGTAAGAGTGCTAAAACGTATGGATTATACATTGACTAGTAAAAAGTTTAGAAGACTGTAAAATTTTTTCTAAACAATTTTAAGCAAAAATAAAAAAAGCGTGTCGTAGCCAATACATTAAACAACATGTTTGCAAAGTTTTAACTGTTTTAGTCAAGAATTGTTTGTGTAAGAGTGCTAAAACGTATGGATTATACATTGACGAAAGCAAGCATAGGTGTTTTTTAATGTAAAAAGTTCAGAAGGCTGTAAAATTTTTTCTAATCAATTTTAAGCAAAAATAAAAAAAGCGTGTCGTAGCCAATACATTAAACAACATGTTTGCAAAGTTTTAACTGTTTTAGTCAAGAATTGTTTGTGTAAGAGTGCTAAAACGTATGGATTATACATTGACTAGTAAAAAGTTCAGAAGACTGTAAAATTTTTTCTAAACAATTTTAAGCAAAAATAAAAAAAGCGTGTCGTAGCCAATACATTAAACAACATGTTTGCAAAGTTTTAACTGTTTTAGTCAAGAATTGTTTGTGTAAGAGTGCTAAAACGTATGGATTATACATTGACTAGTAAAAAGTTCAGAAGACTGTAAATTTTTTTTAAACAATTTTAAGCAAAAATAAAAAAAGCGTGTCGTAGCCAATACATTAAACAACATGTTTGCAAAGTTTTAACTGTTTTAGTCAAGAATTGTTTGTGTAAGAGTGCTAAAACGTATGGTTTAAACATTGACTAGTAAAAAGTTCAGAAGACTGTAAAATTTTTTCTAAACAATTTTAAGCAAAAATAAAAAAGCGTGTCGTAGCCAATACATTAAACAACATGTTTGCAAAGTTTTAACTGTTTTAGTCAAGAATTGTTTGTGTAAGAGTGCTAAAACGTATGGATTATACATTGACGAAAGCAAGCATAGGTGTTTTTTAATGTAAAAAGTTCAGAAGGCTGTAAAATTTTTTCTAATCAGTTTTAAGCAAAAATAAAAAAAGTGTGTCGTAGCCAATACATTAAACAACATGTTTGCAAAGTTTTAACTGTTTTAGTCAAGAATTGTTTGTGTAAGACTGCTAAAACGTATGGATTATACATTGACTAGTAAAAAGTTCAGAAGACTGTAAAATTTTTTCTAAACAATTTTAAGCAAAAATAAAAAAAGCGTGTCGTAGCCAATACATTAAACAACATGTTTGCAAAGTTTTAACTGTTTTAGTCAAGAATTGTTTGTGTAAGAGTGCTAAAACGTATGGATTATACATTGACAAGTAAAAAGTTCAGAAGACTGTAAAACTTTTTTCTAATCAATTTTAAGCAAAAATAAAAAAAGCGTGTCGTAGCCAATACATTAAACAACATATTTGCAAAGTTTTAACTGTTTTAGTCAAGAATTGTTTGTGTAAGAGTGCTAAAACGTATGGATTATACATTGACTAGTAAAAAGTTCAGAAGACTGTAAAATTTTTTCTAAACAATTTTAAGCAAAAATAAAAAAAGCGTGTCGTAGCCAATACATTAAACAACATGTTTGCAAAGTTTTAACTGTTTTAGTCAAGAATTGTTTGTGTAAGAGTGCTAAAACGTATGGATTATACATTGACTAGTAAAAAGTTCAGAAGACTGTAAATTTTTTTTAAACAATTTTAAGCAAAAATAAAAAAAGCGTGTCGTAGCCAATACATTAAACAACATGTTTGCAAAGTTTTAACTGTTTTAGTCAAGAATTGTTTGTGTAAGAGTGCTAAAACGTATGGTTTAAACATTGACTAGTAAAAAGTTCAGAAGACTGTAAAATTTTTTCTAAACAATTTTAAGCAAAAATAAAAAAGCGTGTCGTAGCCAATACATTAAACAACATGTTTGCAAAGTTTTAACTGTTTTAGTCAAGAATTGTTTGTGTAAGAGTGCTAAAACGTATGGATTATACATTGACGAAAGCAAGCATAGGTGTTTTTTAATGTAAAAAGTTCAGAAGGCTGTAAAATTTTTTCTAATCAGTTTTAAGCAAAAATAAAAAAAGTGTGTCGTAGCCAATACATTAAACAACATGTTTGCAAAGTTTTAACTGTTTTAGTCAAGAATTGTTTGTGTAAGACTGCTAAAACGTATGGATTATACATTGACTAGTAAAAAGTTCAGAAGACTGTAAAATTTTTTCTAAACAATTTTAAGCAAAAATAAAAAAAGCGTGTCGTAGCCAATACATTAAACAACATGTTTGCAAAGTTTTAACTGTTTTAGTCAAGAATTGTTTGTGTAAGAGTGCTAAAACGTATGGATTATACATTGACAAGTAAAAAGTTCAGAAGGCTGTAAAACTTTTTTCTAATCAATTTTAAGCAAAAATAAAAAAGCGTGTCGTAGCCAATACATTAAACAACATATTTGCAAAGTTTTAACTGTTTTAGTCAAGAATTGTTTGTGTAAGAGTGCTAAAACGTATGGATTATACATTGACTAGTAAAAAATTCAGAAGACTGTAAAATTTTTTCTAAACAATTTTAAGCAAAAATAAAAAAAGCGTGTCGTAGCCAATACATTAAACAACATGTTTGCAAAGTTTTAACTGTTTTAGTCAAGAATTGTTTGTGTAAGAGTGCTAAAACGTATGGATTAAACATTGACGAAAGCAAGCATAGGTGTTTTTTAATGTAAAAAGTTCAGAAGACTGTAAAATTTTTTCTAAACAAATTTAAGCAAAAAAAAAAAAAAAGCGTGTCGTAGCCAATACATTAAACAACATATTTCAAAGTTTTAACTGTTTTAGTCAAGAATTGTTTGTGTAAGAGTGCTAAAAGGTATGGATTATACATTGACTAGTAAAAAGTTCAGAAGACTGTAAAATTTTTTTTAAACAATTTTAAGCAAAAATAAAAAAAGCGTGTCGTAGCCAATACATTAAACAACATGTTTGCAAAGTTTTAACTGTTTTAGTCAAGAATTGTTTGTGTAAGAGTGCTGAAACGTATGGATTATACATTGACTAGTAAAAAGTTCAGAAGACTGTAAAATTTTTTCTAAACAAGTTTAAGCAAAAATAAAAAAAGCGTGTCGTAGCCAATACATTAAACAACATGTTTGCAAAGTTTTAACTGTTTTAGTCAAGAATTGTTTGTGTAAGAGTGCTAAAACGTATGGATTATACATTGACGAAAGCAAGCATAGGTGTTTTTTAATGTAAAAAGTTCAGAAGACTGTAAAATTTTTTCTAATCAATTTTAAGCAAAAATAAAAAAAGCCTGTCGTAGCCAATACATTAAACAACATGTTTGCAAAGTTTTAACTGTTTTAGTCAAGAATTGTTTGTGTAAGAGTGCTAAAACGTATGGATTATACATTGACTAGTAAAAAGTTTAGAAGACTGTAAAATTTTTTCTAAACAATTTTAAGCAAAAATAAAAAAAGCGTGTCGTAGCCAATACATTAAACAACATGTTTGCAAAGTTTTAACTGTTTTAGTCAAGCATTGTTTGTGTAAGAGTGCTAAAACGTATGGATTATACATTGACGAAAGCAAGCATAGGTGTTTTTTAATGTAAAAAGTTCAGAAGGCTGTAAAATTTTTTCTAATCAATTTTAAGCAAAAATAAAAAAAGCGTGTCGTAGCCAATACATTAAACAACATGTTTGCAAAGTTTTAACTGTTTTAGTCAAGAATTGTTTGTGTAAGAGTGCTAAAACGTATGGATTATACATTGACTAGTAAAAAGTTCAGAAGACTGTAAAATTTTTTCTAAACAATTTTAAGCAAAAATAAAAAAGCGTGTCGTAGCCAATACATTAAACAACATGTTTGCAAAGTTTTAACTGTTTTAGTCAAGAATTGTTTGTGTAAGAGTGCTAAAACGTATGGATTATACATTGACTAGTAAAAAGTTCAGAAGACTGTAAATTTTTTTTAAACAATTTTAAGCAAAAATAAAAAAAGCGTGTCGTAGCCAATACATTAAACAACATGTTTGCAAAGTTTTTACTGTTTTAGTCAAGAATTGTTTGTGTAAGAGTGCTAAAACGTATGGATTAAACATTGACTAGTAAACAGTTCAGAAGACTGTAAAATTTTTTCTAAACAATTTTAAGCAAAAATAAAAAAGCGTGTCGTAGCCAATACATTAAACAACATGTTTGCAAAGTTTTAACTGTTTTAGTCAAGAATTGTTTGTGTAAGAGTGCTAAAACGTATGGATTATACATTGACGAAAGCAAGCATAGGTGTTTTTTAATGTAAAAAGTTCAGAAGGCTGTAAAATTTTTTCTAATCAATTTTAAGCAAAAATAAAAAAAGCGTGTCGTAGCCAATACATTAAACAACATGTTTGCAAAGTTTTAACTGTTTTAGTCAAGAACTGTTTGTGTAAGACTGCTAAAACGTATGGATTATACATTGACTAGTAAAAAGTTCAGAAGACTGTAAAATATTTTCTAAACAATTTTAAGCTAAAATAAAAAAAGCGTGTCGTAGCCAATACATTAAACAACATGTTTGCAAAGTTTTAACTGTTTAAGTCAAGAATTGTTTGTGTAAGAGTGCTAAAACGTATGGATTATACATTGACTAGTAAAAAGTTCAGAAGACTGTAAAATTTTTTCTAATCAATTTTAAGCAAAAATAAGAAAGCGTGTCGTAGCCAATACATTAAACAACATATTTGCAAAGTTTTAACTGTTTTAGTCAAGAATTGTTTGTGTTAGAGTGCTAAAACGTATGGATTATACATTGATTAGTAAAAAGTTCAGAAGACTGTAAAATTTTTTCTAAACAATTTTAAGCAAAAATAAAAAAAGCGTGTCGTAGCCAATACATTAAACAACATGTTTGCAAAGTTTTAACTGTTTTAGTCAAGAATTGTTTGTGTAAGAGTGCTAAAACGTATGGATTAAACATTGACTAGTAAAAAGTTCAGAAGACTGTAAAATTTTTTCTAAACAATTTTAAGCAAAAATAAAAAAAGCGTGTCGTAGCCAATACATTAAACAACATGTTTGCAAAGTTTTAACTGTTTTAGTCAAGAATTGTTTGTGTAAGAGTGCTAAAACGTATGGATTATACATTGACGAAAGCAAGCATAGGTGTTTTTTAATGTAAAAAGTTCAGAAGGCTGTAAAATTTTTTCTAATCAATTTTAAGCAAAAATAAAAAAAGCGTGTCGTAGCCAATACATTAAACAACATGTTTGAAAAGTTTTAACTGTTTTAGTCAAGAATTGTTTGTGTAAGAGTGCTAAAACGTATGGATTATACATTGACTAGTAAAAAGTTCAGAAGACTGTAAAATTTTTACTAAACAATTTTAAGCAAAAATAAAAAAAAGCGTGTCGTAGCCAATACATTAAACAACATGTTTGCAAAGTTTTAACTGTTTTAGTCAAGAATTGTTTGTGTAAGAGTGCTAAAACGTATGGATTATACATTGACGAAAGCAAGCATAGGTGTTTTTTAATGTAAAAAGTTCAGAAGACTGTAAAATTTTTTCTAATCAATTTTAAGCAAAAATAAAAAAAGCGTGTCGTAGCCAATACATTAAACAACATATTTGCAAAGTTTTAACTGTTTTAGTCAAGAATTGTTTGTGTAAGAGTGCTAAAAGATATAAATTATACATTGACTAGTAAAAAGTTCAGAAGACTGTAAAATTTTTTTTAAACAATTTTAAGCAAAAATAAAAAAAGCGTGTCGTAGCCAATACATTAAACAACATGTTTGCAAAGTTTTAACTGTTTTAGTCAAGAATTGTTTGTGTAAGAGTGCTAAAACGTATGGATTATACATTGACGAAAGCAAGCATAGGTGTTTTTTAATGTAAAAAGTTCAGAAGGCTGTAAAATTTTTTCTAATCAATTTTAAGCAAAAATAAAAAAAGTGTGTCGTAGCCAATACATTAAACAACATGTTTGCAAAGTTTTAACTGTTTTAGTCAAGAATTGTTTGTGTAAGAGTGCTGAAACGTATGGATTATACATTGACTAGTAAAAAGTTCAGAAGACTGTAAAATATTTTCTAAACAATTTTAAGCAAAAATAAAAAAAGCGTGTCGTAGCCAATACATTAAACAACATGTTTAAAAGTTTTAATTGTTTTAGTCAAGAATTGTTTGTGTAAGAGTGCTAAAACGTATGGATTATACATTGACGAAAGCAAGCATAGGTGTTTTTTAATGTAAAAAGTTCAGAAGGCTGTAAAATTTTTTCTAATCAATTTTAAGCAAAAATAAAAAAAGCGTGTCGTAGCCAATACATTAAACAACATGTTTGCAAAGTTTTAACTGTTTTAGTCAAGAACTGTTTGTGTAAGAGTGCTAAAAGGTATGGATTATACATTGACTAGTAAAAAGTTCAGAAGACTGTAAAATTTTTTTTAAACAATTTTAAGCAAAAATAAAAAAATCGTGTCGTAGCCAATACATTAAACAACATGTTTGCAAAGTTTTAACTGTTTTAGTCAAGAATTGTTTGTGTAAGAGTGCTAAAACCTTTGGATTATACATTGACTAGTAAAAAGTTCAGAAGACTGTAAAATTTTTTTTAAACAATTTTAAGCAAAAATAAAAAAAGCGTGTCGTAGCCAATACATTAAACAACATGTTTGCAAAGTTTTAACTGTTTTAGTCAAGAATTGTTTGTGTAAGAGTGCTAAAACCTTTGGATTATACATTGACTAGTAAAAAGTTCAGAAGACTGTAAAATTTTTTTTAAACAATTTTAAGCAAAAATAAAAAAAGCGTGTCGTAGCCAATACATTAAACAACATGTTTGCAAAGTTTTTACTGTTTTAGTCAAGAATTGTTATTGTAAGAGTGCTAAAATGTATGGATTATACATTGACTAGTAAAAAGTTCAGAAGACTGTAAAATTTTTTCTAAACAATTTTAAGCAAAAATAAAAAAAGCGTGTCGTAGCCAATACATTAAACAACATGTTTGCAAAGTTTTAACTGTTTTAGTCAAGAATTGTTTGTGTAAGAGTGCTAAAACGTATGGATTATACATTGACGAAAGCAAGCATAGGTGTTTTTTAATGTAAAAAGTTCAGAAGGCTGTAAAATTTTTTCTAATCAATTTTAAGCAAAAATAAAAAAAGTGTGTCGTAGCCAATACATTAAACAACATGTTTGCAAAGTTTTAACTGTTTTAGTCAAGAATTGTTTGTGTAAGAGTGCTAAAACGTATGGATTATACATTGACTAGTAAAAAGTTCAGAAGACTGTAAAATTTTTTCTAAACAATTTTAAGCAAAAATAAAAAAAGCGTGTCGTAGCCAATACATTAAACAACATGTTTGCAAAGTTTTAACTGTTTTAGTCAAGAATTGTTTGTGTAAGAGTGCTAAAACGTATGGATTATACATTGACTAGTAAAAAGTTCAGAAGACTGTTAAATTTTTTCTAAACAATTTTAAGCAAAAAAAAAAAAAGGGTGTTGTAGCCAATACATTAAACAACATGTTTGCAAAGTTTTAACTGTTTTAGTCAAGAATTGTTTGTGTAAGAGTGCTAAAACGTATGGATTATACATTGACTAGTAAAAAGTTTAGAAGACTGTAAAATTTTTTCTAAACAATTTTAAGCAAAAATAAAAAAAGCGTGTCGTAGCCAATACATTAAACAACATGTTTGCAAAGTTTTAACTGTTTTAGTCAAGAATTGTTTGTGTAAGAGTGCTAAAACGTATGGATTATACATTGACGAAAGCAAGCATAGGTGTTTTTTAATGTAAAAAGTTCAGAAGGCTGTAAAATTTTTTCTAATCAATTTTAAGCAAAAATAAAAAAAGCGTGTCGTAGCCAATACATTAAACAACATGTTTGCAAAGTTTTAACTGTTTTAGTCAAGAATTGTTTGTGTAAGAGTGCTAAAACCTTTGGATTATACATTGACTAGTAAAAAGTTCAGAAGACTGTAAAATTTTTTCTAAACAATTTTAAGCAAAAATAAAAAAGCGTGTCGTAGCCAATACATTAAACAACATGTTTGCAAAGTTTTAACTGTTTTAGTCAAGAATTGTTTGTGTAAGAGTGCTAAAACGTATGGATTATACATTGACTAGTAAAAAGTTCAGAAGACTGTAAATTTTTTTTAAACAATTTTAAGCAAAAATAAAAAAAGCGTGTCGTAGCCAATACATTAAACAACATGTTTGCAAAGTTTTAACTGTTTTAGTCAAGAATTGTTTGTGTAAGAGTGCTAAAACGTATGGATTATACATTGACGAAAGCAAGCATAGGTGTTTTTTAATGTAAAAAGTTCAGAAGGCTGTAAAATTTTTTCTAATCAATTTTAAGCAAAAATAAAAAAAGTGTGTCGTAGCCAATACATTAAACAACATGTTTGCAAAGTTTTAACTGTTTTAGTCAAGAATTGTTTGTGTAAGACTGCTAAAACGTATGGATTATACATTGACTAGTAAAAAGTTCAGAAGACTGTAAAATATTTTCTAAACAATTTGAAGCTAAAATAAAAAAAGCGTGTCGTAGCCAATACATTAAACAACATGTTTGCAAAGTTTTAACTGTTTAAGTCAAGAATTGTTTGTGTAAGAGTGCTAAAACGTATGGATTATACATTGACTAGTAAAAAGTTCAGAAGACTGTAAAATTTTTTCTAATCAATTTTAAGCAAAAATAAGAAAGCGTGTCGTAGCCAATACATTAAACAACATATTTGCAAAGTTTTAACTGTTTTAGTCAAGAATTGTTTGTGTTAGAGTGCTAAAACGTATGGATTATACATTGATTAGTAAAAAGTTCAGAAGACTGTAAAATTTTTTCTAAACAATTTTCAGCAAAAATAAAAAAAGCGTGTCGTAGCCAATACATTAAACAACATGTTTGCAAAGTTTTAACTGTTTTAGTCAAGAATTGTTTGTGTAAGAGTGCTAAAACGTATGGATTAAACATTGACTAGTAAAAAGTTCAGAAGACTGTAAAATTTTTTCTAAACAATTTTAAGCAAAAATAAAAAAAGCGTGTCGTAGCCAATACATTAAACAACATGTTTGCAAAGTTTTAACTGTTTTAGTCAAGAATTGTTTGTGTAAGAGTGCTAAAACGTATGGATTATACATTGACGAAAGCAAGCATAGGTGTTTTTTAATGTAAAAAATTCAGAAGGCTGTAAAATTTTTTCTAATCAATTTTAAGCAAAAATAAATAAAGTGTGTCGTAGCCAATACATTAAACAACATGTTTGCAAAGTTTTAACTGTTTTAGTCAAGAATTGTTTGTGTAAGAGTGCTAAAACGTATGGATTATACATTGACTAGTAAAAAGTTCAGAAGACTGTAAAATTTTTACTAAACAATTTTAAGCAAAAATAAAAAAAAGCGTGTCGTAGCCAATACATTAAACAACATGTTTGCAAAGTTTTAACTGTTTTAGTCAAGAATTGTTTGTGTAAGAGTGCTAAAACGTATGGATTATACATTGACGAAAGCAAGCATAGGTGTTTTTTAATGTAAAAAGTTCAGAAGACTGTAAATTTTTTTCTAATCAATTTTAAGCAAAAATAAAAAAAGCGTGTCGTAGCCAATACATTAAACAACATATTTGCAAAGTTTTAACTGTTTTAGTCAAGAATTGTTTGTGTAAGAGTACTAAAAGATATAAATTATACATTGACTAGTAAAAAGTTCAGAAGACTGTAAAATTTTTTTTAAACAATTTTAAGCAAAAATAAAAAAAGCGTGTCGTAGCCAATACATTAAACAACATGTTTGCAAAGTTTTAACTGTTTTAGTCAAGAATTGTTTGTGTAAGAGTGCTAAAACGTATGGATTATACATTGACGAAAGCAAGCATAGGTGTTTTTTAATGTAAAAAGTTCAGAAGGCTGTAAAATTTTTTCTAATCAATTTAAGCAAAAATAAAAAAAGTGTGTCGTAGCCAATACATTAAACAACATGTTTGCAAAGTTTTAACTGTTTTAGTCAAGAATTGTTTGTGTAAGAGTGCTGAAACGTATGGATTATACATTGACTAGTAAAAAGTTCAGAAGACTGTAAAATATTTTCTAAACAATTTTAAGCAAAAATAAAAAAAGCGTGTCGTAGCCAATACATTAAACAACATGTTTAAAAGTTTTAATTGTTTTAGTCAAGAATTGTTTGTGTAAGAGTGCTAAAACGTATGGATTATACATTGACTAGTAAAAAGTTCAGAAGACTGTAAAATTTTTTCTAAACAATTTAAAGCAAAAATAAAAAAAGCGTGTCGTAGCCAATACATTAAACAACATGTTTGCAAAGTTTTAACTGTTTTAGTCAAGAATTGTTTGTGTAAGAGTGCTAAAACGTATGGATTATACATTGACGAAAGCAAGCATAGGTGTTTTTTAATGTAAAAAGTTCAGAAGGCTGTAAAATTTTTTCTAATCAATTTTAAGCAAAAATAAAAAAAGCGTGTCGTAGCCAATACATTAAACAACATGTTTGCAAAGTTTTAACTGTTTTAGTCAAGAATTGTTTGTGTAAGAGTGCTAAAAGGTATGGATTATACATTGACTAGTAAAAAGTTCAGAAGACTGTAAAATTTTTTTTAAACAATTTTAAGCAAAAATAAAAAAAGCGTGTCGTAGCCAATACATTAAACAACATGTTTGCAAAGTTTTAACTGTTTTAGTCAAGAATTGTTTGTGTAAGAGTGCTAAAACCTATGGATTATACATTGACTAGTAAAAAGTTCAGAAGACTGTAAAATTTTTTTTAAACAATTTTAAGCAAAAATAAAAAAAGCGTGTCGTAGCCAATACATTAAACAACATGTTTGCAAAGTTTTTACTGTTTTAGTCAAGAATTGTTATTGTAAGAGTGCTAAAACGTATGGATTATACATTGACTAGTAAAAAGTTCAGAAGACTGTAAAATTTTTTCTAAACAATTTTAAGCAAAAATAAAAAAAGCGTGTCGTAGCCAATACATTAAACAACATGTTTGCAAAGTTTTAACTGTTTTAGTCAAGAATTGTTTGTGTAAGAGTGCTAAAACGTATGGATTATACATTGACGAAAGCAAGCATAGGTGTTTTTTAATGTAAAAAGTTCAGAAGGCTGTAAAATTTTTTCTAATCAATTTTAAGCAAAAATAAAAAAAGTGTGTCGTAGCCAATACATTAAACAACATGTTTGCAAAGTTTTAACTGTTTTAGTCAAGAATTGTTTGTGTAAGAGTGCTAAAACGTATGGATTATACATTGACTAGTAAAAAGTTCAGAAGACTCTAAAATTTTTTCTAAACAATTTTAAGCAAAAATAAAAAAAGCGTGTCGTAGCCAATACATTAAACAACATGTTTGCAAAGTTTTAACTGTTTTAGTCAAGAATTGTTTGTGTAAGAGTGCTAAAACGTATGGATTATACATTGACTAGTAAAAAGTTCGGAAGACTGTAAAATTTTTTCTAAACAATTTTAAGCAAAAAAAAAAAAAGGGTGTCGTAGCCAATACATTAAACAACATGTTTGCAAAGTTTTAACTGTTTTAGTCAAGAATTGTTTGTGTAAGAGTGCTAAAACGTATGGATTATACATTGACGAAAGCAAGCATAGGTGTTATTTAATGTAAAAAGTTCAGAAGGCTGTAAAATTTTTTCTAATCAATTTTAAGCAAAAATAAAAAAAGCGTGTCGTAGCCAATACATTAAACAACATGTTTGCAAAGTTTTAACTGTTTTAGTCAAGAATTGTTTGTGTAAGAGTGCTAAAACGTATGGATTATACATTGACTAGTAAAAAGTTCAGAAGACTGTAAAATTTTTTCTAAACAATTTTAAGCAAAAATAAAAAAAGCGTGTCGTAGCCAATACATTAAACAACATGTTTGCAAAGTTTTAACTGTTTTAGTCAAGAATTGTTTGTGTAAGAGTGCTAAAACGTATGAATTAAACATTGACGAAAGCAAGCATAGGTGTTTTTTAATGTAAAAAGTTCAGAAGACTGTAAAATTTTTTCTAAACAAATTTAAGCAAAAAAAAAAAAAAGCGTGTCGTAGCCAATACATTAAACAACATGTTTGCAAAGTTTTAACTGTTTTAGTCAAGAATTGTTTGTGTAAGAGTGCTAAAACGTATGGATTATACATTGACTAGTAAAAAGTTCAGAAGACTGTAAAATTTTTTTTAAACAATTTTAAGCAAAAATAAAAAAAGCGTGTCGTAGCCAATACATTAAACAACATGTTTGCAAAGTTTTTACTGTTTTAGTCAAGAATTGTTATTGTAAGAGTGCTAAAACGTATGGATTATACATTGACGAAAGCAAGCATAGGTGTTTTTTAATGTAAAAAGTTCAGAAGGCTGTAAAATTTTTTCTAATCAATTTTAAGCAAAAATAAAAAAAAAGTGTCGTAGCCAATACATTAAACAACATGTTTGCAAAGTTTTAACTGTTTTACTCAAGAATTGTTTGTGTAAGAGTGCTAAAACGTATGGATTATACATTGACTAGTAAAAAGTTTAGAAGACTGTAAAATTTTTTCTAAACAAGTTTAAGCAAAAATAAAAAAAGCGTGTCGTAGCCAATACATTAAACAACATGTTTGCAAAGTTTTAACTGTTTTAGTCAAGAATTGTTTGTGTAAGAGTGCTAAAACGTATGGATTATACATTGACGAAAGCAAGCATAGGTGTTTTTTAATGTAAAAAGTTCAGAAGGCTGTAAAATTCTTTCTAATCAATTTTAAGCAAAAATAAAAAAAGCGTGTCGTAGCCAATACATTAAACAACATGTTTGCAAAGTTTTAACTGTTTTAGTCAAGAATTGTTTTTGTAAGAGTGCTAAAACGTATGGATTATACATTGACTAGTAAAAAGTTCAGAAGACTGTAAAATTTTTTCTAAACAATTTTAAGCAAAAATAAAAAAAGCGTGTCGTAGCCAATACATTAAACAACATGTTTGCAAAGTTTTAACTGTTTTAGTCAAGAATTGTTTGTGTAAGAGTGCTAAAACGTATGGATTATACATTGACTAGTAAAAAGTTCAGAAGACTGTAAATTTTTTTTAAACAATTTTAAGCAAAAATAAAAAAAGCGTGTCGTAGCCAATACATTAAACAACATGTTTGCAAAGTTTTAACTGTTTTAGTCAAGAATTGTTTGTGTAAGAGTGCTAAAACGTATGGTTTAAACATTGACTAGTAAAAAGTTCAGAAGACTGTAAAATTTTTTCTAAACAATTTTAAGCAAAAATAAAAAAGCGTGTCGTAGCCAATACATTAAACAACATGTTTGCAAAGTTTTAACTGTTTTAGTCAAGAATTGTTTGTGTAAGAGTGCTAAAACGTATGGATTATACATTGACGAAAGCAAGCATAGGTGTTTTTTAATGTAAAAAGTTCAGAAGGCTGTAAAATTTTTTCTAATCAATTTTAAGCAAAAATAAAAAAAGTGTGTCGTAGCCAATACATTAAACAACATGTTTGCAAAGTTTTAACTGTTTTAGTCAAGAATTGTTTGTGTAAGAGTGCTAAAACGTATGGATTATACATTGACTAGTAAAAAGTTCAGAAGACTGTAAAATTTTTTCTAAACAATTTTAAGCAAAAATAAAAAAAGCGTGTCGTAGCCAATACATTAAACAACATGTTTGCAAAGTTTTAACTGTTTTAGTCAAGAATTGTTTGTGTAAGAGTGCTAAAACGTATGGATTATACATTGACTAGTAAAAAGTTCAGAAGACTGTAAAATTTTTTCTAAACAATTTTAAGCAAAAAAAAAAAAAGGGTGTCGTAGCCAATACATTAAACAACATGTTTGCAAAGTTTTAACTGTTTTAGTCAAGAATTGTTTGTGTAAGAGTGCTAAAACGTATGGATTATACATTGACGAAAGCAAGCATAGGTGTTATTTAATGTAAAAAGTTCAGAAGGCTGTAAAATTTTTTCTAATCAATTTTAAGCAAAAATAAAAAAAGCGTGTCGTAGCCAATACATTAAACAACATGTTTGCAAAGTTTTAACTGTTTTAGTCAAGAATTGTTTGTGTAAGAGTGCTAAAACGTATGGATTATACATTGACTAGTAAAAAGTTCAGAAGACTGTAAAATTTTTTCTAAACAATTTTAAGCAAAAATAAAAAAAGCGTGTCGTAGTCAATACATTAAACAACATGTTTGCAAAGTTTTAACTGTTTTGGTCAAGAATTGTTTGTGTAAGAGTGCTAAAACGTATGGATTAAACATTGACGAAAGCAAGCATAGGTGTTTTTTAATGTAAAAAGTTCAGAAGACTGTAAAATTTTTTCTAAACAAATTTAAGCAAAAAAAAAAAAAAGCGTGTCGTAGCCAATACATTAAACAACATGTTTGCAAAGTTTTAACTGTTTTAGTCAAGAATTGTTTGTGTAAGAGTGCTGAAACGTATGGATTATACATTGACTAGTAAAAAGTTCAGAAGACTGTAAAATTTTTTTTAAACAATTTTAAGCAAAAATAAAAAAGCGTGTCGTAGCCAATACATTAAACAACATGTTTGCAAAGTTTTTACTGTTTTAGTCAAGAATTGTTATTGTAAGAGTGCTAAAACGTATGGATTATACATTGACTAGTAAAAAGTTCAGAAGACTGTAAAAATTTTTTTAAACAATTTTAAGCAAAAATAAAAAAAGCCTGTCGTAGCCAATACATTAAACAACATGTTTGCAAAGTTTTAACTGTTTTAGTCAAGAATTGTTTGTGTAAGAGTGCTGAAACGTATGGATTATACATTGACTAGTAAAAATTTCAGAAGACTGTAAAATTTTTTCTAAACAATTTTAAGCAAAAATAAAAAAAGCGTGTCGTAGCCAATACATTAAACAACATGTTTGCAAAGTTTTAACTGTTTTAGTCAAGAATTGTTTGTGTAAGAGTGCTAAAACGTATGGATTATACATTGACGAAAGCAAGCATAGGTGTTTTTTAATGTAAAAAGTTCAGAAGGCTGTAAAATTTTTTCTAATCAATTTTAAGCAAAAATAAAAAAAAAGTGTCGTAGCCAATACATTAAACAACATGTTTGCAAAGTTTTAACTGTTTTACTCATGAATTGTTTGTGTAAGAGTGCTAAAACGTATGGATTATACATTGACTAGTAAAAAGTTTAGAAGACTGTAAAATTTTTTCTAAACAATTTTAAGCAAAAATAAAAAAAGCGTGTCGTAGCCAATACATTAAACAACATGTTTGCAAAGTTTTAACTGTTTTAGTCAAGAATTGTTTGTGTAAGAGTGCTAAAACGTATGGATTATACATTGACGAAAGCAAGCATAGGTGTTTTTTAATGTAAAAAGTTCAGAAGGCTGTAAAATTTTTTCTAATCAATTTTAAGCAAAAATAAAAAAAGCGTGTCGTAGCCAATACATTAAACAACATGTTTGCAAAGTTTTAACTGTTTTAGTCAAGAATTGTTTGTGTAAGAGTGCTAAAACGTATGGATTTTACATTGACTAGTAAAAAGTTCAGAAGACTGTAAAATTTTTTCTAAACAATTTTAAGCAAAAATAAAAAAAGCGTGTCGTAGCCAATACATTAAACAACATGTTTGCAAAGTTTTAACTGTTTTAGTCAAGAATTGTTTGTGTAAGAGTGCTAAAACGTATGGATTATACATTGACTAGTAAAAAGTTCAGAAGACTGTAAATTTTTTTTAAACAATTTTAAGCAAAAATAAAAAAAGCGTGTCGTAGCCAATACATTAAACAACATGTTTGCAAAGTTTTTACTGTTTTAGTCAAGAATTGTTATTGTAAGAGTGCTAAAACGTATGGATTATACATTGACTAGTAAAAAGTTCAGAAGACTGTAAAAATTTTTTTAAACAATTTTAAGCAAAAATAAAAAAAGCCTGTCGTAGCCAATACATTAAACAACATGTTTGCAAAGTTTTAACTGTTTTAGTCAAGAATTGTTTGTGTAAGAGTGCTGAAACGTATGGATTATACATTGACTAGTAAAAATTTCAGAAGACTGTAAAATTTTTTCTAAACAATTTTAAGCAAAAATAAAAAAAGCGTGTCGTAGCCAATACATTAAACAACATGTTTGCAAAGTTTTAACTGTTTTAGTCAAGAATTGTTTGTGTAAGAGTGCTAAAACGTATGGATTATACATTGACGAAATCAAGCATAGGTGTTTTTTAATGTAAAAAGTTCAGAAGGCTGTAAAATTTTTTCTAATCAATTTTAAGCAAAAATAAAAAAAAAGTGTCGTAGCCAATACATTAAACAACATGTTTGCAAAGTTTTAACTGTTTTACTCAAGAATTGTTTGTGTAAGAGTGCTAAAACGTATGGATTATACATTGACTAGTAAAAAGTTTAGAAGACTGTAAAATTTTTTCTAATTAATTTTAAGCAAAAATAAAAAAAGCGTGTCGTAGCCAATACATTAAACAACATGTTTGCAAAGTTTTAACTGTTTTAGTCAAGAATTGTTTGTGTAAGAGTGCTAAAACGTATGGATTATACATTGACGAAAGCAAGCATAGGTGTTTTTTAATGTAAAAAGTTCAGAAGGCTGTAAAATTTTTTCTAATCAATTTTAAGCAAAAATAAAAAAAGCGTGTCGTAGCCAATACATTAAACAACATGTTTGCAAAGTTTTAACTGTTTTAGTCAAGAATTGTTTGTGTAAGAGTGCTAAAACGTATGGATTATACATTGACTAGTAAAAAGTTCAGAAGACTGTAAAATTTTTTCTAAACAATTTTAAGCAAAAATAAAAAAAGCGTGTCGTAGCCAATACATTAAACAACATGTTTGCAAAGTTTTAACTGTTTTAGTCAAGAATTGTTTGTGTAAGAGTGCTAAAACGTATGGATTATACATTGACTAGTAAAAAGTTCAGAAGACTGTAAATTTTTTTTAAACAATTTTAAGCAAAAATAAAAAAAGCGTGTCGTAGCCAATACATTAAACAACATGTTTGCAAAGTTTTAACTGTTTTAGTCAAGAATTGTTTGTGTAAGAGTGCTAAAACGTATGGATTATACATTGACGAAAGCAAGCATAGGTGTTTTTTAATGTAAAAAGTTCAGAAGGCTGTAAAATTTTTTCTAATCAATTTTAAGCAAAAATAAAAAAAGTGTGTCGTAGCCAATACATTAAACAACATGTTTGCAAAGTTTTAACTGTTTTAGTCAAGAATTGTTTGTGTAAGAGTGCTAAAACGTATGGATTATACATTGACTAGTAAAAAGTTCAGAAGACTGTAAAATTTTTTCTAAACAATTTTAAGCAAAAATAAAAAAAGCGTGTCGTAGCCAATACATTAAACAACATGTTTGCAAAGTTTTAACTGTTTTAGTCAAGAATTGTTTGTGTAAGAGTGCTAAAACGTATGGATTATACATTGACAAGTAAAAAGTTCAGAAGACTGTAAAATTTTTTCTAATCAATTTTAAGCAAAAATGAAAAAAGCGTGTCGTAGCCAATACATTAAACAACATATTTGCAAAGTTTTAACTGTTTTAGTCAAGAATTGTTTGTGTAAGAGTGCTAAAACGTATGGATTATACATTGACTAGTAAAAAATTCAGAAGACTGTAAAATTTTTTCTAAACAATTTTAAGCAAAAATAAAAAAAGCGTGTCGTAGCCAATACATTAAACAACATGTTTGCAAAGTTTTAACTGTTTTAGTCAAGAATTGTTTGTGTAAGAGTGCTAAAACGTATGGATTAAACATTGACGAAAGCAAGCATAGGTGTTTTTTAATGTAAAAAGTTCAGAAGACTGTAAAATTTTTTCTAAACAAATTTAAGCAAAAAAAAAAAAAAGCGTGTCGTAGCCAATACATTAAACAACATATTTCAAAGTTTTAACTGTTTTAGTCAAGAATTGTTTGTGTAAGAGTGCTAAAAGGTATGGATTATACATTGACTAGTAAAAAGTTCAGAAGACTGTAAAATTTTTTTTAAACAATTTTAAGCAAAAATAAAAAAAGCGTGTCGTAGCCAATACATTAAACAACATGTTTGCAAAGTTTTAACTGTTTTAGTCAAGAATTGTTTGTGTAAGAGTGCTGAAACGTATGGATTATACATTGACTAGTAAAAAGTTCAGAAGACTGTAAAATTTTTTCTAAACAAGTTTAAGCAAAAATAAAAAAAGCGTGTCGTAGCCAATACATTAAACAACATGTTTGCAAAGTTTTTACTGTTTTAGTCAAGAATTGTTATTGTAAGAGTGCTAAAACGTATGGATTATACATTGACTAGTAAAAAGTTCAGAAGACTTAAAAATTTTTTTAAACAATTTTAAGCAAAAATAAAAAAAGCCTGTCGTAGCCAATACATTAAACAACATGTTTGCAAAGTTTTAACTGTTTTAGTCAAGAATTGTTTGTGTAAGAGTGCTGAAACGTATGGATTATACATTGACTAGTAAAAATTTCAGAAGACTGTAAAATTTTTTCTAAACAATTTTAAGCAAAAATAAAAAAAGCGTGTCGTAGCCAATACATTAAACAACATGTTTGCAAAGTTTTAACTGTTTTAGTCAAGAATTGTTTGTGTAAGAGTGCTAAAACGTATGGATTATACATTGACGAAAGCAAGCATAGGTGTTTTTTAATGTAAAAAGTTCAGAAGGCTGTAAAATTTTTTCTAATCAATTTTAAGCAAAAATAAAAAAAAAGTGTCGTAGCCAATACATTAAACAACATGTTTGCAAAGTTTTAACTGTTTTACTCAAGAATTGTTTGTGTAAGAGTGCTAAAACGTATGGATTATACATTGACTAGTAAAAAGTTTAGAAGACTGTAAAATTTTTTCTAAACAATTTTAAGCAAAAATAAAAAAAGCGTGTCGTAGCCAATACATTAAACAACATGTTTGCAAAGTTTTAACTGTTTTAGTCAAGAATTGTTTGTGTAAGAGTGCTAAAACGTATGGATTATACATTGACGAAAGCAAGCATAGGTGTTTTTTAATGTAAAAAGTTCAGAAGGCTGTAAAATTTTTTCTAATCAATTTTAAGCAAAAATAAAAAAAGCGTGTCGTAGCCAATACATTAAACAACATGTTTGCAAAGTTTTAACTGTTTTAGTCAAGAATTGATTGTGTAAGAGTGCTAAAACGTATGGATTATACATTGACTAGTAAAAAGTTCAGAAGACTGTAAAATTTTTTCAAAACAATTTTAAGCAAAAATAAAAAAAGCCTGTCGTAGCCAATACATTAAACAACATGTTTGCAAAGTTTTAACTGTTTTAGTCAAGAATTGTTTGTGTAAGAGTGCTAAAACGTATGGATTATACATTGACTAGTAAAAAGTTCAGAAGACTGTAAATTTTTTTTAAACAATTTTAAGCAAAAATAAAAAAAGCGTGTGGTAGCCAATACATTAAACAACATGTTTGCAAAGTTTTAACTGTTTTAGTCAAGAATTGTTTGTGTAAGAGTGCTAAAACGTATGGATTATACATTGACGAAAGCAAGCATAGGTGTTTTTTAATGTAAAAAGTTCAGAAGGCTGTAAAATTTTTTCTAATCAATTTTAAGCAAAAATAAAAAAAGTGTGTCGTAGCCAATACATTAAACAACATGTTTGCAAAGTTTTAACTGTTTTAGTCAAGAATTGTTTGTGTAAGAGTGCTAAAACGTATGGATTATACATTGACTAGTAAAAAGTTCAGAAGACTGTAAAATTTTTTCTAAACAATTTTAAGCAAAAATAAAAAAAGCGTGTCGTAGCCAATACATTAAACAACATGTTTGCAAAGTTTTAACTGTTTTAGTCAAGAATTGTTTGTGTAAGAGTGCTAAAACGTATGGATTATACATTGACAAGTAAAAAGTTCAGAAGACTGTAAAATTTTTTCTAATCAATTTTAAGCAAAAATAAAAAAAGCGTGTCGTAGCCAATACATTAAACAACATATTTGCAAAGTTTTAACTGTTTTAGTCAAGAATTGTTTGTGTAAGAGTGCTAAAACGTATGGATTATACATTGACTAGTAAAAAATTCAGAAGACTGTAAAATTTTTTCTAAACAATTTTAAGCAAAAATAAAAAAAGCGTGTCGTAGCCAATACATTAAACAACATGTTTGCAAAGTTTTAACTGTTTTAGTCAAGAATTGTTTGTGTAAGAGTGCTAAAACGTATGGATTAAACATTGACGAAAGCAAGCATAGGTGTTTTTTAATGTAAAAAGTTCAGAAGACTGTAAAATTTTTTCTAAACAAATTTAAGCAAAAAAAAAAAAAAGCGTGTCGTAGCCAATACATTAAACAACATATTTCAAAGTTTTAACTGTTTTAGTCAAGAATTGTTTGTGTAAGAGTGCTAAAAGGTATGGATTATACATTGACTAGTAAAAAGTTCAGAAGACTGTAAAATTTTTTTTAAACAATTTTAAGCAAAAATAAAAAAAGCGTGTCGTAGCCAATACATTAAACAACATGTTTGCAAAGTTTTAACTGTTTTAGTCAAGAATTGTTTGTGTAAGAGTGCTGAAACGTATGGATTATACATTGACTAGTAAAAAGTTCAGAAGACTGTAAAATTTTTTCTAAACAAGTTTAAGCAAAAATAAAAAAAGCGTGTCGTAGCCAATACATTAAACAACATGTTTGCAAAGTTTTAACTGTTTTAGTCGAGAATTGTTTGTGTAAGAGTGCTAAAACGTATGGACTATACATTGACTAGTAAAAAGTTCAGAAGACTGTAAAATTTTTTCTAAACAATTTTAAGCAAAAAAAAAAAAAGGGTGTCGTAGCCAATACATTAAACAACATGTTTGCAAAGTTTTAACTGTTTTAGTCAAGAATTGTTTGTGTAAGAGTGCTAAAACGTATGGATTATACATTGACGAAAGCAAGCATAGGTGTTATTTAATGTAAAAAGTTCAGAAGACTGTAAAATTTTTTCTAAACAATTTTAAGCAAAAATAAAAAAAGCGTGTCGTAGCCAATACATTAAACAACATGTTTGCAAAGTTTTAACTGTTTTAGTCAAGAATTGTTTGTGTAAGAGTGCTAAAACGTATGGATTAAACATTGACGAAAGCAAGCATAGGTGTTTTTTAATGTAAAAAGTTCAGAAGACTGTAAAATTTTTTCTAAACAAATTTAAGCAAAAAAAAAAAAAGCGTGTCGTAGCCAATACATTAAACAACATGTTTGCAAAGTTTTAACTGTTTTAGTCAAGAATTGTTTGTGTAAGAGTGCTAAAACGTATGGATTATACATTGACTAGTAAAAAGTTCAGAAGACTGTAAAATTTTTTTTAAACAATTTTAAGCAAAAATAAAAAAAGCGTGTCGTAGCCAATACATTAAACAACATGTTTGCAAAGTTTTTACTGTTTTAGTCAAGAATTGTTATTGTAAGAGTGCTAAAACGTATGGATTATACATTGACTAGTAAAAAGTTCAGAAGACTGTAAAAATTTTTTTAAACAATTTTAAGCAAAAATAAAAAAAGCCTGTCGTAGCCAATACATTAAACAACATGTTTGCAAAGTTTTAACTGTTTTAGTCAAGAATTGTTTGTGTAAGAGTGCTGAAACGTATGGATTATACATTGACTAGTAAAAATTTCAGAAGACTGTAAAATTTTTTCTAAACAATTTTAAGCAAAAATAAAAAAAGCGTGTCGTAGCCAATACATTAAACAACATGTTTGCAAAGTTTTAACTGTTTTAGTCAAGAATTGTTTGTGTAAGAGTGCTAAAACGTATGGATTATACATTGACGAAAGCAAGCATAGGTGTTATTTAATGTAAAAAGTTCAGAAGGCTGTAAAATTTTTTCTAATCAATTTTAAGCAAAAATAAAAAAAGCGTGTCGTAGCCAATACATTAAACAACATGTTTGCAAAGTTTTAACTGTTTTACTCAAGAATTGTTTGTGTAAGAGTGCTAAAACGTATGGATTATACATTGACTAGTAAAAAGTTCAGAAGACTGTAAAATTTTTTCTAAACAATTTTAAGCAAAAATAAAAAAAGCGTGTCGTAGCCAATACATTAAACAACATGTTTGCAAAGTTTTAACTGTTTTAGTCAAGAATTGTTTGTGTAAGAGTGCTAAAACGTATGGATTAAACATTGACGAAAGCAAGCATAGGTGTTTTTTAATGTAAAAAGTTCAGAAGACTGTAAAATTTTTTCTAAACAAATTTAAGCAAAAAAAAAAAAAAGCGTGTCGTAGCCAATACATTAAACAACATGTTTGCAAAGTTTTAACTGTTTTAGTCAAGAATTGTTTGTGTAAGAGTGCTAAAACGTATGGATTATACATTGACTAGTAAAAAGTTCAGAAGACTGTAAAATTTTTTTTAAACAATTTTAAGCAAAAATAAAAAAAGCGTGTCGTAGCCAATACATTAAACAACATGTTTGCAAAGTTTTTACTGTTTTAGTCAAGAATTGTTATTGTAAGAGTGCTAAAACGTATGGATTATACATTGACTAGTAAAAAGTTCAGAAGACTGTAAAAATTTTTTTAAACAATTTTAAGCAAAAATAAAAAAAGCCTGTCGTAGCCAATACATTAAACAACATGTTTGCAAAGTTTTAACTGTTTTAGTCAAGAATTGTTTGTGTAAGAGTGCTGAAACGTATGGATTATACATTGACTAGTAAAAATTTCAGAAGACTGTAAAATTTTTTCTAAACAATTTTAAGCAAAAATAAAAAAAGCGTGTCGTAGCCAATACATTAAACAACATGTTTGCAAAGTTTTAACTGTTTTAGTCAAGAATTGTTTGTGTAAGAGTGCTAAAACGTATGGATTATACATTGACGAAAGCAAGCATAGGTGTTTTTTAATGTAAAAAGTTCAGAAGGCTGTAAAATTTTTTCTAATCAATTTTAAGCAAAAATAAAAAAAAAGTGTCGTAGCCAATACATTAAACAACATGTTTGCAAAGTTTTAACTGTTTTACTCAAGAATTGTTTGTGTAAGAGTGCTAAAACGTATGGATTATACATTGACTAGTAAAAAGTTTAGAAGACTGTAAAATTTTTTCTAAACAATTTTAAGCAAAAATAAAAAAAGCGTGTCGTAGCCAATACATTAAACAACATGTTTGCAAAGTTTTAACTGTTTTAGTCAAGAATTGTTTGTGTAAGAGTGCTAAAACGTATGGATTATACATTGACGAAAGCAAGCATAGGTGTTTTTTAATGTAAAAAGTTCAGAAGGCTGTAAAATTTTTTCTAATCAATTTTAAGCAAAAATAAAAAAAGCGTGTCGTAGCCAATACATTAAACAACATGTTTGCAAAGTTTTAACTGTTTTAGTCAAGAATTGTTTGTGTAAGAGTGCTAAAACGTATGGATTATACATTGACTAGTAAAAAGTTCAGAAGACTGTAAAATTTTTTCTAAACAATTTTAAGCAAAAATAAAAAAAGCGTGTCGTAGCCAATACTTTAAACAACATGTTTGCAAAGTTTTAACTGTTTTAGTCAAGAATTGTTTGTGTAAGAGTGCTAAAACGTATGGATTATACATTGACTAGTAAAAAGTTCAGAAGACTGTAAATTTTTTTTAAACAATTTTAAGCAAAAATAAAAAAAGCGTGTCGTAGCCAATACATTAAACAACATGTTTGCAAAGTTTTAACTGTTTTAGTCAAGAATTGTTTGTGTAAGAGTGCTAAAACGTATGGTTTAAACATTGACTAGTAAAAAGTTCAGAAGACTGTAAAATTTTTTCTAAACAATTTTAAGCAAAAATAAAAAAAGCGTGTCGTAGCCAATACATTAAACAACATGTTTGCAAAGTTTTAACTGTTTTAGTCAAGAATTGTTTGTGTAAGAGTGCTAAAACGTATGGATTATACATTGACGAAAGCAAGCATAGGTGTTTTTTAATGTAAAAAGTTCAGAAGGCTATAATTTTTTCTAATCAATTTTAAGCAAAAATAAAAAAAGTGTGTCGTAGCCAATACATTAAACAACATGTTTGCAAAGTTTTAACTGTTTTAGTCAAGAATTGTTTGTGTAAGAGTGCTAAAACGTATGGATTATACATTGACTAGTAAAAAGTTCAGAAGACTGTAAAATTTTTTCTAAACAATTTTAAGCAAAAATAAAAAAAGCGTGTCGTAGCCAATACATTAAACAACATGTTTGCAAAGTTTTAACTGTTTTAGTCAAGAATTGTTTGTGTAAGAGTGCTAAAACGTATGGATTATACATTGACAAGTAAAAAGTTCAGAAGACTGTAAAATTTTTTCTAATCAATTTTAAGCAAAAATAAAAAAAGCGTGTCGTAGCCAATACATTAAACAACATATTTGCAAAGTTTTAACTGTTTTAGTCAAGAATTGTTTGTGTAAGAGTGCTAAAACGTATGGATTATACATTGACTAGTAAAAAATTCAGAAGACTGTAAAATTTTTTCTAAACAATTTTAAGCAAAAATAAAAAAAGCGTGTCGTAGCCAATACATTGAACAACATGTTTGCAAAGTTTTAACTGTTTTAGTCAAGAATTGTTTGTGTAAGAGTGCTAAAACGTATGGATTAAACATTGACGAAAGCAAGCATAGGTGTTTTTTAATGTAAAAAGTTCAGAAGACTGTAAAATTTTTTCTAAACAAATTTAAGCAAAAAAAAAAAAAAGCGTGTCGTAGCCAATACATTAAACAACATATTTCAAAGTTTTAACTGTTTTAGTCAAGAATTGTTTGTGTAAGAGTGCTAAAAGGTATGGATTATACATTGACTAGTAAAAAGTTCAGAAGACTGTAAAATTTTTTTTAAACAATTTTAAGCAAAAATAAAAAAAGCGTGTCGTAGCCAATACATTAAACAACATGTTTGCAAAGTTTTAACTGTTTTAGTCAAGAATTGTTTGTGTAAGAGTGCTGAAACGTATGGATTATACATTGACTAGTAAAAAGTTCAGAAGACTGTAAAATTTTTTCTAAACAAGTTTAAGCAAAAATAAAAAAAGCGTGTCGTAGCCAATACATTAAACAACATGTTTGCAAAGTTTTAACTGTTTTAGTCAAGAATTGTTTGTGTAAGAGTGCTAAAACGTATGGATTATACATTGACGAAAGCAAGCATAGGTGTTTTTTAATGTAAAAAGTTCAGAAGGCTGTAAAATTTTTTCTAATCAATTTTAAGCAAAAATAAAAAAAGCCTGTCGTAGCCAATACATTAAACAACATGTTTGCAAAGTTTTAACTGTTTTAGTCAAGAATTGTTTGTGTAAGAGTGCTAAAACGTATGGATTATACATTGACTAGTAAAAAGTTTAGAAGACTGTAAAATTTTTTCTAAACAATTTTAAGCAAAAATAAAAAAAACGTGTCGTAGCCAATACATTAAACAACATGTTTGCAAAGTTTTAACTGTTTTAGTCAAGAATTGTTTGTGTAAGAGTGCTAAAACGTATGGATTATACATTGACGAAAGCAAGCATAGGTGTTTTTTAATGTAAAAAGTTCAGAAGGCTGTAAAATTTTTTCTAATCAATTTTAAGCAAAAATAAAAAAAGCGTGTCGTAGCCAATACATTAAACAACATGTTTGCAAAGTTTTAACTGTTTTAGTCAAGAATTGTTTGTGTAAGAGTGCTAAAACGTATGGATTATACATTGACTAGTAAAAAGTTCAGAAGACTGTAAAATTTTTTCTAAACAATTTTAAGCAAAAATAAAAAAGCGTGTCGTAGCCAATACATTAAACAACATGTTTGCAAAGTTTTAACTGTTTTAGTCAAGAATTGTTTGTGTAAGAGTGCTAAAACGTATGGATTATACATTGACTAGTAAAAAGTTCAGAAGACTGTAAATTTTTTTTAAACAATTTTAAGCAAAAATAAAAAAAGCGTGTCGTAGCCAATACATTAAACAACATGTTTGCAAAGTTTTAACTGTTTTAGTCAAGAATTGTTTGTGTAAGAGTGCTAAAACGTATGGATTAAACATTGACTAGTAAACAGTTCAGAAGACTGTAAAATTTTTTCTAAACAATTTTAAGCAAAAATAAAAAAGCGTGTCGTAGCCAATACATTAAACAACATGTTTGCAAAGTTTTAACTGTTTTAGTCAAGAATTGTTTGTGTAAGAGTGCTAAAACGTATGGATTATACATTGACGAAAGCAAGCATAGGTGTTTTTTAATGTAAAAAGTTCAGAAGGCTGTAAAATTTTTTCTAATCAATTTTAAGCAAAAATAAAAAAAGTGTGTCGTAGCCAATACATTAAACAACATGTTTGCAAAGTTTTAACTGTTTTAGTCAAGAATTGTTTGTGTAAGACTGCTAAAAGGTATGGATTATACATTGACTAGTAAAAAGTTCAGAAGACTGTAAAATATTTTCTAAACAATTTGAAGCTAAAATAAAAAAAGCGTGTCGTAGCCAATACATTAAACAACATGTTTGCAAAGTTTTAACTGTTTAAGTCAAGAATTGTTTGTGTAAGAGTGCTAAAACGTATGGATTATACATTGACTAGTAAAAAGTTCAGAAGACTGTAAAATTTTTTCTAATCAATTTTAAGCAAAAATAAGAAAGCGTGTCGTAGCCAATACATTAAACAACATATTTGCAAAGTTTTAACTGTTTTAGTCAAGAATTGTTTGTGTTAGAGTGCTAAAACGTATGGATTATACATTGATTAGTAAAAAGTTCAGAAGACTGTAAAATTTTTTCTAAACAATTTTAAGCAAAAATAAAAAAAGCGTGTCGTAGCCAATACATTAAACAACATGTTTGCAAAGTTTTAACTGTTTTAGTCAAGAATTGTTTGTGTAAGAGTGCTAAAACGTATGGATTATACATTGACAAAAGCAAGCATAGGTGTTTTTTAATGTAAAAAGTTCAGAAGGCTGTAAAATTTTTTCTAATCAATTTTAAGCAAAAATAAAAAAAGTGTGTCGTAGCCAATACATTAAACAACATGTTTGCAAAGTTTTAACTGTTTTAGTCAAGAATTGTTTGTGTAAGAGTGCTAAAACGTATGGATTATACATTGACTAGTAAAAAGTTCAGAAGACTGTAAAATTTTTTCTAAACAATTTTAAGCAAAAATAAAAAAAGCGTGTCGTAGCCAATACATTAAACAACATGTTTGCAAAGTTTTAACTGTTTTAGTCAAGAATTGTTTGTGTAAGAGTGCTAAAACGTATGGATTATACATTGACTAGTAAAAAGTTCAGAAGACTGTAAATTTTTTTTAAACAATTTTAAGCAAAAATAAAAAAAGCGTGTCGTAGCCAATACATTAAACAACATGTTTGCAAAGTTTTAACTGTTTTAGTCAAGAATTGTTTGTGTAAGAGTGCTAAAACGTATGGATTAAACATTGACTAGTAAAAAGTTCAGAAGACTGTAAAATTTTTTCTAAACAATTTTAAGCAAAAATAAAAAAGCTTGTCGTAGCCAATACATTAAACAACATGTTTGCAAAGTTTTAACTGTTTTAGTCAAGAATTGTTTGTGTAAGAGTGCTAAAACGTATGGATTATACATTGACGAAAGCAAGCATAGGTGTTTTTTAATGTAAAAAGTTCAGAAGGCTGTAAAATTTTTTCTAAATAATTTTAAGCAAAAATAAAAAAAGCGTGTCGTAGCCAATACATTAAACAACATATTTGCAAAGTTTTAACTGTTTTACTCAAGAATTGTTTGTGTAAATGTGCTAAAACGTATGGATTATACATTGACTAGTAAAAAGTTCAGAAGACTGTAAAATTTTTTCTAAACAATTTTAAGCAAAAATAAAAAAGTGTGTCTTAGCCAATACATTAAACAACATATTTGCAAAGTTTTAACTGTTTTAGTCAAGAATTGTTTGTGTAAGACTGCTAAAACGTATGGATTATACATTGACTAGTAAAAAGTTCAGAAGACTGTAAAATTTTTTCTAAACAATTTTAAGCAAAAATAAAAAAAGCGTGTCGTAGCCAATACATTAAACAACATGTTTGCAAAGTTTTAACTGTTTTAGTCAAGAATTGTTTGTGTAAGAGTGCTAAAACGTATGGATTATACATTGACTAGTAAAAAGTTCAGAAGACTGTAAAATTTTTTCTAAACAATTTTAAGCAAAAATAAAAAAGCGTGTCGTAGCCAATACATTAACAACATGTTTGCAAAGTTTTAACTGTTTTAGTCAAGAATTGTTTGTGTAAGAGTGCTAAAACGTATGGATTATACATTGACTAGTAAAAAGTTCAGAAGACTGTAAATTTTTTTTAAACAATTTTAAGCAAAAATAAAAAAAGCGTGTCGTAGCCAATACATTAAACAACATGTTTGCAAAGTTTTAACTGTTTTAGTCAAGAATTGTTTGTGTAAGAGTGCTAAAACGTATGGATTAAACATTGACTAGTAAACAGTTCAGAAGACTGTAAAATTTTTTCTAAACAATTTTAAGCAAAAATAAAAAAGCGTGTCGTAGCCAATACATTAAACAACATGTTTGCAAAGTTTTAACTGTTTTAGTCAAGAATTGTTTGTGTAAGAGTGCTAAAACGTATGGATTATACATTGACGAAAGCAAGCATAGGTGTTTTTTAATGTAAAAAGTTCAGAAGGCTGTATAACTTTTTCTAATCAATTTTAAGCAAAAATAAAAAAAGTGTGTCGTAGCCAATACATTAAACAACATGTTTGCAAAGTTTTAACTGTTTTAGTCAAGAATTGTTTGTGTAAGAGTGCTAAAACGTATGGATTAAACATTGACTAGTAAACAGTTCAGAAGACTGTAAAATTTTTTCTAAACAATTTTAAGCAAAAATAAAAAAGCGTGTCGTAGCCAATACATTAAACAACATGTTTGCAAAGTTTTAACTGTTTTAGTCAAGAATTGTTTGTGTAAGAGTGCTAAAACGTATGGATTATACATTGACTAGTAAAAAGTTCAGAAGACTGTAAATTTTTTTTAAACAATTTTAAGCAAAAATAAAAAAAGCGTGTCGTAGCCAATACATTAAACAACATGTTTGCAAAGTTTTAACTGTTTTAGTCAAGAATTGTTTGTGTAAGAGTGCTAAAACGTATGGATTAAACATTGACTAGTAAACAGTTCAGAAGACTGTAAAATTTTTTCTAAACAATTTTAAGCAAAAATAAAAAAGCGTGTCGTAGCCAATACATTAAACAACATGTTTGCAAAGTTTTAACTGTTTTAGTCAAGAATTGTTTGTGTAAGAGTGCTAAAACGTATGGATTATACATTGACGAAAGCAAGCATAGGTGTTTTTTAATGTAAAAAGTTCAGAAGGCTGTAAAATTTTTTCTAAATAATTTTAAGCAAAAATAAAAAAAGCGTGTCGTAGCCAATACATTAAACAACATATTTGCAAAGTTTTAACTGTTTTAGTCAAGAATTGTTTGTGTAAATATGCTAAAACGTATGGATTATACATTGACTAGTAAAAAGTTCAGAAGACTGTAAAATTTTTTCTAAACAATTTTAAGCAAAAATAAAAAAAGCGTGTCGTAGCCAATACATTAAACAACATGTTTGCAAAGTTTTAACTGTTTTAGTCAAGAATTGTTTGTGTAAGAGTGCTAAAACGTATGGATTATACATTGACTAGTAAAAAGTTTAGAAGACTGTAAAATTTTTTCTAAACAATTTTAAGCAAAAATAAAAAAGCGTGTCGTAGCCAATACATTAACAACATGTTTGCAAAGTTTTAACTGTTTTAGTCAAGAATTGTTTGTGTAAGAGTGCTAAAACGTATGGATTATACATTGACTAGTAAAAAGTTCAGAAGACTGTAAATTTTTTTTAAACAATTTTAAGCAAAAATAAAAAAAGCGTGTCGTAGCCAATACATTAAACAACATGTTTGCAAAGTTTTAACTGTTTTAGTCAAGAATTGTTTGTGTAAGAGTGCTAAAACGTATGGATTAAACATTGACTAGTAAACAGTTCAGAAGACTGTAAAATTTTTTCTAAACAATTTTAAGCAAAACTAAAAAAGCGTGTCGTAGCCAATACATTAAACAACATGTTTGCAAAGTTTTAACTGTTTTAGTCAAGAATTGTTTGTGTAAGAGTGCTAAAACGTATGGATTATACATTGACGAAAGCAAGCATAGGTGTTTTTTAATGTAAAAAGTTCAGAAGGCTGTAAAATTTTTTCTAATCAATTTTAAGCAAAAATAAAAAAAGTGTGTCGTAGCCAATACATTAAACAACATGTTTGCAAAGTTTTAACTGTTTTAGTCAAGAATTGTTTGTGTAAGACTGCTAAAACGTATGGATTATACATTGACTAGTAAAAAGTTCAGAAGACTGTAAAATATTTTCTAAACAATTTGAAGCAAAAATAAAAAAAAGCGTGTCGTAGCCAATACATTAAACAACATGTTTGCAAAGTTTTAACTGTTTTAGTCAAGAATTGTTTGTGTAAGATAATAAAACGTATGGATTATACATTGACTAGTAAAAAGTTCAGAAGACTGTAAAATTTTTTCTAATCAATTTTAAGCAAAAATAAGAAAGCGTGTCGTAGCCAATACATTAAACAACATATTTGCAAAGTTTTAACTGTTTTAGTCAAGAATTGTTTGTGTTAGAGTGCTAAAACGTATGGATTATACATTGATTAGTAAAAAGTTCAGAAGACTGTAAAATTTTTTCTAAACAATTTTAAGCAAAAATAAAAAAAGCGTGTCGTAGCCAATACATTAAACAACATATTTGCAAAGTTTTAACTGTTTTAGTCAAGAATTGTTTGTGTTAGAGTGCTAAAACGTATGGATTATACATTGATTAGTAAAAAGTTCAGAAGACTGTAAAATTTTTTCTAAACAATTTTAAGCAAAAATAAAAAAAGCGTGTCGTAGCCAATACATTAAACAACATGTTTGCAAAGTTTTAACTGTTTTAGTCAAGAATTGTTTGTGTAAGAGTGCTAAAACGTATGGATTAAACATTGACTAGTAAAAAGTTCAGAAGACTGTAAAATTTTTTCTAAACAATTTTAAGCAAAAATAAAAAAGCGTGTCGTAGCCAATACATTAAACAACATGTTTGCAAAGTTTTAACTGTTTTAGTCAAGAATTGTTTGTGTAAGAGTGCTAAAACGTATGGATTAAACATTGACGAAAGCAAGCATAGGTGTTTTTTAATGTAAAAAGTTCAGAAGGCTGTAAAATTTTTTCTAATCAATTTTAAGCAAAAATAAAAAAAGTGTGTCGTAGCCAATACATTAAACAACATGTTTGCAAAGTTTTAACTGTTTTAGTCAAGAATTGTTTGTGTAAGACTGCTAAAACGTATGGATTATACATTGACTAGTAAAAAGTTCAGAAGACTGTAAAATTTTTTCTAAACAATTTTAAGCAAAAATAAAAAAAGCGTGTCGTAGCCAATACATTAAACAACATGTTTGCAAAGTTTTAACTGTTTTAGTCAAGAATTGTTTGTGTAAGAGTGCTAAAACGTATGGATTATACATTGACTAGTAAAAAGTTCAGAAGACTGTAAAATTTTTTCTAATCAATTTTAAGCAAAAATAAAAAAAGCGTGTCGTAGCCAATACATTAAACAACATATTTGCAAAGTTTTAACTGTTTTAGTCAAGAATTGTTTGTGTAACAGTGCTAAAACGTATGGATTATACATTGACTAGTAAAAAGTTCAGAAGACTGTAAAATTTTTTCTAAACAATTTTAAGCAAAAATAAAAAAAGCGTGTCGTAGCCAATACATTAAACAACATGTTTGCAAAGTTTTAACTGTTTTAGTCAAGAATTGTTTGTGTAAGAGTGCTAAAACGTATGGATTAAACATTGACGAAAGCAAGCATAGGTGTTTTTTAATGTAAAAAGTTCAGAAGACTGTAAAATTTTTTCTAAACAAATTTAAGCAAAAAAAAAAAAAAAGCGTGTCGTAGCCAATACATTAAACAACATATTTCAAAGTTTTAACTGTTTTAGTCAAGAATTGTTTGTGTAAGAGTGCTAAAAGGTATGGATTATACATTGACTAGTAAAAAGTTCAGAAGACTGTAAAATTTTTTTTAAACAATTTTAAGCAAAAATAAAAAAAGCGTGTCGTAGCCAATACATTAAACAACATGTTTGCAAAGTTTTAACTGTTTTAGTCAAGAATTGTTTGTGTAAGAGTGCTAAAACGTATGGATTATACATTGACTAGTAAAAAGTTCAGAAGACTGTAAAATTTTTTCTAAACAATTTTAAGCAAAAATAAAAAAAGCGTGTCGTAGCCAATACATTAAACAACATGTTTGCAAAGTTTTAACTGTTTTAGTCAAGAATTGTTTGTGTAAGAGTGCTAAAACGTATGGATTATACATTGACGAAAGCAAGCATAGGTGTTTTTTAATGTAAAAAGTTCAGAAGGCTGTAAAATTTTTTCTAATCAATTTTAAGCAAAAATAAAAAAAGCGTGTCGTAGCCAATACATTAAACAACATGTTTGCAAAGTTTTAACTGTTTTAGTCAAGAATTGTTTGTGTAAGAGTGCTAAAACGTATGGATTATACATTGACGAAAGCAAGCATAGGTGTTTTTTAATGTAAAAAGTTCAGAAGGCTGTAAAATTTTTTCTAATTAATTTTAAGCAAAAATAAAAAAAGCGTGTCGTAGCCAATACATTAAACAACATGTTTGCAAAGTTTTAACTGTTTTAGTCAAGAATTGTTTGTGTAAGAGTGCTAAAACGTATGGATTATACATTGACTAGTAAAAAGTTTAGAAGACTGTAAAATTTTTTCTAAACAATTTTAAGCAAAAATAAAAAAAGCGTGTTGTAGCCAATACATTAAACAACATTTTTGCAAAGTTTTAACTGTTTTAGTCAAGAATTGTTTGTGTAAGAGTGCTAAAACGTATGGATTATACATTGACGAAAGCAAGCATAGGTGTTTTTTAATGTAAAAAGTTCAGAAGACTGTAAAATTTTTTCTAATCAATTTTAAGCAAAAATAAAAAAAGCGTGTCGTAGCCAATACATTAAACAACATGTTTGCAAAGTTTTAACTGTTTTAGTCAAGAATTGTTTGTGTAAGAGTGCTAAAACGTATGGATTATACATTGACTAGTAAAAAGTTCAGAAGACTGTAAAATTTTTTCTAATCAATTTTAAGCAAAAATAAAAAAAGCGTGTCGTAGCCAATACATTAAACAACATATTTGCAAAGTTTTAACTGTTTTAGTCAAGAATTGTTTGTGTAAGAGTGCTAAAACGTATGGATTATACATTGACTAGTAAAAAGTTCAGAAGACTGTAAAATTTTTTCTAAACAATTTTAAGCAAAAATAAAAAAGCGTGTCGTAGCCAATACATTAAACAACATGTTTGCAAAGTTTTAACTGTTTTAGTCAAGAATTGTTTGTGTAAGAGTGCTAAAACGTATGGATTAAACATTGACGAAAGCAAGCATAGGTGTTTTTTAATGTAAAAAGTTCAGAAGACTGTAAAATTTTTTCTAAACAAATTTAAGCAAAAAAAAAAAAAAGCGTGTCGTAGCCAATACATTAAACAACATATTTCAAAGTTTTAACTGTTTTAGTCAAGAATTGTTTGTGTAAGAGTGCTAAAAGGTATGGATTATACATTGACTAGTAAAAAGTTCAGAAGACTGTAAATTTTTTTTTAAACAATTTTAAGCAAAAATAAAAAAAGCGTGTCGTAGCCAATACATTAAACAACATGTTTGCAAAGTTTTAACTGTTTTAGTCAAGAATTGTTTGTGTAAGAGTGCTGAAACGTATGGATTATACATTGACTGGTAAAAAGTTCAGAAGACTGTAAAATTTTTTCTAAACAATTTTAAGCAAAAATAAAAAAAGCGTGTCGTAGCCAATACATTAAACAACATGTTTGCAAAGTTTTAACTGTTTTAGTCAAGAATTGTTTGTGTAAGAGTGCTAAAACGTATGGATTATACATTGACGAAAGCAAGCATAGGTGTTTTTTAATGTAAAAAGTTCAGAAGGCTGTAAAATTTTTTCTAATCAATTTTAAGCAAAAGTAAAAAAAAGCGTGTCGTAGCCAATACATTAAACAACATGTTTGCAAAGTTTTAACTGTTTTAGTCAAGAATTGTTTGTGTAAGAGTGCTAAAACGTATGGATTATACATTGACTAGTAAAAAGTTTAGAAGACTGTAAAATTTTTTCTAAACAATTTTAAGCAAAAATAAAAAAAGCGTGTCGTAGCCAATACATTAAACAACATGTTTGCAAAGTTTTAACTGTTTTAGTCAAGAATTGTTTGTGTAAGAGTGCTAAAACGTATGGATTATACATTGACGAAAGCAAGCATAGGTGTTTTTTAATGTAAAAAGTTCAGAAGGCTGTAAAATTTTTTCTAATCAATTTTAAGCAAAAATAAAAAAAGCGTGTCGTAGCCAATACATTAAACAACATGTTTGCAAAGTTTTAACTGTTTTAGTCAAGAATTGTTTGTGTAAGAGTGCTAAAACGTATGGATTATACATTGACTAGTAAAAAGTTCAGAAGACTGTAAAATTTTTTCTAAACAATTTTAAGCAAAAATAAAAAAAGCGTGTCGTAGCCAATACATTAAACAACATGTTTGCAAAGTTTTAACTGTTTTAGTCAAGAATTGTTTGTGTAAGAGTGCTAAAACGTATGGATTATACATTGACTAGTAAAAAGTTCAGAAGACTGTAAATTTTTTTTAAACAATTTTAAGCAAAAATAAAAAAATCATGTCGTAGCCAATACATTAAACAACATGTTTGCAAAGTTTTAACTGTTTTAGTCAAGAATTGTTTGTGTAAGAGTGCTAAAACGTATGGATTAAACATTGACTAGTAAAAAGTTCAGAAGACTGTAAAATTTTTTCTAAACAATTTTAAGCAAAAATAAAAAAGCGTGTCGTAGCCAATACATTAGACAACATGTTTGCAAAGTTTTAACTGTTTTAGTCAAGAATTGTTTGTGTAAGAGTGCTAAAACGTATGGATTATACATTGACGAAAGCAAGCATAGGTGTTTTTTAATGTAAAAAGTTCAGAAGGCTGTAAAATTTTTTCTAATCAATTTTAAGCAAAAATAAAAAAAGTGTGTCGTAGCCAATACATTAAACAACATGTTTGCAAAGTTTTAACTGTTTTAGTCAAGAATTGTTTGTGTAAGACTGCTAAAACGTATGGATTATACATTGACTAGTAAAAAGTTCAGAAGACTGTAAAATATTTTCTAAACAATTTTAAGCAAAAATAAAAAAAGCGTGTCGTAGCCAATACATTAAACAACATGTTTGCAAAGTTTTAACTGTTTTAGTCAAGAATTGTTTGTGTAAGAGTGCTAAAACGTATGGATTATACATTGACTAGTAAAAAGTTCAGAAGACTGTAAAATTTTTTCTAATCAATTTTAAGCAAAAATAAGAAAGCGTGTCGTAGCCAATACTTTAAACAACATATTTGCAAAGTTTTAACTGTTTTAGTCAAGAATTGTTTGTGTTAGAGTGCTAAAACGTATGGATTATACATTGATTAGTAAAAAGTTCAGAAGACTGTAAAATTTTTTCTAAACAATTTTAAGCAAAAATAAAAAAAGCGTGTCGTAGCCAATACATTAAACAACATGTTTGCAAAGTTTTAACTGTTTTAGTCAAGAATTGTTTGTGTAAGAGTGCTAAAACGTATGGATTATACATTGACGAAAGCAAGCATAGATGTTTTTTAATGTAAAAAGTTCAGAAGGCTGTAAAATTTTTTCTAATCAATTTTAAGCAAAAATAAAAAAAGCGTGTCGTATCCAATACATTAAACAACATATTTGCAAAGTTTTAACTGTTTTAGTCAAGAATTGTTTGTGTAAGAGTGCTGAAACGTATGGATTATACATTGATTAGTAAAAAGTTCAGAAGACTGTAAAATTTTTTCTAAACAATTTTAAGCAAAAATAAAAAAAGCGTGTCGTAGCCAATACATAAAACAAAATGTTTGCAAAGTTTTAACTGTTTTAGTCAAGAATTGTTTGTGTAAGAGTGCTAAAACGTATGGATTATACATTGACGAAAGCAAGCATAGGTGTTTTTTAATGTAAAAAGTTCAGAAGGCTGTAAAATTTTTTCTAATCAATTTTAAGCAAAAATAAAAAAAGTGTGTCGTAGCCAATACATTAAACAACATGTTTGCAAAGTTTTAACTGTTTTAGTCAAGAATTGTTTGTGTAAGAGTGCTAAAACGTATGGATTATACATTGACTAGTAAAAAGTTCAGAAGACTGTAAAATTTTTTCTAAACAATTTTAAGCGAAAATAAAAAAAAGCGTGTCGTAGCCAATATATTAAACAACATGTTTGCAAAGTTTTAACTGTTTTTGTCAAGAATTGTTTGTGTAAGAGTGCTAAAACGTATGGATTATACATTGACTAGTAAAAAGTTCAGAAGACTGTAAAATTTTTTTTAAACAGTTTTAAGCAAAAATAAAAAAAGCGTGTAGTAGCCAATACATTAAAAAACATGTTTGCAAAGTTTTAACTGTTTTAGTCAAGAATTGTTTGTGTAAGAGTGCTAAAACGTATGGTTTATACATTGACTAGTAAAAAGTTCAGAAGACTGTAAAATTTTTTCTAAACAATTTTAAGCAAAAATAAAAAAAGCGTGTCGTAGCCAATACATCAAACAACATGTTTGCAAAGTTTTAACTGTTTTAGTCAAGAATTGTTTGTGTAAGAGTGCTAAAAGGTATGGATTATACATTGACTAGTAAAAAGTTCAGAAGACTGTAAAATTTTTTTTAAACAATTTTAAGCAAAAATAAAAAAAGCGTGTCGAAGCCAATACATTAAACAACATGTTTGCAAAGTTTTAACTGTTTTAGACAAGAATTGTTTGTGTAAGAGTGCTAAAACGTATGGATTATACATTGACTAGTAAAAATTTCAGAAGACTGTAAAATTTTTTCTAAACAATTGCTATATGCCATATAGAAAAGAAAACTCCTCAATCAGATATATCAGTAGTGACTCCAACCACCCGAAGATAATCAAGAAAAACCTACCCAAGATGATTGAAAAAAGACTAAATAGATTGTCCACAGACCTAAGAACCTTTAATAATGCAAAACATAGCTACCAAATTGCACTGCTCCAATCCAACTTCAAACACAAGCTTGAATATGAAAACAAAACCAACCCTGTCGACAAGAAGAAACGTAAACGAACAAGAAAAATTATGTATTTTAATCCCCCATACTGCCAGTCAGTAAAAACCAACATTGGGGGGAAATTTTTAGACCTAATTGACAAACATTTCAAAACAGAGAGCATGAAAAAGATCTTCAACAGAAGTAATTGCAAAATATCATACTGTTGTATGGATAATGTCAAAACACTAATAAGTACCCACAATAGGAAGATACTAAACAAACTGAATCATAAGAACAACCAAGAGGAAAAAACGTGCAACTGCCGCGACAAAGACTCCTGCCCCTTAAGTGGCAAATGTTTGCAGGAGAATGTTGTTTATAAGGCGACGATAATCAGTCAGATTGAAACAAAAGAATACATAGGATCAACAGGAAACCAATTCAAAAAGAGATGGTATGCACACATTAGCGATATTAAGAATGAAAATAACAAGGGAACAGAGCTTTCCAAGTACATTTGGAGTTTAAAAAACAATAGCACCAGCTACGATTTAAAATGGAGCATAATGCACAAGATCAGGGAAATGAAGAATATAGGTAAAATCTGTAAGACTTGCAATTTGGAAAAAATAGAAATAGCACTTGCTAATAAGAAACGAATTCTAAACAAAAGACAAGAGCTCTTCTACACCTGCCCGCACTTTAGGAATTTTTATTTTAAAACTTAGCGTATTAATTCTTTTATCACTTAGTTCTACTTTTGTTATTACTTGTACCCTCATTTGTTAAGCGCCATTTTGTTTTGTGTTTTTAAGCTAAATCCAAACCTATATAAAACAAATCATCTATTGTAAGTATAAAGCATATTTAAAAGTTAAAAAAGTCTTTTTCATTATTATAAAACTTTTAATTTTGTTAACTAATTCTCTAGCAATAGCACTATACATTTTTAATTTTAATTTTAATTTGAATTCATTTATAATAAATTTTTGCATTATTGTATCTTCTTAAGTTTGTCCATCGTCTTATGTTTATTTTATTTTACAGGCCTGAAGATCCCTTAGGGGAGAAACATTGTAGCCTTTGTAAATAAATAAATTTAAAAAAATTAATTTTGTCTCCAAAACTAAAATTGTCGAGACCTCTTGTGCCCAAGGAATAATCCTTGCATATAAACAATTTTATGCAAAAATAAAAAAAGTGTGTCGTAGCCAATACATTAAACAACATGTTTGCAAAGTTTTAACTGTTTTAGTCAAGAATTGTTTGTGTAAGAGTGCTAAAACGTATGGATTATACATTGACGAAAGCAAGCATAGGTGTTTTTTAATGTAAAAAGTTCAGAAGGCTGTAAAATTTTTTCTAATCAATTTTAAGCAAAAATAAAAAAAGTGTGTCGTAGCCAATACATTAAACAACATGTTTGCAAAGTTTTAACTGTTTTAGTCAAGAATTGTTTGTGTAAGAGTGCTAAAACGTATGGATTATACATTGACGAAAGCAAGCATAGGTGTTTTTTAATGTAAAAGGTTCAGAAGACTGTAAAATTTTTTCTAATCAATTTTAAGCAAAAATAAAAAAAGCGTGTCGTAGCCAATACATTAAACAACATGTTTGCAAAGTTTTAACTGTTTTAGTCAAGAATTGTTTGTGTAAGAGTGCTAAAACGTATGGATTATACATTGACTAGTAAAAAGTTCAGAAGACTGTAAAATTTTTTCTAAACAATTTTAAGCAAAAATAAAAAAAGCGTGTCGTAGCCAATACATTAAACAACATGTTTGCAAAGTTTTAACTGTTTTAGTCAAGAATTGTTTGTGTAAGAGTGCTAAAACGTATGGATTTTACATTGACGAAAGCAAGCATAGGTGTTTTTTAATGTAAAAATTTCAGAAGGCTGTAAAATTTTTTCTAATCAATTTTAAGCAAAAATAAAAAAAGCGTGTCGTAGCCAATACATTAAACAACATGTTTGCAAAGTTTTAACTGTTTTAGTCAAAAATTGTTGGTGTATGAGTGCTAAAACGTATGGATTATACATTGACTAGTAAAAAGTTCAGAAGACTGTAAAATTTTTTCTAAACAATTTTAAGCAAAAATAAAAAAAGCGTGTCGTAGCCAATACATTAAACAACATGTTTGCAAAGTTTTAACTGTTTTAGTCAAGAATTGTTTGTGTAAGAGTGCTAAAACGTATGGATTATACATTGACGAAAGCAAGCATAGGTGTTTTTTAATGTAAAAAGTTCAGAAGGCTGTAAAATTTTTTTTAATCAATTTTAAGCAAAAATAAAAAAAGCGTGTCGTAGCCAATACATTAAACAACATGTTTGCAAAGTTTTAACTGTTTTAGTCAAAAATTGTTGGTGTATGAGTGCTAAAACGTATGGATTATACATTGACTAGTAAAAAGTTCAGAAGACTGTAAAATTTTTTCTAAACAATTTTAAGCAAAAATAAAAAAAGCGTGTCGTAGCCAATACATTAAACAACATGTTTGCAAAGTTTTAACTGTTTTAGTCAAGAATTGTTTGTGTAAGAGTGCTAAAACGTATGGATTATACATTTACGAAAGCAAGCATAGGTGTTTTTTAATGTAAAAAGTTCAGAAGGCTGTAAAATTTTTTCTAATCAATTTTAAGCAAAAATAAAAAAAGCGTGTCGTAGCCAATACATTAAACAACATGTTTGCAAAGTTTTAACTGTTTTAGTCAAGAATTGTTTGTGTAAGAGTGCTAAAACGTATGGATTATACATTGACGAAAGCAAGCATAGGTGTTTTTTAATGTAAAAAGTTCAGAAGACTGTAAAATTTTTTCTAAACAAATTTAAGCAAAAATAAAAAAAGCGTGTCGTAGCCAATACATTAAACAGCATATTTGCAAAGTTTTAACTGTTTTAGTCAAGAATTGTTTGTGTAAGAGTGCTAAAACGTATGGATTATACATTGACTAGTAAAAAGTTCAGAAGACTGTAAAATTTTTTTTAAACAATTTTAAGCAAAAATAAAAAAAGTGTGTCGTAGCCAATACATTAAACAACATGTTTGCAAAGTTTTAACTGTTTTAGTCAAGAATTGTTTGTGTAAGAGTGCTAAAACGTATGGATTATACATTGATTAGTAAAAAGTTCAGAAGACTGTAAAATTTTTTCTAAACAATTTTAAGCAAAAATAAAAAAAGCGTGTCGTAGCCAATACATTAAACAACATGTTTGCAAAGTTTTAACTGTTTTAGTCAAGAATTGTTTGTGTAAGAGTGCTAAAACGTATGGATTATACATTGACGAAAGCAAGCATAGGTGTTTTTTAATGTAAAAAGTTCAGAAGGCTGTAAAATTTTTTCTAATCAATTTTAAGCAAAAATAAAAAAAGCGTGTCGTAGCCAATACATTAAACAACATGTTTGCAAAGTTTTAACTGTTTTAGTCAAGAATTGTTTGTGTAAGAGTGCTAAAACGTATGGATTATACATTGACGAAAGCAAGCATAGGTGTTTTTTAATGTAAAAAGTTCAGAAGACTGTAAACTTTTTTCTAAACAATTTTAAGCTAAAATAAAAAAAGCGTGTCGTAGCCATTACATTAAACAACATGTTTGCAAAGTTTTAACTGTTTTTAATCAAGAATTATTTATGTAAGAGTGCTAAAACGTATGGATTATACATTGACTAGTAAAAAGTTCAGAAGACTGTAAAATTTTTTCTAAACAATTTTAAGCATTAATAAAAAAAGCGTGTCGTAGCCATTACATTAAACAACATGTTTGCAAAGTTTCAACTGTTTTAGTCAAGAATTGTTTGTGTAAGAGTGCTAAAACGTATGGATTATACATTGACTAGTAAAAAGTTCAGAAGACTGTAAAATTTTTTATAAACAATTTTAAGCAAAAATAAAAAAGCGTGTCGTAGCCAATACATTAAACAACATGTTTGCAAAGTTTTAACTGTTTTAGTCAAGAATTGTTTGTGTAAGAGTGCTAAAACGTATGGATTATACATTGACTAGTAAAAAGTTCAGAAGACTGTAAAATTTTTTCTAAACAGTTTTAAGCAAAAATAAAAAAAGCGTGTCGTAGCCAATACATTAAACAACATGTTTGCAAAGTTTTAACTGTTTTAGTCAAGAATTGTTTGTGTAAGAGTGCTAAAACGTATGGATTATACATTGACGAAAGCAAGCATAGGTGTTTTTTAATGTAAAAAGTTCAGAAGGCTGTAAAATTTTTTCTAATCAATTTTAAGCAAAAATAAAAAAAGAGTGTCGTAGCCAATACATTAAACAACATGTTTGCAAAGTTTTAACTGTTTTAGTCAAGAATTGTTTGTGTAAGAGTGCTAAAACGTATGGATTATACATTGACTAGTAAAAAGTTCAGAAGACTGTAAAAATTTAGGACCTACATTGGCAAACATATTTATGGGCTATCTTGAATACAAAGTTCTACCAGAATTCGATTCAAAATGTAAGTACATGAGATACGTGGATGATTGTTTTGTTATCAGTGATAGTGTAAAAGTTAGTAATTTATTGTTTGAGAGGTTGAACTCTTTGCATAGTGCTATTAAATTTACAAAAGAAAATGAAGAAAATGATCAAATATCATTTTTAGATGTTTTAATCAAAAGAAAGGATAATAATTTCATAACGTCTATTTTCAGAAAACCATTTACTGGTCAATACCTTAATTTTCAATCATATTGCAGTAAAAGAAGAAAAATTGGTTTGATTAAAACCCTATTTCATAGAGCAAATAAAATATGTTCGCCAGAAGTATTTCAGAATGAACTTAAGGTCATAAAAGAATTACTAATAAAGAATGGATACCCTAATCCGTTGATTGATAGGGTATTCAAAACTGAATTGAGAAGACTAAAGTACACAAAACCTTATGGACCAGAGAAATGTCCTGTTCTATTAATTTTGCCCTATGTGGGTGAAAAATCAAAACAAGTTGAAAGAGATATCAAGAATATGACAGAAAAAGTTTACCATGCTTCTAAACCAAGAGTAATTTTTACATCTGCTGCTATCCTAAATCCTAGAGGTAAAGATCTAATATCCTACAAACACAAAAGTTGCGTGGTATACACGTATAAATGCTGTTGCGTAAAAAACAACTATATAGGACAAACATCTAGGCATTTAGAAACAAGAATAAAAGAGCACGTACCTAAGTGCGTGAAAGACCATATCAAAAATCAACCGAAGAAAATGAGTATTGCAACCTTAAACGCAACAAAAAGATCATCTATTTCAGAGCACTTAGTAAAAAATCCTAAATGTGGTAATAATTACAGTGAGACAAAGTTCAAAGTTTTAAGAAGTTGCACGAACATTTTTGATTTAATTAAAATAGAAGCTATTTATATTCACTTAGACAAGCCAGAATTATGCAAACAAAGAGAGTTTGATTACTCTTTATCCTTGTTTAAATTAGACTAATTTTGTTTTGTTTTAAATGTTACAGTTAATTATGTTTTCCTTGTGTTTTTAATTTTTTGTTATAGTTTAGGGTTTTTTTTACTAATTGATTGATAATTTCTCATATAATTAAAAAGGCTATATAAGTTTAAAATTTGTTTTACCTTGTTACAATTGTAATCACACTGAAGAAAATTGTTGAAATATATTTGTGTTGTGAAAAAGACTTGTTTTATGTATAAAAATTAAAATTAGCAGACATATGTTTAAAATTTTTTCTAAACAATTTTAAGCAAAAATAAAAAAAGCGTGTCGTAGCCAATACATTAAACAACATGTTTGCAAAGTTTTAACTGTTTTAGTCAAGAATTGTTTGTGTAAGAGTGCTAAAACGTATGGATTATACATTGACGAAAGCAAGCATAGGTGTTTTTTAATGTAAAAAGTTCAGAAGACTGTAAAATTTTTTCTAAAGAATTTTAAGCAAAAATAAAAAAAGCGTGTCGTAGCCAATACATTAAACAACATATTTGCAAAGTTTTAACTGTTTTAGTCAAGAATTGTTTGTGTAAGAGTGCTAAAACGTATGGATTATACATTGACTAGTAAAAAGTTCAGAAGACTGTAAAATTTTTTTTAAACAATTTTAAACAAAAATAAAAAAAGCGTGTCGTAGCCAATACATTAAACAACATGTTTGCAAAGTTTTAACTGTTTTAGTCAAGAATTGTTTGTGTAAGAGTGCTAAAACGTATGGATTATACATTGACGAAAGCAAGCATAGGTGTTTTTTAATGTAAAAAGTTCAGAAGGCTGTAAAATTTTTTCTAATCAATTTTAAGCAAAAATAAAAAAAGCGTGTCGTATCCAATACATTAAACAACATATTTGCAAAGTTTTAACTGTTTTAGTCAAGAATTGTTTGTGTAAGAGTGCTAAAACGTATGGATTATACATTGAATAGTAAAAAGTTCAGAAGACTGTAAAAATTTTTCTAAACAATTTTAAGCAAAAATAAAAAAAGCGTGTCGTAGCCAATACATTAAACAACATGTTTGCAAAGTTTTAACTGTTATAGTCAAGAATTGTTTGTGTAAGAGTGCTAAAACGTATGGATTATACATTGACGAAAGCAAGCATAGGTGTTTTTTAATGTAAAAAGTTCAGAAGACTGTAAAATTTTTCTAATCAATTTTAAGCAAAAATAAAAAAAGCGTGTCGTAGCCAATACATTAAACAACATGTTTGCAAAGTTTTAACTGTTTTAGTCAAGAATTGTTTGTGTAAGAGTACTAAAAGTTATGGATTATACATTGACTAGTAAAAAGTTCAGAAGACTGTAAAATTTTTTTTAAACAATTTTAAGCAAAAATAAAAAAAGCGTGTCGTAGCCAATACATTAAACAACATGTTTGCAAAGTTTTAACTGTTTTAGTCAAAAATTGTTTGTGTATGAGTGCTAAAACGTATGGATTATACATTGACTAGTAAAAAGTTCAGAAGACTGTAAAATTTTTTCTAAACAATTTTAAGCAAAAATAAAAAAAGCGTGTCGTAGCCAATACATTAAACAACATGTTTGCAAAGTTTTAACTGTTTTAGTCAAGAATTGTTTGTGTAAGAGTGCTAAAACGTATGGATTATACATTTACGAAAGCAAGCATAGGTGTTTTTTAATGTAAAAAGTTCAGAAAGCTGTAAAATTTTTTCTAATCAATTTTAAGCAAAAATAAAAAAAGCGTGTCGTAGCCAATACATTAAACAACATGTTTGCAAAGTTTTAACTGTTTTAGTCAAGAATTGTTTGTGTAAGAGTGCTAAAACGAATGGATTATACATTGACGAAAGCAAGCATAGGTGTTTTTTAATGTAAAAAGTTCAGAAGACTGTAAAATTTTTTCTAAACAAATATGAGCAAAAATAAAAAAAGCGTGTCGTAGCCAATACATTAAACAACATATTTGCAAAATTTTAACTGTTTTAGTCAAGAATTGTTTGTGTAAGAGTGCTAAAACGTATGGATTATACATTGACTAGTAAAAAGTTCAGAAGACTGTAAAATTTTTTTTAAACAATTTTAAGCAAAAATAAAAAAAGTGTGTCGTAGCCAATACATTAAACAACATGTTTGCAAAGTTTTAACTGTTTTAGTCAAGAATTGTTTGTGTAAGAGTGCTAAAACGTATGGATTATACATTGACTAGTAAAAAGTTCAGAAGACTGTAAAATTTTTTCTAAACAATTTTAAGCAAAAATAAAAAAAGCGTGTCGTAGCCAATACATTAAACAACATGTTTGCAAAGTTTTAACTGTTTTAGTCAAGAATTGTTTGTGTAAGAGTGCTAAAACGTATGGATTATACATTGACGAAAGCAAGCATAGGTGTTTTTTAATGTAAAAAGTTCAGAAGGCTGTAAAATTTTTTCTAATCAATTTTAAGCAAAAATAAAAAAAGCGTGTCGTAGCCAATACATTAAACAACATGTTTGCAAAGTTTTAACTGTTTTAGTCAAGAATTGTTTGTGTAAGAGTGCTAAAACGTATGGATTATACATTGACGAAAGCAAGCATAGGTGTTTTTTAATGTAAAAAGTTCAGAAGGCTGTAAAATTTTTTCTAATCAATTTTAAGCAAAAATAAAAAAAGCGTGTCGTAGCCAATACATTAAACAACATGTTTGCAAAGTTTTAACTGTTTTAGTCAAGAATTGTTTGTGTAAGAGTGCTAAAACGTATGGATTACACATTGACGAAAGCAAGCATAGGTGTTTTTTAATGTAAAAAGTTCAGAAGACTGTAAAATTTTTTCTAAACAATTTTAAGCAAAAATAAAAAAAGAGTGTCGTAGCCAATACATTAAACAACATGTTTGCAAAGTTTTAACTGTTTTAGTCAAGAATTGTTTGTGTAAGAGTGCTAAAACGTATGGATTATACATTGACGAAAGCAAGCATAGGTGTTTTTTAATGTAAAAAGTTCAGAAGACTGTAAAATTTTTTCTAAACAATTTTAAGCAAAAATAGAAAAAGAGTGTCGTAGCCAATACATTAAACAACATGTTTGCAAAGTTTTAACTGTTTTAGTCAAGAATTGTTTGTGTAAGAGTGCTAAAACGAATGGATTATACATTGACGAAAGCAAGCATAGGTGTTTTTTAATGTAAAAAGTTCAGAAGGCTGTAAAATTTTTTCTAATCAATTTTAAGCAAAAATAAATAAAGCGTGTCGTAGCCAATACATTAAACAACATGTTTGCAAAGTTTTAACTGTTTTAGTCAAGAATTGTTTGTGTAAGAGTGCTAAAACGTATGGATTATACATTGACGAAAGCAAGCATAGGTGTTTTTTAATGTAAAAAGTTCAGAAGGCTGTAAAATTTTTTCTAATCAATTTTAAGCAAAAATAAAAAAAGCGTGTCGTAGCCAATACATTAAACAACATGTTTGCAAAGTTTTAACTGTTTTAGTCAAGAATTGTTTGTGTAAGAGTGCTAAAACGTATGGATTACACATTGACGAAAGCAAGCATAGGTGTTTTTTAATGTAAAAAGTTCAGAAGACTGTAAAATTTTTTCTAAACAATTTTAAGCAAAAATAAAAAAAGAGTGTCGTAGCCAATACATTAAACAACATGTTTGCAAAGTTTTAACTGTTTTAGTCAAGAATTGTTTGTGTAAGAGTGCTAAAACGTATGGATTATACATTGACGAAAGCAAGCATAGGTGTTTTTTAATGTAAAAAGTTCAGAAGACTGTAAAATTTTTTCTAAACAATTTTAAGCAAAAATAAAAAAAGCGTGTCGTAGCCATTACATTAAACAACATGTTTGCAAAGTTTTAACTGTTTTAGTCAAGAATTGTTTGTGTAAGAGTGCTAAAACGTATGGATTATACATTGACGAAAGCAAGCATAGGTGTTTTTTAATGTAAAAAGTTCAGAAGACTGTAAAATTTTTTCTAAACAATTTTAAGCAAAAATAAAAAAAGCAGGTCGTAGCCAATACATTAAACAACATGTTTGCAAAGTTTTAACTGTTTTAGTCAAGAATTATTTATGTAAGAGTGCTAAAACGTATGGATTATACATTGACTAGTAAAAAATTCAGAAGACTGTAAAATTTTTTCTAAACAATTTTAAGCAAAAATAAAAAAAGCGTGTCGTAGCCATTACATTAAACAACATGTTTGCAAAGTTTCAACTGTTTTAGTCAAGAATTGTTTGTTTAAGAGTGCTAAAACGTATGGATTATACATTGACTAGTAAAAAGTTCAGAAGACTGTAAATTTTTTTTAAACAATTTTAAGCAAAAATAAAAAAAGCGTGTCGTAGCCAATACATTAAACAATATGTTTGCAAAGTTTTAACTGTTTTAGTCAAGAATTGTTTGTGTAAGAGTGCTAAAACGTATGGATTAAACATTGACTAGTAAAAAGTTCAGAAGACTGTAAAATTTTTTCTAAACAATTTTAAGCAAAAATAAAAAAAGCGTGTCGTAGCCAATACATTAAACAACATGTTTGCAAAGTTTTAACTGTTTTAGTCAAGAATTGTTTGTTAAGAGTGCTAAAACGTATGGATTATACATTGACGAAAGCAAGCATAGGTGTTTTTTTAATGTAAAAAGTTCAGAAGACTGTAAAATTTTTTCTAATCAATTTTAAGCAAAAATAAAAAAAGTGTGTCGTAGCCAATACATTAAACAACATGTTTGCAAAGTTTTAACTGTTTTAGTCAAGAATTGTTTGTGTAAGAGTGCTAAAACGTATGGATTATACATTGACTAGTAAAAAGTTCAGAAGACTGTAAAATTTTTTCTAAACAATTTTAAGCAAAAATAAAAAAAGCGTGTCGTAGCCAATACATTAAACAACATATTTGCAAAGTTTTAACTGTTTTAGTCAAGAATTGTTTGTGTAAGAGTGCTAAAACGTATGGATTATACATTGACGAAAGCAAGCATAGGTGTTTTTTAATGTAAAAAGTTCAGAAGACTGTAAAATTTTTTCTAAACAATTTTAAGCAAAAATAAAAAAAGCGTGTCGTAGCCAATACATTAAACAACATATTTGCAAAGTTTAAACTGTTTTAGTCAAGAATTGTTTGTGTAAGAGTGCTAAAACGTATGGATTATACATTGACTAGTAAAAAGTTCAGAAGACTGTAAAATTTTTTCTAAACAATTTTAAGCAAAAATAAAAAAAGCGTGTCGTAGCCAATACATTAAACAACATGTTTGCAAAGTTTTAACTGTTTTAGTCAAGAATTGTTTGTGTAAGAGTGCTAAAACGTATGGATTATACATTGACGAAAGCAAGCATAGGTGTTTTTTAATGTAAAAAGTTCAGAAGGCTGTAAAATTTTTTCTAATCAATTTTAAGCAAAAATAAAAAAAGCGTGTCGTAGCCAATACATTAAACAACATGTTTGCAAAGTTTTAACTGTTTTAGTCAAGAATTGTTTGTGTAAGAGTGCTAAAACGTATGGATTATACATTGACTAGTAAAAAGTTCAGAAGACTGTAAAATTTTTTCTAAACAATTTTAAGCAAAAATAAAAAAAGCGTGTCGTAGCCAATACATTAAACAACATGTTTGCAAAGTTTTAACTGTTTTAGTCAAGAATTGTTTGTGTAAGAGTGCTAAAACGTATGGATTATACATTGACGAAAGCAAGCTTAGGTGTTTTTTAATGTAAAAAGTTCAGAAGACTGTAAAATTTTTTCTAAAAAATTTTAAGCAAAAATAAAAAAAGCGTGTCGTAGCCAATACATTAAACAACATATTTGCAAAGTTTTAACTGTTTTAGTCAAGAATTGTTTGTGTAAGAGTGCTAAAATGTATGGATTATACATTGACTAGTAAAAAGTTCAGAAGACTGTAAAATTTTTTTTAAACAATTTTAAGCAAAAATAAAAAAAGCGTGTCGTAGCCAATACATTAAACAACATGTTTGCAAAGTTTTAACTGTTTTAGTCAAGAATTGTTTGTGTAAGAGTGCTAAAACGTATGGATTATACATTGACGAAAGCAAGCATAGGTGTTTTTTAATGTAAAAAGTTCAGAAGGCTGTAAAATTTTTTCTAATCAATTTTAAGCAAAAATAAAAAAAGCAGGTCGTAGCCAATACATTAAACAACATGTTTGCAAAGTTTTAACTGTTTTAGTCAAGAATTGTTTGTGTAAGAGTGCTAAAACGTATGGATTATACATTGACGAAAGCAAGCATAGGTGTTTTTTAATGTAAAAAGTTCAGAAGACTGTAAAATTTTTTTTAAACAATTTTAAGCAAAAATAAAAAAAGCGTGTCGTAGCCAATACATTAAACAACATGTTTGCAAAGTTTTAACTGTTTTAGTCAAGAATTGTTTGTGTAAGAGTGCTAAAACGTATGGATTATACATTGACTAGTAAAAAGTTCAGAAGACTGTAAAATTTTTTCTAAACAATTTTAAGCAAAAATAAAAAAAGCGTGTCGTAGCCAATACATTAAACAACATGTTTGCAAAGTTTTAACTGTTTTAGTCAAGAATTGTTTGTGTAAGAGTGCTAAAACGTATGGATTATACATTGACGAAAGCAAGCATAGGTGTTTTTTAATGTAAAAAGTTCAGAAGGCTGTAAAATTTTTTCTAAAAAATTTAAAGCAAAAATAAAAAAAGCGTGTCGTAGCCAATACATTAAACAACATGTTTGCAAAGTTTTAACTGTTTTAGTCAAGAATTGTTTGTGTAAGAGTGCTAAAACGTATGGATTATACATTGACGAAAGCAAGCATAGGTGTTTTTTAATGTAAAAAGTTCAGAAGGCTGTAAAATTTTTTCTAATCAATTTTAAGCAAAAATAAAAAAAGCAGGTCGTAGTTAATACATTAAACAACATGTTTGCAAAGTTTTAACTGTTTTAGTCAAGAATTGTTTGTGTAAGAGTGCTAAAACGTATGGATTATACATTGACGAAAGCAAGCATAGGTGTTTTTTAATGTAAAAAGTTCAGAAGACTGTAAAATTTTTTTTAAACAATTTTAAGCAAAAATAAAAAAAGCGTGTCGTAGCCAATACATTAAACAACATGTTTGCAAAGTTTTAACTGTTTTAGTCAAGAATTGTTTGTGTAAGAGTGCTAAAACGTATGGATTATACATTGACTAGTAAAAAGTTCAGAAGACTGTAAAATTTTTTCTAAACAATTTTAAGCAAAAATAAAAAAAGCGTGTCGTAGTTAATACATTAAACAACATGTTTGCAAAGTTTTAACTGTTTTAGTCAAGAATTGTTTGTGTAAGAGTGCTAAAACGTATGGATTATACATTGACGAAAGCAAGCATAGGTGTTTTTTAATGTAAAAAGTTCAGAAGACTGTAAAATTTTTTCTAATCAATTTTAAGCAAAAATAAAAAAAGCGTGTCTTAGCCAATACATTAAACAACATGTTTGCAAAGTTTTAACTGTTTTAGTCAAGAATTGTTTGTGTAAGAGTGCTAAAAGTTATGGATTATACATTGACTAGTAAAAAGTTCAGAAGACTGTAAAATTTTTTTTAAACAATTTTAAGCAAAAATAAAAAAAGCGTGTCGAAGCCAATACATTAAACAACATGTTTAGCAAAGTTTTAACTGTTTTAGTCAAGAATTGTTTGTGTAAGAGTGCTAAAACGTATGGATTATACATTGACTAGTAAAAAGTTCAGAAGACTGTAAAATTTTTTCTAAACAATTTTAAGCAAAAATAAAAAAAGCGTGTCGTAGCCAATACATTAAACAACATGTTTGCAAAGTTTTAACTGTTTTAGTCAAGAATTGTTTGTGTAAGAGTGCTAAAACGTATGAATTATACATTGACGAAAGCAAGCATAGGTGTTTTTTAATGTAAAAAGTTCAGAAGGCTGTAAAATTTTTTCTAATCAATTTTAAGCAAAAATAAAAAAAGAGTGTCTTAGCTAATACATTAAACAACATGTTTGCAAAGTTTTAACTGTTTTAGTCAAGAATTGTTTGTGTAAGAGTGCTAAAACGTATGGATTATACATTGACGAAAGCAAGCATAGGTGTTTTTTAATGTAAAAAGTTCAGAAGACTGTAAAATTTTTTCTAAAAAATTTTAAGCAAAAATTAAAAAAGCGTGTCGTAGCCAATACATTAAACAATATATTTGCAAAGTTTTAACTGTTTTAGTCAAGAATTGTTTGTGTAAGAGTGCTAAAATGTATGGATTATACACTGACGAAAGCAAGCATAGGTGTTTTTTAATGTAAAAAGTTCAGAAGGCTGTAAAATTTTTTCTAATCAATTTTAAGCAAAAATAAAAAAAGCGTGTCGTAGCCAATACATTAAACAACATGTTTGCAAAGTTTTAACTGTTTTAGTCAAGAATTGTTTGTGTAAGAGTGCTAAAACGTATGGATTATACATTGACGAAAGCAAGCATAGGTGTTTTTTAATGTAAAAAGTTCAGAAGACTGTAAAATTTTTTCTAATCAATTTTAAGCAAAAATAAAAAAAGCGTGTCGTAGCCAATACATTAAACAACATGTTTGCAAAGTTTTAACTGTTTTAGTCAAGAATTGTTTGTGTAAGAGTGCTAAAAGTTATGGATTATACATTGACTAGTAAAAAGTTCAGAAGACTGTAAAATTTTTTTTAAACAATTTTAAGCAAAAATAAAAAAAGCGTGTCGAAGCCAATACATTAAACAACATGTTTGCAAAGTTTTAACTGTTTTAGTCAAGAATTGTTTGTGTAAGAGTGCTAAAACGTATGGATTATACATTGACTAGTAAAAAGTTCAGAAGATTGTAAAATTTTTTCTAAACAATTTTAAGCAAAAATAAAAAAAGCGTGTCGTAGCCAATACATTAAACAACATGTTTGCAAAGTTTTAACTGTTTTAGTCAAGAATTGTTTGTGTAAGAGTGCTAAAACGTATGGATTATACATTGACGAAAGCAAGAATAGGTATTTTTAATGTAAAAAGTTCAGAAGACTGTAAATTTTTTTCTAAACAATTTTAAGCAAAAATAAAAAAAAGCGTGTCGTAGCCAATACATTAAACAACATGTTTGCAAAGTTTTAACTGTTTTAGTCAAGAATTGTTTGTGTAAGAGTGCTAAAACGTATGGATTACTAATTGACGAAAGCAAGCATAGGTGTTTTTTAATGTAAAAAGTTCAGAAGACTGTAAAATTTTTTCTAAAAAATTTTAAGCAAAAATAAAAAAAGGGTGTCGTAGCCAATACATTAAACAACATATTTGCAAAGTTTTAACTGTTTTAGTCAAGAATTGTTTGTGTAAGAGTGCTAAAATGTATGGATTATACATTGACTAGTAAAAAGTTCAGAAGACTGTAAAATTTTTTTTAAACAATTTTAAGCAAAAATAAAAAAAGCGTGTCGTAGCCAATACATTAAACAACATGTTTGCAAAGTTTTAACTATTTTAGTCAAGAATTGTTTGTGTAAGAGTGCTAAAACGTATGGATTATACATTGACGAAAGCAAGCATAGGTGTTTTTTAATGTAAAAAGTTCAGAAGACTGTAAAATTTTTTCTAATCAATTTTAAGCAAAAATAAAAAAAGCGTGTCGTAGCCAATACATTAAACAACATGTTTGCAAAGTTTTAACTGTTTTAGTCAAGAATTGTTTGTGTAAGAGTGCTAAAAGTTATGGATTATACATTGACTAGTAAAAAGTTCAGAAGACTGTAAAATTTTTTTTAAACAAGTTTAAGCAAAAATAAAAAAAGCGTGTCGAAGCCAATACATTAAACAACATGTTTAGCAAAGTTTTAACTGTTTTAGTCAAGAATTGTTTGTGTAAGAGTGCTAAAACGTATGGATTATACATTGACTAGTAAAAAGTTCAGAAGACTGTAAAATTTTTTCTAAACAATTTTAAGCAAAAATAAAAAAAGCGTGTCGTAGCCAATACATTAAACAACATGTTTGCAAAGTTTTAACTGTTTTAGTCAAGAATTGTTTGTGTAAGAGTGCTAAAACGTATGGATTATACATTGACGAAAGCAAGCATAGGTGTTTTTTAATGTAAAAAGTTCAGAAGGCTGTAAAATTTTTTCTAATCAATTTTAAGCAAAAATAAAAAAAGCGTGTCTTAGCCAATACATTAAACAACATGTTTGCAAAGTTTTAACTGTTTTAGTCAAGAATTGTTTGTGTAAGAGTGCTAAAACGTATGGATTATACATTGACGAAAGCAAGCATAGGTGTTTTTTAATGTAAAAAGTTCAGAAGACTGTAAAATTTTTTCTAAAAAATTTTAAGCAAAAATAAAAAAAGCGTGTCGTAGCCAATACATTAAACAACATGTTTGCAAAGTTTTAACTGTTTTAGTCAAGAATTGTTTGTGTAAGAGTGCTAAAATGTATGGATTATACACTGACGAAAGCAAGCATAGGTGTTTTTTAATGTAAAAAGTTCAGAAGACTGTAAAATTTTTTCTAATCAATTTTAAGCAAAAATAAAAAAGCGTGTCGTAGCCAATACATTAAACAACATGTTTGCAAAGTTTTAACTGTTTTAGTCAAGAATTGTTTGTGTAAGAGTGCTAAAAGTTCTGGATTATACATTGACTAGTAAAAAGTTCAGAAGACTGTAAAATTTTTTTTAAACAATTTTAAGCAAAAATAAAAAAAGCGTGTCGAAGCCAATACATTAAACAACATGTTTGCAAAGTTTTAACTGTTTTAGTCAAGAATTGTTTGTGTAAGAGTGCTAAAACGTATGGATTATACATTGACTAGTAAAAAGTTCAGAAGACTGTAAAATTTTTTCTAAACAATTTTAAGCAAAAATAAAAAAAGCGTGTCGTAGCCAATACATTAAACAACATGTTTGCAAAGTTTTAACTGTTTTAGTCAAGAATTGTTTGTGTAAGAGTGCTAAAACGTATGGATTATACATTGACGAAAGCAAGCATAGGTATTTTTAATGTAAAAAGTTCAGAAGACTGTAAATTTTTTTCTAAACAATTTTAAGCAAAAATAAAAAAAGCGTGTCGTAGCCAATACATTAAACAACATGTTTGCAAAGTTTTAACTGTTTTAGTCAAGAATTGTTTGTGTAAGAGTGCTAAAACGTATGGATTATACATTGACGAAAGCAAGCATAGGTGTTTTTTAATGTAAAAAGTTCAGAAGACTGTAAAATTTTTTCTAAAAAATTTTAAGCAAAAATAAAAAAATCATGTCGTAGCCAATACATTAAACAACATATTTGCAAAGTTTTAACTGTTTTAGTCAAGAATTGTTTGTGTAAGAGTGCTAAAATGTATGGATTATACATTGACTAGTAAAAAGTTCAGAAGACTGTAAAATTTTTTTTAAACAATTTTAAGCAAAAATAAAAAAAGCGTGTCGTAGCCAATACATTAAACAACATGTTTGCAAAGTTTTAACTGTTTTAGTCAAGAATTGTTTGTGTAAGAGTGCTAAAACGTATGGATTATACATTGACGAAAGCAAGCATAGGTGTTTTTTAATGTTAAAAGTTCAGAAGGCTGTAAAATTTTTTCTAATCAATTTTAAGCAAAAATAAAAAAAGCAGGTCGTAGCCAATACATTAAACAACATGTTTGCAAAGTTTTAACTGTTTTAGTCAAGAATTGTTTGTGTAAGAGTGCTAAAACGTATGGATTATACATTGACGAAAGCAAGCATAGGTGTTTTTTAATGTAAAAAGTTCAGAAGGCTGTAAAATTTTTTCTAATCAATTTTAAGCAAAAATAAAAAAAGCGTGTCGTAGCCAATACATTAAACAACATGTTTGCAAAGTTTTAACTGTTTTAGTCAAGAATTGTTTGTGTAAGAGTGCTAAAACGTATGGATTATACATTGACTAGTAAAAAGTTTAGAAGACTGTAAAATTTTTTCTAAACAATTTTAAGCAAAAATAAAAAAAGCGTGACGTAGCCAATACATTAAACAATATGTTTGCAAAGTTTTAACTGTTTTAGTCAAGAATTGTTTGTGTAAGAGTGCTAAAACGTATGGATTATACATTGACGAAAGCAAGCATAGGTGTTTTTTAATGTAAAAAGTTCAGAAGGCTGTAAAATTTTTTCTAATCAAATTTAAGCAAAAATAAAAAAAGCGTGTCGTAGCCAATACATTAAACAACATGTTTGCAAAGTTTTAACTGTTTTAGTCAAGAATTGTTTGTGTAAGAGTGCTAAAACGTATGGATTATACATTGACTAGTAAAAAGTCAGAAGACTGTAAAATTTTTTTTAAACAATTTTAAGCAAAAATAAAAAAAGCGTGTCGTAGCCAATACATTAAACAACATGTTTGCAAAGTTTTAACTGTTTTAGTCAAGAATTGTTTGTGTAAGAGTGCTAAAAGTTATGGATTATACATTGACTAGTAAAAAGTTCAGAAGACTGTAAAATTTTTTTTAAACAATTTTAAGCAAAAATAAAAAAAGCGTGTCGAAGCCAATACATTAAACAACATGTTTAGCAAAGTTTTAACTGTTTTAGTCAAGAATTGTTTGTGTAAGAGTGCTAAAACGTATGGATTATACATTGACTAGTAAAAAGTTCAGAAGACTGTAAAATTTTTTCTAAACAATTTTAAGCAAAAATAAAAAAAGTGTGTCGTAGCCAATACATTAAACAACATGTTTGCAAAGTTTTAACTGTTTTAGTCAAGAATTGTTTGTGTAAGAGTGCTAAAACGTATGGATTATACATTGACGAAAGCAAGCATAGGTGTTTTTTAATGTAAAAAGTTCAGAAGGCTGTAAAATTTTTTCTAAACAATTTTAAGCAAAAATAAAAAAAGCGTGTCTTAGCCAATACATTAAACAACATGTTTGCAAAGTTTTAACTGTTTTAGTCAAGAATTGTTTGTGTAAGAGTGCTAAAACGTATGGATTATACATTGACGAAAGCAAGCATAGGTGTTTTTTAATGTAAAAAGTTCAGAAGACTGTAAAATTTTTTCTAAAAAATTTTAAGCAAAAATAAAAAAAGCGTGTCGTAGCCAATACATTAAACAATATATTTGCAAAGTTTTAACTGTTTTAGTCAAGAATTGTTTGTGTAAGAGTGCTAAAATGTATGGATTATACACTGACGAAAGCAAGCATAGGTGTTTTTTAATGTAAAAAGTTCAGAAGGCTGTAAAATTTTTTCTAATCAATTTTAAGCAAAAATAAAAAAAGCGTGTCGTAGCCAATACATTAAACAACATGTTTGCAAAGTTTTAACTGTTTTAGTCAAGAATTGTTTGTGTAAGAGTGCTAAAAGTTATGGATTATACATTGACGAAAGCAAGCATAGGTGTTTTTTAATGTAAAAAGTTCAGAAGACTGTAAAATTTTTTCTAATCAATTTTAAGCAAAAATAAAAAAAGCGTGTCGTAGCCAATACATTAAACAACATGTTTGCAAAGTTTTAACTGTTTTAGTCAAGAATTGTTTGTGTAAGAGTGCTAAAAGTTATGGATTATACATTGACTAGTAAAAAGTTCAGAAGACTGTAAAATTTTTTTTTAACAATTTTAAGCAAAAATAAAAAAAGTGTGTCGAAGCCAATACATTAAACAACATGTTTGCAAAGTTTTAACTGTTTTAGTCAAGAATTGTTTGTGTAAGAGTGCTAAAACGTATGGATTATACATTGACTAGTAAAAAGTTCAGAAGACTGTAAAATTTTTTCTAAACAATTTTAAGCAAAAATAAAAAAAAGCGTGTCGTAGCCAATACATTAAACAACATGTTTGCAAAGTTTTAACTGTTTTAGTCAAGAATTGTTTGTGTAAGAGTGCTAAAACGTATGGATTATACATTGACGAAAGCAAGCATAGGTATTTTTAATGTAAAAAGTTCAGAAGACTGTAAATTTTTTTCTAAACAATTTTAAGCAAAAATAAAAAAAGCGTGTCGTAGCCAATACATTAAACAACATGTTTGCAAAGTTTTAACTGTTTTAGTCAAGAATTGTTTGTGTAAGAGTGCTAAAACGTATGGATTATACATTGACGAAAGCAAGCATAGGTGTTTTTTAATGTAAAAAGTTCAGAAGGCTGTAAAATTTTTTCTAATCAATTTTAAGCAAAAATAAAAAAAGCGTGTCGTAGCCAATACATTAAACAACATGTTTGCAAAGTTTTAACTGTTTTAGTCAAGAATTGTTTGTGTAAGAGTGCTAAAACGTATGGATTATACATTGACGAAAGCAAGCATAGGTGTTTTTTAATGTAAAAAGTTCAGAAGACTGTAAAATTTTTTCTAATCAATTTTAAGCAAAAATAAAAAAAGCGTGTCGTAGCCAATACATTAAACAACCTGTTTGCAAAGTTTTAACTGTTTTAGTCAAGAATTGTTTGTGTAAGAGTGCTAAAAGTTATGGATTATACATTGACTAGTAAAAAGTTCAGAAGACTGTGAAATTTTTTTTAAACAATTTTAAGCAAAAATAAAAAAAGCGTGTCGAAGCCAATACATTAAACAACATGTTTGCAAAGTTTTAACTGTTTTAGTCAAGAATTGTTTGTGTAAGAGTGCTAAAACGTATGGATTATACATTGACTAGTAAAAAGTTCAGAAGACTGTAAAATTTTTTCTAAACAATTTTAAGCAAAAATAAAAAAAGCGTGTCGTAGCCAATACATTAAACAACATGTTTGCAAAGTTTTAACTGTTTTAGTCAAGAATTGTTTGTGTAAGAGTGCTAAAACGTATGGATTATACATTGACGAAAGCAAGCATAGGTGTTTTTTAATGTAAAAAGTTCAGAAGGCTGTAAAATTTTTTCTAATCAATTTTAAGCAAAAATAAAAAAAGCGTGTCTTAGCCAATACATTAAACAACATGTTTGCAAAGTTTTAACTGTTTTAGTCAAGAATTGTTTGTGTAAGAGTGCTAAAACGTATGGATTATACATTGACGAAAGCAAGCATAGGTGTTTTTTAATGTAAAAAGTTCAGAAGGCTGTAAAATTTTTTCTAATCAATTTAAAGCAAAAATAAAAAAAGCGTGTCGTAGCCAATACATTAAACAACATGTTTGCAAAGTTTTAACTGTTTTAGTCAAGAATTGTTTGTGTAAGAGTGCTAAAACGTATGGATTATACATTGACTAGTAAAAAGTTCAGAAGACTGTAAAATTTTTTCTAAACAATTTTAAGCAAAAATAAAAAAAGCGTGTCTTAGCCAATACATTAAACAACATGTTTGCAAAGTTTTAACTGTTTTAGTCAAGAATTGTTTGTGTAAGAGTGCTAAAACGTATGGATTATACATTGACGAAAGCAAGCATAGGTGTTTTTTAATGTAAAAAGTTCAGAAGGCTGTAAAATTTTTTCTAATCAATTTTAAGCAAAAATAAAAAAAGCAGGTCGTAGTTAATACATTAAACAACATGTTTGCAAAGTTTTAACTGTTTTAGTCAAGAATTGTTTGTGTAAGAGTGCTAAAACGTATGGATTATACATTGACGAAAGCAAGCATAGGTGTTTTTTAATGTAAAAAGTTCAGAAGACTGTAAAATTTTTTTTAAACAATTTTAAGCAAAAATAAAAAAAGCGTGTCGTAGCCAATACATTAAACAACATGTTTGCAAAGTTTTAACTGTTTTAGTCAAGAATTGTTTGTGTAAGAGTGCTAAAACGTATGGATTATACATTGACTAGTAAAAAGTTCAGAAGACTGTAAAATTTTTTCTAAACAATTTTATGCAAAAATAAAAAAAGCGTGTCGTAGCCAATACATTAAACAACATGTTTGCAAAGTTTAAACTGTTTTAGTCAAGAATTGTTTGTGTAAGAGTGCTAAAATGTATGGATTATACATTGACGAAAGCAAGCATAGGTGTTTTTTAATGTAAAAAGTTCAGAAGGCTGTAAAATTTTTTCTAATCAATTTTAAGCAAAAATAAAAAAAGCGTGTCGTAGCCAATACATTAAACAACATGTTTGCAAAGTTTTAACTGTTTTAGTCAAGAATTGTTTGTGTAAGAGTGCTAAAACATATGGATTATACATTGACGAAAGCAAGCATAGGTGTTTTTTAATGTAAAAAGTTCAGAAGACTGTAAAATTTTTTCTAATCAATTTTAAGCAAAAATAAAAAAAGCGTGTCGTAGCCAATACATTAAACAACATGTTTGCAAAGTTTTAACTGTTTTAGTCAAGAATTGTTTGTGTAAGAGTGCTAAAAGTTATGGATTATACATTGACTAGTAAAAAGTTCAGAAGACTGTAAAATTTTTTTTAAACAATTTTAAGCAAAAATAAAAAAAGCGTGTCGAAGCCAATACATTAAACAACATGTTTAGCAAAGTTTTAACTGTTTTAGTCAAGAATTGTTTGTGTAAGAGTGCTAAAACGTATGGATTATACATTGACTAGTAAAAAGTTCAGAAGACTGTAAAATTTTTTCTAAACAATTTTAAGCAAAAATAAAAAAAGCGTGTCGTAGCCAATACATTAAACAACATGTTTGCAAAGTTTTAACTGTTTTAGTCAAGAATTGTTTGTGTAAGAGTGCTAAAACGTATGGATTATACATTGACGAAAGCAAGCATAGGTGTTTTTTAATGTAAAAAGTTCAGAAGACTGTAAAATTTTTTCTAAAAAATTTTAAGCAAAAATAAAAAAAGCGTGTCGTAGCCAATACATTAAACAATATATTTGCAAAGTTTTAACTGTTTTAGTCAAGAATTGTTTGTGTAAGAGTGCTAAAATGTATGGATTATACACTGACGAAAGCAAGCATAGGTGTTTTTTAATGTAAAAAGTTCAGAAGGCTGTAAAATTTTTTCTAATCAATTTTAAGCAAAAATAAAAAAAGCGTGTCGTAGCCAATACATTAAACAACATGTTTGCAAAGTTTTAACTGTTTTAGTCAAGAATTGTTTGTGTAAGAGTGCTAAAACGTATGGATTATACATTGACGAAAGCAAGCATAGGTGTTTTTTAATGTAAAAAGTTCAGAAGACTGTAAAATTTTTTCTAATCAATTTTAAGCAAAAATAAAAAAAGCGTGTCGTAGCCAATACATTAAACAACATGTTTGCAAAGTTTTAACTGTTTTAGTCAAGAATTGTTTGTGTAAGAGTGCTAAAACGTATGGATTATACATTGACTAGTAAAAAGTTCAGAAGACTGTAAAATTTTTTCTAAACAATTTTAAGCAAAAATAAAAAAAGCGTGTCGTAGCCAATACATTAAACAACATGTTTGCAAAGTTTTAACTGTTTTAGTCAAGAATTGTTTGTGTAAGAGTGCTAAAACGTATGGATTATACATTGACGAAAGCAAGCATAGGTATTTTTAATGTAAAAAGTTCAGAAGACTGTAAATTTTTTTCTAAACAATTTTAAGCAAAAATAAAAAAAGCGTGTCGTAGCCAATACATTAAACAACATGTTTGCAAAGTTTTAACTGTTTTAGTCAAGAATTGTTTGTGTAAAAGTGCTAAAACGTATGGATTATACATTGACGAAAGCAAGCATAGGTGTTTTTTAATGTAAAAAGTTCAGAAGACTGTAAAATTTTTTCTAATCAATTTTAAGCAAAAATAAAAAAAACATGTCGTAGCCAATACATTAAACAACATATTTGCAAAGTTTTAACTGTTTTAGTCAAGAATTGTTTGTGTAAGAGTGCTAAAATGTATGGATTATACATTGACTAGTAAAAAGTTCAGAAGACTGTAAAGTTTTTTTTAAACAATTTTAAGCAAAAATAAAAAAAGCGTGTCGTAGCCAATACATTAAACAACATGTTTGCAAAGTTTTAACTGTTTTAGTCAAGAATTGTTTGTGTAAGAGTGCTAAAACGTATGGATTATACATTGACGAAAGCAAGCATAGGTGTTTTTTAATGTAAAAAGTTCAGAAGGCTGTAAAATTTTTTCTAATCAATTTTAAGCAAAAATAAAAAAAGCGTGTCGTAGCCAATACATTAAACAACATGTTTGCAAAGTTTTAACTGTTTTAGTCAAGAATTGTTTGTGTAAGAGTGCTAAAACGTATGGATTATACATTGACGAAAGCAAGCATAGGTGTTTTTTAATGTAAAAAGTTCAGAAAACTGTAAAATTTTTTCTAATCAATTTTAAGCAAAAATAAAAAAAGTGTGTCGTAGCCAATACATTAAACAACATGTTTGCAAAGTTTTAACTGTTTTAGTCAAGAATTGTTTGTGTAAGAGTGCTAAAAGTTATGGATTATACATTGACTAGTAAAAAGTTCAGAAGACTGTAAAATTTTTTTAAACAATTTTAAGAAAAAATAAAAAAAGCGTGTCGAAGCCAATACATTAAACAACATGTTTAGCAAAGTTTTAACTGTTTTAGTCAAGAATTGTTTGTGTAAGAGTGCTAAAACGTATGGATTATACATTGACTAGTAAAAAGTTCAGAAGACTGTAAAATTTTTTCTAAACAATTTTAAGCAAAAATAAAAAAAGCGTGTCGTAGCCAATACATTAAACAACATGTTTGCAAAGTTTTAACTGTTTTAGTCAAGAATTGTTTGTGTAAGAGTGCTAAAACGTATGGATTATACATTGACGAAAGCAAGCATAGGTGTTTTTTAATGTAAAAAGTTCAGAAGGCTGTAAAATTTTTTCTAATCAATTTTAAGCAAAAATAAAAAAAGCGTGTCTTAGCCAATACATTAAACAACATGTTTGCAAAGTTTTAACTGTTTTAGTCAAGAATTGTTTGTGTAAGAGTGCTAAAACGTATGGATTATACATTGACGAAAGCAAGCATAGGTGTTTTTTAATGTAAAAAGTTCAGAAGACTGTAAAATTTTTTCTAAAAAATTTTAAGCAAAAATAAAATAAGCGTGTCGTAGCCAATACATTAAACAATATATTTGCAAAGTTTTAACTGTTTTAGTCAAGAATTGTTTGTGTAAGAGTGCTAAAATGTATGGATTATACACTGACGAAAGCAAGCATAGGTGTTTTTTAATGTAAAAAGTTCAGAAGGCTGTAAAATTTTTTCTAATCAATTTTAAGCAAAAATAAAAAAAGCGTGTCGTAGCCAATACATTAAACAACATGTTTGCAAAGTTTTAACTGTTTTAGTCAAGAATTGTTTGTGTAAGAGTGCTAAAACGTATGGATTATACATTGACGAAAGCAAGCATAGGTGTTTTTTAATGTAAAAAGTTCAGAAGACTGTAAAAATTTTTCTAATCAATTTTAAGCAAAAATAAAAAAAGCGTGTCGTAGCCAATACATTAAACAACATGTTTGCAAAGTTTTAACTGTTTTAGTCAAGAATTGTTTGTGTAAGAGTGCTAAAAGTTATGGATTATACATTGACTAGTAAAAAGTTCAGAAGACTGTAAAATTTTTTTTAAACAATTTTAAGCAAAAATAAAAAAAGCGTGTCGAAGCCAATACATTAAACAACATGTTTGCAAAGTTTTAACTGTTTTAGTCAAGAATTGTTTGTGTAAGAGTGCTAAAACGTATGGATTATACATTGACTAGTAAAAGTTCAGAAGACTGTAAAATTTTTTCTAAACAATTTTAAGCAAAAATAAAAAAAGCGTGTCGTAGCCAATACATTAAACAACATGTTTGCAAAGTTTTAACTGTTTTAGTCAAGAATTGTTTGTGTAAGAGTGCTAAAACGTATGGATTATACATTGACGAAAGCAAGCATAGGTATTTTTAATGTAAAAAGTTCAGAAGACTGTAAATTTTTTTCTAAACAATTTTAAGCAAAAATAAAAAAAGCGTGTCGTAGCCAATACATTAAACAACATGTTTGCAAAGTTTTAACTGTTTTAGTCAAGAATTGTTTGTGTAAGAGTGCTAAAACGTATGGATTATACATTGACGAAAGCAAGCATAGGTGTTTTTTAATGTAAAAAGTTCAGAAGACTGTAAAATTTTTTCTAATCAATTTTAAGCAAAAATAAAAAAAGCGTGTCGTAGCCAATACATGAAACAACCTGTTTGCAAAGTTTTAACTGTTTTAGTCAAGAATTGTTTGTGTAAGAGTGCTAAAAGTTATGGATTATACATTGACTAGTAAAAAGTTCAGAAGACTGTAAAATTTTTTTTAAACAATTTTAAGCAAAAATAAAAAAAGCGTGTCGAAGCCAATACATTAAACAACATGTTTGCAAAGTTTTAACTGTTTTAGTCAAGAATTGTTTGTGTAAGAGTGCTAAAACGTATGGATTATACATTGACTAGTAAAAAGTTCATAAGACTGTAAAATTTTTTCTAAACAATTTTAAGCAAAAATAAAAAAAGCGTGTCGTAGCCAATACATTAAACAACATGTTTGCAAAGTTTTAACTGTTTTAGTCAAGAATTGTTTGTGTAAGAGTGCTAAAACGTATGGATTAAACATTGACGAAAGCAAGCATAGGTGTTTTTTAATGTAAAAAGTTCAGAAGACTGTAAAATTTTTTCTAAACAATTTTAAGCAAAAATAAAAAAAGCGTGTCTTAGCCAATACATTAAACAACATGTTTGCAAAGTTTTAACTGTTTTAGTCAAGAATTGTTTGTGTAAGAGTGCTAAAACGTATGGATTATACATTGACGAAAGCAAGCATAGGTGTTTTTTAATGTAAAAAGTTCAGAAGGCTGTAAAATTTTTTCTAATCAATTTTAAGCAAAAATAAAAAAAGCGTGTCTTAGCCAATACATTAAACAACATGTTTGCAAAGTTTTAACTGTTTTAGTCAAGAATTGTTTGTGTAAGAGTGCTAAAACGTATGGATTATACATTGACGAAAGCAAGCATAGATGTTTTTTAATGTAAAAAGTTCAGAAGGCTGTAAAATTTTTTCTAATCAATTTAAAGCAAAAATAAAAAAAGCGTGTCGTAGCCAATACATTAAACAACATGTTTGCAAAGTTTTAACTGTTTTAGTCAAGAATTGTTTGTGTAAGAGTGCTAAAACGTATGGATTATACATTGACTAGTAAAAAGTTCAGAAGACTGTAAAATTTTTTCTAAACAATTTTAAGCAAAAATAAAAAAAGCGTGTCGTAGCCAATACATTAAACAACATGTTTGCAAAGTTTTAACTGTTTTAGTCAAGAATTGTTTGTGTAAGAGTGCTAAAACGTATGGATTATACATTGACGAAAGCAAGCATAGGTGTTTTTTAATGTAAAAAGTTCAGAAGGCTGTAAAATTTTTTCTAATCAATTTTAAGCAAAAATAAAAAAAGCAGGTCGTAGTTAATACATTAAACAACATGTTTGCAAAGTTTTAACTGTTTTAGTCAAGAATTGTTTGTGTAAGAGTGCTAAAACGTATGGATTATACATTGACGAAAGCAAGCATAGGTGTTTTTTAATGTAAAAAGTTCAGAAGACTGTAAAATTTTTTTTAAACAATTTTAAGCAAAAATAAAAAAAGCGTGTCGTAGCCAATACATTAAACAACATGTTTGCAAAGTTTTAACTGTTTTAGTCAAGAATTGTTTGTGTAAGAGTGCTAAAACGTATGGATTATACATTGACTAGTAAAAAGTTCAGAAGACTGTAAAATTTTTTCTAAACAATTTTATGCAAAAATAAAAAAAGCGTGTCGTAGCCAATACATTAAACAACATGTTTGCAAAGTTTAAACTGTTTTAGTCAAGAATTGTTTGTGTAAGAGTGCTAAAACGTATGGATTATACATTGACGAAAGCAAGCATAGGTGTTTTTTAATGTAAAAAGTTCAGAAGGCTGTAAAATTTTTTCTAATCAATTTTAAGCAAAAATAAAAAAAGCGTGTCGTAGCCAATACATTAAACAACATGTTTGCAAAGTTTTAACTGTTTTAGTCAAGAATTGTTTGTGTAAGAGTGCTAAAACATATGGATTATACATTGACGAAAGCAAGCATAGGTGTTTTTTATTGTAAAAAGTTCAGAAGACTGTAAAATTTTTTCTAATCAATTTTAAGCAAAAATAAAAAAAGCGTGTCGTAGCCAATACATTAAACAACATGTTTGCAAAGTTTTAACTGTTTTAGTCTAGAATTGTTTGTGTAAGAGTGCTAAAAGTTATGGATTATACATTGACTAGTAAAAAGTTCAGCAGACTGTAAAATTTTTTTTAAACAATTTTAAGCAAAAATAAAAAAAGCGTGTCGAAGCCAATACATTAAACAACATGTTTAGCAAAGTTTTAACTGTTTTAGTCAAGAATTGTTTGTGTAAGAGTGCTAAAACGTATGGATTATACATTGACTAGTAAAAAGTTCAGAAGACTGTAAAATTTTTTCTAAACAATTTTAAGCAAAAATAAAAAAAGCGTGTCGTAGCCAATACATTAAACAACATGTTTGCAAAGTTTTAACTGTTTTAGTCAAGAATTGTTTGTGTAAGAGTGCTAAAACGTATGGATTATACATTGACGAAAGCAAGCATAGGTGTTTTTTAATGTAAAAAGTTCAGAAGGCTGTAAAATTTTTTCTAATCAATTTTAAGCAAAAATAAAAAAAGCGTGTCTTAGCCAATACATTAAACAACATGTTTGCAAAGTTTTAACTGTTTTAGTCAAGAATTGTTTGTGTAAGAGTGCTAAAAGTTATGGATTATACATTGACTAGTAAAAAGTTCAGAAGACTGTAAAATTTTTTTTAAACAATTTTAAGCAAAAATAAAAAAAGCGTGTCGAAGCCAATACATTAAACAACATGTTTGCAAAGTTTTAACTGTTTTAGTCAAGAATTGTTTGTGTAAGAGTGCTAAAACGTATGGATTATACATTGACTAGTAAAAAGTTCAGAAGACTGTAAAATTTTTTCTAAACAATTTTAAGCAAAAATAAAAAAAGCGTGTCGTAGCCAATACATTAAACAACATGTTTGCAAAGTTTTAACTGTTTTAGTCAAGAATTGTTTGTGTAAGAGTGCTAAAACGTATGGATTATACATTGACGAAAGTAAGCATAGGTATTTTTAATGTAAAAAGTTCAGAAGACTGTAAATTTTTTTCTAAACAATTTTAAGCAAAAATAAAAAAAGCGTGTCGTAGCCAATACATTAAACAACATGTTTGCAAAGTTTTAACTGTTTTAGTCAAGAATTGTTTGTGTAAGAGTGCTAAAACGTATGGATTATACATTGACGAAAGCAAGCATAGGTGTTTTTTAATGTAAAAAGTTCAGAAGACTGTAAAATTTTTTCTAATCAATTTTAAGCAAAAATAAAAAAAGGTGTCGTAGCCAATACATTAAACAACATATTTGCAAAGTTTTAACTGTTTTAGTCAAGAATTGTTTGTGTAAGAGTGCTAAAATGTATGGATTATACATTGACTAGTAAAAAGTTCAGAAGACTGTAAAGTTTTTTTTAAACAATTTTAAGCAAAAATAAAAAAAGCGTGTCGTAGCCAATACATTAAACAACATGTTTGCAAAGTTTTAACTGTTTTAGTCAAGAATTGTTTGTGTAAGAGTGCTAAAACGTATGGATTATACATTGACGAAAGCAAGCATAGGTGTTTTTTAATGTAAAAAGTTCAGAAGGCTGTAAAATTTTTTCTAATCAATTTTAAGCAAAAATAAAAAAAAGCGTGTCGTAGCCAATACATTAAACAACATGTTTGCAAAGTTTTAACTGTTTTAGTCAAGAATTGTTTGTGTAAGAGTGCTAAAACGTATGGATTATACATTGACGAAAGCAAGCATAGGTGTTTTTTAATGTAAAAAGTTCAGAAAACTGTAAAATTTTTTCTAATCAATTTTAAGCAAAAATAAAAAAAGCGTGTCGTAGCCAATACATTAAACAACATGTTTGCAAAGTTTTAACTGTTTTAGTCAAGAATTGTTTGTGTAAGAGTGCTAAAAGTTATGGATTATACATTGACTAGTAAAAAGTTCAGAAGACTGTAAAATTTTTTTTAAACAATTTTAAGCAAAAATAAAAAAAGCGTGTCGAAGCCAATACATTAAACAACATGTTTAGCAAAGTTTTAACTGTTTTAGTCAAGAATTGTTTGTGTAAGAGTGCTAAAACGTATGGATTATACATTGACTAGTAAAAAGTTCAGAAGACTGTAAAATTTTTACTAAACAATTTTAAGCAAAAATAAAAAAAGCGTGTCGTAGCCAATACATTAAACAACATGTTTGCAAAGTTTTAACTGTTTTAGTCAAGAATTGTTTGTGTAAGAGTGCTAAAACGTATGGATTATACATTGACGAAAGCAAGCATAGGTGTTTTTTAATGTAAAAAGTTCAGAAGGCTGTAAAATTTTTTCTAATCAATTTTAAGCAAAAATAAAAAAAGCGTGTCTTAGCCAATACATTAAACAACATGTTTGCAAAGTTTTAACTGTTTTAGTCAAGAATTGTTTGTGTAAGAGTGCTAAAACGTATGGATTATACATTGACGAAAGCAAGCATAGGTGTTTTTTAATGTAAAAAGTTCAGAAGACTGTAAAATTTTTTCTAAAAAATATTAAGCAAAAATTAAATAAGCGTGTCGTAGCCAATACATTAAACAATATATTTGCAAAGTTTTAACTGTTTTAGTCAAGAATTGTTTGTGTAAGAGTGCTAAAATGTATGGATTATACACTGACGAAAGCAAGCATAGGTGTTTTTTAATGTAAAAAGTTCAGAAGGCTGTAAAATTTTTTCTAATCAATTTTAAGCAAAAATAAAAAAAGCGTGTCGTAGCCAATACATTAAACAACATGTTTGCAAAGTTTTAACTGTTTTAGTCAAGAATTGTTTGTGTAAGAGTGCTAAAACGTATGGATTATACATTGACGAAAGCAAGCATAGGTATTTTTAATGTAAAAAGTTCAGAAGACTGTAAATTTTTTTCTAAACAATTTTAAGCAAAAATAAAAAAGCGTGTCGTAGCCAATACATTAAACAACATGTTTGCAAAGTTTTAACTGTTTTAGTCAAGAATTGTTTGTGTAAGAGTGCTAAAACGTATGGATTATACATTGACGAAAGCAAGCATAGGTGTTTTTTAATGTAAAAAGTTCAGAAGACTGTAAAATTTTTTCTAATCAATTTTAAGCAAAAATAAAAAAAACGTGTCGTAGCCAATACATTAAACAACATATTTGCAAAGTTTTAACTGTTTTAGTCAAGAATTGTTTGTGTAAGAGTGCTAAAATGTATGGATTATACATTGACTAGAAAAAAGTTCAGAAGACTGTAAATTTTTTTTTAAACAATTTTAAGCAAAAATAAAAAAAGCGTGTCGTAGCCAATACATTAAACAACATGTTTGCAAAGTTTTAACTGTTTTAGTCAAGAATTGTTTGTGTAAGAGTGTTAAAACGTATGGATTATACATTGACGAAAGCAAGCATAGGTGTTTTTTAATGTTAAAAGTTCAGAAGGCTGTAAAATTTTTTCTAATCAATTTTAGGCAAAAATAAAAAAAGCGTGTCGTAGCCAATACATTAAACAACATGTTTGCAAAGTTTTAACTGTTTTAGTCAAGAATTGTTTGTGTAAGAGTGCTAAAACGTATGGATTATACATTGACGAAAGCAAGCATAGGTGTTTTTTAATGTAAAAAGTTCAGAAGGCTGTAAAATTTTTTCTAATCAATTTTAAGCAAAAATAAAAAAAGCGTGTCGTAGCCAATACATTAAACAACATGTTTGCAAAGTTTTAACTGTTTTAGTCAAGAATTGTTTGTGTAAGAGTGCTAAAACGTATGGATTATACATTGACTAGTAAAAAGTTTAGAAGACTGTAAAATTTTTTCTAAACAATTTTAAGCAAAAATAAAAAAAGCGTGACGTAGCCAATACATTAAACAACATGTTTGCAAAGTTTTAACTGTTTTAGTCAAGAATTGTTTGTGTAAGAGTGCTAAAACGTATGGATTATACATTGACGAAAGCAAGCATAGGTGTTTTTTAATGTAAAAAGTTCAGAAGGCTGTAAAATTTTTTCTAATCAATTTTAAGCAAAAATAAAAAAAGCGTGTCGTAGCCAATACATTAAACAACATGTTTGCAAAGTTTTAACTGTTTTAGTCAAGATTTGTTTGTGTAAGAGTGCTAAAACGTATGGATTATACATTGACTAGTAAAAAGTTTAGAAGACTGTAAAATTTTTTCTAAACAATTTTAAGCAAAAATAAAAAAAGCGTGTCGTAGCCAATACATTAAACAACATGTTTGCAAAGTTTTAACTGTTTTAGTCAAGAATTGTTTGTGTAAGAGTGCTAAAAGTTATGGATTATACATTGACTAGTAAAAAGTTCAGAAGACTGTAAAATTTTTTTTAAACAATTTTAAGCAAAAATAAAAAAAGCGTGTCGTAGCCAATACATTAAACAACATGTTTGCAAAGTTTTAACTGTTTTAGTCAAGAATTGTTTGTGTAAGAGTGCTAAAACGTATGGATTATACATTGACGAAAGCAAGCATAGGTGTTTTTTAATGTAAAAAGTTCAGAAGACTGTAAAATTTTTTCTAATCAATTTTAAGCAAAAATAAAAAAAGCGTGTCGTAGCTAATACATTAAACAACATATTTGCAAAGTTTTAACTGTTTTAGTCAAGAATTGTTTGTGTAAGAGTGCTAAAACGTATGGATTATACATTGACTAGTAAAAAGTTCAGAAGACTGTAAAATTTTTTTTTAAACAATTTTAAGCAAAAATAAAAAAAGTGTGTCGTAGCCAATACATTAAACAATATATTTGCAAAGTTTTAACTGTTTTAGTCAAGAATTGTTTGTGTAAGAGTGCTAAAATGTATGGATTATACACTGACGAAAGCAAGCATAGGTGTTTTTTAATGTAAAAAGTTCAGAAGGCTGTAAAATTTTTTCTAATCAATTTTAAGCAAAAATAAAAAAAGCGTGTCGTAGCCAATACATTAAACAACATGTTTGCAAAGTTTTAACTGTTTTAGTCAAGAATTGTTTGTGTAAGAGTGCTAAAACGTATGGATTATACATTGACGAAAGCAAGCATAGGTATTTTTAATGTAAAAAGTTCAGAAGACTGTAAATTTTTTTCTAAACAATTTTAAGCAAAAATAAAAAAAGCGTGTCGTAGCCAATACATTAAACAACATGTTTGCAAAGTTTTAACTGTTTTAGTCAAGAATTGTTTGTGTAAGAGTGCTAAAACGTATGGATTATACATTGACGAAAGCAAGCATAGGTGTTTTTTAATGTAAAAAGTTCAGAAGACTGTAAAATTTTTTCTAATCAATTTTAAGCAAAAATAAAAAAAACGTGTCGTAGCCAATACATTAAACAACATATTTGCAAAGTTTTAACTGTTTTAGTCAAGAATTGTTTGTGTAAGAGTGCTAAAATGTATGGATTATACATTGACTAGTAAAAAGTTCAGAAGACTGTAAATTTTTTTTTAAACAATTTTAAGCAAAAATAAAAAAAGCGTGTCGTAGCCAATACATTAAACAACATGTTTGCAAAGTTTTAACTGTTTTAGTCAAGAATTGTTTGTGTAAGAGTGCTAAAACGTATGGATTATACATTGACGAAAGCAAGCATAGGTGTTTTTTAATGTTAAAAGTTCAGAAGGCTGTAAAATTTTTTCTAATCAATTTTAGGCAAAAATAAAAAAAGCGTGTCGTAGCCAATACATTAAACAACATGTTTGCAAAGTTTTAACTGTTTTAGTCAAGAATTGTTTGTGTAAGAGTGCTAAAACGTATGGATTATACATTGACGAAAGCAAGCATAGGTGTTTTTTAATGTAAAAAGTTCAGAAGGCTGTAAAATTTTTTCTAATCAATTTTAAGCAAAAATAAAAAAAGCGTGTCGTAGCCAATACATTAAACAACATGTTTGCAAAGTTTTAACTGTTTTAGTCAAGAATTGTTTGTGTAAGAGTGCTAAAACGTATGGATTATACATTGACTAGTAAAAAGTTTAGAAGACTGTAAAATTTTTTCTAAACAATTTTAAGCAAAAATAAAAAAAGCGTGACGTAGCCAATACATTAAACAACATGTTTGCAAAGTTTTAACTGTTTTAGTCAAGAATTGTTTGTGTAAGAGTGCTAAAACGTATGGATTATACATTGACGAAAGCAAGCATAGGTGTTTTTTAATGTAAAAAGTTCAGAAGGCTGTAAAATTTTTTCTAATCAATTTTAAGCAAAAATAAAAAAAGCGTGTCGTAGCCAATACATTAAAAACATGTTTGCAAAGTTTTAACTGTTTTAGTCAAGATTTGTTTGTGTAAGAGTGCTAAAACGTATGGATTATACATTGACTAGTAAAAAGTTTAGAAGACTGTAAAATTTTTTCTAAACAATTTTAAGCAAAAATAAAAAAAGCGTGTCGTAGCCAATACATTAAACAACATGTTTGCAAAGTTTTAACTGTTTTAGTCAAGAATTGTTTGTGTAAGAGTGCTAAAAGTTATGGATTATACATTGACTAGTAAAAAGTTCAGAAGACTGTAAAATTTTTTTTAAACAATTTTAAGCAAAAATAAAAAAAGCGTGTCGTAGCCAATACATTAAACAACATGTTTGCAAAGTTTTAACTGTTTTAGTCAAGAATTGTTTGTGTAAGAGTGCTAAAACGTATGGATTATACATTGACGAAAGCAAGCATAGGTGTTTTTTAATGTAAAAAGTTCAGAAGACTGTAAAATTTTTTCTAATCAATTTTAAGCAAAAATAAAAAAAGCGTGTCGTAGCTAATACATTAAACAACATATTTGCAAAGTTTTAACTGTTTTAGTCAAGAATTGTTTGTGTAAGAGTGCTAAAACGTATGGATTATACATTGACTAGTAAAAAGTTCAGAAGACTGTAAAATTTTTTTTTAAACAATTTTAAGCAAAAATAAAAAAAGTGTGTCGTAGCCAATACATTAAACAACATGTTTGCAAAGTTTTAACTGTTTTAGTCAAGAATTGTTTGTGTAAGAGTGCTAAAACGTATGGATTATACATTGACTAGTAAAAAGTTCAGAAGACTGTAAAATTTTTTCTAAACAATTTTAAACAAAAATAAAAAAAGCGTGTCGTAGCCAATACATTAAACAACATGTTTGCAAAGTTTTAACTGTTTTAGTCAAGAATTGTTTGTGTAAGAGTGCTAAAACGTATGGATTATACATTGACGAAAGCAAGCATAGGTGTTTTTTAATGTAAAAAGTTCAGAAGACTGTAAAATTTTTTCTAAACAATTTTAAGCAAAAATAAAAAAAGCGTGTCGTAGCCATTACATTAAACAACATATTTGCAAAGTTTTAACTGTTTTAGTCAAGAATTGTTTATGTAAGAGTGCTAAAACGTATGGATTATACATTGACTAGTAAAAAGTTCAGAAGACTGTAAAATTTTTTCTAAACAATTTTAAGCAAAAATAAAAAAAGCGTGTCGTAGTAAATACATTAAACAACATGTTTGCAAAGTTTCAACTGTTTTAGTCAAGAATTGTTTGTGTAAGAGTGCTAAAACGTATGGATTATACATTGACTAGTAAAAAGTTCAGAAGACTGTAAATTTTTTTTAAACAATTTTAAGCAAAAATAAAAAAGCGTGTTGTAGCCAATACATTAAACAATATGTTTGCAAAGTTTTAACTGTTTTAGTCAAGAATTGTTTGTGTAAGAGTGCTAAAACGTATGGATTAAACATTGACTAGTAAAAAGTTCAGAAGGCTGTAAAATTTTTTCTAATCAATTTTAGGCAAAAATAAAAAAAGCGTGTCGTAGCCAATACATTAAACAACATGTTTGCAAAGTTTTAACTGTTTTAGTCAAGAATTGTTTGTGTAAGAGTGCTAAAACGTATGGATTATACATTGACGAAAGCAAGCATAGGTGTTTTTTAATGTAAAAAGTTCAGAAGGCTGTAAAATTTTTTCTAATCAATTTTAAGCAAAAATAAAAAAAGCGTGTCGTAGCCAATACATTAAACAACATGTTTGCAAAGTTTTAACTGTTTTAGTCAAGAATTGTTTGTGTAATAGTTCTAAAACGTATGGATTATACATTGACTAGTAAAAAGTTTAGAAGACTGTAAAATTTTTTCTAAACAATTTTAAGCAAAAATAAAAAAAGCGTGACGTAGCCAATACATTAAACAACATGTTTGCAAAGTTTTAACTGTTTTAGTCAAGAATTGTTTGTGTAAGAGTGCTAAAACGTATGGATTATACATTGACGAAAGCAAGCATAGGTGTTTTTTAATGTAAAAAGTTCAGAAGGCTGTAAAATTTTTTCTAATCAATTTTAAGCAAAAATAAAAAAAGCGTGTCGTAGCCAATACATTAAACAACATGTTTGCAAAGTTTTAACTGTTTTAGTCAAGAATTGTTTGTGTAAGAGTGCTAAAACGTATGGATTATACATTGACTAGTAAAAAGTTTAGAAGACTGTAAAATTTTTTCTAAACAATTTTAAGCAAAAATAAAAAAAGCGTGTCGTAGCCAATACATTAAACAACATGTTTGCAAAGTTTTAACTGTTTTAGTCAAGAATTGTTTGTGTAAGAGTGCTAAAAGTTATGGATTATACATTGACTAGTAAAAAGTTCAGAAGACTGTAAAATTTTTTTTAAACAATTTTAAGCAAAAATAAAAAAAGCGTGTCGTAGCCAATACATTAAACAACATGTTTGCAAAGTTTTAACTGTTTTAGTCAAGAATTGTTTGTGTAAGAGTGCTAAAACGTATGGATTATACATTGACGAAAGCAAGCATAGGTGTTTTTTAATGTAAAAAGTTCAGAAGACTGTAAAATTTTTTCTAAACAATTTTAAGCAAAAATAAAAAAAGCGTGTCGTAGCCATTACATTAAACAACATATTTGCAAAGTTTTAACTGTTTTAGTCAAGAATTGTTTATGTAAGAGTGCTAAAACGTATGGATTATACATTGACTAGTAAAAAGTTCAGAAGACTGTAAAATTTTTTCTAAACAATTTTAAGCAAAAATAAAAAAGCGTGTCGTAGTAAATACATTAAACAACATGTTTGCAAAGTTTCAACTGTTTTAGTCAAGAATTGTTTGTGTAAGAGTGCTAAAACGTATGGATTATACATTGACTAGTAAAAAGTTCAGAAGACTGTAAATTTTTTTTAAACAATTTTAAGCAAAAATAAAAAAGCGTGTTGTAGCCAATACATTAAACAATATGTTTGCAAAGTTTTAACTGTTTTAGTCAAGAATTGTTTGTGTAAGAGTGCTAAAACGTATGGATTAAACATTGACTAGTAAAAAGTTCAGAAGGCTGTAAAATTTTTTCTAATCAATTTTAGGCAAAAAAAAAAAAAAAGTGTGTCGTACCCAATACATTAAACAACATGTTTGCAAAGTTTTAACTGTTTTAGTCAAGAATTGTTTGTGTAAGAGTGCTAAAACGTATGGATTATACATTGACGAAAGCAGGCATAGGTGTTTTTTAATGTAAAAAGTTCAGAAGGCTGTAAAATTTTTTCTAATCAATTTTAAGCAAAAATAAAAAAAGCGTGTCGTAGCCAATACATTAAACAACATGTTTGCAAAGTTTTAACTGTTTTAGTCAAGAATTGTTTGTGTAAGAGTTCTAAAACGTATGGATTATACATTGACTAGTAAAAAGTTTAGAAGACTGTAAAATTTTTTCTAAACAATTTTAAGCAAAAATAAAAAAAGCGTGACGTAGCCAATACATTAAACAACATGTTTGCAAAGTTTTAACTGTTTTAGTCAAGAATTGTTTGTGTAAGAGTGCTAAAACGTATGGATTATACATTGACGAAAGCAAGCATAGGTGTTTTTTAATGTAAAAAGTTCAGAAGGCTGTAAAATTTTTTCTAATCAATTTTAAGCAAAAATAAAAAAAGCGTGTCGTAGCCAATACATTAAACAACATGTTTGCAAAGTTTTAACTGTTTTAGTCAAGAATTGTTTGTGTAAGAGTGCTAAAACGTATGGATTATACATTGACTAGTAAAAAGTTTAGAAGACTGTAAAATTTTTTCTAAACAATTTTAAGCAAAAATAAAAAAAGCGTGTCGTAGCCAATACATTAAACAACATGTTTGCAAAGTTTTAACTGTTTTAGTCAAGAATTGTTTGTGTAAGAGTGCTAAAAGTTATGGATTATACATTGACTAGTAAAAAGTTCAGAAGACTGTAAAATTTTTTTTAAACAATTTTAAGCAAAAATAAAAAAAGCGTGTCGTAGCCAATACATTAAACAACATGTTTGCAAAGTTTTAACTGTTTTAGTCAAGAATTGTTTGTGTAAGAGTGCTAAAACATATGGATTATACATTGACGAAAGCAAGCATAGGTGTTTTTTAATGTAAAAAGTTCAGAAGACTGTAAAATTTTTTCTAAACAAATTTAAGCAAAAATAAAAAAAGCGTGTCGTAGCTAATACATTAAACAACATATTTGCAAAGTTTTAACTGTTTTAGTCAAGAATTGTTTGTGTAAGAGTGCTAAAACGTATGGATTATACATTGACTAGTAAAAAGTTCAGAAGACTGTAAAATTTTTTTTTAAACAATTTTAAACAAAAATAAAAAAAGCGTGTCGTAGCCAATACATTAAACAACATGTTTGCAAAGTTTTAACTGTTTTAGTCAAGAATTGTTTGTGTAAGAGTGCTAAAACGTATGGATTATACATTGACGAAAGCAAGCATAGGTGTTTTTTAATGTAAAAAGTTCAGAAGACTGTCAGTTTTTCTAAACAATTTTAAGCAAAAATAAAAAAAGCGTGTCGTAGCCATTACATTAAACAACATATTTGCAAAGTTTTAACTGTTTTAGTCAAGAATTGTTTATGTAAGAGTGCTAAAACGTATGGATTATACATTGACTAGTAAAAAGTTCAGAAGACTGTAAAATTTTTTCTAAACAATTTTAAGCAAAAATAAAAAAAGCGTGTCGTAGTAAATACATTAAACAACATGTTTGCAAAGTTTCAACTGTTTTAGTCAAGAATTGTTTGTTTAAGAGTGCTAAAACGTATGGATTATACATTGACTAGTAAAAAGTTCAGAAGACTGTAAATTTTTTTTAAACAATTTTAAGCAAAAATAAAAAAGCGTGTTGTAGCCAATACATTAAACAATATGTTTGCAAAGTTTTAACTGTTTTAGTCAAGAATTGTTTGTGTAAGAGTGCTAAAACGTATGGATTAAACATTGACTAGTAGAAAGTTCAGAAGACTGTAAATTTTTTTCTAAACAATTTTAAGCAAAAATAAAAAAAGCGTGTCGTAGCCAATACATTAAACAACATGTTTGCAAAGTTTTAACTGTTTTAGTCAAGAATTGTTTGTGTGAGAGTGCTAAAACGTATGGATTATACATTGACGAAAGCAAGCATAGGTGTTTTTTAATGTAAAAAGTTCAGAAGGCTGTAAAATTTTTTCTAAACAATTTTAAGCAAAAATAAAAAAAGTGTGTCGTAGCCAATACATTAAACAACATGTTTGCAAAGTTTTAACTGTTTTAGTCAAGAATTGTTTGTGTAAGAGTTCTAAAACGTATGGATTATACATTGACTAGTAAAAAGTTCAGAAGACTGTAAAATTTTTTCTAAACAATTTTAAGCAAAAATAAAAAAAGCGTGTCGTAGCCTATACATTAAACAACATGTTTGCAAAGTTTTAACTGTTTTAGTCAAGAATTGTTTGTGTAAGAGTGCTAAAACGTATGGATTATACATTGACTAGTAAAAAGTTCAGAAGACTGTAAAATTTTTTCTAAACAATTTTAAGCAAAAATAAAAAAAGCGTGTCGTAGCCAATACATTAAACAACATGTTTGCGAAGTTTTAACTGTTTTAGTCAAGAATTGTTTGTGTAAGAGTGCTAAAACGTATGGATTATACATTGACGAAAGCAAGCATAGGTGTTTTTTAATGTAAAAAGTTCAGAAGACTGTAAAATTTTTTCTAAACAATTTTAAGCAAAAATAAAAAAAGCGTGTCGTAGCCATTACATTAAACAACATGTTTGCAAAGTTTTAACTGTTTTAGTCAAGAATTGTTTGTGTAAGAGTGCTAAAAGGTATGGATTATACATTGACTAGTAAAAAGTTCAGAAGACTGTAAAATTTTTTTTAATCAATTTTAAGCAAAAATAAAAAAAGCGTGTCGTAGCCAATACATTAAACAACATGTTTGCAAAGTTTTAACAGTTTTAGTCAAAAATTGTTTGTGTATGAGTGCTAAAACGTATGGATTATACATTGACTAGTAAAAAGTTCAGAAGACTGTAAAATTTTTTCTAAACAATTTTAAGCAAAAATAAAAAAAGCGTGTCGTAGCCAATACATTAAACAACATGTTTGCAAAGTTTTAACTGTTTTAGTCAAGAATTGTTTGTGTAAGAGTGCTAAAACATATGGATTATACATTGACGAAAGCAAGCATAGGTGTTTTTTAATGTAAAAAGTTCAGATGACTGTAAAATTTTTTTTAAACAATTTTAAGCAAAAATAAAAAAGCGTGTCGTAGCCAATACATTAAACAACATGTTTGCAAAGTTTTAACTGTTTTAGTCAAGAATTGTTTGTGTAAGAGTGCTAAAACGTATGGATTATACATTGACTAGTAAAAAGTTCAGAAGACTGTAAATTTTTTTTTAAACAATTTTAAGCAAAAATAAAAAAAGCGTGTCGTAGCCAATACATTAAACAACATGTTTGCAAAGTTTTAACTGTTTTAGTCAAGAATTGTTTGTGTAAGAGTGCTAAAACGTATGGATTATACATTGACTAGTAAAAAGTTCAGAAGACTGTAAAATTTTTTCTAAACAATTTTAAGCAAAAATAAAAAAAGCGTGTCGTAGCCAATACATTAAACAACATGTTTGCAAAGTTTTAACTGTTTTAGTCAAGAATTGTTTGTGTAAGAGTGCTAAAACGTATGGATTATACATTGACGAAAGCAAGCATAGGTGTTTTTTAATGTAAAAAGTTCAGAAGACTGTAAAATTTTTTCTAAAAAATTTTAAGCAAAAATAAAAAAAGCGTGTCGTAGCCAGTACATTAAACAACATATTTGCAAAGTTTTAACTGTTTTAGTCAAGAATTGTTTGTGTAAGAGTGCTAAAACGTATGGATTATACATTGACGAAAGCAGCATAGGTGTTTTTTAATGTAAAAAGTTCAGAAGGCTGTAAAATTTTTTCTAATCAATTTTAAGCAAAAATAAAAAAAGCGTGTCGTAGCCAATACATTAAACAACATGTTTGCAAAGTTTTAACTGTTTTAGTCAAGAATTGTTTGTGTAAGAGTGCTAAAAGGTATGGATTATACATTGACTAGTAAAAAGTTCAGAAGACTGTAAAATTTTTTTTAAACAATTTTAAGCAAAAATAAAAAAAGCGTGTCGTAGCCAATACATTAAACAACATGTTTGCAAAGTTTTAACTGTTTTAGTCAAGAATTGTTTGTGTAAGAGTGCTAAAACGTATGGATTATACATTGACGAAAGCAAGCATAGGTGTTTTTTAATGTAAAAAGTTCAGAAGGCTGTAAAATTTTTTCTAATCAATTTTAAGCAAAAATAAAAAAAGCGTGTCGTAGCCAATACATTAAACAACATGTTTGCAAAGTTTTAACTGTTTTAGTCAAGAATTGTTTGTGTAAGAGTGCTAAAACGTATGGATTATACATTGACGAAAGCAAGCATAGGTTTTTTTAATGTAAAAAGTTCAGAAGGCTGTAAAATTTTTTTAAACAATTTTAAGCAAAAATAAAAAAAGCGTGTCGTAGCCAATACATTAAACAACATGTTTGCAAAGTTTTAACTGTTTTAGTCAAAAATTATTTGTGTATGAGTGCTAAAACGTATGGATTATACATTGACTAGTAAAAAGTTCAGAAGACTGTAAAATTTTTTCTAAACAATTTTAAGCAAAAATAAAAAAAGCGTGTCGTAGCCAATACATTAAACAACATGTTTGCAAAGTTTTAACTGTTTTAGTCAAGAATTGTTTGTGTAAGAGTGCTAAAACGTATGGATTATACATTGACGAAAGCAAGCATAGGTGTTTTTTAATGTAAAAAGTTCAGAAGACTGTAAAATTTTTTCTAAACAATTTTAAGCAAAAATAAAAAAAGCGTGTCGTAGCCAATACATTAAACAACATGTTTGCAAAGTTTTAACTGTTTTAGTCAAGAATTGTTTGTGTAAGAGTGCTAAAACATATGGATTATACATTGACGAAAGCAAGCATAGGTGTTTTTTAATGTAAAAAGTTCAGAAGGCTGTAAAATTTTTTCTAATCAATTTTAAGCAAAAATAAAAAAAGCGTGTCGTAGCCAATACATTAAACAACATGTTTGCAAAGTTTTAACTGTTTTAGTCAAGAATTGTTTGTGTAAGAGTGCTAAAACGTATGGATTATACATTGACTAGTAAAAAGTTCAGAAGACTGTAAATTTTTTTTTAAACAATTTTAAGCAAAAATAAAAAAAGCGTGTCGTAGCCAATACATTAAACAACATGTTTGCAAAGTTTTAACTGTTTTAGTCAAGAATTGTTTGTGTAAAAGTGCTAAAACGTATGGATTATACATTGACTAGTAAAAAGTTCAGAAGACTGTAAAATTTTTTCTAAACAATTTTAAGCAAAAATAAAAAAAGCTTGTCGTAGCCAATACATTAAACAACATGTTTGCAAAGTTTTAACTGTTTTAGTCAAGAATTGTTTGTGTAAGAGTGCTAAAACGTATGGATTATACATTGACGAAAGCAAGCATAGGTGTTTTTTAATGTAAAAAGTTCAGAAGGCTGTAAAATTTTTTTTAAACAATTTTAAGCAAAAATAAAAAAAGCGTGTCGTAGCCAATACATTAAACAACATGTTTGCAAAGTTTTAACTGTTTTAGTCAAAAATTGTTTGTGTATGAGTGCTAAAACGTATGGATTATACATTGACTAGTAAAAAGTTCAGAAGACTGTAAAATTTTTTCTAAACAATTTTAAGCAAAAATAAAAAAAGCGTGTCGTAGCCAATACATTAAACAACATGTTTGCAAAGTTTTAACTGTTTTAGTCAAGAATTGTTTGTGTAAGAGTGCTAAAACGTATGGATTATACATTGACGAAAGCAAGCATAGGTGTTTTTTAATGTAAAAAGTTCAGAAGACTGTAAAATTTTTTCTAAACAAATTTAAGCAAAAATAAAAAAAGCGTGTCGTAGCTAATACATTAAACAACATATTTGCAAAGTTTTAACTGTTTTAGTCAAGAATTGTTTGTGTAAGAGTGCTAAAACGTATGGATTATACATTGACTAGTAAAAAGTTCAGAAGACTGTAAAATTTTTTTAAAACAATTTTAAGCAAAAATAAAAAAAGTGTGTCGTAGCCAATACATTAAACAACATGTTTTCAAAGTTTTAACTGTTTTAGTCAAGAATTGTTTGTGTAAGAGTGCTAAAACGTATGGATTATACATTGACTAGTAAAAAGTTCAGAAGACTGTAAAATTTTTTCTAAACAATTTTAAGCAAAAATAAAAAAAGCGTGTCGTAGCCAATACATTAAACAACATGTTTGCAAAGTTTTAATTGTTTTAGTCAAGAATTGTTTGTGTAAGAGTGCTAAAACGTATGGATTATACATTGACGATAGCAAGCATAGGTGTTTTTTAATGTAAAAAGTTCAGTAGACTGTAAAATTTTTCTAAACAAATTTAAGCAAAAATAAAAAAAGCGTGTCGTAGCTAATACATTAAACAACATATTTGCAAAGTTTTAACTGTTTTAGTCAAGAATTGTTTGTGTAAGAGTGCTAAAACGTATGGATTATACATTGACTAGTAAAAAGTTCAGAAGACTGTAAAATTTTTTATAAACAATTTTAAGCAAAAATAAAAAAAGCGTGTCGTAGCCAATACATTAAACAACATGTTTGCAAAGTTTTAACTGTTTTAGTCAAGAATTGTTTGTGTAAGAGTGCTAAAACGTATGGATTATACATTGACTAGTAAAAAGTTCAGAAGACTGTAAAATTTTTTCTAAACAATTTTAAGCAAAAATAAAAAAAGCGTGTCGTAGCCAATACATTAAACAACATGTTTGCAAAGTTTTAACTGTTTTAGTCAAGAATTGTTTGTGTAAGAGTGCTAAAACGTATGGATTATACATTGACGAAAGCAAGCATAGGTGTTTTTTAATGTAAAAAGTTCAGAAGACTGTAAAATTTTTTCTAAAAAATTTTAAGCAAAAATAAAAAAAGCGTGTCGTAGCCAGTACATTAAACAACATATTTGCAAAGTTTTAACTGTTTTAGTCAAGAATTGTTTGTGTAAGAGTGCTAAAACGTATGGATTATACATTGACGAAAGCAAGCATAGGTGTTTTTTAATGTAAAAAGTTCAGAAGGCTGTAAAATTTTTTCTAATCAATTTTAAGCAAAAATAAAAAAAGCGTGTCGTAGCCAATACATTAAACAACATGTTTGCAAAGTTTTAACTGTTTTAGTCAAGAATTGTTTGTGTAAGAGTGCTAAAACGTATGGATTATACATTGACTAGTAAAAAGTTCAGAAGACTGTAAAATTTTTTTTAAACAATTTTAAGCAAAAATAAAAAAAGCGTGTCGTAGCCAATACATTAAACAACATGTTTGCAAAGTTTTAACTGTTTTAGTCAAGAATTGTTTGTGTAAGAGTGCTAAAACGTATGGATTATACATTGACGAAAGCAAGCATAGGTGTTTTTTAATGTAAAAAGTTCAGAAGGCTGTAAAATTTTTTTTAATCAATTTTAAGCAAAAATAAAAAAAGCGTGTCGTAGCCAATACATTAAACAACATGTTTGCAAAGTTTTAACTGTTTTAGTCAAAAATTGTTTGTGTATGAGTGCTAAAACGTATGGATTATACATTGACTAGTAAAAAGTTCAGAAGACTGTAAAATTTTTTCTAAACAATTTTAAGCAAAAATAAAAAAAGCGTGTCGTAGCCAATACATTAAACAACATGTTTGCAAAGTTTTAACTGTTTTAGTCAAGAATTGTTTGTGTAAGAGTGCTAAAACGTATGGATTATACATTGACGAAAGCAAGCATAGGTGTTTTTTAATGTAAAAAGTTCAGAAGACTGTAAAATTTTTTCTAAACAAATTTAAGCAAAAATAAAAAAAGCGTGTCGTAGCTAATACATTAAACAACATATTTGCAAAGTTTTAACTGTTTTAGTCAAGAATTGTTTGTGTAAGAGTGCTAAAACGTATGGATTATACATTGACTAGTAAAAAGTTCAGAAGACTGTAAAATTTTTTTTAAACAATTTTAAGCAAAAATAAAAAAAAAACGTATCGTAGCCAATACATTAAACAACATGTTTGCAAAGTTTTAACTGTTTTAGTCAAGAATTGTTTGTGTAAGAGTGCTAAAACGTATGGATTATACATTGACTAGTAAAAAGTTCAGAAGACTGTAAAATTTTTTCTAAACAATTTTAAGCAAAAATAAAAAAAGCGTGTCGTAGCCAATACATTAAACAACATGTTTGCAAAGTTTTAACTGTTTTAGTCAAGAATTGTTTGTGTAAGAGTGCTAAAACGTATGGGTTATACATTGACGAAAGCAAGCATAGGTATTTTTTAATGTAAAAAGTTCAGAAGGCTGTAAAATTTTTTCTAATCAATTTTAAGCAAAAATAAAAAAAGCGTGTCGTAGCCAATACATTAAACAACATGTTTGCAAAGTTTTAACTGTTTTAGTCAAGAATTGTTTGTGTAAGAGTGCTAAAACGTATGGATTATACATTGACGAAAGCGAGCATAGGTGTTTTTTAATGTAAAAAGTTCAGAAGACTGTAAAATTTTTTCTAAACAATTTTAAGCAAAAATAAAAAAAGCGTGTCGTAGCCATTACATAAAACAACATGTTTGCAAAGTTTTAACTGTTTTAGTCAAGAATTGTTTATGTAAGAGTGCTAAAACGTATGGATTATACATTGACTAGTAAAAAGTTCAGAAAACTGTAAAATTTTTTCTAAACAATTTTAAGCAAAAATAAAAAAAGCGTGTCGTAGCCAATACATTAAACAACATGTTTGCAAAGTTTTAACTGTTTTAGTCAAGAATTGTTTGTGTAAGAGTGCTAAAACGTATGGATTATACATTGACTAGTAAAAAGTTCAGAAGACTGTAAAATTTTTCTAAACAATTTTAAGCAAAAATAAAAAAAGCGTGTCGTAGCCAATACATTAAACAACATGTTTGCAAAGTTTTAACTGTTTTAGTCAAGAATTGTTTGTGTAAGAGTGCTAAAACGTATGGATTATACATTGACGAAAGCAAGCATAGGTGTTTTTTAATGTAAAAAGTTCAGAAGGCTGTAAAATTTTTTCTAATCAATTTTAAGCAAAAATCAAAAAAGCGTGTCGTAGCCAATACATTAAACAACATGTTTGCAAAGTTTTAACTGTTTTAGTCAAGAATTGTTTGTGTAAGAGTGCTAAAAGGTATGGATTATACATTGACTAGTAAAAAGTTCAGAAGACTGTAAAATTTTTTTTAAACAATTTTAAGCAAAAATAAAAAAAGCGTGTCCTAGCCAATACATTAAACAACATGTTTGCAAAGTTTTAACTGTTTTAGTCAAGAATTGTTTGTGTAAGAGTGCTAAAACGTATGGATTATACATTGACGAAAGCAAGCATAGGTGTTTTTTAATGTAAAAAGTTCAGAAGGCTGTAAAATTTTTTTTAATCAATTTTAAGCAAAAATAAAAAAAGCGTGTCGTAGCCAATACATTAAACAACATGTTTGCAAAGTTTTAACTGTTTTAGTCAAGAAATGTTTGTGTAAGAGTGCTAAAACGTATGGATTATACATTGACGAAAGCAAGCATAGGTGTTTTTTAATGTAAAAAGTTCAGAAGACTGTAAAATTTTTTCTAAACAAATTTAAGCAAAAATAAAAAAAGCGTGTCGTAGCTAATACATTAAACAACATATTTGCAAAGTTTTAACTGTTTTAGTCAAGAATTGTTTGTGTAAGAGTGCTAAAACGTATGGATTATACATTGACTAGTAAAAAGTTCAGAAGACTGTAAAATTTTTTTTAAACAATTCTAAGCAAAAATAAAAAAAAACGTATCGTAGCCAATACATTAAACAACATGTTTGCAAAGTTTTAACTGTTTTAGTCAAGAATTGTTTGTGTAAGAGTGCTAAAACGTATGGATTATACATTGACTAGTAAAAAGTTCAGAAGACTGTAAAATTTTTTCTAAACAATTTTAAGCAAAAATAAAAAAAGCGTGTCGTAGCCAATACATTAAACAACATGTTTGCAAAGTTTTAACTGTTTTAGTCAAGAATTGTTTGTGTAAGAGTGCTAAAACGTATGGGTTATACATTGACGAAAGCAAGCATAGGTATTTTTTAATGTAAAAAGTTCAGAAGGCTGTAAAATTTTTTCTAATCAATTTTAAGCAAAAATAAAAAAAGCGTGTCGTAGCCAATACATTAAACAACATGTTTGCAAAGTTTTAACTGTTTTAGTCAAGAAATGTTTGTGTAAGAGTGCTAAAACGTATGGATTATACATTGACGAAAGCAAGCATAGGTGTTTTTTAATGTAAAAAGTTCAGAAGACTGTAAAATTTTTTCTAAACAATTTTAAGCAAAAATAAAAAAAGCGTGTCGTAGCCATTACATTAAACAACATGTTTGCAAAGTTTTAACTGTTTTAGTCAAGAATTGTTTATGTAAGAGTGCTAAAACGTATGGATTATACATTGACTAGTAAAAAGTTCAGAAAACTGTAAAATTTTTTCTAAACAATTTTAAGCAAAAATAAAAAAAGCGTGTCGTAGCCAATACATTGAACAACATGTTTGCAAAGTTTCAACTGTTTTAGTCAAGAATTGTTTGTGTAAGAGTGCTAAAACGTATGGATTATACATTGACTAGTAAAAAGTTCAGAAGACTGTAAATTATTTTTAAACAATTTTAAGCAAAAATAAAAAAAGCGTGTCGTAGCCAATACATTAAACAACATGTTTGCAAAGTTTTAACTGTTTTAGTCAAGAATTGTTTGTGTAAGAGTGCTAAAACGTATGGATTATACATTGACTAGTAAAATGTTCAGAAGACTGTAAAATTTTTTCTAAACAATTTTAAGCAAAAATAAAAAAAGCGTGTCGTAGCCAATACATTAAACAACATGTTTGCAAAGTTTTAACTGTTTTAGTCAAGAATTGTTTGTGTCAGAGTGCTAAAACGTATGGATTATACATTGACGAAAGCAAGCATAGGTGTTTTTTAATGTAAAAAGTTCAGAAGGCTGTAAAATTTTTTCTAATCAATTTTAAGCAAAAATAAAAAAAGCGTGTCGTAGCCAATACATTAAACAACATGTTTGCAAAGTTTTAACTATTTTAGTCAAGAATTGTTTGTGTAAGAGTGCTAAAACGTATGGATTATACATTGACTAGTAAAAAGTTCAGAAGGCTGTAAAATTTTTTCTAATCAATTTTAAGCAAAAATAAAAAAAGCGTGTCGTAGCCAATACATTAAACAACATGTTTGCAAAGTTTTAACTGTTTTAGTCAAGAATTGTTTGTGTAAGAGTGCTAAAACGTATGGATTATACATTGACTAGTAAAAAGTTCAGAAGGCTGTAAAATTTTTTCTAATCAATTTTAAGCAAAAATAAAAAAAGCGTGTCGTAGCCAATACATTAAACAACATGTTTGCAAAGTATTAACTGTTTTAGTCAAGAATTGTTTGTGTAAGAGTGCTAAAACGTATGGATTATACATTGACTAGTAAAAAGTTCAGAAGACTGTAAAATTTTTTCTAAACAATTTTAATCAAAAATAAAAAAAGCGTGTCGTAGCCAATACATTAAACAACATGTTTGCAAAGTTTTAACTGTTTTAGTCAAGAATTGTTTGTGTAAGAGTGCTAAAACGTATGGATTATACATTGACGAAAGCAAGCATAGGTGTTTTTTAATGTAAAAAGTTCAGAAGACTGTAAAATTTTTTCTAAACAATTTTAAGCAAAAATAAAAAAAAGCGTGTCGTAGCCATTACATTAAACAACATGTTTGCAAAGTTTTAACTGTTTTAGTCAAGAATTGTTTATGTAAGAGTGCTAAAACGTATGGATTATACATTGACTAGTAAAAAGTTCAGAAGACTGTAAAATTTTTTCTAAACAATTTTAAGCAAAAATAAAAAAAGCGTGTCGTAGCCAATACATTAAACAACATGTTTGCAAAGTTTTAACTGTTTTAGTCAAGAATTGTTTGTGTAAGAGTGCTAATACGTATGGATTACACATTGACGAAAGCAAGCATAGGTGTTTTTTAATGTAAAAAGTTCAGAAGACTGTAAATTTTTTTCTAAAAAATTTTAATCAAAAATAAAAAAAGCGTGTCGTAGCCAATACATTAAACAACATGTTTGCAAAGTTTTAACTGTTTTAGTCAAGAATTGTTTGTGTAAGAGTGCTAAAACGTATGGATTATACATTGACGAAAGCAAGCATAGGTGTTTTTTAATGTAAAAAGTTCAGAAGACTGTAAAATTTTTCTAAAAAATTTTAAGCAAAAATAAAAAAAGCCTGTCGTAGCCAATACATTAAACAACATATTTGCAAAGTTTTAACTGTTTTAGTCAAGAATTGTTTGTGTAAGAGTGCTAAAACGTATGGATTATACATTGACTAGTAAAAAGTTCAGAAGAATGTAAAATTTTTTTTAAACAATTTTAAGCAAAAATAAAAAAAGCGTGTCGTAGCCAATACATTAAACAACATGTTTGCAAAGTTTTAACTGTTTTAGTCAAGAATTGTTTGTGTAAGAGTGCTAAAACGTATGGATTATACATTGACGAAAGCAAGCATAGGTGTTTTTTAATGTAAAAAGTTCAGAAGGCTGTAAAATTTTTTCTAAACAATTTTAAGCAAAAATAAAAAAAAGCGTGTCGTAGCCAATACATTAAACAACATGTTTGCAAAGTTTTAACTGTTTTAGTCAAGAATTGTTTGTGTAAGAGTGCTAAAACGTATGGATTATACAATGACGAAAGCAAGCATAGGTGTTTTTTAATGTAAAAAGTTCAGAAGGCTGTAAAATTTTTTCTAATCAATTTTAAGCAAAAATAAAAAAAGCGTGTCGTAGCCAATACATTAAACAACATGTTTGCAAAGTTTTAACTGTTTTAGTCAAGAATTGTTTGTGTAAGAGTGCTAAAAGCTATGGATTATACATTGACTAGTAAAAAGTTCAGAAGACTGTAAAATTTTTTTTAAACAATTTTAAGCAAAAATAAAAAAAGCGTGTCGTAGCCAATACATTAAACAACATGTTTGCAAAGTTTTAACTGTTTTAGTCAAGAATTGTTTGTGTAAGAGTGCTAAAACGTATGGATTATACATTGACTAGTAAAAAGTTCAGAAGACTGTAAAATTTTTTCTAAACAATTTTAAGCAAAAATAAAAAAAGAGTGTCGTAGCCAATACATTAAACAACATGTTTGCAAAGTTTTAACTGTTTTAGTCAAGAATTGTTTGTGTAAGAGTGCTAAAACGTATGGATTATACATTGACGAAAGCAAGCATAGGTGTTTTTTAATGTAAAAAGTTCAGAAGACTGTAAAATTTTTTCTAATCAATTTTAAGCAAAAATAAAAACAGCGTGTCGTAGCCAATACATTAAACAACATGTTTGCAAAGTTTTAACTGTTTTAGTCAAGAATTGTTTGTGTAAGAGTGCTAAAAGGTATGGATTATACATTGACTAGTAAAAAGTTCAGAAGACTGTAAAATTTTTTTAAACAATTTTAAGCAAAAATAAAAAAAGCCTGTCGTAGCCAATACATTAAACAACATGTTTGCAAAGTTTTAACTGTTTTAGTCAAGAATTGTTTGTGTAAGAGTGCTAAAACGTATGGATTATACATTGACGAAAGCAAGCATTGGTGTCTTTTAATGTAAAAAGTTCAGAAGGCTGTAAAATTTTTTTTAATCAATTTTAAGCAAAAATAAAAAAAGCGTGTCGTAGCCAATACATTAAACAACATGTTTGCAAAGTTTTAACTGTTTTAGTCAAAAATTGTTTGTGTATGAGTGCTAAAACGTATGGATTATACATTGACTAGTAAAAAGTTCAGAAGACTGTAAAATTTTTTCTAAACAATTTTAAGCAAAAATAAAAAAAGCGTGTCGTAGCCAATACATTAAACAACATGTTTGCAAAGTTTTAACTGTTTTAGTCAAGAATTGTTTGTGTAAGAGTGCTAAAACGTATGGATTATACATTGACTAGTAAAAAGTTCAGAAGACTGTAAAATTTTTTCTAAACAATTTTAAGCAAAAATAAAAAAAGAGTGTCGTAGCCAATACATTAAACAACATGTTTGCAAAGTTTTAACTGTTTTAGTCAAGAATTGTTTGTGTAAGAGTGCTAAAACGTATGGATTATACATTGACGAAAGCAAGCATAGGTGTTTTTTAATGTAAAAAGTTCAGAAGGCTGTAAAATTTTTTCTAATCAATTTTAAGCAAAAATAAAAACAGCGTGTCGTAGCCAATACATTAAACAACATGTTTGCAAAGTTTTAACTGTTTTAGTCAAGAATTGTTTGTGTAAGAGTGCTAAAAGGTATGGATTATACATTGACTAGTAAAAAGTTCAGAAGACTGTAAAATTTTTTTTAAACAATTTTAAGTAAAAATAAAAAAAGCGTGTCGTAGCCAATACATTAAACAACATGTTTGCAAAGTTTTAACTGTTTTAGTCAAGAATTGTTTGTGTAAGAGTGCTAAAACGTATGGATTATACATTGACTAGTAAAAAGTTCAGAAGACTGTAAAATTTTTTTAAACAATTTTAAGCAAAAATAAAAAAAGCCTGTCGTAGCCAATACATTAAACAACATGTTTGCAAAGTTTTAACTGTTTTAGTCAAGAATTGTTTGTGTAAGAGTGCTAAAACGTATGGATTATACATTGACGAAAGCAAGCATTGGTGTCTTTTAATGTAAAAAGTTCAGAAGGCTGTAAAAATTTTTTTAATCAATTTTAAGCAAAAATAAAAAAAGCGTGTCGTAGCCAATACATTAAACAACATGTTTGCAAAGTTTTAACTGTTTTAGTCAAAAATTGTTTGTGTATGAGTGCTAAAACGTATGGATTATACATTGACTAGTAAAAAGTTCAGAAGACTGTAAAATTTTTTCTAAACAATTTTAAGCAAAAATAAAAAAAGCGTGTCGTAGCCAATACATTAAACAACATGTTTGCAAAGTTTTAACTGTTTTAGTCAAGAATTGTTTGTGTAAGAGTGCTAAAACGTATGGATTATACATTGACGAAAGCAAGCATTGGTGTTTTTTAATGTAAAAAGTTCAGAAGGCTGTAAAATTTTTTTTAATCAATTTTAAGCAAAAATAAAAAAGCGTGTCGTAGCCAATACATTAAACAACATGTTTGCAAAGTTTTAACTGTTTTAGTCAAAAATTGTTTGTGTATGAGTGCTAAAACGTATGGATTATACATTGACTAGTAAAAAGTTCAGAAGACCTTAAAATTTTTTCTAAACAATTTTAAGCAAAAATAAAAAAAGCGTGTCGTAGCCAATACATTAAACAACATGTTTGCAAAGTTTTAACTGTTTTAGTCAAGAATTGTTTGTGTAAGAGTGCTAAAACGTATGGATTATACATTGACGAAAGCAAGCATAGGTGTTTTTTAATGTAAAAAGTTCAGAAGACTTTAAAATTTTTTCTAAACAAATTTAAGCAAAAATAAAAAAAGCGTGTCGTAGCCAATACATTAAACAACATATTTGCAAAGTTTTAACTGTTTTAGTCAAGAATTGTTTGTGTAAGAGTGCTAAAACGTATGGACTATACATTGACTAGTAAAAAGTTCAGAAGACTGTAAAATTTTTTCTAAACAATTTTAAGCAAAAATAAAAAAAGCGTGTCGTAGCCAATACATTAAACAACATGTTTGCAAAGTTTTAACTGTTTTAGTCAAGAATTGTTTGTGTAAGAGTGCTAAAACGTATGGATTATACATTGACGAAAGCAAGCATAGGTGTTTTTTAATGTAAAAAGTTCAGAAGGCTGTAAAATTTTTTCTAATCAATTTTAAGCAAAAATAAAAACAGCGTGTCGTAGCCAATACATTAAACAACATATTTGCAACGTTTTAACTGTTTTAGTCAAGAATTGTTTCTGTAAGAGTGCTAAAAGGAATGGATTATACATTTGGTAGTAAAAAGTTCAGAAGACTGTAAAATTTTTTCTAAACAATTTTAAGCAAAAATAAAAAAAGCGTGTCGTAGCCAATACATTAAACAACATGTTTGCAAAGTTTTAACTGTTTTAGTCAAGAATTGTTTGTGTAAGAGTGCTAAAACGTATGGATTATACATTGACTAGTAAAAAGTTCAGAAGACTGTAAAATTTTTTTAAACAATTTTAAACAAAAATAAAAAAAGAGTGTCGTAGCCAATACATTAAACAACATGTTTGCAAAGTTTTAACTGTTTTAGTCAAGAATTGTTTGTGTAAGAGTGCTAAAACGTATGGATTATACATTGACGAAAGCAAGCATTGGTGTTTTTTAATGTAAAAAGTTCAGAAGGCTGTAAAATTTTTTTTAATCAATTTTAAGCAAAAATAAAAAAAGCGTGTCGTAGCCAATACATTAAACAACATGTTTGCAAAGTTTTAACTGTTTTAGTCAAAAATTGTTTGTGTATGAGTGCTAAAACGTATGGATTATACATTGACTAGTAAAAAGTTCAGAAGACTGTAAAATTTTTTCTAAACAATTTTAAGCAAAAATAAAAAAAGCGTGTCGTAGCCAATACATTAAACAACATGTTTGCAAAGTTTTAACTGTTTTAGTCAAGAATTGTTTGTGTAAGAGTGCTAAAACGTATGGATTATACATTGACTAGTAAAAAGTTCAGAAGACTGTAAAATTTTTTCTAAACAATTTTAAGCAAAAATAAAAAAAGCGTGTCGTAGCCAATACATTAAACAACATGTTTGCAAAGTTTTAACTGTTTTAGTCAAGAATTGTTTGTGTAAGAGTGCTAAAACGTATGGATTATACATTGACGAAAGCAAGCATTGGTGTTTTTTAATGTAAAAAGTTCAGAAGACTGTAAAATTTTTTCTAAACAAATTTAAGCAAAAATAAAAAAAGCGTGTCGTAGCCAATACATTAAACAACATATTTGCAAAATTTTAACTGTTTTAGTCAAGAATTGTTTGTGTAAGAGTGCTAAAACGTATGGATTATACATTGACTAATAAAAAGTTCAGAAGACTGTAAAATTTTTTTTAAACAATTTTAAGCAAAAATAAAAAAAGCGTGTCGTAGCCAATACATTAAACAACATGTTTGCAAAGTTTTAACTGTTTTAGTCAAGAATTGTTTGTGTAAGAGTGCTAAAACGTATGGATTATACATTGACTAGTAAAAAGTTCAGAAGACTGTAAAATTTTTTCTAAACAATTTTAAGCAAAAATAAAAAAAGCGTGTCGTAGCCAATACATTAAACAACATGTTTGCAAAGTTTTAACTGTTTTAGTCAAGAATTGTTTGTGTAAGAGTGCTAAAACGTATGGATTATACATTGACTAGTAAAAAGTTCAGAAGACTGTAAAATTTTTTCTAAACAATTTTAAGCAAAAATAAAAAAAGCGTGTCGTAGCCAATACATTAAACAACATGTTTGCAAAGTTTTAACTGTTTTAGTCAAGAATTGTTTGTGTAAGAGTGCTAAAACGTATGGATTATACATTGACTAGTAAAAAGTTCAGAAGACTGTAAAATTTTTTTTAAACAATTTTAAGCAAAAATAAAAAAAGCCTGTCGTAGCCAATACATTAAACAACATGTTTGCAAAGTTTTAACTGTTTTAGTCAAGAATTGTTTGTGTAAGAGTGCTAAAACGTATGGATTATACATTGACGAAAGCAAGCATAGGTGTTTTTTAATGTAAAAAGTTCAGAAGACTGTAAAATTTTTTCTAAACAATTTTAAGCAAAAATAAAAAAAGCGTGTCGTAGCCATTACATTAAACAACATGTTTGCAAAGTTTTAACTGTTTTAGTCAAGAATTGTTTATGTAAGAGTGCTAAAACGTATGGATTATACATTGACTAGTAAAAAGTTCAGAAGACTGTAAAATTTTTTCTAAACAATTTTAAGCAAAAATAAATAAAGCGTGTCGTAGCCAATACATTAAACAACATGTTTGCAAAGTTTCAACTGTTTTAGTCAAGAATTGTTTGTGTAAGAGTATTAAAACGTATGGATTATACATTGACGAAAGCAAGCATAGGTGTTTTTTAATGTAAAAAGTTCAGAAGACTGTAAAATTTTTTCTAAAAAATTTTAAGCAAAAATAAAAAAAGCGTGTCGTAGCCAGTACATTAAACAACATATTTGCAAAGTTTTAACTGTTTTAGTCAAGAATTGTTTGTGTAAGAGTGCTAAAACGTATGGATTATACATTGACTAGTAAAAAGTTCAGAAGACTGTAAAATTTTTTTTAAACAATTTTAAGCAAAAATAAAAAAAGCACGTCGTAGCAAATACATTAAACAACATGTTTGCAAAGTTTTAACTGTTTTAGTCAAGAATTGTTTGTGTAAGAGTGCTAAAACGTATGGATTATACATTGACGAAAGCAAGCATAGGTGTTTTTTAATGTAAAAAGTTCAGAAGGCTGTAAAATTTTTTCTAATCAATTTTAAGCAAAAATAAAAAAAGCGTGTCGTAGCCAATACATTAAACAACATGTTTGCAAAGTTTTAACTGTTTTAGTCAAGAATTGTTTGTGTAAGAGTGCTAAAACGTATGGATTATACATTGACGAAAGCAAGCATAGGTGTTTTTTAATGTAAAAAGTTCAGAAGGCTGTAAAATTTTTTTTAAACAATTTTAAGCAAAAATAAAAAAAGCGTGTCGTAGCCAATACATTAAACAACATGTTTGCAAAGTTTTAACTGTTTTAGTCAAGAATTGTTTGTGTAAGAGTGCTAAAACGTATGGATTATACATTGACTAGTAAAAAGTTCAGAAGACTGTAAAATTTTTTTTTAACAATTTTAAGCAAAAATAAAAAAAGCGTGTCGTAGCCAATACATTAAACAACATGTTTGCAAAGTTTTAACTGTTTTAGTCATGAATTGTTTGTGTAAGAGTGCTAAAACGTATGGATTATACATTGACGAAAGCAAGCATAGGTGTTTTTTAATGTAAAAAGTTCAGAAGGCTGTAAAATTTTTTCTAATCAATTTTAAGCAAAAATAAAAAAAAGCGTGTCGTAGCCAATACATTAAACAACATGTTTGCAAAGTTTTAACTGTTTTAGTCAAGAATTGTTTGTGTAAGAGTGCTAAAACGTATGGATTATACATTGACGAGAGCAAGCATAGGTGTTTTTTAATGTAAAAAGTTCAGAAGGCTGTAAAATTTTTTTTAAACAATTTTAAGCAAAAATAAAAAAAGCGTGTCGTAGCCAATACATTAAACAACATGTTTGCAAAGTTTTAACTGTTTTAGTCAAGAATTGTTTGTGTAAGAGTGCTAAACCGTATGGATTATACATTGACTAGTAAAAAGTTCAGAAGACTGTAAAATTTTTTCTAAACAATTTTAAGCAAAAATAAAAAAAGCGTGTCGTAGCCAATACATTAAACAACATGTTTGCAAAGTTTTAACTGTTTTAGTCAAGAATTGTTTGTGTAAGAGTGCTAAAACGTATGGATTATACATTGACGAAAGCAAGCATAGGTGTTTTTTAATGTAAAAAGTTCAGAAGACTGTAAAATTTTTTCTAAACAATTTTAAGCAAAAATAAAAAAAAGCGTGTCGTAGCCAATACAATAAACAACATGTTTGCAAAGTTTTAACTGTTTTAGTCAAGAATTGTTTGTGTAAGAGTGCTAAAACGTATGGATTATACATTGACGAGAGCAAGCATAGGTGTTTTTTAATGTAAAAAGTTCAGAAGGCTGTAAAATTTTTTTTAAACAATTTTAAGCAAAAATAAAAAAAGCGTGTCGTAGCCAATACATTAAACAACATGTTTGCAAAGTTTTAACTGTTTTAGTCAAGAATTGTTTGTGTAAGAGTGCTAAAACGTATGGATTAAACATTGACTAGTAAAAAGTTCAGAAGACTGTAAAATTTTTTTTAAACAATTTTAAGCAAAAATAAAAAAAGCGTGTCGTAGCCAATACATTAAACAACATGTTTGCAAAGTTTTAACTGTTTTAGTCAAGAATTGTTTGTGTAAGAGTGCTAAAACGTATGGATTATACATTGACGAAAGCAAGCATAGGTGTTTTTTAATGTAAAAAGTTCAGAAGGCTGTAAAATTTTTTTTAATCAATTTTAAGCAAAAATAAAAAAAGCGTGTCGTAGCCAATACATTAAACAACATGTTTGCAAAGTTTTAACTGTTTTAGTCAAAAATTGTTTGTGTATGAGTGCTAAAACGTATGGATTATACATTGACTAGTAAAAAGTTCAGAAGACTGTAAAATTTTTTCTAAACAATTTTAAGCAAAAATAAAAAAAGCGTGTCGTAGCCAATACATTAAACAACATGTTCGCAAAGTTTTAACTGTTTTAGTCAAGAATTGTTTGTGTAAGAGTGCTAAAACGTATGGATTATACATTGACGATAGCAGGCATAGGTGTTTTTTAATGTAAAAAGTTCAGAAGACTGTAAAATTTTTTCTAAACAAATTTAAGCAAAAATAAAAAAAGCGTGTCGTAGCTAATACATTAAACAACATATTTGCAAAGTTTTAACTGTTTTAGTCAAGAATTGTTTGTGTAAGAGTGCTAAAATGTATGGATTATAGATTGACTAGTAAAAAGTTCAGAAGACTGTAAAATTTTTTATAAACAATTTTAAGCAAAAATAAAAAAAGCGTGTCGTAGCCAATACATTAAACAACATGTTTGCAAAGTTTTAACTGTTTTAGTCAAGAATTGTTTGTGTAAGAGTGCTAAAACGTATGGATTATACATTGTCTAGTAAAAAGTTCAGAAGACTGTAAAATTTTTTCTAAACAATTTTAAGCAAAAATAAAAAAAGCGTGTCGTAGCCAATACATTAAACAACATGTTTGCAAAGTTTTAACTGTTTTAGTCAAGAATTGTTTGTGTAAGAGTGCTAAAACGTATGGATTATACATTGACGAAAGCAAGCATAGGTGTTTTTTAATGTAAAAAGTTCAGAAGACTGTAAAATTTTTTCTAAACAATTTTAAGCAAAAATAAAAAAAGCGTGTCGTAGCCAATACATTAAACAACATGTTTGCAAAGTTTTAACTGTTTTAGTCAAGAATTGTTTGTGTAAGATTGCTAAAACGTATGGATTATACAATGACGAAAGCAAGCATAGGTGTTTTTTAATGTAAAAAGTTCAGAAGGCTGTAAAATATTTTCTAATCAATTTTAAGCAAAAATAAAAAAAGCGTGTCGTAGCCAATACATTAAACAACATGTTTGCAAAGTTTTAACTGTTTTAGTCAAGAATTGTTTGTGTAAGAGTGCTAAAAGCTATGGATTATACATTGACTAGTAAAAAGTTCAGAAGACTGTAAAATTTTTTTTAAACAATTTTAAGCAAAAATAAAAAAAGCGTGTCGTAGCCAATACATTAAACAACATGTTTGCAAAGTTTTAACTGTTTTAGTCAAGAATTGTTTGTGTAAGAGTGCTAAAACGTATGGATTATACATTGACGAAAGCAAGCATAGGTGTTTTTTAATGTAAAAAGTTCAGAAGACTGTAAAATTTTTTCTAAACAATTTTAAGCAAAAATAAAAAAAGCGTGTCGTAGCCAATACATTAAACAACATGTTTGCAAAGTTTTAACTGTTTTAGTCAAGAATTGTTTGTGTAAGAGTGCTAAAACGTATGGATTATACATTGACGAAAGCAAGCATATGTGTTTTTTAATGTAAAAAGTTCAGAAGGCTGTAAATTTTTTTCTAATCAATTTTAAGCAAAAATAAAAAAAGCGTGTCGTAGCCAGAACATTAAACAACATGTTTGCAAAGTTTTAACTGTTTTAGTCAAGAATTGTTTGTTTAAGAGTGCTAAAACGTATGGATTATACATTGACTAGTAAAAAGTTCAGAAGACTGTAAAATTTTTTTTAAACAATTTTAAGCAAAAATAAAAAAAGCGTGTCGTAGCCAATACATTAAACAACATGTTTGCAAAGTTTTAACTGTTTTAGTCAAGAATTGTTTGTGTAAAAGTGCTAAAACGTATGGATTATACATTGACTAGTAAAAAGTTCAGAAGACTGTAAAATTTTTTCTAAACAATTTTAAGCAAAAATAAAAAAAGCGTGTCGTAGCCAATACATTAAACAACATGTTTGCAAAGTTTTAACTGTTTTAGTCAAGAATTGTTTGTGTAAGAGTGCTAAAACGTATGGATTATACATTGACGAAAGCAAGCATAGGTGTTTTTTAATGTAAAAAGTTCAGAAGGCTGTAAAATTTTTTCTAATCAATTTTAAGCAAAAATCAAAAAAGCGTGTCGTAGCCAATACATTAAACAACATGTTTGCAAAGTTTTAACTGTTTTAGTCAAGAATTGTTTGTGTAAGAGTGCTAAAACGTATGGATTATACATTGACTAGTAAAAAGTTCAGAAGACTGTAAAATTTTTTCTAAACAATTTTAAGCAAAAATAAAAAAAGCGTGTCGTAGCCAATACATTAAACAACATGTTTGCAAAGTTTTAACTGTTTTAGTCAAGAATTGTTTGTGTAAGAGTGCTAAAACGTATGGATTATACATTGACGAAAGCAAGCATAGGTGTTTTTTAATGTAAAAAGTTCAGAAGGCTGTAAAATTTTTTTTAATCAATTTTAAGCAAAAATAAAAAAAGCGTGTCGTAGCCAATACATTAAACAACACGTTTGCAAAGTTTTAACTGTTTTAGTCAAAAATTGTTTGTGTATGAGTGCTAAAACGTATGGATTATACATTGACTAGTAAAAAGTTCAGAAGACTGTAAAATTTTTTCTAAACAATTTTAAGCAAAAATAAAAAAGCGTGTCGTAGCCAATACATTAAACAACATGTTTGCAAAGTTTTAACTGTTTTAGTCAAGAATTGTTTGTGTAAGAGTGCTAAAACGTATGGATTATACATTGACGATAGCAAGCATAGGTGTTTTTTAATGTAAAAAGTTCAGAAGACTGTAAAATTTTTTCTAAACAAATTTAAGCAAAAATAAAAAATGCGTGTCGTAGCTAATACATTAAACAACATATTTGCAAAGTTTTAACTGTTTTAGTCAAGAATTGTTTGTGTAAGAGTGCTAAAACGTATGGATTATACATTGACTAGTAAAAAGTTCAGAAGACTGTAAAATTTTTCATAAACAATTTTAAGCAAAAATAAAAAAAGCGTGTCGTAGCCAATACATTAAACAACATGTTTGCAAAGTTTTAACTGTTTTAGTCAAAAATTGTTTGTGTATGAGTGCTAAAACGTATGGATTATACATTGACTAGTAAAAAGTTCAGAAGACTGTAAAATTTTTTCTAAACAATTTTAAGCAAAAATAAAAAAAGCGTGTCGTAGCCAATACATTAAACAACATGTTTGCAAAGTTTTAACTGTTTTAGTCAAGAATTGTTTGTGTAAGAGTGCTAAAACGTATGGATTATACATTGACGATAGCAAGCATAGGTGTTTTTTAATGTAAAAAGTTCAGAAGACTGTAAAATTTTTTCTAAACAAATTTAAGCAAAAATAAAAAAAGCGTGTCGTAGCCAATACATTAAACAACACGTTTGCAAAGTTTTAACTGTTTTAGTCAAAAATTGTTTGTGTATGAGTGCTAAAACGTATGGATTATACATTGACTAGTAAAAAGTTCAGAAGACTGTAAAATTTTTTCTAAACAATTTTAAGCAAAAATAAAAAAGCGTGTCGTAGCCAATACATTAAACAACATGTTTGCAAAGTTTTAACTGTTTTAGTCAAGAATTGTTTGTGTAAGAGTGCTAAAACGTATGGATTATACATTGACGATAGCAAGCATAGGTGTTTTTTAATGTAAAAAGTTCAGAAGACTGTAAAATTTTTTCTAAACAAATTTAAGCAAAAATAAAAAATGCGTGTCGTAGCTAATACATTAAACAACATATTTGCAAAGTTTTAACTGTTTTAGTCAAGAATTGTTTGTGTAAGAGTGCTAAAACGTATGGATTATACATTGACTAGTAAAAAGTTCAGAAGACTGTAAAATTTTTCATAAACAATTTTAAGCAAAAATAAAAAAAGCGTGTCGTAGCCAATACATTAAACAACATGTTTGCAAAGTTTTAACTGTTTTAGTCAAAAATTGTTTGTGTATGAGTGCTAAAACGTATGGATTATACATTGACTAGTAAAAAGTTCAGAAGACTGTAAAATTTTTTCTAAACAATTTTAAGCAAAAATAAAAAAAGCGTGTCGTAGCCAATACATTAAACAACATGTTTGCAAAGTTTTAACTGTTTTAGTCAAGAATTGTTTGTGTAAGAGTGCTAAAACGTATGGATTATACATTGACGATAGCTAGCATAGGTGTTTTTTAATGTAAAAAGTTCAGAAGACTGTAAAATTTTTTCTAAACAAATTTAAGCAAAAATAAAAAAAGCGTGTCGTAGCTAATACATTAAACAACATATTTGCAAAGTTTTAACTGTTTTAGTCAAGAATTGTTTGTGTAAGAGTGCTAAAATGTATGGATTATACATTGACTAGTAAAAAGTTCAGAAGACTGTAAAATTTTTTATAAACAATTTTAAGCAAAAATAAAAAAAGCGTGTCGTAGCCAATACATTAAACAACATGTTTGCAAAGTTTTAACTGTTTTAGTCAAGAATTGTTTGTGTAAGAGTGCTAAAACGTATGGATTATACATTGACTAGTAAAAAGTTCAGAAGACTGTAAAATTTTTTCTAAACAATTTTAAGCAAAAATAAAAAAAGCGTGTCGTAGCCAATACATTAAACAACATGTTTGCAAAGTTTTTACTGTTTTAGTCAAGAATTGTTTGTGTAAGAGTGCTAAAACGTATGGATTATACATTGACGAAAGCAAGCATAGGTGTTTTTTAATGTAAAAAGTTCAGAAGACTGTAAAATTTTTTCTAAACAATTTTAAGCAAAAATAAAAAAAGCGTGTCGTAGCCAATACATTAAACAACATGTTTGCAAAGTTTTAACTGTTTTAGTCAAGAATTGTTTGTGTAAGAGTGCTAAAACGTATGGATTATACAATGACGAAAGCAAGCATAGGTGTTTTTTAATGTAAAAAGTTCAGAAGGCTGTAAAATTTTTTCTAAACAATTTTAAGCAAAAATAAAAAAAGCGTGTCGTAGCCAATACATTAAACAACATGTTTGCAAAGTTTTAACTGTTTTTTGTCAAGAATTGTTTGTGTAAGAGTGCTAAAAGCTATGGATTATACATTGACTAGTAAAAAGTTCAGAAGACTGTAAAATTTTTTTTAAACAATTTTAAGCAAAAATAAAAAAAGCGTGTCGTAGCCAATACATTAAACAACATGTTTGCAAAGTTTTAACTGTTTTAGTCAAGAATTGTTTGTGTAAGAGTGCTAAAACGTATGGATTATACATTGACTAGTAAAAAGTTCAGAAAACTGTAAAATTTTTTCTAAACAATTTTAAGCAAAAATAAAAAAAGCGTGTCGTAGCCAATACATTAAACAACATGTTTGCAAAGTTTTAACTGTTTTAGTCAAGAATTGTTTGTGTAAGAGTGCTAAAACGTATGGATTATACATTGACGAAAGCAAGCATAGGTGTTTTTTAATGTAAAAAGTTCAGAAGACTGTAAAATTTTTTCTAAACAATTTTAAGCAAAAATAAAAAAAAGCGTGTCGTAGCCAATACATTAAACAACATGTTTGCAAAGTTTTAACTGTTTTAGTCAAGAATTGTTTGTGTAAGAGTGCTAAAACGTATGGATTATACAATGACGAAAGCAAGCATAGGTGTTTTTTAATGTAAAAAGTTCAGAAGGCTGTAAAATTTTTTCTAATCAATTTTAAGCAAAAATAAAAAAAGCGTGTCGTAGCCAATACATTAAACAACATGTTTGCAAAGTTTTAACTGTTTTAGTCAAGAATTGTTTGTGTAAGAGTGCTAAAAGCTATGGATTATACATTGACTAGTAAAAAGTTCAGAAGACTGTAAAATTTTTTTTAAACAATTTTAAGCAAAAATAAAAAAAGCGTGTCGTAGCCAATACATTAAACAACATGTTTGCAAAGTTTTAACTGTTTTAGTCAAGAATTGTTTGTGTAAGAGTGCTAAAACGTATGGATTATACATTGACGATAGCAAGCATAGGTGTTTTTTAATGTAAAAAGTTCAGAAGACTGTAAAATTTTTTCTAAACAAATTTAAGCAAAAATAAAAAAAGCTTGTCGTAGCTAATACATTAAACAACATATTTGCAAAGTTTTAACTGTTTTAGTCAAGAATTGTTTGTGTAAGAGTGCTAAAATGTATGGATTATACATTGACTAGTAAAAAGTTCAGAAGACTGTAAAATTTTTTATAAACAATTTTAAGCAAAAATAAAAAAAGCGTGTCGTAGCCAATACATTAAACAACATGTTTGCAAAGTTTTAACTGTTTTAGTCAAGAATTGTTTGTGTAAGAGTGCTAAAACGTATGGATTATACATTGACTAGTAAAAAGTTCAGAAGACTGTAAAATTTTTTCTAAACAATTTTAAGCAAAAATAAAAAAAGCGTGTCGTAGCCAATACATTAAACAACATGTTTGCAAAGTTTTAACTGTTTTAGTCAAGAATTGTTTGTGTAAGAGTGCTAAAACGTATGGATTATACATTGACGAAAGCAAGCATAGGTGTTTTTTAATGTAAAAAGTTCAGAAGACTGTAAAATTTTTTCTAAACAATTTTAAGCAAAAATAAAAAAAGCGTGTCGTAGCCAATACATTAAACAACATGTTTGCAAAGTTTTAACTGTTTTAGTCAAGAATTGTTTGTGTAAGAGTGCTAAAACGTATGGATTATACAATGACGAAAGCAAGCATAGGTGTTTTTTAATGTAAAAAGTTCAGAAGGCTGTAAAATTTTTTCTAATCAATTTTAAGCAAAAATAAAAAAAGCGTGTCGTAGCCAATACATTAAACAACATGTTTGCAAAGTTTTAACTGTTTTTTGTCAAGAATTGTTTGTGTAAGAGTGCTAAAAGCTATGGATTATACATTGACTAGTAAAAAGTTCAGAAGACTGTAAAATTTTTTTTAAACAATTTTAAGCAAAAATAAAAAAAGCGTGTCGTAGCCAATACATTAAACAACATGTTTGCAAAGTTTTAACTGTTTTAGTCAAGAATTGTTTGTGTAAGAGTGCTAAAACGTATGGATTATACATTGACTAGTAAAAAGTTCAGAAAACTGTAAAATTTTTTCTAAACAATTTTAAGCAAAAATAAAAAAAGCGTGTCGTAGCCAATACATTAAACAACATGTTTGCAAAGTTTTAACTGTTTTAGTCAAGAATTGTTTGTGTAAGAGTGCTAAAACGTATGGATTATACATTGACGAAAGCAAGCATAGGTGTTTTTTAATGTAAAAAGTTCAGAAGAATGTAAAATTTTTTCTAAACAATTTTAAGCAAAAATAAAAAAAAGCGTGTCGTAGCCAATACATTAAACAACATGTTTGCAAAGTTTTAACTGTTTTAGTCAAGAATTGTTTGTGTAAGAGTGCTAAAACGTATGGATTATACAATGACGAAAGCAAGCATAGGTGTTTTTTAATGTAAAAAGTTCAGAAGGCTGTAAAATTTTTTCTAATCAATTTTAAGCAAAAATAAAAAAAGCGTGTCGTAGCCAATACATTAAACAACATGTTTGCAAAGTTTTAACTGTTTTAGTCAAGAATTGTTTGTGTAAGAGTGCTAAAAGCTATGGATTATACATTGACTAGTAAAAAGTTCAGAAGACTGTAAAATTTTTTTTAAACAATTTTAAGCAAAAATAAAAAAAGCGTGTCGTAGCCAATACATTAAACAACATGTTTGCAAAGTTTTAACTGTTTTAGTCAAGAATTGTTTGTGTAAGAGTGCTAAAACGTATGGATTATACATTGACGAAAGCAAGCATAGGTGTTTTTTAATGTAAAAAGTTCAGAAGGCTGTAAAATTTTTTTTAATCAATTTTAAGCAAAAATAAAAAAAGCGTGTCGTAGCCAATACATTAAACAACATGTTTGCAAAGTTTTAACTGTTTTAGTCAAAAATTGTTTGTGTATGAGTGCTAAAACGTATGGATTATACATTGACTAGTAAAAAGTTCAGAAGACTGTAAAATTTTTTCTAAACAATTTTAAGCAAAAATAAAAAAAGCGTGTCGTAGCCAATACATTAAACAACATGTTTGCAAAGTTTTAACTGTTTTAGTCAAGAATTGTTTGTGTAAGAGTGCTAAAACGTATGGATTATACATTGACGAAAGCAAGCATAGGTGTTTTTTAATGTAAAAAGTTCAGAAGACTGTAAAATTTTTTCTAAACAAATTTAAGCAAAAATAAAAAAAGCGTGTCGTAGCCATTACATTAAACAACATATTTGCAAAGTTTTAACTGTTTTAGTCAAGAATTGTTTGTGTAAGAGTGCTAAAACGTATGGATTATACATTGACTAGTAAAAAGTTCAGAAGACTGTAAAATTTTTTTTAAACAATTTTAAGCAAAAATAAAAAAAACGTATCGTAGCCAATACATTAAACAACATGTTTGCAAAGTTTTAACTGTTTTAGTCAAGAATTGTTTGTGTAAGAGTGCTAAAACGTATGGATTATACATTGACTAGTAAAAAGTTCAGAAGACTGTAAAATTTTTTCTAAACAATTTTAAGCAAAAATAAAAAAAGCGTGTCGTAGCCAATACATTAAACAACTTGTTTGCAAAGTTTTAACTGTTTTAGTCAAGAATTGTTTGTGTAAGAGTGCTAAAACGTATGGATTATACATTGACGAAAGCAAGCATAGGTATTTTTTAATGTAAAAAGTTCAGAAGGCTGTAAAATTTTTTCTAATCAATTTTAAGCAAAAATAAAAAAAGCGTGTCGTAGCCAATACATTAAACAACATGTTTGCAAAGTTTTAACTGTTTTAGTCAAGAATTGTTTGTGTAAGAGTGCTAAAACGTATGGATTATACATTGACGAAAGCAAGCATAGGTGTTTTTTAATGTAAAAAGTTCAGAAGACTGTAAAATTTTTTCTAAACAATTTTAAGCAAAAATAAAAAAAGCGTGACGTAGCCATTACATTAAACAACATGTTTGCAAAGTTTTAACTGTTTTAGTCAAGAATTGTTTATGTAAGAGTGCTAAAACGTATGGATTATACATTGACTAGTAAAAAGTTCAGAAGACTGTAAAATTTTTTCTAAACAATATTAAGCAAAAATAAATAAGCGTGTCGTAGCCAATACATTAAACAACATGTTTGCAAAGTTTCAACTGTTTTAGTCAAGAATTGTTTGTGTAAGAGTGCTAAAACGTATGGATTATACATTGACTAGTAAAAAGTTCAGAAGACTGTAAATTTTTTTTAAACAATTTTAAGCAAAAATAAAAAAAGCGTGTCGTAGCCAATACATTAAACAACATGTTTGCAAAGTTTTAACTGTTTTAGTCAAGAATTGTTTGTGTAAGAGTGCTAAAACGTATGGATTATACATTGATTAGTAAAAAGTTCAGAAGACTGTAAAATTTCTTCTAAACAATTTTAAGCAAAAATAAAAAAAGCGTGTCGTAGCCAATACATTAAACAACATGTTTGCAAAGTTTTAACTGTTTTAGTCAAGAATTGTTTGTGTAAGAGTGCTAAAACGTATGGATTATACATTGACGAAAGCAAGCATAGGTGTTTTTTAATGTAAAAAGTTCAGAAGGCTGTAAAATTTTTTCTAATCAATTTTAAGCAAAAATAAAAAAAGCGTGTCGTAGCCAATACATTAAACAACATGTTTGCAAAGTTTTAACTGTTTTAGTCAAGAATTGTTTGTGTAAGAGTGCTAAAACGTATGGATTATACATTGACGAAAGCAAGCATAGATGTTTTTTAATGTAAAAAGTTCAGAAGACTGTAAAATTTTTTCTAAACAATTTTAAGCAAAAATAAAAAAAAGCGTGTCGTAGCCATTACATTAAACAACATGTTTGCAAAGTTTTAACTGTTTTAGTCAAGAATTGTTTATGTAAGAGTGCTAAAACGTATGGATTATACATTGACTAGTAAAAAGTTCAGAAGACTGTAAAATTTTTTCTAAACAATTTTAAGCAAAAATAAAAAAAGCGTGTCGTAGCCAATACATTAAACAACATGTTTGCAAAGTTTTAACTGTTTTAGTCAAGAATTGTTTGTGTAAGAGTGCTAAAACGTATGGATTATACATTGACGAAAGCAAGCATAGGTGTTTTTTAATGTAAAAAGTTCAGAAGACTGTAAAATTTTTTCTAAAAAATTTTAAGCAAAAATAAAAAAAGCGTGTCGTAGCCAATACATTAAACAACATATTTGCAAAATTTTAACTGTTTTAGTCAAGAATTGTTTGTGTAAGAGTGCTAAAACGTATGGATTATACATTGACTAGTAAAAAGTTCAGAAGACTGTAAAATTTTTTTTAAACAATTTTAAGCAAAAATAAAAAAAGCGTGTCGTAGCCAATACATTAAACAACATGTTTGCAAAGTTTTAACTGTTTTAGTCAAGAATTGTTTGTGTAAGAGTGCTAAAACGTATGGATTATACATTGACGAAAGCAAGCATAGGTGTTTTTTAATGTAAAAAGTTCAGAAGGCTGTAAAATTTTTTCTAATCAATTTTAAGCAAAAATAAAAAAAGCGTGTCGTAGCCAATACATTAAACAACATGTTTGCAAAGTTTTAACTGTTTTAGTCAAGAATTGTTTGTGTAAGAGTGCTAAAACGTATGGATTATACATTGACGAAAGCAATCATAGGTGTTTTTTAATGTAAAAAGTTCAGAAGGCTGTAAAATTTTTTCTAAACAATTTTAAGCAAAAATAAAAAAAGCGTGTCGTAGCCAATACATTAAACAACATGTTTGCAAAGTTTTAACTGTTTTAGTCAAGAATTGTTTGTGTAAGAGTGCTAAAAGGTATGGATTATACATTGACTAGTAAAAAGTTCAGAAGACTGTAAAATTTTTTTTAAACAATTTTAAGAAAAAATAAAAAAAGCGTGTCGTAGCCAATACATTAAACAACATGTTTGCAAAGTTTTAACTGTTTTAGTCAAGAATTGTTTGTGTAAGAGTGCTAAAACGTATGGATTATACATTGACTAGTAAAAAGTTCAGAAGACTGTAAAATTTTTTCTAAACAATTTTAAGCAAAAATAAAAAAAGCGTGTCGTAGCCAATACATTAAACAACATTTTTGCAAAGTTTTAACTGTTTTAGTCAAGAATTGTTTGTGTAAGAGTGCTAAAACGTATGGATTATACATTGACGAAAGCAAGCATTGGTGTTTTTTAATGTAAAAAGTTCAGAAGGCTGTAAAATTTTTTTTAATCAATTTTAAGCAAAAATAAAAAAAGCGTGTCGTAGCCAATACATTAAACAACATGTTTGCAAAGTTTTAACTGTTTTAGTCAAAAATTGTTTGTATATGAGTGCTAAAACGTATGGATTATACATTGACTAGTAAAAAGTTCAGAAGACTGTAAAATTTTTTCTAAACAATTTTAAGCAAAAATAAAAAAAGCGTGTCGTAGCCAATACATTAAACAACATGTTTGCAAAGTTTTTACTGTTTTAGTCAAGAATTGTTATTGTAAGAGTGCTAAAACGTATGGATTATACATTGACTAGTAAAAAGTTCAGAAGACTGTAAAATTTTTTCTAAACAATTTTAAGCAAAAATAAAAAAAGCGTGTCGTAGCCAATACATTAAACAACATGTTTGCAAAGTTTTAACTGTTTTAGTCAAGAATTGTTTGTGTAAGAGTGCTAAAACGTATGGATTATACATTGACTAGTAAAAAGTTCAGAAGACTGTAAAATTTTTTCTAAACAGTTTTAAGCAAAAATAAAAAAAGCGTGTCGTAGCCAATACATTAAACAACATGTTTGCAAAGTTTTAACTGTTTTAGTCAAAAATTGTTTGTGTATGAGTGCTAAAACGTATGGATTATACATTGACTAGTAAAAAGTTCAGAAGACTGTAAAATTTTTTCTAAACAATTTTAAGCAAAAATAAAAAAAACGTATCGTAGCCAATACATTAAACAACATGTTTGCAAAGTTTTAACTGTTTTAGTCAAGAATTGTTTGTGTAAGAGTGCTAAATTGTATGGATTATACATTGACTAGTAAAAAGTTCAGAAGACTGTAAAATTTTTTCTAAACAATTTTAAGCAAAAATAAAAAAAGCGTGTCGTAGCCAATACATTAAACAACTTGTTTGCAAAGTTTTAACTGTTTTAGTCAAGAATTGTTTGTGTAAGAGTGCTAAAACGTATGGATTATACATTGACGAAAGCAAGCATGGGTATTTTTTAATGTAAAAAGTTCAGAAGGCTGTAAAATTTTTTCTAATCAATTTTAAGCAAAAATAAAAAAAGCGTGTCGTAGCCAATACATTAAACAACATGTTTGCAAAGTTTTAACTGTTTTAGTCAAGAATTGTTTGTGTAAGAGTGCTAAAACGTATGGATTATACATTGACGAAAGCAAGCATAGGTGTTTTTTAATGTAAAAAGTTCAGAAGACTGTAAAATTTTTTCAAAACAATTTTAAGCAAAAATAAAAAAAGCGTGACGTAGCCATTACATTAAACAACATGTTTGCAAAGTTTTAACTGTTTTAGTCAAGAATTGTTTATGTAAGAGTGCTAAAATTATGGATTATACATTGACTAGTAAAAAGTTCAGAAGACTGTAAAATTTTTTCTAAACAATATTAAGCAAAAATAAAAAAAGCGTGTCGTAGCCAATACATTAAACAACATGTTTGCAAAGTTTCAACTGTTTTAGTCAAGAATTGTTTGTGTAAGAGTGCTAAAACGTATGGATTATACATTGACTAGTAAAAAGTTCAGAAGACTGTAAATTTTTTTTAAACAATTTTAAGCAAAAATAAAAAAAGCGTGTCGTAGCCAATACATTAAACAACATGTTTGCAAAGTTTTAACTGTTTTAGTCAAGAATTGTTTGTGTAAGAGTGCTAAAACGTATGGATTATACATTGATTAGTAAAAAGTTCAGAAGACTGTAAAATTTTTTCTAAACAATTTTAAGCAAAAATAAAAAAAGCGTGTCGTAGCCAATACATTAAACAACATGTTTGCAAAGTTTTAACTGTTTTAGTCAAGAATTGTTTGTGTAAGAGTGCTAAAACGTATGGATTATACATTGACGAAAGCAAGCATAGGTGTTTTTTAATGTAAAAAGTTCAGAAGGCTGTAAAATTTTTTCTAATCAATTTTAAGCAAAAATAAAAAAAGCGTGTCGTAGCCAATACATTAAACAACATGTTTGCAAAGTTTTAACTGTTTTAGTCAAGAATTGTTTGTGTAAGAGTGCTAAAACGTATGGATTATACATTGACGAAAGCAAGCATAGATGTTTTTTAATGTAAAAAGTTCAGAAGACTGTAAAATTTTTTCTAAACAATTTTAAGCAAAAATAAAAAAAAGCGTGTCGTAGCCATTACATTAAACAACATGTTTGCAAAGTTTTAACTGTTTTAGTCAAGAATTGTTTATGTAAGAGTGCTAAAACGTATGGATTATACATTGACTAGTAAAAAGTTCAGAAGACTGTAAAATTTTTTCTAAACAATTTTAAGCAAAAATAAAAAAAGCGTGTCGTAGCCAATACATTAAACAACATGTTTGCAAAGTTTTAACTGTTTTAGTCAAGAATTGTTTGTGTAAGAGTGCTAAAACGTATGGATTATACATTGACGAAAGCAAGCATAGGTGTTTTTTAATGTAAAAAGTTCAGAAGGCTGTAAAATTTTTTCTAATCAATTTTAAGCAAAAATAAAAACAGCGTGTCGTAGCCAATACATTAAACAACATGTTTGCAAAGTTTTAACTGTTTTAGTCAAGAATTGTTTGTGTAAGAGTGCTAAAAGGTATGGATTATACATTGACTAGTAAAAAGTTCAGAAGACTGTAAAATTTTTTTTAAACAATTTTAAGAAAAAATAAAAAAAGCGTGTCGTAGCCAATACATTAAACAACATGTTTGCAAAGTTTTAACTGTTTTAGTCAAGAATTGTTTGTGTAAGAGTGCTAAAACGTATGGATTATACATTGACTAGTAAAAAGTTCAGAAGACTGTAAAATTTTTTCTAAACAATTTTAAGCAAAAATAAAAAAGCGTGTCGTAGCCAATACATTAAACAACATTTTTGCAAAGTTTTAACTGTTTTAGTCAAGAATTGTTTGTGTAAGAGTGCTAAAACGTATGGATTATACATTGACGAAAGCAAGCATTGGTGTTTTTTAATGTAAAAAGTTCAGAAGGCTGTAAAATTTTTTTTAATCAATTTTAAGCAAAAATAAAAAAAGCGTGTCGTAGCCAATACATTAAACAACATGTTTGCAAAGTTTTAACTGTTTTAGTCAAAAATTGTTTGTGTATGAGTGCTAAAACGTATGGATTATACATTGACTAGTAAAAAGTTCAGAAGACTGTAAAATTTTTTCTAAACAATTTTAAGCAAAAATAAAAAAAGCGTGTCGTAGCCAATACATTAAACAACATGTTTGCAAAGTTTTTACTGTTTTAGTCAAGAATTGTTATTGTAAGAGTGCTAAAACGTATGGATTATACATTGACTAGTAAAAAGTTCAGAAGACTGTAAAATTTTTTCTAAACAATTTTAAGCAAAAATAAAAAAAGCGTGTCGTAGCCAATACATTAAACAACATGTTTGCAAAGTTTTAACTGTTTTAGTCAAGAATTGTTTGTGTAAGAGTGCTAAAACGTATGGATTATACATTGACTAGTAAAAAGTTCAGAAGACTGTAAAATTTTTTCTAAACAGTTTTAAGCAAAAATAAAAAAAGCGTGTCGTAGCCAATACATTAAACAACATGTTTGCAAAGTTTTAACTGTTTTAGTCAAAAATTGTTTGTGTATGAGTGCTAAAACGTATGGATTATACATTGACTAGTAAAAAGTTCAGAAGACTGTAAAATTTTTTCTAAACAATTTTAAGCAAAAATAAAAAAAGCGTATCGTAGCCAATACATTAAACAACATGTTTGCAAAGTTTTAACTGTTTTAGTCAAGAATTGTTTGTGTAAGAGTGCTAAAACGTATGGATTATACATTGACTAGTAAAAAGTTCAGAAGACTGTAAAATTTTTTCTAAACAATTTTAAGCAAAAATAAAAAAAGCGTGTCGTAGCCAATACATTAAACAACATGTTTGCAAAGTTTTAACTGTTTTAGTCAAGAATTGTTTGTGTAAGAGTGCTAAAACGTATGGATTATACATTGACGAAAGCAAGCATTGGTGTTTTTTAATGTAAAAAGTTCAGAAGGCTGTAAAATTTTTTCTAATCAATTTTAAGCAAAAATAAAAAAAGCGTGTCGTAGCCAATTCATTAAACAACATGTTTGCAAAGTTTTAACTGTTTTAGTCAAAAATTGTTTGTGTATGAGTGCTAAAACGTATGGATTATACATTGACTAGTAAAAAGTTCAGAAGACTGTAAAATTTTTTCTAAACAATTTTAAGCAAAAATAAAAAAAGCGTGTCGTAGCCATTACATTAAACAACATGTTTGCAAAGTTTTAACTGTTTTAGTCAAGAATTGTTTGTGTAAGAGTGCTAAAACGTATGGATTATACATTGACGAAAGCAAGCATAGGTGTTTTTTAATGTAAAAAGTTCAGAAGACTGTAAAATTTTTTCTAAACAAATTTAAGCAAAAATAAAAAAAGCGTGTCGTAGCCAATACATTAAACAACATATTTGCAAAGTTTTAACTGTTTTAGTCAAGAATTGTTTGTGTAAGAGTGCTAAAACGTATGGATTATACATTGACTAGTAAAAAGTTCAGAAGACTGTAAAATTTTTTTTAAACAATTTTAAGCAAAAATAAAAAAAGCGTGTCGTAGCCAATACATTAAACAACATGTTTGCAAAGTTTTAACTGTTTTAGTCAAGAATTGTTTGTGTAAGAGTGCTAAAACGTATGGATTGATTACATTGACTAGTAAAAAGTTCAGAAGACTGTAAAATTTTTTCTAAACAATTTTAAGCAAAAATAAAAAAAGCGTGTCGTAGCCAATACATTAAACAACATGTTTGCAAAGTTTCAACTGTTTTAGTCAAGAATTGTTTGTGTAAGAGTGCTAAAACGTATGGATTATACATTGACTAGTAAAAAGTTCAGAAGACTGTAAATTTTTTTTAAACAATTTTAAGCAAAAATAAAAAAAGCGTGTCGTAGCCAATACATTAAACAATATGTTTGCAAAGTTTTAACTGTTTTAGTCAAGAATTGTTTGTGTAAGAGTGCTAAAACGTATGGATTAAACATTGACTAGTAAAAAGTTCAGAAGACTGTAAAATTTTTTCTAAACAATTTTAAGCAAAAATAAAAATAGCGTGTCGTAGCCAATACATTAAACAACATGTTTGCAAAGTTTTAACTGTTTTAGTCAAGAATTGTTTGTGTAAGAGTGCTAAAACGTATGGATTATACATTGACGAAAGCAAGCATAGGTGTTTTTTAATGTAAAAAGTTCAGAAGGCTGTAAAATTTTTTCTAATCAATTTTAAGCAAAAATAAAAACAGCGTGTCGTAGCCAATACATTAAACAACATGTTTGCAAAGTTTTAACTGTTTTAGTCAAGAATTGTTTGTGTAAGAGTGCTAAAAGGTATGGATTATACATTGACTAGTAAAAAGTTCAGAAGACTGTAAAATTTTTTTTAAACAATTTTAAGAAAAAATAAAAAAAGCGTGTCGTAGCCAATACATTAAACAACATGTTTGCAAAGTTTTAACTGTTTTAGTCAAGAATTGTTTGTGTAAGAGTGCTAAAACGTATGGATTATACATTGACTAGTAAAAAGTTCAGAAGACTGTAAATTTTTTTCTAAACAATTTTAAGCAAAAATAAAAAAGCGTGTCGTAGCCAATACATTAAACAACATTTTTGCAAAGTTTTAACTGTTTTAGTCAAGAATTGTTTGTGTAAGAGTGCTAAAACGTATGGATTATACATTGACGAAAGCAAGCATTGGTGTTTTTTAATGTAAAAAGTTCAGAAGGCTGTAAAATTTTTTCTAATCAATTTTAAGCAAAAATAAAAAAAGCGTGTCGTAGCCAATACATTAAACAACATGTTTGCAAAGTTTTTACTGTTTTAGTCAAGAATTGTTATTGTAAGAGTGCTAAAACGTATGGATTATACATTGACTAGTAAAAAGTTCAGAAGACTGTAAAATTTTTTCTAAACAATTTTAAGCAAAAATAAAAAAAGCGTGTCGTAGCCAATACATTAAACAACATGTTTGCAAAGTTTTAACTGTTTTAGTCAAGAATTGTTTGTGTAAGAGTGCTAAAACGTATGGATTATACATTGACTAGTAAAAAGTTCAGAAGACTGTAAAATTTTTTTTAAACAATTTTAAGAAAAAATAAAAAAAGCGTGTCGTAGCCAATACATTAAACAACATGTTTGCAAAGTTTTAACTGTTTTAGTCAAGAATTGTTTGTGTAAGAGTGCTAAAACGTATGGATTATACATTGACTAGTAAAAAGTTCAGAAGACTGTAAATTTTTTTCTAAACAATTTTAAGCAAAAATAAAAAAGCGTGTCGTAGCCAATACATTAAACAACATTTTTGCAAAGTTTTAACTGTTTTAGTCAAGAATTGTTTGTGTAAGAGTGCTAAAACGTATGGATTATACATTGACAAAAGCAAGCATTGGTGTTTTTTAATGTAAAAAGTTCAGAAGGCTGTAAAATTTTTTCTAATCAATTTTAAGCAAAAATAAAAAAAGCGTGTCGTAGCCAATACATTAAACAACATGTTTGCAAAGTTTTTACTGTTTTAGTCAAGAATTGTTATTGTAAGAGTGCTAAAACGTATGGATTATACATTGACTAGTAAAAAGTTCAGAAGACTGTAAAATTTTTTCTAAACAATTTTAAGCAAAAATAAAAAAAGCGTGTCGTAGCCAATACATTAAACAACATGTTTGCAAAGTTTTAACTGTTTTAGTCAAGAATTGTTTGTGTAAGAGTGCTAAAACGTATGGATTATACATTGACTAGTAAAAAGTTCAGAAGACTGTAAAATTTTTTCTAAACAGTTTTAAGCAAAAATAAAAAAAGCGTGTCGTAGCCAATACATTAAACAACATGTTTGCAAAGTTTTAACTGTTTTAGTCAAAAATTGTTTGTGTATGAGTGCTAAAACGTATGGATTATACATTGACTAGTAAAAAGTTCAGAAGACTGTAAAATTTTTTCTAAACAATTTTAAGCAAAAATAAAAAAAGCGTATCGTAGCCAATACATTAAACAACATGTTTGCAAAGTTTTAACTGTTTTAGTCAAGAATTGTTTGTGTAAGAGTGCTAAAACGTATGGATTATACATTGACTAGTAAAAAGTTCAGAAGACTGTAAAATTTTTTCTAAACAATTTTAAGCAAAAATAAAAAAAGCGTGTCGTAGCCAATACATTAAACAACATGTTTGCAAAGTTTTAACTGTTTTAGTCAAGAATTGTTTGTGTAAGAGTGCTAAAACGTATGGATTATACATTGACGAAAGCAAGCATTGGTGTTTTTTAATGTAAAAAGTTCAGAAGGCTGTAAAATTTTTTCTAATCAATTTTAAGCAAAAATAAAAAAAGCGTGTCGTAGCCAATTCATTAAACAACATGTTTGCAAAGTTTTAACTGTTTTAGTCAAAAATTGTTTGTGTATGAGTGCTAAAACGTATGGATTATACATTGACTAGTAAAAAGTTCAGAAGACTGTAAAATTTTTTCTAAACAATTTTAAGCAAAAATAAAAAAAGCGTGTCGTAGCCATTACATTAAACAACATGTTTGCAAAGTTTTAACTGTTTTAGTCAAGAATTGTTTGTGTAAGAGTGCTAAAACGTATGGATTATACATTGACGAAAGCAAGCATAGGTGTTTTTTAATGTAAAAAGTTCAGAAGACTGTAAAATTTTTTCTAAACAAATTTAAGCAAAAATAAAAAAAGCGTGTCGTAGCCAATACATTAAACAACATATTTGCAAAGTTTTAACTGTTTTAGTCAAGAATTGTTTGTGTAAGAGTGCTAAAACGTATGGATTATACATTGACTAGTAAAAAGTTCAGAAGACTGTAAAATTTTTTTTAAACAATTTTAAGCAAAAATAAAAAAAGCGTGTCGTAGCCAATACATTAAACAACATGTTTGCAAAGTTTTAACTGTTTTAGTCAAGAATTGTTTGTGTAAGAGTGCTAAAACGTATGGATTGATTACATTGACTAGTAAAAAGTTCAGAAGACTGTAAAATTTTTTCTAAACAATTTTAAGCAAAAATAAAAAAAGCGTGTCGTAGCCAATACATTAAACAACATGTTTGCAAAGTTTCAACTGTTTTAGTCAAGAATTGTTTGTGTAAGAGTGCTAAAACGTATGGATTATACATTGACTAGTAAAAAGTTCAGAAGACTGTAAATTTTTTTTAAACAATTTTAAGCAAAAATAAAAAAAGCGTGTCGTAGCCAATACATTAAACAATATGTTTGCAAAGTTTTAACTGTTTTAGTCAAGAATTGTTTGTGTAAGAGTGCTAAAACGTATGGATTAAACATTGACTAGTAAAAAGTTCAGAAGACTGTAAAATTTTTTCTAAACAATTTTAAGCAAAAATAAAAAAAGCGTGTCGTAGCCAATACATTAAACAACATGTTTGCAAAGTTTTAACTGTTTTAGTCAAGAATTGTTTGTGTAAGAGTGCTAAAACTAATGGATTATACATTGACGAAAGCAAGTATAGGTGTTTTTTAATGTAAAAAGTTCAGAAGACTGTAAAATTTTTTCTAAACAAATTTAAGCAAAAATAAAAAAAGCGTGTCGTAGCCAATACATTAAACAACATATTTGCAAAGTTTTAACTGTTTCAGTCAAGAATTGTTTGTGTAAGAGTGCTAAAACGTATGGATTATACATTGACGAAAGCAAGCATAGGTGTTTTTTAATGTAAAAAGTTCAGAAGACTGTAAAATTTTTTCTAAACAATTTTAAGCAAAAATAAAAAAAGCGTGTCGTAGCCATTACATTAAACAACATGTTTGCAAAGTTTTAACTGTTTTAGTCAAGAATTGTTTGTGTAAGAGTGCTAAAACGTATGGATTATACATTGACGAAAGCAAGCATAGGTGTTTTTAAATGTAAAAAGTTCAGAAGACTGTAAAATTTTTTCTAAACAATTTTAAGCAAAAATAAAAAAAGCGTGTCGTAGCCATTACATTAAACAACATGTTTGCAAAGTTTTAACTGTTTTAGTCAAGAATTGTTTGTGTAAGAGTGCTAAAACGTATGGATTATACATTGACGAAAGCAAGCATAGGTGTTTTTTAATGTAAAAAGTTCAGAAGACTGTAAAATTTTTTCTAAACAAATTTAAGCAAAAATAAAAAAAGCGTGTCGTAGCCAATACATTAAACAACATATTTGCAAAGTTTTAACTGTTTTAGTCAAGAATTGTTTGTGTAAGAGTGCTAAAACGTATGGATTATACATTGACTAGTAAAAAGTTCAGAAGACTGTAAAATTTTTTTTAAACAATTTTAAGCAAAAATAAAAAAAGCGTGTCGTAGCCAATACATTAAACAACATGTTTGCAAAGTTTTAACTGTTTTAGTCAAGAATTGTTTGTGTAAGAGTGCTAAAACGTATGGATTGATTACATTGACTAGTAAAAAGTTCAGAAGACTGTAAAATTTTTTATAAACAATTTTAAGCAAAAATAAAAAAAGCGTGTCGTAGCCAATACATTAAACAACATGTTTGCAAAGTTTCAACTGTTTTAGTCAAGAATTGTTTGTGTAAGAGTGCTAAAACGTATGGATTATACATTGACTAGTAAAAAGTTCAGAAGACTGTAAATTTTTTTTAAACAATTTTAAGCAAAAATAAAAAAAGCGTGTCGTAGCCAATACATTAAACAATATGTTTGCAAAGTTTTAACTGTTTTAGTCAAGAATTGTTTGTGTAAGAGTGCTAAAACGTATGGATTAAACATTGACTAGTAAAAAGTTCAGAAGACTGTAAAATTTTTTCTAAACAATTTTAAGCAAAAATAAAAAAAGCGTGTCGTAGCCAATACATTAAACAACATGTTTGCAAAGTTTTAACTGTTTTAGTCAAGAATTGTTTGTGTAAGAGTGCTAAAACTAATGGATTATACATTGACGAAAGCAAGCATAGGTGTTTTTTAATGTAAAAAGTTCAGAAGACTGTAAAATTTTTTCTAAACAAATTTAAGCAAAAATAAAAAAAGCGTGTCGTAGCCAATACATTAAACAACATATTTGCAAAGTTTTAACTGTTTTAGTCAAGAATTGTTTGTGTAAGAGTGCTAAAACGTATGGATTATACATTGACGAAAGCAAGCATAGGTGTTTTTTAATGTAAAAAGTTCAGAAGGCTGTAAAATTTTTTCTAATCAATTTTAAGCAAAAATAAAAAAAGCGTGTCGTAGCCAATACATTAAACAACATGTTTGCAAAGTTTTAACTGTTTCAGTCAAGAATTGTTTGTGTAAGAGTGCTAAAACGTATGGATTATAATTTGACGAAAGCAAGCATAGGTGTTTTTTAATGTAAAAAGTTCAGAAGACTGTAAAATTTTTTCTAAACAATTTTAAGCAAAAATAAAAAAAGCGTGTCGTAGCCATTACATTAAACAACATGTTTGCAAAGTTTTAACTGTTTTAGTCAAGAATTGTTTGTGTAAGAGTGCTAAAACGTATGGATTATACATTGACGAAAGCAAGCATAGGTGTTTTTAAATGTAAAAAGTTCAGAAGACTGTAAAATTTTTTCTAAACAATTTTAAGCAAAAATAAAAAAAGCGTGTCGTAGCCATTACATTAAACAACATGTTTGCAAAGTTTTAACTGTTTTAGTCAAGAATTGTTTATGTAAGAGTGCTAAAACGTATGGATTATACATTGACTAGTAAAAAGTTCAGAAGACTGTAAAATTTTTTCTAAACAATTTTAAGCAAAAATAAAAAAGCGTGTCGTAGCCAATACATTAAACAACATGTTTGCAAAGTTTTAACTGTTTTAGTCAAGAATTGTTTGTGTAAGAGTGCTAAAACGTATGGATTATACATTGACGAAAGCAAGCATAGGTGTTTTTTAATGTAAAAAGTTCAGAAGACTGTAAAATTTTTTCTAAACAATTTTAAGCAAAAATAAAAAAAGCGTGTCGTAGCCATTACATTAAACAACATGTTTGCAAAGTTTTAACTGTTTTAGTCAAGAATTGTTTATGTAAGAGTGCTAAAACGTATGGATTATACATTGACTAGTAAAAAGTTCAGAAGACTGTAAAATTTTTTATAAACAATTTTAAGCAAAAATAAAAAAAGCGTGTCGTAGTCAATACATTAAACAACATGTTTGCAAAGTTTTAACTGTTTTAGTCAAGAATTGTTTGTGTAAGAGTGATAAAACGTATGGATTTAACATTGACTAGTAAAAAGTTCAGAAGACTGTAAAATTTTTTCTAAACAATTTTAAGCAAAAATAAAAAAAGCGTGTCGTAGCCAATACATTAAACAACATATTTGCAAAGTTTTAACTGTTTCAGTCAAGAATTGTTTGTGTAAGAGTGCTAAAACGTATGGATTATACATTGACGAAAGCAAGCATAGGTGTTTTTTAATGTAAAAAGTTCAGAAGACTGTAAAATTTTTTCTAAACAATTTTAAGCAAAAATAAAAAAAGCGTGTCGTAGCCATTACATTAAACAACATGTTTGCAAAGTTTTAACTGTTTTAGTCAAGAATTGTTTGTGTAAGAGTGCTAAAACGTATGGATTATACATTGACGAAAGCAAGCATAGGTGTTTTTAAATGTAAAAAGTTCAGAAGACTGTAAAATTTTTTCTAAACAATTTTAAGCAAAAATAAAAAAAGCGTGTCGTAGCCATTACATTAAACAACATGTTTGCAAAGTTTTAACTGTTTTAGTCAAGAATTGTTTGTGTAAGAGTGCTAAAACGTATGGATTATACATTGACGAAAGCAAGCATAGGTGTTTTTTAATGTAAAAAGTTCAGAAGACTGTAAAATTTTTTCTAAACAAATTTAAGCAAAAATAAAAAAAGCGTGTCGTAGCCAATACATTAAACAACATATTTGCAAAGTTTTAACTGTTTTAGTCAAGAATTGTTTGTGTAAGAGTGCTAAAACGTATGGATTATACATTGACGAAAGCAAGCATAGGTGTTTTTAAATGTAAAAAGTTCAGAAGACTGTAAAATTTTTTCTAAACAATTTTAAGCAAAAATAAAAAAAGCGTGTCGTAGCCATTACATTAAACAACATGTTTGCAAAGTTTTAACTGTTTTAGTCAAGAATTGTTTATGTAAGAGTGCTAAAACGTATGGATTATACATTGACTAGTAAAAAGTTCAGAAGACTGTAAAATTTTTTCTAAACAATTTTAAGCAAAAATAAAAAAGCGTGTCGTAGCCAATACATTAAACAACATGTTTGCAAAGTTTTAACTGTTTTAGTCAAGAATTGTTTGTGTAAGAGTGCTAAAACGTATGGATTATACATTGACGAAAGCAAGCATAGGTGTTTTTTAATGTAAAAAGTTCAGAAGACTGTAAAATTTTTTCTAAACAATTTTAAGCAAAAATAAAAAAAGCGTGTCGTAGCCATTACATTAAACAACATGTTTGCAAAGTTTTAACTGTTTTAGTCAAGAATTGTTTATGTAAGAGTGCTAAAACGTATGGATTATACATTGACTAGTAAAAAGTTCAGAAGACTGTAAATTTTTTCTAAACAATTTTAAGCAAAAATAAAAAAAGCGTGTCGTAGCCAATACATTAAACAACATGTTTGCAAAGTTTTAACTGTTTTAGTCAAGAATTGTTTGTGTAAGAGTGATAAAACGTATGGATTTAACATTGACTAGTAAAAAGTTCAGAAGACTGTAAAATTTTTTCTAAACAATTTTAAGCAAAAATAAAAAAAGCGTGTCGTAGCCAATACATTAAACAACATATTTGCAAAGTTTTAACTGTTTCAGTCAAGAATTGTTTGTGTAAGAGTGCTAAAACGTATGGATTATACATTGACGAAAGCAAGCATAGGTGTTTTTTAATGTAAAAAGTTCAGAAGACTGTAAAATTTTTTCTAAACAATTTTAAGCAAAAATAAAAAAAGCGTGTCGTAGCCATTACATTAAACAACATGTTTGCAAAGTTTTAACTGTTTTAGTCAAGAATTGTTTGTGTAAGAGTGCTAAAACGTATGGATTATACATTGACGAAAGCAAGCATAGGTGTTTTTAAATGTAAAAAGTTCAGAAGACTGTAAAATTTTTTCTAAACAATTTTAAGCAAAAATAAAAAAAGCGTGTCGTAGCCATTACATTAAACAACATGTTTGCAAAGTTTTAACTGTTTTAGTCAAGAATTGTTTGTGTAAGAGTGCTAAAACGTATGGATTATACATTGACGAAAGCAAGCATAGGTGTTTTTTAATGTAAAAAGTTCAGAAGACTGTAAAATTTTTTCTAAACAAATTTAAGCAAAAATAAAAAAAGCGTGTCGTAGCCAATACATTAAACAACATATTTGCAAAGTTTTAACTGTTTTAGTCAAGAATTGTTTGTGTAAGAGTGCTAAAACGTATGGATTATACATTGACTAGTAAAAAGTTCAGAAGACTGTAAAATTTTTTTTAAACAATTTTAAGCAAAAATAAAAAAAGCGTGTCGTAGCCAATACATTAAACAACATGTTTGCAAAGTTTTAACTGTTTTAGTCAAGAATTGTTTGTGTAAGAGTGCTAAAACGTATGGATTGATTACATTGACTAGTAAAAAGTTCAGAAGACTGTAAAATTTTTTATAAACAATTTTAAGCAAAAATAAAAAAAGCGTGTCGTAGCCAATACATTAAACAACATGTTTGCAAAGTTTCAACTGTTTTAGTCAAGAATTGTTTGTGTAAGAGTGCTAAAACGTATGGATTATACATTGACTAGTAAAAAGTTCAGAAGACTGTAAATTTTTTTTAAACAATTTTAAGCAAAAATAAAAAAAGCGTGTCGTAGCCAATACATTAAACAATATGTTTGCAAAGTTTTAACTGTTTTAGTCAAGAATTGTTTGTGTAAGAGTGCTAAAACGTATGGATTAAACATTGACTAGTAAAAAGTTCAGAAGACTGTAAAATTTTTTCTAAACAATTTTAAGCAAAAATAAAAAAAGCGTGTCGTAGCCAATACATTAAACAACATGTTTGCAAAGTTTTAACTGTTTTAGTCAAGAATTGTTTGTGTAAGAGTGCTAAAACTAATGGATTATACATTGACGAAAGCAAGCATAGGTGTTTTTTAATGTAAAAAGTTCAGAAGACTGTAAAATTTTTTCTAAACAAATTTAAGCAAAAATAAAAAAAGCGTGTCGTAGCCAATACATTAAACAACATATTTGCAAAGTTTTAACTGTTTTAGTCAAGAATTGTTTGTGTAAGAGTGCTAAAACGTATGGATTATACATTGACGAAAGCAAGCATAGGTGTTTTTTAATGTAAAAAGTTCAGAAGGCTGTAAAATTTTTTCTAATCAATTTTAAGCAAAAATAAAAAAAGCGTGTCGTAGCCAATACATTAAACAACATGTTTGCAAAGTTTTAACTGTTTCAGTCAAGAATTGTTTGTGTAAGAGTGCTAAAACGTATGGATTATAATTTGACGAAAGCAAGCATAGGTGTTTTTTAATGTAAAAAGTTCAGAAGACTGTAAAATTTTTTCTAAACAATTTTAAGCAAAAATAAAAAAAGCGTGTCGTAGCCATTACATTAAACAACATGTTTGCAAAGTTTTAACTGTTTTAGTCAAGAATTGTTTGTGTAAGAGTGCTAAAACGTATGGATTATACATTGACGAAAGCAAGCATAGGTGTTTTTAAATGTAAAAAGTTCAGAAGACTGTAAAATTTTTTCTAAACAATTTTAAGCAAAAATAAAAAAAGCGTGTCGTAGCCATTACATTAAACAACATGTTTGCAAAGTTTTAACTGTTTTAGTCAAGAATTGTTTATGTAAGAGTGCTAAAACGTATGGATTATACATTGACTAGTAAAAAGTTCAGAAGACTGTAAAATTTTTTCTAAACAATTTTAAGCAAAAATAAAAAAGCGTGTCGTAGCCAATACATTAAACAACATGTTTGCAAAGTTTTAACTGTTTTAGTCAAGAATTGTTTGTGTAAGAGTGCTAAAACGTATGGATTATACATTGACTAGTAAAAAGTTCAGAAGACTGTAAAATTTTTTCTAAACAATTTTAAGCAAAAATAAAAAAAGCGTGTCGTAGCCAATACATTAAACAACATGTTTGCAAAGTTTTAACTGTTTTAGTCAAGAATTGTTTGTGTAAGAGTGATAAAACGTATGGATTTAACATTGACTAGTAAAAAGTTCAGAAGACTGTAAAATTTTTTCTAAACAATTTTAAGCAAAAATAAAAAAAGCGTGTCGTAGCCATTACATTAAACAACATGTTTGCAAAGTTTTAACTGTTTTAGTCAAGAATTGTTTGTGTAAGAGTGCTAAAACGTATGGATTATACATTGACGAAAGCAAGCATAGGTGTTTTTTAATGTAAAAAGTTCAGAAGACTGTAAAATTTTTTCTAAACAAATTTAAGCAAAAATAAAAAAAGCGTGTCGTAGCCAATACATTAAACAACATATTTGCAAAGTTTTAACTGTTTTAGTCAAGAATTGTTTGTGTAAGAGTGCTAAAACGTATGGATTATACATTGACTAGTAAAAAGTTCAGAAGACTGTAAAATTTTTTTTAAACAATTTTAAGCAAAAATAAAAAAAGCGTGTCGTAGCCAATACATTAAACAACATGTTTGCAAAGTTTTTACTGTTTTAGTCAAGAATTGTTTGTGTAAGAGTGCTAAAACGTATGGATTGATTACATTGACTAGTAAAAAGTTCAGAAGACTGTAAAATTTTTTCTAAACAATTTTAAGCAAAAATAAAAAAAGCGTGTCGTAGCCAATACATTAAACAACATGTTTGCAAAGTTTCAACTGTTTTAGTCAAGAATTGTTTGTGTAAGAGTGCTAAAACGTATGGATTATACATTGACTAGTAAAAAGTTCAGAAGACTGTAAATTTTTTTTAAACAATTTTAAGCAAAAATAAAAAAAGCGTGTCGTAGCCAATACATTAAACAATATGTTTGCAAAGTTTTAACTGTTTTAGTCAAGAATTGTTTGTGTAAGAGTGCTAAAACGTATGGATTAAACATTGACTAGTAAAAAGTTCAAGGACTGTAAAATTTTTTCTAAACAATTTTAAGCAAAAATAAAAAAAGCGTGTCGTAGCCAATACATTAAACAACATGTTTGCAAAGTTTTAACTGTTTTAGTCAAGAATTGTTTGTGTAAGAGTGCTAAAACTAATGGATTATACATTGACGAAAGCAAGCATAGGTGTTTTTTAATGTAAAAAGTTCAGAAGACTGTAAAATTTTTTCTAAACAAATTTAAGCAAAAATAAAAAAAGCGTGTCGTAGCCAATACATTAAACAACATGTTTGCAAAGTTTTAACTGTTTTAGTCAAGAATTGTTTGTGTAAGAGTGCTAAAACGTATGGATTATACATTGACGAAAGCAAGCATAGGTGTTTTTTAATGTAAAAAGTTCAGAAGGCTGTAAAATTTTTTCTAATCAATTTTAAGCAAAAATAAAAAAAGCGTGTCGTAGCCAATACATTAAACAACATGTTTGCAAAGTTTTAACTGTTTCAGTCAAGAATTGTTTGTGTAAGAGTGCTAAAACGTATGGATTATACATTGACGAAAGCAAGCATAGGTGTTTTTTAATGTAAAAAGTTCAGAAGACTGTAAAATTTTTTCTAAACAATTTTAAGCAAAAATAAAAAAAGCGTGTCGTAGCCATTACATTAAACAACATGTTTGCAAAGTTTTAACTGTTTTAGTCAAGAATTGTTTGTGTAAGAGTGCTAAAACGTATGGATTATACATTGACGAAAGCAAGCATAGGTGTTTTTTAATGTAAAAAGTTCAGAAGACTGTAAAATTTTTTCTAAACAATTTTAAGCAAAAATAAAAAAAGCGTGTCGTAGCCATTACATTAAACAACATGTTTGCAAAGTTTTAACTGTTTTAGTCAAGAATTGTTTATGTAAGAGTGCTAAAACGTATGGATTATACATTGACTAGTAAAAAGTTCAGAAGACTGTAAAATTTTTTCTAAACAATTTTAAGCAAAAATAAAAAAGCGTGTCGTAGCCAATACATTAAACAACATGTTTGCAAAGTTTTAACTGTTTTAGTCAAGAATTGTTTGTGTAAGAGTGCTAAAACGTATGGATTATACATTGACGAAAGCAAGCATAGGTGTTTTTTAATGTAAAAAGTTCAGAAGACTGTAAAATTTTTTCTAAACAATTTTAAGCAAAAATAAAAAAAGCGTGTCGTAGCCATTACATTAAACAACATGTTTGCAAAGTTTTAACTGTTTTAGTCAAGAATTGTTTATGTAAGAGTGCTAAAACGTATGGATTATACATTGACTAGTAAAAAGTTCAGAAGACTGTAAAATTTTTTCTAAACAATTTTAAGCAAAAATAAAAAAAGCGTGTCGTAGCCAATACATTAAACAACATGTTTGCAAAGTTTTAACTGTTTTAGTCAAGAATTGTTTGTGTAAGAGTGCTAAAACGTATGAATTATACATTGACGAAAGCAAGCATAGGTGTTTTTTAATGTAAAAAGTTCAGAAGGCTGTAAAATTTTTTCTAATCAATTTTAAGCAAAAATGAAAAAAGTGTGTCGTAGCCAATACATTAAACAACATGTTTGCAAAGTTTTAACTGTTTTAGTCAAGAATTGTTTGTGTAAGAGTGCTAAAACGTATGGATTATACAATGACGAAAGCAAGCATAGGTGTTTTTTAATGTAAAAAGTTCAGAAGACTGTAAAATTTTTTCTAAACAATTTTAAGCAAAAATAAAAAAGAGCATGTCGTAGCCATTACATTAAACAACATGTTTGCAAAGTTTTAACTGTTTTAGTCAAGAATTGTATATGTAAGAGTGCTAAAACGTATGGATTATACATTGACTAGTAAAAAGTTCAGAAGACTGTAAAATTTTTTCTAAACAATTTTAAGCAAAAATAAAAAAAGCGTGTCGTAGCCAATACATTAAACAACTTGTTTGCAAAGTTTTAACTGTTTTAGTCAAGAATTGTTTGTGTAAGAGTGCTAAAACGTATGAATTATACATTGACGAAAGCAAGCATAGGTGTTTTTTAATGTAAAAAGTTCAGAAGGCTGTAAAATTTTTTCTAATCAATTTTAAGCAAAAATAAAAAAAGCGTGTCGTAGCCAATACATTAAACAACATGTTTGCAAAGTTTTAACTGTTTTAGTCAAGAATTGTTTGTGTAAGAGTGCTAAAACGTATGGATTATACAATGACGAAAGCAAGCATAGGTGTTTTTTAATGTAAAAAGTTCAGAAGACTGTAAAATTTTTTCTAAACAATTTTAAGCAAAAATAAAAAAAAGCATGTCGTAGCCATTACATTAAACAACATGTTTGCAAAGTTTTAACTGTTTTAGTCAAGAATTGTTTATGTAAGAGTGCTAAAACGTATGGATTATACATTGACTAGTAAAAAGTTCAGAAGACTGTAAAATTTTTTCTAAACAATTTTAAGCAAAAATAAAAAAAGCGTGTCGTAGCCAATACATTAAACAACTTGTTTGCAAAGTTTTAACGTTTTTAGTCAAGAATTGTTTGTGTAAGAGTGCTAAAACGTATGGATTATACATTGACGAAAGCAAGCATAGGTGTTTTTTAATGTAAAAAGTTCAGAAGACTGTAAAATTTTTTCTAAAAAATTTTAAGCAAAAATAAAAAAAGCATGTCGTAGCCAATACATTAAACAACATATTTGCAAAGTTTTAACTGTTTTAGTCAAGAATTGTTTGTGTAAGAGTGCTAAAACGTATGGATTATACATTGACTAGTAAAAAGTTCAGAAGACTGTAAAATTTTTTTTAAACAATTTTAAGCAAAAATAAAAAAAGCGTGTCGTAGCCAATACATTAAACAACATGTTTGCAAAGTTTTAACTGTTTTAGTCAAGAATTGTTTGTGTAAGAGTGCTAAAACGTATGGATTATACATTGACGAAAGCAAGCATAGGTGTTTTTTAATGTAAAAAGTTCAGAAGGCTGTAAAATTTTTTCTAATCAATTTTAAGCAAAAATAAAAAAAGCGTGTCGTAGCCAATACATTAAACAACATGTTTGCAAAGTTTTAACTGTTTTAGTCAAGAATTGTTTGTGTAAGAGTGCTAAAACGTATGGATTATACATTGACGAAAGCAAGCATAGGTGTTTTTTAATGTAAAAAGTTCAGAAGGCTGTAAAATTTTTTTTAAACAATTTTAAGCAAAAATAAAAAAAGCGTGTAGTAGCCAATACATTAAACAACATGTTTGCAAAGTTTTAACTATTTTAGTCAAGAAATGTTTGTGTAAGAGTGCTAAAACGTATGGATTATACATTGACTAGTAAAAAGTTCAGAAGACTGTAAAATTTTTTCTAAACAATTTTAAGCAAAAATAAAAACAGCGTGTCGTAGCCAATACATTAAACAACATGTTTGCAAAGTTTTAACTGTTTTAGTCAAGAATTGTTTGTGTAAGAGTGCTAAAACGTATGGATTATACATTGACGAAAGCAAGCATAGGTGTTTTTTAATGTAAAAAGTTCAGAAGGCTGTAAAATTTTTTCTAATCAATTTTAAGCAAAAATAAAAACAGCGTGTCGTAGCCAATACATTAAACAACATGTTTGCAAAGTTTTAACTGTTTTAGTCAAGAATTGTTTGTGTAAGAGTTCTAAAAGGTATGGATTATACATTGACTAGTAAAAAGTTCAGAAGACTGTAAAATTTTTTTTAAACAATTTTAAGAAAAAATAAAAAAAGCGTGTCGTAGCCAATACATTAAACAACATGTTTGCAAAGTTTTAACTGTTTTAGTCAAGAATTGTTTGTGTAAGAGTGCTAAAACGTATGGATTATACATTGACTAGTAAAAAGTTCAGAAGACTGTAAAATTTTTTCTAAACAATTTTAAGCAAAAATAAAAAAAGCGTGTCGTAGCCAATACATTAAACAACATTTTTGCAAAGTTTTAACTGTTTTAGTCAAGAATTGTTTGTGTAAGAGTGCTAAAACGTATGGATTATACATTGACGAAAGCAAGCATTGGTGTTTTTTAATGTAAAATGTTCAGAAGGCTGTAAAATTTTTTTTAATCAATTTTAAGCAAAAATAAAAAAAGCGTGTCGTAGCCAATACATTAAACAACATGTTTGCAAAGTTTTAACTGTTTTAGTCAAAAATTGTTTGTGTATGAGTGCTAAAACGTATGGATTATACATTGACTAGTAAAAAGTTCAGAAGACTGTAAAATTTTTTCTAAACAATTTTAAGCAAAAATAAAAAAAGCGTGTCGTAGCCAATACATTAAACAACATGTTTGCAAAGTTTTAACTGTTTTAGTCAAGAATTGTTTGTGTAAGAGTGCTAAAACGTATGGATTATACATTGACTAGTAAAAAGTTCAGAAGACTGTAAAATTTTTTCTAAACAATTTTAAGCAAAAATAAAAAAAGCGTGTCGTAGCCAATACATTAAACAACATGTTTGCAAAGTTTTAACTGTTTTAGTCAAGAATTGTTTGTGTAAGAGTGCTAAAACGTATGGATTATACATTGACGAAAGCAAGCATTGGTGTTTTTTAATGTAAAAAGTTCAGAAGGCTGTAAAATTTTTTCTAATCAATTTTAAGCAAAAATAAAAAAAGCGTGTTGTAGCCAATTCATTAAACAACATGTTTGCAAAGTTTTAACTGTTTTAGTCAAAAATTGTTTGTGTATGAGTGCTAAAACGTATGGATTATACATTGACTAGTAAAAAGTTCAGAAGACTGTAAAATTTTCCTAAACAATTTTAAGCAAAAATAAAAAAAGCGTGTCGTAGCCATTACATTAAACAACATGTTTGCAAAGTTTTAACTGTTTTAGTCAAGAATTGTTTGTGTAAGAGTGCTAAAACGTATGGATTATACATTGACGAAAGAAAGCATAGGTGTTTTTTAATGTAAAAAGTTCAGAAGACTGTAAAATTTTTTCTAAACAAATTTAAGCAAAAATAAAAAAAGCGTGACGTAGCCAATACATTAAACAACATATTTGCAAAGTTTTAACTGTTTTAGTCAAGAATTGTTTGTGTAAGAGTGCTAAAACGTATGGATTATACATTGACTAGTAAAAAGTTCAGAAGACTGTAAAATTTTTTTTAAACAATTTTAAGCAAAAATAAAAAAAGCGTGTCGTAGCCAATACATTAAACAACATGTTTGCAAAGTTTTAACTGTTTTAGTCAAGAATTGTTTGTGTAAGAGTGCTAAAACGTATGGATTATACATTGACTAGTAAAAAGTTCAGAAGACTGTAAAATTTTTTCTAAACAATTTTAAGCAAAAATAAAAAAAGCGTGTCGTAGCCAATACATTAAACAACATGTTTGCAAAGTTTTAACTGTTTTAGTCAAGAATTGTTTGTGTAAGAGTGCTAAAACGTATGGATTATACATTGACGAAAGCAAGCATAGGTGTTTTTTTAATGTAAAAAGTTCAGAAGGCTGTAAAATTTTTTCTAATCAATTTTAAGCAAAAATAAAAAAAGCGTGTCGTAGCCAATACATTAAACAACATGTTTGCAAAGTTTTAACTGTTTTAGTCAAGAATTGTTTGTGTAAGAGTGCTAAAACGTATGGATTATACATTGACGAAAGCAAGCATAGGTGTTTTTTAATGTAAAAAGTTCAGAAGACTGTAAAATTTTTTCTAAACAATTTTAAGCAAAAATAAAAAAAGCTTGTCTTAGCCATTACATTAAACAACATGTTTGCAAAGTTTTAACTGTTTTAGTCAAGAATTGTTTATGTAAGAGTGCTAAAACGTATGGATTATACATTGACTAGTAAAAAGTTCAGAAGACTGTAAAATTTTTTCTAAACAATTTTAAGCAAAAATAAAAAAAAGCGTGTCGTAGCCAATACATTAAACAACATGTTTGCAAAGTTTTAACTGTTTTAGTCAAGAATTGTTTGTGTAAGAGTGCTAAAACGTATGGATTATACATTGACGAAAGCAAGCATAGGTGTTTTTTAATGTAAAAAGTTCAGAAGGCTGTAAAATTTTTTCAAATCAATTTTAAGCAAAAATAAAAAAAGCGTGTCGTAGCCAATACATTAAACAACATGTTTGCAAAGTTTTAACTGTTTTAGTCAAGAATTGTTTGTGTAAGAGTGCTAAAACGTATGGATTATACATTGACGAAAGCAAGCATAGGTGTTTTTTAATGTAAAAAGTTCAGAAGACTGTAAAATTTTTTCTAAACAATTTTAAGCAAAAATAAAAAAAGCGTGTCGTAGCCATTACATTAAACAACATGTTTGCAAAGTTTTAACTGTTTTAGTCAAGAATTGTTTGTGTAAGAGTGCTAAAACGTATGGATTATACATTGACGAAAGCAAGCATAGGTGTTTTTTAATGTAAAAAGTTCAGAAGACTGTAAAATTTTTTCTAAACAATTTTAAGTAAAAATAAAAAAAGCGTGTCGTAGCCATTACATTAAACAACATGTTTGCAAAGTTTTAACTGTTTTAGTCAAGAATTGTTTATGTAAGAGTGCTAAAACGTATGGATTATACATTGACTAGTAAAAAGTTCAGAAGACTGTAAAATTTTTTCTAAACAATTTTAAGCAAAAATAAAAAAGCGTGTCGTAGCCAATACATTAAACAACATGTTTGCAAAGTTTCAACTGTTTTAGTCAAGAATTGTTTGTGTAAGAGTGCTAAAACGTATGGATTATACATTGACTAGTAAAAAGTTCAGAAGACTGTAAAATTTTTTCTAAACAGTTTTAAGCAAAAATAAAAAAAGCGTGTCGTAGCCAATACATTAAACAACATGTTTGCAAAATTTTAACTGTTTTAGTCAAGAATTGTTTGTGTAAGAGTGCTAAAACGTATGGATTATACATTGACGAAAGCAAGCATAGGTGTTTTTTAATGTAAAAAGTTCAGAAGGCTGTAAAATTTTTTCTAATCAATTTTAAGCAAAAAAAAAAAAGCGTGTCGTAGCCAATACATTAAACAACATGTTTGCAAAGTTTTAACTGTTTTAGTCAAGAATTGTTTGTGTAAGAGTGCTAAAACGTATGGATTATACATTGACGAAAGCAAGCATAGGTGTTTTTTAATGTAAAAAGTTCAGAAGACTGTAAAATTTTTTCTAAACAATTTTAAGCAAAAATAAAAAAAGCGTGTCGTAGCCATTACATTAAACAACATGTTTGCAAAGTTTTAACTGTTTTAGTCAAGAATTGTTTGTGTAAGAGTGCTAAAACGTATGGATTATACATTGACGAAAGCAAGCATAGGTGTTTTTTAATGTAAAAAAGTCAGAAGACTGTAAAATTTTTTCTAAACAATTTTAAGCAAAAATAAAAAAAGCGTGTCGTAGCCAATACATTAAACAACATGTTTGCAAAGTTTTAACTGTTTTAGTCAAGAATAGTTTATGTAAGAGTGCTAAAACGTATGGATTATACATTGACTAGTAAAAAGTTCAGAAGACTGTAAAATTTTTTCTAAACAATTTTAAGCAAAAATAAAAAAAGCGTGTCGTAGCCAATACATTAAACAACATGTTTGCAAAGTTTTAACTGTTTTAGTCAAGAATTGTTTGTGTAAGAGTGCTAAAACGTATGGATTATACATTGACTAGTAAAAAGTTCAGAAGACTGTAATTTTTTTTTAAACAATTTTAAGCAAAAAAAAAAAAAGCGTGTCGTAGCCAATACATTAAACAATATGTTTGCAAAGTTTTAACTGTTTTAGTCAAGAATTGTTTGTGTAAGAGTGCTAAAACGTATGGATTAAACATTGACTAGTAAAAAGTTCAGAAGACTGTAAAATTTTTTCTAAACAATTTTAAGCAAAAATAAAAAAAGCGTGTCGTAGCCAATACATTAAACAACATGTTTGCAAAGTTTTAACTGTTTTAGTCAAGAATTGTTTGTGTAAGAGTGCTAAAACGTATGGATTATACATTGACGAAAGCAAGCATAGGTGTTTTTTAATGTAAAGATTCAGAAGGCTGTAAAATTTTTTCTAATCAATTTTAAGCAAAAATGAAAAAAGTGTGTCGTAGCCAATACATTAAACAACATGTTTGCAAAGTTTTAACTGTTTTAGTCAAGAATTGTTTGTGTAAGAGTGCTAAAACGTATGGATTATACATTGACTAGTAAAAAGTTCAGAAGACTGTAAAATTTTTTCTAAACAATTTTAAGCAAAAATAAAAAAAGCGTGTCGTAGCCAATACATTAAACAACATGTTTGCAAAGTTTTAACTGTTTTAGTCAAGAATTGTTTGTGTAAGAGTGCTAAAACGTATGGATTATACATTGACTAGTAAAAAGTTCAGAAGACTGTAAAATTTTTTCTAAACAATTTTAAGCAAAAATAAAAAAAGCGTGTCGTAGCCAATACATTAAACAACATGTTTGCAAAGTTTTAACTGTTTTAGTCAAGAATTGTTTGTGTAAGAGTGCCAAAACGTATGGATTATACATTGACGAAAGCAAGCATAGGTGTTTTTTAATGTAAAAAGTTCAGAAGGCTATAATTTTTTCTAATCAATTTTAAGCAAAAATAAAAAAAGTGTGTCGTAGCCAATACATTAAACAACATGTTTGCAAAGTTTTAACTGTTTTAGTCAAGAATTGTTTGTGTAAGAGTGCTAAAACGTATGGATTATACATTGACTAGTAAAAAGTTCAGAAGACTGTAAAAATTTTTCTAAACAATTTTAAGCAAAAATAAAAAAAGCGTTTCGTAGCCAATACATTAAACAACATGTTTGCAAAGTTTTAACTGTTTTAGTCAAGAATTGTTTGTGTAAGAGTGCTAAAACGTATGGATTATACATTGACTAGTAAAAAGTTCAGAAGACTGTAAATTTTTTTCTAATACATTAAACAACATGTTTGCAAAGTTTTAACTGTTTTAGTCAAGAATTGTTTGTGTAAGAGTGCTAAAACGTATGGATTATACATTGACTAGTAAAAAGTTCAGAAGACTGTAAAATTTTTTCTAAACAATTTTAAGCAAAAATAAAAAAAGCGTATCGTAGCCAATACATTAAACAACATGTTTGCAAAGTTTTAACTGTTTTAGTCAAGAATTGTTTGTGTAAGAGTGCTAAAACGTATGGATTATACATTGACGAAAGCAAGCATAGGTGTTTTTTAATGTAAAAAGTTCAGAAGGCTGTAAAATTTTTTCTAATCAATTTTAAGCAAAAATAAAAAGTCGTAGCCAATACATTAAACAACATGTTTGCAAAGTTTTAACTGTTTTAGTCAAGAATTGTTTGTGTAAGAGTGCTAAAAGGTATGGAATATACATTGACTAGTAAAAAGTTCAGAAGACTGTAAAATTTTTTTTAAACAATTTTAAGCAAAAATAAAAAAAGCGTGTCGTAGCCAATACATTAAACAACATGTTTGCAAAGTTTTAACTGTTTTAGTCAAGAATTGTTTGTGTAAGAGTGCTAAAACGTATGGATTATACATTGACTAGTAAAAAGTTCAGAAGACTGTAAAATTTTTTCTAAACAATTTTAAGCAAAAATAAAAAAAGCGTGTCGTAGCCAATACATTAAACAACATGTTTGCAAAGTTTTAACTGTTTTAGTCAAGAATTGTTTGTGTAAGAGTGCTAAAACGTATGGATTATACATTGACGAAAGCAAGCATAGGTGTTTTTTAATGTAAAAAGTTCAGAAGACTGTAAAATTTTTTCTAAACAATTTTAAGCAAAAATAAAAAAAGCGTGTCGTAGCCATTACATTAAACGACATGTTTGCAAAGTTTTAACTGTTTTAGTCAAGAATTGTTTGTGTAAGAGTGCTAAAACGTATGGATTATACATTGACGAAAGCAAGCATAGGTGTTTTTTAATGTAAAAAGTTCAGAAGACTGTAAAATTTTTTCTAAACAATTTTAAGCAAAAATAAAAAAAGCGTGTCGTAGCCAATACATTAAACAACATGTTTGCAAAGTTTTAACTGTTTTAGTCAAGAATTCTTTATGTAAGAGTGCTAAAACGTATGGATTATACATTGACTAGTAAAAAGTTCAGAAGACTGTAAAATTTTTTCTAAACAATTTTAAGCAAAAATAAAAAAAGCGTGTCGTAGCCAATACATTAAACAACATGTTTGCAAAGTTTTAACTGTTTTAGTCAAGAATTGTTTGTGTAAGAGTGCTAAAACGTATGGATTATACATTGACTAGTAAAAAGTTCAGAAGACTGTAAATTTTTTTTAAACAATTTTAAGCAAAAATAAAAAAAGCGTGTCGTAGCCAATACATTAAACAATATGTTTGCAAAGTTTTAACTGTTTTAGTCAAGAATTGTTTGTGTAAGAGTGCTAAAACGTATGGATTATACATTGACTAGTAAAAAGTTCAGAAGACTGTAAATTTTTTCTAAACAATTTTAAGCAAAAATAAAAAAAGCGTGTCGTAGCCAATACATTAAACAACATGTTTGCAAAGTTTTAACTGTTTTAGTCAAGAATTCTTTATGTAAGAGTGCTAAAACGTATGGATTATACATTGACTAGTAAAAAGTTCAGAAGACTGTAAAATTTTTTCTAAACAATTTTAAGCAAAAATAAAAAAAGCGTGTCGTAGCCAATACATTAAACAACATGTTTGCAAAGTTTTAACTGTTTTAGTCAAGAATTGTTTGTGTAAGAGTGCTAAAACGTATGGATTATACATTGACTAGTAAAAAGTTCAGAAGACTGTAAATTTTTTTTAAACAATTTTAAGCAAAAATAAAAAAAGCGTGTCGTAGCCAATACATTAAACAACATGTTTGCAAAGTTTTAACTGTTTTAGTCAAGAATTGTTTGTGTAAGAGTGCTAAAACGTATGGATTATACATTGACGAAAGCAAGCATAGGTGTTTTTTAATGTAAAAAGTTCAGAAGGCTGTAAAATTTTTTCTAATCAATTTTAAGCAAAAATGAAAAAAGTGTGTCGTAGCCAATACATTAAACAACATGTTTGCAAAGTTTTAACTGTTTTAGTCAAGAATTGTTTGTGTAAGAGTGCTAAAACGTATGGATTATACATTGACTAGTAAAAAGTTCAGAAGACTGTAAAATTTTTTCTAAACAATTTTAAGCAAAAATAAAAAAAGCGTGTCGTAGCCAATACATTAAACAACATGTTTGCAAAGTTTTAACTGTTTTAGTCAAGAATTGTTTGTGTAAGAGTGCTAAAATGTATGGATTATACATTGACGAAAGCAAGCATAGGTGTTTTTTAATGTAAAAAGTTCAGAAGGCTGTAAAATTTTTCCTAATCAATTTTAAGCAAAAATAAAAAAAGCGTGTCGTAGCCAATACATTAAACAACATGTTTGCAAAGTTTTAACTGTTTTAGTCATGAATTGTTTGTGTAAGAGTGCTAAAACGTATGGATTATACATTGACGAAAGCAAGCATAGGTGTTTTTTAATGTAAAAAGTTCAGAAGGCTGTAAAATTTTTCTAAACAATTTTAAGCAAAAATAAAAATAGCGTGTCGTAGCCAATACATTAAACAACATGTTTGCAAAGTTTTAACTGTTTTAGTCAAGAATTGTTTGTGTAAGAGTGCTAAAACGTATGGATTATACATTGACTAGTAAAAAGTTCAGAAGACTGTAAAATTTTTTCTAAACAATTTTAAGCAAAAATAAAAAAAGCGTGTCGTAGCCAATACATTAAACAACATGTTTGCAAAGTTTTAACTGTTTTAGTCAAGAATTGTTTGTGTAAGAGTGCTAAAACGTATGGATTATACATTGACTAGTAAAAAGTTCAGAAGACTGTAAAATTTTTTCTAAACAATTTTAAGCAAAAATAAAAAAAGCGTGTCGTAGCCAATACATTAAACAACATGTTTGCAAAGTTTTAACTGTTTTAGTCAAGAATTGTTTGTGTAAGAGTGCTAAAACGTATGGATTATACATTGACGAAAGCAAGCATAGGTGTTTTTTAATGTAAAAAGTTCAGAAGGCTATAATTTTTTCTAATCAATTTTAAGCAAAAATAAAAAAAGTGTGTCGTAGCCAATACATTAAACAACATGTTTGCAAAGTTTTAACTGTTTTAGTCAAGAATTGTTTGTGTAAGAGTGCTAAAACGTATGGATTATACATTGACTAGTAAAAAGTTCAGAAGACTGTAAAAATTTTTCTAAACAATTTTAAGCAAAAATAAAAAAAGCGTTTCGTAGCCAATACATTAAACAACATGTTTGCAAAGTTTTAACTGTTTTAGTCAAGAATTGTTTGTGTAAGAGTGCTAAAACGTATGGATTATACATTGACTAGTAAAAAGTTCAGAAGACTGTAAATTTTTTTCTAATACATTAAACAACATGTTTGCAAAGTTTTAACTGTTTTAGTCAAGAATTGTTTGTGTAAGAGTGCTAAAACGTATGGATTATACATTGACTAGTAAAAAGTTCAGAAGACTGTAAAATTTTTTCTAAACAATTTTAAGCAAAAATAAAAAAAGCGTATCGTAGCCAATACATTAAACAACATGTTTGCAAAGTTTTAACTGTTTTAGTCAAGAATTGTTTGTGTAAGAGTGCTAAAACGTATGGATTATACATTGACGAAAGCAAGCATAGGTGTTTTTTAATGTAAAAAGTTCAGAAGGCTGTAAAATTTTTTCTAATCAATTTTAAGCAAAAATAAAAAGTCGTAGCCAATACATTAAACAACATGTTTGCAAAGTTTTAACTGTTTTAGTCAAGAATTGTTTGTGTAAGAGTGCTAAAACGTATGGAATATACATTGACTAGTAAAAAGTTCAGAAGACTGTAAAATTTTTTTTAAACAATTTTAAGCAAAAATAAAAAAAGCGTGTCGTAGCCAATACATTAAACAACATGTTTGCAAAGTTTTAACTGTTTTAGTCAAGAATTGTTTGTGTAAGAGTGCTAAAACGTATGGATTATACATTGACTAGTAAAAAGTTCAGAAGACTGTAAAATTTTTTCTAAACAATTTTAAGCAAAAATAAAAAAAGCGTGTCGTAGCCAATACATTAAACAACATGTTTGCAAAGTTTTAACTGTTTTAGTCAAGAATTGTTTGTGTAAGAGTGCTAAAACGTATGGATTATACATTGACGAAAGCAAGCATAGGTGTTTTTTAATGTAAAAAGTTCAGAAGGCTGTAAAATTTTTTCTAATCAATTTTAAGCAAAAATAAAAAAAGCGTGTCGTAGCCAATACATTAAACAACTAGTTTGCAAAGTTTTAACTGTTTTAGTCAAGAATTGTTTGTGTAAGAGTGCTAAAACGTATGGATTATACATTGACTAGTAAAAAGTTCAGAAGACTGTAAAATTTTTTCTAAACAATTTTAAGCAAAAATAAAAAAAGCGTGTCTAGCCAATACATTAAACAACATGTTTGCATAGTTTTAACTGTTTTAGTCAAGAATTGTTTGTGAAAGAGTGCTAAAATGTATGGATTATACATTGACGAAACAAGCATAGGTGTTTTTTAATGTAAAAAGTTCAGAAGACTGTAAAATTTTTTCTAAATAAATTTAAGCAAAAATAAAATAAGCGTGTCGTAGCCAATACATTAAACAACATATTTGCAAAGTTTTAACTGTTTTAGTCAAGAATTGTTTGTGTAAGAGTGCTAAAAGGTATGGATTATACATTGACTAGTAAAAAGTTCAGAAGACTGTAAAATTTTTTTTAAACAATTTTAAGCAAAAATAAAAAAAGCGTGTCGTAGCCAATACATTAAACAACATGTTTGCAAAGTTTTAACTGTTTTAGTCAAGAATTGTTTATGTAAGAGTGCTAAAACGTATGGATTATACATTGACTAGTAAAAAGTTCAGAAGACTGTAAAATTTTTTCTAAACAATTTTAAGCAAAAATAAAAAAAGCGTGTCGTAGCCAATACATTAAACAACATGTTTGCAAAGTTTTAACTGTTTTAGTCAAGAATTGTTTGTGTAAGAGTGCTAAAACGTATGGATTATACATTGACTAGTAAAAAGTTCAGAAGACTGTAAAATTTTTTCTAAACAATTTTAAGCAAAAATAAAAAAAGCTTGTCGTAGCCAATACATTAAACAACATGTTTGCAAAGTTTTAACTGTTTTAGTCAAGAATTGTTTGTGTAAGAGTGCTAAAACGTATGGATTATACATTGACGAAAGCAAGCATATGGGTTTTTTAATGTAAAAAGTTCAGAAGGCTGTAAAATTTTTTCTAAACAATTTTAAGCAAAAATAAAAAAGCTTGTCGTAGCCAATACATTAAACAACATGTTTGCAAAGTTTTAACTGTTTTAGTCAAGAATTGTTTCTGTAAGAGTGCTAAAAGGTATGGAATATACATTGACTAGTAAAAAGTTCAGAAGACTGTAAAATTTTTTTTAAACAATTTTAAGCAAAAATAAAAAAAGCGTGTCGTAGCCAATACATTAAACAACATGTTTGCAAAGTTTTAACTGTTTTAGTCAAGAATTGTTTGTGAAAGAGTGCTAAAACGTATGGATTATACATTGACTAGTAAAAAGTTCAGAAGACTGTAAAATTTTTTTTAAACAATTTTAAGCAAAAATAAAAAAAGCGTGTCGTAGCCTATACATTAAACAACATGTTTGCAAAGTTTTAACTGTTTAGTCAAGAATTGTTTGTGTAAGAGTGCTAAAACGTATGGATTATACATTGACGAAAGCAAGCATAGGTGTTTTTTAATGTAAAAAGTTCAGAAGGCTGTAAAATTTTTTCTAATCAATTTTAAGCAAAAATAAAAACAGCGTGTCGTAGCCAATACATTAAACAACATGTTTGCAAAGTTTTAACTGTTTTAGTCAAGAATTGTTTCTGTAAGAGTGCTAAAAGGTATGGAATATACATTGACTAGTAAAAAGTTCAGAAGACTGTAAAATTTTTTTTAAACAATTTTAAGCAAAAATAAAAAAAGCGATACGTAGCCAATACATTAAACAACATGTTTGCAAAGTTTTAACTGTTTTAGTCAAGAATTGTTTGTGTAAGAGTGCTAAAACGTATGGATTATACATTGACTAGTAAAAAGTTCAGAAGACTGTAAAATTTTTTCTAAACAATTTTAAGCAAAAATAAAAAAAGCGTGTCGTAGCCAATACATTAAACAACATGTTTGCAAAGTTTTAACTGTTTTAGTCTAGAATTGTTTGTGTAAGAGTGCTAAAACGTATGGATTATACATTGACGAAAGCAAGCATTGGTGTTTTTTAATGTAAAAAGTTCAGAAGGCTGTAAAATTTTTTTTAATCAATTTTAAGCAAAAATAAAAAAAGCGTGTCGTAGCCAATACATTAAACAACATGTTTGCAAAGTTTTAACTGTTTTAGTCAAAAATTGTTTGAGTATGAGTGCTAAAACGTATGGATTATACATTGACTAGTAAAAAGTTCAGAAGACTGTAAAATTTTTTCTAAACAATTTTAAGCAAAAATAAAAAAAGCGTGTCGTAGCCAATACATTAAACAACATGTTTGCAAAGTTTTAACTGTTTTAGTCAAGAATTGTTTGTAAAAGAGTGCTAAAACGTATGGATTATACATTGACTAGTAAAAAGTTCAGAAGACTGTAAAATTTTTTCTAAACAATTTTAAGCAAAAATAAAAAAAGCGTGTCGTAGCCAATACATTAAACAACATGTTTGCAAAGTTTTAACTGTTTTAGTCAAGAATTGTTTGTGTAAGAGTGCTAAAACGTATGGATTATACATTGACGAAAGCAAGCATTGGTGTTTTTTAATGTAAAAAGTTCAGAAGGCTGTAAAATTTTTTCTAATCAATTTTAAGCAAAAATAAAAAAAGCGTGTCGTAGCCAATACATTAAACAACATGTTTGCAAAGTTTTAACTGTTTTAGTCAAGAATTGTTTGTGTAAGAGTGCTAAAACGTATGGATTATACATTGACGAAAGCAAGCATAGGTGTTTTTTAATGTAAAAAGTTCAGAAGACTGTAAAATTTTTTCTAAACAATTTTAAGCAAAAATAAAAAAAGCGTGTCGTAGCCATTACATTAAACAACATGTTTGCAAAGTTTTAACTGTTTTAGTCAAGAATTGTTTATGTAAGAGTGCTAAAACGTATGGATTATACATTGACTAGTAAAAAGTTCAGAAGACTGTAAAATTTTTTCTAAACAATTTTAAGCAAAAATAAAAAAAGCGTGTCGTAGCCAATACATTAAACAACATGTTTGCAAAGTTTCAACTGTTTTAGTCAAGAATTGTTTGTGTAAGAGTGCTAAAACGTATGGATTATACATTGACTAGTAAAAAGTTCAGAAGACTGTAAATTTTTTTTAAACAATTTTAAGCAAAAATAAAAAAAGTGTGTCGTAGCCAATACATTAAACAATATGTTTGCAAAGTTTTAACTGTTTTAGTCAAGAATTGTTTGTGTAAGAGTGCTAAAACGTATGGATTAAACATTGACTAGTAAAAAGTTCAGAAGACTGTAAAATTTTTTCTAAACAATTTTAAGCAAAAATAAAAAAAGCGTGTCGTAGCCAATACATTAAACAACATGTTTGCAAAGTTTTAACTGTTTTAGTCAAGAATTGTTTGTGTAAGAGTGCTAAAACTAATGGATTATACATTGACGAAAGCAAGCATAGGTGTTTTTTAATGTAAAAAGTTCAGAAGACTGTAAAATTTTTTCTAAACAAATTTAAGCAAAAATAAAAAAAGCGTGTCGTAGCCAATACATTAAACAACATATTTGCAAAGTTTTAACTGTTTTAGTCAAGAATTGTTTGTGTAAGAGTGCTAAAACGTATGGATTATACATTGACTAGTAAAAAGTTCAGAAGACTGTAAAATTTTTTCTAAACAATTTTAAGCAAAAATAAAAAAAGTGTGTCGTAGCCATTACATTAAACAACATGTTTGCAAAGTTTTAACTGTTTTAGTCAAGAATTGTTTGTGTAAGAGTGCTAAAACGTATGGATTATACATTGACGAAAGCAAGCATCGGTGTTTTTTAATGTAAAAAGTTCAGAAGACTGTAAAATTTTTTCTAAACAATTTTAAGCAAAAATAAAAAAAGCGTGTCGTAGCCATTACATTAAACAACATGTTTGCAAAGTTTTAACTGTTTTAGTCAAGAATTGTTTATATAAGAGTGCTAAAACGTATGGATTATACATTGACTAGTAAAAAGTTCAGAAGACTGTAAAATTTTTTTTAAACAATTTTAAGCAAAAATAAAAAAGCGTGTCGTAGCCAATACATTTAACAACATGTTTGCAAAGTTTCAACTGTTTTAGTCAAGAATTGTTTGTGTAAGAGTGCTAAAACGTATGGATTATACATTGACTAGTAAAAAGTTCAGAAGACTGTAAAATTTTTTCTAAACAATTTTAAGCAAAAATAAAAAAAGCGTGTCGTAGCCAATACATTAAACAACATGTTTGCAAAGTTTTAACTGTTTTAGTCAAGAATTGTTTGTGTAAGAGTGCTAAAACGTATGGATTATACATTGACGAAAGCAAGCATAGGTGTTTTTTAATGTAAAAAGTTCAGAAGGCTGTAAAATTTTTTCTAATCAATTTTAAGCAAAAATAAAAAAAGCGTGTCGTAGCCAATACATTAAACAACATGTTTGCAAAGTTTTAACTGTTTCAGTCAAGAATTGTTTGTGTAAGAGTGCTAAAACGTATGGATTATACATTGACGAAAGCAAGCATAGGTGTTTTTTAATGTAAAAAGTTCCGAAGACTGTAAAATTTTTTCTAAACAATTTTAAGCAAAAATAAAAAAAGTGTGTCGTAGCCATTACATTAAACAACATGTTTGCAAAGTTTTAACTGTTTTAGTCAAGAATTGTTTGTGTAAGAGTGCTAAAACGTATGGATTATACATTGACGAAAGCAAGCATAGGTGTTTTTTAATGTAAAAAGTTCAGAAGACTGTAAAATTTTTTCTAAACAATTTTAAGCAAAAATAAAAAAAGCGTGTCGTAGCCATTACATTAAACAACATGTTTGCAAAGTTTTAACTGTTTTAGTCAAGAATTGTTTATATAAGAGTGCTAAAACGTATGGATTATACATTGACTAGTAAAAAGTTCAGAAGACTGTAAAATTTTTTTTAAACAATTTTAAGCAAAAATAAAAAAGCGTGTCGTAGCCAATACATTTAACAACATGTTTGCAAAGTTTCAACTGTTTTAGTCAAGAATTGTTTGTGTAAGAATGCTAAAACGTATGGATTATACATTGACTAGTAAAAAGTTCAGAAGACTGTAAAAATTTTTCTAAACAGTTTTAAGCAAAAATAAAAAAAGCAAAATTTTAACTGTTTTAGTCAAGAATTGTTTGTGTAAGAGTGCTAAAACGTATGGATTATACATTGACGAAAGCAAGCATAGGTGTTTTTTAATGTAAAAAGTTCAGAAGGCTGTAAAATTTTTTCTAATCAATTTTAAGCAAAAATAAAAAAAGCGTGTCGTAGCCAATACATTAAACAACATGTTTGCAAAGTTTTAACTGTTTTAGTCAAGAATTGTTTGTGTAAGAGTGCTAAAACGTATGGATTATACATTGACGAAAGCAAGCATAGGTGTTTTTTAATGTAAAAAGTTCAGAAGACTGTAAAATTTTTTCTAAACAATTTTAATCAAAAATAAAAAAAGCGTGTCGTAGCCATTACATTAAACAACATGTTTGCAAAGTTTTAACTGTTTTAGTCAAGAATTGTTTGTGTAAGAGTGCTAAAACGTATGGATTATACATTGACGAAAGCAAGCATAGGTGTTTTTTAATGTAAAAAGTTCAGAAGACTGTAAAATTTTTTCTAAACAATTTTAAGCAAAAATAAAAAAAGCGTGTCGTAGCTAATACATTAAACAACATGTTTGCAAAGTTTTAACTGTTTTAGTCAAGAATTGTTTGTGTAAGAGTGATAAAACGTATGGATTTAACATTGACTAGTAAAAAGTTCAGAAGACTGTAAAATTTTTTCTAAACAATTTTAAGCAAAAATAAAAAAAGCGTGTCGTAGCCAATACATTAAACAACATGTTTGCAAAGTTTTAACTGTTTTAGTCAAGAATTGTTTGTGTAAGAGTGCTAAAACGTATGGATTATACATTGACGAAAGCAAGCATAGGTGTTTTTTAATGTAAAAAGTTCAGAAGACTGTAAAATTTTTTCTAATCAATTTTAAGCAAAAATAAAAAAAGCGTGTCGTAGCCAATACATTAAACAACATGTTTGCAAAGTTTTAACTGTTTTAGTCAAGAATTGTTTGTGTAAGAGTGCTAAAACTAATGGATTATACATTGACGAAAGCAAGCATAGGTGTTTTTTAATGTAAAAAGTTCAGAAGACTGTAAAATTTTTTCTAAACAAATTTAAGCAAAAATAAAAAAAGCGTGTCGTAGCCAATACATTAAACAACATATTTGCAAAGTTTTAACTGTTTTAGTCAAGAATTGTTTGTGTAAGAGTGCTAAAACGTATGGATTATACATTGACTAGTAAAAAGTTCAGAAGACTGTAAAATTTTTTCTAAACAATTTTAAGCAAAAATAAAAAAAGCGTGTCGTAGCCAATACATTAAACAACATGTTTGCAAAGTTTTAACTGTTTTAGTCAAGAATTGTTTGTGTAAGAGTGCTAAAACGTATGGATTATACATTGACGAAAGCAAGCATAGGTGTTTTTTAATGTAAAAAGTTCAGAAGGCTGTAAAATTTTTTCTAATCAATTTTAAGCAAAAATAAAAAAAGCGTGTCGTAGCCAATACATTAAACAACATGTTTGCAAAGTTTTAACTGTTTCAGTCAAGAATTGTTTGTGTAAGAGTGCTAAAACGTATGGATTATACATTGACGAAAGCAAGCATTGGTGTTTTTTAATGTAAAAAGTTCAGAAGACTGTAAAATTTTTTCTAAACAATTTTAAGCAAAAATAAAAAAAGTGTGTCGTAGCCATTACATTAAACAACATGTTTGCAAAGTTTTAACTGTTTTAGTCAAGAATTGTTTGTGTAAGAGTGCTAAAACGTATGGATTATACATTGACGAAAGCAAGCATAGGTGTTTTTTAATGTAAAAAGTTCAGAAGACTGTAAAATTTTTTCTAAACAATTTTAAGCAAAAATAAAAAAAGCGTGTCGTAGCCATTACATTAAACAACATGTTTGCAAAGTTTTAACTGTTTTAGTCAAGAATTGTTTATGTAAGAGTGCTAAAACGTATGGATTATACATTGACTAGTAAAAAGTTCAGAAGACTGTAAAATTTTTTCTAAACAATTTTAAGCAAAAATAAAAAAAGCGTGTCGTAGCCAATACATTAAACAACATGTTTGCAAAGTTTTAACTGTTTTAGTCAAGAATTGTTTGTGTAAGAGTGCTAAAACGTATGGATTATACATTGACTAGTAAAAAGTTCAGAAGACTGTAAAATTTTTTCTAAACAATTTTAAGCAAAAATAAAAAAAGCTTGTCGTAGCCAATACATTAAACAACATGTTTGCAAAGTTTTAACTGTTTTAGTCAAGAATTGTTTGTGTAAGAGTGCTAAAACGTATGGATTATACATTGACGAAAGCAAGCATATGGGTTTTTTAATGTAAAAAGTTCAGAAGGCTGTAAAATTTTTTCTAAACAATTTTAAGCAAAAATAAAAAAGCTTGTCGTAGCCAATACATTAAACAACATGTTTGCAAAGTTTTAACTGTTTTAGTCAAGAATTGTTTCTGTAAGAGTGCTAAAAGGTATGGAATATACATTGACTAGTAAAAAGTTCAGAAGACTGTAAAATTTTTTTTAAACAATTTTAAGCAAAAATAAAAAAAGCGTGTCGTAGCCAATACATTAAACAACATGTTTGCAAAGTTTTAACTGTTTTAGTCAAGAATTGTTTGTGAAAGAGTGCTAAAACGTATGGATTATACATTGACTAGTAAAAAGTTCAGAAGACTGTAAAATTTTTTTTAATCAATTTTAAGCAAAAATAAAAAAAGCGTGTCGTAGCCTATACATTAAACAACATGTTTGCAAAGTTTTAACTGTTTAGTCAAGAATTGTTTGTGTAAGAGTGCTAAAACGTATGGATTATACATTGACGAAAGCAAGCATAGGTGTTTTTTAATGTAAAAAGTTCAGAAGGCTGTAAAATTTTTTCTAATCAATTTTAAGCAAAAATAAAAACAGCGTGTCGTAGCCAATACATTAAACAACATGTTTGCAAAGTTTTAACTGTTTTAGTCAAGAATTGTTTCTGTAAGAGTGCTAAAAGGTATGGAATATACATTGACTAGTAAAAAGTTCAGAAGACTGTAAAATTTTTTTTAAACAATTTTAAGCAAAAATAAAAAAAGCGTGTCGTAGCCAATACATTAAACAACATGTTTGCAAAGTTTTAACTGTTTTAGTCAAGAATTGTTTGTGTAAGAGTGCTAAAACGTATGGATTATACATTGACTAGTAAAAAGTTCAGAAGACTGTAAAATTTTTTCTAAACAATTTTAAGCAAAAATAAAAAAAGCGTGTCGTAGCCAATACATTAAACAACATGTTTGCAAAGTTTTAACTGTTTTAGTCAAGAATTGTTTGTGTAAGAGTGCTAAAACGTATGGATTATACATTGACGAAAGCAAGCATTGGTGTTTTTTAATGTAAAAAGTTCAGAAGGCTGTAAAATTTTTTTTAATCAATTTTAAGCAAAAATAAAAAAAGCGTGTCGTAGCCAATACATTAAACAACATGTTTGCAAAGTTTTAACTGTTTTAGTCAAAAATTGTTTGAGTATGAGTGCTAAAACGTATGGATTATACATTGACTAGTAAAAAGTTCAGAAGACTGTAAAATTTTTTCTAAACAATTTTAAGCAAAAATAAAAAAAGCGTGTCGTAGCCAATACATTAAACAACATGTTTGCAAAGTTTTAACTGTTTTAGTCAAGAATTGTTTGTAAAAGAGTGCTAAAACGTATGGATTATACATTGACTAGTAAAAAGTTCAGAAGACTGTAAAATTTTTTCTAAACAATTTTAAGCAAAAATAAAAAAAGCGTGTCGTAGCCAATACATTAAACAACATGTTTGCAAAGTTTTAACTGTTTTAGTCAAGAATTGTTTGTGTAAGAGTGCTAAAACGTATGGATTATACATTGACGAAAGCAAGCATTGGTGTTTTTTAATGTAAAAAGTTCAGAAGGCTGTAAAATTTTTTCTAATCAATTTTAAGCAAAAATAAAAAAAGCGTGTCGTAGCCAATACATTAAACAACATGTTTGCAAAGTTTTAACTGTTTTAGTCAAGAATTGTTTGTGTAAGAGTGCTAAAACGTATGGATTATACATTGACGAAAGCAAGCATAGGTGTTTTTTAATGTAAAAAGTTCAGAAGACTGTAAAATTTTTTCTAAACAATTTTAAGCAAAAATAAAAAAAGCGTGTCGTAGCCATTACATTAAACAACATGTTTGCAAAGTTTTAACTGTTTTAGTCAAGAATTGTTTATGTAAGAGTGCTAAAACGTATGGATTATACATTGACTAGTAAAAAGTTCAGAAGACTGTAAAATTTTTTCTAAACAATTTTAAGCAAAAATAAAAAAAGCGTGTCGTAGCCAATACATTAAACAACATGTTTGCAAAGTTTCAACTGTTTTAGTCAAGAATTGTTTGTGTAAGAGTGCTAAAACGTATGGATTATACATTGACTAGTAAAAAGTTCAGAAGACTGTAAATTTTTTTTAAACAATTTTAAGCAAAAATAAAAAAAGCGTGTCGTAGCCAATACATTAAACAATATGTTTGCAAAGTTTTAACTGTTTTAGTCAAGAATTGTTTGTGTAAGAGTGCTAAAACGTATGGATTAAACATTGACTAGTAAAAAGTTCAGAAGACTGTAAAATTTTTTCTAAACAATTTTAAGCAAAAATAAAAAAAGCGTGTCGTAGCCAATACATTAAACAACATGTTTGCAAAGTTTTAACTGTTTTAGTCAAGAATTGTTTGTGTAAGAGTGCTAAAACTAATGGATTATACATTGACGAAAGCAAGCATAGGTGTTTTTTAATGTAAAAAGTTCAGAAGACTGTAAAATTTTTTCTAAACAAATTTAAGCAAAAATAAAAAAAGCGTGTCGTAGCCAATACATTAAACAACATATTTGCAAAGTTTTAACTGTTTTAGTCAAGAATTGTTTGTGTAAGAGTGCTAAAACGTATGGATTATACATTGACTAGTAAAAAGTTCAGAAGACTGTAAAATTTTTTCTAAACAATTTTAAGCAAAAATAAAAAAAGCGTGTCGTAGCCAATACATTAAACAACATGTTTGCAAAGTTTTAACTGTTTTAGTCAAGAATTGTTTGTGAAAGAGTGCTAAAACGTATAGATTATACATTGACTAGTAAAAAGTTCAGAAGACTGTAAAATTTTTTTTAAACAATTTTAAGCAAAAATAAAAAAAGCGTGTCGTAGCCTATACATTAAACAACATGTTTGCAAAGTTTTAACTGTTTAGTCAAGAATTGTTTGTGTAAGAGTGCTAAAACGTATGGATTATACATTGACGAAAGCAAGCATAGGTGTTTTTTAATGTAAAAAGTTCAGAAGGCTGTAAAATTTTTTCTAATCAATTTTAAGCAAAAATAAAAACAGCGTGTCGTAGCCAATACATTAAACAACATGTTTGCAAAGTTTTAACTGTTTTAGTCAAGAATTGTTTCTGTAAGAGTGCTAAAAGGTATGGAATATACATTGACTAGTAAAAAGTTCAGAAGACTGTAAAATTTTTTTTAAACAATTTTAAGCAAAAATAAAAAAAGCGTGTCGTAGCCAATACATTAAACAACATGTTTGCAAAGTTTTAACTGTTTTAGTCAAGAATTGTTTGTGTAAGAGTGCTAAAACGTATGGATTATACATTGACTAGTAAAAAGTTCAGAAGACTGTAAAATTTTTTCTAAACAATTTTAAGCAAAAATAAAAAAAGCGTGTCGTAGCCAATACATTAAACAACATGTTTGCAAAGTTTTAACTGTTTTAGTCAAGAATTGTTTGTGTAAGAGTGCTAAAACGTATGGATTATACATTGACGAAAGCAAGCATTGGTGTTTTTTAATGTAAAAAGTTCAGAAGGCTGTAAAATTTTTTTTAATCAATTTTAAGCAAAAATAAAAAAAGCGTGTCGTAGCCAATACATTAAACAACATGTTTGCAAAGTTTTAACTGTTTTAGTCAAAAATTGTTTGAGTATGAGTGCTAAAACGTATGGATTATACATTGACTAGTAAAAAGTTCAGAAGACTGTAAAATTTTTTCTAAACAATTTTAAGCAAAAATAAAAAAAGCGTGTCGTAGCCAATACATTAAACAACATGTTTGCAAAGTTTTAACTGTTTTAGTCAAGAATTGTTTGTAAAAGAGTGCTAAAACGTATGGATTATACATTGACTAGTAAAAAGTTCAGAAGACTGTAAAATTTTTTCTAAACAATTTTAAGCAAAAATAAAAAAAGCGTGTCGTAGCCAATACATTAAACAACATGTTTGCAAAGTTTTAACTGTTTTAGTCAAGAATTGTTTGTGTAAGAGTGCTAAAACGTATGGATTATACATTGACGAAAGCAAGCATTGGTGTTTTTTAATGTAAAAAGTTCAGAAGGCTGTAAAATTTTTTCTAATCAATTTTAAGCAAAAATAAAAAAAGCGTGTCGTAGCCAATACATTAAACAACATGTTTGCAAAGTTTTAACTGTTTTAGTCAAGAATTGTTTGTGTAAGAGTGCTAAAACGTATGGATTATACATTGACGAAAGCAAGCATAGGTGTTTTTTAATGTAAAAAGTTCAGAAGACTGTAAAATTTTTTCTAAACAATTTTAAGCAAAAATAAAAAAAGCGTGTCGTAGCCATTACATTAAACAACATGTTGCAAAGTTTTAACTGTTTTAGTCAAGAATTGTTTATGTAAGAGTGCTAAAACGTATGGATTATACATTGACTAGTAAAAAGTTCAGAAGACTGTAAAATTTTTTCTAAACAATTTTAAGCAAAAATAAAAAAAGCGTGTCGTAGCCAATACATTAAACAACATGTTTGCAAAGTTTCAACTGTTTTAGTCAAGAATTGTTTGTGTAAGAGTGCTAAAACGTATGGATTATACATTGACTAGTAAAAAGTTCAGAAGACTGTAAATTTTTTTTAAACAATTTTAAGCAAAAATAAAAAAAGCGTGTCGTAGCCAATACATTAAACAATATGTTTGCAAAGTTTTAACTGTTTTAGTCAAGAATTGTTTGTGTAAGAGTGCTAAAACGTATGGATTAAACATTGACTAGTAAAAAGTTCAGAAGACTGTAAAATTTTTTCTAAACAATTTTAAGCAAAAATAAAAAAAGCGTGTCGTAGCCAATACATTAAACAACATGTTTGCAAAGTTTTAACTGTTTTAGTCAAGAATTGTTTGTGTAAGAGTGCTAAAACTAATGGATTATACATTGACGAAAGCAAGCATAGGTGTTTTTTAATGTAAAAAGTTCAGAAGACTGTAAAATTTTTTCTAAACAAATTTAAGCAAAAATAAAAAAAGCGTGTCGTAGCCAATACATTAAACAACATATTTGCAAAGTTTTAACTGTTTTAGTCAAGAATTGTTTGTGTAAGAGTGCTAAAACGTATGGATTATACATTGACTAGTAAAAAGTTCAGAAGACTGTAAAATTTTTTCTAAACAATTTTAAGCAAAAATAAAAAAAGCGTGTCGTAGCCAATACATTAAACAACATGTTTGCAAAGTTTTAACTGTTTTAGTCAAGAATTGTTTGTGTAAGAGTGCTAAAACGTATGGATTATACATTGACGAAAGCAAGCATAGGTGTTTTTTAATGTAAAAAGTTCAGAAGGCTGTAAAATTTTTTCTAATCAATTTTAAGCAAAAATAAAAAAAGCGTGTCGTAGCCAATACATTAAACAACATGTTTGCAAAGTTTTAACTGTTTCAGTCAAGAATTGTTTGTGTAAGAGTGCTAAAACGTATGGATTATACATTGACGAAAGCAAGCATAGGTGTTTTTTAATGTAAAAAGTTCAGAAGACTGTAAAATTTTTTCTAAACAATTTTAAGCAAAAATAAAAAAAGTGTGTCGTAGCCATTACATTAAACAACATGTTTGCAAAGTTTTAACTGTTTTAGTCAAGAATTGTTTGTGTAAGAGTGCTAAAACGTATGGATTATACATTGACGAAAGCAAGCATCGGTGTTTTTTAATGTAAAAAGTTCAGAAGACTGTAAAATTTTTTCTAAACAATTTTAAGCAAAAATAAAAAAAGCGTGTCGTAGCCATTACATTAAACAACATGTTTGCAAAGTTTTAACTGTTTTAGTCAAGAATTGTTTATATAAGAGTGCTAAAACGTATGGATTATACATTGACTAGTAAAAAGTTCAGAAGACTGTAAAATTTTTTTTAAACAATTTTAAGCAAAAATAAAAAAGCGTGTCGTAGCCAATACATTTAACAACATGTTTGCAAAGTTTCAACTGTTTTAGTCAAGAATTGTTTGTGTAAGAGTGCTAAAACGTATGGATTATACATTGACTAGTAAAAAGTTCAGAAGACTGTAAAATTTTTTCTAAACAATTTTAAGCAAAAATAAAAAAAGCGTGTCGTAGCCAATACATTAAACAACATGTTTGCAAAGTTTTAACTGTTTTAGTCAAGAATTGTTTGTGTAAGAGTGCTAAAACGTATGGATTATACATTGACGAAAGCAAGCATAGGTGTTTTTTAATGTAAAAAGTTCAGAAGGCTGTAAAATTTTTTCTAATCAATTTTAAGCAAAAATAAAAAAAGCGTGTCGTAGCCAATACATTAAACAACATGTTTGCAAAGTTTTAACTGTTTCAGTCAAGAATTGTTTGTGTAAGAGTGCTAAAACGTATGGATTATACATTGACGAAAGCAAGCATAGGTGTTTTTTAATGTAAAAAGTTCCGAAGACTGTAAAATTTTTTCTAAACAAATTTAAGCAAAAATAAAAAAAGCGTGTCGTAGCCAATACATTAAACAACATATTTGCAAAGTTTTAACTGTTTTAGTCAAGAATTGTTTGTGTAAGAGTGCTAAAACGTATGGATTATACATTGACTAGTAAAAAGTTCAGAAGACTGTAAAATTTTTTCTAAACAATTTTAAGCAAAAATAAAAAAAGCGTGTCGTAGCCAATACATTAAACAACATGTTTGCAAAGTTTTAACTGTTTTAGTCAAGAATTGTTTGTGTAAGAGTGCTAAAACGTATGGATTATACATTGACGAAAGCAAGCATAGGTGTTTTTTAATGTAAAAAGTTCAGAAGGCTGTAAAATTTTTTCTAATCAATTTTAAGCAAAAATAAAAAAAGCGTGTCGTAGCCAATACATTAAACAACATGTTTGCAAAGTTTTAACTGTTTCAGTCAAGAATTGTTTGTGTAAGAGTGCTAAAACGTATGGATTATACATTGACGAAAGCAAGCATAGGTGTTTTTTAATGTAAAAAGTTCAGAAGACTGTAAAATTTTTTCTAAACAATTTTAAGCAAAAATAAAAAAAGCGTGTCGTAGCCATTACATTAAACAACATGTTTGCAAAGTTTTAACTGTTTTAGTCAAGAATTGTTTGTGTAAGAGTGCTAAAACGTATGGATTATACATTGACGAAAGCAAGCATAGGTGTTTTTTAATGTAAAAAGTTCAGAAGACTGTAAAATTTTTTCTAAACAATTTTAAGCAAAAATAAAAAAAGCGTGTCGTAGCCATTACATTAAACAACATGTTTGCAAAGTTTTAACTGTTTTAGTCAAGAATTGTTTATGTAAGAGTGCTAAAACGTATGGATTATACATTGACTAGTAAAAAGTTCAGAAGACTGTAAAATTTTTTCTAAACAATTTTAAGCAAAAATAAAAAAAGCGTGTCGTAGCCAATACATTAAACAACATGTTTGCAAAGTTTTAACTGTTTTAGTCAAGAATTGTTTGTGTAAGAGTGCTAAAACGTATGGATTATACATTGACTAGTAAAAAGTTCAGAAGACTGTAAAATTTTTTCTAAACAATTTTAAGCAAAAATAAAAAAAGCTTGTCGTAGCCAATACATTAAACAACATGTTTGCAAAGTTTTAACTGTTTTAGTCAAGAATTGTTTGTGTAAGAGTGCTAAAACGTATGGATTATACATTGACGAAAGCAAGCATATGGGTTTTTTAATGTAAAAAGTTCAGAAGGCTGTAAAATTTTTTCTAAACAATTTTAAGCAAAAATAAAAAAGCTTGTCGTAGCCAATACATTAAACAACATGTTTGCAAAGTTTTAACTGTTTTAGTCAAGAATTGTTTCTGTAAGAGTGCTAAAAGGTATGGAATATACATTGACTAGTAAAAAGTTCAGAAGACTGTAAAATTTTTTTTAAACAATTTTAAGCAAAAATAAAAAAAGCGTGTCGTAGCCAATACATTAAACAACATGTTTGCAAAGTTTTAACTGTTTTAGTCAAGAATTGTTTGTGAAAGAGTGCTAAAACGTATGGATTATACATTGACTAGTAAAAAGTTCAGAAGACTGTAAAATTTTTTTTAAACAATTTTAAGCAAAAATAAAAAAAGCGTGTCGTAGCCTATACATTAAACAACATGTTTGCAAAGTTTTAACTGTTTAGTCAAGAATTGTTTGTGTAAGAGTGCTAAAACGTATGGATTATACATTGACGAAAGCAAGCATAGGTGTTTTTTAATGTAAAAAGTTCAGAAGGCTGTAAAATTTTTTCTAATCAATTTTAAGCAAAAATAAAAACAGCGTGTCGTAGCCAATACATTAAACAACATGTTTGCAAAGTTTTAACTGTTTTAGTCAAGAATTGTTTCTGTAAGAGTGCTAAAAGGTATGGAATATACATTGACTAGTAAAAAGTTCAGAAGACTGTAAAATTTTTTTTAAACAATTTTAAGCAAAAATAAAAAAAGCGTGTCGTAGCCAATACATTAAACAACATGTTTGCAAAGTTTTAACTGTTTTAGTCAAGAATTGTTTGTGTAAGAGTGCTAAAACGTATGGATTATACATTGACTAGTAAAAAGTTCAGAAGACTGTAAAATTTTTTCTAAACAATTTTAAGCAAAAATAAAAAAAGCGTGTCGTAGCCAATACATTAAACAACATGTTTGCAAAGTTTTAACTGTTTTAGTCAAGAATTGTTTGTGTAAGAGTGCTAAAACGTATGGATTATACATTGACGAAAGCAAGCATTGGTGTTTTTTAATGTAAAAAGTTCAGAAGGCTGTAAAATTTTTTTGTTAATCAATTTTAAGCAAAAATAAAAAAAGCGTGTCGTAGCCAATACATTAAACAACATGTTTGCAAAGTTTTAACTGTTTTAGTCAAAAATTGTTTGAGTATGAGTGCTAAAACGTATGGATTATACATTGACTAGTAAAAAGTTCAGAAGACTGTAAAATTTTTTCTAAACAATTTTAAGCAAAAATAAAAAAAGCGTGTCGTAGCCAATACATTAAACAACATGTTTGCAAAGTTTTAACTGTTTTAGTCAAGAATTGTTTGTAAAAGAGTGCTAAAACGTATGGATTATACATTGACTAGTAAAAAGTTCAGAAGACTGTAAAATTTTTTCTAAACAATTTTAAGCAAAAATAAAAAAAGCGTGTCGTAGCCAATACATTAAACAACATGTTTGCAAAGTTTTAACTGTTTTAGTCAAGAATTGTTTGTGTAAGAGTGCTAAAACGTATGGATTATACATTGACGAAAGCAAGCATTGGTGTTTTTTAATGTAAAAAGTTCAGAAGGCTGTAAAATTTTTTCTAATCAATTTTAAGCAAAAATAAAAAAAGCGTGTCGTAGCCAATACATTAAACAACATGTTTGCAAAGTTTTAACTGTTTTAGTCAAGAATTGTTTGTGTAAGAGTGCTAAAACGTATGGATTATACATTGACGAAAGCAAGCATAGGTGTTTTTTAATGTAAAAAGTTCAGAAGACTGTAAAATTTTTTCTAAACAATTTTAAGCAAAAATAAAAAAAGCGTGTCGTAGCCATTACATTAAACAACATGTTTGCAAAGTTTTAACTGTTTTAGTCAAGAATTGTTTATGTAAGAGTGCTAAAACGTATGGATTATACATTGACTAGTAAAAAGTTCAGAAGACTGTAAAATTTTTTCTAAACAATTTTAAGCAAAAATAAAAAAAGCGTGTCGTAGCCAATACATTAAACAACATGTTTGCAAAGTTTCAACTGTTTTAGTCAAGAATTGTTTGTGTAAGAGTGCTAAAACGTATGGATTATACATTGACTAGTAAAAAGTTCAGAAGACTGTAAATTTTTTTTAAACAATTTTAAGCAAAAATAAAAAAAGCGTGTCGTAGCCAATACATTAAACAATATGTTTGCAAAGTTTTAACTGTTTTAGTCAAGAATTGTTTGTGTAAGAGTGCTAAAACGTATGGATTAAACATTGACTAGTAAAAAGTTCAGAAGACTGTAAAATTTTTTCTAAACAATTTTAAGCAAAAATAAAAAAAGCGTGTCGTAGCCAATACATTAAACAACATGTTTGCAAAGTTTTAACTGTTTTAGTCAAGAATTGTTTGTGTAAGAGTGCTAAAACGTATGGATTATACATTGACGAAAGCAAGCATAGGTGTTTTTTAATGTAAAAAGTTCAGAAGACTGTAAAATTTTTTCTAAACAAATTTAAGCAAAAATAAAAAAAGCGTGTCGTAGCCAATACATTAAACAACATATTTGCAAAGTTTTAACTGTTTTAGTCAAGAATTGTTTGTGTAAGAGTGCTAAAACGTATGGATTATACATTGACTAGTAAAAAGTTCAGAAGACTGTAAAATTTTTTCTAAACAATTTTAAGCAAAAATAAAAAAAGCGTGTCGTAGCCAATACATTAAACAACATGTTTGCAAAGTTTTAACTGTTTTAGTCAAGAATTGTTTGTGTAAGAGTGCTAAAACGTATGGATTATACATTGACGAAAGCAAGCATAGGTGTTTTTTAATGTAAAAAGTTCAGAAGGCTGTAAAATTTTTTCTAATCAATTTTAAGCAAAAATAAAAAAAGCGTGTCGTAGCCAATACATTAAACAACATGTTTGCAAAGTTTTAACTGTTTCAGTCAAGAATTGTTTGTGTAAGAGTGCTAAAACGTATGGATTATACATTGACGAAAGCAAGCATAGGTGTTTTTTAATGTAAAAAGTTCAGAAGACTGTAAAATTTTTTCTAAACAATTTTAATCAAAAATAAAAAAAGCGTGTCGTAGCCATTACATTAAACAACATGTTTGCAAAGTTTTAACTGTTTTAGTCAAGAATTGTTTGTGTAAGAGTGCTAAAACGTATGGATTATACATTGACGAAAGCAAGCATAGGTGTTTTTTAATGTAAAAAGTTCAGAAGACTGTAAAATTTTTTCTAAACAATTTTAAGCAAAAATAAAAAAAGCGTGTCGAAGCCATTACATTAAACAACATGTTTGCAAAGTTTTAACTGTTTTAGTCAAGAATTGTTTATGTAAGAGTGCTAAAACGTATGGATTATACATTGACTAGTAAAAAGTTCAGAAGACTGTAAAATTTTTTCTAAACAATTTTAAGCAAAAATAAAAAAAGCTTGTCGTAGCTAATACATTAAACAACATGTTTGCAAAGTTTTAACTGTTTTAGTCAAGAATTGTTTGTGTAAGAGTGATAAAACGTATGGATTTAACATTGACTAGTAAAAAGTTCAGAAGACTGTAAAATTTTTTCTAAACAATTTTAAGCAAAAATAAAAAAAGCGTGTCGTAGCCAATACATTAAACAACATGTTTGCAAAGTTTTAACTGTTTTAGTCAAGAATTGTTTGTGTAAGAGTGCTAAAACGTATGGATTATACATTGACGAAAGCAAGCATAGGTGTTTTTTAATGTAAAAAGTTCAGAAGACTGTAAAATTTTTTCTAATCAATTTTAAGCAAAAATAAAAAAAGCGTGTCGTAGCCAATACATTAAACAACATGTTTGCAAAGTTTTAACTGTTTTAGTCAAGAATTGTTTGTGTAAGAGTGCTAAAACTAATGGATTATACATTGACGAAAGCAAGCATAGGTGTTTTTTAATGTAAAAAGTTCAGAAGACTGTAAAATTTTTTCTAAACAATTTTAAGCAAAAATAAAAAAAGTGTGTCGTAGCCATTACATTAAACAACATGTTTGCAAAGTTTTAACTGTTTTAGTCAAGAATTGTTTGTGTAAGAGTGCTAAAACGTATGGATTATACATTGACGAAAGCAAGCATAGGTGTTTTTTAATGTAAAAAGTTCAGAAGACTGTAAAATTTTTTCTAAACAATTTTAAGCAAAAATAAAAAAAGCGTGTCGTAGCCATTACATTAAACAACATGTTTGCAAAGTTTTAACTATTTTAATCAAGAATTGTTTATATAAGAGTGCTAAAACGTATGGATTATACATTGACTAGTAAAAAGTTCAGAAGACTGTAAAATTTTTTTTAAACAATTTTAAGCAAAAATAAAAAAGCGTGTCGTAGCCAATACATTTAACAACATGTTTGCAAAGTTTCAACTGTTTTAGTCAAGAATTGTTTGTGTAAGAATGCTAAAACGTATGGATTATACATTGACTAGTAAAAAGTTCAGAAGACTGTAAAAATTTTTCTAAACAGTTTTAAGCAAAAATAAAAAAAGCAAAATTTTAACTGTTTTAGTCAAGAATTGTTTGTGTAAGAGTGCTAAAACGTATGGATTATACATTGACGAAAGCAAGCATAGGTGTTTTTTAATGTAAAAAGTTCAGAAGGCTGTAAAATTTTTTCTAATCAATTTTAAGCAAAAATAAAAAAAGCGTGTCGTAGCCAATACATTAAACAACATGTTTGCAAAGTTTTAACTGTTTTAGTCAAGAATTGTTTGTGTAAGAGTGCTAAAACGTATGGATTATACATTGACGAAAGCAAGCATAGGTGTTTTTTAATGTAAAAAGTTCAGAAGACTGTAAAATTTTTTCTAAACAATTTTAATCAAAAATAAAAAAAGCGTGTCGTAGCCATTACATTAAACAACATGTTTGCAAAGTTTTAACTGTTTTAGTCAAGAATTGTTTGTGTAAGAGTGCTAAAACGTATGGATTATACATTGACGAAAGCAAGCATAGGTGTTTTTTAATGTAAAAAGTTCAGAAGACTGTAAAATTTTTTCTAAACAATTTTAAGCAAAAATAAAAAAAGCGTGTCGTAGCCATTACATTAAACAACATGTTTGCAAAGTTTTAACTGTTTTAGTCAAGAATTGTTTATGTAAGAGTGCTAAAACGTATGGATTATACATTGACTAGTAAAAAGTTCAGAAGACTGTAAAATTTTTTCTAAACAATTTTAAGCAAAAATAAAAAAAGCGTGTCGTAGCTAATACATTAAACAACATGTTTGCAAAGTTTTAACTGTTTTAGTCAAGAATTGTTTGTGTAAGAGTGCTAAAACGTATGGATTATACATTGACTAGTAAAAAGTTCAGAAGACTGTAAAATTTTTTCTAAACAATTTTAAGCAAAAATAAAAAAAGCGTGTCGTAGCCAATACATTAAACAACATGTTTGCAAAGTTTTAACTGTTTTAGTCAAGAATTGTTTGTGTAAGAGTGCTAAAACGTATGGATTATACATTGACGAAAGCAAGCATTGGTGTTTTTTAATGTAAAAAGTTCAGAAGGCTGTAAAATTTTTTTTAATCAATTTTAAGCAAAAATAAAAAAAGCGTGTCGTAGCCAATACATTAAACAACATGTTTGCAAAGTTTTAACTGTTTTAGTCAAAAATTGTTTGAGTATGAGTGCTAAAACGTATGGATTATACATTGACTAGTAAAAAGTTCAGAAGACTGTAAAATTTTTTCTAAACAATTTTAAGCAAAAATAAAAAAAGCGTGTCGTAGCCAATACATTAAACAACATGTTTGCAAAGTTTTAACTGTTTTAGTCAAGAATTGTTTGTAAAAGAGTGCTAAAACGTATGGATTATACATTGACTAGTAAAAAGTTCAGAAGACTGTAAAATTTTTTCTAAACAATTTTAAGCAAAAATAAAAAAAGCGTGTCGTAGCCAATACATTAAACAACATGTTTGCAAAGTTTTAACTGTTTTAGTCAAGAATTGTTTGTGTAAGAGTGCTAAAACGTATGGATTATACATTGACGAAAGCAAGCATTGGTGTTTTTTAATGTAAAAAGTTCAGAAGGCTGTAAAATTTTTTCTAATCAATTTTAAGCAAAAATAAAAAAAGCGTGTCGTAGCCAATACATTAAACAACATGTTTGCAAAGTTTTAACTGTTTTAGTCAAGAATTGTTTGTGTAAGAGTGCTAAAACGTATGGATTATACATTGACGAAAGCAAGCATAGGTGTTTTTTAATGTAAAAAGTTCAGAAGACTGTAAAATTTTTTCTAAACAATTTTAAGCAAAAATAAAAAAAGCGTGTCGTAGCCATTACATTAAACAACATGTTGCAAAGTTTTAACTGTTTTAGTCAAGAATTGTTTATGTAAGAGTGCTAAAACGTATGGATTATACATTGACTAGTAAAAAGTTCAGAAGACTGTAAAATTTTTTCTAAACAATTTTAAGCAAAAATAAAAAAAGCGTGTCGTAGCCAATACATTAAACAACATGTTTGCAAAGTTTCAACTGTTTTAGTCAAGAATTGTTTGTGTAAGAGTGCTAAAACGTATGGATTATACATTGACTAGTAAAAAGTTCAGAAGACTGTAAATTTTTTTTAAACAATTTTAAGCAAAAATAAAAAAAGCGTGTCGTAGCCAATACATTAAACAATATGTTTGCAAAGTTTTAACTGTTTTAGTCAAGAATTGTTTGTGTAAGAGTGCTAAAACGTATGGATTAAACATTGACTAGTAAAAAGTTCAGAAGACTGTAAAATTTTTTCTAAACAATTTTAAGCAAAAATAAAAAAAGCGTGTCGTAGCCAATACATTAAACAACATGTTTGCAAAGTTTTAACTGTTTTAGTCAAGAATTGTTTGTGTAAGAGTGCTAAAACTAATGGATTATACATTGACGAAAGCAAGCATAGGTGTTTTTTAATGTAAAAAGTTCAGAAGACTGTAAAATTTTTTCTAAACAAATTTAAGCAAAAATAAAAAAAGCGTGTCGTAGCCAATACATTAAACAACATATTTGCAAAGTTTTAACTGTTTTAGTCAAGAATTGTTTGTGTAAGAGTGCTAAAACGTATGGATTATACATTGACTAGTAAAAAGTTCAGAAGACTGTAAAATTTTTTCTAAACAATTTTAAGCAAAAATAAAAAAAGCGTGTCGTAGCCAATACATTAAACAACATGTTTGCAAAGTTTTAACTGTTTTAGTCAAGAATTGTTTGTGTAAGAGTGCTAAAACGTATGGATTATACATTGACGAAAGCAAGCATAGGTGTTTTTTAATGTAAAAAGTTCAGAAGGCTGTAAAATTTTTTCTAATCAATTTTAAGCAAAAATAAAAAAAGCGTGTCGTAGCCAATACATTAAACAACATGTTTGCAAAGTTTTAACTGTTTCAGTCAAGAATTGTTTGTGTAAGAGTGCTAAAACGTATGGATTATACATTGACGAAAGCAAGCATAGGTGTTTTTTAATGTAAAAAGTTCAGAAGACTGTAAAATTTTTTCTAAACAATTTTAAGCAAAAATAAAAAAAGTGTGTCGTAGCCATTACATTAAACAACATGTTTGCAAAGTTTTAACTGTTTTAGTCAAGAATTGTTTGTGTAAGAGTGCTAAAACGTATGGATTATACATTGACGAAAGCAAGCATCGGTGTTTTTTAATGTAAAAAGTTCAGAAGACTGTAAAATTTTTTCTAAACAATTTTAAGCAAAAATAAAAAAAGCGTGTCGTAGCCATTACATTAAACAACATGTTTGCAAAGTTTTAACTGTTTTAGTCAAGAATTGTTTATATAAGAGTGCTAAAACGTATGGATTATACATTGACTAGTAAAAAGTTCAGAAGACTGTAAAATTTTTTTTAAACAATTTTAAGCAAAAATAAAAAAGCGTGTCGTAGCCAATACATTTAACAACATGTTTGCAAAGTTTCAACTGTTTTAGTCAAGAATTGTTTGTGTAAGAGTGCTAAAACGTATGGATTATACATTGACTAGTAAAAAGTTCAGAAGACTGTAAAATTTTTTCTAAACAATTTTAAGCAAAAATAAAAAAAGCGTGTCGTAGCCAATACATTAAACAACATGTTTGCAAAGTTTTAACTGTTTTAGTCAAGAATTGTTTGTGTAAGAGTGCTAAAACGTATGGATTATACATTGACGAAAGCAAGCATAGGTGTTTTTTAATGTAAAAAGTTCAGAAGGCTGTAAAATTTTTTCTAATCAATTTTAAGCAAAAATAAAAAAAGCGTGTCGTAGCCAATACATTAAACAACATGTTTGCAAAGTTTTAACTGTTTCAGTCAAGAATTGTTTGTGTAAGAGTGCTAAAACGTATGGATTATACATTGACGAAAGCAAGCATAGGTGTTTTTTAATGTAAAAAGTTCCGAAGACTGTAAAATTTTTTCTAAACAAATTTAAGCAAAAATAAAAAAAGCGTGTCGTAGCCAATACATTAAACAACATATTTGCAAAGTTTTAACTGTTTTAGTCAAGAATTGTTTGTGTAAGAGTGCTAAAACGTATGGATTATACATTGACTAGTAAAAAGTTCAGAAGACTGTAAAATTTTTTCTAAACAATTTTAAGCAAAAATAAAAAAAGCGTGTCGTAGCCAATACATTAAACAACATGTTTGCAAAGTTTTAACTGTTTTAGTCAAGAATTGTTTGTGTAAGAGTGCTAAAACGTATGGATTATACATTGACGAAAGCAAGCATAGGTGTTTTTTAATGTAAAAAGTTCAGAAGGCTGTAAAATTTTTTCTAATCAATTTTAAGCAAAAATAAAAAAAGCGTGTCGTAGCCAATACATTAAACAACATGTTTGCAAAGTTTTAACTGTTTCAGTCAAGAATTGTTTGTGTAAGAGTGCTAAAACGTATGGATTATACATTGACGAAAGCAAGCATAGGTGTTTTTTAATGTAAAAAGTTCAGAAGACTGTAAAATTTTTTCTAAACAATTTTAAGCAAAAATAAAAAAAGCGTGTCGTAGCCATTACATTAAACAACATGTTTGCAAAGTTTTAACTGTTTTAGTCAAGAATTGTTTGTGTAAGAGTGCTAAAACGTATGGATTATACATTGACGAAAGCAAGCATAGGTGTTTTTTAATGTAAAAAGTTCAGAAGACTGTAAAATTTTTTCTAAACAATTTTAAGCAAAAATAAAAAAAGCGTGTCGTAGCCATTACATTAAACAACATGTTTGCAAAGTTTTAACTGTTTTAGTCAAGAATTGTTTATGTAAGAGTGCTAAAACGTATGGATTATACATTGACTAGTAAAAAGTTCAGAAGACTGTAAAATTTTTTCTAAACAATTTTAAGCAAAAATAAAAAAAGCGTGTCGTAGCCAATACATTAAACAACATGTTTGCAAAGTTTTAACTGTTTTAGTCAAGAATTGTTTGTGTAAGAGTGCTAAAACGTATGGATTATACATTGACTAGTAAAAAGTTCAGAAGACTGTAAAATTTTTTCTAAACAATTTTAAGCAAAAATAAAAAAAGCTTGTCGTAGCCAATACATTAAACAACATGTTTGCAAAGTTTTAACTGTTTTAGTCAAGAATTGTTTGTGTAAGAGTGCTAAAACGTATGGATTATACATTGACGAAAGCAAGCATATGGGTTTTTTAATGTAAAAAGTTCAGAAGGCTGTAAAATTTTTTCTAAACAATTTTAAGCAAAAATAAAAAAGCTTGTCGTAGCCAATACATTAAACAACATGTTTGCAAAGTTTTAACTGTTTTAGTCAAGAATTGTTTCTGTAAGAGTGCTAAAAGGTATGGAATATACATTGACTAGTAAAAAGTTCAGAAGACTGTAAAATTTTTTTTAAACAATTTTAAGCAAAAATAAAAAAAGCGTGTCGTAGCCAATACATTAAACAACATGTTTGCAAAGTTTTAACTGTTTTAGTCAAGAATTGTTTGTGAAAGAGTGCTAAAACGTATGGATTATACATTGACTAGTAAAAAGTTCAGAAGACTGTAAAATTTTTTTTAAACAATTTTAAGCAAAAATAAAAAAAGCGTGTCGTAGCCTATACATTAAACAACATGTTTGCAAAGTTTTAACTGTTTAGTCAAGAATTGTTTGTGTAAGAGTGCTAAAACGTATGGATTATACATTGACGAAAGCAAGCATAGGTGTTTTTTAATGTAAAAAGTTCAGAAGGCTGTAAAATTTTTTCTAATCAATTTTAAGCAAAAATAAAAACAGCGTGTCGTAGCCAATACATTAAACAACATGTTTGCAAAGTTTTAACTGTTTTAGTCAAGAATTGTTTCTGTAAGAGTGCTAAAAGGTATGGAATATACATTGACTAGTAAAAAGTTCAGAAGACTGTAAAATTTTTTTTAAACAATTTTAAGCAAAAATAAAAAAAGCGTGTCGTAGCCAATACATTAAACAACATGTTTGCAAAGTTTTAACTGTTTTAGTCAAGAATTGTTTGTGTAAGAGTGCTAAAACGTATGGATTATACATTGACTAGTAAAAAGTTCAGAAGACTGTAAAATTTTTTCTAAACAATTTTAAGCAAAAATAAAAAAAGCGTGTCGTAGCCAATACATTAAACAACATGTTTGCAAAGTTTTAACTGTTTTAGTCAAGAATTGTTTGTGTAAGAGTGCTAAAACGTATGGATTATACATTGACGAAAGCAAGCATTGGTGTTTTTTAATGTAAAAAGTTCAGAAGGCTGTAAAATTTTTTTGTTAATCAATTTTAAGCAAAAATAAAAAAAGCGTGTCGTAGCCAATACATTAAACAACATGTTTGCAAAGTTTTAACTGTTTTAGTCAAAAATTGTTTGAGTATGAGTGCTAAAACGTATGGATTATACATTGACTAGTAAAAAGTTCAGAAGACTGTAAAATTTTTTCTAAACAATTTTAAGCAAAAATAAAAAAAGCGTGTCGTAGCCAATACATTAAACAACATGTTTGCAAAGTTTTAACTGTTTTAGTCAAGAATTGTTTGTAAAAGAGTGCTAAAACGTATGGATTATACATTGACTAGTAAAAAGTTCAGAAGACTGTAAAATTTTTTCTAAACAATTTTAAGCAAAAATAAAAAAAGCGTGTCGTAGCCAATACATTAAACAACATGTTTGCAAAGTTTTAACTGTTTTAGTCAAGAATTGTTTGTGTAAGAGTGCTAAAACGTATGGATTATACATTGACGAAAGCAAGCATTGGTGTTTTTTAATGTAAAAAGTTCAGAAGGCTGTAAAATTTTTTCTAATCAATTTTAAGCAAAAATAAAAAAAGCGTGTCGTAGCCAATACATTAAACAACATGTTTGCAAAGTTTTAACTGTTTTAGTCAAGAATTGTTTGTGTAAGAGTGCTAAAACGTATGGATTATACATTGACGAAAGCAAGCATAGGTGTTTTTTAATGTAAAAAGTTCAGAAGACTGTAAATTTTTTTCTAAACAATTTTAAGCAAAAATAAAAAAAGCGTGTCGTAGCCATTACATTAAACAACATGTTTGCAAAGTTTTAACTGTTTTAGTCAAGAATTGTTTATGTAAGAGTGCTAAAACGTATGGATTATACATTGACTAGTAAAAAGTTCAGAAGACTGTAAAATTTTTTCTAAACAATTTTAAGCAAAAATAAAAAAAGCGTGTCGTAGCCAATACATTAAACAACATGTTTGCAAAGTTTCAACTGTTTTAGTCAAGAATTGTTTGTGTAAGAGTGCTAAAACGTATGGATTATACATTGACTAGTAAAAAGTTCAGAAGACTGTAAATTTTTTTTAAACAATTTTAAGCAAAAATAAAAAAGCGTGTCGTAGCCAATACATTAAACAATATGTTTGCAAAGTTTTAACTGTTTTAGTCAAGAATTGTTTGTGTAAGAGTGCTAAAACGTATGGATTAAACATTGACTAGTAAAAAGTTCAGAAGACTGTAAAATTTTTTCTAAACAATTTTAAGCAAAAATAAAAAAAGCGTGTCGTAGCCAATACATTAAACAACATGTTTGCAAAGTTTTAACTGTTTTAGTCAAGAATTGTTTGTGTAAGAGTGCTAAAACGTATGGATTATACATTGACGAAAGCAAGCATAGGTGTTTTTTAATGTAAAAAGTTCAGAAGACTGTAAAATTTTTTCTAAACAAATTTAAGCAAAAATAAAAAAAGCGTGTCGTAGCCAATACATTAAACAACATATTTGCAAAGTTTTAACTGTTTTAGTCAAGAATTGTTTGTGTAAGAGTGCTAAAACGTATGGATTATACATTGACTAGTAAAAAGTTCAGAAGACTGTAAAATTTTTTCTAAACAATTTTAAGCAAAAATAAAAAAAGCGTGTCGTAGCCAATACATTAAACAACATGTTTGCAAAGTTTTAACTGTTTTAGTCAAGAATTGTTTGTGTAAGAGTGCTAAAACGTATGGATTATACATTGACGAAAGCAAGCATAGGTGTTTTTTAATGTAAAAAGTTCAGAAGGCTGTAAAATTTTTTCTAATCAATTTTAAGCAAAAATAAAAAAAGCGTGTCGTAGCCAATACATTAAACAACATGTTTGCAAAGTTTTAACTGTTTCAGTCAAGAATTGTTTGTGTAAGAGTGCTAAAACGTATGGATTATACATTGACGAAAGCAAGCATAGGTGTTTTTTAATGTAAAAAGTTCAGAAGACTGTAAAATTTTTTCTAAACAATTTTAATCAAAAATAAAAAAAGCGTGTCGTAGCCATTACATTAAACAACATGTTTGCAAAGTTTTAACTGTTTTAGTCAAGAATTGTTTGTGTAAGAGTGCTAAAACGTATGGATTATACATTGACGAAAGCAAGCATAGGTGTTTTTTAATGTAAAAAGTTCAGAAGACTGTAAAATTTTTTCTAAACAATTTTAAGCAAAAATAAAAAAAGCGTGTCGAAGCCATTACATTAAACAACATGTTTGCAAAGTTTTAACTGTTTTAGTCAAGAATTGTTTATGTAAGAGTGCTAAAACGTATGGATTATACATTGACTAGTAAAAAGTTCAGAAGACTGTAAAATTTTTTCTAAACAATTTTAAGCAAAAATAAAAAAAGCGTGTCGTAGCTAATACATTAAACAACATGTTTGCAAAGTTTTAACTGTTTTAGTCAAGAATTGTTTGTGTAAGAGTGATAAAACGTATGGATTTAACATTGACTAGTAAAAAGTTCAGAAGACTGTAAAATTTTTTCTAAACAATTTTAAGCAAAAATAAAAAAAGCGTGTCGTAGCCAATACATTAAACAACATGTTTGCAAAGTTTTAACTGTTTTAGTCAAGAATTGTTTGTGTAAGAGTGCTAAAACGTATGGATTATACATTGACGAAAGCAAGCATAGGTGTTTTTTAATGTAAAAAGTTCAGAAGACTGTAAAATTTTTTCTAATCAATTTTAAGCAAAAATAAAAAAAGCGTGTCGTAGCCAATACATTAAACAACATGTTTGCAAAGTTTTAACTGTTTTAGTCAAGAATTGTTTGTGTAAGAGTGCTAAAACTAATGGATTATACATTGACGAAAGCAAGCATAGGTGTTTTTTAATGTAAAAAGTTCAGAAGACTGTAAAATTTTTTCTAAACAATTTTAAGCAAAAATAAAAAAAGTGTGTCGTAGCCATTACATTAAACAACATGTTTGCAAAGTTTTAACTGTTTTAGTCAAGAATTGTTTGTGTAAGAGTGCTAAAACGTATGGATTATACATTGACGAAAGCAAGCATAGGTGTTTTTTAATGTAAAAAGTTCAGAAGACTGTAAAATTTTTTCTAAACAATTTTAAGCAAAAATAAAAAAAGCGTGTCGTAGCCATTACATTAAACAACATGTTTGCAAAGTTTTAACTATTTTAATCAAGAATTGTTTATATAAGAGTGCTAAAACGTATGGATTATACATTGACTAGTAAAAAGTTCAGAAGACTGTAAAATTTTTTTTAAACAATTTTAAGCAAAAATAAAAAAGCGTGTCGTAGCCAATACATTTAACAACATGTTTGCAAAGTTTCAACTGTTTTAGTCAAGAATTGTTTGTGTAAGAATGCTAAAACGTATGGATTATACATTGACTAGTAAAAAGTTCAGAAGACTGTAAAAATTTTTCTAAACAGTTTTAAGCAAAAATAAAAAAAGCAAAATTTTAACTGTTTTAGTCAAGAATTGTTTGTGTAAGAGTGCTAAAACGTATGGATTATACATTGACGAAAGCAAGCATAGGTGTTTTTTAATGTAAAAAGTTCAGAAGGCTGTAAAATTTTTTCTAATCAATTTTAAGCAAAAATAAAAAAAGCGTGTCGTAGCCAATACATTAAACAACATGTTTGCAAAGTTTTAACTGTTTTAGTCAAGAATTGTTTGTGTAAGAGTGCTAAAACGTATGGATTATACATTGACGAAAGCAAGCATAGGTGTTTTTTAATGTAAAAAGTTCAGAAGACTGTAAAATTTTTTCTAAACAATTTTAATCAAAAATAAAAAAAGCGTGTCGTAGCCATTACATTAAACAACATGTTTGCAAAGTTTTAACTGTTTTAGTCAAGAATTGTTTGTGTAAGAGTGCTAAAACGTATGGATTATACATTGACGAAAGCAAGCATAGGTGTTTTTTAATGTAAAAAGTTCAGAAGACTGTAAAATTTTTTCTAAACAATTTTAAGCAAAAATAAAAAAAGCGTGTCGTAGCCATTACATTAAACAACATGTTTGCAAAGTTTTAACTGTTTTAGTCAAGAATTGTTTATGTAAGAGTGCTAAAACGTATGGATTATACATTGACTAGTAAAAAGTTCAGAAGACTGTAAAATTTTTTCTAAACAATTTTAAGCAAAAATAAAAAAAGCGTGTCGTAGCTAATACATTAAACAACATGTTTGCAAAGTTTTAACTGTTTTAGTCAAGAATTGTTTGTGTAAGAGTGATAAAACGTATGGATTTAACATTGACTAGTAAAAAGTTCAGAAGACTGTAAAATTTTTTCTAAACAATTTTAAGCAAAAATAAAAAAAGCGTGTCGTAGCCAATACATTAAACAACATGTTTGCAAAGTTTTAACTGTTTTAGTCAAGAATTGTTTGTGTAAGAGTGCTAAAACGTATGGATTATACATTGACGAAAGCAAGCATAGGTGTTTTTTAATGTAAAAAGTTCAGAAGACTGTAAAATTTTTTCTAATCAATTTTAAGCAAAAATAAAAAAAGCGTGTCGTAGCCAATACATTAAACAACATGTTTGCAAAGTTTTAACTGTTTTAGTCAAGAATTGTTTGTGTAAGAGTGCTAAAACTAATGGATTATACATTGACGAAAGCAAGCATAGGTGTTTTTTAATGTAAAAAGTTCAGAAGACTGTAAAATTTTTTCTAAACAAATTTAAGCAAAAATAAAAAAAGCGTGTCGTAGCCAATACATTAAACAACATATTTGCAAAGTTTTAACTGTTTTAGTCAAGAATTGTTTGTGTAAGAGTGCTAAAACGTATGGATTATACATTGACTAGTAAAAAGTTCAGAAGACTGTAAAATTTTTTCTAAACAATTTTAAGCAAAAATAAAAAAAGCGTGTCGTAGCCAATACATTAAACAACATGTTTGCAAAGTTTTAACTGTTTTAGTCAAGAATTGTTTGTGTAAGAGTGCTAAAACGTATGGATTATACATTGACGAAAGCAAGCATAGGTGTTTTTTAATGTAAAAAGTTCAGAAGGCTGTAAAATTTTTTCTAATCAATTTTAAGCAAAAATAAAAAAAGCGTGTCGTAGCCAATACATTAAACAACATGTTTGCAAAGTTTTAACTGTTTCAGTCAAGAATTGTTTGTGTAAGAGTGCTAAAACGTATGGATTATACATTGACGAAAGCAAGCATAGGTGTTTTTTAATGTAAAAAGTTCAGAAGACTGTAAAATTTTTTCTAAACAATTTTAAGCAAAAATAAAAAAAGTGTGTCGTAGCCATTACATTAAACAACATGTTTGCAAAGTTTTAACTGTTTTAGTCAAGAATTGTTTGTGTAAGAGTGCTAAAACGTATGGATTATACATTGACGAAAGCAAGCATAGGTGTTTTTTAATGTAAAAAGTTCAGAAGACTGTAAAATTTTTTCTAAACAATTTTAAGCAAAAATAAAAAAAGCGTGTCGTAGCCATTACATTAAACAACATGTTTGCAAAGTTTTAACTGTTTTAGTCAAGAATTGTTTATATAAGAGTGCTAAAACGTATGGATTATACATTGACTAGTAAAAAGTTCAGAAGACTGTAAAATTTTTTTTAAACAATTTTAAGCAAAAATAAAAAAGCGTGTCGTAGCCAATACATTTAACAACATGTTTGCAAAGTTTCAACTGTTTTAGTCAAGAATTGTTTGTGTAAGAGTGCTAAAACGTATGGATTATACATTGACTAGTAAAAAGTTCAGAAGACTGTAAAAATTTTTCTAAACAGTTTTAAGCAAAAATAAAAAAAGCAAAATTTTAACTGTTTTAGTCAAGAATTGTTTGTGTAAGAGTGCTAAAACGTATGGATTATACATTGACGAAAGCAAGCATAGGTGTTTTTTAATGTAAAAAGTTCAGAAGGCTGTAAAATTTTTTCTAATCAATTTTAAGCAAAAATAAAAAAAGCGTGTCGTAGCCAATACATTAAACAACATGTTTGCAAAGTTTTAACTGTTTTAGTCAAGAATTGTTTGTGTAAGAGTGCTAAAACGTATGGATTATACATTGACGAAAGCAAGCATAGGTGTTTTTTAATGTAAAAAGTTCAGAAGACTGTAAGATTTTTTCTAAACAATTTTAAGCAAAAATAAAAAAAGCGTGTCGTAGCCATTACATTAAACAACATGTTTGCAAAGTTTTAACTGTTTTAGTCAAGAATTGTTTGTGTAAGAGTGCTAAAACGTATGGATTATACATTGACGAAAGCAAGCATAGGTGTTTTTTAATGTAAAAAGTTCAGAAGACTGTAAAATTTTTTCTAAACAATTTTAAGCAAAAATAAAAAAAGCGTGTCGTAGCCATTACATTAAACAACATGTTTGCAAAGTTTTAACTGTTTTAGTCAAGAATTGTTTATGTAAGAGTGCTAAAACGTATGGATTATACATTGACTAGTAAAAAGTTCAGAAGACTGTAAAATTTTTTCTAAACAATTTTAAGCAAAAATAAAAAAGCGTGTCGTAGCCAATACATTAAACAACATGTTTGCAAAGTTTTAACTGTTTTAGTCAAGAATTGTTTGTGTAAGAGTGATAAAACGTATGGATTTAACATTGACTAGTAAAAAGTTCAGAAGACTGTAAAATTTTTTCTAAACAATTTTAAGCAAAAATAAAAAAAGCGTGTCGTAGCCAATACATTAAACAACATGTTTGCAAAGTTTTAACTGTTTTAGTCAAGAATTGTTTGTGTAAGAGTGCTAAAACGTATGGATTATACATTGACGAAAGCAAGCATAGGTGTTTTTTAATGTAAAAAGTTCAGAAGACTGTAAAATTTTTTCTAATCAATTTTAAGCAAAAATAAAAAAAGCGTGTCGTAGCCAATACATTAAACAACATGTTTGCAAAGTTTTAACTGTTTTAGTCAAGAATTGTTTGTGTAAGAGTGCTAAAACGTATGGATTATACATTGACGAAAGCAAGCATAGGTGTTTTTTAATGTAAAAAGTTCAGAAGACTGTAAAATTTTTTCTAAACAATTTTAAGCAAAAATAAAAAAAAAGCGTGTCGTAGCCATTACATTAAACAACATGTTTGCAAAGTTTTAACTGTTTTAGTCAAGAATTGTCTATGTAAGAGTGCTAAAACGTATGGATTATACATTGACTAGTAAAAAGTTCAGAAGACTGTAAAATTTTTTCTAAACAATTTTAAGCAAAAATAAAAAAAGCGTGTCGTAGCCAATACATTAAACAACTTGTTTGCAAAGTTTTAACTGTTTTAGTCAAGAATTGTTTGTGTAAGAGTGCTAAAACGTATGGATTATACATTGACGAAAGCAAGCATAGGTGTTTTTTAATGTAAAAAGTTCAGAAGACTGTAAAATTTTTTCTAAAAAATTTTAAGCAAAAATAAAAAAAGCGTGTCGTAGCCAATACATTAAACAACATATTTGCAAAGTTTTAACTGTTTTAGTCAAGAATTGTTTGTGTAAGAGTGCTAAAACGTATGGATTATACATTGACTAGTAAAAAGTTCAGAAGACTGTAAAATTTTTTTTAAACAATTTTAAGCAAAAATAAAAAAAGCGTGTCGTAGCCAATACATTAAACAACATGTTTGCAAAGTTTTAACTGTTTTAGTCAAGAATTGTTTGTGTAAGAGTGCTAAAACGTATGGATTATACATTGACGAAAGCAAGCATAGGTGTTTTTTAATGTAAAAAGTTCAGAAGGCTGTAAAATTTTTTCTAATCAATTTTAAGCAAAAATAAAAAAAGCGTGTCGTAGCCAATACATTAAACAACATGTTTGCAAAGTTTTAACTGTTTTAGTCAAGAATTGTTTGTGTAAGAGTGCTAAAACGTATGGATTATACATTGACGAAAGCAAGCATAGGTGTTTTTTAATGTAAAAAGTTCAGAAGGCTGTAAAATTTTTTTTAAACAATTTTAAGCAAAAATAAAAAAAGCGTGTCGTAGCCAATACATTAAACAACATGTTTGCAAAGTTTTAACTGTTTTAGTCAAGAAATGTTTGTGTAAGAGTGCTAAAACGTATGGATTATACATTGACTAGTAAAAAGTTCAGAAGACTGTAAAATTTTTTCTAAACAATTTTAAGCAAAAATAAAAAAAGCGTGTCGTAGCCAATACATTAAACAACATGTTTGCAAAGTTTTAACTGTTTTAGTCAAGAATTGTTTGTGTAAGAGTGCTAAAACGTATGGATTATACATTGACTAGTAAAAAGTTCAGAAGACTGTAAAATTTTTTCTAAACAATTTTAAGCAAAAATAAAAAAAGCGTGTCGTAGCCAATACATTAAACAACATGTTTGCAAAGTTTTAACTGTTTTAGTCAAGAATTGTTTGTGTAAGAGTGCTAAAACGTATGGATTATACATTGACGAAAGCAAGCATAGGTGTTTTTTAATGTAAAAAGTTCAGAAGGCTGTAAAATTTTTTCTAATCAATTTTAAGCAAAAATAAAAAAAGCGTGTCGTAGCCAATACATTAAACAACATGTTTGCAAAGTTTTAACTGTTTTAGTCAAGAATTGTTTGTGTAAGAGTGCTAAAACGTATGGATTATACATTGACGAAAGCAAGCATAGGTGTTTTTTAATGTAAAAAGTTCAGAAGACTGTTAAATTTTTTCTAAACAATTTTAAGCAAAAATAAAAAAAGCGTGTCGTAGCCATTACATTAAACAACATGTTTGCAAAGTTTTAACTGTTTTAGTCAAGAATTGTTTATGTAAGAGTGCTAAAACGTATGGATTATACATTGACTAGTAAAAAGTTCAGAAGACTGTAAAATTTTTTCTAAACAATTTTAAGCAAAAATAAAAAAAGCGTGTCGTAGCCAATACATTAAACAACATGTTTGCAAAGTTTCAACTGTTTTAGTCAAGAATTGTTTGTGTAAGAGTGCTAAAACGTATGGATTATACATTGACTAGTAAAAAGTTCAGAAGACTGTAAATTTTTTTTAAACAATTTTAAGCAAAAATAAAAAAAGCGTGTCGTAGCCAATACATTAAACAATATGTTTGCAAAGTTTTAACTGTTTTAGTTAAGAATTGTTTGTGTAAGAGTGCTAAAACGTATGGATTAAACATTGACTAGTAAAAAGTTCAGAAGACTGTAAAATTTTTTCTAAACAATTTTAAGCAAAAATAAAAAAAGCGTGTCGTAGCCAATACATTAAACAACATGTTTGCAAAGTTTTAACTGTTTTAGTCAAGAATTGTTTGTGTAAGAGTGCTAAAACTAATGGATTATACATTGACGAAAGCAAGCATAGGTGTTTTTTAATGTAAAAAGTTCAGAAGACTGTAAAATTTTTTCTAAACAAATTTAAGCAAAAATAAAAAAAGCGTGTCGTAGCCAATACATTAAACAACATATTTGCAAAGTTTTAACTGTTTTAGTCAAGAATTGTTTGTGTAAGAGTGCTAAAACGTATGGATTATACATTGACTAGTAAAAAGTTCAGAAGACTGTAAAATTTTTTCTAAACAATTTTAAGCAAAAATAAAAAAAGCGTGTCGTAGCCAATACATTAAACAACATGTTTGCAAAGTTTTAACTGTTTTAGTCAAGAATTGTTTGTGTAAGAGTGCTAAAACGTATGGATTATACATTGACGAAAGCAAGCATAGGTGTTTTTTAATGTAAAAAGTTCAGAAGGCTGTAAAATTTTTTCAAATCAATTTTAAGCAAAAATAAAAAAAGCGTGTCGTAGCCAATACATTAAACAACATGTTTGCAAAGTTTTAACTGTTTTAGTCAAGAATTGTTTGTGTAAGAGTGCTAAAACGTATGGATTATACATTGACGAAAGCAAGCATAGGTGTTTTTTAATGTAAAAAGTTCAGAAGACTGTAAAATTTTTTCTAAACAATTTTAAGCAAAAATAAAAAAAGCGTGTCGTAGCCATTACATTAAACAACATGTTTGCAAAGTTTTAACTGTTTTAGTCAAGAATTGTTTGTGTAAGAGTGCTAAAACGTATGGATTATACATTGACGAAAGCAAGCATAGGTGTTTTTTAATGTAAAAAGTTCAGAAGACTGTAAAATTTTTTTTAAACAATTTTAAGCAAAAATAAAAAAAGCGTGTCGTAGCCAATACATTAAACAACATGTTTGCAAAGTTTTAACTGTTTTAGTCAAGAATTGTTTATGTAAGAGTGCTAAAACGTATGGATTATACATTGACTAGTAAAAAGTTCAGAAGACTGTAAAATTTTTTCTAAACAATTTTAAGCAAAAATAAAAAAGCGTGTCGTAGCCAATACATTAAACAACATGTTTGCAAAGTTTCAACTGTTTTAGTCAAGAATTGTTTGTGTAAGAGTGCTAAAACGTATGGATTATACATTGACTAGTATAAAGTTCAGAAGACTGTAAAATTTTTTCTAAACAGTTTTAAGCAAAAATAAAAAAAGCTTGTCGTAGCCAATACATTAAACAACATGTTTGCAAAGTTTTAACTGTTTTAGTCAAGAATTGTTTGTGTAAGAGTGCTAAAACGTATGGATTATACATTGACGAAAGCAAGCATAGGTGTTTTTTAATGTAAAAAGTTCAGAAGACTGTAAAATTTTTTCTAAACAATTTTAAGCAAAAATAAAAAAAGCGTGTCGTAGCCATTACATTAAACAACATGTTTGCAAAGTTTTAACTGTTTTAGTCAAGAATTGTTTATGTAAGAGTGCTAAAACGTATGGATTATACATTGACTAGTAAAAAGTTCAGAAGACTGTAAAATTTTTTCTAAACAATTTTAAGCAAAAATAAAAAAAGCGTGTCGTAGCCAATACATTAAACAACATGTTTGCAAAGTTTTAACTGTTTTAGTCAAGAATTGTTTGTGTAAGAGTGCTAAAACGTATGGATTATACATTGACTAGTAAAAAGTTCAGAAGACTGTAAATTTTTTTTAAACAATTTTAAGCAAAAATAAAAAAAGCGTGTCGTAGCCAATACATTAAACAATATGTTTGCAAAGTTTTAACTGTTTTAGTCAAGAATTGTTTGTGTAAGAGTGCTAAAATGTATGGACTAAACATTGACTAGTAAAAAGTTCAGAAGACTGTAAAATTTTTTCTAAACAATTTTAAGCAAAAATAAAAAAAGCGTGTCGTAGCCAATACATTAAACAACATGTTTGCAAAGTTTTAACTGTTTTAGTCAAGAATTGTTTGTGTAAGAGTGCTAAAACGTATGGATTATACATTGACGAAAGCAAGCATAGGTGTTTTTTAATATAAAAAGTTCAGAAGGCTGTAAAATTTTTTCTAATCAATTTTAAGCAAAAATGAAAAAAGTGTGTCGTAGCCAATACATTAAACAACATGTTTGCAAAGTTTTAACTGTTTTAGTCAAGAATTGTTTGTGTAAGAGTGCTAAAACGTATCGATTATACATTGACTAGTAAAAAGTTCAGAAGACTGTAAAATTTTTTCTAAACAATTTTAAGCAAAAATAAAAAAAGCGTGTCGTAGCCAATACATTAAACAACATGTTTGCAAAGTTTTAACTGTTTTAGTCAAGAATTGTTTGTGTAAGAGTGCTAAAACGTATGGATTATACATTGACTAGTAAAAAGTTCAGAAGACTGTAAAATTTTTTCTAAACAATTTTAAGCAAAAATAAAAAAAGCGTGTCGTAGCCAATACATTAAACAACATGTTTGCAAAGTTTTAACTGTTTTAGTCAAGAATTGTTTGTGTAAGAGTGCTAAAACGTATGGATTATATATTGACGAAAGCAAGCATAGGTGTTTTTTAATGTAAAAAGTTCAGAAGGCTATAATTTTTTCTAATCAATTTTAAGCAAAAATAAAAAAAGTGTGTCGTAGCCAATACATTAAACAACATGTTTGCAAAGTTTTAACTGTTTTAGTCAAGAATTGTTTGTGTAAGAGTGCTAAAACATATGGATTATACATTGACTAGTAAAAAGTTCAGAAGACTGTAAAAATTTTTCTAAACAATTTTAAGCAAAAATAAAAAAAGCGTGTCGTAGCCAATACATTAAACAACATGTTTGCAAAGTTTTAACTGTTTTAGTCAAGAATTGTTTGTGTAAGAGTGCTAAAACGTATGGATTATACATTGACTAGTAAAAAGTTCAGAAGACTGTAAATTTTTTTCTAATACGTTAAACAACATGTTTGCAAAGTTTTAACTGTTTTAGTCAAGAATTGTTTGTGTAAGAGTGCTAAAAGGTATGGAATATACATTGACTAGTAAAAAGTTCAGAAGACTGTAAAATTTTTTTTAAACAATTTTAAGCAAAAATAAAAAAAGCGTGTCGTAGCCAATACATTAAACAACATGTTTGCAAAGTTTTAATGTTTTAGTCAAGAATTGTTTGTGTAAGAGTGCTAAAACGTATGGATTATACATTGACTAGTAAAAAGTTCAGAAGACTGTAAAATTTTTTCTAAACAATTTTAAGCAAAAATAAAAAAAGCGTGTCGTAGCCAATACATTAAACAACATGTTTGCAAAGTTTTAACTGTTTTAGTCAAGAATTGTTTGTGTAAGAGTGCTAAAACGTATGGATTATACATTGACGAAAGCAAGCATAGGTGTTTTTTAATGTAAAAAGTTCAGAAGGCTGTAAAATTTTTTCTAATCAATTTTAAGCAAAAATAAAAAAAGCGTGTCGTAGCCAATACATTAAACAACATGTTTGCAAAGTTTTAACTGTTTTAGTCAAGAATTGTTTGTGTAAGAGTGCTAAAACGTATGGATTATACATTGACTAGTAAAAAGTTCAGAAGACTGTAAAATTTTTTCTAAACAATTTTAAGCAAAAATAAAAAAAGCGTGTCTAGCCAATACATTAAACAACATGTTTGCATAGTTTTAACTGTTTTAGTCAAGAATTGTTTGTGAAAGAGTGCTAAAATGTATGGATTATACATTGACGAAACAAGCATAGGTGTTTTTTAATGTAAAAAGTTCAGAAGACTGTAAAATTTTTTCTAAATAAATTTAAGCAAAAATAAAATAAGCGTGTCGTAGCCAATACATTAAACAACATATTTGCAAAGTTTTAACTGTTTTAGTCAAGAATTGTTTGTGTAAGAGTGCTAAAAGGTATGGATTATACATTGACTAGTAAAAAGTTCAGAAGACTGTAAAATTTTTTTTAAACAATTTTAAGCAAAAATAAAAAAAGCGTGTCGTAGCCAATACATTAAACAACATGTTTGCAAAGTTTTAACTGTTTTAGTCAAGAATTGTTTATGTAAGAGTGCTAAAACGTATGGATTATACATTGACTAGTAAAAAGTTCAGAAGACTGTAAAATTTTTTCTAAACAATTTTAAGCAAAAATAAAAAAAGCGTGTCGTAGCCAATACATTAAACAACATGTTTGCAAAGTTTTAACTGTTTTAGTCAAGAATTGTTTGTGTAAGAGTGCTAAAACGTATGGATTATACATTGACTAGTAAAAAGTTCAGAAGACTGTAAAATTTTTTCTAAACAATTTTAAGCAAAAATAAAAAAAGCGTGTCGTAGCCAATACATTAAACAACATGTTTGCAAAGTTTTAACTGTTTTAGTCAAGAATTGTTTGTGTAAGAGTGCTAAAACGTATGGATTATACATTGACGAAAGCAAGCATAGGTGTTTTTTAATGTAAAAAGTTCAGAAGGCTGTAAAATTTTTTCTAAACAATTTTAAGCAAAATTAAAAAAGCTTGTCGTAGTCAATACATTAAACAACATGTTTGCAAAGTTTTAACTGTTTTAGTCAAGAATTGTTTCTGTAAGAGTGCTAAAAGGTATGGAATATACATTGACTAGTAAAAAGTTCAGAAGACTGTAAAATTTTTTTTAAACAATTTTAAGCAAAAATAAAAAAAAGCGTGTCGTAGCCAATACATTAAACAACATGTTTGCAAAGTTTTAACTGTTTTAGTCAAGAATTGTTTGTGTAAGAGTGCTAAAACGTATGGATTATACATTGACTAGTAAAAAGTTCAGAAGACTGTAAAATTTTTTTTAAACAATTTTAAGCAAAAATAAAAAAAGCGTGTCGTAGCCTATACATTAAACAACATGTTTGCAAAGTTTTAACTGTTTAGTCAAGAATTGTTTGTGTAAGAGTGCTAAAACGTATGGATTATACATTGACGAAAGCAAGCATAGGTGTTTTTTAATGTAAAAAGTTCAGACGGCTGTAAAATTTTTTCTAATCAATTTTAAGCAAAAATAAAAACAGCGTGTCGTAGCCAATACATTAAACAACATGTTTGCAAAGTTTTAACTGTTTTAGTCAAGAATTGTTTCTGTAAGAGTGCTAAAAGGTATGGAATATACATTGACTAGTAAAAAGTTCAGAAGACTGTAAAATTTTTTTTAAACAATTTTAAGCAAAAATAAAAAAAGCGTGTCGTAGCCAATACATTAAACAACATGTTTGCAAAGTTTTAACTGTTTTAGTCAAGAATTGTTTGTGTAAGAGTGCTTAAACGTATGGATTATACATTGACTAGTAAAAAGTTCAGAAGACTGTAAAATTTTTTCTAAACAATTTTAAGCAAAAATAAAAAAAGCGTGTCGTAGCCAATACATTAAACAACATGTTTGCAAAGTTTTAACTGTTTTAGTCAAGAATTGTTTGTGTAAGAGTGCTAAAACGTATGGATTATACATTGACGAAAGCAAGCATTGGTGTTTTTTAATGTAAAAAGTTCAGAAGACTGTAAAATTTTTTCTAAACAATTTTAAGCAAAAATAAAAAAAGCGTGTCGTAGCCAATACATTAAACAACTTGTTTGCAAAGTTTTAACTGTTTTAGTCAAAAATTGTTTGAGTATGAGTGCTAAAACGTATGGATTATACATTGACTAGTAAAAAGTTCAGAAGACTGTAAAATTTTTTCTAAACAATTTTAAGCAAAAATAAAAAAAGCGTGTCGTAGCCAATACATTAAACAACATGTTTGCAAAGTTTTAACTGTTTTAGTCAAGAATTGTTTGTAAAAGAGTGCTAAAACGTATGGATTATACATTGACTAGTAAAAAGTTCAGAAGACTGTAAAATTTTTTCTAAACAATTTTAAGCAAAAATAAAAAAAGCGTGTCGTAGCCAATACATTAAACAACATGTTTGCAAAGTTTTAACTGTTTTAGTCAAGAATTGTTTGTGTAAGAGTGCTAAAACGTATGGATTATACATTGACGAAAGCAAGCATTGGTGTTTTTTAATGTAAAAAGTTCAGAAGGCTGTAAAATTTTTTTTAATCAATTTTAAGCAAAAATAAAAAAAGCGTGTCGTAGCCAATACATTAAACAACATGTTTGCAAAGTTTTAACTGTTTTAGTCAAAAATTGTTTGTGTATGAGTGCTAAAACGTATGGATTATACATTGACTAGTAAAAAGTTCAGAAGACTGTAAAATTTTTTCTAAACAATTTTAAGCAAAAATAAAAAAAGCGTGTCGTAGCCAATACATTAAACAACATGTTTGCAAAGTTTTAACTGTTTTAGTCAAGAATTGTTTGTGTAAGAGTGCTAAAACGTATGGATTATACATTGACGAAAGCAAGCATAGGTGTTTTTTAATGTAAAAAGTTCAGAAGACTGTAAAATTTTTTCTAAACAAATTTAAGCAAAAATAAAAAAAGCGTGTCGTAGCCAATACATTAAACAACATATTTGCAAAGTTTTAACTGTTTTAGTCAAGAATTGTTTGTGTAAGAGTGCTAAAACGTATGGATTATACATTGACTAGTAAAAAGTTCAGAAGACTGTAAAATTTTTTCTAAACAATTTTAAGCAAAAATAAAAAAAGCGTGTCGTAGCCAATACATTAAACAACATGTTTGCAAAGTTTTAACTGTTTTAGTCAAGAATTGTTTGTGTAAGAGTGCTAAAACGTATGGATTATACATTGACGAAAGCAAGCATAGGTGTTTTTTAATGTAAAAAGTTCAGAAGGCTGTAAAATTTTTTCTAATCAATTTTAAGCAAAAATAAAAAAAGCGTGTCGTAGCCAATACATTAAACAACATGTTTGCAAAGTTTTAACTGTTTTAGTCAAGAATTGTTTGTGTAAGAGTGCTAAAACGTATGGATTATACATTGACTAGTAAAAAGTTCAGAAGACTGTAAAATTTTTTCTAAACAATTTTAAGCAAAAATAAAAAAAGCGTGTCGTAGCCAATACATTAAACAACATGTTTGCAAAGTTTCAACTGTTTTAGTCAAGAATTGTTTGTGTAAGAGTGCTAAAACGTATGGATTATACATTGACTAGTAAAAAGTTCAGAAGACTGTAAATTTTTTTTAAACAATTTTAAGCAAAAATAAAAAAAGCGTGTCGTAGCCAATACATTAAACAATATGTTTGCAAAGTTTTAACTGTTTTAGTCAAGAATTGTTTGTGTAAGAGTGCTAAAACGTATGGATTAAACATTGACTAGTAAAAAGTTCAGAAGACTGTAAAATTTTTTCTAAACAATTTTAAGCAAAAATAAAAAAAGCGTGTCGTAGCCAATACATTAAACAACATGTTTGCAAAGTTTTAACTGTTTTAGTCAAGAATTGTTTGTGTAAGAGTGCTAAAACGTATGGATTATACATTGACGAAAGCAAGCATAGGTGTTTTTTAATGTAAAAAGTTCAGAAGGCTGTAAAATTTTTTCTAATCAATTTTAAGCAAAAATAAAAAAGCGTGTCGTAGCCAATACATTAAACAACATGTTTGCAAAGTTTTAACTGTTTTAGTCAAGAATTGTTTGTGTAAGAGTGCTAAAACGTATGGATTATACATTGACTAGTAAAAAGTTCAGAAGACTGTAAAATTTTTTCTAAACAATTTTAAGCAAAAATAAAAAAAGCGTGTCTAGCCAATACATTAAACAACATGTTTGCATAATTTTAACTGTTTTAGTCAAGAATTGTTTGTGAAAGAGTGCTAAAATGTATGGATTATACATTGACGAAACAAGCATAGGTGTTTTTTAATGTAAAAAGTTCAGAAGACTGTAAAATTTTTTCTTAATAAATTTAAGCAAAAATAAAATAAGCGTGTCGTAGCCAATACATTAAACAACATATTTGCAAAGTTTTAACTGTTTTAGTCAAGAATTGTTTGTGTAAGAGTGCTAAAAGGTATGGATTATACATTGACTAGTAAAAAGTTCAGAAGACTGTAAAATTTTTTTTAAACAATTTTAAGCAAAAATAAAAAAAGCGTGTCGTAGCCAATATATTAAACAACATGTTTGCAAAGTTTTAACTGTTTTAGTCAAGAATTGTTTATGTAAGAGTGCTAAAACGTATGGATTATACATTGACTAGTAAAAAGTTCAGAAGACTGTAAAATTTTTTCTAAACAATTTTAAGCAAAAATAAAAAAAGCGTGTCGTAGCCAATACATTAAACAACATGTTTGCAAAGTTTTAACTGTTTTAGTCAAGAATTGTTTGTGTAAGAGTGCTAAAACGTATGGATTATACATAGACTAGTAAAAAGTTCAGAAGACTGTAAAATTTTTTCTAAACAATTTTAAGCAAAAATAAAAAAAGCGTGTCGTAGCCAATACATTAAACAACATGTTTGCAAAGTTTTAACTGTTTTAGTCAAGAATTGTTTGTGTAAGAGTGCTAAAACGTATGGATTATACATTGACTAGTAAAAAGTTCAGAAGACTGTAAAATTTTTTTTAAACAATTTTAAGCAAAAATAAAAAAAGCGTGTCGTAGCCTATACATTAAACAACATGTTTGCAAAGTTTTAACTGTTTAGTCAAGAATTGTTTGTGTAAGAGTGCTAAAACGTATGGATTATACATTGACGAAAGCAAGCATAGGTGTTTTTTAATGTAAAAAGTTCAGAAGGCTGTAAAATTTTTTCTAATCAATTTTAAGCAAAAATAAAAACAGCGTGTCGTAGCCAATACATTAAACAACATGTTTGCAAAGTTTTAACTGTTTTAGTCAAGAATTGTTTCTGTAAGAATGCTAAAAGGTATGGAATATACATTGACTAGTAAAAAGTTCAGAAGACTGTAAAATTTTTTTTAAACAATTTTAAGCAAAAATAAAAAAAGCGTGTCGTAGCCAATACATTAAACAACATGTTTGCAAAGTTTTAACTGTTTTAGTCAAGAATTGTTTGTGTAAGAGTGCTAAAACGTATGGATTATACATTGACTAGTAAAAAGTTCAGAAGACTGTAAAATTTTTTCTAAACAATTTTAAGCAAAAATAAAAAAAGCGTGTCGTAGCCAATACATTAAACAACATGTTTGCAAAGTTTTAACTGTTTTAGTCAAGAATTGTTTGTGTAAGAGTGCTAAAACGTATGGATTATACATTGACGAAAGCAAGCATTGGTGTTTTTTAATGTAAAAAGTTCAGAAGGATGTAAAATTTTTTTTAAACAATTTTAAGCAAAAATAAAAAAAGCGTGTCGTAGCCAATACATTAAACAACATGTTTGCAAAGTTTTAACTGTTTTAGTCAAAAATTGTTTGAGTATGATTGCTAAAACGTATGGATTATACATTGACTAGTAAAAAGTTCAGAAGACTGTAAAATTTTTTCTAAACAATTTTAAGCAAAAATAAAAAAAGCGTGTCGTAGCCAATACATTAAACAACATGTTTGCAAAGTTTTAACTGTTTTAGTCAAGAATTGTTTGTAAAAGAGTGCTAAAACGTATGGATTATACATTGACTAGTAAAAAGTTCAGAAGACTGTAAAATTTTTTCTAAACAATTTTAAGCAAAAATAAAAAAAGCGTATCGTAGCCAATACATTAAACAACATGTTTGCAAAGTTTTAACTGTTTTAGTCAAGAATTGTTTGTGTAAGAGTGCTAAAACGTATGGATTATACATTGACGAAAGCAAGCATTGGTGTTTTTTAATGTAAAAAGTTCAGAAGACTGTAAAATTTTTTTTAAACAATTTTAAGCAAAAATAAAAAAAGCGTGTCGTAGCCAATACATTAAACAACATGTTTGCAAAGTTTTAACTGTTTTAGTCAAGAATTGTTTGTGTAAGAGTGCTAAAACGTATGGATTATACATTGACTAGTAAAAAGTTCAGAAGACTGTAAAATTTTTTCTAAACAATTTTAAGCAAAAATAAAAAAAGCGTGTCGTAGCCAATACATTAAACAACATGTTTGCAAAGTTTTAACTGTTTTAGTCAAGAATTGTTTGTGTAAGAGTGCTAAAACGTATGGATTATACATTGACGAAAGCAAGCATAGGTGTTTTTTAATGTAAAAAGTTCAGAAGGCTGTAAAATTTTTTCTAATCAATTTTAAGCAAAAATAAAAAAAGCGTGTCGTAGCCAATACATTAAACAACATGTTTGCAAAGTTTTAACTGTTTTAGTCAAGAATTGTTTGTGTAAGAGTGCTAAAACGTATGGATTATACATTGACTAGTAAAAAGTTCAGAAGACTGTAAAATTTTTTCTAAACAATTTTAAGCAAAAATAAAAAAAGCGTGTCGTAGCCAATACATTAAACAACATGTTTGCAAAGTTTCAACTGTTTTAGTCAAGAATTGTTTGTGTAAGAGTGCTAAAACGTATGGATTATACATTGACTAGTAAAAAGTTCAGAAGACTGTAAATTTTTTTTAAACAATTTTAAGCAAAAATAAAAAAAGCGTGTCGTAGCCAATACATTAAACAATATGTTTGCAAAGTTTTAACTGTTTTAGTCAAGAATTGTTTGTGTAAGAGTGCTAAAACGTATGGATTAAACATTGACTAGTAAAAAGTTCAGAAGACTGTAAAATTTTTTCTAAACAATTTTAAGCAAAAATAAAAAAAGCGTGTCGTAGCCAATACATTAAACAACATGTTTGCAAAGTTTTAACTGTTTTAGTCAAGAATTGTTTGTGTAAGAGTGCTAAAACTAATGGATTATACATTGACGAAAGCAAGCATAGGTGTTTTTTAATGTAAAAAGTTCAGAAGACTGTAAAATTTTTTCTAAACAAATTTAAGCAAAAATAAAAAAAGCGTGTCGTAGCCAATACATTAAACAACATATTTGCAAAGTTTTAACTGTTTTAGTCAAGAATTGTTTGTGTAAGAGTGCTAAAACGTATGGATTATACATTGACTAGTAAAAAGTTCAGAAGACTGTAAAATTTTTTCTAAACAATTTTAAGCAAAAATAAAAAAAGCGTGTCGTAGCCAATACATTAAACAACATGTTTGCAAAGTTTTAACTGTTTTAGTCAAGAATTGTTTGTGTAAGAGTGCTAAAACGTATGAATTATACATTGACGAAAGTAAGCATAGGTGTTTTTTAATGTAAAAAGTTCAGAAGGCTGTAAAATTTTTTCAAATCAATTTTAAGCAAAAATAAAAAAGCGTGTCGTAGCCAATACATTAAACAACATGTTTGCAAAGTTTTAACTGTTTTAGTCAAGAATTGTATGTGTAAGAGTGCTAAAACGTATGGATTATACATTGACGAAAGCAAGCATAGGTGTTTTTTAATGTAAAAAGTTCAGAAAACTGTAAAATTTTTTCTAAACAATTTTAAGCAAAAATAAAAAAAGCGTGTCGTAGCCATTACATTAAACAACATGTTTGCAAAGTTTTAACTGTTTTAGTCAAGAATTGTTTGTGTAAGAGTGCTAAAACGTATGGATTATACATTGATAAGCAAGCATAGGTGTTTTTTAATGTAAAAAGTTCAGAAGACTGTAAAATTTTTTCTAAACAATTTTAAGCAAAAATAAAAAAAGCGTGTCGTAGCCATTACATTAAACAACATGTTTGCAAAGTTTTAACTGTTTTAGTCAAGAATTGTTTATGTAAGAGTGCTAAAACGTATGGATTATACATTGACTAGTAAAAAGTTCAGAAGACTGTAAAATTTTTTCTAAACAATTTTAAGCAAAAATAAAAAAGCGTGTCGTAGCCAATACATTAAACAACATGTTTGCAAAGTTTCAACTGTTTTAGTCAAGAATTGTTTGTGTAAGAGTGCTAAAACGTATGGATTATACATTGACTAGTAAAAAGTTCAGAAGACTGTAAAATTTTTTCTAAACAGTTTTAAGCAAAAATAAAAAAAGCGTGTCGTAGCCAATACATTAAACAACATGTTTGCAAAATTTTAACTGTTTTAGTCAAGAATTGTTTGTGTAAGAGTGCTAAAACGTATGGATTATACATTGACGAAAGCAAGCATAGGTGTTTTTTAATGTAAAAAGTTCAGAAGTCTGTAAAATTTTTTCTAATCAATTTTAAGCAAAAATAAAAAAAGCGTGTCGTAGCCAATACATTAAACAACATGTTTGCAAAGTTTTAACTGTTTTAGTCAAGAATTGTTTGTGTAAGAGTGCTAAAACGTATGGATTATACATTGACTAGTAAAAAGTTCAGAAGACTGTAAAATTTTTTCTAAACAATTTTAAGCAAAAATAAAAAAAGCGTGTCGTAGCCAATACATTAAACAACATGTTTGCAAAGTTTTAACTATTTTAGTCAAGAATTGTTTGTGTAAGAGTGCTAAAACGTATGGATTATACATTGACGAAAGCAAGCATAGGTGTTTTTTAATGTAAAAAGTTCAGAAGGCTGTAAAATTTTTTCTAATCAATTTTAAGCAAAAATGAAAAAAGTGTGTCGTAGCCAATACATTAAACAACATGTTTGCAAAGTTTTAACTGTTTTAGTCAAGAATTGTTTGTGTAAGAGTGCTAAAACGTATGGATTATACATTGACTAGTAAAAAGTTCAGAAGACTGTAAAATTTTTTCTAAACAATTTTAAGCAAAAATAAAAAAAGCGTGTCGTAGCCAATACATTAAACAACATGTTTGCAAAGTTTTAACTGTTTTAGTCAAGAATTGTTTGTGTAAGAGTGCTAAAACGTATGGATTATACATTGACGAAAGCAAGCATAGGTGTTTTTTAATGTAAAAAGTTCAGAAGGCTGTAAAATTTTTTCTAAACAATTTTAAGCAAAAATAAAAATAGCGTGTCGTAGCCAATACATTAAACAACATGTTTGCAAAGTTTTAACTGTTTTAGTCAAGAATTGTTTGTGTAAGAGTGCTAAAACGTATGGATTATACATTGACTAGTAAAAAGTTCAGAAGACTGTAAAATTTTTTCTAAACAATTTTAAGCAAAAATAAAAAAAGCGTGTCTAGCCAATACATTAAACAACATGTTTGCATAGTTTTAACTGTTTTAGTCAAGAATTGTTTGTGAAAGAGTGCTAAAATGTATGGATTATACATTGACGAAACAAGCATAGGTGTTTTTTAATGTAAAAAGTTCAGAAGACTGTAAAATTTTTTCTAAACAAATTTAAGCAAAAATAAAATAAGCGTGTCGTAGCCAATACATTAAAAAACATATTTGCAAAGTTTTAACTGTTTTAGTCAAGAATTGTTTGTGTAAGAGTGCTAAAACGTATGGATTATACATTGACTAGTAAAAAGTTCAGAAGACTGTAAAATTTTTTTTAAACAATTTTAAGCAAAAATAAAAAAAGCGTGTCGTAGCCAATACATTAAACAACATGTTTGCAAAGTTTTAACTGTTTTAGTCAAGAATTGTTTGTTCAAGAGTGCTAAAACGTATGGATTATACATTGACTAGTAAAAAGTTCAGAAGACTGTAAAATTTTTTCTAAAAAATTTTAAGCAAAAATAAAAAAAGCGTGTCGTAGCCAATACATTAAACAACATATTTGCAAAGTTTTAACTGTTTTAGTCAAGAATTGTTTGTGGAAGAGTGCTAAAACGTAAGGATTATACATTGACGAAAGCAAGCATAGGTGTTTTTTAATGTAAAAAGTTCAGAAAGCTGTAAAATTTTTTCTAATCAATTTTATGCAAAAATAAAAAAAGCGTGTCGTAGCCAATACATTAAACAACATGTTTGCAAAGTTTTAACTGTTTTAGTCAAGAATTGTATGTGTAAGAGTGCTAAAACGTTTGGATTATACATTAAGTAGTAAAAAGTTCAGAAGACTGTAAAATTTTTTCTAAACAATTTTAAGCAAAAATAAAAAAAGCGTGTCGTAGCCAATACATTAAACAACATGTTTGCAAAGTTTCAACTGTTTTAGTCAAGAATTGTTTGTGTAAGAGTGCTAAAACGTATGGATTATACATTGACTAGTAAAAAGTTCAGAAGACTGTAAAATTTTTTCTAAACAATTTTAAGCAAAAATAAAAAAAGCGTGTCGTAGCCAATACATTAAACAACATGGTTGCAAAGTTTCAACTGTTTTAGTCAAGAATTGTTTGTGTAAGAGTGCTAAAACGTATGGATTATACATTGACTAGTAAAAAGTTCAGAAGACTGTAAATTTTTTTAAACAATTTTAAGCAAAAATAAAAAAAGCGTGTCGTAGCCAATACATTAAACAACATGTTTGCAAAGTTTTAACTGTTTTAGTCAAGAATTGTTTGTGTAAGAGTGCTAAAACGTATGGATTATACATTGACTAGTAAAAAGTTCAGAAGACTGTAAAATTTTTTCTAAACAATTTTAAGCAAAAATAAAAAAAGCGTGTCGTAGCCAATACATTAAACAACATGTTTGCAAAGTTTTAACTGTTTTAGTCTAGAATTGTTTTTGTAAGAGTGCTAAAACGTATGGATTATACATTGACTAGTAAAAAGTTCAGAAGACTGTAAAATTTTTTCTAAACAATTTTAAGCAAAAATAAAAAAAGCGTGTCGTAGCCAATACATTAAACAACATGTTTGCAAAGTTTTAACTGTTTTAGTCAAGAATTGTTTGTGTAAGAGTGCTAAAACGTATGGATTATACATTGACGAAAGCAAGCATAGGTGTTTTTTAATGTGAAAAGTTCAGAAGGCTGTAAAATTTTTTCTAATCAATTTTAAGCAAAAATAAAAAAAGCGTGTCGTAGCCAATACATTAAACAACATGTTTGCAAAGTTTTAACTGTATTAGTCAAGAATTGTTTGTGTAAGAGTGCTAAAACGTATGGATTATACATTGACTAGTAAAAAGTTCAGAAGACTGTAAAATTTTTTCTAAACAATTCTAAGCAAAAATAAAAAAAGCGTGTCGTAGCCAATACATTAAACAACATGTTTGCAAAGTTTTAACTGTTTTATTCAAGAATTGTTTGTGTAAGAGTGCTAAAACGTATGGATTATACATTGACGAAAGCAAGCATAGGTGTTTTTTAATGTGAAAAGTTCAGAAGGCTGTAAAATTTTTTCTAATCAATTTTAAGCAAAAATAAAAAAAGCATGTCGTAGCCAATACATTAAACAACATGTTTGCAAAGTTTTAACTGTATTAGTCAAGAATTGTTTGTGTAAGAGTGCTAAAACGTATGGATTATACATTGACTAGTAAAAAGTTCAGAAGACTGTAAAATTTTTTCTAAACAATTTTAAGCAAAAATAAAAAAAGCCTGTCGTAGCCAATACATTAAACAACATGTTTGCAAAGTTTTAACTGTTTTAGTCAAGAATCGTTTGTGTAAGAGTGCTAAAACGTATGGATTATACATTGACTAGTAAAAAGTTCAGAAGACTGTAAAATTTTTTCAAAACAAATTTAAGCAAAAATAAAAAAAGCGTGTCGTATCCAATACATTAAACAACATGTTTGCAAAGTTTTAACTGTTTTAGTCAAGAATTGTTTGTGTAAGAGTGCTAAAACGTATGGATTATACATTGACTAGTAAAAAGTTCAGAAGACTGTAAAATTTTTTCTAAACAATTTTAAGCAAAAATAAAAAAAGCGTGTCGTAGCCAATACATTAAACAACATGTTTGCAAAGTTTTAACTGTTTTAGTCAAGAATTGTTTGTGTAAGAGTGCTAAAACGTATGGATTATACATTGACTAGCAAAAAGTTCAGAAGACTGTAAATTTTTTTCTAAACAATTTTAAGCAAAAATACAAAAAGCATGTCGTAGCCAATACATTAAACAACATGTTTGCAAAGTTTTAACTGTTTTAGTCAAGAATTGTTTGTGTAAGAGTGCTAAAACGTATGGATTATACACTGACTAGTAAAAAGTTCAGAAGACTGTAAAATTTTTTCTAAACAATTTTAAGCAAAAATAAAAAAAGCGTGTCGTAGCCAATACATTAAACAACATATTTGCAAAGTTTTAACTGTTTTAGTCAAGAATTGTTTGTGTAAGAGTGCTAAAACGTATGGATTATACATTGACTGGTAAAAAGTTCAGAAGAGTGTAAAATTTTTTCTAAACAATTTTAAGCAAAAATAAAAAAAGAGTGTCGTAGCCAATACATTAAACAACATATTTGCAAAGTTTTAACTGTTTTAGTCAAGAATTGTTTTTGTAAGAGTGCTAAAACGTATGGATTATACATTGACTAGTAAAAAGTTCAGAAGACTGTAAAATTTTTTCTAAACAATTTCAAGCAAAAATAAAAAAAGCGTGTCGTAGCCAATACATTAAACAACATATTTGCAAAGTTTTAACTGTTTTAGTCAAGAATTATTTGTGTAAGAGTGCTAAAACGTATGGATTATACATTGACTAGTAAAAAGTTCAGAAGACTGTAAAATTTTTTCTAAACAATTTTAAGCAAAAATAAAAAAAGCGTGTCGTAGCCAATACATTAAACAACATATTTGCAAAGTTTTAACTGTTTTAGTCAAGAATAGTTTGTGTAAGAGTGCTAAAACGTATGGATTATACATTGACTAGTAAAAAGTTCAGAAGACTGTAAAATTTTTTTTAAACAATTTTAAGCAAAAATAAAAAAAGCGTGTATTAGCCAATACATTAAACAACATGTTTGCAAAGTTTTAACTGTTTTAGTCAAGAATTGTTTGTGTAAGAGTGCTAAAACGTATGGATTATACATTGACTAGTAAAAAGTTCAGAAGACTGTAAAATTTTTTCTAAACAATTTTAAGCAAAAATAAAAAAGGCGTGTCGTAGCCAATACATTAAACAACATATTTGCAAAGTTTTAACTGTTTTAGTCAAGAATTGTTTGTGTAAGAGTGCTAAAACGTATGGATTATACATTGACTAGTAAAAAGTTCAGAAGACTGTAAAATTTTTTCTAAACAATTTCCAGCAAAAATAAAAAAAGCGTGTCGTAGCCAATACATTAAACAACATATTTGCAAAGTTTTAACTGTTTTAGTCAAGAATTATTTGTGTAAGAGTGCTAAAACGTATGGATTATACATTGACTAGTAAAAAGTTCAGAAGACTGTAAAATTTTTTCTAAACAATTTTAAGCAAAAATAAAAAAAGCGTGTCGTAGCCAATACATTAAACAACATATTTGCAAAGTTTTAACTGTTTTAGTCAAGAATTGTTTGTGTAAGAGTGCTAAAACGTATGGATTATACATTGACTAGTAAAAAGTTCAGAAGACTGTAAATTTTTTTTAAACAATTTTAAGCAAAAATAAAAAAAGCGTGTATTAGCCAATACATTAAACAACATGTTTGCAAAGTTTTAACTGTTTTAGTCAAGAATTGTTTGTGTAAGAGTGCTAAAACGTATGGATTATACATTGACGAAAGCAAGCATAGGTGTTTTTTAATGTGAAAAGTTCAGAAGGCTGTATAATTTTTTCTAATCAATTTTAAGCAAAAATAAAAAAAGCGTGTCGTAGCCAATACATTAAACAACATGTTTGCAAAGTTTTAACTGTATTAGTCAAGAATTGTTTGTGTAAGAGTGCTAAAACGTATGGATTATACATTGACTAGTAAAAAGTTCAGAAGACTGTAAAATTTTTTCTAAACAATTTTAAGCAAAAATAAAAAAAGCGTGTCGTAGCCAATACATTAAACAACATGTTTGCATAGTTTTAACTGTTTTAGTCAAGAATTGTTTGTGTAAGAGTGCTAAAACTAATGGATTATACATTGACGAAAGCAAGCATAGGTGTTTTTTAATGTAAAAAGTTCAGAAGACTGTAAAATTTTTTCTAAACAAATTTAAGCAAAAATAAAAAAAGCGTGTCGTAGCCAATACATTAAACAACATATTTGCAAAGTTTTAACTGTTTTAGTCAAGAATTGTTTGTGTAAGAGTGCTAAAACGTATGGATTATACATTGACTAGTAAAAAGTTCAGAAGACTGTAAAATTTTTTTTAAACAATTTTAAGCAAAAATAAAAAAAGCGTGTCGTAGCCAATACATTAAACAACATGTTTGCAAAGTTTTAACTGTTTTAGTCAAGAATCGTTTGTGTAAGAGTGCTAAAACGTATGGATTATACATTGACTAGTAAAAAGTTCAGAAGACTGTAAAATTTTTTCTAAACAATTTTAAGCAAAAATAAAAAAAGCGTGTCGTAGCCAATACATTAAACAACATGTTTGCAAAGTTTTAACTGTTTTAGTCAAGAATTGTTTGTGTAAGAGTGCTAAAACGTATGGATTATACATTGACGAAAGCAAGCAAAGGTGTTTTTTAATGTAAAAAGTTCAGAAGGCTGTAAAATTTTTTCTAATCAATTTTAAGCAAAAATAAAAAAAACATGTCGTAGCCATTACATTAAACAACATGTTTGCAAAGTTTTAACTGTTTTAGTCAAGAATTGTTTGTGTAAGAGTGCTAAAACGTATGGATTATACATTGACTAGTAAAAAGTTCAGAAGACTGTAAAATTTTTTCTAAACAATTTTAAGCAAAAATAAAAAAAGCGTGTCGTAGCCAATACATTAAACAACATGTTTGCAAAGTTTTAACTGTTTTAGTCAAGAATTGTTTGTGTAAGAGTGCTAAAATGTATGGATTATACATTGACGAAAGCAAGCATAGGTGTTTTTTAATGTAAAAAGTTCAGAAGACTGTAAAATTTTTTCTAAACAATTTTAAGCAAAAATAAAAAAAGTGTGTCGTAGCCAATACATTAAACAACATATTTGCAAAGTTTTAACTGTTTTAGTCATGAATTGTTTGTGTAAGAGTGCTAAAACGTATGGATTATACATTGACTAGTAAAAAGTTCAGAAGACTGTAAAATTTCTTTTAAACAATTTTAAGCAAAAATAAAAAAAGCGTGTCGTAGCCAATACATTAAACAACATGTTTGCAAAGTTTTAACTGTTTTAGTCAAGAATTGTTTGTGTAAGAGTGCTAATACGTATGAATTATACATTGACTAGTAAAAAGTTCAGAAGACTGTAAAATTTTTTCTAAACAATTTTAAGCAAAAATAAAAAAAAGCGTGTCGTAGCCAATACATTAAACAACATGTTTGCAAAGTTTTAACTGTTTTAGTCAAGAATTGTTTGTGTAAGAGTGCTAAAACGTATGGATTATACATTGACGAAAGCAAGCATAGGTGTTTTTTAATGTAAAAAGTTCAGAAGGCTGTAAAATTTTTTCTAATCAATTTTAAGCAAAAATAAAAAAAGCGTGTCGTAGCCAATACATTAAACAACATGTTTGCAAAGTTTTAACTGTTTTAGTCAAGAATTGTTTGTGTAAGAGTGCTAAAACGTATGGATTATACATTGACGAAAGCAAGCAAAGGTGTTTTTTAATGTAAAAAGTTCAGAAGGCTGTAAAATTTTTTCTAATCAATTTTAAGCAAAAATAAAAAAAAACATGTCGTAACCATTACATTAAACAACATGTTTGCAAAGTTTTAACTGTTTTAGTCAAGAATTGTTTGTGTAAGAGTGCTAAAACGTATGGATTATACATTGACTAGTAAAAAGTTCAGAAGACTGTAAAATTTTTTCTAAACAATTTTAAGCAAAAATAAAAAAAGCGTGTCGTAGCCAATACATTAAACAACATGTTTGCAAAGTTTTAACTGTTTTAGTCAAGAATTGTTTGTGTAAGAGTGCTAAAACGTATGGATTATACATTGTCGAAAGCAAGCATAGGTGTTTTTTAATGTAAAAAGTTCAGAAGACTGTAAAATTTTTTCTAAACAATTTTAAGCAAAAATAAAAAAAGCGTGTCGTAGCCAATACATTAAACAACATATTTGCAAAGTTTTAACTGTTTTAGTCAAGAATTGTTTGTGTAAGAGTGCTAAAACGTATGGATTATACATTGACTAGTAAAAGTTCAGAAGACTGTAAAATTTCTTTTTAACAATTTTAAGCAAAAATAAAAAAAGCGTGTCGTAGCCAATACATTAAACAACATGTTTGCAAAGTTTTAACTGTTTTAGTCAAGAATTGTTTGTGTAAGAGTGCTAATACGTATGGATTATACATTGACTAGTAAAAAGTTCAGAAGACTTTAAAATTTTTTATAAACAATTTTAAGCAAAAATAAAAAAAGCGTGTCGTAGCCAATACATTAAACAACATGTTTGCAAAGTTTTAACTGTTTTAGTTAATAATTGTTTGTGTAAGAGTGCTAAAACGTATCGATTATACATTGACTAGTAAAAAGTTCAGAAGACTGTAAAATTTTTTTTAAACAATTTTAAGCAAAAATAAAAAAAGCGTGTCGTAGCCAATACATTAAACAACATGTTTGCAAAGTTTTAACTGTTTTAGTCAAGAATTGTTTGTGTAAGAGTGCTAAAACGTATGGATTATACATTGACTAGTAAAAAGTTCAGAATACTGTAAAATTTTTTCTAAACAATTTTAAGCAAAAATAAAAAAAGCGTGTCGTAGCCAATACATTAAACAACATGTTTGCAAAGTTTTAACTGTTTTAGTCAAGAATTGTTTGTGTAAGAGTGCTAAAACGTATGGATTATACATTGACGAAAGCAAGCATAGGTGTTTTTTAATGTAAAAAGTTCAGAAGACTGTATAATTTTTTCTAAACAATTTTAAGCAAAAATAAAAAAAGCGTGTCGTAGCCAATACATTAAACAACATATTTGCAAAGTTTTAACTGTTTTAGTCAAGAATTGTTTGTGTAAGAGTGCTAAAACGTATGGATTATACATTGACTAGTAAAAAGTTCAGAAGACTGTAAAACTTTTTTTAAACAATTTTAAGCAAAAATAAAAAAAGCGTGTCGTAGTTAATACATTAAACAACATGTTTGCAAAGTTTTAACTGTTTTAGTCAAGAATTGTTTGTGTAAGAGTGCTAAAACGTATGGATTATACATTGACTAGTAAAAAGTTCAGAAGACTGTAAAATCTTTTCTAAACAATTTTAAGCAAAAATAAAAAAAGCGTGTCGTAGCCAATACATTAAACAACATGTTTGCAAAGTTTTAACTGTTTTAGTCAAGAATTGTTTGTGTAAGAGTGCTAAAACGTATGGATTATACATTGACGAAAGCAAGCATAGGTGTTTTTTAATGTAAAAAGTTCATAAGACTGTAAAATTTTTTCTAAACAATTTTAAGCAAAAATAAAAAAAGCGTGTCGTAGCCAATACATTAAACAACATATTTGCAAAGTTTTAACTGTTTTAGTCAAGAATTGTTTGTGTAAGAGTGCTAAAACGTATGGATTATACATTGACGAAAGCAAGCATAGGTGTTTTTTAATGTAAAAAGTTCAGAAGGCTGTAAAATTTTTTCTAATCAATTTTAAGCAAAAATAAAAAAAGCGTGTCGTAGCCAATACATTAAACAACATGTTTGCAAAGTTTTAACTGTTTAAGTCAAGAATTGCTTGTGTAAGAGTGCTAAAACTTATGGATTATACATTGACGAAAACAAGCATAGGTGTTTTTTAATGTAAAAAGTTCAGAAGACTATAAAATTTTTTCTAAACAATTTTAAGCAAAAAAAAAAAAGCGTGTTGTAGCCAATACATTAAACAACATGTTTGCAAAGTTTTAACTGTTTTAGTCAAGAATTGTTCGTGTAAGAGTGCTAAAACGTATGGATTATACATTGACTAGTAAAAAGTTCAGAAGACTGTAAAATTTTTTTTAAACAATTTTAAGCAAAAATAAAAAAAGCGTGTCGTAGCCAATACATTAAACAACATGTTTGCAAAGTTTTAACTGTTTTAGTCAATTTTAACTGTTTGTGTAAGAGTGCTAAAACGTATGGATTATACATTGACTAGTAAAAAGTTCAGAAGACTGTAAAATTTTTTCTAAACAATTTTAAGCAAAAATAAAAAAAGCGTGTCGTAGCCAATACATTAAACAACATGTTTGCAAAGTTTTAACTGTTTTAGTCAAGAATTGTTTGTGTAAGAGTGCTAAAACGTATGGATTATACATTGACGAAAGCAAGCATAGGTGTTTTTTAATGTAAAAAGTTCAGAAGGCTGTAAAATTTTTTCTAATTAATTTTAAGCAAAGATAAAAAAAGCGTGTCGTAGCCAATACATTAAACAACATGTTTGCAAAGTTTTAACTGTTTTAGTCAAGAATTGTTTGTGTAAGAGTGCTAAAACGTACGGATTATACATTGACGAAAGCAAGCATAGGTGTTTTTTAATGTAAAAAGTTCATAAGACTGTAAAATTTTTTCTAAACAATTTTAAGCAAAAATAAAAAAAGCGTGTCGTAGCTAATACATTAAACAACATATTTGCAAAGTTTTAACTGTTTTAGTCAAGAATTGTTTGTGTAAGAGTGCTAAAACGTATGGATTATACATTGACGAAAGCAAGCATAGGTGTTTTTTAATGTAAAAAGTTCAGAAGGCTGTAAAATTTTTTCTAATCAATTTTAAGCAAAAATAAAAAAAGCGTGTCGTAGCCAATACATTAAACAACATGTTTGCAAAGTTTTAACTGTTTTAGTCAAGAATTGCTTGTGTAAGAGTGCTAAAACTTATGGATTATACATTGACGAAAGCAAGCATAGGTGTTTTTTAATGTAAAAAGTTCAGAAGACTATAAAATTTTTTCTAAACAATTTTAAGCAAAAAAATAAAAAAGCGTGTTGTAGCCAATACATTAAACAACATGTTTGCAAAGTTTTAACTGTTTTAGTCAAGAATTGTTTGTGTAAGAGTGCTAAAACGTATGGATTATACATTGACTAGTAAAAAGTTCAGAAGACTGTAAAATTTTTTTTAAACAATTTTAAGCAAAAATAAAAAAAGCGTGTCGTAGCCAATACATTAAACAACATGTTTGCAAAGTTTTAACTGTTTTAGTCAAGAATTGTTTGTGTAAGAGTGCTAAAACGTATGGATTATACATTGACTAGTAAAAAGTTCAGAAGACTGTAAAATTTTTTCTAAACAATTTTAAGCAAAAATAAAAAAAGCGTGTCGTAGCCAATACATTAAACAACATGTTTGCAAAGTTTTAACTGTTTTAGTCAAGAATTGTTTGTGTAAGAGTGCTAAAACGTATGGATTATACATTGACGAAAGCAAGCATAGGTGTTTTTTAATGTAAAAAGTTCAGAAGGCTGTAAAATTTTTTCTAATCAATTTTAAGCAAAGATAAAAAAAGCGTGTCGTAGCCAATACATTAAACAACATGTTTGCAAAGTTTTAACTGTTTTAGTCAAGAATTGTTTGTGTAAGAGTGCTAAAACGTACGGATTATACATTGACGAAAGCAAGCATAGGTGTTTTTTAATGTAAAAAGTTCATAAGACTGTAAAATTTTTTCTAAACAATTTTAAGCAAAAATAAAAAAAGCGTGTCGTAGCCAATACATTAAACAACATATTTGCAAAGTTTTAACTGTTTTAGTCAAGAATTGTTTGTGTAAGAGTGCTAAAACGTATGGATTATACATTGACGAAAGCAAGCATAGGTGTTTTTTAATGTAAAAAGTTCAGAAGGCTGTAAAATTTTTTCTAATCAATTTTAAGCAAAAATAAAAAAGCGTGTCGTAGCCAATACATTAAACAACATGTTTGCAAAGTTTTAACTGTTTTAGTCAAGAATTGCTTGTGTAAGAGTGCTAAAACTTATGGATTATACATTGAAGAAAGCAAGCATAGGTGTTTTTTAATGTAAAAAGTTCAGAAGACTATAAAAATTTTTCTAAACAATTTTAAGCAAAAAAAAAAAAAGCGTGTTGTAGCCAATACATTAAACAACATGTTTGCAAAGTTTTAACTGTTTTAGTCAAGAATTGTTCGTGTAAGAGTGCTAAAACGTATGGATTATACATTGACTAGTAAAAAGTTCAGAAGACTGTAAAATTTTTTTTAAACAATTTTAAGCAAAAATAAAAAAAGCGTGTCGTAGCCAATACATTAAACAACATGTTTGCAAAGTTTTAACTGTTTTAGTCAATTTTAACTGTTTGTGTAAGAGTGCTAAAACGTATGGATTATACATTGACTAGTAAAAAGTTCAGAAGACTGTAAAATTTTTTCTAAACAATTTTAAGCAAAAATAAAAAAAGCGTGTCGTAGCCAATACATTAAACAACATGTTTGCAAAGTTTTAACTGTTTTAGTCAATTTTAACTGTTTGTGTAAGAGTGCTAAAACGTATGGATTATACATTGACTAGTAAAAAGTTCAGAAGACTGTAAAATTTTTTCTAAACAATTTTAAGCAAAAATAAAAAAAGCGTGTCGTAGCCAATACATTAAACAACATTTTTGCAAAGTTTTAACTGTTTTAGTCAAGAATTGTTTGTGTAAGAGTGCTAAAACGTAAGGATTATACATTGACTAGTAAAAAGTTCAGAAGACTGTAAAATTTTTTCTAAACAATTTTAAGCAAAAATAAAAAAAACGTGTCGTAGCCAATACATTAAACAACATGTTTGCAAAGTTTAAACTGTTTTAGTCAGGAATTGTTAGTGTAAGAGTGCTAAAACGTATGGATTATACATTGACGAAAGCAAGCATAGGTGTTTTTTAATGTAAAAAGTTCAGAAGGCTGTAAAATTTTTTCTAAACAATTTTAGGCAAAAATAAAAAAAGCGTGTCGTAGCCAATACATTAAACAACATGTTTGCAAAGTTTTAACTGTTTTAGTCAAGAATTGTTTGTGTAAGAGTGCTAAAACGTATGGATTATACATTGACTAGTAAAAAGTTCAGAAGAATGTAAAATTTTTTCTAAACAATTTTAAGCAAAAATAAAAAAAGCGTGTCGTAGCCAATACATTAAACAACATATTTGCAAAGTTTTAACTGTTTTAGTCAAGAATTGTTTGTGTAAGAGTGCTAAAACGTATGGATTATACATTGACGAAAGCAAGCATAGGTGTTTTTTAATGTAAAAAGTTCAGAAGGCTGTAAAATTTTTTCTAAACAATTTTAAACAAAAATAAAAAAAGCGTGTCGTAGCCAATACATTAAACAACATATTTGCAAAGTTTTAACTGTTTTAGTCAAGAATTGTTTGTGTAAGAGTGCTAAAACGTATGGATTATACATTGACTAGTAAAAAGTTCAGAAGACTGTAAAATTTTTTCTAAACAATTTTAAGCAAAAATAAAAAAAGCGTGTCGTAGCCAATACATTAAACAACATATTTGCAAAGTTTTAACTGTTTTAGTCAAGAATTGTTTGTGTAAGAGTGCTAAAACGTATGGATTATACATTGACGAAAGCAAGCATAGGTGTTTTTTAATGTAAAAAGTTCAGAAGACTGTAAAATTTTTTCTAAACAATTTTAAGCAAAAATAAAAAAAACGTGTCGTAGCCAATACATTAAACAACATATTTGCAAAGTTTTAACTGTTTTAGTCAAGAATTGTTTGTGTAAGAGTGCTAAAACGTATGGATTATACATTGACGAAAGCAAGCATAGGTATTTTTAATGTAAAAAGTTCAGAAGACTGTAAATTTTTTTCTAAACAATTTTAAGCAAAAATAAAAAAAGCGTGTCGTAGCCAATACATTAAACAACATATTTGCCAAGTTTTAACTGTTTTAGTCAAGAATTGTTTGTGTAAGAGTGCTAAAACGTATGGATTATACATTGACTAGTAAAAAGTTCAGAAGACTATAAAATTTTTTTTTAACAATTTTAAGCAAAAATAAAAAAAGCGTGTCGTAGCCAATACATTAAACAACATGTTAGCAAAGTTTTAACTGTTTTAGTCAAGAATTGTTTGTGTAAGAGTGCTAAAACGTATGGATAATACATTGACTAGTAAAAAGTTCAGAAGACTGTAAAATTTTTTTTAAACAATTTTAAGCAAAAATAAAAAAAGCGTGTCGTAGCCAATACATTAAACAACATGTTTGCAAAGTTTTAACTGTTTTAGTCAATTTTAACTGTTTGTGTAAGAGTGCTAAAACGTATGGATTATACATTGACTAGTAAAAAGTTCAGAAGACTGTAAAATTTTTTCTAAACAATTTTAAGCAAAAATAAAAAAAGCGTGTCGTGCCAATACATTAAACAACATGTTTGCAAAGTTTTAACTGTTTTAGTCAAGAATTGTTTGTGTAAGAATGCTAAAACGTATGGATTATACATTGACGAAAGCAAGCATAGGTGTTTTTTAATGTAAAAAGTTCAGAAGGCTGTAAAATTTTTTCTAATCAATTTTAAGCAAAAATAAAAAAAGCGTGTCGTAGCCAATACATTAAACAACATGTTTGCAAAGTTTTAACTGTTTTAGTCAAGAATTGTTTGTGTAAGAATGCTAAAACGTATGGATTATACATTGACGAAAGCAAGCATAGGTGTTTTTTAATGTAAAAAGTTCAGAAGGCTGTAAAATTTTTTCTAATCAATTTTAAGCAAAAATAAAAAAAGCGTGTCGTAGCCAATACATTAAACAACATGTTTGCAAAGTTTTAACTGTTTTAGTCAAGAATTGTTTGTGTAAGAGTGCTAAAACGTATGGATTATACATTGACGAAAGCAAGCATAGGTGTTTTTTAATGTAAAAAGTTCAGAAGGCTGTAAAACTTTTTCTAATCAGTTTTAAGCAAAAATAAAAAAAGCGTGTCGTAGCCAATACATTAAACAACATGTTTGCAAAGTTTTAACTGTTTTAGTCAAGAATTGTTTGTGTAAGAGTGCTAAAACGTATGGATTATACATTGACTAGTAAAAAGTTCAGAAGACTGTAAAATTTTTTCTAAACAATTTTAAGCAAAAATAAAAAAAGCGTGTCGTAGCCAATACATTAAACAACATTTTTGCAAAGTTTTAACTGTTTTAGTCAAGAATTGTTTGTGTAAGAGTGCTAAAACGTATGGATTATACATTGACTAGTAAAAAGTTCAGAAGACTGTAAAATTTTTTCTAAACAATTTTAAGCAAAAATAAAAAAAGCGTGTCGTAGCCAATACATTAAACAACATGTTTGCAAAGTTTTAACTGTTTTAGTCAAGAATTGTTTGTGTAAGAGTGCTAAAACGTATGGATTATACATTGACGAAAGCAAGCATAGGTGTTTTTTAATGTAAAAAGTTCAGAAGGCTGTAAAATTTTTTCTAAACAGTTTTAAGCAAAAATAAAAAAAGCGTGTCGTAGCTAATACATTAAACAACATATTTGCAAAGTTTTAACTGTTTTAGTCAAGAATTGTTTGTGTAAGAGTGCTAAAACGTATGGATTATACATTGACTAGTAAAAAGTTCAGAAGAATGTAAAATTTTTTCTAAACAATTTTAAGCAAAAATAAAAAAAGCTTGTCGTAGCCAATACATTAAACAACATATTTGCAAAGTTTTAACTGTTTTAGTCAAGAATTGTTTGTGTAAGAGTGCTAAAACGTATGGATTATACATTGACGAAAGCAAGCATAGGTGTTTTTTAATGTAAAAAGTTCAGAAGGCAGTAAAATTTTTTCTAAACAATTTTAAACAAAAATAAAAAAAGCGTGTCGTAGCCAATACATTAAACAACATATTTGCAAAGTTTTAACTGTTTTAGTCAAGAATTGTTTGTGTAAGAGTGCTAAAACGTATGGATTATACATTGACTAGTAAAAAGTTCAGAAGAGTGTAAAATTTTTTCTAAACAATTTTAAGCAAAAATAAAAAAAGCGTGTCGTAGCCAATACATTAAACAACATATTTGCAAAGTTTTAACTGTTTTAGTCAAGAATTGTTTGTGTAAGAGTGCTAAAACGTATGGATTATACATTGACGAAAGCAAGCATAGGTGTTTTTTAATGTAAAAAGTTCAGAAGACTGTAAAATTTTTTCTAAACAATTTTAAGCAAAAATAAAAAAAGCGTGTCGTAGCCAATACATTAAACAACATATTTGCAAAGTTTTAACTGTTTTAGTCAAGAATTGTTTGTGTAAGAGTGCTAAAACGTATGGATTATACATTGACGAAAGCAAGCATAGGTATTTTTAATGTAAAAAGTTCAGAAGACTGTAAATTTTTTTCTAAACAATTTTAAGCAAAAATAAAAAAAGCGTGTCGTAGCCAATACATTAAACAACATATTTGCCAAGTTTTAACTGTTTTAGTCAAGAATTGTTTGTGTAAGAGTGCTAAAACGTATGGATTATACATTGACTAGTAAAAAGTTCAGAAGACTGTAAAATTTTTTTTTAACAATTTTAAGCAAAAATAAAAAAGCGTGTCGTAGCCAATACATTAAACAACATGTTTGCAAAGTTTTAACTGTTTTAGTCAAGAATTGTTTGTGTAAGAGTGCTAAAACGTATGGATTATACATTCACTAGTAAAAAGTTCAGAAGACTGTAAAATTTTTTCTAAACAATTTTAAGCAAAAATAAAAAAAGCGTGTCGTAGCCAATACATTAAACAACATGTTTGCAAAGTTTTAACTGTTTTAGTCAAGAATTGTTTGTGTAAGAGTGCTAAAACGTATGGATTATACATTGACGAAAGCAAGCATAGATGTTTTTTAATTTAAAAAGTTCAGAAGGCTGTAAAACTTTTTCTAATCAGTTTTAAGCAAAAATAAAAAAAGCGTGTCGTAGCCAATACATTAAACAACATGTTTGCAAAGTTTTAACTGTTTTAGTCAAGAATTGTTTGTGTAAGAGTGCTAAAACGTATGGATTATACATTGACTAGTAAAAAGTTCAGAAGACTGTAAAATTTTTTCTAAACAATTTTAAGCAAAAATAAAAAAAGCGTGTCGTAGCCAATACATTAAACAACATTTTTGCAAAGTTTTAACTGTTTTAGTCAAGAATTGTTTGTGTAAGAGTGCTAAAACGTATGGATTATACATTGACTAGTAAAAAGTTCAGAAGACTGTAAAATTTTTTCTAAACAATTTTAAGCAAAAATAAAAAAAGCGTGTCGTAGCCAATACATTAAACAACATGTTTGCAAAGTTTTAACTGTTTTAGTCAAGAATTGTTTGTGTAAGAGTGCTAAAACGTATGGATTATACATTGACGAAAGCAAGCATAGGTGTTTTTTAATGTAAAAAGTTCAGAAGGCTGTAAAATTTTTTCTAAACAGTTTTAAGCAAAAATAAAAAAAGCGTGTCGTAGCCAATACATTAAACAACATATTTGCAAAGTTTTAACTGTTTTAGTCAAGAATTGTTTGTGTAAGAGTGCTAAAACGTATGGATTATACATTGACTAGTAAAAAGTTCAGAAGAATGTAAAATTTTTTCTAAACAATTTTAAGCAAAAATAAAAAAAGCTTGTCGTAGCCAATACATTAAACAACATATTTGCAAAGTTTTAACTGTTTTAGTCAAGAATTGTTTGTGTAAGAGTGCTAAAACGTATGGATTATACATTGACGAAAGCAAGCATAGGTGTTTTTTAATGTAAAAAGTTCAGAAGGCTGTAAAATTTTTTCTAAACAATTTTAAACAAAAATAAAAAAAGCGTGTCGTAGCCAATACATTAAACAACATATTTGCAAAGTTTTAACTGTTTTAGTCAAGAATTGTTTGTGTAAGAGTGCTAAAACGTATGGATTATACATTGACTAGTAAAAAGTTCAGAAGACTGTAAAATTTTTTCTAAACAATTTTAAGCAAAAATAAAAAAAGCGTGTCGTAGCCAATACATTAAACAACATATTTGCAAAGTTTTAACTGTTTTAGTCAAGAATTGTTTGTGTAAGAGTGCTAAAACGTATGGATTATACATTGACGAAAGCAAGCATAGGTGTTTTTTAATGTAAAAAGTTCAGAAGACTGTAAAATTTTTTCTAAACAATTTTAAGCAAAAATAAAAAAAGCGTGTCGTAGCCAATACATTAAACCAGTGCTTCTGAAATGGGGTTCCGCGGAACCCTAGGGTTCCGCGACGCCTCTCAGGGGTTCCGCGAAGCCTTTCGAAATTTAAAAAAGAACATTTATTTAATTGAACATTTTATGTAAAATCAAAATTAGGGGTTCCACGGAAAAGTTGAACTTTGGAAAAGGGTTCCGCCACTAGAAAAAGGTTCAGAAGCACTGCATTAAACAACATATTTGCAAAGTTTTAACTGTTTTAGTCAAGAATTGTTTGTGTAAGAGTGCTAAAACGTATGGATTATACATTGACGAAAGCAAGCATAGGTATTTTTAATGTAAAAAGTTCAGAAGACTGTAAATTTTTTTCTAAACAATTTTAAGCAAAAATAAAAAAAGCGTGTCGTAGCCAATACATTAAACAACATATTTGCCAAGTTTTAACTGTTTTAGTCAAGAATTGTTTGTGTAAGAGTGCTAAAACGTATGGATTATACATTGACTAGTAAAAAGTTCAGAAGACTGTAAAATTTTTTTTTAACAATTTTAAGCAAAAATAAAAAAAGCGTGTCGTAGCCAATACATTAAACAACATGTTTGCAAAGTTTTAACTGTTTTAGTCAAGAATTGTTTGTGTAAGAGTGCTAAAACGTATGGATTATACATTCACTAGTAAAAAGTTCAGAAGACTGTAACATTTTTTCTAAACAATTTTAAGCAAAAATAAAAAAAGCGTGTCGTAGCCAATACATTAAACAACATGTTTGCAAAGTTTTAACTGTTTTAGTCAAGAATTGTTTGTGTAAGAGTGCTAAAACGTATGGATTATACATTGACGAAAGCAAGCATAGGTGTTTTTTAATGTAAAAAGTTCAGAAGGCTGTAAAATTTTTTCTAATCAATTTTAAGCAAAAATAAAAAAATCGTGTCGTAGCCAATATATTAAACAACATGTTTGCAAAGTTTTAACTGTTTTAGTCAAGAATTGTTTGTGTAAGAGTGCTAAAACGTATGGATTATACATTGACTAGTAAAAAGTTCAGAAGACTGTAAAATTTTTTCTAAACAATTTTAAGCAAAAATAAAAAAAGCTTGTCGTAGCCATTACATTAAACAACATGTTTGCAAAGTTTTAACTGTTTTAGTCAAGAATTGTTTGTGTAAGAGTGCTAAAACGTATGGATTATACATTGACGAAAGCAAGCATAGGTGTTTTTTAATGTAAAAAGTTCAGAAGACTCTAAAATTTTTTCTAAACAATTTTAAGCAAAAATAAAAAAAGCGTGTCGTAGCCAATACATTAAACAACATATTTGCAAAGTTTTAACTGTTTTAGTCAAGAATTGTTTGTGTAAGAGTGCTAAAACGTATGGATTATACATTGACTAGTAAAAAGTTCAGAAGACTGTAAAATTTTTTCTAAACAATTTTAAGCAAAAATAAAAAAGCGTCGTAGCCAATACATTAAACAACATGTTTGCAAAGTTTTAACTGTTTTAGTCAAGAATTGTTTGTGTAAGAGTGCTAAAACGTATGGATTATACATTGACTAGTAAAAAGTTCAGAAGACTGTAAAATTTTTTCTAAACAATTTTAAGCAAAAATAAAAAAAGCGTGTCGTAGCCAATACATTAAACAACATGTTTGCAAAGTTTTAACTGTTTTAGTCAAGAATTGTTTGTGTAAGAGTGCTAAAACGTATGGATTATACATTGACGAAAGCAAGCATAGGTGTTTTTTAATGTAAAAAGTTCAGAAGGCTGTAAAATTTTTTCTAATCAATTTTAAGCAAAAATAAAAAAAGCGTGTCGTAGCCAATACATTAAACAACATACTTGCAAAGTTTTAACTGTTTTAGTCAAGAATTGTTTGTGTAAGAGTGCTAAAACGTATGGATTATACATTGACTAGTAAAAAGTTCAGAAGACTGTAAAATTTTTTCTAAACAATTTTAAGCAAAAATAAAAAAAGCGTGTCGTAGCCAATACATTAAACAACATGTTTGCAAAGTTTTAACTGTTTTAGTCAAGAATTGTTTGTGTAAGAGTGCTAAAACGTATGGATTATACATTGACGAAAGCAAGCATAGGTGTTTTTTAATGTAAAAAGTTCAGAAGACTGTAAATTTTTTTCTAAACAATTTTAAGCAAAAATAAAAAAAGCGTGTCGTAGCCAATACATTAAACAACATATTTGCAAAGTTTTAACTGTTTTAGTCAAGAATTGTTTGTGTAAGAGTGCTAAAACGTATGGATTATACATTGACGAAAGCAAGCATAGGTGTTTTTTAATGTAAAATGTTCAGAAGACTGTAAATTTTTTTCTAAACAATTTTAAGCAAAAATAAAAAAAGCATGTCGTAGCCAATACATTAAACAACATATTTGCCAAGTTTTAAATGTTTAAGTCAAGAATTGTTTGTGTAAGAGTGCTAAAACGTATGGATTATACATTGACTAGTAAAAAGTTCAGAAGACTGTAAAATTTTTTTAAAACAATTTTAAGCAAAAATAAAAAAAGCGTGTCGTAGCCAATACATTAAACAACATGTTTGCAAAGTTTTAACTGTTTTAGTCAAGAATTGTTTGTGTAAGAGTGCTAAAACGTATGGATTATACATTGACTAGTAAAAAGTTCAGAAGACTGTAAAATTTTTTCTAAACAATTTTAAGCAAAAATAAAAAAGCGTGTCGTAGCCAATACATTAAACAACATATTTGCAAAGTTTTAACTGTTTTAGTCAAGAATTGTTTGTGTAAGATTGCTAAAACGTATGGATTATACATTGACAAAAGCAAGCATAGGTGTTTTTTAATGTAAAAAGTTCAGAAGACTATAAAATTTTTTCTAGACAATTTTAAGCAAAAATAAAAAAAGCGTGTCGTAGCCAATACATTAAACAACATGTTTGCAAAGTTTTAACTGTTTTAGTCAAGAATTGTTTGTGTAAGAGTGCTAAAACGTATGGATTATACATTGACTAGTAAAAAGTTCAGAAGACTGTAAAATTTTTTCTAAACAATTTTAAGCAAAAATAAAAAAAGCGTGTCGTAGCCAATACATTAAACAACATGTTTGCAAAGTTTTAACTGTTTTAGTCAAGAATTGTTTGTGTAAGAGTGCTAAAACGTATGGATTATACATTGACGAAAGCAAGCATAGATGTTTTTTAATGTAGAAAGTTCAAAAGGCTGTAAAATTTTTTCTAATCAATTTTAAGCAAAAATAAAAAAAGCGTGTCGTAACCAATACATTTAACAACATGTTTGCAAAATTTTAACTGTTTTAGTCAAGAATTGTTTGTGTAAGAGTGCTAAAACGTATGGATTATACATTGACTAGTAAAAAGTTCAGCAGACTGTAAAATTTTTTCTAAACAATTTTAAGCAAAAATAAAAAAAGCGTGTCGTAGCCAATACATTAAACAACATATTTGCAATGTTTTAACTGTTTTAGTCAAGAATTGTTTGTGTAAGATTGCTAAAACGTATGGATTATACATTGACTAGTAAAAAGTTCAGAAGACTGTAAAATTTTTTCTAAACAATTTTAAGCAACAATAAAAAAAGCGTGTCGTAGCCAATACATTAAACAACATATTTGCAAAGTTTTAACTGTTTTAGTCAAGAATTGTTTGTGTAAGAGTGCTAAAACGTATGGATTATACATTGACGAAAGCAAGCATAGGTGTTTTTTAATGTAAAAAGTTCAGAAGGCTGTAAAATTTTTTCTAAACAATTTTAAGCAAAAATAAAAAAAGCGTGTCGTAGCCAATACATTAAACAACATGTTTGCAAAGTTTTAACTGTTTTAGTCAAGAATTGTTTGTGTAAGAGTGCTAAAACGTATGGATTATACATTGACTAGTAAAAAGTTCAGAAGACTGTAAAATTTTTTCTAAACAATTTTAAGCAAAAATAAAAAAAGCGTGTCGTAGCCAATACATTAAACAACATATTTGCAAAGTTTTAACTGTTTTAGTCAAGAATTGTTTGTGTAAGAGTGCTAAAACGTATGGATTATACATTGACGAAAGCAAGCATAGGTGTTTTTTAATGTAAAAAGTTCAGATGGCTGTAAAATTTTTTCTAAACAATTTTAAGCAAAAATAAAAAAAAGCGTGTCGTAGCCAATACATTAAACAACATATTTGCAAAGTTTTAACTGTTTTAGTCAAGAATTGTTTGTGTAAGAGTGCTAAAACGTATGATTATACATTGACTAGTAAAAAGTTCAGAAGACTGTAAAGTTTTTTCTAAACAATTTTAAGCAAAAATAAAAAAAGCGTGTCGTAGCCAATACATTAAACAACATGTTTGCAAAGTTTTAACTGTTTTAGTCAAGAATTGTTTGTGTAAGAGTGCTAAAACGTATGGATTATACATTGACTAGTAAAAAGTTCAGAAGACTGTAAAATTTTTTCTAAACAATTTTAAGCAAAAATAAAAAAAGCGTGTCGTAGCCAATACATTAAACAACATATTTGCAAAGTTTTAACTGTTTTAGTCAAGAATTTTTTGTGTAAGAGTGCTAAAACGTATGGATTATACATTGACGAAAGCAAGCATAGGTGTTTTTTAATGTAAAAAGTTCAGAAGGCTGTAAAATTTTTTCTAAACAATTTTAAGCAAAAATAAAAAAAGCGTGTCGTAGCCAATACATTAAACAACATGTTTGCAAAGTTTTAACTGTTTTAGTCAAGAATTGTTTGTGTAAGAGTGCTAAAACGTATGGATTATACATTGACTAGTAAAAAGTTCAGAAGACTGTAAAATTTTTTCTAAACAATTTTAAGCAAAAATAAAAAAAGCGTGTCGTAGCCAATACATTAAACAACATGTTTGCAAAGTTTTAACTGTTTTAGTCAAGAATTGTTTGTGTAAGAGTGCTAAAACGTATGGATTATACATTGACTGGTAAAAAGTTCAGAAGACTGTAAAATTTTTTCTAAACAATTTTAAGCAAAAATAAAAAAAGCGTGTCGTAGCCAATACATTAAACAACATATTTGCAAAGTTTTAACTGTTTTAGTCAAGAATTGTTTGTGTAAGAGTGCTAAAACGTATGGATTATACATTGACTAGTAAAAAGTTCAGAAGACTGTAAAATTTTTTCTAAACAATTTTAAGCAAAAATAAAAAAAGCGTGTCGTAGCCAATACATTAAACAACATATTTGCAAAGTTTTAACTGTTTTAGTCAAGAATTGTTTGTGTAAGAGTGCTAAAACGTATGGATTATACATTGACGAAAGCAAGCATAGGTGTTTTTTAATGTAAAAAGCTCAGAAGGCTGTAAAATTTTTTCTAAACAATTTTAAGCAAAAATAAAAAAAGCGTGTCGTAGCCAATACATTAAACAACATGTTTGCAAAGTTTTAACTGTTTTAGTCAAGAATTGTTTGTGTAAGAGTGCTAAAACGTATGGATTATACATTGACTAGTAAAAAGTTCAGAAGACTGTAAAATTTTTTCTAAACAATTTTAAGCAAAAATAAAAAAAGCGTGTCGTAGCCAATACATTAAACAACATGTTTGCAAAGTTTTAACTGTTTTAGTCAAGAATTGTTTGTGTAAGAGTGCTAAAACGTATGGATTATACATTGACTAGTAAAAAGTTCAGAAGACTGTAAAATTTTTACTAAACAATTTTAAGCAAAAATAAAAAAAGCGTGTCGTAGCCAATACATTAAACAACATATTTGCAAAGTTTTAACTGTTTTAGTCAAGAATTGTTTGTGTAAGAGTGCTAAAACGTATGGATTATACATTGACTAGTAAAAAGTTCAGAAGAGTGTAAAATTTTTTCTAAACAATTTTAAGCAAAAATAAAAAAAGCGTGTCGTAGCCAATACATTAAACAACATATTTGCAAAGTTTTAACTGTTTTAGTCAAGAATTGTTTGTGTAAGAGTGCTAAAACGTATGGATTATACATTGACTAGTAAAAAGTTCAGAAGACTGTAAAATTTTTTCTAAACAATTTTAAGCAAAAATAAAAAAAGCGTGTCGTAGCCAATACATTAAACAACATATTTGCAAAGTTTTAACTGTTTTAGTCAAGAATTGTTTGTGTAAGAGTGCTAAAACGTATGGATTATACATTGACTAGTAAAAAGTTCAGAAGACTGTAAAATTTTTTCTAAACAATTTTAAGCAAAAATAAAAAAAGCGTGTCGTAGCCAATACATTAAACAACATATTTGCAAAGTTTTAACTGTTTTAGTTAAGAATTGTTTGTGTAAGAGTGCTAAAACGTATGGATTATACATTGACTAGTAAAAAGTTCAGAAGACTGTAAAATTTTTTCTAAACAATTTTAAGCAAAAATAAAAAAAGCGTGTCGTAGCCAATACATTAAACAACATATTTGCAAAGTTTTAACTGTTTAAGTTAAGAATTGTTTGTGTAAGAGTGCTAAAACGTATGGATTATACATTGACGAAAGCAAGCATAGGTGTTTTTTAATGTAAAAAGTTCAGAAGGCTGTAAAATTTTTTCTAAACAATTTTAAGCAAAAATAAAAAAAGCGTGTCGTAGCCAATACATTAAACAACATGTTTGCAAAGTTTTAACTGTTTTAGTCAAGAATTGTTTGTGTAAGAGTGCTAAAACGTATGGATTATACATTGACTAGTAAAAAGTTCAGAAGACTGTAAAATTTTTTCTAAACAATTTTAAGCAAAAATAAAAAAAGCGTGTCGTAGCCAATACATTAAACAACATGTTTGCAAAGTTTTAACTGTTTTAGTCAAGAATTGTTTGTGTAAGAGTGCTAAAACGTATGGATTATACATTGACTAGTAAAAAGTTCAGAAGACTGTAAAATTTTTTCTAAACAATTTTAAGCAAAAATAAAAAAAGCGTGTCGTAGCCAATACATTAAACAACATATTTGCAAAGTTTTAACTGTTTTAGTCAAGAATTGTTTGTGTAAGAGTGCTAAAACGTATGGATTATACATTGACTAGTAAAAAGTTCAGAAGACTGTAAAATTTTTTCTAAACAATTTTAAGCAAAAATAAAAAAAGCGTGTCGTAGCCAATACATTAAACAACATATTTGCAAAGTTTTAACCGTTTTAGTCAAGAATTGTTTGTGTAAGAGTGCTAAAACGTATGGATTATACATTGACGAAAGCAAGCATAGGTGTTTTTTAATGTAAAAAGCTCAGAAGGCTGTAAAATTTTTTCTAAACAATTTTAAGCAAAAATAAAAAAAGCGTGTCGTAGCCAATACATTAAACAACATGTTTGCAAAGTTTTAACTGTTTTAGTCAAGAATTGTTTGTGTAAGAGTGCTAAAACGTATGGATTATACATTGACTAGTAAAAAGTTCAGAAGACTGTAAAATTTTTTCTAAACAATTTTAAGCAAAAATAAAAAAAGCGTGTCGTAGCCAATACATTAAACAACATATTTGCAAAGTTTTAACTGTTTTAGTCAAGAATTGTTTGTGTAAGAGTGCTAAAACGTATGGATTATACATTGACTAGTAAAAAGTTCAGAAGACTGTAAAATTTTTTCTAAACAATTTTAAGCAAAAATAAAAAAAGCGTGTCGTAGCCAATACATTAAACAACATATTTGCAAAGTTTTAACTGTTTTAGTCAAGAATTGTTTGTGTAAGAGTGCTAAAACGTATGGATTATACATTGACGAAAGCAAGCATAGGTGTTTTTTAATGTAAAAAGCTCAGAAGGCTGTAAAATTTTTTCTAAACAATTTTAAGCAAAAATAAAAAAAGCGTGTCGTAGCCAATACATTAAACAACATGTTTGCAAAGTTTTAACTGTTTTAGTCAAGAATTGTTTGTGTAAGAGTGCTAAAACGTATGGATTATACATTGACTAGTAAAAAGTTCAGAAGACTGTAAAATTTTTTCTAAACAATTTTAAGCAAAAATAAAAAAAGCGTGTCGTAGCCAATACATTAAACAACATGTTTGCAAAGTTTTAACTGTTTTAGTCAAGAATTGTTTGTGTAAGAGTGCTAAAACGTATGGATTATACATTGACTAGTAAAAAGTTCAGAAGACTGTAAAATTTTTACTAAACAATTTTAAGCAAAAATAAAAAAAGCGTGTCGTAGCCAATACATTAAACAACATATTTGCAAAGTTTTAACTGTTTTAGTCAAGAATTGTTTGTGTAAGAGTGCTAAAACGTATGGATTATACATTGACTAGTAAAAAGTTCAGAAGAGTGTAAAATTTTTTCTAAACAATTTTAAGCAAAAATAAAAAAAGCGTGTCGTAGCCAATACATTAAACAACATATTTGCAAAGTTTTAACTGTTTTAGTCAAGAATTGTTTGTGTAAGAGTGCTAAAACGTATGGATTATACATTGACTAGTAAAAAGTTCAGAAGACTGTAAAATTTTTTCTAAACAATTTTAAGCAAAAATAAAAAAAGCGTGTCGTAGCCAATACATTAAACAACATATTTGCAAAGTTTTAACTGTTTTAGTCAAGAATTGTTTGTGTAAGAGTGCTAAAACGTATGGATTATACATTGACTAGTAAAAAGTTCAGAAGACTGTAAAATTTTTTCTAAACAATTTTAAGCAAAAATAAAAAAAGCGTGTCGTAGCCAATACATTAAACAACATATTTGCAAAGTTTTAACTGTTTTAGTTAAGAATTGTTTGTGTAAGAGTGCTAAAACGTATGGATTATACATTGACTAGTAAAAAGTTCAGAAGACTGTAAAATTTTTTCTAAACAATTTTAAGCAAAAATAAAAAAAGCGTGTCGTAGCCAATACATTAAACAACATATTTGCAAAGTTTTAACTGTTTAAGTTAAGAATTGTTTGTGTAAGAGTGCTAAAACGTATGGATTATACATTGACGAAAGCAAGCATAGGTGTTTTTTAATGTAAAAAGTTCAGAAGGCTGTAAAATTTTTTCTAAACAATTTTAAGCAAAAATAAAAAAAGCGTGTCGTAGCCAATACATTAAACAACATGTTTGCAAAGTTTTAACTGTTTTAGTCAAGAATTGTTTGTGTAAGAGTGCTAAAACGTATGGATTATACATTGACTAGTAAAAAGTTCAGAAGACTGTAAAATTTTTTCTAAACAATTTTAAGCAAAAATAAAAAAAGCGTGTCGTAGCCAATACATTAAACAACATGTTTGCAAAGTTTTAACTGTTTTAGTCAAGAATTGTTTGTGTAAGAGTGCTAAAACGTATGGATTATACATTGACTAGTAAAAAGTTCAGAAGACTGTAAAATTTTTTCTAAACAATTTTAAGCAAAAATAAAAAAAGCGTGTCGTAGCCAATACATTAAACAACATATTTGCAAAGTTTTAACTGTTTTAGTCAAGAATTGTTTGTGTAAGAGTGCTAAAACGTATGGATTATACATTGACTAGTAAAAAGTTCAGAAGACTGTAAAATTTTTTCTAAACAATTTTAAGCAAAAATAAAAAAAGCGTGTCGTAGCCAATACATTAAACAACATATTTGCAAAGTTTTAACCGTTTTAGTCAAGAATTGTTTGTGTAAGAGTGCTAAAACGTATGGATTATACATTGACGAAAGCAAGCATAGGTGTTTTTTAATGTAAAAAGCTCAGAATGCTGTAAAATTTTTTCTAAACAATTTTAAGCAAAAATAAAAAAAGCGTGTCGTAGCCAATACATTAAACAACATGTTTGCAAAGTTTTAACTGTTTTAGTCAAGAATTGTTTGTGTAAGAGTGCTAAAACGTATGGATTATACATTGACTAGTAAAAAGTTCAGAAGACTGTAAAATTTTTTCTAAACAATTTTAAGCAAAAATAAAAAAAGCGTGTCGTAGCCAATACATTAAACAACATGTTTGCAAAGTTTTAACTGTTTTAGTCAAGAATTGTTTGTGTAAGAGTGCTAAAACGTATGGATTATACATTGACTAGTAAAAAGTTCAGAAGACTGTAAAATTTTTACTAAACAATTTTAAGCAAAAATAAAAAAAGCGTGTCGTAGCCAATACATTAAACAACATATTTGCAAAGTTTTAACTGTTTTAGTCAAGAATTGTTTGTGTAAGAGTGCTAAAACGTATGGATTATACATTGACTAGTAAAAAGTTCAGAAGACTGTAAAATTTTTTCTAAACAATTTTAAGCAAAAATAAAAAAAGCGTGTCGTAGCCAATACATTAAACAACATGTTTGCAAAGTTTTAACTGTTTTAGTCAAGAATTGTTTGTGTAAGAGTGCTAAAACGTATGGATTATACATTGACTAGTAAAAAGTTCAGAAGACTGTAAAATTTTTACTAAACAATTTTAAGCAAAAATAAAAAAAGCGTGTCGTAGCCAATACATTAAACAACATATTTGCAAAGTTTTAACTGTTTTAGTCAAGAATTGTTTGTGTAAGAGTGCTAAAACGTATGGATTATACATTGACGAAAGCAAGCATAGGTGTTTTTTAATGTAAAAAGTTCAGATGGCTGTAAAATTTTTTCTAAACAATTTTAAGCAAAAATAAAAAAAAGCGTGTCGTAGCCAATACATTAAACAACATATTTGCAAAGTTTTAACTGTTTTAGTCAAGAATTGTTTGTGTAAGAGTGCTAAAACGTATGATTATACATTGACTAGTAAAAAGTTCAGAAGACTGTAAAGTTTTTTCTAAACAATTTTAAGCAAAAATAAAAAAAGCGTGTCGTAGCCAATACATTAAACAACATGTTTGCAAAGTTTTAACTGTTTTAGTCAAGAATTGTTTGTGTAAGAGTGCTAAAACGTATGGATTATACATTGACTAGTAAAAAGTTCAGAAGACTGTAAAATTTTTTCTAAACAATTTTAAGCAAAAATAAAAAAAGCGTGTCGTAGCCAATACATTAAACAACATGTTTGCAAAGTTTTAACTGTTTTAGTCAAGAATTGTTTGTGTAAGAGTGCTAAAACGTATGGATTATACATTGACTAGTAAAAAGTTCAGAAGACTGTAAAATTTTTACTAAACAATTTTAAGCAAAAATAAAAAAAGCGTGTCGTAGCCAATACATTAAACAACATATTTGCAAAGTTTTAACTGTTTTAGTCAAGAATTGTTTGTGTAAGAGTGCTAAAACGTATGGATTATACATTGACGAAAGCAAGCATAGGTGTTTTTTAATGTAAAAAGTTCAGATGGCTGTAAAATTTTTTCTAAACAATTTTAAGCAAAAATAAAAAAAAGCGTGTCGTAGCCAATACATTAAACAACATATTTGCAAAGTTTTAACTGTTTTAGTCAAGAATTGTTTGTGTAAGAGTGCTAAAACGTATGATTATACATTGACTAGTAAAAAGTTCAGAAGACTGTAAAGTTTTTTCTAAACAATTTTAAGCAAAAATAAAAAAAGCGTGTCGTAGCCAATACATTAAACAACATGTTTGCAAAGTTTTAACTGTTTTAGTCAAGAATTGTTTGTGTAAGAGTGCTAAAACGTATGGATTATACATTGACTAGTAAAAAGTTCAGAAGACTGTAAAATTTTTTCTAAACAATTTTAAGCAAAAATAAAAAAAGCGTGTCGTAGCCAATACATTAAACAACATATTTGCAAAGTTTTAACTGTTTTAGTCAAGAATTGTTTGTGTAAGAGTGCTAAAACGTATGGATTATACATTGACGAAAGCAAGCATAGGTGTTTTTTAATGTAAAAAGTTCAGAAGGCTGTAAAATTTTTTCTAAACAATTTTAAGCAAAAATAAAAAAAGCGTGTCGTAGCCAATACATTAAACAACATGTTTGCAAAGTTTTAACTGTTTTAGTCAAGAATTGTTTGTGTAAGAGTGCTAAAACGTATGGATTATACATTGACTAGTAAAAAGTTCAGAAGACTGTAAAATTTTTTCTAAACAATTTTAAGCAAAAATAAAAAAAGCGTGTCGTAGCCAATACATTAAACAACATGTTTGCAAAGTTTTAACTGTTTTAGTCAAGAATTGTTTGTGTAAGAGTGCTAAAACGTATGGATTATACATTGACTAGTAAAAAGTTCAGAAGACTGTAAAATTTTTACTAAACAATTTTAAGCAAAAATAAAAAAAGCGTGTCGTAGCCAATACATTAAACAACATATTTGCAAAGTTTTAACTGTTTTAGTCAAGAATTGTTTGTGTAAGAGTGCTAAAACGTATGGATTATACATTGACTAGTAAAAAGTTCAGAAGAGTGTAAAATTTTTTCTAAACAATTTTAAGCAAAAATAAAAAAAGCGTGTCGTAGCCAATACATTAAACAACATATTTGCAAAGTTTTAACTGTTTTAGTCAAGAATTGTTTGTGTAAGAGTGCTAAAACGTATGGATTATACATTGACTAGTAAAAAGTTCAGAAGACTGTAAAATTTTTTCTAAACAATTTTAAGCAAAAATAAAAAAAGCGTGTCGTAGCCAATACATTAAACAACATATTTGCAAAGTTTTAACTGTTTTAGTCAAGAATTGTTTGTGTAAGAGTGCTAAAACGTATGGATTATACATTGACTAGTAAAAAGTTCAGAAGACTGTAAAATTTTTTCTAAACAATTTTAAGCAAAAATAAAAAAAGCGTGTCGTAGCCAATACATTAAACAACATATTTGCAAAGTTTTAACTGTTTTAGTTAAGAATTGTTTGTGTAAGAGTGCTAAAACGTATGGATTATACATTGACTAGTAAAAAGTTCAGAAGACTGTAAAATTTTTTCTAAACAATTTTAAGCAAAAATAAAAAAAGCGTGTCGTAGCCAATACATTAAACAACATATTTGCAAAGTTTTAACTGTTTAAGTTAAGAATTGTTTGTGTAAGAGTGCTAAAACGTATGGATTATACATTGACGAAAGCAAGCATAGGTGTTTTTTAATGTAAAAAGTTCAGAAGGCTGTAAAATTTTTTCTAAACAATTTTAAGCAAAAATAAAAAAAGCGTGTCGTAGCCAATACATTAAACAACATGTTTGCAAAGTTTTAACTGTTTTAGTCAAGAATTGTTTGTGTAAGAGTGCTAAAACGTATGGATTATACATTGACTAGTAAAAAGTTCAGAAGACTGTAAAATTTTTTCTAAACAATTTTAAGCAAAAATAAAAAAAGCGTGTCGTAGCCAATACATTAAACAACATGTTTGCAAAGTTTTAACTGTTTTAGTCAAGAATTGTTTGTGTAAGAGTGCTAAAACGTATGGATTATACATTGACTAGTAAAAAGTTCAGAAGACTGTAAAATTTTTTCTAAACAATTTTAAGCAAAAATAAAAAAAGCGTGTCGTAGCCAATACATTAAACAACATATTTGCAAAGTTTTAACTGTTTTAGTCAAGAATTGTTTGTGTAAGAGTGCTAAAACGTATGGATTATACATTGACTAGTAAAAAGTTCAGAAGACTGTAAAATTTTTTCTAAACAATTTTAAGCAAAAATAAAAAAAGCGTGTCGTAGCCAATACATTAAACAACATATTTGCAAAGTTTTAACCGTTTTAGTCAAGAATTGTTTGTGTAAGAGTGCTAAAACGTATGGATTATACATTGACGAAAGCAAGCATAGGTGTTTTTTAATGTAAAAAGCTCAGAAGGCTGTAAAATTTTTTCTAAACAATTTTAAGCAAAAATAAAAAAAGCGTGTCGTAGCCAATACATTAAACAACATGTTTGCAAAGTTTTAACTGTTTTAGTCAAGAATTGTTTGTGTAAGAGTGCTAAAACGTATGGATTATACATTGACTAGTAAAAAGTTCAGAAGACTGTAAAATTTTTTCTAAACAATTTTAAGCAAAAATAAAAAAAGCGTGTCGTAGCCAATACATTAAACAACATGTTTGCAAAGTTTTAACTGTTTTAGTCAAGAATTGTTTGTGTAAGAGTGCTAAAACGTATGGATTATACATTGACTAGTAAAAAGTTCAGAAGACTGTAAAATTTTTACTAAACAATTTTAAGCAAAAATAAAAAAAGCGTGTCGTAGCCAATACATTAAACAACATATTTGCAAAGTTTTAACTGTTTTAGTCAAGAATTGTTTGTGTAAGAGTGCTAAAACGTATGGATTATACATTGACTAGTAAAAAGTTCAGAAGACTGTAAAATTTTTTCTAATCAATTTTAAGCAAAAATAAAAAAAGCGTGTCGTAGCCAATACATTAAACAACATATTTGCAAAGTTTTAACTGTTTTAGTCAAGAATTGTTTGTGTAAGAGTGCTAAAACGTATGGATTATACATTGACTAGTAAAAAGTTCAGAAGACTGTAAAATTTTTTCTAAACAATTTTAAGCAAAAATAAAAAAAGCGTGTCGTAGCCAATACATTAAACAACATATTTGCAAAGTTTTAACTGTTTTAGTCAAGAATTGTTTGTGTAAGAGTGCTAAAACGTATGGATTATACATTGACTAGTAAAAAGTTCAGAAGACTGTAAAATTTTTTCTAAACAATTTTAAGCAAAAATAAAAAAAACGTGTCGTAGCCAATACATTAAACAACATATTTGCAAAGTTTTAACTGTTTTAGTTAAGAATTGTTTGTGTAAGAGTGCTAAAACGTATGGATTATACATTGACTAGTAAAAAGTTCAGAAGACTCTAAAATTTTTTCTAAACAATTTTAAGCAAAAATAAAAAAAGCGTGTCGTAGCCAATACATTAAACAACATATTTGCAAAGTTTTAACTGTTTAAGTTAAGAATTGTTTGTGTAAGAGTGCTAAAACGTATGGATTATACATTGACTAGTAAAAAGTTCAGAAGACTGTAAAATTTTTTCTAAACAATTTTAAGCAAAAATAAAAAAAGCGTGTCGTAGCCAATACATTAAACAACATGTTTGCAAAGTTTTAACTGTTTTAGTCAAGAATTGTTTGTGTAAGAGTGCTAAAACGTATGGATTATACATTGACTAGTAAAAAGTTCAGAAGACTGTAAAATTTTTACTAAACAATTTTAAGCAAAAATAAAAAAAGCGTGTCGTAGCCAATACATTAAACAACATATTTGCAAAGTTTTAACTGTTTTAGTCAAGAATTGTTTGTGTAAGAGTGCTAAAACGTATGGATTATACATTGACTAGTAAAAAGTTCAGAAGACTGTAAAATTTTTTCTAATCAATTTTAAGCAAAAATAAAAAAAGCGTGTCGTAGCCAATACATTAAACAACATATTTGCAAAGTTTTAACTGTTTTAGTCAAGAATTGTTTGTGTAAGAGTGCTAAAACGTATGGATTATACATTGACTAGTAAAAAGTTCAGAAGACTGTAAAATTTTTTCTAAACAATTTTAAGCAAAAATAAAAAAAGCGTGTCGTAGCCAATACATTAAACAACATATTTGCAAAGTTTTAACTGTTTTAGTCAAGAATTGTTTGTGTAAGAGTGCTAAAACGTATGGATTATACATTGACTAGTAAAAAGTTCAGAAGACTGTAAAATTTTTTCTAAACAATTTTAAGCAAAAATAAAAAAAGCGTGTCGTAGCCAATACATTAAACAACATATTTGCAAAGTTTTAACTGTTTTAGTTAAGAATTGTTTGTGTAAGAGTGCTAAAACGTATGGATTATACATTGACTAGTAAAAAGTTCAGAAGACTGTAAAATTTTTTCTAAACAATTTTAAGCAAAAATAAAAAAAGCGTGTCGTAGCCAATACATTAAACAACATATTTGCAAAGTTTTAACTGTTTAAGTTAAGAATTGTTTGTGTAAGAGTGCTAAAACGTATGGATTATACATTGACGAAAGCAAGCATAGGTGTTTTTTAATGTAAAAAGTTCAGAAGACCGTAAAATTTTTTCTAAACAATTTTAAGCAAAAATAAAAAAAGCGTGTCGTAGCCAATACATTAAACAACATGTTTGCAAAGTTTTAACTGTTTTAGTCAAGAATTGTTTGTGTAAGAGTGCTAAAACGTATGGATTATACATTGACTAGTAAAAAGGTCAGAAGACTGTAAAATTTTTTCTAAACAATTTTAAGCAAAAATAAAAAAAGCGTGTCGTAGCCAATACATTAAACAACATGTTTGCTAAGTTTTAACTGTTTTAGTCAAGAATTGTTTGTGTAAGAGTGCTAAAACGTATGGATTATACATTGACTAGTAAAAAGTTCAGAAGACTGTAAAATTTTTTCTAAACAATTTTAAGCAAAAATAAAAAAAAGCGTGTCGTAGCCAATACATTAAACAACATGTTTGCAAAGTTTTAACTGTTTTAGTCAAGAATTGTTTGTGTAAGAGTGCTAAAACGTATGGATTATACATTGACTAGTAAAAAGTTCAGAAGACTGTAAAATTTTTACTAAACAATTTTAAGCAAAAATAAAAAAAGCGTGTCGTAGCCAATACATTAAACAACATATTTGCAAAGTTTTAACTGTTTTAGTCAAGAATTGTTTGTGTAAGAGTGCTAAAACGTATGGATTATACATTGACGAAAGCAAGCATAGGTGTTTTTTAATGTAAAAAGTTCAGAAGGCTGTAAAATTTTTTCTAAACAATTTTAAGCAAAAATAAAAAAAGCGTGTCGTAGCCAATACATTAAACAACATGTTTGCAAAGTTTTAACTGTTTTAGTCAAGAATTGTTTGTGTAAGAGTGCTAAAACGTATGGATTATACATTGACTAGTAAAAAGTTCAGAAGACTGTAAAATTTTTTCTAAACAATTTTAAGCAAAAATAAAAAAAGCGTGTCGTAGCCAATACATTAAACAACATATTTGCAAAGTTTTAACTGTTTAAGTTAAGAATTGTTTGTGTAAGAGTGCTAAAACGTATGGATTATACATTGACGAAAGCAAGCATAGGTGTTTTTTAATGTAAAAAGTTCAGAAGACCGTAAAATTTTTTCTAAACAATTTTAAGCAAAAATAAAAAAAAGCGTGTCGTAGCCAATACATTAAACAACATGTTTGCAAAGTTTTAACTGTTTTAGTCAAGAATTGTTTGTGTAAGAGTGCTAAAACCTATGGATTATACATTGACTAGTAAAAAGTTCAGAAGGCTGTAAAATTTTTCTAAACAAATTTAAGCAAAAATAAAAAAAGCGTGTCGTAGCCAATACATTAAACAACATATTTGCAAAGTTTTAACTGTTTTAGTCAAGAATTGTTTGTGTAAGAGTGCTAAAACGTATGGATTATACATTGACGAAAGCTAGCATAGGTGTTTTTTAATGTAAAAAGTTCAGAAGGCTGTAAAATTTTTTCTAAACAATTTTAAGCAATAATAAAAAAAGCATGTCGTAGCCAATACATTAAACAACATGTTTGCAAAGTTTTAACTGTTTTAGTCAAGAATTGTTTGTGTAAGAGTGCTAAAACGTATGGATTATACATTGACTAGTAAAAAGTTCAGAAGACTGTAAAATTTTTTCTAAACAATTTTAAGCAAAAATAAAAAAAGCGTGTCGTAGCCTATACATTAAACAACATATTTGCAAAGTTTTAACTGTTTTAGTCAAGAATTGTTTGTGTAAGAGTGCTAAAACGTATGGATTATACATTGACGAAAGCAAGCATAGGTGTTTTTTAATGTAAAAAGCTCAGAAGGCTTTAAAATTTTTTCTAAACAATTTTAAGCAAAAATAAAAAAAGCGTGTCGTAGTCAATACATTAAACAACATGTTTGCAAAGTTTTAACTGTTTTAGTCAAGAATTGTTTGTGTAAGAGTGCTAAAACGTATGGATTATACATTGACTAGTAAAAAGTTCAGAAGACTGTAAAATTTTTACTAAACAATTTTAAGCAAAAATAAAAAAAGCGTGTCGTAGCCAATACATTAAACAACATATTTGCAAAGTTTTAACTGTTTTAGTCAAGAATTGTTTGTGTAAGAGTGCTAAAACGTATGGATTATACATTGACGAAAGCAAGCATAGGTGTTTTTTAATGTAAAAAGTTCATAAGGCTGTAAAATTTTTTCTAAACAATTTTAAGCAAAAATAAAAAAAGCGTGTCGTAGCCAATACATTAAACAACATGTTTGCAAAGTTTTAACTGTTTTAGTCAAGAATTGTTTGTGTAAGAGTGCTAAAACGTATGGATTATACATTGACTAGTAAAAAGTTCAGAAGACTGTAAAATTTTTTCTAAACAATTTTAAGCAAAAATAAAAAAAGCGTGTCGTAGCCAATACATTAAACAACATGTTTGCAAAGTTTTAACTGTTTTAGTCAAGAATTGTTTGTGTAAGAGTGCTAAAACGTATGGATTATACATTGACTAGTAAAAAGTTCAGAAGACTGTAAAATTTTTTCTAAACAATATTAAGCAAAAATAAAAAAAGCGTGTCGTAGCCAATACATTAAACAACATGTTTGCAAAGATTTAACTGTTTTAGTCAAGAATTGTTTGTGTAAGAGTGCTAAAACGTATGGATTATACATTGACTAGTAAAAAGTTCAGAAGACTGTAAAATTCTTACTAAACAATTTTAAGCAAAAATAAAAAAAGCGTGTCGTAGCCAATACATTAAACAACATATTTGCAAAGTTTTAACTGTTTTAGTCAAAAATTGTTTGTGTAAGAGTGCTAAAACGTATGGATTATACATTGACTAGTAAAAAGTTCAGAAGAATGTAAAATTTTTTCTAAACAATTTTAACCAAAAATAAAAAAAGCGTGTCGTAGCCAATACATTAAACAACATATTTGCAAAGTTTTAACTGTTTTAGTCAAGAATTGTTTGTGTAAGAGTGCTAAAACGTATGGATTATACATTGACTAGTAAAAAGTTCAGAAGACTGTAAAATTTTTTTTAAACAATTTTAAGCAAAAATAAAAAAAGCGTGTCGTAGCCAATACATTAAACAACATATTTGCAAAGTTTTAACTGTTTTAGTCAAGAATTGTTTGTGTAAGAGTGCTAAAACGTATGGATTATACATTGACTAGTAAAAAGTTCAGAAGACTGTAAAATTTTTTCTAATCAATTTTAAGCAAAAATAAAAAAAGCGTGTCGTAGCCAATACATTAAACAACATATTTGCAAAGTTTTAACTGTTTTAGTCAAGAATTGTTTGTGTAAGAGTGCTAAAACGTATGGATTATACATTGACTAGTAAAAAGTTCAGAAGACTGTAAAATTTTTTCTAAACAATTTTAAGCAAAAATAAAAAAAGCGTGTCGTAGCCTATACATTAAACAACATGTTTGCAAAGTTTTAACTGTTTTAGTCAAGAATTGTTTGTGTAAGAGTGCTAAAACGTATGGATTATACATTGACGAAAGCAAGCATAGGTGTTTTTTAATGTAAAAAGTTCAGAAGGCTGTAAAATTTTTTCTAATCAATTTTAAGCAAAAATAAAAAAAGCGTGTCGTAACCAATACATTAAACAACATGTTTGCAAAGTTTTAACTGTTTTAGTCAAGAATTGTTTGTGTAAGAGTGCTAAAACGTATGGATTATACATTGACTAGTAAAAAGTTCAGAAGACTGTAAAATTTTTTTTAAACAATTTTAAGCAAAAATAAAAAAAGCGTGTCGTAGCCAATACATTTAACAACATATTTGCAAAGTTTTAACTGTTTTAGTTAAGAATTGTTTGTGTAAGAGTGCTAAAACGTATGGATTATATATACATTGACTAGTAAAAAGTTCAGAAGACTGTAAAATTTTTTCTAAACAATTTTAAGCAAAAATAAAAAAAGCGTGTCGTAGCCAATACATTAAACAACATATTTGCATAGTTTTAACTGTTTAAGTCAAGAATTGTTTGTGTAAGAGTGCTAAAACGTATGGATTATACATTGACGAAAGCAAGCATAGGTGTTTTTTAATGTAAAAAGTTCAGAGGACCGTAAAATTTTTTCTAAACAATTTTAAGCAAAAATAAAAAAAGCGTGTCGTAGCCAATACATTAAACAACATGTTTGCAAAGTTTTAACTGTTTTAGTCAAGAATTGTTTGTGTAAGAGTGCTAAAACGTATGGATTATACATTGACGAAAGCAAGCATAGGTGTTTTTTAATGTAAAAAGTTCAGAAGGCTGTAAAATTTTTTCTAATCAATTTTAAGCAAAAAAAAAAAAAGCGTGTCGTAGCCAATACATTAAACAACATGTTTGCAAAGTTTTAACTGTTTTAGTCAAGAATTGTTTGTGTAAGAGTGCTAAAACGTATGGACTATACATTGACTAGTAAAAAGTTCAGAAGACTGTAAAAATTTTTCTAAACAATTTTAAGCAAAAATAAAAAAAGCGTGTCGTAGCTAATATATTAAACAACATGTTTGCAAAGTTTTAACTGTTTTAGTCAAGAATTGTTTGTGTAAGAGTGCTAATACGTATGGATTATACATTGACTAGTAAAAAGTTCAGAAGACTGTAAAATTTTTTCTAAACAATTTTAAGCAAAAATAAAAAAAGCGTGTCGTAGCCAATACATTAAACAACATATTTGCAAAGTTTTAAATGTTTTAGTCAAGAATTGTTTGTGTAAGAGTGCTAAAACGTATGGATTATACATTGACTAGTAAAAAGTTCAGAAGATTGTAAAATTTTTTCTAAACAATTTTAAGCAAAAATAAAAAAAGCGTGTCGTAGCCTATACATTAAACAACATATTTGCAAAGTTTTAACTGTTTTAGTCAAGAATTGTTTGTGTAAGAGTGCTAAAACGTATGGATTATACATTGACGAAAGCAAGCATAGGTGTTTTTTAATGTAAAAAGCTCAGAAGGCTGTAAAATTTTTTCTAAACAATTTTTAGCAAAAATAAAAAAAGCGTGTCGTAGCCAATACATTAAACAACATGTTTGCAAAGTTTTAACTGTTTTAGTCAAGAATTGTTTGTGTAAGAGTGCTAAAACGTATGGATTATACATTGACGAAAGCAAGCATAGGTGTTTTTGAATGTAAAAAGTTCAGAAGGCTGTAAAATTTTTTCTAATCAATTTTAAGCAAAAATAAAAAAAGCGTGTCGTAACCAATACATTAAACAACATGTTTGCAAAGTTTTAACTGTTTTAGTCAAGAATTGTTTGTGTAAGAGTGCTAAAACGTATGGATTATACATTAACTAGTAAAAAGTTCAGAAGATTGTAAAATTTTTTCTAAACAATTTTAAGCAAAAATAAAAAAAGCGTGTCGTAGCCTATACATTAAACAACATATTTGCAAAGTTTTAACTGTTTTAGTCAAGAATTGTTTGTGTAAGAGTGCTAAAACGTATGGATTATACATTGACTAGTAAAAAGTTCAGAAGACTGTAAAATTTTTTCTAAACAATTTTAAGCAAAAATAAAAAAAGCGTGTCGTAGCCTATACATTAAACAACATATTTGCAAAGTTTTAACTGTTTTAGTCAAGAATTGTTTGTGTAAGAGTGCTAAAACGTATGGATTATACATTGACGAAAGCAAGCATAGGTGTTTTTTAATGTAAAAAGCTCAGAAGGCTGTAAAATTTTTTCTAAACAATTTTAAGCAAAAATAAAAAAAGCGTGTCGTAGTCAATACATTAAACAACATGTTTGCAAAGTTTTAACTGTTTTAGTCAAGAATTGTTTGTGTAAGAGTGCTAAAACGTATGGATTATACATTGACTAGTAAAAAGTTCAGAAGACTGTAAAATTTTTACTAAACAATTTTAAGCAAAAATAAAAAAAGCGTGTCGTAGCCAATACATTAAACAACATATTTGCAAAGTTTTAACTGTTTTAGTCAAGAATTGTTTGTGTAAGAGTGCTAAAACGTATGGATTATACATTGACGAAAGCAAGCATAGGTGTTTTTTAATGTAAAAAGTTCATAAGGCTGTAAAATTTTTTCTAAACAATTTTAAGCAAAAATAAAAAAAGCGTGTCGTAGCCAATACATTAAACAACATGTTTGCAAAGTTTTAACTGTTTTAGTCAAGAATTGTTTGTGTAAGAGTGCTAAAACGTATGGATTATACATTGACTAGTAAAAAGTTCAGAAGACTGTAAAATTTTTTCTAAACAATTTTAAGCAAAAATAAAAAAAGCGTGTCGTAGCCAATACATTAAACAACATGTTTGCAAAGTTTTAACTGTTTTAGTCAAGAATTGTTTGTGTAAGAGTGCTAAAACGTATGGATTATACATTGACTAGTAAAAAGTTCAGAAGACTGTAAAATTTTTTCTAAACAATATTAAGCAAAAATAAAAAAAGCGTGTCGTAGCCAATACATTAAACAACATGTTTGCAAAGATTTAACTGTTTTAGTCAAGAATTGTTTGTGTAAGAGTGCTAAAACGTATGGATTATACATTGACTAGTAAAAAGTTCAGAAGACTGTAAAATTCTTACTAAACAATTTTAAGCAAAAATAAAAAAAGCGTGTCGTAGCCAATACATTAAACAACATATTTGCAAAGTTTTAACTGTTTTAGTCAAAAATTGTTTGTGTAAGAGTGCTAAAACGTATGGATTATACATTGACTAGTAAAAAGTTCAGAAGAATGTAAAATTTTTTCTAAACAATTTTAACCAAAAATAAAAAAAGCGTGTCGTAGCCAATACATTAAACAACATATTTGCAAAGTTTTAACTGTTTTAGTCAAGAATTGTTTGTGTAAGAGTGCTAAAACGTATGGATTATACATTGACTAGTAAAAAGTTCAGAAGACTGTAAAATTTTTTTTAAACAATTTTAAGCAAAAATAAAAAAAGCGTGTCGTAGCCAATACATTAAACAACATATTTGCAAAGTTTTAACTGTTTTAGTCAAGAATTGTTTGTGTAAGAGTGCTAAAACGTATGGATTATACATTGACTAGTAAAAAGTTCAGAAGACTGTAAAATTTTTTCTAAACAATTTTAAGCAAAAATAAAAAAAGCGTGTCGTAGCCAATACATTAAACAACATATTTGCAAAGTTTTAACTGTTTTAGTCAAGAATTGTTTGTGTAAGAGTGCTAAAACGTATGGATTATACATTGACTAGTAAAAAGTTCAGAAGACTGTAAAATTTTTTCTAAACAATTTTAAGCAAAAATAAAAAAAGCGTGTCGTAGCCTATACATTAAACAACATGTTTGCAAAGTTTTAACTGTTTTAGTCAAGAATTGTTTGTGTAAGAGTGCTAAAACGTATGGATTATACATTGACGAAAGCAAGCATAGGTGTTTTTTAATGTAAAAAGTTCAGAAGGCTGTAAAATTTTTTCTAATCAATTTTAAGCAAAAATAAAAAAAGCGTGTCGTAACCAATACATTAAACAACATGTTTGCAAAGTTTTAACTGTTTTAGTCAATTTTAACTGTTTGTGTAAGAGTGCTAAAACGTATGGATTATACATTGACTAGTAAAAAGTTCAGAAGACTGTAAAATTTTTTCTAATCAATTTTAAGCAAAAATAAAAAAAGCGTGTCGTAACCAATACATTAAACAACATGTTTGCAAAGTTTTAACTGTTTTAGTCAATTTTAACTGTTTGTGTAAGAGTGCTAAAACGTATGGATTATACATTGACTAGTAAAAAGTTCAGAAGACTGTAAAATTTTTTCTAAACAATTTTAAGCAAAAATAAAAAAAGCGTGTCGTAGCCTATACATTAAACAACATGTTTGCAAAGTTTTAACTGTTTTAGTCAAGAATTGTTTGTGTAAGAGTGCTAAAACGTATGGATTATACATTGACGAAAGCAAGCATAGGTGTTTTTTAATGTAAAAAGTTCAGAAGGCTGTAAAATTTTTTCTAATCAATTTTAAGCAAAAATAAAAAAAGCGTGTCGTAACCAATACATTAAACAACATGTTTGCAAAGTTTTAACTGTTTTAGTCAATTTTAACTGTTTGTGTAAGAGTGCTAAAACGTATGGATTATATATACATTGACTAGTAAAAAGTTCAGAAGACTGTAAAATTTTTTCTAAACAATTTTAAGCAAAAATAAAAAAAGCGTGTCGTAGCCAATACATTAAACAACATATTTGCATAGTTTTAACTGTTTAAGTCAAGAATTGTTTGTGTAAGAGTGCTAAAACGTATGGATTATACATTGACGAAAGCAAGCATAGGTGTTTTTTAATGTAAAAAGTTCAGAGGACCGTAAAATTTTTTCTAAACAATTTTAAGCAAAAATAAAAAAAGCGTGTCGTAGCCAATACATTAAACAACATGTTTGCAAAGTTTTAACTGTTTTAGTCAAGAATTGTTTGTGTAAGAGTGCTAAAACGTATGGATTATACATTGACGAAAGCAAGCATAGGTGTTTTTTAATGTAAAAAGTTCAGAAGGCTGTAAAATTTTTTCTAATCAATTTTAAGCAAAAAAAAAAAAAGCGTGTCGTAGCCAATACATTAAACAACATGTTTGCAAAGTTTTAACTGTTTTAGTCAAGAATTGTTTGTGTAAGAGTGCTAAAACGTATGGACTATACATCGACTAGTAAAAAGTTCAGAAGACTGTAAAAATTTTTCTAAACAATTTTAAGCAAAAATAAAAAAAGCGTGTCGTAGCTAATATATTAAACAACATGTTTGCAAAGTTTTAACTGTTTTAGTCAAGAATTGTTTGTGTAAGAGTGCTAATACGTATGGATTATACATTGACTAGTAAAAAGTTCAGAAGACTGTAAAATTTTTTCTAAACAATTTTAAGCAAAAATAAAAAAAGCGTGTCGTAGCCAATACATTAAACAACATATTTGCAAAGTTTTAAATGTTTTAGTCAAGAATTGTTTGTGTAAGAGTGCTAAAACGTATGGATTATACATTGACTAGTAAAAAGTTCAGAAGATTGTAAAATTTTTTCTAAACAATTTTAAGCAAAAATAAAAAAAGCGTGTCGTAGCCTATACATTAAACAACATATTTGCAAAGTTTTAACTGTTTTAGTCAAGAATTGTTTGTGTAAGAGTGCTAAAACGTATGGATTATACATTGACGAAAGCAAGCATAGGTGTTTTTTAATGTAAAAAGCTCAGAAGGCTGTAAAATTTTTTCTAAACAATTTTTAGCAAAAATAAAAAAAGCGTGTCGTAGCCAATACATTAAACAACATGTTTGCAAAGTTTTAACTGTTTTAGTCAAGAATTGTTTGTGTAAGAGTGCTAAAACGTATGGATTATACATTGACGAAAGCAAGCATAGGTGTTTTTGAATGTAAAAAGTTCAGAAGGCTGTAAAATTTTTTCTAATCAATTTTAAGCAAAAATAAAAAAAGCGTGTCGTAACCAATACATTAAACAACATGTTTGCAAAGTTTTAACTGTTTTAGTCAAGAATTGTTTGTGTAAGAGTGCTAAAACGTATGGATTATACATTAACTAGTAAAAAGTTCAGAAGATTGTAAAATTTTTTCTAAACAATTTTAAGCAAAAATAAAAAAAGCGTGTCGTAGCCTATACATTAAACAACATATTTGCAAAGTTTTAACTGTTTTAGTCAAGAATTGTTTGTGTAAGAGTGCTAAAACGTATGGATTATACATTGACTAGTAAAAAGTTCAGAAGACTGTAAAATTTTTTATAAACAATTTTAAGCAAAAATAAAAAAAGCGTGTCGTAGCCAATGCATTAAACAACATGTTTGCAAAGTTTTAACTGTTTTAGTCAAGAATTGTTTGTGTAAGAGTGCTAAAACGTAAGGACTATACATTGACTAGTAAAAAGTTCAGAAGACTGTAAAATTTTTTCTAAACAATTTTAAGCAAAAATAAAAAAAGCGTGTCGTAGCCAATACATTAAACAACATATTTGCAAAGTTTTAACTGTTTTAGTCAAGAATTGTTTGTGTAAGAGTGCTAAAACGTATGGATTATACATTGACTAGTAAAAAGTTCAGAAGACTGTAAAATTTTTTCTAAACAATTTTAAGCAAAAATAAAAAAAGTGTGTCGTAGCCTATACATTAAACAACATATTTGCAAAGTTTTAACTGTTTTAGTCAAGAATTGTTTGTGTAAGAGTGCTAAAATGTATGGATTATACATTGACGAAAGCAAGCATAGGTGTTTTTTAATGTAAAAAGCTCAGAAGGCTGTAAAATTTTTTCTAAACAATTTTAAGCAAAAATAAAAAAAGCGTGTCGTAGCCAATACATTAAACAACATGTTTGCAAAGTTTTAACTGTTTTAGTCAAGAATTGTTTGTGTAAGAGTGCTAAAACGTATGGATTATACATTGACGAAACCAAGCATAGGTGTTTTTTAATGTAAAAAGTTCAGAAGGCTGTAAAATTTTTTCTAATCAATTTTAAGCAAAAATAAAAAAAGCGTGTCGTAACCAATACATTAAACAACATGTTTGCAAAGTTTTAACTGTTTTAGTCAAGAATTGTTTGTGTAAGAGTGCTAAAACGTATGGATTATACATTGACTAGTAAAAAGTTCAGAAGACTGTAAAATTTTTTTTAAACAATTTTAAGCAAAAATAAAAAAAGCGTGTCGTAGCCAATACATTAAACAACATATTTGCAAAGTTTTAACTGTTTTAGTTAAGAATTGTTTGTGTAAGAGTGCTAAAACGTATGGATTATACATTGACTAGTAAAAAGTTCAGAAGACTGTAAAATTTTTTCTAAACAATTTTAAGCAAAAATAAAAAAAGCGTGTCGTAGCCAATACATTAAACAACATATTTGCAAACTTTTAACAGTTTAAGTTAAGAATTGTTTGTGTAAGAGTGCTAAAACGTATGGATTATACATTGACGAAAGCAAGCATAGGTGTTTTTTAATGTAAAAAGTTCAGAAGACCGTAAAATTTTTTCTAAACAATTTTAAGCAAAAATAAAAAAAGCGTGTCGTAGCCAATACATTAAACAACATGTTTGCAAAGTTTTAACTGTTTTAGTCAAGAATTTTTTGTGTAAGATTGCTAAAACGTATGGATTATACATTGACGAGAGCAAGCATAGGTGTTTTTTAATGTAAAAAGTTCAGAAGGCTGTAAAATTTTTTCTAATCAATTTTAAGCAAAAATAAAAAAAGCGTGTCGTAGCCAATACATTAAACAACATGATTGCAAAGTTTTAACTGTTTTAGTCAAGAATTGTTTGTGTAAGAGTGCTAAAACGTATGGACTATACATTGACTAGTAAAAAGTTCAGAAGACTGTAAAAATTTTTCTAAACAATTTTAAGCAAAAATAAAAAAAGCGTGTCGTAGCCAATACATTAAACAACATGTTTGCAAAGTTTTAACTGTTTTAGTCAAGAATTGTTTGTGTAAGAGTGCTAATACGTATGGATTATACATTGACTAGTAAAAAGTTCAGAAGACTGTAAAATTTTTTCTAAACAATTTTAAGCAAAAATAAAAAAAGCGTGTCGTAGCCAAAACATTAAACAACATATTTGCAAAGTTTGAACTGTTTTAGTCAAGAATTGTTTGTGTAAGAGTGCTAAAACGTATGGATTATACATTGACTAGTAAAAAGTTCAGAAGATTGTAAAATTTTTTCTAAACAATTTTAAGCAAAAATAAAAAAAGCGTGTCGTAGCCTATACATTAAACAACATATTTGCAAAGTTTTAACTGTTTTAGTCAAGAATTGTTTGTGTAAGAGTGCTAAAACGTATGGATTATACATTGACGAAAGCAAGCATAGGTGTTTTTTAATGTAAAAAGCTCAGAAGGCTGTAAAATTTTTTCTAAACAATTTTAAGCAAAAATAAAAAAAGCGTGTCGTAGCCAATACATTAAACAACATGTTTGCAAAGTTTTAACTGTTTTAGTTAAGAATTGTTTGTGTAAGAGTGCTAAAACGTATGGATTATACATTGACTAGTAAAAAGTTCAGAAGACTGTAAAATTTTTTCTAAACAATTTTAAGCAAAAATAAAAAAAGCGTGTCGTAGCCAATACATTAAACAACATATTTGCAAAGTTTTAACTGTTTTAGTCAAGAATTGTTTGTGTAAATGTGCTAAAACGTATGGATTATACATTGACTAGTAAAAAGTTCAGAAGACTGTAAAATTTTTTCTAAACAATTTTAAGCAAAAATAAAAAAGCGTGTCGTAGCCAATACATTAAACAACATATTTGCAAAGTTTTAACTGTTTTAGTCAAGAATTGTTTGTGTAAGAGTGCTAAAACGTATGTATTATACATTGACGAAAGCAAGCATAGGTGTTTTTTAATGTAAAAAGTTCAGAAGGCTGTAAAATTTTTTCTAAACAATTTTAAGCAAAAATAAAAAAAGCGTGTCGTAACCAATACATTAAACAACATGTTTGCAAAGTTTTAACTGTTTTAGTCAAGAATTGTTTGTGTAAGAGTGCTAAAACGTATGGATTATACATTGACTAGTAAAAAGTTCAGAAGACTGTAAAATTTTTTCTAAACAATTTTAAGCAAAAATAAAAAAAGCGTGTCGTAGCCAATACATTAAACAACATATTTGCAAAGTTTTAACTGTTTTAGTCAAGAATTGTTTGTGTAAGAGTGCTAAAACGTATGGATTATACATTGACTAGTAAAAAGTTCAGAAGACTGTAAAATTTTTTCTAAACAATTTTAAGCAAAAATAAAAAAAGCGTGTCGTAGCCAATACATTAAACAACATATTTGCAAAGTTTTAACTGTTTTAGTCAAGAATTGTTTGTGTAAGAGTGCTAAAACGTATGGATTATACATTGACTAGTAAAAAGTTCAGAAGACTGTAAAATTTTTTTTAAACAATTTTAAGCAAAAATAAAAAAAGCGTGTCGTAGCCAATACATTAAACAACATATTTGCAAAGTTTTAACTGTTTTAGTCAAGAATTGTTTGTGTAAGAGTGCTAAAACGTATGGATTATACATTGACTAGTAAAAAGTTCAGAAGACTGTAAAATTTTTTCTAAACAATTTTAAGCAAAAATAAAAAAAGCGTGTCGTAGCCAATACATTAAACAACATATTTGCAAAGTTTTAACTGTTTTAGTCAAGAATTGTTTGTGTAAGAGTGCTAAAACGTATGGATTATACATTGACTAGTAAAAAGTTCAGAAGACTGTAAAATTTTTTCTAATCAATTTTAAGCAAAAATAAAAAAGTGTGTCGTAGCCAATACATTAAACAACATGTTTGCAAAGTTTTAACTGTTTTAGTCAAGAATTGTTTGTGTAAGAGTGCTAAAACGTATGGATTATACATTGACGAAAGCAAGCATAGATGTTTTTTAATGTAAAAAGTTCAGAAGGCTGTAAAATTTTTTCTAATCAATTTTAAGCAAAAATAAAAAAAGCGTGTCGTAGCCAATACATTAAACAACATGTTTGCAAAGTTTTAACTGTTTTAGTCAAGAATTGTTTGTGTAAGAGTGCTAAAACGTATGGATTATACATTGACGAAAGCAAGCATAGGTGTTTTTTAATGTAAAAAGTTCAGAAGGCTGTAAAATTTTTTCTAATCAATTTTAAGCAAAAATAAAAAAAGCGTGTCGTAACCAATACATTAAACAACATGTTTGCAAAGTTTTAACTGTTTTAGTCAAGAATTGTTTGTGTAAGAGTGCTAAAACGTATGGATTATACATTGACTAGTAAAAAGTTCAGAAGACTGTAAAATTTTTTCTAAACAATTTTAAGCAAAAATAAAAAAAGCGTGTCGTAGCCAATACATTAAACAACATATTTGCAAAGTTTTAACTGTTTTAGTCAAGAATTGTTTGTGTAAGAGTGCTAAAACGTATGGATTATACATTGACTAGTAAAAAGTTCAGAAGACAGTAAAATTTTTTTTAAACAATTTTAAGCAAAAATAAAAAAAGCGTGTCGTAGCCAATACATTAAACAACATGTTTGCAAAGTTTAAACTGTTTTAGTCAAGAATTGTTTGTGTAAAAGTGCTAAAACGTATGGATTATACATTGACGAAAGCAAGCATAGGTGTTTTTTAATGTAAAAAGTTCAGAAGGCTGTAAAATTTTTTCTAATCAATTTTAAGCAAAAATAAAAAAAGCGTGTCGTAGCAAATACATTAAAGAACATGTTTGCAAAGTTTTAACTGTTTTAGTCAAGAATTGTTTGTGTAAGAGTGCTAAAACGTATGGATTGTACATTGACGAAAGCAAGCATAGGTGTTATATATTGTAAAAAGTTCAGAAAGCTGTAAAATTTTTTCTAATCAATTTTAAGCAAAAATAAAAAAAGCGTGTCGTAACCAATACATTTAACAACATGTTTGCAAAGTTTTAACTGTTTTAGTTAAGAATTGTTTGTGTAAGAGTGCTAAAACGTATGGATTATACATTGACTAGTAAAAAGTTCAGAAGACTGTAAAATTTTTTCTAAACAATTTTAAGCAAAAATAAAAAAGCGTGTCGTAGCCAATACATTAAACAACATATTTGCAAAGTTTTAACTGTTTTAGTCAAGAATTGTTTGTGTAAGAGTGCTAAAACGTATGGATTATACATTGACGAAAGCAAGCATAGATGTTTTTTAATGTAAAAAGTTCAGAAGGCTGTAAAATTTTTTCTAATCAATTTTAAGTTAAAATAAAAAATAGCGTGTCGTAGCAAATACATTAAACAACATGTTTGCAAAGTTTTAACTGTTTTAGTCAAGAATTGTTTGTGTAAGAGTGCTAAAACGTATGGATTATACATTGACGAAAGCAAGCATAGGTGTTTTTAAATGTAAAAAGTTCAGAAGACTGTAAAATTTTTTTTAAACAATTTTAAGCAAAAATAAAAAAAAGCGTGTCGTAGCCATACATTAAACAACATGTTTGCAAAGTTTCAACTGTTTTAGTCAAGAATTGTTTGTGTAAGAGTGCTAAAACGTATGGATTATACATTGACTAGTAAAAAGTTCAGAAGACTGTATAATTTTTTATAAACAATTTTAAGCAAAAATAAAAAAAGCGTGTCGTAGCCAATACATTAAACAACATGTTTGCAAAGTTTTAACTGTTTTAGTCAAGAATTGTTTGTGTAAGAGTGCTAAAACGTATGGATTATACATTGACGAAAGCAAGCATAGGTGTTTTTTAATGTAAAAAGTTCAGAAGGCTGTAAAATTTTTTCTAATCAATTTTAAGCAAAAATAAAAAAAGCGTGTCGTAGCCAATACATTAAACAACATGTTTGCAAAGTTTTAACTGTTTTAGTCAAGAATTGTTTGTGTAAGAGTGCTAAAACGTATGGATTATACATTGACGAAAGCAAGCATAGGTGTTTTTTAATGTAAAAAGTTCAGAAGACTGTAAAATTCTTTCTAAACAAATTTAAGCAAAAATAAAAAAAGCGTGTCGTAGCCAATACATTAAACAACATATTTGCAAAGTTTTAACTGTTTTAGTCAAGAATTTTTTGTGTAAGAGTGCTAAAAGGTATGGATTATACATTGACTAGTAAAAAGTTCAGAAGACTGTAAATTTTTTTTTAAACAATTTTAAGCAAAAATAAAAAAAGCGTGTCGTAGCCAATACATTAAACAACATGTATGCAAAGTTTTAACTGTTTTAGTCAAGAATTGTTTGTGTAAGAGTGCTAAAACGTATGGATTATACATTGACTAGTAAAAAGTTCAGAAGACTGTAAAATTTTTTCTAAACAATTTTAAGCAAAAATAAAAAAGCGTGTCGTAGCCAATACATTAAACAACATATTTGCAAAGTTTTAACTGTTTTAGTCAAGAATTGTTTGTGTAAGAGTGCTAAAACGTATGGATTATACATTGACGAAAGCAAGCATAGGTGTTTTTTAATGTAAAAAGTTCAGAAGACTGTAAAATTTTTTCTAAACAATTTTAAGCAAAAATAAAAAAAGCATGTCGTAGCCAATACATTAAACAACATATTTGCAAAGTTTTAACTGTTTTAGTCAAGAATTGTTTGTGTAAGAGTGCTAAAACGTATGGATTATACATTGACGAAAGCAAGCATAGGTGTTTTTTAATGTAAAAAGTTCAGAAGACTGTAAAATTTTTTCTAAACAATTTTAAGCAAAAATAAAAAAGCGTGTCATAGCAAATACATTAAACAACATGTTTGCAAAGTTTTAACTGCTTTAGTCAAGAATTGTTTGTGTAAGAGTGCTAAAACGTATGGATTATACATTGACTAGTAAAAAGTTCAGAAGACTGTAAATTTTTTTCTAAACAATTTTAAGCAAAAATACAAAAAGCATGTCATAGCCAATATATTAAACAACATATTTGCAAAGTTTTAACTGTTTTAGTCAAGAATTGTTTGTGTAAGAGTGCTAAAACGTATGGATTATACATTGACTAGTAAAAAGTTCAGAAGACTGTAAAATTTTTTATAAACAATTTTAAGCAAAAATAAAAAAAGCCTGTCGTAGCCAATACATTAAACAACATGTTTGCAAAGTTTTAACTGTTTTAGTCAAGAATTGTTTGTGTAAGAGTGCTAAAACGTATGGATTATACATTGACGAAAGCAATCATAGGTGTTTTTTAATGTAAAAAGTTCAGAAGGCTGTAAAATTTTTTCTAATCAATTTTAAGCAAAAATAAAAAAAGCGTGTCGTAGCCAATACATTAAACAACATGTTTGCAAAATTTTAACTGTTTTAGTCAAGAATTGTTTGTGTAAGAGTGCTAAAACGTATGGATTATACATTGACGAAAGCAAGCATAGGTGTTTTTTAATGTAAAAAGTTCAGAAGACTGTAAAATTTTTTCTAAACAATTTTAAGCAAAAATAAAAAAAGCGTGTCGTAGCCAATACATTAAACAACATATTTGCAAAGTTTTAACTGTTTTAGTCAAGAATTGTTTGTGTAAGAGTGCTAAAACGTATGGATTATACATTGACTAGTAAAAAGTTCAGAAGACTGTAAAATTTTTTCTAAACAATTTTAAGCAAAAATAAAAAAAGCGTGTCGTAGCCAATACATTAAACAACATGTTTGCAAAGTTTTAACTGTTTTAGTCAAGAATTGTTTGTGTAAGAGTGCTAAAACGTATGGATTATACATTGACTAGTAAAAAGTTCAGAAGACTGTAAAATTTTTTATAAACAATTTTAAGCAAAAATAAAAAAAGCGTGTCGTAGCCAATACATTAAACAACATGTTTGCAAAGTTTTAACTGTTTTAGTCGAGAATTGTTTGTGTAAGAGTGCTAAAACGTATGGATTATACATTGACGAAAGCAAGCATAGGTGTTTTTTAATGTAAAAAGTTCAGAAGACTGTAAAATTTTTTCTAAACAAATTTAAGCAAAAATAAAAAAAGCGTGTCGTAGCCAATACATTAAACAACATATTTGCAAAGTTTTAACTGTTTTAGTCAAGAATTGTTTGTGTAAGAGTGCTAAAAGGTATGGATTATACATTGACTAGTAAAAAGTTCAGAAGACTGTAAAATTTTTTTTAAACAATTTTAAGCAAAAATAAAAAAAGCTTGTCGTAGCCAATACATTAAACAACATGTTTGCAAAGTTTTAACTGTTTTAGTCAAGAATTGTTTGTGTAAGAGTGCTAAAACGTATGGATTATACATTGACTAGTAAAAAGTTCAGAAGACTGTAAAATTTTTTCTAAACAATTTTAAGCAAAAATAAAAAAAGCGTGTCGTAGCCAATACATTAAACAACATGTTTGCAAAGTTTTAACTGTTTTAGTCAAGAATTGTTTGTGTAAGAGTGCTAAAACGTATGGATTATACATTGACGAAAGCAAGCATAGGTGTTTTTTAATGTAAAAAGTTCAGAAGGCTGTAAAATTTTTTCTGAACAATTTTAAGCAAAAATAAAAAAAGCGTGTCGTAGCCAATACATTAAACAACATATTTGCAAAGTTTTAACTGTTTTAGTCAAGAATTGTTTGTGTAAGAGTGCTAAAACGTATAGATTATACATTGACGAAAGCAAGCATAGGTGTTTTTTAATGTAAAAAGTTCAGAAGACTGTAAAATTTTTTCTAAACAATTTTAAGCAAAAATTAAAAAAGCGTGTCGTAGCCAATACATTAAACAACATGTTTGCAAAGTTTTAACTGTTTTAGTCAAGAATTGTTTGTGTAAGAGTGCTAAAACGTATGGATTATACATTGACTAGTAAAAAGTTCAGAAGACTGTAAATTTTTTTCTAAACAGTTTTAAGCAAAAATACAAAAAGCATGTCATAGCCAATACATTAAACAACATATTTGTAAAGTTTTAACTGTTTTAGTCAAGAATTGTTTGTGTAAGAGTGCTAAAACGTATGGATTATACATTGACTAGTAAAAAGTTCAGAAGACTGTAAAATTTTTTATAAACAATTTTAAGCAAAAATAAAAAAAGCGTGTCGTAGCCAATACATTAAACAACATGTTTGCAAAGTTTTAACTGTTTTAGTCGAGAATTGTTTGTGTAAGAGTGCTAAAACGTATGGATTATACATTGACGAAAGCAAGCATAGGTGTTTTTTAATGTAAAAAGTTCAGAAGACTGTAAAATTTTTTCTAAACAAATTTAAGCAAAAATAAAAAAAGCGTGTCGTAGCCAATACATTAAACAACATATTTGCAAAGTTTTAACTGTTTTAGTCAAGAATTGTTTGTGTAAGAGTGCTAAAAGGTATGGATTATACATTGACTAGTAAAAAGTTCAGAAGACTGTAAAATTTTTTTTAAACAATTTTAAGCAAAAATAAAAAAAGCTTGTCGTAGCCAATACATTAAACAACATGTTTGCAAAGTTTTAACTGTTTTAGTCAAGAATTGTTTGTGTAAGAGTGCTAAAACGTATGGATTATACATTGACTAGTAAAAAGTTCAGAAGACTGTAAAATTTTTTCTAAACAATTTTAAGCAAAAATAAAAAAAGCGTGTCGTAGCCAATACATTAAACAACATGTTTGCAAAGTTTTAACTGTTTTAGTCAAGAATTGTTTGTGTAAGAGTGCTAAAACGTATGGATTATACATTGACGAAAGCAAGCATAGGTGTTTTTTAATGTAAAAAGTTCAGAAGGCTGTAAAATTTTTTCTGAACAATTTTAAGCAAAAATAAAAAAAGCGTGTCGTAGCCAATACATTAAACAACATATTTGCAAAGTTTTAACTGTTTTAGTCAAGAATTGTTTGTGTAAGAGTGCTAAAACGTATAGATTATACATTGACGAAAGCAAGCATAGGTGTTTTTTAATGTAAAAAGTTCAGAAGACTGTAAAATTTTTTCTAAACAATTTTAAGCAAAAATTAAAAAAGCGTGTCGTAGCCAATACATTAAACAACATGTTTGCAAAGTTTTAACTGTTTTAGTCAAGAATTGTTTGTGTAAGAGTGCTAAAACGTATGGATTATACATTGACTAGTAAAAAGTTCAGAAGACTGTAAATTTTTTTCTAAACAGTTTTAAGCAAAAATACAAAAAGCATGTCATAGCCAATACATTAAACAACATATTTGTAAAGTTTTAACTGTTTTAGTCAAGAATTGTTTGTGTAAGAGTGCTAAAACGTATGGATTATACATTGACTAGTAAAAAGTTCAGAAGACTGTAAAATTTTTTATAAACAATTTTAAGCAAAAATAAAAAAAGCGTGTCGTAGCCAATACATTAAACAACATGTTTGCAAAATTTTAACTGTTTTAGTCAAGAATTGTTTGTGTAAGAGTGCTAAAACGTATGGATTATACATTGACGAAAGCAAGCATAGGTGTTTTTTAATGTAAAAAGTTCAGAAGACTGTAAAATTTTTTCTAAACAATTTTAAGCAAAAATAAAAAAAGCGTGTCGTAGCCAATACATTAAACAACATATTTGCAAAGTTTTAACTGTTTTAGTCAAGAATTGTTTGTGTAAGAGTGCTAAAACGTATGGATTATACATTGACTAGTAAAAAGTTCAGAAGACTGTAAATTTTTTTTTAAACAATTTTAGGCAAAAATAAAAAAAGCGTGTCGTAGCCAATACATTAAACAACATGTTTGCAAAGTTTTAACTGTTTTAGTAAAGAATTGTTTGTGTAAGAGTGCTAAAACGTATGGATTATACATTGACTAGTAAAAAGTTCAGAAGACTGTAAAATTTTTTCTAAACAATTTTAAGCAAAAATAAAAAAAGCGTGTCGTAGCCAATACATTAAACAACATGTTTGCAAAGTTTTAACTGATTTAGTCAAGAATTGTTTGTGTAAGAGTGCTAAAACGTATGGATTATACATTGACTAGTAAAAAGTTCAGAAGACTGTAAAATTTTTTATAAACAATTTTAAGCAAAAATAAAAAAAGCATGTCGTAGCCAATACATTAAACAACATGTTTGCAAAGTTTTAACTGTTTTAGTCAAGAATTGTTTGTGTAAGAGTGCTAAAACGTATGGATAATACATTGACGAAAGCAAGCATAGGTGTTTTTTAATGTAAAAAGTTCAGAAGACTGTAAAATTTTTTCTAAACAAATTTAAGCAAAAATAAAAAAAGCGTGTCGTAGCCAATACATTAAACAACATATTTGCAAAGTTTTAACTGTTTTAGTCAAGAATTGTTTGTGTAAGAGTGCTAAAAGTTATGGATTATACATTGACTAGTAAAAAGTTCAGAAGACTGTAAAATTTTTTTTAAACAATTTTAAGCAAAAATAAAAAAAGCGTGTCGTAGCCAATACATTAAACAACATGTTTGCAAAGTTTTAACTGTTTTAGTCAAGAATTGTTTGTGTAAGAGTGCTAAAACGTATGGATTATACATTGACTAGTAAAAAGTTCAGAAGACTGTAAAATTTTTTCTAAACAATTTTAAGCAAAAATAAAAAAAGCGTGTCGTAGCCAATACATTAAACAACATGTTTGCAAAGTTTTAACTGTTTTAGTCAAGAATTGTTTGTGTAAGAGTGCTAAAACGTATGGATTATACATTGACTAGTAAAAAGTTCAGAAGACTGTAAAATTTTTTCTAAACAATTTTAAGCAAAAATAAAAAAGCGTGTCGTAGCCAATACATTAAACAACATATTTGCAAAGTTTTAACTGTTTTAGTCAAGAATTGTTTGTGTAAGAGTGCTAAAACGTATGGATTATACAATGACGAAAGCAAGCATAGGTGTTTTTTAATGTAAAAAGTTCAGAAGACTGTAAAATTTTTTCTAAACAATTTTAAGCAAAAATAAAAAAAGCGTGTCGTAGCCAATACATTAAACAACATTTTTGCCAAGTTTTAACTGTTTTAGTCAAGAATTGTTTGTGTAAGAGTGCTAAAACGTATGGATTATACATTGACGAAAGCAAGCATAGGTGTTTTTTAATGTAAAAAGTTCAGAAGGCTGTAAAATTTTTTCTAATCAATTTTAAGCAAAAATAAAAAAAGCGTGTCGTAGCCAATACATTAAACAACATGTTTGCAAAGTTTTAACTGTTTTAGTCAAGAATTGTTTGTGTAAGAGTGCTAAAACGTATGGATTATACATTGACTAGTAAAAAGTTCAGAAGACTGTAAAATTTTTTCTAAACAATTTTAAGCAAAAATAAAAAAAACGTGTCGTAGCCAATACATTAAACAACATATTTGCAAAGTTTTAACTGTTTTAGTCAAGAATTGTTTGTGTAAGAGTGCTAAAACGTATGGATTATACATTGACGAAAGCAAGCATAGGTGTTTTTTAATGTAAAAAGTTCAGAAGACTGTAAAATTTTTTCTAAACAATTTTAAGCAAAAATAAAAAAAGTGTGTCGTAGCCAATACATTAAAAAACATGTTTGCAAAGTTTTAACTGTTTTAGTCAAGAATTGTTTGTGTAAGAGTGCTAAAACGTATGGATTATACATTGACTAGTAAAAAGTTCAGAAGACTGTAAATTTTTTTCTAAACAATTTTAAGCAAAAATACAAAAAGCATGTCGTAGCCAATACATTAAACAACATATTTGCAAAGTTTTAACTGTTTTAGTCAAGAATTGTTTGTGTAAGAGTGCTGAAACGTATGGATTATATATTGACTAGTATAAAGTTCAGAAGACTGTAAAATTTTTTCTAAACAATTTTAAGCAAAAATAAAAAAAGCGTGTCGTAGCCAATACATTAAACAACATATTTGCAAAGTTTTAACTGTTTTAGTCAAGAATTGTTTGTGTAAGAGTGCTAAAACGTATGGATTATACATTGACGAAAGCAAGCATAGGTGTTTTTTAATGTAAAAAGTTCAGAAGACTGTAAAATTTTTTCTAAACAATTTTAAGCAAAAATAAAAAAAGCGTGTCGTAGCCAATACATTAAACAACATGTTTGCAAAGTTTTAACTGTTTTAGTCAAGAATTGTTTGTGTAAGAGTGCTAAAACGTATGGATTATACATTGACGAAAGCAAGCATAGGTGTTTTTTAATGTAAAAAGTTCAGAAGGCTGTAAAATTTTTTCTAATCAATTTTAAGCAAAAATAAAAAAAGCGTGTCGTAGCCAATACATTAAACAACATGTTTGCAAAGTTTTAACTGTTTTAGTCAAGAATTGTTTGTGTAAGAGTGCTAAAACGTATGGATTATACATTGACTAGTTTAAAGTTCAGAAGACTGTAAAATTTTTTCTAAACAATTTTAAGCAAAAATAAAAAAAGCGTGTCGTAGCCAATACATTAAACAACATATTTGCAAAGTTTTAACTGTTTTAGTCAAGAATTGTTTGTGTAAGAGTGCTAAAACGTATGGATTATACATTGACGAAAGCAAGCATAGGTGTTTTTTAATGTAAAAAGTTCAGAAGGCTGTAAAATTTTTTCTAATCAATTTTAAGCAAAAATAAAAAAAGCATGTCGTAGCCAATACATTAAACAACATGTTTGCAAAATTTTAACTGTTTTAGTCAAGAATTGTTTGTGTAAGAGTGCTAAAACGTATGGATTATACATTGACGAAAGCAAGCATAGGTGTTTTTTAATGTAAAAAGTTCAGAAGACTGTAAATTTTTTTCTAAACAATTTTAAGCAAAAATAAAAAAAGCGTGTCGTAGCCAATACATTAAACAACATATTTGCAAAGTTTTAACTGTTTTAGTCAAGAATTGTTTGTGTAAGAGTGCTAAAACGTATGGATTATACATTGACTAGTAAAAAGTTCAGAAGACTGTAAATTTTTTTTTAAACAATTTTAAGCAAAAATAAAAAAAGTGTGTCGTAGCCAATACATTAAACAACATGTTTGCAAAGTTTTAACTGTTTAAGTCAAGAATTGTTTGTGTAAGAGTGCTAAAACGTATAGATTATACATTGACTAGTAAAAAGTTCAGAAGACTGTAAAATTTTTTCTAAACAATTTTAAGCAAAAACAAAAAAGCGTGTCGTAGCCAATACATTAAACAACATGTTTGCAAAGTTTTAACTGTTTTAGTCAAGAATTGTTTGTGTAAGAGTGCTAAAACGTATGGATTATACATTGACTAGTAAAAATTTCAGAAGACTGTAAAATTTTTTATAAACAATTTTAAGCAAAAATAAAAAAAGTGTGTCGTAGCCAATACATTAAACAACATGTTTGCAAAGTTTTAACTGTTTTAGTCAAGAATTGTTTGTGTAAGAGTGCTAAAAGTTATGGATTATACATTGACTAGTAAAAAGTTCAGAAGACTGTAAAATTTTTTTTAAACAATTTTAAGCAAAAATAAAAAAAGCGTGTCGTAGCCAATACATTAAACAACATGTTTGCAAAGTTTTAACTGTTTTAGTCAAGAATTGTTTGTGTAAGAGTGCTAAAACGTATGGATTATACATTGACTAGTAAAAAGTTCAGAAGACTGTAAAATTTTTTCTAAACAATTTTAAGCAAAAATAAAAAAAGCGTGTCGTAGCCAATACATTAAACAACATGTTTGCAAAGTTTTAACTGTTTTAGTCAAGAATTGTTTGTGTAAGAGTGCTAAAACGTATGGATTATACATTGACTAGTAAAAAGTTCAGAAGACTGTAAAATTTTTTCTAAACAATTTTAAGCAAAAATAAAAAAGCGTGTCGTAGCCAATACATTAAACAACATATTTGCAAAGTTTTAACTGTTTTAGTCAAGAATTGTTTGTGTAAGAGTGCTAAAACGTATGGATTATACATTGACGAAAGCAAGCATAGGTGTTTTTTAATGTAAAAAGTTCAGAAGACTGTAAAATTTTTTCTAAACAATTTTAAGCAAAAATAAAAAAAGCGTGTCGTAGCCAATACATTAAACAATATTTTTGCCAAGTTTTAACTGTTTTAGTCAAGAATTGTTTGTGTAAGAGTGCTAAAACGTATGGATTATACATTAACGAAAGCAAGCATAGGTGTTTTTTAATGTAAAAAGTTCAGAAGGCTGTAAAATTTTTTCTAATCAATTTTAAGCAAGAATAAAAAAAGCGTGTCGTAGCCAATACATTAAACAACATGTTTGCAAAGTTTTAACTGTTTTAGTCAAGAATTGTTTGTGTAAGAGTGCTAAAACGTATGGATTATACATTGACTAGTAAAAAGTTCAGAAGACTGTAAAATTTTTTCTAAACAATTTTAAGCAAAAATAAAAAAAGCGTGTCGTAGCCAATACATTAAACAACATATTTGCAAAGTTTTAACTGTTTTAGTCAAGAATTGTTTGTGTAAGAGTGCTAAAACGTATGGATTATACATTGACGAAAGCAAGCATAGGTGTTTTTTAATGTAAAAAGTTCAGAAGACTGTAAAATTTTTTCTAAACAATTTTAAGCAAAAATAAAAAAAGTGTGTCGTAGCCAATACATTAAAAAACATGTTTGCAAAGTTTTAACTGTTTTAGTCAAGAATTGTTTGTGTAAGAGTGCTAAAACGTATGGATTATACATTGACTAGTAAAAAGTTCAGAAGACTGTAATTTTTTTTCTAAACAATTTTAAGCAAAAATACAAAAAGCATGTCGTAGCCAATACATTAAACAACATATTTGCAAAGTTTTAACTGTTTTAGTCAAGAATTGTTTGTGTAAGAGTGCTAAAACGTATGGATTATATATTGACTAGTATAAAGTTCAGAAGACTGTAAAATTTTTTCTAAACAATTTTAAGCAAAAATAAAAAAAGCGTGTCGTAGCCAATACATTAAACAACATATTTGCAAAGTTTTAACTGTTTTAGTCAAGAATTGTTTGTGTAAGAGTGCTAAAACGTATGGATTATACATTGACAAAAGCAAGCATAGGTGTTTTTTAATGTAAAAAGTTCAGAAGACTGTAAAATTTTTTCTAAACAATTTTAAGCAAAAATAAAAAAAGCGTGTCATAGCCAATACATTAAACAACATGTTTGCAAAGTTTTAACTGTTTTAGTCAAGAATTGTTTGTGTAAGAGTGCTAAAACGTATGGATTATACATTGACGAAAGCAAGCATAGGTGTTTTTTAATGTAAAAAGTTCAGAAGGCTGTAAAATTTTTTCTAATCAATTTTAAGCAAAAATAAAAAAAGCGTGTCGTAGCCAATACATTAAACAACATGTTTGCAAAGTTTTAACTGTTTTAGTCAAGAATTGTTTGTGTAAGAGTGCTAAAACGTATGGATTATACATTGACTAGTTTAAAGTTCAGAAGACTGTAAAATTTTTTCTAAACAATTTTAAGCAAAAATAAAAAAAGCGTGTCGTAGCCAATACATTAAACAACATATTTGCAAAGTTTTAACTGTTTTAGTCAAGAATTGTTTGTGTAAGAGTGCTAAAACGTATGGATTATACATTGACGAAAGCAAGCATAGGTGTTTTTTAATGTAAAAAGTTCAGAAGGCTGTAAAATTTTTTCTAATCAATTTTAAGCAAAAATAAAAAAAGCGTGTCGTAGCCAATACATTAAACAACATGTTTGCAAAATTTTAACTGTTTTAGTCAAGAATTGTTTGTGTAAGAGTGCTAAAACGTATGGATTATACATTGACGAAAGCAAGCATAGGTGTTTTTTAATGTAAAAAGTTCAGAAGACTGTAAATTTTTTTCTAAACAATTTTAAGCAAAAATAAAAAAAGCGTGTCGTAGCCAATACATTAAACAACATATTTGCAAAGTTTTAACTGTTTTAGTCAAGAATTGTTTGTGTAAGAGTGCTAAAACGTATGGATTATACATTGACTAGTAAAAAGTTCAGAAGACTGTAAATTTTTTTTTAAACAATTTTAAGCAAAAATAAAAAAAGTGTGTCGTAGCCAATACATTAAACAACATGTTTGCAAAGTTTTAACTGTTTAAGTCAAGAATTGTTTGTGTAAGAGTGCTAAAACGTATAGATTATACATTGACTAGTAAAAAGTTCAGAAGACTGTAAAATTTTTTCTAAACAATTTTAAGCAAAAACAAAAAAGCGTGTCGTAGCCAATACATTAAACAACATGTTTGCAAAGTTTTAACTGTTTTAGTCAAGAATTGTTTGTGTAAGAGTGCTAAAACGTATGGATTATACATTGACTAGTAAAAATTTCAGAAGACTGTAAAATTTTTTATAAACAATTTTAAGCAAAAATAAAAAAAGTGTGTCGTAGCCAATACATTAAACAACATGTTTGCAAAGTTTTAACTGTTTTAGTCAAGAATTGTTTGTGTAAGAGTGCTAAAAGTTATGGATTATACATTGACTAGTAAAAAGTTCAGAAGACTGTAAAATTTTTTTTAAACAATTTTAAGCAAAAATAAAAAAAGCGTGTCGTAGCCAATACATTAAACAACATGTTTGCAAAGTTTTAACTGTTTTAGTCAAGAATTGTTTGTGTAAGAGTGCTAAAACGTATGGATTATACATTGACTAGTAAAAAGTTCAGAAGACTGTAAAATTTTTTCTAAACAATTTTAAGCAAAAATAAAAAAAGCGTGTCGTAGCCAATACATTAAACAACATGTTTGCAAAGTTTTAACTGTTTTAGTCAAGAATTGTTTGTGTAAGAGTGCTAAAACGTATGGATTATACATTGACTAGTAAAAAGTTCAGAAGACTGTAAAATTTTTTCTAAACAATTTTAAGCAAAAATAAAAAAGCGTGTCGTAGCCAATACATTAAACAACATATTTGCAAAGTTTTAACTGTTTTAGTCAAGAATTGTTTGTGTAAGAGTGCTAAAACGTATGGATTATACATTGACGAAAGCAAGCATAGGTGTTTTTTAATGTAAAAAGTTCAGAAGACTGTAAAATTTTTTCTAAACAATTTTAAGCAAAAATAAAAAAAGCGTGTCGTAGCCAATACATTAAACAATATTTTTGCCAAGTTTTAACTGTTTTAGTCAAGAATTGTTTGTGTAAGAGTGCTAAAACGTATGGATTATACATTAACGAAAGCAAGCATAGGTGTTTTTTAATGTAAAAAGTTCAGAAGGCTGTAAAATTTTTTCTAATCAATTTTAAGCAAGAATAAAAAAAGCGTGTCGTAGCCAATACATTAAACAACATGTTTGCAAAGTTTTAACTGTTTTAGTCAAGAATTGTTTGTGTAAGAGTGCTAAAACGTATGGATTATACATTGACTAGTAAAAAGTTCAGAAGACTGTAAAATTTTTTCTAAACAATTTTAAGCAAAAATAAAAAAAGCGTGTCGTAGCCAATACATTAAACAACATATTTGCAAAGTTTTAACTGTTTTAGTCAAGAATTGTTTGTGTAAGAGTGCTAAAACGTATGGATTATACATTGACGAAAGCAAGCATAGGTGTTTTTTAATGTAAAAAGTTCAGAAGACTGTAAAATTTTTTCTAAACAATTTTAAGCAAAAATAAAAAAAGTGTGTCGTAGCCAATACATTAAAAAACATGTTTGCAAAGTTTTAACTGTTTTAGTCAAGAATTGTTTGTGTAAGAGTGCTAAAACGTATGGATTATACATTGACTAGTAAAAAGTTCAGAAGACTGTAATTTTTTTTCTAAACAATTTTAAGCAAAAATACAAAAAGCATGTCGTAGCCAATACATTAAACAACATATTTGCAAAGTTTTAACTGTTTTAGTCAAGAATTGTTTGTGTAAGAGTGCTAAAACGTATGGATTATATATTGACTAGTATAAAGTTCAGAAGACTGTAAAATTTTTTCTAAACAATTTTAAGCAAAAATAAAAAAAGCGTGTCGTAGCCAATACATTAAACAACATATTTGCAAAGTTTTAACTGTTTTAGTCAAGAATTGTTTGTGTAAGAGTGCTAAAACGTATGGATTATACATTGACAAAAGCAAGCATAGGTGTTTTTTAATGTAAAAAGTTCAGAAGACTGTAAAATTTTTTCTAAACAATTTTAAGCAAAAATAAAAAAAGCGTGTCATAGCCAATACATTAAACAACATGTTTGCAAAGTTTTAACTGTTTTAGTCAAGAATTGTTTGTGTAAGAGTGCTAAAACGTATGGATTATACATTGACGAAAGCAAGCATAGGTGTTTTTTAATGTAAAAAGTTCAGAAGGCTGTAAAATTTTTTCTAATCAATTTTAAGCAAAAATAAAAAAAGCGTGTCGTAGCCAATACATTAAACAACATGTTTGCAAAGTTTTAACTGTTTTAGTCAAGAATTGTTTGTGTAAGAGTGCTAAAACGTATGGATTATACATTGACTAGTTTAAAGTTCAGAAGACTGTAAAATTTTTTCTAAACAATTTTAAGCAAAAATAAAAAAAGCGTGTCGTAGCCAATACATTAAACAACATATTTGCAAAGTTTTAACTGTTTTAGTCAAGAATTGTTTGTGTAAGAGTGCTAAAACGTATGGATTATACATTGACGAAAGCAAGCATAGGTGTTTTTTAATGTAAAAAGTTCAGAAGGCTGTAAAATTTTTTCTAATCAATTTTAAGCAAAAATAAAAAAAGCGTGTCGTAGCCAATACATTAAACAACATGTTTGCAAAATTTTAACTGTTTTAGTCAAGAATTGTTTGTGTAAGAGTGCTAAAACGTATGGATTATACATTGACGAAAGCAAGCATAGGTGTTTTTTAATGTAAAAAGTTCAGAAGACTGTAAATTTTTTTCTAAACAATTTTAAGCAAAAATAAAAAAAGCGTGTCGTAGCCAATACATTAAACAACATATTTGCAAAGTTTTAACTGTTTTAGTCAAGAATTGTTTGTGTAAGAGTGCTAAAACGTATGGATTATACATTGACTAGTAAAAAGTTCAGAAGACTGTAAATTTTTTTTTAAACAATTTTAAGCAAAAATAAAAAAAGTGTGTCGTAGCCAATACATTAAACAACATGTTTGCAAAGTTTTAACTGTTTAAGTCAAGAATTGTTTGTGTAAGAGTGCTAAAACGTATAGATTATACATTGACTAGTAAAAGGTTCAGAAGACTGTAAAATTTTTTCTAAACAATTTTAAGCAAAAACAAAAAAAGCGTGTCGTAGCCAATACATTAAACAACATGTTTGCAAAGTTTTAACTGTTTTAGTCAAGAATTGTTTGTGTAAGAGTGCTAAAACGTATGGATTATACATTGACTAGTAAAAAGTTCAGAAGACTGTAAAATTTTTTATAAACAATTTTAAGCAAAAATAAAAAAAGTGTGTCGTAGCCAATACATTAAACAACATGTTTGCAAAGTTTTAACTGTTTTAATCGAGAATTGTTTGTGTAAGAGTGCTAAAACGTATGGATTATACATTGACGAAAGCAAGCATAGGTGTTTTTTAATGTAAAAAGTTCAGAAGGCTGTAAAATTTTTTCTAATCAATTTTAAGCAAAAATAAAAAAAGCGTGTCGTAGCCAATACATTAAACAACATGTTTGCAAAGTTTTAACTGTTTTAGTCAAGAATTGTTTGTGTAAGAGTGCTAAAACGTATGGATTATACATTGACGAAAGCAAGCATAGGTGTTTTTTAATGTAAAAAGTTCAGAAGACTGTAAAATTTTTTCTAAACAAATTTAAGCAAAAATAAAAAAAGCGTGTCGTAGCCAATACATTAAACAACATATTTGCAAAGTTTTAACTGTTTTAGTCAAGAATTGTTTGTGTAAGAGTGCTAAAAGGTATGGATTATACATTGACTAGTAAAAAGTTCAGAAGACTGTAAAATTTTTTTTAAACAATTTTAAGCAAAAATAAAAAAAGTGTGTCGTAGCCAATACATTAAACAACATGTTTGCAAAGTTTTAACTGTTTTAGTCAAGAATTGTTTGTGTAAGAGTGCTAAAACGTATGGATTATACATTGACTAGTAAAAAGTTCAGAAGACTGTATAATTTTTTCTAAACAATTTTAAGCAAAAATAAAAAAAGCGTGTCGTAGCCAATACATTAAACAACATGTTTGCAAAGTTTTAACTGTTTTAGTCAAGAATTGTTTGTGTAAGAGTGCTAAAACGTATGGATTGTACATTGACGAAAGCAAGCATAGGTGTTTTTTATTGTAAAAAGTTCAGAAGGCTGTAAAATTTTTTCTAATCAATTTTAAGCAAAAATAAAAAAAGCGTGTCGTAGCTAATACATTTAACAACATGTTTGCAAAGTTTTAACTGTTTTAGTCAAGAATTGTTTGTTTAAGAGTGCTAAAACTTATGGATTATACATTGACTAGTAAAAAGTTCAGAAGACTGTAAAATTTGTTTTAAACAATTTTAAGCAAAAATAAAAAAAGCGTGTCGTAGCCAATACATAAAACAACATGTTTACAAAGTTTTAACTGTTTTAGTCAAGAATTGTTTGTGTAAGAGTGCTAAAACGTATGGATTATACATTGACTAGTAAAAATTTCAGAAGACTGTAAAATTTTTTCTAAACAATTTTAAGCAAAAATAAAAAAGCGTGTCGTAGCCAATACATTAAACAACATATTTGCAAAGTTTTAACTGTTTTAGTCAAGAATTGTTTGTGTAAGAGTGCTAAAACGTATGGATTATACATTGACGAAAGCAAGCATAGGTGTTTTTTAATGTAAAAAGTTCAGAAGGCTAAAAAATTTTTTCTAATCAATTTTAAGTTAAAATAAAAAAAAAGCGTGTCGTAGCCAATACATTAAACAACATGTTTGCAAAGTTTTAACTGTTTTAGTCAAGAATTGTTTGTGTAAGAGTGCTAAAACGAATGGATTATACATTGACGAAAGCAAGCATAGGTGTTTTTTAATGTAAAAAGTTCAGAAGACTGTAAAATTTTTTTTAAACAATTTTAAGCAAAAATAAAAAAAGCGTGTCGTAGCCATACATTAAACAACATGTTTGCAAAGTTTTAACTGTTTTAGTCAAGAATTGTTTGTGTAAGAGTGCTAAAACGTATGGATTATACATTGACTAGTAAAAAGTTCAGAAGACTGTAAAATTTTTTATAAACAATTTTAAGCAAAAATAAAAAAAGCGTGTCGTAGCCAATACATTAAACAACATGTTTGCAAAGTTTTAACTGTTTTAGTCAAGAATTGTTTGTGTAAGAGTGCTAAAACGTATGGATTATACATTGACGAAAGCAAGCATAGGTGTTTTTTAATGTAAAAAGTTCAGAAGGCTGTAAAATTTTTTCTAATCAATTTTAAGCAAAAATAAAAAAAGCGTGTCGTAGCCAATACATTAAACAACATGTTTGCAAAGTTTTAACTGTTTTAGTCAAGAATTGTTTGTGTAAGAGTGCTAAAACGTATGGATTATACATTGACGAAAGCAAGCATAGGTGTTTTTTAATGTGAAAAGTTCAGAAGGCTGTAAAATTTTTTCTAATCAATTTTAAGCAAAAATAAAAAAAGCGTGTCGTAGCCAATGCATTAAACAACATGTTTGCAAAGTTTTAACTGTTTTAGTCAAGAATTGTTTGTGTAAGAGTGCTAAAACGTATGGATTATACATTGACGAAAGCAAGCATAGGTGTTTTTTAATGTAAAAAGTTCAGAAGGCTGTAAAATTTTTTCTAATCAATTTTAAGCAAAAATAAAAAAAGCGTGTCGTAGCCAATACATTAAACAACATGTTTGCAAAGTTTTAACTGTTTTAGTCAAGAATTGTTTGTGTAAGAGTGCTAAAACGTATGGATTATACATTGACTAGTAAAAAGTTCAGAAGACTGTAAAATTTTTTCTAAACAATTTTAAGCAAAAATAAAAAAAGCGTGTCGTAGCCAATACATTAAACAACATATTTGCAAAGTTTTAACTGTTTTAGTCAAGAATTGTTTGTGTAAGAGTGCTAAAACGTATGGATTATACATTGACGAAAGCAAGCATAGGAGTTTTTTAATGTAAAAAGTTCAGAAGGCTAAAAAATTTTTTCTAATCAATTTTAAGCAAAAATAAAAAAAGCGTGTCGTAGCCAATACATTAAACAACATGTTTGCAAAGTTTTAACTGTTTTAGTCAAGAATTGTTTGTGTAAGAGTGCTAAAAGGTATGGATTATACATTGACTAGTAAAAAGTTCAGAAGACTGTAAATTTTTTTTTAAACAATTTTAAGCAAAAATAAAAAAAGCGTGTCGTAGCCAATACATTAAACAACATGTTTGCAAAGTTTTAACTGTTTTAGTCAAGAATTGTTTGTGTAAGAGTGCTAAAACGTATGGATTATACATTGACGAAAGCAAGCATAGGTGTTTTTTAATGTGAAAAGTTCAGAAGGCTGTAAAATTTTTTCTAATCAATTTTAAGCAAAAATAAAAAAAGCGTGTCGTAGCCAATACATTAAACAACATGTTTGCAAAGTTTTAACTGTTTTAGTCAAGAATTGTTTGTGTAAGAGTGCTAAAACGTATGGATTATACATTGACGAAAGCAAGCATAGGTGTTTTTTAATGTAAAAAGTTCAGAAGACTGTAAAATTCTTTCTAAACAAATTTAAGCAAGAATAAAAAAAGCGTGTCGTAGCCAATACATTAAACAACATATTTGCAAAGTTTTAACTGTTTTAGTCAAGAATTGTTTGTGTAAGAGTGCTAAAAGGTATGGATTATACATTGACTAGTAAAAAGTTCAGAAGACTGTAAATTTTTTTTTAAACAATTTTAAGCAAAAATAAAAAAAACGTGTCGTAGCCAATACATTAAACAACATATTTGCAAAGTTTTAACTGTTTTAGTCAAGAATTGTTTGTGTAAGAGTGCTAAAACGTATGGATTATACATTGACGAAAGCAAGCATAGGTGTTTTTTAATGTAAAAAGTTCAGAAGGCTGTAAAATTTTTTCTAATCAATTTTAAGCAAAAATAAAAAAAGCGTGTCGTAGCCAATACATTAAACAACATATTTGCAAAGTTTTAACTGTTTTAGTCAAGAATTGTTTGTGTAAGAGTGCTAAAACGTATGGATTATACATTGACTAGTAAAAAGTTCAGAAGACTGTAAATTTTTTTTTAAACAATTTTAAGCAAAAATAAAAAAAGTGTGTCGTAGCCAATACATTAAACAACATGTTTGCAAAGTTTTAACTGTTTTAGTCAAGAATTGTTTGTGTAAGAGTGCTAAAACGTATAGATTATACATTGACTAGTAAAAAGTTCAGAAGACTGTAAAATTTTTTCTAAACAAATTTAAGCAAAAATAAAAAAAAAGCGTGTCGTAGCCAATACATTAAACAACATATTTGCAAAGTTTTAACTGTTTTAGTCAAGAATTGTTTGTGTAAGAGTGCTAAAACGTATGGATTATACATTGACTAGTAAAAAGTTCAGAAGACTGTAAATTTTTTTTTAAACAATTTTAAGCAAAAATAAAAAAAGTGTGTCGTAGCCAATACATTAAACAACATGTTTGCAAAGTTTTAACTGTTTTAGTCAAGAATTGTTTGTGTAAGAGTGCTAAAACGTATGGATTATACATTGACTAGTAAAAAGTTCAGAAGGCTGTAAAATTTTTTCTAATCAATTTTAAGCAAAAATAAAAAAAGTGTGTCGTAGCCAATACATTAAACAACATGTTTGCAAAGTTTTAACTGTTTTAGTCAAGAATTGTTTGTGTAAGAGTGCTAAAACGTATGGATTATACATTGACGAAAGCAAGCATAGGTGTTTTTTAATGTAAAAAGTTCAGAAGACTGTAAAATTCTTTCTAAACAAATTTAAGCAAGAATAAAAAAAGCGTGTCGTAGCCAATACATTAAACAACATATTTGCAAAGTTTTAACTGTTTTAGTCAAGAATTGTTTGTGTAAGAGTGCTAAAACGTATGGATTATACATTGACTAGTAAAAAGTTCAGAAGACTGTAAATTTTTTTTTAAACAATTTTAAGCAAAAATAAAAAAAGCGTGTCGTAGCCAATACATTAAACAACATATTTGCAAAGTTTTAACTGTTTTAGTCAAGAATTGTTTGTGTAAGAGTGCTAAAACGTATGGATTATACATTGACGAAAGCAAGCATAGGTGTTTTTTAATGTAAAAAGTTCAGAAGGCTGTAAAATTTTTTCTAATCAATTTTAAGCAAAAATAAAAAAAGCGTGTCGTAGCCAATACATTAAACAACATGTTTGCAAAATTTTAACTGTTTTAGTCAAGAATTGTTTGTGTAAGAGTGCTAAAACGTATGGATTATACATTGACGAAAGCAAGCATAGGTGTTTTTTAATGTAAAAAGTTCAGAAGACTGTAAATTTTTTTCTAAACAATTTTAAGCAAAAATAAAAAAAGCGTGTCGTAGCCAATACATTAAACAACATATTTGCAAAGTTTTAACTGTTTTAGTCAAGAATTGTTTGTGTAAGAGTGCTAAAACGTATGGATTATACATTGACTAGTAAAAAGTTCAGAAGACTGTAAATTTTTTTTTAAACAATTTTAAGCAAAAATAAAAAAAGCGTGTCGTAGCCAACACATTAAACAACATGTTTGCAAAGTTTTAACTGTTTTAGTCAAGAATTGTTTGTGTAAGAGTGCTAAAACGTATAGATTATACATTGACTAGTAAAAAGTTCAGAAGACTGTAAAATTTTTTCTAAACAGTTTTAAGCAAAAATAAAAAAAGCGTGTCGTAGCCAATACATTAAACAACATGTTTGCAAAGTTTTAACTGTTTTAGTCAAGAATTGTTTGTGTAAGAGTGCTAAAACGTATGGATTATACATTGACTAGTAAAAAGTTCAGAAGACTGTAAAATTTTTTATAAACAATTTTAAGCAAAAATAAAAAAAGTGTGTCGTAGCCAATACATTAAACAACATGTTTGCAAAGTTTTAACTGTTTTAGTGAAGAATTGTTTGTGTAAGAGTGCTAAAACGTATGGATTATACATTGACGAAAGCAAGCATAGGTGTTTTTTAATGTAAAAAGTTCAGAAGGCTGTAAAATTTTTTCTAATCAATTTTAAGCAAAAATAAAAAAAGCGTGTCGTAGCCAATACATTAAACAACATGTTTGCAAAGTTTTAACTGTTTTAGTCAAGAATTGTTTGTGTAAGAGTGCTAAAACGTATGGATTATACATTGACGAAAGCATGCATAGGTGTTTTTTACTGTAAAAAGTTCAGAAGACTGTAAAATTTTTTCTAAACAAATTTAAGCAAAAATAAAAAAAGCGTGTCATAGCCAATACATTAAACAACATATTTGCAAAGTTTTAACTGTTTTAGTCAAGAATTGTTTGTGTAAGAGTGCTAAAACGTATGGATTATACATTGACTAGTAAAAAGTTCAGAAGACTGTAAATTTTTTTTTAAACAATTTTAAGCAAAAATAAAAAAAGTGTGTCGTAGCCAATACATTAAACAACATGTTTGCAAAGTTTTAACTGTTTTAGTCAAGAATTGTTTGTGTAAGAGTGCTAAAACGTATAGATTATACATTGACTAGTAAAAAGTTCAGAAGACTGTAAAATTTTTTCTAAACAATTTTAAGCAAAAATAAAAAAAGCGTGTCGTAGCCAATACATTAAACAACATGTTTGCAAAGTTTTAACTGTTTTAGTCAAGAATTGTTTGTGTAAGAGTGCTAAAACGTATGGATTATACATTGACTAGTAAAAAGTTCAGAAGGCTGTAAAATTTTTTCGAATCAATTTTAAGCAAAAATAAAAAAAGCGTGTCGTAGCCAATACATTAAACAACATGTTTGCAAAATTTTAACTGTTTTAGTCAAGAATTGTTTGTGTAAGAGTGCTAAAACGTATGGATTATACATTGACGAAAGCAAGCATAGGTGATTTTTAATGTAAAAAGTTCAGAAGACTGTAAATTTTTTTCTAAACAATTTTAAGCAAAAATAAAAAAAGCGTGTCGTAGCCAATACATTAAACAACATATTTGCAAAGTTTTAACTGTTTTAGTCAAGAATTGTTTGTGTAAGAGTGCTAAAACGTATGGATTATACATTGACTAGTAAAAAGTTCAGAAGACTGTAAATTTTTTTTTAAACAATTTTAAGCAAAAATAAAAAAAGTGTGTCGTAGCCAATACATTAAACAACATGTTTGCAAAGTTTTAACTGTTTTAGTCAAGAATTGTTTGTGTAAGAGTGCTAAAAGGTATGGATTATACATTGACTAGTAAAAAGTTCAGAAGACTGTAAAATTTTTTTTAAACAATTTTAAGCAAAAAGAAAAAAAGCGTGTCGTAGCCAATACATTAAACAACATGTTTGCAAAGTTTTAACTGTTTTAGTCAAGAATTGTTTGTGTAAGAGTGCTAAAACGTATGGATTATACATTGACTAGTAAAAAGTTCAGAAGACTGTAAAATTTTTTCTAAACAATTTTAAGCAAAAATAAAAAAGCGTGTCGTAGCCGATACATTAAACAACATATTTGCAAAGTTTTAACTGTTTTAGTCAAGAATTGTTTGTGTAAGAGTGCTAAAACGTATGGATTATACATTGACGAAAGCAAGCATAGGTGTTTTTTAATGTAAAAAGTTCAGAAGGCTGTAAAATTTTTTCTAATCAATTTTAAGTTAAAATAAAAAAAAGCGTGTCGTAGCCAATACATTAAACAACATGTTTGCAAAGTTTTAACTGTTTTAGTCAAGAATTGTTTGTGTAAGAGTGCTAAAACGTATGGATTATACATTGACGAAAGCAAGCATAGGTGTTTTTTAATGTAAAAAGTTCAGAAGACTGTAAAATTTTTTTTAAACAATTTAAAGCAAAAATAAAAAAAGCGTGTCGTAGCCATACATTAAACAACATATTTGCAAAGTTTTAACTGTTTTAGTCAAGAATTGTTTGTGTAAGAGTGCTAAAAGGTATGGATTATACATTGACTAGTAAAAAGTTCAGAAGACTGTAAATTTTTTTTTAAACAATTTTAAGCAAAAATAAAAAAAAAGCGTGTCGTAGCCAATACATTAAACAACATATTTGCAAAGTTTTAACTGTTTTAGTCAAGAATTGTTTGTGTAAGAGTGCTAAAACGTATGGATTATACATTGACTAGTAAAAAGTTCAGAAGACTGTAAATTTTTTTTTAAACAATTTTAAGCAAAAATAAAAAAAGTGTGTCGTAGCCAATACATTAAACAACATGTTTGCAAAGTTTTAACTGTTTTAGTCAAGAATTGTTTGTGTAAGAGTGCTAAAACGTATGGATTATACATTGACTAGTAAAAAGTTCAGAAGGCTGTAAAATTTTTTCTAATCAATTTTAAGCAAAAATAAAAAAAGTGTGTCGTAGCCAATACATTAAACAACATGTTTGCAAAGTTTTAACTGTTTTAGTCAAGAATTGTTTGTGTAAGAGTGCTAAAACGTATGGATTATACATTGACGAAAGCAAGCATAGGTGTTTTTTAATGTAAAAAGTTCAGAAGACTGTAAAATTCTTTCTAAACAAATTTAAGCAAGAATAAAAAAAGCGTGTCGTAGCCAATACATTAAACAACATATTTGCAAAGTTTTAACTGTTTTAGTCAAGAATTGTTTGTGTAAGAGTGCTAAAAGGTATGGATTATACATTGACTAGTAAAAAGTTCAGAAGACTGTAAATTTTTTTTTAAACAATTTTAAGCAAAAATAAAAAAAGCGTGTCGTAGCCAATACATTAAACAACATATTTCAAAGTTTTAACTGTTTTAGTCAAGAATTGTTTGTGTAAGAGTGCTAAAACGTATGGATTATACATTGACGAAAGCAAGCATAGGTGTTTTTTAATGTAAAAAGTTCAGAAGGCTGTAAAATTTTTTCTAATCAATTTTAAGCAAAAATAAAAAAAGCGTGTCGTAGCCAATACATTAAACAACATGTTTGCAAAATTTTAACTGTTTTAGTCAAGAATTGTTTGTGTAAGAGTGCTAAAACGTATGGATTATACATTGACGAAAGCAAGCATAGGTGTTTTTTAATGTAAAAAGTTCAGAAGACTGTAAATTTTTTTCTAAACAATTTTAAGCAAAAATAAAAAAAGCGTGTCGTAGCCAATACATTAAACAACATATTTGCAAAGTTTTAACTGTTTTAGTCAAGAATTGTTTGTGTAAGAGTGCTAAAACGTATGGATTATACATTGACTAGTAAAAAGTTCAGAAGACTGTAAATTTTTTTTTAAACAATTTTAAGCAAAAATAAAAAAAGCGTGTCGTAGCCAATACATTAAACAACATGTTTGCAAAGTTTTAACTGTTTTAGTCAAGAATTGTTTGTGTAAGAGTGCTAAAACGTATAGATTATACATTGACTAGTAAAAAGTTCAGAAGACTGTAAAATTTTTTCTAAACAGTTTTAAGCAAAAATAAAAAAAGCGTGTCGTAGCCAATACATTAAACAACATGTTTGCAAAGTTTTAACTGTTTTAGTCAAGAATTGTTTGTGTAAGAGTGCTAAAACGTATGGATTATACATTGACTAGTAAAAAGTTCAGAAGACTGTAAAATTTTTTATAAACAATTTTAAGCAAAAATAAAAAAAGTGTGTCGTAGCCAATACATTAAACAACATGTTTGCAAAGTTTTAACTGTTTTAGTGAAGAATTGTTTGTGTAAGAGTGCTAAAACGTATGGATTATACATTGACGAAAGCAAGCATAGGTGTTTTTTAATGTAAAAAGTTCAGAAGGCTGTAAAATTTTTTCTAATCAATTTTAAGCAAAAATAAAAAAAGCGTGTCGTAGCCAATACATTAAACAACATGTTTGCAAAGCTTTAACTGTTTTAGTCAAGAATTGTTTGTGTAAGAGTGCTAAAACGTATGGATTATACATTGACGAAAGCATGCATAGGTGTTTTTTAATGTAAAAAGTTCAGAAGACTGTAAAATTTTTTCTAAACAAATTTAAGCAAAAATAAAAAAAGCGTGTCGTAGCCAATACATTAAACAACATATTTGCAAAGTTTTAACTGTTTTAGTCAAGAATTGTTTGTGTAAGAGTGCTAAAACGTATGGATTATACATTGACTAGTAAAAAGTTCAGAAGACTGTAAATTTTTTTTTAAACAATTTTAAGCAAAAATAAAAAAAGTGTGTCGTAGCCAATACATTAAACAACATGTTTGCAAAGTTTTAACTGTTTTAGTCAAGAATTGTTTGTGTAAGAGTGCTAAAACGTATAGATTATAGATTGACTAGTAAAAAGTTCAGAAGACTGTAAAATTTTTTCTAAACAATTTTAAGCAAAAATAAAAAAAGCGTGTCGTAGCCAATACATTAAACAACATGTTTGCAAAGTTTTAACTGTTTTAGTCAAGAATTGTTTGTGTAAGAGTGCTAAAACGTATGGATTATACATTGACTAGTAAAAAGTTCAGAAGGCTGTAAAATTTTTTCGAATCAATTTTAAGCAAAAATAAAAAAAGCGTGTCGTAGCCAATACATTAAACAACATGTTTGCAAAATTTTAACTGTTTTAGTCAAGAATTGTTTGTGTAAGAGTGCTAAAACGTATGGATTATACATTGACGAAAGCAAGCATAGGTGATTTTTAATGTAAAAAGTTCAGAAGACTGTAAATTTTTTTCTAAACAATTTTAAGCAAAAATAAAAAAAGCGTGTCGTAGCCAATACATTAAACAACATATTTGCAAAGTTTTAACTGTTTTAGTCAAGAATTGTTTGTGTAAGAGTGCTAAAACGTATGGATTATACATTGACTAGTAAAAAGTTCAGAAGACTGTAAATTTTTTTTTAAACAATTTTAAGCAAAAATAAAAAAAGTGTGTCGTAGCCAATACATTAAACAACATGTTTGCAAAGTTTTAACTGTTTTAGTCAAGAATTGTTTGTGTAAGAGTGCTAAAAGGTATGGATTATACATTGACTAGTAAAAAGTTCAGAAGACTGTAAAATTTTTTTTAAACAATTTTAAGCAAAAATAAAAAAAGCGTGTCGTAGCCAATACATTAAACAACATGTTTGCAAAGTTTTAACTGTTTTAGTCAAGAATTGTTTGTGTAAGAGTGCTAAAACGTATGGATTATACATTGACTAGTAAAAAGTTCAGAAGACTGTAAAATTTTTTCTAAACAATTTTAAGCAAAAATAAAAAAGCGTGTCGTAGCCGATACATTAAACAACATATTTGCAAAGTTTTAACTGTTTTAGTCAAGAATTGTTTGTGTAAGAGTGCTAAAACGTATGGATTATACATTGACGAAAGCAAGCATAGGTGTTTTTTAATGTAAAAAGTTCAGAAGGCTGTAAAATTTTTTCTAATCAATTTTAAGTTAAAATAAAAAAAAGCGTGTCGTAGCCAATACATTAAACAACATGTTTGCAAAGTTTTAACTGTTTTAGTCAAGAATTGTTTGTGTAAGAGTGCTAAAACGTATGGATTATACATTGACGAAAGCAAGCATAGGTGTTTTTTAATGTAAAAAGTTCAGAAGACTGTAAAATTTTTTTTAAACAATTTAAAGCAAAAATAAAAAAAGCGTGTCGTAGCCATACATTAAAAAACATGTTTGCAAAATTTTAACTGTTTTAGTCAAGAATTGTTTGTGTAAGAGTGCTAAAACGTATGGATTATACATTGACTAGTAAAAAGTTCAGAAGACTGTAAAATTTTTTATAAACAATTTTAAGCAAAAATAAAAAAAGCGTGTCGTAGCCAATACATTAAACAACATGTTTGCAAAGTTTTAACTGTTTTAGTCAAGAATTGTTTGTGTAAGAGTGCTAAAACGTATGGATTATACATTGACGAAAGCAAGCATAGGTGTTTTTTAATGTGAAAAGTTCAGAAGGCTGTAAAATTTTTTCTAATCAATTTTAAGCAAAAATAAAAAAAGCGTGTCGTAGCCAATACATTAAACAACATGTTTGCAAAGTTTTAACTGTTTTAGTCAAGAATTGTTTGTGTAAGAGTGCTAAAACGTATGGATTATACATTGACGAAAGCAAGCATAGGTGTTTTTTAATGTAAAAAGTTCAGAAGACTGTAAAATTCTTTCTAAACAAATTTAAGCAAGAATAAAAAAAGCGTGTCGTAGCCAATACATTAAACAACATGTTTGCAAAGTTTTAACTGTTTTAATCGAGAATTGTTTGTGTAAGAGTGCTAAAACGTATGGATTATACATTGACGAAAGCAAGCATAGGTGTTTTTTAATGTAAAAAGTTCAGAAGGCTGTAAAATTTTTTCTAATCAATTTTAAGCAAAAATAAAAAAAGCGTGTCGTAGCCAATACATTAAACAACATGTTTGCAAAGTTTTAACTGTTTTAGTCAAGAATTGTTTGTGTAAGAGTGCTAAAACGTATGGATTATACATTGACGAAAGCAAGCATAGGTGTTTTTTAATGTAAAAAGTTCAGAAGACTGTAAAATTTTTTCTAAACAAATTTAAGCAAAAATAAAAAAAGCGTGTCGTAGCCAATACATTAAACAACATATTTGCAAAGTTTTAACTGTTTTAGTCAAGAATTGTTTGTGTAAGAGTGCTAAAAGGTATGGATTATACATTGACTAGTAAAAAGTTCAGAAGACAGTAAAATTTTTTTTAAACAATTTTAAGCAAAAATAAAAAAAGCGTGTCGTAGCCAATACATAAAACAACATGTTTGCAAAGTTTTAACTGTTTTAGTCAAGAATTGTTTGTGTAAGAGTGCTAAAACGTATGGATTATACATTGACTAGTAAAAAGTTCAGAAGACTGTAAAATTTTTTCTAAACAATTTTAAGCAAAAATAAAAAAGCGTGTCGTAGCCAATACATTAAACAACATATTTGCAAAGTTTTAACTGTTTTAGTCAAGAATTGTTTGTGTAAGAGTGCTAAAACGTATGGATTATACATTGACGAAAGCAAGCATAGGTGTTTTTTAATGTAAAAAGTTCAGAAGGCTAAAAAATTTTTTCTAATCAATTTTAAGTTAAAATAAAAAAAAAGCGTGTCGTAGCCAATACATTAAACAACATGTTTGCAAAGTTTTAACTGTTTTAGTCAAGAATTGTTTGTGTAAGAGTGCTAAAACGTATGGATTATACATTGACGAAAGCAAGCATAGGTGTTTTTTAATGTAAAAAGTTCAGAAGACTGTAAAATTTTTTTTAAACAATTTTAAGCAAAAATAAAAAAAGCGTGTCGTAGCCATACATTAAACAACATGTTTGCAAAGTTTTAACTGTTTTAGTCAAGAATTGTTTGTGTAAGAGTGCTAAAACGTATGGATTATACATTGACTAGTAAAAAGTTCAGAAGACTGTAAAATTTTTTATAAACAATTTTAAGCAAAAATAAAAAAAGCGTGTCGTAGCCAATACATTAAACAACATGTTTGCAAAGTTTTAACTGTTTTAGTCAAGAATTGTTTGTATAAGAGTGCTAAAACGTATGGATTATACATTGACGAAAGCAAGCATAGGTGTTTTTTAATGTAAAAAGTTCAGAAGGCTGTAAAATTTTTTCTAATCAATTTTAAGCAAAAATAAAAAAAGCGTGTCGTAGCCAATACATTAAACAACATGTTTGCAAAGTTTTAACTGTTTTAGTCAAGAATTGTTTGTGTAAGAGTGCTAAAACGTATGGATTATACATTGACGAAAGCAAGCATAGGTGTTTTTTAATGTGAAAAGTTCAGAAGGCTGTAAAATTTTTTCTAATCAATTTTAAGCAAAAATAAAAAAAGCGTGTCGTAGCCAATGCATTAAACAACATGTTTGCAAAGTTTTAACTGTTTTAGTCAAGAATTGTTTGTGTAAGAGTGCTAAAACGTATGGATTATACATTGACGAAAGCAAGCATAGGTGTTTTTTAATGTAAAAAGTTCAGAAGGCTGTAAAATTTTTTCTAATCAATTTTAAGCAAAAATAAAAAAAGCGTGTCGTAGCCAATACATTAAACAACATGTTTGCAAAGTTTTAACTGTTTTAGTCAAGAATTGTTTGTGTAAGAGTGCTAAAACGTATGGATTATACATTGACTAGTAAAAAGTTCAGAAGACTGTAAAATTTTTTCTAAACAATTTTAAGCAAAAATAAAAAAAGCGTGTCGTAGCCAATACATTAAACAACATATTTGCAAAGTTTTAACTGTTTTAGTCAAGAATTGTTTGTGTAAGAGTGCTAAAACGTATGGATTATACATTGACGAAAGCAAGCAAAGGAGTTTTTTAATGTAAAAAGTTCAGAAGGCTGTAAAATTTTTTCTAATCAATTTTAAGCAAAAATAAAAAAAGCGTGTCGTAGCCAATACATTAAACAACATGTTTGCAAAGTTTTAACTGTTTTAGTCAAGAATTGTTTGTGTAAGAGTGCTAAAAGGTATGGATTATACATTGACTAGTAAAAAGTTCAGAAGACTGTAAATTTTTTTTTAAACAATTTTAAGCAAAAATAAAAAAAGCGTGTCGTAGCCAATACATTAAACAACATGTTTGCAAAGTTTTAACTGTTTTAGTCAAGAATTGTTTGTGTAAGAGTGCTAAAACGTATGGATTATACATTGACGAAAGCAAGCATAGGTGTTTTTTAATGTGAAAAGTTCAGAAGGCTGTAAAATTTTTTCTAATCAATTTTAAGCAAAAATAAAAAAAGCGTGTCGTAGCCAATACATTAAACAACATGTTTGCAAAGTTTTAACTGTTTTAGTCAAGAATTGTTTGTGTAAGAGTGCTAAAACGTATGGATTATACATTGACGAAAGCAAGCATAGGTGTTTTTTAATGTAAAAAGTTCAGAAGACTGTAAAATTCTTTCTAAACAAATTTAAGCAAGAATAAAAAAAGCGTGTCGTAGCCAATACATTAAACAACATATTTGCAAAGTTTTAACTGTTTTAGTCAAGAATTGTTTGTGTAAGAGTGCTAAAAGGTATGGATTATACATTGACTAGTAAAAAGTTCAGAAGACTGTAAATTTTTTTTTAAACAATTTTAAGCAAAAATAAAAAAAACGTGTCGTAGCCAATACATTAAACAACATGTTTGCAAAGTTTTAACTGTTTTAGTCAAGAATTGTTTGTGTAAGAGTGCTAAAACGTATGGATTATACATTGACGAAAGCAAGCATAGGTGTTTTTTAATGTAAAAAGTTCAGAAGGCTGTAAAATTTTTTCTAATCAATTTTAAGCAAAAATAAAAAAAGCGTGTCGTAGCCAATACATTAAACAACATATTTGCAAAGTTTTAACTGTTTTAGTCAAGAATTGTTTGTGTAAGAGTGCTAAAACGTATGGATTATACATTGACTAGTAAAAAGTTCAGAAGACTGTAATTTTTTTTTTAAACAATTTTAAGCAAAAATAAAAAAAGTGTGTCGTAGCCAATACATTAAACAACATGTTTGCAAAGTTTTAACTGTTTTAGTCAAGAATTGTTTGTGTAAGAGTGCTAAAACGTATAGATTATACATTGACTAGTAAAAAGTTCAGAAGACTGTAAAATTTTTTCTAAACAAATTTAAGCAAAAATAAAAAAAAAGCGTGTCGTAGCCAATACATTAAACAACATATTTGCAAAGTTTTAACTGTTTTAGTCAAGAATTGTTTGTGTAAGAGTGCTAAAACGTATGGATTATACATTGACTAGTAAAAAGTTCAGAAGACTGTAAATTTTTTTTTAAACAATTTTAAGCAAAAATAAAAAAAGTGTGTCGTAGCCAATACATTAAACAACATGTTTGCAAAGTTTTAACTGTTTTAGTCAAGAATTGTTTGTGTAAGAGTCCTAAAACGTATGGATTATACATTGACTAGTAAAAAGTTCAGAAGGCTGTAAAATTTTTTCTAATCAATTTTAAGCAAAAATAAAAAAAGTGTGTCGTAGCCAATACATTAAACAACATGTTTGCAAAGTTTTAACTGTTTTAGTCAAGAATTGTTTGTGTAAGAGTGCTAAAACGTATGGATTATACATTGACGAAAGCAAGCATAGGTGTTTTTTAATGTAAAAAGTTCAGAAGACTGTAAAATTCTTTCTAAACAAATTTAAGCAAGAATAAAAAAAGTGTGTCGTAGCCAATACATTAAACAACATATTTGCAAAGTTTTAACTGTTTTAGTCAAGAATTGTTTGTGTAAGAGTGCTAAAACGTATGGATTATACATTGACTAGTAAAAAGTTCAGAAGACTGTAAAATTTTTTATAAACAATTTTAAGCAAAAATAAAAAAAGTGTGTCGTAGCCAATACATTAAACAACATGTTTGCAAAGTTTTAACTGTTTTAGTGAAGAATTGTTTGTGTAAGAGTGCTAAAACGTATGGATTATACATTGACGAAAGCAAGCATAGGTGTTTTTTAATGTAAAAAGTTCAGAAGGCTGTAAAATTTTTTCTAATCAATTTTAAGCAAAAATAAAAAAAGCGTGTCGTAGCCAATACATTAAACAACATGTTTGCAAAGTTTTAACTGTTTTAGTCAAGAATTGTTTGTGTAAGAGTGCTAAAACGTATGGATTATACATTGACGAAAGCATGCATAGGTGTTTTTTAATGTAAAAAGTTCAGAAGACTGTAAAATTTTTTCTAAACAAATTTAAGCAAAAATAAAAAAAGCGTGTCGTAGCCAATACATTAAACAACATATTTGCAAAGTTTTAACTGTTTTAGTCAAGAATTGTTTGTGTAAGAGTGCTAAAACGTATGGATTATACATTGACTAGTAAAAAGTTCAGAAGACTGTAAATTTTTTTTTAAACAATTTTAAGCAAAAATAAAAAAAGTGTGTCGTAGCCAATACATTAAACAACATGTTTGCAAAGTTTTAACTGTTTTAGTCAAGAATTGTTTGTGTAAGAGTGCTAAAACGTATAGATTATACATTGACTAGTAAAAAGTTCAGAAGACTGTAAAATTTTTTCTAAACAATTTTAAGCAAAAATAAAAAAAGCGTGTCGTAGCCAATACATTAAACAACATGTTTGCAAAGTTTTAACTGTTTTAGTCAAGAATTGTTTGTGTAAGAGTGCTAAAACGTATGGATTATACATTGACTAGTAAAAAGTTCAGAAGGCTGTAAAATTTTTTCGAATCAATTTTAAGCAAAAATAAAAAAAGCGTGTCGTAGCAAATACATTAAACAACATGTTTGCAAAATTTTAACTGTTTTAGTCAAGAATTGTTTGTGTAAGAGTGCTAAAACGTATGGATTATACATTGACGAAAGCAAGCATAGGTGATTTTTAATGTAAAAAGTTCAGAAGACTGTAAATTTTTTTCTAAACAATTTTAAGCAAAAATAAAAAAAGCGTGTCGTAGCCAATACATTAAACAACATATTTGCAAAGTTTTAACTGTTTTAGTCAAGAATTGTTTGTGTAAGAGTGCTAAAACGTATGGATTATACATTGACTAGTAAAAAGTTCAGAAGACTGTAAATTTTTTTTTAAACAATTTTAAGCAAAAATAAAAAAAGTGTGTCGTAGCCAATACATTAAACAACATGTTTGCAAAGTTTTAACTGTTTTAGTCAAGAATTGTTTGTGTAAGAGTGCTAAAAGGTATGGATTATACATTGACTAGTAAAAAGTTCAGAAGACTGTAAAATTTTTTTTAAACAATTTTAAGCAAAAATAAAAAAAGCGTGTCGTAGCCAATACATTAAACAACATGTTTGCAAAGTTTTAAGTGTTTTAGTCAAGAATTGTTTGTGTAAGAGTGCTAAAACGTATGGATTATACATTGACTAGTAAAAAGTTCAGAAGACTGTAAAATTTTTTCTAAACAATTTTAAGCAAAAATAAAAAAAGCGTGTCGTAGCCAATACATTAAACAACATGTTTGCAAAGTTTTAACTGTTTTAGTCAAGAATTGTTTGTGTAAGAGTGCTAAAACGTATGGATTGTACATTGACGAAAGCAAGCATAGGTGTTTTTTATTATAAAAAGTTCAGAAGGCTGTAAAATTTTTTCTAATCAATTTTAAGCAAAAATAAAAAAAGCGTGTCGTAGCCAATACATTTAACAACATGTTTGCAAAGTTTTAACTGTTTTAGTCAAGAATTGTTTGTTTAAGAGTGCTAAAACGTATTGATTATACATTGACTAGTAAAAAGTTAAGAAGACTGTAAAATTTTTTTTAAACAATTTTAAGCAAAAATAAAAAAAGCGTGTCGTAGCCAATACATAAAACAACATGTTTGCAAAGTTTTAACTGTTTTAGTCAAGAATTGTTTGTGTAAGAGTGCTAAAACGTATGGATTATACATTGACTAGTAAAAAGTTCAGAAGACTGTAAAATTTTTTCTAAACAATTTTAAGCAAAAATAAAAAAGCGTGTCGTAGCCGATACATTAAACAACATATTTGCAAAGTTTTAACTGTTTTAGTCAAGAATTGTTTGTGTAAGAGTGCTAAAACGTATGGATTATACATTGACGAAAGCAAGCATAGGTGTTTTTTAATGTAAAAAGTTCAGAAGGCTGTAAAATTTTTTCTAATCAATTTTAAGTTAAAATAAAAAAAAGCGTGTCGTAGCCAATACATTAAACAACATGTTTGCAAAGTTTTAACTGTTTTAGTCAAGAATTGTTTGTGTAAGAGTGCTAAAACGTATGGATTATACATTGACGAAAGCAAGCATAGGTGTTTTTTAATGTAAAAAGTTCAGAAGACTGTAAAATTTTTTTTAAACAATTTAAAGCAAAAATAAAAAAAGCGTGTCGTAGCCATACATTAAAAAACATATTTGCAAAGTTTTAACTGTTTTAGTCAAGAATTGTTTGTGTAAGAGTGCTAAAACGTATGGATTATACATTGACTAGTAAAAAGTTCAGAAGACTGTAAAATTTTTTATAAACAATTTTAAGCAAAAATAAAAAAAGCGTGTCGTAGCCAATACATTAAACAACATGTTTGCAAAGTTTTAACTGTTTTAGTCAAGAATTGTTTGTGTAAGAGTGCTAAAACGTATGGATTATACATTGACGAAAGCAAGCATAGGTGTTTTTTAATGTGAAAAGTTCAGAAGGCTGTAAAATTTTTCTAATCAATTTTAAGCAAAAATAAAAAAAGCGTGTCGTAGCCAATACATTAAACAACATGTTTGCAAAGTTTTAACTGTTTTAGTCAAGAATTGTTTGTGTAAGAGTGCTAAAACGTATGGATTATACATTGACGAAAGCAAGCATAGGTGTTTTTTAATGTAAAAAGTTCAGAAGACTGTAAAATTCTTTCTAAACAAATTTAAGCAAGAATAAAAAAAGCGTGTCGTAGCCAATACATTAAACAAAATGTTTGCAAAGTTTTAACTGTTTTAGTCAAGAATTGTTTGTGTAAGAGTGCTAAAAGGTATGGATTATACATTGACTAGTAAAAAGTTCAGAAGACTGTAAATTTTTTTTTAAACAATTTTAAGCAAAAATAAAAAAAGCGTGTCGTAGCCAATACATTAAACAACATGTTTGCAAAGTTTTAACTGTTTTAGTCAAGAATTGTTTGTGTAAGAGTGCTAAAACGTATGGATTATACATTGACTAGTAAAAAGTTCAGAAGACTGTAAAATTTTTTCTAAACAATTTTAAGCAAAAATAAAAAAAGCGTGTCGTAGCCAATACATTAAACAACATGTTTGCAAAGTTTTAACTGTTTTAGTCAAGAATTGTTTGTGTAAGAGTGCTAAAACGTATGGATTATACATTGACTAGTAAAAAGTTCAGAAGACAGTAAAATTTTTTTTAAACAATTTTAAGCAAAAATAAAAAAAGCGTGTCGTAGCCAATACATAAAACAACATGTTTGCAAAGTTTTAACTGTTTTAGTCAAGAATTGTTTGTGTAAGAGTGCTAAAACGTATGGATTATACATTGACTAGTAAAAAGTTCAGAAGACTGTAAAATTTTTTCTAAACAATTTTAAGCAAAAATAAAAAAGCGTGTCGTAGCCAATACATTAAACAACATATTTGCAAAGTTTTAACTGTTTTAGTCAAGAATTGTTTGTGTAAGAGTGCTAAAACGTATGGATTATACATTGACGAAAGCAAGCAGAGGTGTTTTTTAATGTAAAAAGTTCAGAAGGCTGTAAAATTTTTTCTAATCAATTTTAAGTTAAAATAAAAAAAAGCGTGTCGTAGCCAATACATTAAACAACATGTTTGCAAAGTTTTAACTGTTTTAGTCAAGAATTGTTTGTGTAAGAGTGCTAAAACGTATGGATTATACATTGACGAAAGCAAGCATAGGTGTTTTTTAATGTAAAAAGTTCAGAAGACTGTAAAATTTTTTTTAAACAATTTAAAGCAAAAATAAAAAAAGCGTGTCGTAGCCATACATTAAAAAACATGTTTGCAAAGTTTTAACTGTTTTAGTCAAGAATTGTTTGTGTAAGAGTGCTAAAACGTATGGATTATACATTGACTAGTAAAAAGTTCAGAAGACTGTAAAATTTTTTATAAACAATTTTAAGCAAAAATAAAAAAAGCGTGTCGTAGCCAATACATTAAACAACATGTTTGCAAAGTTTTAACTGTTTTAGTCAAGAATTGTTTGTGTAAGAGTGCTAAAACGTATGGATTATACATTGACGAAAGCAAGCATAGGTGTTTTTTAATGTAAAAAGTTCAGAAGGCTGTAAAATTTTTTCTAATCAATTTTAAGCAAAAATAAAAAAAGCGTGTCGTAGCCAATACATTAAACAACATGTTTGCAAAGTTTTAACTGTTTTAGTCAAGAATTGTTTGTGTAAGAGTGCTAAAACGTATGGATTATACATTGACGAAAGCAAGCATAGGTGTTTTTTAATGTAAAAAGTTCAGAAGACTGTAAAATTCTTTCTAAACAAATTTAAGCAAGAATAAAAAAAGCGTGTCGTAGCCAATACATTAAACAAAATGTTTGCAAAGTTTTAACTGTTTTAGTCAAGAATTGTTTGTGTAAGAGTGCTAAAAGGTATGGATTATACATTGACTAGTAAAAAGTTCAGAAGACTGTAAATTTTTTTTTAAACAATTTTAAGCAAAAATAAAAAAAGCGTGTCGTAGCCAATACATTAAACAACATGTTTGCAAAGTTTTAACTGTTTTAGTCAAGAATTGTTTGTGTAAGAGTGCTAAAACGTATGGATTATACATTGACTAGTAAAAAGTTCAGAAGACTGTAAAATTTTTTCTAAACAATTTTAAGCAAAAATAAAAAAGCGTGTCGTAGCCAATACATTAAACAACATATTTGCAAAGTTTTAACTGTTTTAGTCAAGAATTGTTTGTGTAAGAGTGCTAAAACGTATGGATTATACATTAACGAAAGCAAGCATAGGTGTTTTTTTAATGTAAAAAGTTCAGAAGGCTGTAAAATTTTTTCTAATCAATTTTAAGCAAAAATAAAAAAAGCGTGTCGTAGCCAATACATTAAACAACATGTTTGCAAAGTTTTAACTGTTTTAGTCAAGAATTGTTTGTGTAAGAGTGCTAAAACGTATGGATTATCCATATACTAGTAAAAAGTTCAGAAGACTGTAAAATTTTTTCTAAACAATTTTAAGCAAAAATAAAAAAAGCGTGTCGTAGCCAATACATTAAACAACATATTTGCAAAGTTTTAACTGTTTTAGTCAAGAATTGTTTGTGTAAGAGTGCTAAAACGTATGGATTATACATTGACGAAAGCAAGCATAGGTGTTTTTTAATGTAAAAAGTTCAGAAGACTGTAAAATTTTTTCTAAACAATTTTAAGCAAAAATAAAAAAAGCGTGTCGTAGCCAATACATTTAACAACATGTTTGCAAAGTTTTAACTGTTTTAGTCAAGAATTGTTTGTGTAAGAGTGCTAAAACGTATGGATTATACATTGACTAGTAAAAAGTTCAGAAGACTGTAAATTTTTTTCTAAACAATTTTAAGCAAAAATACAAAAAGCATGTCATAGCCAATACATTAAACAACATATTTGCAAAGTTTTAACTGTTTTAGTCAAGAATTGTTTGTGTAAGAGTGCTAAAACGTATGGATTATACATTGACTAGTAAAAAGTTCAGAAGACTGTAAAATTTTTTATAAACAATTTTAAGCAAAAATAAAAAAAGCGTGTCGTAGCCAATACATTAAACAACATGTTTGCAAAGTTTTAACTGTTTTAGTCAAGAATTGTTTGTGTAAGAGTGCTAAAACGTATGGATTATACATTGACGAAAGCAAGCATAGGTGTTTTTTAATGTAAAAAGTTCAGAAGGCTGTAAAATTTTTTCTAATCAATTTTAAGCAAAAATAAAAAAAGCGTGTCGTAGCCAATACATTAAACAACATGTTTGCAAAGTTTTAACTGTTTTAGTCAAGAATTGTTTGTGTAAGAGTGCTAAAACGTATGGATTATACATTGACGAAAGCAAGCATAGGTGTTTTTTAATGTAAAAAGTTCAGAAGACTGTAAAATTTTTTCTAAACAATTTTAAGCAAAAATAAAATAAGCGTGTCGTAGCCAATACATTAAACAACATATTTGCAAAGTTTTAACTGTTTTAGTCAAGAATTGTTTGTGTAAGAGTGCTAAAACGTATGGATTATACATTGACTAGTAAAAAGTTCAGAAGACTGTAAATTTTTTTTTAAACAATTTTAAGCAAAAATAAAAAAAGCTTGTCGTAGCCAATACATTAAACAACATGTTTGCAAAGTTTTAACTGTTTTAGTCAAGAATTGTTTGTGTAAGAGTGCTAAAACGTATGGATTATACATTGACTAGTAAAAAGTTCAGAAGACTGTAAAATTATTTCTAAACAATTTTAAGCAAAAATAAAAAAAGCGTGTCGTAGCCAATACATTAAACAACATGTTTGCAAAGTTTTAACTGTTTTAGTCAAGAATTGTTTGTGTAAGAGTGCTAAAACGTATGGATTATACATTGACGAAAGCAAGCATAGGTGTTTTTTAATGTAAAAAGTTCAGAAGGCTGTAAAATTTTTTCTAATCAATTTTAAGCAAAAATAAAAAAAGCGTGTCGTAGCTAATACATTAAACAACATGTTTGCAAAGTTTTAACTGTTTTAGTCAAGAATTGTTTGTGTAAGAGTGCTAAAACGTATGGATTATACATTGACTAGTAAAAAGTTCAGAAGACAGTAAAATTTTTTATAAACAATTTTAAGCAAAAATAAAAAAAGCGTGTCGTAGCCAATACATTAAACAACATGTTTGCAAAGTTTTAACTGATTTAGTCAAGAATTGTTTGTGTAAGAGTGCTAAAACGTATGGATTATACATTGACGAAAGCAAGCATAGGTGTTTTTTAATGTAAAAAGTTCAGAAAACTGTAAAATTTTTTATAAACAATTTTAAGCAAAAATAAAAAAAGCGTGTCGTAGCCAATACATTAAACAACATATTTGCATAGTTTTAACTGTTTTAGTCAAGAATTGTTTGTGTAAGAGTGCTAAAACATATGGATTATACATTGACTAGTAAAAGTTCAGAAGACTGTAAAATTTTTTCTAAACAAATTTAAGCAAAAATAAAAAAAGCGTGTCGTAGCCAATACATTAAACAACATGTTTGCAAAGTTTTAACTGTTTTAGTCAAGAATTGTTTGTGTAAGAGTGCTAAAACGTATGGATTATACATTGACTAGTAAAAAGTTCAGAAGACTGTAAAATTTTTTCTAAACAATTTTAAGCAAAAATAAAAAAAGCGTGTCGTAGCCAATACATTAAACAACATGTTTGCAAAGTTTTAACTGTTTTAGTCAAGAATTGTTTGTGTAAGAGTGCTAAAACGTATGGATTATACAGTGACGAAAGCAAGCATAGGTGTTTTTTAATGTAAAAAGTTCAGAAGGCTGTAAAATTTTTTCTAAACAATTTTAAGCAAAAATAAAAAAAGCGTGTCGTAGCCAATACATTAAACAACATATTTGCAAAGTTTTAACTGTTTTAGTCAAGAATTGTTTGTGTAAGAGTGCTAAAACGTATGGATTATACATTGACGAAAGCAAGCATAGGTGTTTTTTAATGTAAAAAGTTCAGAAGGCTGTAAAATTTTTTCTAATCAATTTTAAGCAAAAATAAAAAAAGCGTGTCGTAGCCAATACATTAAACAACATGTTTGCAAAGTTTTAACTGTTTTAGTCAAGAATTGTTCGTGTAAGAGTTCTAAAACGTATGGATTATACATTGACTAGTAAAAAGTTCAGAAGACTGTAAAATTTTCTCTAAACAATTTTAAACAAAAATTAAAAAAGCGTGTCGTAGCCAATACATTAAACAACATGTTTGCAAAGTTTTAACTGTTTTAGTCAAGAATTGTTTGTGTAAGAGTGCTAAAACGTATGGATTATACATTGACGAAAGCAAGCATAGGTGTTTTTTAATGTAAAAAGTTCAGAAGGCTGTAAAATTTTTTCTAATCAATTTTAAGCAAATATAAAAAAAGCGTGTCGTAGCCAATACATTTAACAACATTTTTGCAAAGTTTTAACTGTTTTAGTCAAGAATTGTTTGTGTAAGAGTGCTAAAACGTATGGATTATACATTGACTAGTAAAAAAATCAGAAGACTGTAAAATTTTTTCTAAACAATTTTAAGCAAAAATAAAAAAAGCGTGTCGTAGCCAATACATTAAACAACATGTTTGCAAAGTTTCAACTGTTTTAGTCAAGAATTGTTTGTGTAAGAGTGCTAAAACGTATGGATTATACATTGACGAAAGCAAGCATAGGTGTTTTTTAATGTAAAAAGTTCAGAAGGCTGTAAAATTTTTTCGAATCAATTTTAAGCAAAAATAAAAAAAGCGTGTCGTAGCCAATACATTAAACAACATGTTTGCAAAGTTTTAACTGTTTTAGTCAAGAATTGTTTGTGTAAGAGTGCTAAAACGTATGGATTATACATTGACTAGTAAAAAGTTCAGAAGACTGTAAAATTTTTTTTAAACAATTTTAAGCAAAAATAAAAAAAGCATGGCGTAGCCAATACATTAAACAACATGTTTGCAAAGTTTTAACTGTTTTAGTCAAGAATTGTTTGTGTAAGAGTGCTAAAACGTATGGATTATACATTGACTAGTAAAAAGTTCAGAAGACTGTAAAATTTTTTCTAAACAATTTTAAGCAAAAATAAAAAAAGCGTGTCGTAGCCAATACATTAAACAACATGTTTGCAAAGTTTTAACTGTTTTAGTCAAGAATTGTTTGTGTAAGAGTGCTAAAACGTATGGATTATACATTGACGAAAGCAAGCATAGGTGTTTTTTAATGTAAAAAGTTCAGAAGGCTGTAAAATTTTTTCTAAACAATTTTAAGGAAAAATAAAAAAAGCGTGTCGTAGCCAATACATTAAACAACATATTTGCAAAGTTTTAACTGTTTTAGTCAAGAATTGTTTGTGTAAGAGTGCTAAAACGTATGGATTATAAATTGACTAGTAAAAAGCTCAGAAGACTGTAAAATTTTTTCTAAACAATTTTAAGCAAAAATAAAAAAAGCGTGTCGTAGCCAATACATTTAACAACATGTTTGCAAAGTTTTAACTGTTTTAGTCAAGAATTGTTTGTGTAAGAGTGCTAAAACGTATGTATTAAAGATTGACTAGTAAAAAGTTCAGAAGACTGTAAAATTTTTTCTAAACAATTTTAAGCAAAAATAAATAAAGCGTGTCGTAGCCAATACATTAAACAACATGTTTGCAAAGTTTTAACTGTTTTAGTCAAGAATTGTTTGTGTAAGAGTGCTAAAACGTATGGATTATACATTGACGAAAGCAAGCATAGGTGTTTTTTAATGTAAAAAGTTCAGAAGGCTGTAAAATTTTTTCTAATCAATTTTAAGCAAAAATAAAAAAAGTGTGTCGTAGCCAATACATTAAACAACATGTTTGCAAAGTTTTAACTGTTTTAGTCAAGAATTGTTTGTGTAAGAGTGCTAAAACGTATGGATTATACATTGACTAGTAAAAAGTTCAGAAGACTGTAAAATTTTTTCTAAACAATTTTAAGCAAAAATAAAAAAAGCGTGTCGTAGCCAATACATTAAACAACATATTTGCAAATTTTTAACTGTTTTAGTCAAGAATTGTTTGTGTAAGAGTGCTAAAACGTATGGATTATACATTGACGAAAGCCTGCATAGGTGTTTTTTAATGTAAAAAGTTCAATGACTGTAAAATTTTTTCTAAACAATTTTAAGCAGAAATAAAAAAAGCGTGTCGTAGCCAATACATTAAACAACATATTTGCAAAGTTTTAACTGTTTTAGTCAAGAATTGTTTCTGTAAGAGTGCTAAAACGTATGGATTATACATTGACTAGTAAAAAGTTCAGAAGACTGTAAAATTTTTTCTAAACAATTTTAAGCAAAAATAAAAAAAGCGTGTCGTAGCCAATACATTAAACAACATGTTTGAAAAGTTTTAACTGTTTTAGTCAAGAATTGTTTGTGTAAGAGTGCTAAAACGTATGGATTATACATTGACGAAAGCAAGCATAGGTGTTTTTTAATGTAAAAAGTTCAGAAGGCTGTAAAATTTTTTCTAATCAATTTTAAGCAAAAATAAAAAAAGCGTGTCGTAGCCAATACATTAAACAACATGTTTGCAAAGTTTTAACTGTTTTAGTCAAGAATTGTTTGTGTAAGAGTGCTAAAACGTATGGATTATACATTGACTAGTAAAAAGTTCAGAAGACTGTAAAATTTTTTCTAAACAATTTTAAGCAAAAATAAAAAAAGCGTGTCGTAGCCAATACATTAAACAACATGTTTGCAAAGTTTTAACTGTTTTAGTCAAGAATTGTTTGTGTAAGAGTGCTAAAACGTATGGATTATACATTGACGAAAGCAAGCATAGGTGTTTTTTAATGTAAAAAGTTCAGAAGACTGTAAAATTTTTTCTAAACAATTTTAAGCAAAAATAAAAAAAAGCGTGTCGTAGCCAATACATTAAAAAACATAGTTGCAAAGTTTTAACTGCTTTAGTCAAGAATTGTTTGTGTAAGAGTGCTAAATCGTATGGATTATACATTGACTAGTAAAAAGTTCAGAAGACTGTAAAATTTCTTTTAAACAATTTTAAGCAAAAATAAAAAAAGCGTGTCGTAGCCAATACATTAAACAACATGTTTGCAAAGTTTTAACTGTTTTAGTCAAGAATTGTTTGTGTAAGAGTGCTAAAACGTATGGATTGTACATTGACTAGTAAAAAGTTCAGAAGACTGTAAAATTTTTTCTAAACAATTTTAAGCAAAAATAAAAAAAGCGTGTCGTAGCCAATACATTAAACAACATGTTTGCAAAGTTTTAACTGTTTTAGTCAAGAATTGTTTGTGTAAGAGTGCTAAAACGTATGGATTATACATTGACTAGTAAAAAGTTCAGAAGACTGTAAAATTTTTTCTAAACAATTTTAAGCAAAAATAAAAAAAGCGTGTCGTAGCCAATACATTAAACAACATGTTTGCAAAGTTTTAACTGTTTTAGTCAAGAATTGTTTGTGTAAGAGTGCTAAAACGTATGGATTATACATTGACGAAAGCAAGCATAGGTGTTTTTTAATGTAAAAAGTTCAGAAGACTGTAAAATTTTTTCTAAACAATTTTAAGCAAAAATAAAAAAAGCGTGTCGTAGCCAATACATTAAACAACATGTTTGCAAAGTTTTAACTGTTTTAGTCAAGAATTGTTTGTGTAAGAGTGCTAAAACGTATGGATTATAAATTGACTAGTAAAAAGTTCAGAAGACTGTAAAATTTCTTTTAAACAATTTTAAGCAAAAATAAAAAAAGCGTGTCGTAGCCAATACATTAAACAACATGTTTGCAAAGTTTTAACTGTTTTAGTCAAGAATTGTTTGTGTAAGAGTGCTAAAACGTATGGATTGTACATTGACGAAAGCAAGCATAGGTGTTTTTTAATGTAAAAAGTTCAGAAGGCTGTAAAATTTTTTCTAATCAATTTTAAGCAAAAATAAAAAGAGCGTGTCGTAGCCAATACATTTAACAACATGTTTGCAAAGTTTTAACTGTTTTAGTCAAGAATTGTTTGTGTAAGAGTGCTAAAACGTATGGATTATACATTGACTAGTAAAAAGTTCAGAATACTGTAAAATTTTTTCTAAACAATTTTAAGCAAAAATAAAAAAAGCGTGTCGTAGCCAATACATTAAACAACATGTTTGCAAAGTTATAACTGTTTTAGTCAAGAATTGTTTGTGTAAGAGTGCTAAAACGTATGGATTATACATTGACGAAAGCAAGCATAGGTGTTTTTTATAATTTAAAAAGTTCAGAAGACTGTAAAATTTTTTCTAAACAATTTTAAGCAAAAATAAAAAAAGCGTGTCGTAGCCAATACATTAAACAACATATTTGTAAAGTTTTAACTGTTTTAGTCAAGAATTGTTTGTGTAAGAGTGCTAAAACGTATGGATTATACATTGACGAAAGCAAGCATAGGTGTTTTTTAATGTAAAAAGTTCAGAAGGCTGTAAAATTTTTTCTAATCAGTTTTAAGCAAAAATAAAAAAAGCGTGTCGTAGCCAATACATTAAACAACATGTTTGCAAAGTTTTAACTGTTTTAGTCAAGAATTGTTTGTGTAAGAGTGCTAAAACGTATGGATTAAAGATTGACTAGTAAAAAGTTCAGAAGACTGTAAAATTTTTTCTAAACAATTTTAAGCAAAAATAAAAAAAGCGTGTTGTAGCCATTACATTAAACAACATGTTTGCAAAGTTTTAACTGTTTTAGTCAAGAATTGTTTGTGTAAGAGTGCTAAAACGTATGGATTATACATTGACTAGTAAAAAGTTCAGAAGACTGTAAAATTTTTTTTAAACAATTTTAAGCAAAAATAAAAAAAGCGTGTCGTAGCCAATACATTAAACAACATGTTTGCAAAGTTTTAACTGTTTTAGTCAAGAATTGTTTGTGTAAGAGTGCTAAAACGTATGGATTATACATTGACTAGTAAAAAGTTCAGAAGACTGTAAAATTTCTTTTAAACAATTTTAAGCAAAAATAAAAAAAGCGTGTCGTAGCCAATACATTAAACAACATGTTTGCAAAGTTTTAACTGTTTTAGTCAAGAATTGTTTGTGTAAGAGTGCTAAAACGTATGGATTAAAGATTGACTAGTAAAAAGTTCAGAAGACTGTAAAATTTTTTCTAAACAATTTTAAGCAAAAATAAAAAAAGCGTGTCGTAGCCAATACATTAAACAACATGTTTGCAAAGTTTTAACTGTTTTAGTCAAGAATTGTTTGTGTAAGAGTGCTAAAACGTATGGATTATACATTGACTAGTAAAAAGTTCAGAAGACTGTAAAATTTTTTTTAAACAATTTTAAGCAAAAATAAAAAAAACGTATCGTAGCTAATACATTAAACAACATGTTTGCAAAGTTTTAACTGTTTTAGTCAAGAATTGTTTGTGTAAGAGTGCTAAAACGTATGGATTATACATTGACTAGTAAAAAGTTCTGAAGACTGTAAAATTTTTTCTTAACAATTTTAAGCAAAAATAAAAAAAGCGTGTCGTAGCCAATACATTAAACAACATGTTTGCAAAGTTTTAACTGTTTTAGTCAAGAATTGTTTGTGTAAGAGTGCTAAAACGTATGGATTATACATTGACTAGTAAAAAGTTCAGAAGACTGTAAAATTTTTTCTAAACAATTTTAAGCAAAAATAAAAAAAGCGTGTCGTAGCCAATACATTAAACAACATGTTTGCAAAGTTTTAACTGTTTTAGTCAAGAATTGTTTGTGTAAGAGTGCTAAAACGTATGGATTATACATTGACTAGTAAAAAGTTCAGAAGACTGTAAATTTTTCTAAACAATTTTAAGCAAAAATAAAAAAGCGTGTCGTAGCCAATACATTAAACAACATATTTGCAAAGTTTTAACTGTTTTAGTCAAGAATTGTTTATGTAAGAGTGCTAAAACGTATGGATTATACATTGACGAAAGCAAGCATAGGTGTTTTTAAATGTAAAAAGTTCAGAAGACTGTAAAATTTTTTCTAAACAATTTTAAGCAAAAATAAAAAAAGGCGTGTCGTAGCCAATACATTAAACAACATGTTTGCAAAGTTTTAACTGTTTTAGTCAAGAATTGTTTGTGTAAGAGTGCTAAAACGTATGGATTATACATTGACTAAAGCAAGCATAGGTGTTTTTTAATGTAAAAAGTTCAGAAGGCTGTAAAATTTTTTCTAATCAATTTTAAGCAAAAATAAAAAAAGCGTGTCGTAGCCAATACATTAAACAACATGTTTGCAAAGTTTTAACTGTTTTAGTCAAGAATTGTTTGTGTAAGAGTGCTAAAAGTTATGGATTATCCATTGACTAGTAAAAAGTTCAGAAGACTGTAAAATTTTTTCTAAACAATTTTAAGCAAAAATAAAAAAAGCGTGTCGTAGCCAATACATTAAACAACATATTTGCAAAGTTTTAACTGTTTTAGTCAAGAATTGTTTGTGTAAGAGTGCTAAAACGTATGGATTATACATTGACGAAAGCAAGCATAGGTGTTTTTTAATGTAAAAAGTTCAGAAGACTGTAAAATTTTTTCTAAACAATTTTAAGCAAAAATAAAAAAAGTGTGTCGTAGCCAATACATTAAACAACATGTTTGCAAAGTTTTAACTGTTTTAGTCAAGAATTGTTTGTGTAAGAGTGCTAAAACGTATGGATTATACATTGACGAAAGCAAGCATAGGTGTTTTTTAATGTAAAAAGTTCAGAAGGCTGTAAAATTTTTTCTAATCAATTTTAAGCAAAAATAAAAAAAGCGTGTCGTAGCCAATACATTAAACAACATGTTTGCAAAGTTTTAACTGTTTTAGTCAAGAATTGTTTGTGTAAGAGTGCTAAAACGTATGGATTATACATTGACGAAAGCAAGCATAGGTGTTTTTTAATGTAAAAAGTTCAGAAGACTGTAAAATTTTTTCTAAACAATTTTAAGCAAAAATAAAAAAAGCGTGTCGTAGCCAATACATTAAACAACATATTTGCAAAGTTTTAACTGTTTTAGTCAAGAATTGTTTGTGTAAGAGTGCTAAAACGTATGGATTATACATTGACTAGTAAAAAGTTCAGAAGACTGTAAATTTTTTTTTAAACAACTTTAAGCAAAAATAAAAAAAGCGTGTCGTAGCCAATACATTAAACAACATGTTTGCAAAGTTTTAACTGTTTTAGTCAAGAATTGTTTGTGTAAGAGTGCTAAAACGTATGGATTATACATTGACTAGTAAAAAGTTCAGAAGACTGTAAAATTTTTTCTAATCAATTTTAAGCAAAAATAAAAAAAGCGTGTCGTAGCTAATACATTAAACAACATGTTTGCAAAGTTTTAACTGTTTTAGTCAAGAATTGTTTGTGTAAGAGTGCTAAAACGTATGGATTATACATTGACTAGTAAAAAGTTCAGAAGACTGTAAAATTTTTTATAAACAATTTTAAGCAAAAATAAAAAAAGCGTGTCGTAGCCAATACATTAAACAACATGTTTGCAAAGTTTTAACTGATTTAGTCAAGAATTGTTTGTGTAAGAGTGCTAAAACGTATGGATTATACATTGACGAAAGCAAGCATAGGTGTTTTTTAATGTAAAAAGTTCAGAAAACTGTAAAATTTTTTATAAACAATTTTAAGCAAAAATAAAAAAAGCGTGTCGTAGCCAATACATTAAACAACATATTTGCATAGTTTTAACTGTTTTAGTCAAGAATTGTTTGTGTAAGAGTGCTAAAACATATGGATTATACATTGACTAGTAAAAGTTCAGAAGACTGTAAAATTTTTTTAAACAATTTTAAGCAAAAATAAAAAAAGTGTGTCGTAGCCAATATATTAAACAACATGTTTGCAAAGTTTTAACTGTTTTAGTCAAGAATTGTTTGTGTAAGAGTGCTAAAACGTATGGATTATACATTGACTAGTAAAAAGTTCAGAAGACTGTAAAATTTTTTCTAAACAATTTTAAGCAAAAATAAAAAAAGCGTGTCGTAGCCAATACATTAAACAACATGTTTGCATAGTTTTAACTGTTTTAGTCAAGAATTGTTTGTGTAAGAGTGCTAGGCTGTAAAATTTTTTCTAAACAATTTTAAGCAAAAATAAAAAAAGCGTGTCGTAGCCAATACATTAAACAACATATTTGCAAAGTTTTAACTGTTTTAGTCAAGAATTGTTTGTGTAAGAGTGCTAAAACGTATGGATTATACATTGACGAAAGCAAGCATAGGTGTTTTTTAATGTAAAAAGTTCAGAAGGCTGTAAAATTTTTTCTAATCAATTTTAAGCAAAAATAAAAAAAGCGTGTCGTAGCCAATATATTAAACAACATGTTTGCAAAGTTTTAACTGTTTTAGTCAAGAATTGTTCGTGTAAGAGTTCTAAAACGTATGGATTATACATTGACTAGTAAAAAGTTAAGAAGACTGTAAAATTTTCTCTAAACAATTTTAAACAAAAATTAAAAAAGCGTGTCGTAGCCAATACATTAAACAACATGTTTGCAAAGTTTTAACTGTTTTAGTCAAGAATTGTTTGTGTAAGAGTGCTAAAACGTATGGATTATACATTGACGAAAGCAAGCATAGGTGTTTTTTAATGTAAAAAGTTCAGAAGGCTGTAAAATTTTTTCTAATCAATTTTAAGCAAAAATAAAAAAAGCGTGTCGTAGCCAATACATTTAACAACATGTTTGCAAAGTTTTAACTGTTTTAGTCAAGAATTGTTTGTGTAAGAGTGCTAAAACGTATGGATTATACATTGACTAGTAAAAAAATCAGAAGACTGTAAAATTTTTTCTAAACAATTTTAAGCAAAAATAAAAAAAGCGTGTCGTAGCCAATACATTAAACAACATATTTGCAAAGTTTTAACTGTTTTAGTCAAGAATTGTTTGTGTAAGAGTGCTAAAACGTATGGATTATACATTGACGAAAGCAAGCATAGGTGTTTTTTAATGTAAAAAGTTCAGAAGGCTGTAAAATTTTTTCGAATCAATTTTAAGCAAAAATAAAAAAAGCGTGTCGTAGCCAATACATTAAACAACATGTTTGCAAAGTTTTAACTGTTTTAGTCAAGAATTGTTTGTGTAAGAGTGCTAAAACGTATGGATTATACATTGACTAGTAAAAAGTTCAGAAGACTGTAAAATTTTTTTTAAACAATTTTAAGCAAAAATAAAAAAAGCATGTCGTAGCCAATACATTAAACAACATGTTTGCAAAGTTTTAACTGTTTTAGTCAAGAATTGTTTGTGTAAGAGTGCTAAAACGTATGGATTATACATTGACTAGTAAAAAGTTCAGAAGACTGTAAAATTTTTTCTAAACAATTTTAAGCAAAAATAAAAAAAGCGTGTCGTAGCCAATACATTAAACAACATGTTTGCAAAGTTTTAACTGTTTTAGTCAAGAATTGTTTGTGTAAGAGTGCTAAAACGTATGGATTAAAGATTGACTAGTAAAAAGTTCAGAAGACTGTAAATTTTTTTTCTAAACAATTTTAAGCAAAAATAAATAAAGCGTGTCGTAGCCAATACATTTAACAACATGTTTGCAAAGTTTTAACTGTTTTAGTCAAGAATTGTTTGTGTAAGAGTGCTAAAACGTATGGATTATACATTGACGAAAGCAAGCATAGGTGTTTTTTAATGTAAAAAGTTCAGAAGGCTGTAAAATTTTTTCTAATCAATTTTAAGCAAAAATAAAAAAAGTGTGTCGTAGCCAATACATTAAACAACATGTTTGCAAAGTTTTAACTGTTTTAGTCAAGAATTGTTTGTGTAAGAGTGCTAAAACGTATGGATTATACATTGACTAGTAAAAAGTTCAGAAAACTGTAAAATTTTTTCTAAACAATTTTAAGCAAAAATAAAAAAAGCGTGTCGTAGCCAATACATTAAACAACATATTTGCAAATTTTTAACTGTTTTAGTCAAGAATTATTTGTGTAAGAGTGCTAAAACGTATGGATTATACATTGACGAAAGCCTGCATAGGTGTTTTTTAATGTAAAAAGTTCAGAAGACTGTAAAATTTTTTCTGAACAATTTTAAGCAAAAATAAAAAAAGCGTGTCGTAGCCAATACATTAAACAACATATTTGCAAAGTTTTAACTGTTTTAGTCAAGAATTGTTTGTGTAAGAGTGCTAAAACGTATGGATTATAAATTGACTAGTAAAAAGTTCAGAAGACTGTAAAATTTTTTCTAAACAATTTTAAGCAAAAATAAAAAAAGCGTGTCGTAGCCAATACATTAAACAACATGTTTGCAAAGTTTTAACTGTTTTAGTCAAGAATTGTTTGTGTAAGAGTGCTAAAACGTATGGATTATACATTGACTAGTAAAAAGTTCAGAAGACTGTAAGATTTTTTTTAAACAATTTTAAGCAAAAATAAAAAAAACGTATCGTAGCCAATACATTAAACAACATGTTTGCAAAGTTTTAACTGTTTTAGTCAAGAATTGTTTGTGTAAGAGTGCTAAAACGTATGGATTATACATTGACTAGTAAAAAGTTCAGAAGACTGTAAAATTTTTTCTAAACAATTTTAAGCAAAAATAAAAAAAGCGTGTCGTAGCCAATACATTAAACAACATGTTTGCAAAGTTTTAACTGTTTTAGTCAAGAATTGTTTGTGTAAGAGTGCTAAAACGTATGGATTATACATTGACGAAAGCAAGCATAGGTATTTTTTAATGTAAAAAGTTCAGAAGGCTGTAAAATTTTTTCTAATCAATTTTAAGCAAAAATAAAAAAAGGGTGTCGTAGCCAATACATTAAACAACATGTTTGCAAAGTTTTAACTGTTTTAGTCAAGAATTGTTTGTGTAAGAGTGCTAAAACGTATGGATTATACATTGACGAAAGCAAGCATAGGTGTTTTTTAATGTAAAATGTTCAGAAGACTGTAAAATTTTTTCTAAACAATTTTAAGCAAAAATAAAAAAAGCGTGTCGTAGCCATTACATTAAACAACATGTTTGCAAAGTTTTAACTGTTTTAGTCAAGAATTGTTTATGTAAGAGTGCTAAAACGTATGGATTATACATTGACTAGTAAAAAGTTCAGAAGACTGTAAAATTTTTTCTAAACAATTTTAAGCAAAAATAAAAAAAGCGTGTCGTAGCCAATACATTAAACAACATGTTTGCAAAGTTTCAACTGTTTTAGTCAAGAATTGTTTGTGTAAGAGTGCTAAAACGTATGGATTATACATTGACTAGTAAAAAGTTCAGAAGACTGTAAATTTTTTTTAAACAATTTTAAGCAAAAATAAAAAAAGTGTGTCGTAGCCAATACATTAAACAACATGTTTGCAAAGTTTTAACTGTTTTAGTCAAGAATTGTTGGTGTAAGAGTGCTAAAACGTATGGATTATACATTGACTAGTAAAAAGTTCAGAAGACTGTAAAATTTTTTCTAAACAATTTTAAGCAAAAATAAAAAAAGCGTGTCGTAGCCAATACATTAAACAACATGTTTGCAAAGTTTTAACTGTTTTAGTCAAGAATTGTTTGTGTAAGAGTGCTAAAACGTATGGATTATACATTGACGAAAGCAAGCATAGGTATTTTTTAATGTAAAAAGTTCAGAAGGCTGTAAAATTTTTTATAAACAATTTTAAGCAAAAATAAAAAAAGCGTGTCGTAGCCAATACATTAAACAACATATTTGCAAAGTTTTAACTGTTTTAGTCAAGAATTGTTTGTGTAAGAGTGCTAAAACGTATGGATTATAAATTGACTAGTAAAAAGCTCAGAAGACTGTAAAATTTTTTCTAAACAATTTTAAGCAAAAATAAAAAAAGCGTGTCGTAGCCAATACATTTAACAACATGTTTGCAAAGTTTTAACTGTTTTAGTCAAGAATTGTTTGTGTAAGAGTACTAAAACGTATGGATTAAAGATTGACTAGTAAAAAGGAGAGAAGACTGTAAAATTTTTTCTAAACAATTTTAAGCAAAAATAAATAAAGCGTGTCGTAGCCAATACATTTAACAACATGTTTGCAAAGTTTTAACTGTTTTAGTCAAGAATTGTTTGTGTAAGAGTGCTAAAACGTATGGATTATACATTGACGAAAGCAAGCATAGGTGTTTTTTAATGTAAAAAGTTCAGAAGGCTGTAAAATTTTTTCTAATCAATTTTAAGCAAAAATAAAAAAAGTGTGTCGTAGCCAATACATTAAACAACATGTTTGCAAAGTTTTAACTGTTTTAGTCAAGAATTGTTTGTGTAAGAGTGCTAAAACGTATGGATTATACATTGACTAGTAAAAAGTTCAGAAGACTGTAAAATTTTTTCTAAACAATTTTAAGCAAAAATAAAAAAAGCGTGTCGTAGCCAATACATTAAACAACATATTTGCAAATTTTTAACTGTTTTAGTCAAGAATTGTTTGTGTAAGAGTGCTAAAGCGTATGGATTATACATTGACGAAAGCCTGCATAGGTGTTTTTTAATGTAAAAAGTTCAGAAGACTGTAAAATTTTTTCTAAACAATTTTAAGCAGAAATAAAAAAAGCGTGTCGTAGCCAATACATTAAACAACATATTTGCAAAGTTTTAACTGTTTTAGTCAAGAATTGTTTCTGTAAGAGTGCTAAAACGTATGGATTATACATTGACTAGTAAAAAGTTCAGAAGACTGTAAAATTTTTTCTAAACAATTTTAAGCAAAAATAAAAAAAGCGTGTCGTAGCCAATACATTAAACAACATGTTTGCAAAGTTTTAACTGTTTTAGTCAAGAATTGTTTGTGTAAGAGTGCTAAAACGTATGGATTATACATTGACGAAAGCAAGCATAGGTGTTTTTTAATGTAAAAAGTTCAGAAGGCTGTAAAATTTTTTCTAATCAATTTTAAGCAAAAATAAAAAAAGCGTGTCGTAGCCAATACATTAAACAACATGTTTGCAAAGTTTTAACTGTTTTAGTCAAGAATTGTTTGTGTAAGAGTGCTAAAACGTATGGATTATACATTGACTAGTAAAAAGTTCAGAAGACTGTGAAATTTTTTCTAAACAATTTTAAGCAAAAATAAAAAAAGCGTGTCGTAGCCAATACATTAAACAACATGTTTGCAAAGTTTTAACTGTTTTAGTCAAGAATTGTTTGTGTAAGAGTGCTAAAACGTATGGATTATACATTGACGAAAGCAAGCATAGGTGTTTTTTAATGTAAAAAGTTCAGAAGACTGTAAAATTTTTTCTAAACAATTTTAAGCAAAAATAAAAAAAGCGTGTCGTAGCCAATACATTAAAAAACATAGTTGCAAAGTTTTAACTGTTTTAGTCAAGAATTGTTTGTGTAAGAGTGCTAAAACGTATGGATTATACATTGACTAGTAAAAAGTTCAGAAGACTGTAAAATTTCTTTTAAACAATTTTAAGCAAAAATAAAAAAAGCGTGTCGTAGCCAATACATTAAACAACATGTTTGCAAAATTTTAACTGTTTTAGTCAAGAATTGTTTGTGTAAGAGTGCTAAAACGTATGGATTATACATTGACTAGTAAAAAGTTCAGAAGACTGTAAATTTTTTTTTTAAACAATTTTAAGCAAAAATAAAAAAAGCGTGTCGTAGCCAATACATTAAACAACATGTTTGCAAAGTTTTAACTGTTTTAGTCAAGAATTGTTTGTGTAAGAGTGCTAAAACGTATGGATTATAAATTGACTAGTAAAAAGTTCAGAAGACTGTAAAATTTCTTTTAAACAATTTTAAGCAAAAATAAAAAAAGCGTGTCGTAGCCAATACATTAAACAACATGTTTGCAAAGTTTTAACTGTTTTAGTCAAGAATTGTTTGTGTAAGAGTGCTAAAACGTATGGATTGTACATTGACGAAAGCAAGCATAGGTGTTTTTTAATGTAAAAAGTTCAGAAGGCTGTAAAATTTTTTCTAATCAATTTTAAGCAAAAATAAAAAAAGCGTGTCGTAGCCAATACATTTAACAACATGTTTGCAAAGTTTTAACTGTTTTAGTCAAGAATTGTTTGTGTAAGAGTGCTAAAACGTATGGATTATACATTGACTAGTAAAAAGTTCAGAATACTGTAAAATTTTTTCTAAACAATTTTAAGCAAAAATAAAAAAAGCGTGTCGTAGCCAATACATTAAACAACATGTTTGCAAAGTTTTAACTGTTTTAGTCAAGAATTGTTTGTGTAAGAGTGCTAAAACGTATGGATTATACATTGACGAAAGCAAGCATAGGTGTTTTTTAATTTAAAAAGTTCAGAAGACTGTAAAATTTTTTCTAAACAATTTTAAGCAAAAATAAAAAAAGCGTGTCGTAGCCAATACATTAAACAACATATTTGTAAAGTTTTAACTGTTTTAGTCAAGAATTGTTTGTGTAAGAGTGCTAAAACGTATGGATTATAAATTGACGAAAGCAAGCATAGGTGTTTTTTAATGTAAGAAGTTCAGAAGGCTGTAAAATTTTTTCTAATCAATTTTAAGCAAAAATAAAAAAAGCGTGTCGTAGCCAATACATTAAACAACATGTTTGCAAAGTTTTAACTGTTTTAGTCAAGAATTGTTTGTGTAAGAGTGCTAAAACGTATGGATTATACATTGACTAGTAAAAAGTTCAGAAGACTGTAAAATTTTTTCTAAACAATTTTAAGCAAAAATAAAAAAAGCGTGTCGTAGCCAATACATTAAACAACATATTTGCAAAGTTTTAACTGTTTTAGTCAAGAATTGTTTGTGTAAGAGTGCTAAAACGTATGGATTATACATTGACTAGTAAAAAGTTCAGAAGACTGTAAAATTTTTTCTAAACAATTTTAAGCAAAAATAAAAAAAGCGTGTCGTAGCCAATACATTAAACAACATGTTTGCAAAGTTTTAACTGTTTTAGTCAAGAATTGTTTGTGTAAGAGTGCTAAAACGTATGGATTATACATTGACTAGTAAAAAGTTCAGAAGACTGTAAAATTTCTTTTAAACAATTTTAAGCAAAAATAAAAAAAGCGTGTCGTAGCCAATACATTAAACAACATGTTTGCAAAGTTTTAACTGTTTTAGTCAAGAATTGTTTGTGTAAGAGTGCTAAAACGTATGGATTAAAGATTGACTAGTAAAAAGTTCAGAAGACTGTAAAATTTCTTCTAAACAATTTTAAGCAAAAATAAAAAAAGCGTGTCGTAGCCAATACATTAAACAACATGTTTGCAAAGTTTTAACTGTTTTAGTCAAGAATTGTTTGTGTAAGAGTGCTAAAACGTATGGATTATACATTGACTAGTAAAAAGTTCAGAAGACTGTAAAATTTTTTTTAAACAATTTTAAGCAAAAATAAAAAAAGCGTGTCGTAGCCAATACATTAAACAACATGTTTGCAAAGTTTTAACTGTTTTAGTCAAGAATTGTTTGTGTAAGAGTGCTAAAACGTATGGATTATACATTGACTAGTAAAAAGTTCAGAAGACTGTAAAATTTTTTCTAAACAATTTTAAGCAAAAATAAAAAAAGCGTGTCGTAGCCAATACATTAAACAACATGTTTGCAAAGTTTTAACTGTTTTAGTCAAGAATTGTTTGTGTAAGAGTGCTAAAACGTATGGATTATACATTGACGAAAGCAAGCATAGGTATTTTTTAATGTAAAAAGTTCAGAAGGCTGTAAAATTTTTTCTAATCAATTTTAAGCAAAAATAAAAAAAGCGTTTCGTAGCCAATACATTAAACAACATGTTTGCAAAGTTTTAACTGTTTTAGTCAAGAATTGTTTGTGTAAGAGTGCTAAAACGTATGGATTATACATTGACGAAAGCAAGCATAGGTGTTTTTTAATGTAAAAAGTTCAGAAGACTGTAAAATTTTTTCTAAACAATTTTAAGCAAAAATAAAAAAAGCGTGTCGTAGCCATTACATTAAACAACATGTTTGCAAAGTTTTAACTGTTTTAGTCAAGAATTGTTTATGTAAGAGTGCTAAAACGTATGGATTATACATTGACTAGTAAAAAGTTCAGAAGACTGTAAAATTTTTTCTAAACAATTTTAAGCAAAAATAAAAAAAGCGTGTCGTAGCCAATACATTAAACAACATGTTTGCAAAGTTTCAACTGTTTTAGTCAAGAATTGTTTGTGTAAGAGTGCTAAAACGTATGGATTATACATTGACTAGTAAAAAGTTCAGAAGACTGTAAAATTTTTTCTAAACAATTTTAAGCAAAAATAAAAAAAGCGTGTCGTAGCCAATACATTAAACAACATGTTTGCAAAGTTTTAACTGTTTTAGTCAAGAATTGTTTGTGTAAGAGTGCTAAAACGTATGGATTATACATTAACGAAAGCAAGCATAGGTGTTTTTTAATGTAAAAAGTTCAGAAAGCTGTAAAATTTTTTCTAATCAATTTTAAGCAAAAATAAAAAAAGCGTGTCGTAGCCAATACATTAAACAACATGTTTGCAAAGTTTTAACTGTTTTAGTCAAGAATTGTTTGTGTAAGAGTGCTAAAACGTATGGATTATACATTGACGAAAGCAAGCATAGGTGTTTTTTAATGTAAAAAGTTCAGAAGACTGTAAAATTTTGTCTAAACAATTTTAAGCAAAAATAAAAAAAAGCGTGTCGTAGCCATTACATTAAACAACATGTTTGCAAAGTTTTAACTGTTTTAGTCAAGAATTGTTTATGTAAGAGTGCTAAAACGTATGGATTATACATTGACTAGTAAAAAGTTCAGAAGACTGTAAAATTTTTTCTAAACAATTTTAAGCAAAAATAAAAAAAGCGTGTCGTAGCCAATACATTAAACAACATGTTTGCAAAGTTTTAACTGTTTTAGTCAAGAATTGTTTGTGTAAGAGTGCTAAAACGTATGGATTATACATTGACGAAAGCAAGCATAGGTGTTTTTTAATGTAAAAAGTTCAGAAGACTGTAAAATTTTTTCTAAAAAATTTTAAGCAAAAATAAAAAAAGCGTGTCGTAGCCAATACATTAAACAACATATTTGCAAAGTTTTAACTGTTTTAGTCAAGAATTGTTTGTGTAAGAGTGCTAAAACGTATGGATTATACATTGACTAGTAAAAAGTTCAGAAGACTGTAAAATTTTTTTTAAACAATTTTAAGCAAAAATAAAAAAAGCGTGTCGTAGCCAATACATTAAACAACATGTTTGCAAAGTTTTAACTGTTTTAGTCAAGAATTGTTTGTGTAAGAGTGCTAAAACGTATGGATTATACATTGACGAAAGCAAGCATAGGTGTTTTTTAATGTAAAAAGTTCAGAAGGCTGTAAAATTTATTCTAATCAATTTTAAGCAAAAATAAAAAAAGCGTGTCGTAGCCAATACATTAAACAACATGTTTGCAAAGTTTTAACTGTTTTAGTCAAGAATTGTTTGTGTAAGAGTGCTAAAACGTATGGATTATACATTGACGAAAGCAAGCATAGGTGTTTTTTAATGTAAAAAGTTCAGAAGGCTGTAAAATTTTTTTTAAACAATTTTAAGCAAAAATAAAAAAGCGTGTCGTAGCCAATACATTAAACAACATGTTTGCAAAGTTTTAACTGTTTTAGTCAAGAATTGTTTGTGTAAGAGTGCTAAAACGTATGGATTATACATTGACTAGTAAAAAGTTCAGAAGACTGTAAAATTTTTTCTAAACAATTTTAAGCAAAAATAAAAAAAGCGTGTCGTAGCCAATACATTAAACAACATGTTTGCAAAGTTTTAACTGTTTTAGTCAAGAATTGTTTGTGTAAGAGTGCTAAAACGTATGGATTATACATTGACTAGTAAAAAGTTCAGAAGACTGTAAAATTTTTTCTAAACAATTTTAAGCAAAAATAAAAAAAGCGTGTCGTAGCCAATACATTAAACAACATGTTTGCAAAGTTTTAACTGTTTTAGTCAAGAATTGTTTGTGTAATAGTGCTAAAACGTATGGATTATACATTGACGAAAGCAAGCATTGGTGTTTTTTAATGTAAAAAGTTCAGAAGGCTGTAAAATTTTTTCTAATCATTTTTAAGCAAAAATAAAAAAAGCGTGTCGTAGCCAATACATTAAACAACATGTTTGCAAAGTTTTAACTGTTTTAGTCAAAAATTGTTTTTGTATGAGTGCTAAAACGTATGGATTATACATTGACTAGTAAAAAGTTCAGAAGACTGTAAAATTTTTTCTAAACAAATTTAAGCAAAAATAAAAAAAGCGTGTCGTAGCCAATACATTAAACAACATATTTGCAAAGTTTTAACTGTTTTAGTCAAGAATTGTTTGTGTAAGAGTGCTAAAACGTATGGATTATACATTGACTAGTAAAAAGTTCAGAAGACTGTAAAATTTTTTTTAAACAATTTTAAGCAAAAATAAAAAAAACGTATCGTAGCCAATACATTAAACAACATGTTTGCAAAGTTTTAACTGTTTTAGTCAAGAATTGTTTGTGTAAGAGTGCTAAAACGTATGGATTATACATTGACTAGTAAAAAGTTCAGAAGACTGTGAAATTTTTTCTAAACAATTTTAAGCAAAAATAAAAAAAGCGTGTCGTAGCCAATACATTAAACAACATGTTTGCAAAGTTTTAACTGTTTTAGTCAAGAATTGTTTGTGTAAGAGTGCTAAAACGTATGGATTATACATTGACTAATAAAAAGTTCAGAAGACTGTAAAATTTTTTCTAAACAATTTTAAGCAAAAATAAAAAAAGCGTGTCGTAGCCAATACATTAAACAACATGTTTGCAAAGTTTTAACTGTTTTAGTCAAGAATTGTTTGTGTAAGAGTGCTAAAACGTATGGATTATACATTGACGAAAGCAAGCATAGGTGTTTTTTAATGTAAAAAGTTCAGAAGACTGTAAAATTTTTTCTAAACAATTTTAAGCAAAAATAAAAAAAGCGTGTCGTAGCCATTACATTAAACAACATGTTTGCAAAGTTTTAACTGTTTTAGTCAAGAATTGTTTATGTAAGAGTGCTAAAACGTATGGATTATACATTGACTAGTAAAAAGTTCAGAAGACTGTAAAATTTTTTCTAAACAATTTTAAGCAAAAATAAAAAAAACGCGTCGTAGCCAATACATTAAACAACATGTTTGCAAAGTTTCAACTGTTTTAGTCAAGAATTGTTTGTGTAAGAGTGCTAAAACGTATGGATTATACATTGACGAAAGCAAGCATAGGTGTTTTTTAATGTAAAAAGTTCAGAAGACTGTAAAATTTTTTCTAAAAAATTTTAAGCAAAAATAAAAAAAGCGTGTCGTAGCCAGTACATTAAACAACATATTTGCAAAGTTTTAACTGTTTTAGTCAAGAATTGTTTGTGTAAGAGTGCTAAAACGTATGGATTATACATTGACTAGTAAAAAGTTCAGAAGACTGTAAAATTTTTTTTAAACAATTTTAAGCAAAAATAAAAAAAGCGTGTCGTAGCCAATACATTAAACAACATGTTTGCAAAGTTTTAACTGTTTTAGTCAAGAATTGTTTGTGTAAGAGTGCTAAAACGTATGGATTATACATTGACGAAAGCAAGCATAGGTGTTTTTTAATGTAAAAAGTTCAGAAGGCTGTAAAATTTTTTCTAATCAATTTTAAGCAAAAATAAAAAAAGCGTGTCGTAGCCAATACATTAAACAACATTTTTGCAAAGTTTTAACTGTTTTAGTCAAGAATTGTTTGTGTAAGAGTGCTAAAACGTATGGATTATACATTGACGAAAGCAAGCATAGGTGTTTTTTAATGTAAAAAGTTCAGAAGGCTGTAAAATTTTTTTTAAACAATTTTAAGCAAAATAAAAAAAGCGTGTCGTAGCCAATACATTAAACAACATGTTTGCAAAGTTTTAACTGTTTTAGTCAAGAATTGTTTGTGTAAGAGTGCTAAAACGTATGGATTATACATTGACTAGTAAAAAGTTCAGAAGACTGTAAAATTTTTTCTAAACAATTTTAAGCAAAAATAAATAAAGCGTGTCGTAGCCAATACATTAAACAACATGTTTGCAAAGTTTTAACTGTTTTAGTCAAGAATTGTTTGTGTAAGAGTGCTAAAACGTATGGATTATACATTGACGAAAGCAAGCATAGGTGTTTTTTAATGTAAAAAGTTCAGAAGGCTATAAAATTTTTTCTAATCAATTTTAAGCAAAAATAAAAAAAGCGTGTCGTAGCCAATACATTAAACAACATGTTTGCAAAGTTTTAACTGTTTTAGTCAAGAATTGTTTGTGTAAGAGTGCTAAAACGTATGGATTATACATTGACTAGTAAAAAGTTCAGAAGACTGTAAAATTTTTTCTAAACAATTTTAAGCAAAAATAAAAAAAGCGTGTCGTAGCCAATACATTAAACAACATGTTTGCAAAGTTTTAACTGTTTTAGTCAAGAATTGTTTGTGTAAGAGTGCTAAAACGTATGGATTATACATTGACGAAAGCAAGCATAGGTGTTTTTTAATGTAAAAAGTTCAGAAGGCTGTAAAATTTTTTTTAATCAATTTTAAGCAAAAATAAAAAAAGCGTGTCGTAGCCAATACATTAAACAACATGTTTGCAAAGTTTTAACTGTTTTAGTCAAAAATTGTCTGTGTATGAGTGCTAAAACGTATGGATTATACATTGACTAGTAAAAAGTTCAGAAGACTGTAAAATTTTTTCTAAACAATTTTAAGCAAAAATAAAAAAAGCGTGTCGTAGCCAATACATTAAACAACATGTTTGCAAAGTTTTAACTGTTTTAGTCAAGAATTGTTTGTGTAAGAGTGCTAAAACGTATGGATTATACATTGACGATAGCAAGCATAGGTGTTTTTTAATGTAAAAAGTTCAGAAGACTGTAAAATTTTTTCTAAACAAATTTAAGCAAAAATAAAAAAGCGTGTCGTAGCTAATACATTAAACAACATATTTGCAAAGTTTTAACTGTTTTAGTCAAGAATTGTTTGTGTAAGAGTGCTAAAACGTATGGATTATACATTGACTAGTAAAAAGTTCAGAAGACTGTAAAATTTTTTCTAAACAATTTTAAGCAAAAATAAAAAAAGCGTGTCGTAGCCATTACATTAAACAACATGTTTGCAAAGTTTTAACTGTTTTAGTCAAGAATTGTTTGTGTAAGAGTGCTAAAACGTATGGATTATACATTGACGAAAGCAAGCATAGGTGTTTTTTAATGTAAAAAGTTCAGAAGACTGTAAAATTTTTTCTAAACAATTTTAAGCAAAAATAAAAAAAGCGTGTCGTAGCCAATACATTAAACAACATGTTTGCAAAGTTTTAACTGTTTTAGTCAAGAATTGTTTGTGTAAGAGTGCTAAAACGTATGGATTATACATTGACGAAAGCAAGCATAGGTGTTTTTTAATGTAAAAAGTTCAGAAGGCTGTAAAATTTTTTCTAATCAATTTTAAGCAAAAATAAAAAAAGCGTGTCGTAGCCAATACATTAAACAACATGTTTGCAAAGTTTTAACTGTTTTAGTCAAGAATTGTTTGTGTAAGAGTGCTAAAAGGTATGGATTATACATTGACTAGTAAAAAGTTCAGAAGACTGTAAAATTTTTTTTAAACAATTTTAAGCAAAAATAAAAAAAGCGTGTCGTAGCCAATACATTAAACAACATGTTTGCAAAGTTTTAACTGTTTTAGTCAAGAATTGTTTGTGTAAGAGTGCTAAAACGAATGGATTATACATTGACGAAAGCAAGCATAGGTGTTTTTTAATGTAAAAAGTTCAGAAGGCTGTAAAATTTTTTTTAATCAATTTTAAGCAAAAATAAAAAAAGCGTGTCGTAGCCAATACATTAAACAACATGTTTGCAAAGTTTTAACTATTTTAGTCAAAAATTGTTTGTGTATGAGTGCTAAAACGTATGGATTATACATTGACTAGTAAAAAGTTCAGAAGACTGTAAAATTTTTTCAAAACAATTTTAAGCAAAAATAAAAAAAGCGTGTCGTAGCCAATACATTAAACAACTTGTTTGCAAAGTTTTAACTGTTTTAGTCAAGAATTGTTTGTGTAAGAGTGCTAAAACGTATGGATTATACATTGACGAAAGCAAGCATAGGTATTTTTTAATGTAAAAAGTTCAGAAGGCTGTAAAATTTTTTCTAATCAATTTTAAGCAAAAATAAAAAAAGCGTGTCGTAGCCAATACATTAAACAACATGTTTGCAAAGTTTTAACTATTTTAGTCAAGAATTGTTTGTGTAAGAGTGCTAAAACGTATGGATTATACATTGACGAAAGCAAGCATAGGTGTTTTTTAATGTAAAAAGTTCAGAAGACTGTAAAATTTTTTCTAAACAATTTTAAGCAAAAATAAAAAAAGCGTGTCGTAGCCATTACATTAAACAACATGTTTGCAAAGTTTTAACTGTTTTAGTCAAGAATTGTTTATGTAAGAGTGCTAAAACGTATGGATTATACATTGACTAGTAAAAAGTTCAGAAGACTGTAAAATTTTTTCTAAACAATTTTAAGCAAAAATAAAAAAAGCGTGTCGTAGCAAATACATTAAACAACATGTTTGCAAAGTTTCAACTGTTTTAGTCAAGAATTGTTTGTGTAAGAGTGCTAAAACGTATGGATTATACATTGACGAAAGCAAGCATAGGTGTTTTTTAATGTAAAAAGTTCAGAAGGCTGTAAAATTTTTTCTAATCAATTTTAAGCAAAAATAAAAAAAGCGTGTCGTAGCCAATACATTAAACAACATGTTTGCAAAGTTTTAACTGTTTTAGTCAAGAATTGTTTGTGTAAGAGTGCTAAAACGTATGGATTATACATTGACGAAAGCAAGCATAGGTGTTTTTTAAAGTAAAAAGTTCAGAAGGCTGTAAAATTTTTTCTAATCAATTTTAAGCAAAAATAAAAAAGCTTGTCGTAGCCAATACATTAAACAACATGTTTGCAAAGTTTTAACTGTTTTAGTCAAGAATCGTTTGTGTAAGAGTGCTAAAACGTATGGATTATACATTGACTAGTAAAAAGTTCAGAAGACTATAAAATTTTTTCAAAACAATTTTAAGCAAAAATAAAAAAAGCGTGTCGTAGCCAATACATTAAACAACATGTTTGCAAAGTTTTAACTGTTTTAGTCAAGAATTGTTTGTGTAAGAGTCCTAAAACGTATGGATTATACATTGACTAGTAAAAAGTTCAGAAGACTGTAAAATTTTTTTTAAACAATTTTAAGCAAAAATAAAAAAAGCGTGTCGTAGCCAATACATTAAACAACATGTTTGCAAAGTTTTAACTGTTTTAGTCAAGAATTGTTTGTGTAAGAGTGCTAAAACTTATGGATTATACATTGACTAGTAAAAAGTTCAGAAGACTGTAAAATTTTTTCTAAACAATTTTAAGCAAAAATAAAAAAAGCGTGTCGTAGCCAATACATTAAACAACATGTTTGCAAAGTTTTAACTGTTTTAGTCAAGAATTGTTTGTGTAAGAGTGCTAAAACGTATGGATTATACATTGACGATAGCAAGCATAGGTGTTTTTTAATGTAAAAAGTTCAGAAGACTGTAAAATTTTTTCTAAACAAATTTAAGCAAAAATAAAAAAGCGTGTCGTAGCTAATACATTAAACAACATATTTGCAAAGTTTTAACTGTTTTAGTCAACAATTGTTTGTGTAAGAGTGCTAAAACGTATGGATTATACATTGACTAGTAAAAAGTTCAGAAGACTGTAAAATTTTTTCTAAACAATTTTAAGCAAAAATAAAAAAAGCGTGTCGTAGCCAATACATTAAACAACATGTTTGCAAAGTTTTAACTGTTTTAGTCAAGAATTGTTTGTGTAAGAGTGCTAAAACGTATGGATTATACATTGACGAAAGCAAGCATAGATGTTTTTTAATGTAAAAAGTTCAGAAGACTGTAAAATTTTTTCTAAACAATTTTAAGCAAAAATAAAAAAAGCGTGTCGTAGCCAATACATTAAACAACATGTTTGCAAAGTTTTAACTGTTTTAGTCAAGAATTGTTTGTGTAAGAGTGCTAAAACGTATGGATTATACATTGACGAAAGCAAGCATAGGTGTTTTTTAATGTAAAAAGTTCAGAAGGCTGTAAAATTTTTTCTAATCAATTTTAAGCAAAAATAAAAAAAGCGTGTCGTAGCCAATACATTAAACAACATGTTTGCAAAGTTTTAACTGTTTTAGTCAAGAATTGTTTGTGTAAGAGTGCTAAAAGGTATGGATTATACATTGACTAGTAAAAAGTTCAGAAGACTGTAAAATTTTTTTTAAACAATTTTAAGCAAAAATAAAAAAAGCGTGTCGTAGCCAATACATTAAACAACATGTTTGCAAAGTTTTAACTGTTTTAGTCAAGAATTGTTTGTGTAAGAGTGCTAAAACGAATGGATTATACATTGACGAAAGCAAGCATAGGTGTTTTTTAATGTAAAAAGTTCAGAAGGCTGTAAAATTTTTTTTAATCAATTTTAAGCAAAAATAAAAAAAGCGTGTCGTAGCCAATACATTAAACAACATGTTTGCAAAGTTTTAACTATTTTAGTCAAAAATTGTTTGTGTATGAGTGCTAAAACGTATGGATTATACATTGACTAGTAAAAAGTTCAGAAGACTGTAAAATTTTTTCTAAACAATTTTAAGCAAAAATAAAAAAAGCGTGTCGTAGCCAATACATTAAACAACATGTTTGCAAAGTTTTAACTGTTTTAGTCAAGAATTGTTTGTGTAAGAGTGCTAAAACGTATGGATTATACATTGACGAAAGCAAGCATAGGTGTTTTTTAATGTAAAAAGTTCAGAAGACTGTAAAATTTTTTCTAAACAAATTTAAGCAAAAAAAAAAAAAGCGTGTCGTAGCTAATACATTAAACAACATATTTGCAAAGTTTTAACTGTTTTAGTCAAGAATTGTTTGTGTAAGAGTGCTAAAACGTATGGATTATACATTGACTAGTAAAAGTTCAGAAGACTGTAAAATTTTTTTTAAACAATTTTAAGCAAAAATAAAAAAAGCGTATCGTAGCCAATACATTAAACAACATGTTTGCAAAGTTTTAACTGTTTTAGTCAAGAATTGTTTGTGTAAGAGTGCTAAAACGTATGGATTATACATTGACTAGTAAAAAGTTCAGAAGACTGTAAAATTTTTTCAAAACAATTTTAAGCAAAAATAAAAAAAGCGTGTCGTAGCCAATACATTAAACAACTTGTTTGCAAAGTTTTAACTGTTTTAGTCAAGAATTGTTTGTGTAAGAGTGCTAAAACGTATGGATTATACATTGACGAAAGCAAGCATAGGTATTTTTTAATGTAAAAAGTTCAGAAGGCTGTAAAATTTTTTCTAATCAATTTTAAGCAAAAATAAAAAAAGCGTGTCGTAGCCAATACATTAAACAACATGTTTGCAAAGTTTTAACTATTTTAGTCAAGAATTGTTTGTGTAAGAGTGCTAAAACGTATGGATTATACATTGACGAAAGCAAGCATAGGTGTTTTTTAATGTAAAAAGTTCAGAAGACTGTAAAATTTTTTCTAAACAATTTTAAGCAAAAATAAAAAAAGCGTGTCGTAGCCATTACATTAAACAACATGTTTGCAAAGTTTTAACTGTTTTAGTCAAGAATTGTTTATGTAAGAGTGCTAAAACGTATGGATTATACATTGACTAGTAAAAAGTTCAGAAGACTGTAAAATTTTTTCTAAACAATTTTAAGCAAAAATAAAAAAAGCGTGTCGTAGCCAATACATTAAACAACATGTTTGCAAAGTTTCAACTGTTTTAGTCAAGAATTGTTTGTGTAAGAGTGCTAAAACGTATGGATTATACATTGACGAAAGCAAGCATAGGTGTTTTTTAATGTAAAAAGTTCAGAAGGCTGTAAAATTTTTTCTAATCAATTTTAAGCAAAAATAAAAAAAGCGTGTCGTAGCCAATACATTAAACAACATGTTTGCAAAGTTTTAACTGTTTTAGTCAAGAATTGTTTGTGTAAGAGTGCTAAAACGTATGGATTATACATTGACGAAAGCAAGCATAGGTGTTTTTTAGTGTAAAAAGTTCAGAAGACTGTAAAATTTTTTCTAAACAATTTTAAGCAAAATTAAAAAAAAGCGTGTCGTAGCTATTACATTAAACAACATGTTTGCAAAGTTTTAACTGTTTTAGTCAAGAATTGTTTATGTAAGAGTGCTAAAACGTATGGATTATACATTGACTAGTAAAAAGTTCAGAAGACTGTAAAATTTTTTCTAAACAATTTTAAGCAAAAATAAAAAAAGCGTGTCGTAGCCAATACATTAAACAACATGTTTGCAAAGTTTTAACTGTTTTAGTCAAGAATTGTTTGTGTAAGAGTGCTAAAACGTATGGATTATACATTGACGAAAGCAAGCATAGGTGTTTTTTAATGTAAAAAGTTCAGAAGACTGTAAAATTTTTTCTAAAAAATTTTAAGCAAAAATAAAAAAAGCGTGTCGTAGCCAATACATTAAACAACATATTTGCAAAGTTTTAACTGTTTTAGTCAAGAATTGTTTGTGTAAGAGTGCTAAAACGTATGGATTATACATTGACTAGTAAAAAGTTCAGAAGACTGTAAAATTTTTTTTAAACAATTTTAAGCAAAAATAAAAAAAGCGTGTCGTAGCCAATACATTAAACAACATGTTTGCAAAGTTTTAACTGTTTTAGTCAAGAATTGTTTGTGTAAGAGTGCTAAAACGTATGGATTATACATTGACGAAAGCAAGCATAGGTGTTTTTTAATGTAAAAAGTTCAGAAGGCTGTAAAATTTTTTCTAATCAATTTTAAGCAAAAATAAAAAAAGCGTGTCGTAGCCAATACATTAAACAACATGTTTGCAAAGTTTTAACTGTTTTAGTCAAGAATTGTTTGTGTAAGAGTGCTAAAACGTATGGATTATACATTGACGAAAGCAAGCATAGGTGTTTTTTAATGTAAAAAGTTCAGAAGGCTGTAAAATTGTTTTTAAACAATTTTAAGCAAAAAAAAAAAAGCGTGTCGTAGCCAATACATTAAACAACATGTTTGCAAAGTTTTAACTGTTTTAGTCAAGAATTGTTTGTGTAAGAGTGCTAAAACGTATGGATTATACATTGACTAGTAAAAAGTTCAGAAGACTGTAAAATTTTTTCTAAACAATTTTAAGCAAAAATAAAAAAAGCGTGTCGTAGCCAATACATTAAACAACATGTTTGCAAAGTTTTAACTGTTTTAGTCAAGAATTGTTTGTGTAAGAGTGCTAAAACGTATGGATTATACATTGACGAAAGCAAGCATAGGTGTTTTTTAATGTAAAAAGTTCAGAAGGCTGTAAAATTTTTTCTAATCAATTTTAAGCAAAAATAAAAACAGCGTGTCGTAGCCAATACATTAAACAACATGTTTGCAAAGTTTTAACTGTTTTAGTCAAGAATTGTTTGTGTAAGAGTGCTAAAAGGTATGGATTCTACATTGACTAGTAAAAAGTTCAGAAGACTGTAAATTTTTTTTTAAACAATTTTAAGCAAAAATAAAAAAAGCGTGTCGTAGCCAATACATTAAACAACATGTTTGCAAAGTTTTAACTGTTTTAGTCAAGAATTGTTTGTGTAAGAGTGCTAAAACGTATGGATTATACATTGACTAGTAAAAAGTTCAGAAGACTGTAAAATTTTTTCTAAACAATTTTAAGCAAAAATAAAAAAAGCGTGTCGTAGCCAATACATTAAACAACATGTTTGCAAAGTTTTAACTGTTTTAGTCAAGAATTGTTTGTCAAAGAGTGCTAAAACGTATGGATTATACATTGACGAAAGCAAGCATTGGTGTTTTTTAATGTAAAAAGTTCAATGGCTGTAAAATTTTTTTTATTCAATTTTAAGCAAAAATAAAAAAAGCGTGTCGTAGCCAATACATTAAACAACATGTTTGCAAAGTTTTAACTGTTTTAGTCAAAAATTGTTTGTGTATGAGTGCTAAAACGTATGGATTATACATTGACTAGTAAAAAGTTCAGAAGACTGTAAAATTTTTTCTAAACAATTTTAAGCAAAAATAAAAAAAGCGTGTCGTAGCCAATACATTAAACAACATGTTTGCAAAGTTTTAACTGTTTTAGTCAAGAATTGTTTGTGTAAGAGTGCTAAAACGTATGGATTATACATTGACTAGTAAAAAGTTCAGAAGACTGTAAAATTTTTTCTAAACAATTTTAAGCAAAAATAAAAAAAGCGTGTCGTAGCCAATACATTAAACAACATGTTTGCAAAGTTTTAACTGTTTTAGTCAAGAATTGTTTGTGTAAGAGTGCTAAAACGTATGGATTATACATTGACGAAAGCAAGCATTGGTGTTTTTTAATGTAAAAAGTTCAGAAGACTGTAAAATTTTTTTTAATCAATTTTAAGTAAAAATAAAAAAAGCGTGTCGTAGCCAATACATTAAACAACATGTTTGCAAAGTTTTAACTGTTTTAGTCAAAAATTGTTTGTGTATGAGTGCTAAAACGTATGGATTATACATTGACTAGTAAAAAGTTCAGAAGACTGTAAAATTTTTTCTAAACAATTTTAAGCAAAAATAAAAAAAGCGTGTCGTAGCCAATACATTAAACAACATGTTTGCAAAGTTTTAACTGTTTTAGTCAAGAATTGTTTGTGTAAGAGTGCTAAAACGTATGGATTATACATTGACGAAAGCAAGCATAGGTGTTTTTTAATGTAAAAAGTTCAGAAGACTGTAAAATTTTTTCTAAACAAATTTAAGCAAAAATAAAAAAAGCGTGTCGTAGCCAATACATTAAACAACATATTTGCAAAGTTTTAACTGTTTTAGTCAAGAATTGTTTGTGTAAGAGTGCTAAAACGTATGGATTATACATTGACTAGTAAAAAGTTCAGAAGGCAGTAAAATTTTTTTTAAACAATTTTAAGCAAAAATAAATAAAGCGTGTCGTAGCCAATACATTAAACAACATGTTTGCAAAGTTTTAACTGTTTTAGTCAAGAATTGTTTGTGTAAGAGTGCTAAAACGTATGGATTATACATTGACTAGTAAAAAGTTCAGAAGACTGTAAAATTTTTTCTAAACAATTTTAAGCAAAAATAAAAAAAGCGTGTCGTAGCCAATACATTAAACAACATGTTTGCAAAGTTTTAACTGTTTTAGTCAAGAATTGTTTGTGTAAGAGTGCTAAAACGTATGGATTATACATTGACGAAAGCAAGCATAGGTGTTTTTTAATGTAAAAAGTTCAGAAGGCTGTAAAATTTTTTCTAATCAATTTTAAGCAAAAATAAAAAAAGCGTGTCGTAGCCAATACATTAAACAACATGTTTGCAAAGTTTTAACTGTTTTAGTCAAGAATTGTTTGTGTAAGAGTGCTAAAACGTATGGATTATACATTGACGAAAGCAAGCATAGGTGTTTTTTAATGTAAAAAGTTCAGAAGACTGTAAAATTTTTTCTAAACAATTTTAAGCAAAAATAAAAAAAAGCGTGTCGTAGCCATTACATTAAACAACATGTTTGCAAAGTTTTAACTGTTTTAGTCAAGAATTGTTTATGTAAGAGTGCTAAAACGTATGGATTATACATTGACTAGTAAAAAGTTCAGAAGACTGTAAAATTTTTTCTAAACAATTTTAAGCAAAAATAAAAAAAGCGTGTCGTAGCCAATACATTAAACAACATGTTTGCAAAGTTTCAACTGTTTTAGTCAAGAATTGTTTGTGTAAGAGTGCTAAAACGTATGGATTATACATTGACTAGTAAAAAGTTCAGAAGACTGTAAATTTTTTTTAAACAATTTTAAGCAAAAATAAAAAAAGCGTGTCGTAGCCAATACATTAAACAATATGTTTGCAAAGTTTTAACTGTTTTAGTCAAGAATTGTTTGTGTAAGAGTGCTAAAACGTATGGATTAAACATTGACTAGTAAAAAGTTCAGAAGACTGTAAAATTTTTTCTAAACAATTTTAAGCAAAAATAAAAAAAGGGTGTCGTAGCCAATACATTAAACAACATGTTTGCAAAGTTTTAACTGTTTTAGTCAAGAATTGTTTGTGTAAGAGTGCTAAAACTAATGGATTATACATTGACGAAAGCAAGCATAGGTGTTTTTTAATGTAAAAAGTTCAGAAGACTGTAAAATTTTTTCTTAACAAATTTAAGCAAAAATAAAAAAAGCGTGTCGTAGCCAATACATTAAACAACATATTTGCAAAGTTTTAACTGTTTTAGTCAAGAATTGTTTGTGTAAGAGTGCTAAAACGTATGGATTATACATTGACTAGTAAAAAGTTCAGAAGACTGTAAAATTTTTTCTAAACAATTTTAAGCAAAAATAAAAAAAGCGTGTCGTAGCCAATACATTAAACAACATGTTTGCAAAGTTTTAACTGTTTTAGTCAAGAATTGTTTGTGTAAGAGTGCTAAAACGTATGGATTATACATTGACGAAAGCAAGCATAGGTGTTTTTTAATGTAAAAAGTTCAGAAGGCTGTAAAATTTTTTCAAATCAATTTTAAGCAAAAATAAAAAAAGCGTGTCGTAGCCAATACATTAAACAACATGTTTGCAAAGTTTTAACTGTTTTAGTCAAGAATTGTTTGTGTAAGAGTGCTAAAACGTATGGATTATACATTGACGAAAGCAAGCATAGGTGTTTTTTAATGTAAAAAGTTCAGAAGACTGTAAAATTTTTTCTAAACAATTTTAAGCAAAAATAAAAAAAGCGTGTCGTAGCCATTACATTAAACAACATGTTTGCAAAGTTTTAACTGTTTTAGTCAAGAATTGTTTGTGTAAGAGTGCTAAAACGTATGGATTATACATTGACGAAAGCAAGCATAGGTGTTTTTTAATGTAAAAAGTTCAGAAGACTGTAAAATTTTTTCTAAACAATTTTAAGCAAAAATAAAAAAAGCGTGTCGTAGCCATTACATTAAACAACATGTTTGCAAAGTTTTAACTGTTTTAGTCAAGAATTGTTTATGTAAGAGTGCTAAAACGTATGGATTATACATTGACTAGTAAAAAGTTCAGAAGACTGTAAAATTTTTTCTAAACAATTTTAAGCAAAAATAAAAAAGCGTGTCGTAGCCAATACATTAAACAACATGTTTGCAAAGTTTCAACTGTTTTAGTCAAGAATTGTTTGTGTAAGAGTGCTAAAACGTATGGATTATACATTGACTAGTAAAAAGTTCAGAAGACTGTAAAATTTTTTCTAAACAGTTTTAAGCAAAAATAAAAAAAGCGTGTCGTAGCCAATACATTAAACAACATGTTTGCAAAATTTTAACTGTTTTAGTCAAGAATTGTTTGTGTAAGAGTGCTAAAACGTATGGATTATACATTGACGAAAGCAAGCATAGGTGTTTTTTAATGTAAAAAGTTTAGAAGGCTGTAAAATTTTTTCTAAATAATTTTAAGCAAAAATAAAAAAAGCGTGTCGTAGCCAATACATTAAACAACATGTTTGCAAAGTTTTAACTGTTTTAGTCAAGAATTGTTTGTGTAAGAGTGCTAAAACGTATGGATTATACATTGACGAAAGCAAGCATAGGTGTTTTTTAATGTAAAAAGTTCAGAAGACTGTAAAATTTTTTCTAAACAATTTTAAGCAAAAATAAAAAAAGCGTGTCGTAGCCATTACATTAAACAACATGTTTGCAAAGTTTTAACTGTTTTAGTCAAGAATTGTTTGTGTAAGAGTGCTAAAACGTATGGATTATACATTGACGAAAGCAAGCATAGGTGTTTTTTAATGTAAAAAGTTCAGAAGACTGTAAAATTTTTTCTTAACAAATTTAAGCAAAAATAAAAAAAGCGTGTCGTAGCCAATACATTAAACAACATGTTTGCAAAGTTTTAACTGTTTTAGTCAAGAATTGTTTGTGTAAGAGTGCTAAAACGTATGGATTATACATTGACGAAAGCAAGCATAGGTGTTTTTTAATGTAAAAAGTTCAGAAGGCTGTAAAATTTTTTCTAATCAATTTTAAGCAAAAATGAAAAAAGTGTGTCGTAGCCAATACATTAAACAACATGTTTGCAAAGTTTTAACTGTTTTAGTCAAGAATTGTTTGTGTAAGAGTGCTAAAACGTATGGATTATACATTGACTAGTAAAAAGTTCAGAAGACTGTAAAATTTTTTCTAAACAATTTTAAGCAAAAATAAAAAAAGCGTGTCGTAGCCAATACATTAAACAACATGTTTGCAAAGTTTTAACTGTTTTAGTCAAGAATTGTTTGTGTAAGAGTGCTAAAACGTATGGATTATACATTGACGAAAGCAAGCATAGGTGTTTTTTAATGTAAAAAGTTCAGAAGGCTGTAAAATTTTTCTAATCAATTTTAAGCAAAAATAAAAAAAGCGTGTCGTAGCCAATACATTAAACAACATGTTTGCAAAGTTTTAACTGTTTTAGTCAAGAATTGTTTGTGTAAGAGTGCTAAAACGTATGGATTATACATTGACGAAAGCAAGCATAGGTGTTTTTTAATGTAAAAAGTTCAGAAGGCTGTAAAATTTTTTCTAAACAATTTTAAGCAAAAATAAAAATAGCGTGTCGTAGCCAATACATTAAACAACATGTTTGCAAAGTTTTAACTGTTTTAGTCAAGAATTGTTTGTGTAAGATCGCTAAAACGTATGGATTATACATTGACTAGTAAAAAGTTCAGAAGACTGTAAAATTTTTTCTAAACAATTTTAAGCAAGAATAAAAAAAACGTGTCGTAGCCAATACATTAAACAACATGTTTGCAAAGTTTTAACTGTTTTAGTCAAGAATTGTTTGTGTAAGAGTGCTAAAACGTATGGATTATACATTGACTAGTAAAAAGTTCAGAAGACTGTAAAATTTTTTCTAAATAATTTTAAGCAAAAATAAAAAAAGCGTGTCGTAGCCAATACATTAAACAACATGTTTGCAAAGTTTTAACTGTTTTAGTCAAGAATTGTTTGTGTAAGAGTGCTAAAACGTATGGATTATACATTGACGAAAGCAAGCATAGGTGTTTTTTAATGTAAAAAGTTCAGAAGGCTATAATTTTTTCTAATCAATTTTATGCAAAAATAAAAAAAGTGTGTCGTAGCCAATACATTAAACAACATGTTTGCAAAGTTTTAACTGTTTTAGTCAAGAATTGTTTGTGTAAGAGTGCTAAAACGTATGGATTATACATTGACTAGTAAAAATTTCAGAAGACTGTAAAAATTTTTCTAAACAATTTTAAGCAAAAATAAAAAAAGCGTTTCGTAGCCAATACATTAAACAACATGTTTGCAAAGTTTTAACTGTTTTAGTCAAGAATTGTTTGTGTAAGAGTGCTAAAACGTATGGATTATACATTGACTAGTAAAAAGTTCAGAAGACTGTAAAATTTTTTCTAATACATTAAACAACATGTTTGCAAAGTTTTAACTGTTTTAGTCAAGAATTGTTTGTGTAAGAGTGCTAAAACGTATGGATTATACATTGACTAGTAAAAAGTTCAGAAGACTGTAAAAATTTTTCTAAACTATTTTAAGCAAAAATAAAAAAAGCGTGTCGTAGCCAATACATTAAACAACATGTTTGCAAAGTTTTAACTGTTTTAGTCAAGAATTGTTTGTGTAAGAGTGCTAAAACGTATGGATTATACATTGACTAGTAAAAAGTTCAGAAGACTGTAAAATTTTTTCTAAACAATTTTAAGCAAAAATAAAAAAAGCGTATCGTAGCCAATACATTAAACAACATGTTTGCAAAGTTTTAACTGTTTTAGTCAAGAATTGTTTGTGTAAGAGTGCTAAAACGTATGGATTATACATTGACGAAAGCAAGCATAGGTGTTTTTTAATGTAAAAAGTTCAGAAGGCTGTAAAATTTTTTCTAATCAATTTTAAGCAAAAATAAAAAGTCGTAGCCAATACATTAAACAACATGTTTGCAAAGTTTTAACTGTTTTAGTCAAGAATTGTTTGTGTAAGAGTGCTAAAAGGTATGGAATATACATTGACTAGTAAAAAGTTCAGAAGACTGTAAAATTTTTTTTAAACAATTTTAAGCAAAAATAAAAAAAGCGTGTCGTAGCCAATACATTAAACAACATTTTTGCAAAGTTTTAACTGTTTTAGTCAAGAATTGTTTGTGTAAGAGTGCTAAAACGTATGGATTATACATTGACTAGTAAAAAGTTCAGAAGACTGTAAAATTTTTTCTAAACAATTTTAAGCAAAAATAAAAAAAGCGTGTCGTAGCCAATACATTAAACAACATGTTTGCAAAGTTTTAACTGTTTTAGTCAAGAATTGTTTGTGTAAGAGTGCTAAAACGTATGGATTATACATTGACGAAAGCAAGCATAGGTGTTTTTTAATGTAAAAAATTCAGAAGGCTGTAAAATTTTTTCTAATCAATTTTAAGCAAAAATAAAAAAAGCGTGTCGTAGCCAATACATTAAACAACATGTTTGCAAAGTTTTAACTGTTTTAGTCAAGAATTGTTTGTGTAAGAGTGCTAAAACGTATGGATTATACATTGACTAGTAAAAAGTTCAGAAGACTGTAAAATTTTTTCTAAACAATTTTAAGCAAAAATAAAAAAAGCGTGTCTAGCCAATACATTAAACAACATGTTTGCATAGTTTTAACTGTTTTAGTCAAGAATTGTTTGTGAAAGAGTGCTAAAATGTATGGATTATACATTGACGAAACAAGCATATGTGTTTTTTAATGTAAAAAGTTCAGAAGACTGTAAAATTTTTTCTAAACAAATTTAAGCAAAAATAAAATAAGCGTGTCGTAGCCAATACATTAAACAACATATTTGCAAAGTTTTAACTGTTTTAGTCAAGAATTGTTTGTGTAAGAGTGCTAAAAGGTATGGATTATACATTGACTAGTAAAAAGTTCAGAAGACTGTAAAATTTTTTCTAAACAATTTTAAGCAAAAATAAAAAAAGCGTGTCGTAGCCAATACATTAAACAACATGTTTGCAAAGTTTTAACTGTTTTAGTCAAGAATTGTTTGTGTAAGAGTGCTAAAACGTATGGATTATACATTGACTAGTAAAAAGTTCAGAAGACTGTAAAATTTTTTCTAAACAATTTTAAGCAAAAATAAAAAAAGCGTGTCGTAGCCAATACATTAAACAACATGTTTGCAAAGTTTTAACTGTTTTAGTCAAGAATTGTTTGTGTAAGAGTGCTAAAACGTATGGATTATACATTGACTAGTAAAAAGTTCAGAAGACTGTAAAATTTTTTCTAAACAATTTTAAGCAAAAATAAAAAAAGCGTGTCGTAGCCAATACATTAAACAACATGTTTGCAAAGTTTTAACTGTTTTAGTCAAGAATTGTTTGTGTAAGAGTGCTAAAACGTATGGATTATACATTGACTAGTAAAAAGTTCAGAAGACTGTAAAATTTTTTCTAAACAATTTTAAGCAAAAATAAAAAAAGCGTGTCGTAGCCAATACATTAAACAACATGTTTGCAAAGTTTTAACTGTTTTAGTCAAGAATTGTTTGTGTAAGAGTGCTAAAACGTATGGATTATACATTGACGAAAGCAAGCATAGGTGTTTTTTAATGTAAAAAGTTCAGAAGGCTGTAAAATTTTTTCTAAACAATTTTAAGCAAAAATAAAAAAGCTTGTCGTAGCCAATACATTAAACAACATGTTTGCAAAGTTTTAACTGTTTTAGTCAAGAATTGTTTCTGTAAGAGTGCTAAAAGGTATGGAATATACATTGACTAGTAAAAAGTTCAGAAGACTGTAAAATTTTTTTTAAACAATTTTAAGCAAAAATAAAAAAAGAGTGTCGTAGCCAATAGATTAAACAACATGTTTGCAAAGTTTTAACTGTTTTAGTCAAGAATTGTTTGTGTAAGAGTGCTAAAACGTATGGATTAAACATTGACTAGTAAAAAGTTCAGAAGACTGTAAAATTTTTTTTAAACAATTTTAAGCAAAAATAAAAAAAGCGTGTCGTAGCCTATACATTAAACAACATGTTTGCAAAGTTTTAACTGTTTAGTCAAGAATTGTTTGTGTAAGAGTGCTAAAACGTATGGATTATACATTGACGAAAGCAAGCATAGGTGTTTTTTAATGTAAAAAGTTCAGAAGGCCGTAAAATTTTTTCTAATCAATTTTAAGCAAAAATAAAAAAAGCGTGTCGTAGCCAATACATTAAACAACATGTTTGCAAAGTTTTAACTGTTTTAGTCAAGAATTGTTTCTGTAAGAGTGCTAAAAGGTATGGAATATACATTGACTAGTAAAAAGTTCAGAAGACTGTAAAATTTTTTTTAAACAATTTTAAGCAAAAATAAAAAAAGCGTGTCGTAGCCAATAGATTAAACAACATGTTTGCAAAGTTTTAACTGTTTTAGTCAAGAATTGTTTGTGTAAGAGTGCTAAAACGTATGGATTAAACATTGACTAGTAAAAAGTTCAGAAGACTGTAAAATTTTTTTTAAACAATTTTAAGCAAAAATAAAAAAAGCGTGTCGTAGCCAATACATTAAACAACATGTTAACAAAGTTTTAACTGTTTTTGTCAAGAATTGTTTGTGTAAGAGTGCTAAAACGTATGGATTATACATTGACTAGTAAAAAGTTCAGAAGACTGTAAAATTTTTTCTAAACAATTTTAAGCAAAAATAAAAAAAGCGTGTCGTAGCCAATACATTAAACAACATGTTTGCAAAGTTTTAACTGTTTTAGTCAAGAATTGTTTGTGTAAGAGTGCTAAAACGTATGGATTATACATTGACGAAAGCAAGCATAGGTGTTTTTTAATGTAAAAAGTTCAGAAGGCTGTAAAATTTTTTCTAATCAATTTTAAGCAAAAATAAAAAAAGCGTGTCGTAGCCAATACATTAAACAACATGTTTGCAAAGTTTTAACTGTTTTAGTCAAGAATTGTTTGTGTAAGAGTGCTAAAACGAATGGATTATACATTGACGAAAGCAAGCATAGGTGTTTTTTAATGTAAAAAGTTCAGAAGACTGTTAAATTTTTTTTAAACAATTTTAAGCAAAAATAAAAAAAGCGTGTCGTAGCCAATACATTAAACAACATGTTTGCAAAGTTTTAACTGTTTTAGTCAAGAATTGTTTGTGTAAGAGTGCTAAAACGTATGGATTATACATTGACGAAAGCAAGCATAGGTGTTTTTTAATGTAAAAAGTTCAGAAGGCTGTAAAATTTTTTCTAATCAATTTTAAGCAAAAATAAAAAAAGCGTGTCGTAGCCAATACATTAAACAACATGTTTGCATGTTTTAACTGTTTTAGTCAAGAATTGTTTGTGTAAGAGTGCTAAAACGTATGGATTATACATTGACGAAAGCAAGCATTGGTGTTTTTTAATGTAAAAAGTTCAGAAGGCTGTAAAATTTTTTTTAATCAATTTTAAGCAAAAATAAAAAAAGCGTGTCGTAGCCAATACATTAAACAACATGTTTGCAAAGTTTTAACTGTTTTAGTCAAAAATTGTTTGTGTATGAGTGCTAAAACGTATGGATTATACATTGACTAGTAAAAAGTTCAGAAGACGAAGAAAAATAAAAAAAGCGTGTCGTAGCCAATACATTAAACAACATGTTTGCAAAGTTTTAACTGTTTTAGTCAAGAATTGTTTGTGTAAGAGTGCTAAAACGTATGGATTATACATTGACGAAAGCAAGCATAGGTGTTTTTTAATGTAAAAAGTTCAGAAGGCTGTAAAATTTTTTTTAATCAATTTTAAGCAAAAATAAAAAAAGCGTGTTGTAGCCAATACATTAAACAACATGTTTGAAAAATTTTAACTGTTTTAGTCAAGAATTGTTTGTGTAAGAGTGCTAAAACGTATGGATTATACATTGACGAAAGCAAGCATAGGTGTTTTTTAATGTAAAAAGTTCAGAAGTCTGTAAAATTTTTTCTAATCAATTTTAAGCAAAAATAAAAAAAGCGTGTCGTAGCCAATACATTAAACAACATGTTTGCAAAGTTTTAACTGTTTTAGTCAAGAATTGTTTGTGTAAGAGTGCTAAAACGTATGGATTATACATTGACTAGTAAAAAGTTCAGAAGACTGTAAAATTTTTTCTAAACAATTTTAAGCAAAAATAAAAAAAGCGTGTCGTAGCCAATACATTAAAAAAATGTTTGCAAAGTTTTAACTGTTTTAGTCAAGAATTGTTTGTGTAAGAGTGCTAAAACGTATGGATTATACATTGACGAAAGCAAGCATAGGTGTTTTTTAATGTAAAAAGTTCAGAAGGCTGTAAAATTTTTTCTAATCAATTTTAAGCAAAAATGAAAAAAGTGTGTCGTAGCCAATACATTAAACAACATGTTTGCAAAGTTTTAACTGTTTTAGTCAAGAATTGTTTGTGTAAGAGTGCTAAAACGTATGGATTATACATTGACTAGTAAAAAGTTCAGAAGACTGTAAAATTTTTTCTTAACAATTTTAAGCAAAAATAAAAAAAGCGTGTCGTAGCCAATACATTAAAAAAATGTTTGCAAAGTTTTAACTGTTTTAGTCAAGAATTGTTTGTGTAAGAGTGCTAAAACGTATGGATTATACATTGACGAAAGCAAGCATAGGTGTTTTTTAATGTAAAAAGTTCAGAAGGCTGTAAAATTTTTTCTAATCAATTTTAAGCAAAAATAAAAAAAGCGTGTCGTAGCCAATACATTAAACAACATGTTTGCAAAGTTTTAACTGTTTTAGTCAAGAATTGTTTGTGTAAGAGTGCTAAAACGTATGGATTAAACATTGACTAGTAAAAAGTTCAGAAGACTGTAAAATTTTTTTTAAACAATTTTAAGCAAAAATAAAAAAAGCGTGTCGTAGCCAATACATTAAAAAAATGTTTGCAAAGTTTTAACTGTTTTAGTCAAGAATTGTTTGTGTAAGAGTGCTAAAACGTATGGATTATACATTGACGAAAGCAAGCATAGGTGTTTTTTAATGTAAAAAGTTCAGAAGGCTGTAAAATTTTTTCTAATCAATTTTAAGCAAAAATAAAAAAAGCGTGTCGTAGCCAATACATTAAACAACATATTTGCAAAGTTTTAACTGTTTTAGTCAAGAATTGTTTGTGTAAGAGTGCTAAAACGTATGGATTATACATTGACTAGTAAAAAGTTCAGAAGACTGTAAAATTTTTTTTAAACAATTTTAAGCAAAAATAAAAAAAGCGTGTCGTAGCCAATACATTAAACAACATGTTTGCAAAGTTTTAACTGTTTTAGTCAAGAATTGTTTGTGTAAGAGTGCTAAAACGTATGGATTATACATTGACTAGTAAAAAGTTCAGAAGACTGTAAAATTTTTTCTAAACAATTTTAAGCAAAAATAAAAAAAGCGTGTCGTAGCCAATACATTAAACAACATGTTTGCAAAGTTTTAACTGTTTTAGTCAAGAATTGTTTGTGTAAGAGTGCTAAAACGTATGGATTATACATTGACTAGTAAAAAGTTCAGAAGACTGTAAATTTTTTTCTAAACAATTTTAAGCAAAAATAAAAAAAGCGTGTCGTAGCCAATACATTAAACAACATGTTTGCAAAGTTTTAACTGTTTTAGTCAAGAATTGTTTGTGTAAGAGTGCTAAAACGTATGGATTATACATTGACGAAAGCAAGCATAGGTGTTTTTTAATGTAAAAAGTTCAGAAGGCTGTAAAATTTTTTCTAAACAATTTTAAGCAAAAATAAAAAAGCTTGTCGTAGCCAATACATTAAACAACATGTTTGCAAAGTTTTAACTGTTTTAGTCAAGAATTGTTTCTGTAAGAGTGCTAAAAGGTATGGAATATACATTGACTAGTAAAAAGTTCAGAAGACTGTAAAATTTTTTTTAAACAATTTTAAGCAAAAATAAAAAAAGCGTGTCGTAGCCAATACATTAAACAACATGTTTGCAAAGTTTTAACTGTTTTAGTCAAGAATTGTTTGTGTAAGAGTGCTAAAACGTATGGATTAAACATTGACTAGTAAAAAGTTCAGAAGACTGTAAAATTTTTTTTAAACAATTTTAAGCAAAAATAAAAAAAGCGTGTCGTAGCCTATACATTAAACAACATGTTTGCAAAGTTTTAACTGTTTAGTCAAGAATTGTTTGTGTAAGAGTGCTAAAACGTATGGATTATACATTGACGAAAGCAAGCATAGGTGTTTTTTAATGTAAAAAGTTCAGAAGGCTGTAAAATTTTTTCTAATCAATTTTAAGCAAAAATGAAAAAAGTGTGTCGTAGCCAATACATTAAACAACATGTTTGCAAAGTTTTAACTGTTTTAGTCAAGAATTGTTTGTGTAAGAGTGCTAAAACGTATGGATTATACATTGACGAAAGCAAGCATAGGTGTTTTTTAATGTAAAAAATTCAGAAGGCTGTAAAATTTTTTCTAATCAATTTTAAGCAAAAATAAAAAAAGCGTGTCGTAGCCAATACATTAAACAACATGTTTGCAAAGTTTTAACTGTTTTAGTCAAGAATTGTTTGTGTAAGAGTGCTAAAACGTATGGATTATACATTGACTAGTAAAAAGTTCAGAAGACTGTAAAATTTTTTCTAAACAATTTTAAGCAAAAATAAAAAAAGCGTGTCTAGCCAATACATTAAACAACATGTTTGCATAGTTTTAACTGTTTTAGTCAAGAATTGTTTGTGAAAGAGTGCTAAAATGTATGGATTATACATTGACGAAACAAGCATATGTGTTTTTTAATGTAAAAAGTTCAGAAGACTGTAAAATTTTTTCTAAACAAATTTAAGCAAAAATAAAATAAGCGTGTCGTAGCCAATACATTAAACAACATATTTGCAAAGTTTTAACTGTTTTAGTCAAGAATTGTTTGTGTAAGAGTGCTAAAAGGTATGGATTATACATTGACTAGTAAAAAGTTCAGAAGACTGTAAAATTTTTTCTAAACAATTTTAAGCAAAAATAAAAAAAGCGTGTCGTAGCCAATACATTAAACAACATGTTTGCAAAGTTTTAACTGTTTTAGTCAAGAATTGTTTGTGTAAGAGTGCTAAAACGTATGGATTATACATTGACTAGTAAAAAGTTCAGAAGACTGTAAAATTTTTTCTAAACAATTTTAAGCAAAAATAAAAAAAGCGTGTCGTAGCCAATACATTAAACAACATGTTTGCAAAGTTTTAACTGTTTTAGTCAAGAATTGTTTGTGTAAGAGTGCTAAAACGTATGGATTATACATTGACTAGTAAAAAGTTCAGAAGACTGTAAAATTTTTTCTAAACAATTTTAAGCAAAAATAAAAAAAGCGTGTCGTAGCCAATACATTAAACAACATGTTTGCAAAGTTTTAACTGTTTTAGTCAAGAATTGTTTGTGTAAGAGTGCTAAAACGTATGGATTATACATTGACGAAAGCAAGCATAGGTGTTTTTTAATGTAAAAAGTTCAGAAGGCTGTAAAATTTTTTCTAAACAATTTTAAGCAAAAATAAAAAAGCTTGTCGTAGCCAATACATTAAACAACATGTTTGCAAAGTTTTAACTGTTTTAGTCAAGAATTGTTTCTGTAAGAGTGCTAAAAGGTATGGAATATACATTGACTAGTAAAAAGTTCAGAAGACTGTAAAATTTTTTTTAAACAATTTTAAGCAAAAATAAAAAAAGCGTGTCGTAGCCAATACATTAAACAACATGTTTGCAAAGTTTTAACTGTTTTAGTCAAGAATTGTTTGTGTAAGAGTGCTAAAACGTATGGATTAAACATTGACTAGTAAAAAGTTCAGAAGACTGTAAAATTTTTTTTAAACAATTTTAAGCAAAAATAAAAAAAGCGTGTCGTAGCCTATACATTAAACAACATGTTTGCAAAGTTTTAACTGTTTAGTCAAGAATTGTTTGTGTAAGAGTGCTAAAACGTATGGATTATACATTGACGAAAGCAAGCATAGGTGTTTTTTAATGTAAAAAGTTCAGAAGGCTGTAAAAATTTTTCTAATCAATTTTAAGCAAAAATGAAAAAAGTGTGTCGTAGCCAATACATTAAACAACATGTTTGCAAAGTTTTAACTGTTTTAGTCAAGAATTGTTTGTGTAAGAGTGCTAAAACGTATGGATTATACATTGACTAGTAAAAAGTTCAGAAGACTGTAAAATTTTTTCTAAACAATTTTAAGCAAAAATAAAAAAAGCGTGTCTAGCCAATACATTAAACAACATGTTTGCATAGTTTTAACTGTTTTAGTCAAGAATTGTTTGTGAAAGAGTGCTAAAATGTATGGATTATACATTGACGAAAGCAAGCATAGGTGTTTTTTAATGTAAAAAGTTCAGAAGGCTGTAAAATTTTTTCTAATCAATTTTAAGCAAAAATAAAAAAAGCGTGTCGTAGCCAATACATTAAACAACATGTTTGCAAAGTTTTAACTGTTTTAGTCAAGAATTGTTTGTGTAAGAGTGCTAAAACGTATGGATTATACATTGACGAAAGCAAGCATAGGTGTTTTTTAATGTAAAAAGTTCAGAAGACTGTTAAATTTTTTTTAAACAATTTTAAGCAAAAATAAAAACAGCGTGTCGTAGCCAATACATTAAACAACATGTTTGCAAAGTTTTTACTGTTTTAGTCAAGAATTGTTTGTGTAAGAGTGCTAAAACGTATGGATTATACATTGACGAAAGCAATTATAGGTGTTTTTTAATGTAAAAAGTTCAGAAGGCTGTAAAATTTTTTTTAAACAATTTTAAGCAAAAATAAAAAAAGCGTGTCGTAGCCAATACATTAAACAACATGTTTGCAAAGTTTTAACTGTTTTAGTCAAGAATTGTTTGTGTAAGAGTGCTAAAACGTATGGATTATACATTGACTAGTAAAAAGTTCAGAAGACTGTAAAATTTTTTCTAAACAATTTTAAGCAAAAATAAAAAAAGCGTGTCGTAGCCAATACATTAAACAACATGTTTGCAAAGTTTTAACTGTTTTAGTCAAGAATTGTTTGTGTAAGAGTGCTAAAACGTATGGATTATACATTGACGAAAGCAAGCATAGGTGTTTTTTAATGTAAAAAGTTCAGAAGGCTGTAAAATTTTTTCTAATCAATTTTAAGCAAAAATAAAAAAAGCGTGTCGTAGCCAATACATTAAACAACATGTTTGCAAAGTTTTAACTGTTTTAGTCAAGAATTGTTTGTGTAAGAGTGCTAAAACGTATGGATTATACATTGACTAGTAAAAAGTTCAGAAGACTGTAAAATTTTTTCTAAACAATTTTAAGCAAAAATAAAAAAAGCGTGTCGTAGCCAATACATTAAACAACATGTTTGCAAAGTTTTAACTGTTTTAGTCAAGAATTGTTTGTGTAAGAGTGCTAAAACGTATGGATTATACATTGACTAGTAAAAAGTTCAGAAGACTGTAAAATTTTTTCTAAACAATTTTAAGCAAAAATAAAAAAAGCGTGTCGTAGCCAATACATTAAACAACATGTTTGCAAAGTTTTAACTGTTTTAGTCAAGAATTGTTTGTGTAAGAGTGCTAAAACGTATGGATTATACATTGACGAAAGCAAGCATTGGTGTTTTTTAATGTAAAAAGTTCAGAAGGCTGTAAAATTTTTTTTAATCAATTTTAAGCAAAAATAAAAAAAGCGTGTCGTAGCCAATACATTAAACAACATGTTTGCAAAGTTTTAACTGTTTTAGTCAAAAATTGTTTGTGTATGAGTGCTAAAACGTATGGATTATACATTGACTAGTAAAAAGTTCAGAAGACGAAGAAAAATAAAAAAAGCGTGTCGTAGCCAATACATTAAACAACATGTTTGCAAAGTTTTAACTGTTTTAGTCAAGAATTGTTTGTGTAAGAGTGCTAAAACGTATGGATTATACATTGACGAAAGCAAGCATAGGTGTTTTTTAATGTAAAAAGTTCAGAAGGCTGTAAAATTTTTTTTAATCAATTTTAAGCAAAAATAAAAAAAGCGTGTCGTAGCCAATACATTAAACAACATGTTTGCAAAATTTTAACTGTTTTAGTCAAGAATTGTTTGTGTAAGAGTGCTAAAACGTATGGATTATACATTGACGAAAGCAAGCATAGGTGTTTTTTAATGTAAAAAGTTCAGAAGTCTTTAAAATTTTTTCTAATCAATTTTAAGCAAAAATAAAAAAACCGTGTCGTAGCCAATACATTAAACAACATGTTTGCAAAGTTTTAACTGTTTTAGTCAAGAATTGTTTGTGTAAGAGTGCTAAAACGTATGGATTATACATTGACTAGTAAAAAGTTCAGAAGACTGTAAAATTTTTTCTAAACAATTTTAAGCAAAAATAAAAAAAGCGTGTCGTAGCCAATACATTAAACAACATGTTTGCAAAGTTTTAACTGTTTTAGTCAAGAATTGTTTGTGTAAGAGTGCTAAAACGTATGGATTATACATTGACGAAAGCAAGCATAGGTGTTTTTTAATGTAAAAAGTTCAGAAGGCTGTAAAATTTTTTCTAATCAATTTTAAGCAAAAATGAAAAAAGTGTGTCGTAGCCAATACATTAAACAACATGTTTGCAAAGTTTTAACTGTTTTAGTCAAGAATTGTTTGTGTAAGAGTGCTAAAACGTATGGATTATACATTGACTAGTAAAAAGTTCAGAAGACTGTAAAATTTTTTCTAAACAATTTTAAGCAAAAATAAAAAAAGCGTGTCGTAGCCAATACATTAAACAACATGTTTGCAAAGTTTTAACTGTTTTAGTCAAGAATTGTTTGTGTAAGAGTGCTAAAACGTATGGATTATACATTGACGAAAGCAAGCATAGGTGTTTTTTAATGTAAAAAGTTCAGAAGGCTGTAAAATTTTTTCTAATCAATTTTAAGCAAAAATAAAAACAGCGTGTCGTAGCCAATACATTAAACAACATGTTTGCAAAGTTTTAACTGTTTTAGTCAAGAATTGTTTGTGTAAGAGTGCTAAAACGTATGGATTATACATTGACTAGTAAAAAGTTCAGAAGACTGTAAAATTTTTTTTAAACAATTTTAAGCAAAAATAAAAAAAGCGTGTCGTAGCCAATACATTAAACAACATGTTTGCAAAGTTTTAAATGTTTTAGTCAAGAATTGTTTGTGTAAGAGTGCTAAAACGTATGGATTATACATTGACTAGTAAAAAGTTCAGAAGAGTGTAAAATTTTTTCTAAACAATTTTAAGCAAAAATAAAAAAAGCGTGTCGTAGCCAATACATTAAACAACATGTTTGCAAAGTTTTAACTGTTTTAGTCAAGAATTGTTTGTGTAAGAGTGCTAAAACGTATGGATTATACATTGACGAAAGCAAGCATTGGTGTTTTTTAATGTAAAAAGTTCAGAAGGCTGTAAAATTTTTTTAATCAATTTTAAGCAAAAATAAAAAAAGCGTGTCGTAGCCAATACATTAAACAACATGTTTGCAAAGTTTTAACTGTTTTAGTCAAAAATTGTTTGTGTATGAGTGCTAAAACGTATGGATTATACATTGACTAGTAAAAAGTTCAGAAGACTGTAAAATTTTTTCTAAACAATTTTAAGCAAAAATAAAAAAAGCGTGTCGTAGCCAATACATTAAACAACATGTTTGCAAAGTTTTAACTGTTTTAGTCAAGAATTGTTTGTGTAAGAGTGCTAAAACGTATGGATTATACATTGACTAGTAAAAAGTTCAGAAGAGTGTAAAATTTTTTCTAAACAATTTTAAGCAAAAATAAAAAAAGCGTGTCGTAGCCAATACATTAAACAACATGTTTGCAAAGTTTTAACTGTTTTAGTCAAGAATTGTTTGTGTAAGAGTGCTAAAACGTATGGATTATACATTGACGAAAGCAAGCATTGGTGTTTTTTAATGTAAAAAGTTCAGAAGGCTGTAAAATTTTTTTTAATCAATTTTAAGCAAAAATAAAAAAAAGCGTGTCGTAGCCAATACATTAAACAACATGTTTGCAAAGTTTTAACTGTTTTAGTCAAGAATTGTTTGTGTTTGAGTGCTAAAACGTATGGATTGTACATTGACTAGTAAAAAGTTCAGAAGACTGTAAAATTTTTTCTAAACAATTTTAAGCAAAAATAAAAAAAGCGTGTCGTAGCCAATACATTAAACAACATGTTTGCAAAGTTTTAACTGTTTTAGTCAAGAATTGTTTGTGTAAGAGTGCTAAAACGTATGGATTATACATTGACGAAAGCAAGCATAGGTGTTTTTTAATGTAAAAAGTTCAGAAGACTGTAAAATTTTTTCTAAACAAATTTAAGCAAAAATAAAAAAAGCGTGTCGTAGCCAATACATTAAACAACATATTTGCAAAGTTTTAACTGTTTTAGTCAAGAATTGTTTGTGTAAGAGTGCTAAAACGTATGGATTATACATTGACTAGTAAAAAGTTCAGAAGACTGTAAAATTTTTTTTAAACAATTTTAAGCAAAAATAAAAAAAGCGTGTCGTAGCCAATACATCAAACAACATGTTTGCAAAGTTTTAACTGTTTTAGTCAAGAATTGTTTGTGTAAGAGTGCTAAAACGTATGGATTATACATTGACTAGTAAAAAGTTCAGAAGACTGTAAAATTTTTTCTAAACAATTTTAAGCAAAAATAAAAAAAGCGTGTCGTAGCCAATACATTAAACAACATGTTTGCAAAGTTTTAACTGTTTTAGTCAAGAATTGTTTGTGTAAGAGTGCTAAAACGTATGGATTATACATTGACGAAAGCAAGCATAGGTGTTTTTTAATGTAAAAAGTTCAGAAGGCTGTAAAATTTTTTCTAATCAATTTTAAGCAAAAATAAAAAAAGCGTGTCGTAGCCAATACATTAAACAACATGTTTGCAAAGTTTTAACTGTTTTAGTCAAGAATTGTTTGTGTAAGAGTGCTAAAACGTATGGATTATACATTGACTAGTAAAAAGTTCAGAAGACTGTAAAATTTTTTCTAAACAATTTTAAGCAAAAATAAAAAAAGCGTGTCGTAGCCAATACATTAAACAACATGTTTGCAAAGTTTCAACTGTTTTAGTCAAGAATTGTTTGTGTAAGAGTGCTAAAACGTATGGATTATACATTGACTAGTAAAAAGTTCAGAAGACTGTAAATTTTTTTTAAACAATTTTAAGCAAAAATAAAAAAAGCGTGTCGTAGCCAATACAATAAACAATATGTTTGCAAAGTTTTAACTGTTTTAGTCAAGAATTGTTTGTGTAAGAGTGCTAAAACGTATGGATTAAACATTGACTAGTAAAAAGTTCAGAAGACTGTAAAATTTTTTCTAAACAATTTTAAGCAAAAATAAAAAAAGCGTGTCGTAGCCAATACATTAAACAACATGTTTGCAAAGTTTTAACTGTTTTAGTCAAGAATTGTTTGTGTAAGAGTGCTAAAACTAATGGATTATACATTGACGAAAGCAAGCATAGGTGTTTTTTAATGTAAAAAGTTCAGAAGACTGTAAAATTTTTTCTAAACAAATTTAAGCAAAAATAAAAAAAGCGTATCGTAGCCAATACATTAAACAACATATTTGCAAAGTTTTAACTGTTTTAGTCAAGAATTGTTTGTGTAAGAGTGCTAAAACGTATGGATTATACATTGACTAGTAAAAAGTTCAGAAGACTGTAAAATTTTTTCTAAACAATTTTAAGCAAAAATAAAAAAAGCGTGTCGTAGCCAATACATTAAACAACATGTTTGCAAAGTTTTAACTGTTTTAGTCAAGAATTGTTTGTGTAAGAGTGCTAAAACGTATGGATTATACATTGACGAAAGCAAGCATTGGTGTTTTTTAATGTAAAAAGTTCAGAAGGCTGTAAAATTTTTTAAATCAATTTTAAGCAAAAATAAAAAAAGCGTGTCGTAGCCAATACATTAAACAACATGTTTGCAAAGTTTTAAATGTTTTAGTCAAGAATTGTTTGTGTAAGAGTGCTAAAACGTATGGATTATACATTGACGAAAGCAAGCATAGGCGTTTTTTAATGTAAAAAGTTCAGAAGACTGTAAAATTTTTTCTAAACAATTTTAAGCAAAATTAAAAAAAGCGTGTCGTAGCCATTACATTAAACAACATGTTTGCAAAGTTTTAACTGTTTTAGTCAAGAATTGTTTGTGTAAGAGTGCTAAAACGTATGGATTATACATTGACGAAAGCAAGCATAGGTGTTTTTTAATGTAAAAAGTTCAGAAGACTGTAAAATTTTTTCTAAACAATTTTAAGCAAAAATAAAAAAGCGTGTCGTAGCCAAAACATTAAACAACATGTTTGCAAAGTTTCAACTGTTTTAGTCAAGAATTGTTTGTGTAAGAGTGCTAAAACGTATGGATTATACATTGACTAGTAAAAAGTTCAGAAGACTGTAAAATTTTTTCTAAACAATTTCAAGCAAAAATAAAAAAAGCGTGTCGTAGCCAATACATTAAACAACATATTTGCAAAGTTTTAACTGTTTTAGTCAAGAATTGTTTGTGTAAGAGTGCTAAAACGTATGGATTATACATTGACTAGTAAAAAGTTCAGAAGACTGTAAAATTTTTTTTAAACAATTTTAAGCAAAAATAAAAAAAGCGTGTATTAGCCAATACATTAAACAACATGTTTGCAAAGTTTTAACTGTTTTAGTCAAGAATTGTTTGTGTAAGAGTGCTAAAACGTATGGATTATACATTGACTAGTAAAAAGTTCAGAAGACTGTAAAATTTTTTCTAAACAATTTTAAGCAAAAATAAAAAAAGCGTGTCGTAGCCAATACTTTAAACAACATGTTTGCAAAGTTTTAACTGTTTTAGTCAAGAATTGTTTGTGTAAGAGTGCTAAAACGTATGGATTATACATTGACGAAAGCAAGCATAGGTGTTTTTTAATGTGAAAAGTTCAGAAGGCTGTAAAATTTTTTCTAATCAATTTTAAGCAAAAATAAAAAAAGCGTGTCGTAGCCAATACATTAAACAACATGTTTGCAACGTTTTAACTGTATTAGTCAAGAATTGTTTGTGTAAGAGTGCTAAAACGTATGGATTATACATTGACGAAAGCAAGCATAGGTGTTTTTTAATGTGAAAAGTTCAGAAGGCTGTAAAATTTTTTCTAATCAATTTTAAGCAAAAATAAAAAAAGCGTGTCGTAGCCAATACATTAAACAACATGTTTGCAAAGTTTTAACTGTATTAGTCAAGAATTGTTTGTGTAAGAGTGCTAAAACGTATGGATTATACATTGACTAGTAAAAAATTCAGAAGACTGTAAAATTTTTTCAAAACAATTTTAAGCAAAAATAAAAAAAGCGTGTCGTAGCCAATACATTAAACAACATGTTTGCAAAGTTTTAACTGTTTTAGTCAAGAATTGTTTGTGTAAGAGTGCTAAAACGTATGGATTATACATTGACTAGTAAAAAGTTCAGAAGACTGTAAAATTTTTTCTAAACAATTTTAAGCAAAAATAAAAAATGCGTGTCGTAGCCAATACATTAAACAACATGTTTGCAAAGTTTTAACTGTATTAGTCAAGAATTGTTTGTGTAAGAGTGCTAAAACGTATGGATTATACATTGACTAGTAAAAAGTTCAGAAGACTGTAAAATTTTTTCTAAACAATTTTAAGCAAAAATAAAAAAAGCGTGTCGTAGCCAATACATTAAACAACATGTTTGCAAAGTTTTAACTGTTTTAGTCAAGAATTGTTTGTGTAAGAGTGCTAAAACGTATGGATTATACATTGACTAGCAAAAAGTTCAGAAGACTGTAAATTTTTTTCTAAACAATTTTAAGCAAAAATACAAAAAGCATGTCGTAGCCAATACATTAAACAACATGTTTGCAAAGTTTTAACTGTTTTAGTCAAGAATTGTTTGTGTAAGAGTGCTAAAACGTATGGATTATACATTGACTAGTAAAAAGTTCAGAAGACTGTAAAATTTTTTCTAAACAATTTTAAGCAAAAATAAAAAAAGCGTGTCGTAGCCAATACATTAAACAACATATTTGCAAAGTTTTAACTGTTTTAGTCAAGAATTGTTTGTGTAAGAGTGCTAAAACGTATGGATTATACATTGACTGGTAAAAAGTTCAGAAGAGTGTAAAATTTTTTCTAAACAATTTTAAGCAAAAATAAAAAAAGCGTGTCGTAGCCAATACATTAAACAACATATTTGCAAAGTTTTAACTGTTTTAGTCAAGAATTGTTGGTGTAAGAGTGCTAAAACGTATGGATTATACATTGACTAGTAAAAAGTTCAGAAGACTGTAAAATTTTTTCTAAACAATTTTAAGCAAAAATAAAAAAAGCGTGTCGTAGCCAATACATTAAACAACATATTTGCAAAGTTTTAACTGTTTTAGTCAAGAATTATTTGTGTAAGAGTGCTAAAACGTATGGATTATACATTGACTAGTAAAAAGTTCAGAAGACTGTAAAATTTTTTCTAAACAATTTTAAGCAAAAATAAAAAAAGCGTGTCGTAGCCAATACATTAAACAACATATTTGCAAAGTTTTAACTGTTTTAGTCAAGAATTGTTTGTGTAAGAGTGCTAAAACGTATGGATTATACATTGACTAGTAAAAAGTTCAGAAGACTGTAAAATTTTTTCTAAACAATTTTAAGCAAAAATAAAAAAAGCGTGTCGTAGCCAATACTTTAAACAACATGTTTGCAAAGTTTTAACTGTTGTAGTCAAGAATTGTTTGTGTAAGAGTGCTAAAACGTATGGATTATACATTGACGAAAGCAAGCATAGGTGTTTTTTAATGTGAAAAGTTCAGAAGGCTGTAAAATTTTTTCTAATCAATTTTAAGCAAAAATAAAAAAAGCGTGTCGTAGCCAATACATTAAACAACATGTTTGCAAAGTTTTAACTGTATTAGTCAAGAATTGTTTGTGTAAGAGTGCTAAAACGTATGGATTATACATTGACTAGTAAAAAGTTCAGAAGACTGTAAAATTTTTTCTAAACAATTTTAAGCAAAAATAAAAAAAGCGTGTCGTAGCCAATACATTAAACAACATGTTTGCAAAGTTTTAACTGTTTTATTCAAGAATTGTTTGTGTAAGAGTGCTAAAACGTATGGATTATACATTGACGAAAGCAAGCATAGGTGTTTTTTAATGTGAAAAGTTCAGAAGGCTGTAAAATTTTTTCTAATCAATTTTAAGCAAAAATAAAAAAAGCGTGTCGTAGCCAATACATTAAACAACATGTTTGCAAAGTTTTAACTGTATTAGTCAAGAATTGTTTGTGTAAGAGTGCTAAAACGTATGGATTATACATTGACTAGTAAAAAGTTCAGAAGACTGTAAAATTTTTTCTAAACAATTTTAAGCAAAAATAAAAAAAGCGTGTCGTAGCCAATACATTAAACAACATATTTGCAAAGTTTTAACTGTTTTAGTCAAGAATTGTTTGTGTAAGAGTGCTAAAACGTATGGATTATACATTGACGAAAGCAAGCATAGGTGTTTTTTAATGTGAAAAGTTCAGAAGGCTGTAAAATTTTTTCTAATCAATTTTAAGCAAAAATAAAAAAAGCGTGTCTTAGCCAATACATTAAACAACATGTTTGCAAAGTTTTAACTGTTTTAGTCAAGAATTGTTTGTGTAAGAGTGCTAAAACGTATGGATTATACATTGACTAGTAAAAAGTTCAGAAGACTGTAAAATTTTTTCTAAACAATTTTAAGCAAAAATAAAAAAAGCGTGTCGTAGCCAATACATTAAACAACATGTTTGCAAAGTTTTAACTGTTTTAGTCAAGAATTGTTTGTGTAAGAGTGCTAAAACGTATGGATTATACATTGACGAAAGCAAGCATAGGTGTTTTTTAATGTAAAAAGTTCAGAAGACTGTAAAATTTTTTCTAATCAATTTTAAGCAAAAATAAAAAAAACATGTCGTAGCCATTACATTAAACAACATGTTTGCAAAGTTTTAACTGTTTTAGTCAAGAATTGTTTGTGTAAGAGTGCTAAAACGTATGGATTATACATTGACTAGTAAAAAGTTCAGAAGACTGTAAAATTTTTTCTAAACAATTTTAAGCAAAAATAAAAAAAGCGTGTCGTAGCCAATACATTAAACAACATGTTTGCAAAGTTTTAACTGTTTTAGTCAAGAATTGTTTGTGTAAGAGTGCTAAAACGTATGGATTATACATTGACTAGTAAAAAGTTCAGAAGACTGTAAAATTTTTTTTTAAACAATTTTAAGCAAAAATAAAAAAAGCGTGTCGTAGCCAATACATTAAACAACATGTTTGCAAAGTTTTAACTGTTTTAGTCAAGAATTGTTTGTGTAAGAGTGCTGAAACGTATGGATTATACATTGACTAGTAAAAAGTTCAGAAGACTGTAAAATTTTTTATAAACAATTTTAAGCAAAAATAAAAAAAGCGTGTCGTAGCCAATACATTAAACAACATGTTTGCAAAGTTTTAACTGTTTTAGTCAAGAATTGTTTGTGTAAGAGTGCTAAAACGTATGGATTATACATTGACGAAAGCAAGCATAGGTGTTTTTTAATGTAAAAAGTTCAGAAGGCTGTAAAATTTTTTCTAATCAATTTTAAGCAAAAATAAAAAAAACGTGTCGTAGCCAATACATTAAACAACATGTTTGCAAAGTTTTAACTGTTTTAGTCAAGAATTGTTTGTGTAAGAGTGCTAAAACGTATGGATTATACATTGACGAAAGCAAGCAAAGGTGTTTTTTAATGTAAAAAGTTCAGAAGGCTGTAAAATTTTTTCTAATCAATTTTAAGCAAAAATAAAAAAACATGTCGTAGCCATTACATTAAACAACATGTTTGCAAAGTTTTAACTGTTTTAGTCAAGAATTGTTTGTGTAAGAGTGCTAAAACGTATGGATTATACATTGACTAGTAAAAAGTTCAGAAGACTGTAAAATTTTTTCTAAACAATTTTAAGCAAAAATAAAAAAAGCGTGTCGTAGCCAATACATTAAACAACATGTTTGCAAAGTTTTAACTGTTTTAGTCAAGAATTGTTTGTGTAAGAGTGCTAAAACGTATGGATTATACATTGACTAGTAAAAAGTTCAGAAGACTGTAAAATTTTTTTTTAAACAATTTTAAGCAAAAATAAAAAAAGCGTGTCGTAGCCAATACATTAAACAACATGTTTGCAAAGTTTTAACTGTTTTAGTCAAGAATTGTTTGTGTAAGAGTGCTGAAACGTATGGATTATACATTGACTAGTAAAAAGTTCAGAAGACTGTAAAATTTTTTATAAACAATTTTAAGCAAAAATAAAAAAAGCGTGTCGTAGCCAATACATTAAACAACATGTTTGCAAAGTTTTAACTGTTTTAGTCAAGAATTGTTTGTGTAAGAGTGCTAAAACGTATGGATTATACATTGACGAAAGCAAGCATAGGTGTTTTTTAATGTAAAAAGTTCAGAAGGCTGTAAAATTTTTTCTAATCAATTTTAAGCAAAAATAAAAAAAGCGTGTCGTAGCCAATACATTAAACAACATGTTTGCAAAGTTTTAACTGTTTTAGTCAAGAATTGTTTGTGTAAGGGTGCTAAAACGTATGGATTATACATTGACGAAAGCAAGCAAAGGTGTTTTTTAATGTAAAAAGTTCAGAAGGCTGTAAAATTTTTTCTAATCAATTTTAAGCAAAAATAAAAAAAACATGTCGTAGCCATTACATTAAACAACATGTTTGCAAAGTTTTAACTGTTTTAGTCAAGAATTGTTTGTGTAAGAGTGTTAAAACGTATGGATTATACATTGACTAGTAAAAAGTTCAGAAGACTGTAAAATTTTTTCTAAACAATTTTAAGCAAAAATAAAAAAAGCGTGTCGTAGCCAATACATTAAACAACATGTTTGCAAAGTTTTAACTGTTTTAGTCAAGAATTGTTTGTGTAAGAGTGCTAAAACGTATGGATTATACATTGACGAAAACAAGCATAGGTGTTTTTTAATGTAAAAAGTTCAGAAGACTGTAAAATTTTTTCTAAACAATTTTGAGCAAAAATAAAAAAAGCGTGTCGTAGCCAATACATTAAACAACATATTTGCAAAGTTTTAACTGTTTTAGTCAAGAATTGTTTGTGTAAGAGTGCTAAAACGTATGGATTATACATTGACTAGTAAAAAGTTCAGAAGACTGTAAAATTTCTTTTAAACAATTTTAAGCAAAAATAAAAAAAGCGTGTCGTAGCCAATACATTAAACAACATGTTTGCAAAGTTTTAACTGTTTTAGTCAAGAATTGTTTGTGTAAGAGTGCTAATACGTATGGATTATACATTGACTAGTAAAAAGTTCAGAAGACTGTAAAATTTTTTATAAACAATTTTAAGCAAAAATAAAAAAAGCGTGTCGTAGCCAATACATTAAACAACATGTTTGCAAAGTTTTAACTGTTTTAGTTAATAATTGTTTGTGTAAGAGTGCTAAAACGTATGGATTATACATTGACGAAAGCAAGCATAGGTGTTTTTTAATTCAAAAAGTTCAGAAGGCTGTAAAATTTTTTCTAATCAATTTTAAGCAAAAATAAAAAAAGCGTGTCGTAGCCAATACATTAAACAACATGTTTGCAAAGTTTTAACTGTTTTAGTCAAGAATTGTTTGTGTAAGAGTGCTAAAACGTATGGATTATACATTGACGAAAGCAAGCATAGGTGTTTTTTAATGTAAAAAGTTCAGAAGGCTGTAAAATTTTTTCTAAACAATTTTAGGCAAAAATAAAAAAAGCGTGTCGTAGCCAATACATTAAACAACATATTTGCAAAGTTTTAACTGTTTTAGTCAAGAATTGTTTGTGTAAGAGTGCTAAAACGTATGGATTATACATTGACTAGTAAAAAGTTCAGAAGGCTGTAAAATTTTTTCTAATCAATTTTAAGCAAAAATAAAAAAAGCGTGTCGTAGCCAATACATTAAACAACATGTTTGCAAAGTTTTAACTGTTTTAGTCAAGAATTGTTTGTGTAAGAGTGCTAAAACGTATGGATTATACATTGACGAAAGCAAGCATAGGTGTTTTTTAATGTAAAAAGTTCAGAAGGCTGTAAAATTTTTTCTAATCAATTTTAAGCAAAAATAAAAAAAGCGTGTCGTAGCCAATACATTAAACAACATGTTTGCAAAGTTTTAACTGTTTTAGTCAAGAATTGTTTGTGTAAGAGTGCTAAAACGTATGGATTATACATTGACGAAAGCAAGCATAGGTGTTTTTTAATGTAAAAAGTTCAGAAGACTGTAAAATTTTTTTTAAACAATTTTAAGCAAAAATAAAAAAAGCGTGTCGTATCCAATACATTAAACAACATATTTGCAAAGTTTTAACTGTTTTAGTCAAGAATTGTTTGTGTAAGAGTGCTAAAACGTATGGATTATACATTGACTAGTAAAAAGTTCAGAAGACTGTAAAATTTTTTTTAAACAATTTTAAGCAAAAATAAAAAAAGCGTGTCGTAGCCAATACATTAAACAACATGTTTGCAAAGTTTTAACTGTTTTAGTCAAGAATTGTTTGTGTAAAAGTGCTAAAACGTATGGATTATACATTGACTAGTAAAAAGTTCAGAAGACTGTAAAATTTTTTCTAAACAATTTTAAGCAAAAATAAAAAAAGCGTGTCGTAGCCAATACATTAAACAACATGTTTGCAAAGTTTTAACTGTTTTAGTCAAGAATTGTTTGTGTAAGAGTGCTAAAACGTATGGATTATACATTGACGAAAGCAAGCATAGGTGTTTTTTAATGTAAAAAGTTCAGAAGACTGTATAATTTTTTCTAAACAATTTTAAGCAAAAATAAAAAAAGCGTGTCGTAGCCAATACATTAAACAACATATTTGCAAAGTTTTAACTGTTTTAGTCAAGAATTGTTTGTGTAAGAGTGCTAAAACGTATGGATTATACATTGACTACTAAAAAGTTCAGAAGACTGTAAAATTTTTTTTAAACAATTTTAAGCAAAAATAAAAAAAGCGTTTCGTAGCCAATACATTAAACAACATGTTTGCAAAGTTTTAATTGTTTTAGTAAAGAATTGTTTGTGTAAGAGTGCTAAAACGTATGGAATATACATTGACTAGTAAAAAGTTCAGAAGACTGTAAAATTTTTTCTAAACAATTTTAAGCAAAAATAAAAAAAGCGTGTCGTAGCCAATACATTAAACAACATGTTTGCAAAGTTTTAACTGTTTTAGTCAAGAATTGTTTGTGTAAGAGTGCTAAAACGTATGGATTATACATTGACTAGTAAAAAGTTCAGAAGACTGTAAAATTTTTTCTAATCAATTTTAAGCAAAAATAAAAAAAGCGTGTCGTAGCCAATACATTAAACAACATGTTTGCAAAGTTTTAACTGTTTTAGTCAAGAATTGTTTGTGTAAGAGTGCTAAAACGTATGGATTATACATTGACGAAAGCAAGCATAGGTGTTTTTTAATGTAAAAAGTTCAGAAGACTGTAAAATTTTTTCTAAACAATTTTAAGCAAAAATAAAAAAAGCGTGTCGTAGCCAATACATTAAACAACATGTTTGCAAAGTTTTAACTGTTTTAGTCAAGAATTGTTTGTGTAAGAGTGCTAAAACGTATGGATTATACATTGACTAGTAAAAAGTTCAGAAGACTGTAAAATTTTTTTTAAACAATTTTAAGCAAAAATAAAAAAAGCGTGTCGTAGCCAATACATTATCAACATGTTTGCAAAGTTTTAATTGTTTTAGTCAAGAATTGTTTGTGTAAGAGTGCTAAAACGTATGGATTATACATTGACTAGTAAAAAATTCAGAAGACTGTAAAATTTTTTCTAAACAATTTTAAGCAAAAATAAAAAAAGCGTGTCGTAGTCAATACATTAAACAACATGTTTGCAAAGTTTTAACTGTTTTAGTCAAGAATTGTTTGTGTAAGAGCCTTATACGTATGGATTATACATTGACGAAAGCAAGCATAGGTGTTTTTTAATGTAAAAAGTTCAGAAGGCTGTAAAATTTTTTCTAATCAATTTTAAGCAAAGATAAAAAAAGCGTGTCGTAGCCAATACATTAAACAACATGTTTGCAAAGTTTTAACTGTTTTAGTCAAGAATTGTTTGTGTAAGAGTGCTAAAACGTACGGATTATACATTGACGAAAGCAAGCATAGGTGTTTTTTAATGTAAAAAGTTTATAAGACTGTAAAATTTTTTCTAAACAATTTTAAGCAAAAATAAAATAAGCGTGTCGTAGCCAATACATTAAACAACATATTTGCAAAGTTTTAACTGTTTTAGTCAAGAATTGTTTGTGTAAGAGTGCTAAAACGTATGGATTATACATTGACGAAAGCAAGCATAGGTGTTTTTTAATGTAAAAAGTTCAGAAGGCTGTAAAATTTTTTCTAATCAATTTTAAGCAAAAATAAAAAAAGCGTGTCGTAGCCAATACATTAAACAACATGTTTGCAAAGTTTTAACTGTTTTAGTCAAGAATTGCTTGTGTAAGAGTGCTAAAACTTATGGATTATACATTGACGAAAGCAAGCATAGGTGTTTTTTAATGTAAAAAGTTCAGAAGACTATAAAATTTTTTCTAAACAATTTTAAGCAAAAAAAAAAAAAAGCGTGTTGTAGCCAATACATTAAACAACATGTTTGCAAAGTTTTAACTGTTTTAGTCAAGAATTGTTCGTGTAAGAGTGCTAAAACGTATGGATTATACATTGACTAGTAAAAAGTTCAGAAGACTGTAAAATTTTTTTTAAACAATTTTAAGCAAAAATAAAAAAAGCGTGTCGTAGCCAATACATTAAACAACATGTTTGCAAAGTTTTAACTGTTTTAGTCAATTTTAACTGTTTGTGTAAGAGTGCTAAAACGTATGGATTATACATTGACTAGTAAAAAGTTCAGAAGACTGTAAAATTTTTTCTAAACAATTTTAAGCAAAAATAAAAAAAGCGTGTCGTAGCCAATACATTAAACAACATGTTTGCAAAGTTTTAACTGTTTTAGTCAAGAATTGTTTGTGTAAGAGTGCTAAAACGTATGGATTATACATTGACGAAAGCAAGCATAGGTGTTTTTTAATGTAAAATGTTCAGAAGGCTGTAAATTTTTTTCTAAACAATTTTAAGCAAAAATAAAAAAAGCGTGTCGTAGCCAATACATTAAACAACATATTTGCCAAGTTTTAACTGTTTTAGTCAAGAATTGTTTGTGTAAGGGTGCTAAAACGTATGGATTATACATTGACGAAAGCAAGCATAGGTGTTTTTTAATGTAAAAAGTTCAGAAGGCTGTAAAATTTTTTCTAAACAATTTTAGGCAAAAATAAAAAAAGCGTGTCGTAGCCAATACATTAAACAACATATTTGCAAAGTTTTAACTGTTTTAGTCAAGAATTGTTTGTGTAAGAGTGCTAAAACGTATGGATTATACATTGACTAGTAAAAAGTTCAGAAGGCTGTAAAATTTTTTCTAATCAATTTTAAGCAAAAATAAAAAAAGCGTGTCGTAGCCAATACATTAAACAACATGTTTGCAAAGTTTTAACTGTTTTAGTCAAGAATTGTTTGTGTAAGAGTGCTAAAACGTATGGATTATACATTGACGAAAGCAAGCATAGGTGTTTTTTAATGTAAAAAGTTCAGAAGGCTGTAAAATTTTTTCTAATCAATTTTAAGCAAAAATAAAAAAAGCGTGTCGTAGCCAATACATTAAACAACATGTTTGCAAAGTTTTAACTGTTTTAGTCAAGAATTGTTTGTGTAAGAGTGCTAAAACGTATGGATTATACATTGACGAAAGCAAGCATAGGTGTTTTTTAATGTAAAAAGTTCAGAAGACTGTAAAATTTTTTTTAAACAATTTTAAGCAAAAATAAAAAAAGCGTGTCGTATCCAATACATTAAACAACATATTTGCAAAGTTTTAACTGTTTTAGTCAAGAATTGTTTGTGTAAGAGTGCTAAAACGTATGGATTATACATTGACTAGTAAAAAGTTCAGAAAACTGTAAAATTTTTTCTAAACAATTTTAAGCAAAAATAAAAAAAGCGTGTCGTAGCCAATACATTAAACAACATGTTTGCAAAGTTTTAACTGTTTTAGTCAAGAATTGTTTGTGTAAGAGTGCTAAAACGTACGGATTATACATTGACTAGTAAAAAGTTCAGAAGACTGTAAAATTTTTTCTAAACAATTTTAAGCAAAAATAAAAAAAGCTTGTCGTAGCCAATACATTAAACAACATGTTTGCAAAGTTTTAACTGTTTTAGTCAAGAATTGTTTGTGTAAGAGTGCTAAAACGTATGGATTATACATTGACGAAAGCAAGCATAGGTGTTTTTTAATGTAAAAAGTTCAGAAGACTGTAAAATTTTTTCTAAACAATTTTGAGCAAAAATAAAAAAAGCGTGTCGTAGCCAATACATTAAACAACATATTTGCAAAGTTTTAACTGTTTTAGTCAAGAATTGTTTGTGTAAGAGTGCTAAAACGTATGGATTATACATTGACTAGTAAAAAGTTCAGAAGACTGTAAAATTTCTTTTAAACAATTTTAAGCAAAAATAAAAAAAGCGTGTCGTAGCCAATACATTAAACAACATGTTTGCAAAGTTTTAACTGTTTTAGTCAAGAATTGTTTGTGTAAGAGTGCTAATACGTATGGATTATACATTGACTAGTAAAAAGTTCAGAAGACTGTAAAATTTTTTATAAACAATTTTAAGCAAAAATAAAAAAAGCGTGTCGTAGCCAATACATTAAACAACATGTTTGCAAAGTTTTAACTGTTTTAGTTAATAATTGTTTGTGTAAGAGTGCTAAAACGTATGGATTATACATTGACGAAAGCAAGCATAGGTGTTTTTTAATTCAAAAAGTTCAGAAGGCTTTAAAATTTTTTCTAATCAATTTTAAGCAAAAATAAAAAAAGCGTGTCGTAGCCAATACATTAAACAACATGTTTGCAAAGTTTTAACTGTTTTAGTCAAGAATTGTTTGTGTAAGAGTGCTAAAACGTATGGATTATACATTGACGAAAGCAAGCATAGGTGTTTTTTAATGTAAAAAGTTCAGAAGGCTGTAAAATTTTTTCTAAACAATTTTAGGCAAAAATAAAAAAAGCGTGTCGTAGCCAATACATTAAACAACATATTTGCAAAGTTTTAACTGTTTTAGTCAAGAATTGTTTGTGTAAGAGTGCTAAAACGTATGGATTATACATTGACTAGTAAAAAGTTCAGAAGGCTGTAAAATTTTTTCTAATCAATTTTAAGCAAAAATAAAAAAAGCGTGTCGTAGCCAATACATTAAACAACATGTTTGCAAAGTTTTAACTGTTTTAGTCAAGAATTGTTTGTGTAAGAGTGCTAAAACGTATGGATTATACATTGACGAAAGCAAGCATAGGTGTTTTTTAATGTAAAAAGTTCAGAAGGCTGTAAAATTTTTTCTAATCAATTTTAAGCAAAAATAAAAAAAGCGTGTCGTAGCCAATACATTAAACAACATGTTTGCAAAGTTTTAACTGTTTTAGTCAAGAATTGTTTGTGTAAGAGTGCTAAAACGTATGGATTATACATTGACGAAAGCAAGCATAGGTGTTTTTTAATGTAAAAAGTTCAGAAGACTGTAAAATTTTTTTTAAACAATTTTAAGCAAAAATAAAAAAGCGTGTCGTATCCAATACATTAAACAACATATTTGCAAAGTTTTAACTGTTTTAGTCAAGAATTGTTTGTGTAAGAGTGCTAAAACGTATGGATTATACATTGACTAGTAAAAAGTTCAGAAGACTGTAAAATTTTTTTTAAACAATTTTAAGCAAAAATAAGAAAGCGTGTCGTAGCCAATACATTAAACAACATGTTTGCAAAGTTTTAACTGTTTTAGTCAAGAATTGTTTGTGTAAGAGTGCTAAAACGTATGGATTATACATTGACTAGTAAAAAGTTCAGAAGACTGTAAAATTTTTTCTAAACAATTTTAAGCAAAAATAAAAAAAGCGTGTCGTAGCCAATACATTAAACAACATGTTTGCAAAGTTTTAACTGTTTTAGTCAAGAATTGTTTGTGTAAGAGTGCTAAAACGTATGGATTATACATTGACGAAAGCAAGCATAGGTGTTTTTTAATGTAAAAAGTTCAGAAGACTGTATAATTTTTTCTAAACAATTTTAAGCAAAAATAAAAAAAGCGTGTCGTAGCCAATACATTAAACAACATATTTGCAAAGTTTTAACTGTTTTAGTCAAGAATTGTTTGTGTAAGAGTGCTAAAACGTATGGATTATACATTGACTAGTAAAAAGTTCAGAAGACTGTAAAATTTTTTTTAAACAATTTTAAGCAAAAATAAAAAAAGCGTTTCGTAGCCAATACATTAAACAACATGTTTGCAAAGTTTTAATTGTTTTAGTAAAGAATTGTTTGTGTAAGAGTGCTAAAACGTATGGAATATACATTGACTAGTAAAAAGTTCAGAAGACTGTAAAATTTTTTCTAAACAATTTTAAGCAAAAATAAAAAAAGCGTGTCGTAGCCAATACATTAAACAACATGTTTGCAAAGTTTTAACTGTTTTAGTCAAGAATTGTTTGTGTAAGAGTGCTAAAACGTATGGATTATACATTGACGAAAGCAAGCATAGGTGTTTTTTAATGTAAAAATTTCATAAGACTGTAAAATTTTTTCTAAACAATTTTAAGCAAAAATAAAAAAAGCGTGTCGTAGCCAATACATTAAACAACATATTTGCAAAGTTTTAACTGTTTTAGTCAAGAATTGTTTGTGTAAGAGTGCTAAAACGTATGGATTATACATTGACGAAAGCAAGCATAGGTTTTTTTTTAATGTAAAAAGTTCAGAAGGCTGTAAAATTTTTTCTAATCAATTTTAAGCAAAAATAAAAAAAGCGTGTCGTAGCCAATACATTAAACAACATGTTTGCAAAGTTTTAACTGTTTTAGTCAAGAATTGTTTGTGTAAGAGTGCTAAAACGTATGGATTATACATTGACGAAAGCAAGCATAGGTGTTTTTTAATGTAAAAAGTTCAGAAGACTGTAAAATTTTTTCTAAACAATTTTAAGCAAAAATAAAAAAAGCGTGTCGTAGCCAATACATTAAACAACATATTTGCAAAGTTTTAACTGTTTTAGTCAAGAATTGTTTGTGTAAGAGTGCTAAAACGTATGGATTATACATTGACTAGTAAAAAGTTCAGAAGACTGTAAAATTTTTTTTAAACAATTTTAAGCAAAAATAAAAAAAGCGTGTCGTAGCCAATACATTATCAACATGTTTGCAAAGTTTTAATTGTTTTAGTCAAGAATTGTTTGTGTAAGAGTGCTAAAACGTATGGATTATACATTGACTAGTAAAAAATTCAGAAGACTGTAAAATTTTTTCTAAACAATTTTAAGCAAAAATAAAAAAAGCGTGTCGTAGCCAATACATTAAACAACATGTTTGCAAAGTTTTAACTGTTTTAGTCAAGAATTGTTTGTGTAAGAGTGCTAAAACGTATCGATTATACATTGACGAAAGCAAGCATAGGTGGTTTTTAATGTAAAAAGTTCAGAAGACTGTAAAATTTTTTCTAAACAATTTTAAGCAAAAATAAAAAAAGCGTGTCGTAGCCAATACATTAAACAACATATTTGCAAAGTTTTAACTGTTTTAGTCAAGAATTGTTTGTGTAAGAGTGCTAAAACGTATGGATTATACATTGACTAGTAAAAAGTTCAGAAGACTGTAAAATTTTTTCTAAACAATTTTAAGCAAAAATAAAAAAAGCGTGTCGTAGCCAATACATTAAACAACATATTTGCAAAGTTTTAACTGTTTTAGTCAAGAATTGTTTGTGTAAGAGTGCTAAAACGTATGGATTATACATTGACGAAAGCAAGCATAGGTGTTTTTTAATGTAAAAAGTTCAGAAGACTGTAAAATTTTTTCTAAACAATTTTAAGCAAAAATAAAAAAAGCGTGTCGTAGCCAATACATTAAACAACATATTTGCAAAGTTTTAACTGTTTTAGTCAAGAATTGTTTGTGTAAGAGTGCTAAAACGTATGGATTATACATTGACGAAAGCAAGCATAGGTGTTTTTTAATGTAAAAAGTTCAGAAGACTGTAAAATTTTTTCTAAACAATTTTAAGCAAAAATAAAAAAAGCGTGTCGTAGCCAATACATTAAACAACATATTTGCAAAGTTTTAACTGTTTTAGTCAAGAATTGTTTGTGTAAGAGTGCTAAAACTTATGGATTATACATTGACTAGTAAAAAGTTCAGAAGACTGTAAAATTTTTTCTAAACATTTTTAAGCAAAAATAAAAAAAGCGTGTCGTAGCCAATACATTAAACAACATATTTGCAAAGTTTTAACTGTTTTAGTCAAGAATTGTTTGTGTAAGAGTGCTAAAACGTATGGATTGTACATTGACGAAAGCAAGCATAGGTGTTTTTTAATATAAAAAGTTCAGAAGACCGTAAAATTTTTTCTAAACAATTTTAAGCAAAAATAAAAAAAGCGTGTCGTAGCCAATACATTAAACAACATATTTGCAAAGTTTTAACTGTTTTAGTCAAGAATTGTTTGTGTAAGAGTGCTAAAACGTATGATTATACATTGACGAAAGCGAGCATGGGTGTTTTTTAATGTAAAAAGTTCAGAAGACTGTAAAATTTTCCTAAACAATTTTAAGCAAAAATAAAAAAAGCGTGTCGTAGCCAATACATTAAACAACATATTTGCAAAGTTTTAACTGTTTTAGTCAAGAATTGTTTGTGTAAGAGTGCTAAAACGTATGGATTATACATTGACTAGTAAAAAGTTAAGAAGACTGTAAAATTTTTTCTAAACAATTTTAAGCAAAAATAAAAAAAGCGTGTCGTAGCCAATACATTAAACAACATATTTGCAAAGTTTTAACTGTTTTAGTCAAGAATTGTTTGTGTAAGAGTGCTAAAACGTATGGATTATACATTGACGAAAGCAAGCATAGGTGTTTTTTAATGTAAAAAGTTCAGAAGACTGTAAAATTTTTTCTAAACAGTTTTAAGAAAAAAAAAAAAAACTTGTCGTAGCCAATACATTAACAACATATTTGCAAAGTTTTAACTGTTTTAGTCAAGAATTATTTGTGTAAGAGTGCTAAAACGTATGGATTATACATTGACGAAAGCAAGCATAGGTGTTTTTTAATGTAAAAAGTTCAGAAGACTGTAAAATTTTTCTTAACAATTTTAAGCAAAAATAAAAAAAGCGTGTCGTAGCCAATACATTAAACAACATATTTGCAAAGTTTTAACTGTTTTAGTCAAGAATTGTTTGTGTAAGAGTGCTAAAACGTATGGATTATACATTGACTAGTAAAAAGTTCAGAAGACTGTAAAATTTTTTCTAAACAATTTTAAGCAAAAATAAAAAAAGCGTGTCGTAGCCAATACATTAAACAACATATTTGCAAAGTTTTAACTGTTTTAGTCAAGAATTGTTTGTGTAAGAGTGCTAAAACGTATGGATTATACATTGACGAAAGCAAGCATAGGTGTTTTTTAATGTAAAAAGTTCAGAAGACTTTAAAATTTTTTCTAAACAATTTTAAGCAAAAATAAAAAAAGCGTGTCGTAGCCAATACATTAAACAACATATTTGCAAAGTTTTAACTGTTTTAGTCAAGAATTGTTTGTGTAAGAGTGCTAAAACGTATGGATTATACATTGACGAAAGCAAGCATAGGTGTTTTTTAATGTAAAAAGTTCAGAAGACTGTAAAATTTTTTCTAAACAATTTTAAGCAAAAATAAAAAAAGCGTGTCGTAGCCAATACATTAAACAACATATTTGCAAAGTTTTAACTGTTTTAGTCAAGAATTGTTTGTGTAAGAGTGCTAAAACTTATGGATTATACATTGACTAGTAAAAAGTTCAGAAGACTGTAAAATTTTTTCTAAACATTTTTAAGCAAAAATAAAAAAAGCGTGTCGTAGCCAATACATTAAACAACATATTTGCAAAGTTTTAACTGTTTTAGTCAAGAATTGTTTGTGTAAGAGTGCTAAAACGTATGGATTGTACATTGACGAAAGCAAGCATAGGTGTTTTTTAATGTAAAAAGTTCAGAAGACCGTAAAATTTTTTCTAAACAATTTTAAGCAAAAATAAAAAAAGCGTGTCGTAGCCAATACATTAAACAACATATTTGCAAAGTTTTAACTGTTTTAGTCAAGAATTGTTTGTGTAAGAGTGCTAAAACGTATGATTATACATTGACGAAAGCAAGCATGGGTGTTTTTTAATGTAAAAAGTTCAGAGGACTGTAAAATTTTTTCTAAACAATTTTAAGCAAAAATAAAAAAAGCGTGTCGTAGCCAATACATTAAACAACATATTTGCAAAGTTTTAACTGTTTTAGTCAAGAATTGTTTGTGTAAGAGTGCTAAAACGTATGGATTATACATTGACTAGTAAAAAGTTAAGAAGACTGAAAATTTTTTCTAAACAATTTTAAGCAAAAATAAAAAAAGCGTGTCGTAGCCAATACATTAAACAACATATTTGCAAAGTTTTAACTGTTTTAGTCAAGAATTGTTTGTGTAAGAGTGCTAAAACGTATGGATTATACATTGACGAAAGCAAGCATAGGTGTTTTTTAATGTAAAAAGTTCAGAAGACTGTAAAATTTTTTCTAAACAATTTTAAGCAAAAATATAAAAAGCGTGTCGTAGCCAATACATTAAACAACATATTTGCAAATTTTTAACTGTTTTAGTCAAGAATTGTTTGTGTAAGAGTGCTAAAACGTATGGATTATACATTGACGAAAGCAAGCATAGGTGTTTTTTAATGTAAAAAGTTCAGAAGACTGTAAAATTTTTTCTAAACAGTTTTAAGAAAAAATAAAAAAACTTGTCGTAGCCAATACATTAAACAACATATTTGCAAAGTTTTAACTGTTTTAGTCAAGAATTATTTGTGTAAGAGTGCTAAAACGTATGGATTATACATTGACGAAAGCAAGCATAGGTGTTTTTTAATGTAAAAAGTTCAGAAGACTGTAAAATTTTTCTTAACAATTTTAAGCAAAAATAAAAAAAGCGTGTCGTAGCCAATACATAAAACAACATATTTGCAAAGTTTTAACTGTTTTAGTCAAGAATTGTTTGTGTAAGAGTGCTAAAACGTATGGATTATACATTGACGAAAGCAAACATAGGTGTTTTTTAATGTAAAAAGTTCAGAAGACCGTAAAATTTTTTCTAAACAATTTTAAGCAAAAATAAAAAAAGCGTGTCGTAGCCAATACATTTAACAACATATTTGCAAAGTTTTAACTGTTTTAGTCAAGAATTGTTTGTGTAAGAGTGCTAAAACGTATGGATTATACATTGACGAAAGCAAGCATAGGTGTTTTTTAATGTAAAAAGTTCAGAAGACTGTAAAATTTTTTCTAAACAATTTTAAGCAAAAATAAAAAAAGCGTGTCGTAGCCAATACATTAAACAACATATTTGCAAAGTTTTAACTGTTTTAGTCAAGAATTGTTTGTGTAAGAGTGCTAAAACGTATGGATTATACATTGACTAGTAAAAAGTTAGGAGACTGTAAAATTTTTTCTAAACAATTTTAAGCAAAAATAAAAAAAGCGTGTCGTAGCCAATACATTAAACAACATATTTGCAAAGTTTTAACTGTTTTAGTCAAGAATTGTTTGTGTAAGAGTGCTAAAACGTATGGATTATACATTGACGAAAGCAAGCATAGGTGTTTTTTAATGTAAAAAGTTCAGAAGACTGTAAAATTTTTTCTAAACAATTTTAAGCAAAAATAAAAAAAGCGTGTCGTAGCCAATACATTAAACAACATATTTGCAAAGTTTTAACTGTTTTAGTCAAGAATTGTTTGTGTAAGAGTGCTAAAACGTATGGATTATACATTGACGAAAGCAAGCATAGGTGTTTTTTAATGTAAAAAGTTCAGAAGACTGTAAAATTTTTTCTAAACAGTTTTAAGAAAAAAAAAAAAACTTGTCGTAGCCAATACATTAAACAACATATTTGCAAAGTTTTAACTGTTTTAGTCAAGAATTATTTGTGTAAGAGTGCTAAAACGTATGGATTATACATTGACGAAAGCAAGCATAGGTGTTTTTTAATGTAAAAAGTTCAGAAGACTGTAAAATTTTTTCTAAACAATTTTAAGCAAAAATAAAAAAAGCGTGTCGTAGCTAATACATTAAACAACATATTTGCAAAGTTTTAACTGTTTTAGTCAAGAATTGTTTGTGTAAGAGTGCTAAAACGTATGGATTATACATTGACTAGTAAAAAGTTCAGAAGACTGTAAAATTTTTATCTAAATAATTTTAAGCAAAAATAAAAAAAGCGTGTCGTAGCCAATACATTAAACAACATATTTGCAAAGTTTTAACTGTTTTAGTCAAGAATTGTTTGTGTAAGAGTGCTAAAACGTATGGATTATACATTGACGAAAGCAAGCATAGGTGTTTTTTAATGTAAAAAGTTCAGAAGACTGTAAAATTTTTTCTAAACAATTTTAAGCAAAAATAAAAAAAGCGTGTCGTAGCCAATACATTAAACAACATATTTGCAAAGTTTTAACTGTTTTAGTCAAGAATTGTTTGTGTAAGAGTGCTAAAACGTATGGATTATACATTGACGAAAGCAAGCATAGGTGTTTTTTAATGTAAAAAGTTCAGAAGACTGTAAAATTTTTTCTAAACAATTTTAAGCAAAAATAAAAAAAGCGTGTCGTAGCCAATACATTAAACAACATATTTGCAAAGTTTTAACTGTTTTAGTCAAGAATTGTTTGTGTAAGAGTGCTAAAACGTATGGATTATACATTGACGAAAGCAAGCATAGGTGTTTTTTAATGTAAAAAGTTCAGAAGACTGTAAAATTTTTTCTAAACAGTTTTAAGAAAAAAAAAAAAAACTTGTCGTAGCCAATACATTAAACAACATATTTGCAAAGTTTTAACTGTTTTAGTCAAGAATTGTTTGTGTAAGAGTGCTAAAACGTATGGATTATACATTGACGAAAGCAAGCATAGGTGTTTTTTAATGTAAAAAGTTCAGAAGACTGTAAAATTTTTCTTAACAATTTTAAGCAAAAATAAAAAAAGCGTGTCGTAGCCAATACCTTAAACAACATATTTGCAAAGTTTTAACTGTTTTAGTCAAGAATTGTTTGTGTAAGAGTGCTAAAACGTATGGATTATACATTGACGAAAGCAAACATAGGTGTTTTTTAATGTAAAAAGTTCAGAAGACCGTAAAATTTTTTCTAAACAATTTTAAGCAAAAATAAAAAAAGCGTGTCGTAGCCAATACATTTAACAACATATTTGCAAAGTTTTAACTGTTTTAGTCAAGAATTGTTTGTGTAAGAGTGCTAAAACGTATGGATTATACATTGACGAAAGCAAGCATAGGTGTTTTTTAATGTAAAAAGTTCAGAAGACTGTAAAATTTTTTCTAAACAATTTTAAGCAAAAATAAAAAAAGCGTGTCGTAGCCAATACATTAAACAACATATTTGCAAAGTTTTAACTGTTTTAGTCAAGAATTGTTTGTGTAAGAGTGCTAAAACGTATGGATTATACATTGACGAAAGCAAGCATAGGTGTTTTTTAATGTAAAAAGTTCAGAAGACTGTAAAATTTTTTCTAAACAGTTTTAAGAAAAAAAAAAAAACTTGTCGTAGCCAATACATTAAACAACATATTTGCAAAGTTTTAACTGTTTTAGTCAAGAATTATTTGTGTAAGAGTGCTAAAACGTATGGATTATACATTGACGAAAGCAAGCATAGGTGTTTTTTAATGTAAAAAGTTCAGAAGACTGTAAAATTTTTTCTAAACAATTTTAAGCAAAAATAAAAAAAGCGTGTCGTAGCTAATACATTAAACAACATATTTGCAAAGTTTTAACTGTTTTAGTCAAGAATTGTTTGTGTAAGAGTGCTAAAACGTATGGATTATACATTGACTAGTAAAAAGTTCAGAAGACTGTAAAATTTTTATCTAAATAATTTTAAGCAAAAATAAAAAAAGCGTGTCGTAGCCAATACATTAAACAACATATTTGCAAAGTTTTAACTGTTTTAGTCAAGAATTGTTTGTGTAAGAGTGCTAAAACGTATGGATTATACATTGACGAAAGCAAGCATAGGTGTTTTTTAATGTAAAAAGTTCAGAAGACTGTAAAATTTTTTCTAAACAATTTTAAGCAAAAATAAAAAAAGCGTGTCGTAGCCAATACATTAAACAACATATTTGCAAAGTTTTAACTGTTTTAGTCAAGAATTGTTTGTGTAAGAGTGCTAAAACGTATGGATTATACATTGACGAAAGCAAGCATAGGTGTTTTTTAATGTAAAAAGTTCAGAAGACTGTAAAATTTTTTCTAAACAATTTTAAGCAAAAATAAAAAAAGCGTGTCGTAGCCAATACATTAAACAACATATTTGCAAAGTTTTAACTGTTTTAGTCAAGAATTGTTTGTGTAAGAGTGCTAAAACGTATGGATTATACATTGACGAAAGCAAGCATAGGTGTTTTTTAATGTAAAAAGTTCAGAAGACTGTAAAATTTTTTCTAAACAGTTTTAAGAAAAAAAAAAAAAACTTGTCGTAGCCAATACATTAAACAACATATTTGCAAAGTTTTAACTGTTTTAGTCAAGAATTGTTTGTGTAAGAGTGCTAAAACGTATGGATTATACATTGACGAAAGCAAGCATAGGTGTTTTTTAATGTAAAAAGTTCAGAAGACTGTAAAATTTTTCTTAACAATTTTAAGCAAAAATAAAAAAAGCGTGTCGTAGCCAATACCTTAAACAACATATTTGCAAAGTTTTAACTGTTTTAGTCAAGAATTGTTTGTGTAAGAGTGCTAAAACGTATGGATTATACATTGACGAAAGCAAACATAGGTGTTTTTTAATGTAAAAAGTTCAGAAGACCGTAAAATTTTTTCTAAACAATTTTAAGCAAAAATAAAAAAAGCGTGTCGTAGCCAATACATTTAACAACATATTTGCAAAGTTTTAACTGTTTTAGTCAAGAATTGTTTGTGTAAGAGTGCTAAAACGTATGGATTATACATTGACGAAAGCAAGCATAGGTGTTTTTTAATGTAAAAAGTTCAGAAGACTGTAAAATTTTTTCTAAACAATTTTAAGCAAAAATAAAAAAAGCGTGTCGTAGCCAATACATTAAACAACATATTTGCAAAGTTTTAACTGTTTTAGTCAAGAATTGTTTGTGTAAGAGTGCTAAAACGTATGGATTATACATTGACTAGTAAAAAGTTAAGAAGACTGTAAAATTTTTTCTAAACAATTTTAAGCAAAAATAAAAAAAGCGTGTCGTAGCCAATACATTAAACAACATATTTGCAAAGTTTTAACTGTTTTAGTCAAGAATTGTTTGTGTAAGAGTGCTAAAACGTATGGATTATACATTGACGAAAGCAAGCATAGGTGTTTTTTAATGTAAAAAGTTCAGAAGACTGTAAAATTTTTTCTAAACAATTTTAAGCAAAAATAAAAAAAGCGTGTCGTAGCCAATACATTAAACAACATATTTGCAAAGTTTTAACTGTTTTAGTCAAGAATTGTTTGTGTAAGAGTGCTAAAACGTATGGATTATACATTGACTAGTAAAAAGTTCAGAAGACTGTAAAATTTTTTTTAACAATTTTAAGCAAAAATAAAAAAAGCGTGTCGTAGCCAATACATTAAACAACATATTTGCAAAGTTTTAACTGTTTTAGTTAAGAATTATTTGTGTAAGAGTGCTAAAACGTATGGATTATACATTGACGAAAGCAAGCATAGGTGTTTTTTAATGTAAAAAGTTCAGAAGACTGTAAAATTTTTCTAAACAATTTTAAGCAAAAATAAAAAAAGCGTGTCGTAGCCAATACATTAAACAACATATTTGCAAAGTTTTAACTGTTTTAGTCAAGAATTGTTTGTGTAAGAGTGCTAAAACATATGGATTATACATTGACGAAAGCAAGCATAGGTGTTTTTTAATGTAAAAAGTTCAGAAGACCGTAAAAAATTTTTCTAAACAATTTTAAGCAAAAATAAAAAAAGCGTGTCGTAGCCAATACATTAAACAACATATTTGCAAAGTTTTAACTGTTTTAGTCAAGAATTGTTTGTGTAAGAGTGCTAAAACGTATGGATTATACATTGACGAAAGCAAGCATAGGTGTTTTTTAATGTAAAAAGTTCAGAAGACTGTAAAATTTTTTCTAAACAATTTTAAGCAAAAATAAAAAAAGCGTGTCGTAGCCAATACATTAAACAACATATTTGCAAAGTTTTAACTGTTTTAGTCAAGAATTGTTTGTGTAATAGTGCTAAAACGTATGGATTATACATTGACTAGTAAAAAGTTCAGAAGACTGTAAAATTTTTTTTAACAATTTTAAGCAAAAATAAAAAAAGCGTGTCGTAGCCAATACATTAAACAACATATTTGCAAAGTTTTAACTGTTTTAGTCAAGAATTGTTTGTGTAAGAGTGCTAAAACGTATGGATTATACATTGACGAAAGCAAGCATAGGTGTTTTTTAATGTAAAAAGTTCAGAAGACCGTAAAATTTTTTCTAAACAATTTTAAGCAAAAATAAAAAAAGCGTGTCGTAGCCAATACATTAAACAACATATTTGCAAAGTTTTAACTGTTTTAGTCAAGAATTGTTTGTGTAAGAGTGCTAAAACGTATGGGTTATACATTGACGAAAGCAAGCATAGGTGTTTTTTAATGTAAAAAGTTCAGAAGACTGTAAAATTTTTTCTAAACAATTTTAAGCAAAAATAAAAAAAACGTGTCGTAGCTAATACATTAAACAACATATTTGCAAAGTTTTAACTGTTTTAGTCAAGAATTGTTTGTGTAAGAGTGTTAAAACGTATGGATTATACATTGACTAGTAAAAAGTTCAGAAGACTGTAAAATTTTTTCTAAATAATTTTAAGCAAAAATAAAAAAAGCGTGTCGTAGCCAATACATTAAACAACATATTTGCAAAGTTTTAACTGTTTTAGTCAAGAATTGTTTGTGTAAGAGTGCTAAAACGTATGGATTATACATTGACGATAGCAAGCATAGGTGTTTTTTAATGTAAAAAGTTCAGAAGACTGTAAAATTTTTCTACACAATTTTAAGCAAAAATAAAAAAAGCGTGTCGTAACCAATACATTAAACAACATATTTGCAAAGTTTTAACTGTTTTAGTCAAGAATTGTTTGTGTAAGAGTGCTAAAACGTATGGGTTATACATTGACGAAAGCAAGCATAGGTGTTTTTTAATGTAAAAAGTTCAGAAGACCGTAAAAAATTTTTCTAAACAATTTTAAGCAAAAATAAAAAAACGCTTGTCCTAGCCAATACATTAAACAACATATTTGCAAAGTTTTAACTGTTTTAGTCAAGAATTGTTTGTGTAAGAGTGCTAAAACGTATGGATTATATATTGACGAAAGCAAGCATAGGTGTTTTTTAATGTAAAAAGTTCAGAAGACTGTAAAATTTTTTCTAAACAATTTTAAGCAAAAATAAAAAAAGCGTGTCGTAGCCAATACATTAAACAACATATTTGCAAAGTTTTAACTGTTTTAGTCAAGAATTGTTTGTGTAAGAGTGCTAAAACGTATGGATTATACATTGACTAGTAAAAAGTTCAGAATACTGTAAAATTTTTTCTAAACAATTTTAAGCAAAAATAAAAAAAGCGTGTCGTAGCCAATACATTAAACAACATATTTGCAAAGTTTTAACTGTTTTAGTCAAGAATTGTTTGTGTAAGAGTGCTAAAACGTATGGATTATACATTGACGAAAGCAAGCATAGGTGTTTTTTAATGTAAAAAGTTCAGAAGACTGTAAAATTTTTTCTAAACAATTTTAAGCAAAAATAAAAAAAGCGTGTCGTAGCCAATACATTAAACAACATATTTGCAAAGTTTTAACTGTTTTAGTTAAGAATTGTTTGTGTAAGAGTGCTAAAACGTATGGATTAGACATTGACGAAAGCAAGCATAGGTGTTTTTTAATGTAAAAAGTTCGGAAGACTGTAAAATTTTTTCTAAACAATTTTAAGCAAAAATAAAAAAAGCGTGTCGTAGCCAATACATTAAACAACATATTTGCAAAGTTTTAACTGTTTTAGTCAAGAATTGTTTGTGTAAGAGTGCTAAAACGTATGGATTATACATTGACGAAAGCAAGCATAGGTGTTTTTTAATGTAAAAAGTTCAGAAGACTGTAAAATTTTTTCTAAACAATTTTAAGCAAAAATAAAAAAAGCGTGTCGTAGCCAATACATTAAACAACATATTTGCAAAGTTTTAACTGTTTTAGTCAAGAATTGTTTGTGTAAGAGTGCTAAAACGTATGGATTATACATTGACTAGTAAAAAGTTCAGAAGACTGTAAAATTTTTCTAAACAATTTTAAGCTAAAATGAAAAAAGCGTGTCGTAGCCAATACATTAAACAACATATTTGCAAAGTTTTAACTGTTTTAGTCAAGAATTGTTTGTGTAAGAGTGCTAAAACGTATGGATTATACATTGACGAAAGCAAGCATAGGTGTTTTTTAATGTAAAAAGTTCAGAAGACCGTAAAATTTTTTCTAAACAATTTTAAGCAAAAATAAAAAAGTGTGTCGTAGCTAATACATTAAACAACATATTTGCAAAGTTTTAACTGTTTTAGTCAAGAATTGTTTGTGTAAGAGTGCTAAAACGTATGGATTATACATTGACTAGTAAAAAGTTCAGAAGACTGTAAAATTTTTTTTAACAATTTTAAGCAAAAATAAAAAAAGCGTGTCGTAGCCAATACATTAAACAACATATTTGCAAAGTTTTAACTGTTTTAGTCAAGAATTGTTTGTGTAAGAGTGCTAAAACGTATGGATTAGACATTGACGAAAGCAAGCATAGGTGTTTTTTAATGTAAAAAGTTCGGAAGACTGTAAAATTTTTTCTAAACAATTTTAAGCAAAAATAAAAAAAGCGTGTCGTAGCCAATACATTAAACAACATATTTGCAAAGTTTTAACTGTTTTAGTCAAGAATTGTTTGTGTAAGAGTGCTAAAACGTATGGATTATACATTGACGAAAGCAAGCATAGGTGTTTTTTAATGTAAAAAGTTCAGAAGACTGTAAAATTTTTTCTAAACAATTTTAAGCAAAAATAAAAAAAGCGTGTCGTAGCCAATACATTAAACAACATATTTGCAAAGTTTTAACTGTTTTAGTCAAGAATTGTTTGTGTAAGAGTGCTAAAACGTATGGATTATACATTGACTAGTAAAAAGTTCAGAAGACTGTAAAATTTTTTCTAAACAATTTTAAGCTAAAATGAAAAAAGCGTGTCGTAGCCAATACATTAAACAACATATTTGCAAAGTTTTAACTGTTTTAGTCAAGAATTGTTTGTGTAAGAGTGCTAAAACGTATGGATTATACATTGACGAAAGCAAGCATAGGTGTTTTTTAATGTAAAAAGTTCAGAAGACCGTAAAATTTTTTCTAAACAATTTTAAGCAAAAATAAAAAAAGCGTGTCGTAGCTAATACATTAAACAACATATTTGCAAAGTTTTAACTGTTTTAGTCAAGAATTGTTTGTGTAAGAGTGCTAAAACGTATGGATTATATATTGACGAAAGCAAGCATAGGTGTTTTTTAATGTAAAAAGTTCAGAAGACTGTAAAATTTTTTCTAAACAATTTTAAGCAAAAATAAAAAAAGCGTGTCGTAGCCAATACATTAAACAACATATTTGCAAAGTTTTAACTGTTTTAGTCAAGAATTGTTTGTGTAAGAGTGCTAAAACGTATGGATTATACATTGACGAAAGCAAGCATAGGTGTTTTTTAATGTAAAAAGTTCAGAAGACTGTAAAATTTTTCTAAACAATTTTAAGCAAAAATAAAAAAAGCGTGTCGTAACCAATACATTAAACAACATATTTGCAAAGTTTTAACTGTTTTAGTCAAGAATTGTTTGTGTAAGAGTGCTAAAACGTATGGGTTATACATTGACGAAAGCAAGCATAGGTGTTTTTTAATGTAAAAAGTTCAGAAGACCGTAAAAAATTTTTCTAAACAATTTTAAGCAAAAATAAAAAAACGCTTGTCCTAGCCAATACATTAAACAACATATTTGCAAAGTTTTAACTGTTTTAGTCAAGAATTGTTTGTGTAAGAGTGCTAAAACGTATGGATTATATATTGACGAAAGCAAGCATAGGTGTTTTTTAATGTAAAAAGTTCAGAAGACCGTAAAATTTTTTCTAAACAATTTTAAGCAAAAATAAAAAAAGCGTGTCGTAGCCAATACATTAAACAACATATTTGCAAAGTTTTAACTGTTTTAGTCAAGAATTGTTTGTGTAAGAGTGCTAAAACGTATGGATTATACATTGACTAGTAAAAAGTTCAGAATACTGTAAAATTTTTTCTAAACAATTTTAAGCAAAAATAAAAAAAGCGTGTCGTAGCCAATACATTAAACAACATATTTGCAAAGTTTTAACTGTTTTAGTCAAGAATTGTTTGTGTAAGAGTGCTAAAACGTATGGATTATACATTGACGAAAGCAAGCATAGGTGTTTTTTAATGTAAAAAGTTCAGAAGACTGTAAAATTTTTCTAAACAATTTTAAGCAAAAATAAAAAAAGCGTGTCGTAGCCAATACATTAAACAACATATTTGCAAAGTTTTAACTGTTTTAGTCAAGAATTGTTTGTGTAAGAGTGCTAAAACGTATGGATTATACATTGACGAAAGCAAGCATAGGTGTTTTTTAATGTAAAAAGTTCAGAAGACTGTAAAATTTTTTCTAAACAATTTTAAGCAAAAATAAAAAAAGCGTGTCGTAGCCAATACATTAAACAACATATTTGCAAAGTTTTAACTGTTTTAGTCAAGAATTGTTTGTGTAAGAGTGCTAAAACGTATGGATTATACATTGACTAGTAAAAAGTTCAGAAGACTGTAAAATTTTTCTAAACAATTTTAAGCTAAAATGAAAAAAGCGTGTCGTAGCCAATACATTAAACAACATATTTGCAAAGTTTTAACTGTTTTAGTCAAGAATTGTTTGTGTAAGAGTGCTAAAACGTATGGATTATACATTGACGAAAGCAAGCATAGGTGTTTTTTAATGTAAAAAGTTCAGAAGACCGTAAAATTTTTTCTAAACAATTTTAAGCAAAAATAAAAAAGCGTGTCGTAGCTAATACATTAAACAACATATTTGCAAAGTTTTAACTGTTTTAGTCAAGAATTGTTTGTGTAAGAGTGCTAAAACGTATGGATTATACATTGACTAGTAAAAAGTTCAGAAGACTGTAAAATTTTTTTTAACAATTTTAAGCAAAAATAAAAAAAGCGTGTCGTAGCCAATACATTAAACAACATATTTGCAAAGTTTTAACTGTTTTAGTCAAGAATTGTTTGTGTAAGAGTGCTAAAACGTATGGATTATACATTGACGAAAGCAAGCATAGGTGTTTTTTAATGTAAAAAGTTCAGAAGACTGTAAAATTTTTTCTAAACAATTTTAAGCAAAAATAAAAAAAGCGTGTCGTAGCCAATACATTAAACAACATATTTGCAAAGTTTTAACTGTTTTAGTCAAGAATTGTTTGTGTAAGAGTGCTAAAACGTATGGATTATACATTGACTAGTAAAAAGTTCAGAAGACTGTAAAATTTTTCTAAACAATTTTAAGCTAAAATGAAAAAAGCGTGTCGTAGCCAATACATTAAACAACATATTTGCAAAGTTTTAACTGTTTTAGTCAAGAATTGTTTGTGTAAGAGTGCTAAAACGTATGGATTATACATTGACGAAAGCAAGCATAGGTGTTTTTTAATGTAAAAAGTTCAGAAGACCGTAAAATTTTTTCTAAACAATTTTAAGCAAAAATAAAAAAGCGTGTCGTAGCTAATACATTAAACAACATATTTGCAAAGTTTTAACTGTTTTAGTCAAGAATTGTTTGTGTAAGAGTGCTAAAACGTATGGATTATACATTGACTAGTAAAAAGTTCAGAAGACTGTAAAATTTTTTTTAACAATTTTAAGCAAAAATAAAAAAAGCGTGTCGTAGCCAATACATTAAACAACATATTTGCAAAGTTTTAACTGTTTTAGTCAAGAATTGTTTGTGTAAGAGTGCTAAAACGTATGGATTAGACATTGACGAAAGCAAGCATAGGTGTTTTTTAATGTAAAAAGTTCGGAAGACTGTAAAATTTTTTCTAAACAATTTTAAGCAAAAATAAAAAAAGCGTGTCGTAGCCAATACATTAAACAACATATTTGCAAAGTTTTAACTGTTTTAGTCAAGAATTGTTTGTGTAAGAGTGCTAAAACGTATGGATTATACATTGACGAAAGCAAGCATAGGTGTTTTTTAATGTAAAAAGTTCAGAAGACTGTAAAATTTTTTCTAAACAATTTTAAGCAAAAATAAAAAAAGCGTGTCGTAGCCAATACATTAAACAACATATTTGCAAAGTTTTAACTGTTTTAGTCAAGAATTGTTTGTGTAAGAGTGCTAAAACGTATGGATTATACATTGACTAGTAAAAAGTTCAGAAGACTGTAAAATTTTTTCTAAACAATTTTAAGCTAAAATGAAAAAAGCGTGTCGTAGCCAATACATTAAACAACATATTTGCAAAGTTTTAACTGTTTTAGTCAAGAATTGTTTGTGTAAGAGTGCTAAAACGTATGGATTATACATTGACGAAAGCAAGCATAGGTGTTTTTTAATGTAAAAAGTTCAGAAGACCGTAAAATTTTTTCTAAACAATTTTAAGCAAAAATAAAAAAAGCGTGTCGTAGCTAATACATTAAACAACATATTTGCAAAGTTTTAACTGTTTTAGTCAAGAATTGTTTGTGTAAGAGTGCTAAAACGTATGGATTATATATTGACGAAAGCAAGCATAGGTGTTTTTTAATGTAAAAAGTTCAGAAGACTGTAAAATTTTTTCTAAACAATTTTAAGCAAAAATAAAAAAAGCGTGTCGTAGCCAATACATTAAACAACATATTTGCAAAGTTTTAACTGTTTTAGTCAAGAATTGTTTGTGTAAGAGTGCTAAAAGGTATGGATTATACATTGACTAGTAAAAAGTTCAGAAGACTGTAAAATTTTTTTTAACAATTTTAAGCAAAAATAAAAAAAGCGTGTCGTAGCCAATACATTAAACAACATATTTGCAAAGTTTTAACTGTTTTAGTCAAGAATTGTTTGTGTAAGAGTGCTAAAACGTATGGATTATACATTGACGAAAGCAAGCATAGGTGTTTTTTAATGTAAAAAGTTCAGAAGACTGTAAAATTTTTCTAAACAATTTTAAGCAAAAATAAAAAAAGCGTGTCGTAGCCAATACATTAAACAACATATTTGCAAAGTTTTAACTGTTTTAGTCAAGAATTGTTTGTGTAAGAGTGCTAAAACGTATGGATTATACATTGACGAAAGCAAGCATAGGTGTTTTTTAATGTAAAAAGTTCAGAAGACCGTAAAATTTTTTCTAAACAATTTTAAGCAAAAATAAAAAAAGCGTGTCGTAGTCAATACATTAAACAACATATTTGCAAAGTTTTAACTGTTTTAGTCAAGAATTGTTTGTGTAAGAGTGCTAAAACGTATGGATTATACATTGACGAAAGCAAGCATAGGTGTTTTTTAATGTAAAAAGTTCAGAAGACTGTAAAATTTTTTCTAAACAATTTTAAGCAAAAATAAAAAAAGCGTGTCGTAGCCAATACATTAAACAACATATTTGCAAAGTTTTAACTGTTTTAGTCAAGAATTGTTTGTGTAAGAGTGCTAAAACGTATGGATTATACATTGACTAGTAAAAAGTTCAGAAGACTGTAAAATTTTTTTTAACAATTTTAAGCAAAAATAAAAAAAGCGTGTCGTAGCCAATACATTAAACAACATATTTGCAAAGTTTTAACTGTTTTAGTCAAGAATTGTTTGTGTAAGAGTGCTAAAACGTATGGATTATACATTGACGAAAGCAAGCATAGGTGTTTTTTAATGTAAAAAGTTCAGAAGACTGTAAAATTTTTCTAAACAATTTTAAGCAAAAATAAAAAAAGCGTGTCGTAGCCAATACATTAAACAACATATTTGCAAAGTTTTAACTGTTTTAGTCAAGAATTGTTTGTGTAAGAGTGCTAAAACGTATGGATTATACATTGACGAAAGCAAGCATAGGTGTTTTTTAATGTAAAAAGTTCAGAAGACCGTAAAATTTTTTCTAAACAATTTTAAGCAAAAATAAAAAAAGCGTGTCGTAGCCAATACATTAAACAACATATTTGCAAAGTTTTAACTGTTTTAGTCAAGAATTGTTTGTGTAAGAGTGCTAAAACGTATGGATTGTACATTGACTAGTAAAAAGTTCAGAATACTGTAAAATTTTTTCTAAACAATTTTAAGCAAAAATAAAAAAAGCGTGTCGTAGCCAATAAATTAAACAACATATTTGCAAAGTTTTAACTGTTTTAGTCAAGAATTGTTTGTGTAAGAGTGCTAAAACGTATGGATTATACATTGACGAAAGCAAGCATAGGTGTTTTTTAATGTAAAAAGTTCAGAAGACCGTAAAATTTTTTCTAAACAATTTTAAGCAAAAATAAAAAAAGCGTGTCGTAGCCAATACATTAAACAACATATTTGCAAAGTTTTAACTGTTTTAGTCAAGAATTGTTTGTGTAAGAGTGCTAAAACGTATGGATTATACATTGACGAAAGCAAGCATAGGTGTTTTTTAATGTAAAAAGTTCGGAAGACTGTAAAATTTTTTCTAAACAATTTTAAGCAAAAATAAAAAAAGCGTGTCGTAGCCAATACATTAAACAACATATTTGCAAAGTTTTAACTGTTTTAGTCAAGAATTGTTTGTGTGAGAGTGCTAAAACGTATGGATTATACATTGACGAAAGCAAGCATAGGTTTTTTTTAATGTAAAAAGTTCAGAAGACTGTAAATTTTTTTCTAAACAATTTTAAGCAAAAATAAAAAAAGCGTGTCGTAGCCAATACATTAAACAACATATTTGCAAAGTTTTAACTGTTTTAGTCAAGAATTATTTGTGTAAGAGTGCTAAAACGTATGGATTATACATTGACGAAAGCAAGCATAGGTGTTTTTTAATGTAAAAAGTTCAGAAGACCGTAAAATTTTTTCTAAACAATTTTAAGCAAAGTTAAAAAAAGCGTGTCGTAGCCAATACATTAAACAACATATTTGCAAAGTTTTAACTGTTTTAGTCAAGAATTGTTTGTGTAAGAGTGCTAAAACGTATGGGTTATACATTGACGAAAGCAAGCATAGGTGTTTTTTAATGTAAAAAGTTCAGAAGACTGTAAAATTTTTTCTAAACAATTTTAAGCAAAAATAAAAAAAGCGTGTCGTAGCCAATACATTAAACAACATATTTGCAAAGTTTTAACTGTTTTAGTCAAGAATTGTTTGTGTAAGAGTGCTAAAACGTATGGATTATACATTGACGAAAGCAAGCATAGGTGTTTTTTAATGTAAAAAGTTCAGAAGACTGTAAAATTTTTTCTAAACAATTTTAAGCAAAAATAAAAAAGCGTGTCGTAGCTAATACATTAAACAACATATTTGCAAAGTTTTAACTGTTTTAGTCAAGAATTGTTTGTGTAAGAGTGCTAAAACGTATGGATTATACATTGACTAGTAAAAAGTTCAGAAGACTGTAAATTTTTTTCTAAACAAATTTAAGCTAAAATGAAAAAAGCGTGTCGTAGCCAATACATTAAACAACATATTTGCAAAGTTTTAACTGTTTTAGTCAAGAATTGTTTGTGTAAGAGTGCTAAAAAATTTGGATTATACATTGACGAAAGCAAGCATAGGTGTTTTTTAATGTAAAAAGTTCAGAAGACCGTAAAATTTTTTCTAAAAAATTTTAAGCAAAAATAAAAAATGTGTCCTAGCCAAAACATTAAACAACATATTTGCAAAGTTTTAACCGTTTTAGTGAAAAATTGTTTGTGTAAGAGTGCTAAGAAATATGGCTTACAATTTTACAAAGGCAAGCATAGGTGTATTTTAATGTAAAAAGTTCAGAAGACCGTAAAATTTTTTCTAAATAATTTTAATCAAAAATAAAAAAAAAAAGCTTGTCCTAGCCAATACATTAAACAACATGTTTGCAAAGTTCTAAATGTTTTAGTCAAGATTTGTTTGTGTAAGAGTGCTAAAACGTATGGATTATACATTGACGAAAGCAAGCATAGGTGTTTTTTAATGTAAAAAGTTCAGAAGACCGTAAAATTTTTTCTAAACAATTTTAAGCAAAAATAAAAAAAGCGTGTCGTAGCCAATACATTAAACAACATGTTTGCAAAGTTCTAAATGTTTTAGTCAAGATTTGTTTGTGTAAGAGTGCTAACAAATTTGGATTATACATTGACGAAAGCAAGCATAGGTGTTTTTTAATGTAAAAAGTACAGAAAACCGTAAAATTTTTTCTAAATAATTTTAAGCAAAAATAAAAAAAGCTTGTCCTAGCCAATACATTAAACAACATATTTGCAAATTCTAAATGTTTTAGTCAAGAATTGTTTGTGTAAGAGTGTAAAAAAATTTGGATTATACATTGACGAAAGCAAGCATAGGTGTTTTTTAATGTAAAAAGTTCAGAAGACCGTAAAATTTTTTCTAAAAAATTTTAAGCAAAAATAAAAAATGTGTCCTAGCCAAAACATTAAACAACATATTTGCAAAGTTTTAACTGTTTTTGCCAAGAATTGTTTGTATAAGAGTGCTAAGAAATATGGCTTACAATTTTACAAAGGCAAGCATAGGTGTATTTTAATGTAAAAAGTTCAGAAGACCGTAAAATTTTTTCTAAATAATTTTAATCAAAAATAAAAAAAAAAAGCTTGTCCTAGCCAATACATTAAACAACATGTTTGCAAAGTTCTAAATGTTTTAGTCAAGATTTGTTTGTGTAAGAGTGCTAAAACGTATGGATTATACATTGACGAAAGCAAGCATAGGTGTTTTTTAATGTAAAAAGTTCAGAAGACCGTAAAATTTTTTCTAAACAATTTTAAGCAAAAATAAAAAAAGCGTGTCGTAGCCAATACATTAAACAACATATTTGCAAAGTTTTAACTGTTTTAGTCAAGAATTGTTTGTGTAAGAGTGCTAAAACGTATGGGTTATACATTGACGAAAGCAAGCATAGGTGTTTTTTAATGTAAAAAGTTCAGAAGACTGTAAAATTTTTTCTAAACAATTTTAACCAAAAATAAAAAAAGCGTGTCGTAGCCAATACATTAAACAACATATTTGCAAAGTTTTAACTGTTTTAGTCAAGAATTGTTTGTGTAAGAGTGCTAAAACGTATGGATTATACATTGACTAGTAAAAAGTTCAGAAGACTGTAAAATTTTTTCTAAACAATTTTAAGCAAAAATAAAAAAAGCGTGTCGTAGCCAATACATTAAACAACATATTTGCAAAGTTTTAACTGTTTTAGTCAAGAATTGTTTGTGTAAGAGTGCTAAAACGTATGGATTATACATTGACGAAAGCAAGCATAGGTGTTTTTTAATGTAAAAAGTTCAGAAGACAGTAAAATTTTTTCTAAACAATTTTAAGCAAAAATAAAAAAAGCGTGTCGTAGCCAATACATTAAACAACATATTTGCAAAGTTTTAACTGTTTTAGTCAAGAATTGTTTGTGTAAGAGTGCTAACAAATATGGATTATACATTGACGAAAGCAAGCATAGGTGTTTTTTAATGTAAAAAGTTCAGAAGACCGTAAAATTTTTTCTAAACAATTTTAAGCAAAAAAAAAGAAAGCGTGTCGTAGCCAATACATTAAACAACATATTTGCAAAGTTTTAACTGTTTTAGTCTAGAATTGTTTGTTTTAGAGTGCTAAGAAATATGGCTTGCAATTTTACAAAGGCAAGCATAGGTGTTTTTTAATGTAAAAAGTTCAGAAGACCGTAAAAAATTTTTCTAAACAATTTTAAGCAAAAATAAAAAAACGCTTGTCCTAGCCAATACATTAAACAACATATTTGCAAAGTTTTAACTGTTTTAGTCAAGATTTGTTTGTGTAAGAGTGCTAACAAATATGGATTATACATTGACGAAAGCAAGCATAGGTGTTTTTTAATGTAAAAAGTACAGAAAACCGTAAAATTTTTTCTAAATAATTTTAAGCAAAAATAAAAAAAGCTTGTCCTAGCCAATACATTAAACAACATATTTGCAAATTCTAAATGTTTTAGTCAAGAATTGTTTGTGTAAGAGTGTAAAAAAATTTGGATTATACATTGACGAAAGCAAGCATAGGTGTTTTTTAATGTAAAAAGTTCAGAAGACCGTAAAATTTTTTCTAAAAAATTTTAAGCAAAAATAAAAAATGTGTCCTAGCCAAAACATTAAACAACATATTTGCAAAGTTTTAACCGTTTTAGTCAAAAATTGTTTGTGTAAGAGTGCTAAGAAATATGGCTTACAATTTTACAAAGGCAACCATAGGTGTATTTTAATGTAATAAGGTCAGAGGACCGTAAAAATTTTACTAAATAATTTTAAGCAAAAATAAAATTAGCTTGTCTTTGTTAATACATTAAACAACATATTTGCAAAGTTTTAACTGTTTTAGTCAAGAATTGTAAGTGTAAGAATGCTAAGAAATATGGATTATATATTGACGAATGCAAGCATAGGTGTTTTTTATTGTAAAAAGCTCAGAATATCGTAAAATTTTTTTCTAAATAAGTTTAAGCAAAAAAAAAGAAAGCGTGTCCTAGCCAATACATTAAACAACATATTTGCAAAGTTTTAACTGTTTTAGTCAAGAATTGTTTGTGTAAGAGTGCTTAGAAATATAGTTTATTTATTTACAAAACGAAGCATAGATGTTTTTTTTTAGTAATAAGTTCAGAAGACCGTAAAATTTTTTCTAAATAATTTTAAGCAAAAATAAAAATGCTTGTCCTAGCCAATACATTAAACAACATATTTGCAAAGTTCTAACTGTTTTAGTCAAGAATTGTTTGTGTAAGAGTGCTAAGAAATATGGATTATACATTGATAAAACCTAGCAAAGGTGTTTTTTAATGTAAAAAGTTCATAAGACCGTAAAAATTTTTTTAAATAATTTTAAGCAAAAATAAAAATAGCTTGTCCTAGTCAATACATTAAACAACATATTTGCAAAGTTCTAAGTATTTTAGTCAAGAATTGTGTGTGTAAGAGTGCTAAGAAATATGGATTATACATTGACGAAAGCAAGCATAGGAGTTTTTTAATGTAATAAGTTACGAAGACCGTAAAATTTTTTCTAAATAATTTTAAGCAAAAATAATAAAAGCTCGTCCTAGCCAATACATTAAACAACATATTTGCAAAGTTTTAACTGTTTTAGTCAAGAATTGTTTGTGTAAGAGTGCTAAGAAATATGGCTTACAATTTTACAAAGCCAAGCATAGGTATATTTTAATGTGAAAAGTTCAGAAGACCGTAAAATTTTTTCTAAACAATTTTAAGCAAAAATAAAAAAAGCGTGTCGTAGCCAATACATTAAACAACATATTTGCAAAGTTCTAACTGTTTTAGTCAAGAATTTTAAGTGTAAGAATGCTAAGAAATATGGATTTTAAATTGATGCAAGCAAGCATAGGTGTTTTTTATTGTAAAAAGCTTAGAATACCGTAAAATTTTTTCTAAATAAGTTTAAGCAAAAATAAAAAAAATGTCCTAGCCAATACATTAAACAACATATTTGCGAAGTTTTAACTGTTTTAGTCAAGAATTGTTTGTGTAAGAGTGCTAAGAAATATGGCTTACAATTTTACAAAGGCAAGCATAGGTGTTCTTTAATGTAAAAAGTCTAGAAGAGCGTAAAATTTTTTCTAAATAACTTTAAGCAAAAATAAAAATGCTTGTCCTAGCCAATACATTAAACAACATATTTGCAAAGTTCTAACTGTTTTAGTCAAGAATTGTTTGTGTAAGAGTGCTAAGAAATATGGATTATACATTGATAAAACCTAGCAAAGGTGTTTTTTAATGTAAAAAGTTCATAAGACCGTAAAAATTTTTCTAAATAATTTTAAGCAAAAATAATAAAAGCTCGTCCTAGCCAATACATTAAACAACATATTTGCAAAGTTTTAACTGTTTTAGTCAAGAATTGTTTGTGTAAGAGTGCTAAGAAATATGGCTTACAATTTTACAAAGCCAAGCATAGGTATATTTTAATGTGAAAAGTTCAGAAGACCGTAAAATTTTTTCTAAACAATTTTAAGCAAAAATAAAAAAAGCGTGTCGTAGCCAATACATCAAACAACATATTTGCAAAGTTTTAACTGTTTTAGTCAAGAATTGTTTGTGTAAGAGTGCTAAAACGTATGGATTATACATTGACGAAAGCAAGCATAGGTGTTTTTTAATGTAATAAGTTCAGAAGACCGTAAATTTTTTTCTAAATAATTTTAAGCAAACATAATAAAAGCTTGTCCTAGCCAATACATGTAACAACATATTTGCAAAGTTTTAACTGTTTTTGCCAAGAATTGTTTGTATAAGAGTGCTAAGAAATATGGCTTACAATTTTACAAAGGCAAGCATAGGTGTATTTTAATGTAAAAAGTTCAGAAGACCGTAAAATTTTTTCTAAATAATTTTAATCAAAAATAAAAAAAAAAGCTTGTCCTAGCCAATACATTAAACAACATGTTTGCAAAGTTCTAAATGTTTTAGTCAAGATTTGTTTGTGTAAGAGTGCTAAGAAATATGGATTATACATTGATGAAAGCTAGCATAGGTGTTTTTTAATGTAATAAGTTCAGAAGACCGTAAAATTTTTTCTAAATAATTTTAAGCAAAAATAAAAAAAGCTTGTCCTAGTCAATACATTAAACAACGAAACACGTTCAAAATCCACCCGCAATCAAAATCCACCCGATCAAAATCCACCCGATCAAAATCCACCCGAGTCAAAATCCACCCGATCAAAATCCACAAGATCAAAATCCACCTGATCGAAATATACCCGGTTCAAAATCCACCCGATCAAAATCCACCCGCGTTCAAAATCCACCCGGGTCAAAATCCACCCGTTCAAAATCCATCCGAGTCAAAATCCACCCGTTTAAAATCAACCCGGTTCAAAATCCACCCGATTAAAATCAACCCGATCAAAATCAACCCGAGTCAAAACCCACCCGAGTCAAAATCCACCCGATCAAAATCAACCCGGTTCAATATCCACCAGATCAAAATCCACCCGATTAAAATCAACCCGATCAAAATCAACCCGAGTCAAAATCCATCCGAGTCAAAATCCACCCAGATCAAAATCAACCCGAGTCAAAATCCACCCGAGTCAAAATCCACCCAAGTCAAAATCCACCCGATCAAAATCAACCCGGTTCAAAATCTACCCGATCAAAATCCACCCGAGTCAAAATCCACCCGATCAAAATCCACCAGTTTTAAATTCCACCCGGTTAAAGACCACCCAATCAAAATCAACCCGAGTTCATTTTTTTTCGAAATGAGAATTAATTTCTAATAGAATTTTGTAATATTGAATAAAGTTATATGTTTAAACAACTATTGATATAAAAAAGAGTAAGTATTTATAAAGAAAGAAATTTTAATTTATTTAATAAAACAATTAAAAAAATAAGTTAAACAATATAATTAAACAGCATTAAAAAAAATATTCATAGTAGCTTAACAAGTATTTAAAATTTTTATAATTTATTAATGTTAGTAGTGTTGGTGTTACTTTAAAAAAAAGAAGTTAAAAAAAAATAAAAAAAGAATTACGCTCAGTTTTAATCCATTTAAACTTCCTTCTAATTTAGTTTCTCAAAGTCAATCATAATTAAATAAAAATATTTACTAAGGATAACTCATAGTAAATTAAAATATCAAAACTATAGAAGTTTATAAATTAGAAGAATCTTTAATAACATTTATTAAACTAAAGAAAATTACAAAAAAATACCAAATAATGTAAATTTATGAAAATGTTAATAAAATGTTACAAAAAGAAAATTAAAATAATAATCTAAAATTTTTGAGCTTTTTTTTTTTGATGTAAAAAGTTTTGTGTTTTGTGCTTTACTTAAATTTCAAAATAGTATTACATACAATATTTTATTATATAAAAAATTTCAACTATCAATATTTATAAAAAATAAAATATAGATAAAGAATTATATAAAATTGCTACGTGATAATAAAACAAAAATCTTTGTTAAATTTGGAAAAACTATTACCTATTAATTATATTTTAAACATTATTGTTTTCGACGTGGAAAAGACGTTAAAAGATATTTTTGGTGTGCGACTTGATAACTTTAAGGTATGTTCGTGCAAGAGGACTTAGGACCAAATATTTTGAACGCTTTTATTTGTCGTTTAGTAAACAATTCATTGACGTTTCTTTTATTAGTAATTTTTAAAAACAGAACATAAATTTTAATATAAAAATACGAAAACTAATTTACTAAAAATATAAATGAGGAATATGTAAGAAATCAAAAACTGTTTTAAAAAATTTTTATTGTTTTCTATCTAATTTTTGTTACAAATATTTTTAGTTATTTTTTTTAATTTATACAATAATTTTAGCTGCTAATTTCTTTTTTTTAAAGTGTTTAAGTTATTTGAATTTTATTTTATTAAATGTTTTTTTTATAAACCATCTATTTTTGAAAAAACTAAAAATAGTTTTATCTAAAGTAACTAAAGTTATAAGCTATTTTTAATTAGATAACAACTTAATTTGCTAGTTTTTAACTAAAAGTACAAATTAAAAAGCTAAACATTTTTCTATGAATTCTAAAGTCCTTTACATAAAACAAATATCGACTCTACAATTCATTGAGTTTGCTCAAATAGCTTGTAAATTGCAACTAAAAAAGTTAGTAGTTAGACTTGAGCTAGGGAAATTATATACTTTAGAATTGTAGTAGTAAACAAATAATTTGAGTTTTTTTAGAAATGACACTATATTTATAACAAATATTACGAAAAAAAAACTTATAACATTTTTAATTTATTTATAAAATGTTCTATTTTTACATATGTTCATTAAAAAAAGTATGTATTTCAGACAAGAGAGTTTAAATTCAAGTATAAGTTTAATTTATGAATTTTTGTACCAGACTGTATCAACTTAAACAATCGTATTATTAATTTTATTAATAGGTTAAGGCCAGTTTTGAAACTGATTAATTGAGTGGTTTTATAAAATTTAATCTCTTTTGGTTAACGTTTAAATTTTAAATTTAAAATTTTCTAATTTAAAACTTCTAATTTACATGCGATAAATTTTCTTGAATTAATTTCCGACAATTCAAGTTAAAAGCTATAACTGCATGTTTTTAATTAATTAGTTGTAAACGTTTTATGTTTTTTTATAAATATAAAGTTGCATAGAAATTGTAATTAAGTAAGATAAATTATTATTTACTGTTCAATATTATATTGTTAATTGATATTTTTTAATTCATAGAAATGGAAATGTTATTATTTACCACTATTTTTTTTTAAATATCATCTTCATATAAAAAAAGTCCATTTGTTAAAACTTAAGAAATTTTAAGTAATTTAATTAAAAATGAAACAATATTAAAATTAAACAAAATTTTATATTGGTTATAACGAATTTAAACGGTAAAGGCAACTATTGTTATAACAAATTGTTTAGTAGACAAATTAACTTTAAAAGCGTGAAAATTTTTTCTAACAAATAAAACCGAAAATTAATAAATATTTAACTTAAAGTTAATATTGAAAAATCTTTAAATAGCAATACATTAAAGGTAACTATCTAAAGTAAATTAGTGACCTTTTCTTAAAAAAGATTTCTAATAGTTACAAGTTTTAGTTTGTGAACACTACAACTGTAATACTTACTGAGGTAATAAATTTTAGTTCACTTTACTAACAAAATCAAAGTATGTCAGTTACATTTGCTGACCCCTAAATTAAATGGATTAATTTGTAGTATAAATGGTAGCTTTCACTTGTAATACTCAGTTTTTATAAAAATTATATCGTGTGACGTATTTGTTTAAAAATTACTTAAAAGTTCTAAATTATTAAATTTTATACCTAGAAACAGTAAATTATAATCGATTGTCGTGTAATTGTGATTGAGATAATACAAGATTATTTTTTCTAGCACATCCTTTAGTTTTCTAAAAGTTTCAACATAGTCATATTTGTATAGTAAAACTTTAATTTATTTATCCTGACGTTGTTTAACTTTTATTAGCTCTTATAGTTATACTTATATCAAAAACAACAGTTCCTTTAAAAGCTGCTTGCCGGCTGTAGCTATTCAAAATTATATTCAGTAATCAAAAAAACAAAAATATTTTTGTCAAAAATTCCTAATAATAAGCAAAAATAACAACTCAAAAAACCTCACAAAATAAGTTCAATCTGTAGTACAGTTTTTATATTCTTAGGTCAATTTATAAGGGACAAAAATACAAGATTTTATAAGTGTTTTTTAAATAAAACTTGTTTAAGATTGGTACTTTAGAGTGGTGAGATTTGTTTAAATGATACTTGATTTAAAAAGAAATAAATAAACAAGGTGCTTGTTTCGATTCGGTTGGATTTTGACTTTGGTTAATTTTGTGTCGGTAGGATTTTGAATCGGGTTGATTTTAACTCGGATGAATTTTGATCGGGTGGATTTTGACTCGGGTAGATTTTGATCGGATGGATTTTGATCGCGGGAGGATTTTGATCGGGTAGATTTTAAACCGGGTGGATTTTGATCGGGTGGATTTTGAACCGGGTGGATTTAGAGTCGGGTTGATTTTGAACGGGTAGATTTTGAACCGGGTGGATTTTAACTCGGGTGGATTTTGATCGGGTGGATTTTGAAACGGGTGGATTTAGAGTCGGGTTGATTTTGATCGGGTGGATTTTGAACCGGGTGGATTTTGATCGGGTGGATTTTGAACCGGGTGGATTTTGATCGGGTGGATTTTGATCGGATATTTTTTGAACCGGGTGGATTTTGATCGAATGGGTTTTGAACCGGGTGGATTTTGATCGGGTGGATTTTGAACGCAGGTTGATTTTGACTCGGGTGGATTTTGAACGCGGGTGGATTTTGATAGTATACCATTTAATTTTAATAAATAACATATCAAAAGACTCCTAATGGACTGTAGTTTTGTAGTTCAGTTTTATATTACTATAAAAATTTTAAAAAACTTTTATTTTAGTCTAAACTTTGGCTAAAATTAAATAGTACGTGGTTTGTAAAACAAACAAACAAACATGTGTTTAATGCCCTAAACTTCTACAAAAACTACTTATTTTTAATAAATAACATATCAAAAGACTCCTAATGGTCTGTTGTTTTGTAAGTTTAGTTTTGTTTTTATTATAAAGACTTTAAAAAACTTTTATTTTAGTCTAAAATTTGGCTAAAATTAACATGCACATGCTTTGTAAAAAAAACACACCTGTGTTCAATGCGCTTCAACTTCTACAATAACTATTTAGTTTTAATAAATAACATATCAAAAGACTCCTAATGGTCTGTAGTTTTGTAAGTTTCGTTTTGTTTTTATCATAAAGACTTTAAAAAACTTTTATTTCAGTCTAAACTTTGGCTAAAATTAACAAGTACGTGCTTTGTAAAACAAACACACCTGTGTTTAATGCGCTTCAACTTCTACAGTAACTATTTATTTTTAATAAATAACATATCAAAAGACTCCTAATGGTCTGTAGTTTTGTGAGTTTAGTTTTGTTTTTATCATATAGACTTTAAAAAACTTTTATTTTAGTCTAAACTTCGGCTAAAATTAACAAGTACGTGCTTTGTAAAACAAACACACCTGTGTTTAATGAGCTTCAACTTCTACAAAAACTATTTATTTTTAATAAATAACATATCAAAAGACTTCTAATGGTCATTAGTTTTGTAAATTTAGTTTTGTTTTTATCAAAAAAACTTTAAAAAACTTTTATTTTAGTCTAAACTTTGTCTAAAATTAACAAGTATGTGCTTTGTAAAATAAACACTTGTGTTTAATGCGCTCAACTTCTACAATAACTATTTAATTTTAATAAATAACATATCAAAAGACTTCTAATGGTCTGTAGTTTTGTAAGTTTAGTTTTGTTTTTATCATAAAAATTTTAAAAAACTTTTATTTTAGTCTAAACTTTAACTAAAATAAAAAAGTACATGTTTTGTAAAACAAACACACCTGTGTTTAATGCGCTTTAACTTCTACAGTAACTATTTATTTTTAATAAATAACATATCAAAAGACTCCTAAAGGTCAGTAGTTTTATAAGTTTCGTTTTGTTTTTATCATAAAGACTTTATTAATGTATTATTAGTCTAAACTTTGTCTATAATTAACTAGTACGTGCTTTGTAAAACAAACACACTTGTGTTCAATGCGCTTCAACTTTTACAATAACTATTTTTTTTTAATAAATAACATATCAAAAGACTCTTAATGGTCTGTAGTTTTGTAAGTCTAGTTTTGTTTTTATCATAAAGACTTTAATAATCTATTATTAGTCTAAACTTTGTCTAAAATTAACAAGTACGTGCTTTGTAAAACAAACACACTTGTGTTTAATGCGCTTCAACTTTTACAATAACTATTTTTTTTTAATAAATAACATATCAAAAGACTTCTAATGGTCTGTAGTTTTGTAAGTTTAGTTTTGTTTTTATCATAAAGACTTTCAAAAACTATTATTTTAGTCTAAACTATGGCTTAAATTAACATGTACGTCCTTTGTAAAACAAACACACCTGTGTTTAATGCGCTTCAACTTCTTCAATAACTATTTAATTTTAATAAATAAAATATCAAAAGACTCCTAATGGTCTGTAGTTTTGTAAGTTTAGTTTTATTTTACTATAAAAATTTTAAAAAACTTTTATTTTAGTCTAAACCTTGGCTAAAATAAAAAAGTACGTGCTTTGTAAAACAAACAAACATGTGTTTAATGCGCTCAACTTCTAATAAAACTATGTATTTTTAATAAATAATATATCAAAAGACTCTTAATGGTCTGTAGTTTTGTAAGTTTAGTTTTGTTTTTATCATAATGACTTTAATAATCTATTATTAGTCTAAACCTTGTCTACAATTAACAAGTACGTGCTTTGTAAAACAAATACACTTGTGTTTAATGCGCTTTAACTTTTACAATAACTATTTATTTTTAAAAAATAACATATCAAAAGACTTCTAATGGTCTGTAGTTTTGTAAGTTAGTTTTGTTTTTATCATAAAGACTTTCAAAAACTTTTATTTTAGTCTAAACTTTGGCTAAAATTAACAAGTACGTGCTTTGTAAAACAAAAACACCTGTGTTTAATGCGCTTACTCTTCAACAATAACTATTTATTTTTAATAAATAACATATCAAAAGACTCCTATTGGTCTTTTGTTTTGTAAGTTTAGTTTTGTTTTTATCATAAAGACTATAAAACGTTTTTATTTTAGTCTAAACTTTAGCTAAAATTAACAAGCCCCTGCTTTGTAAAACGAACACACCTGTGTTTAATGCGCTTCAACTTCTACAGTAACTATTTATTTTCAATAAATAACATACAAAAAGATTCCTAATGGTCTGTAATTTTGTAAGTTTAGATTTGTTTTTTCTCATCAAGAATTTAAAAATTTTTTTTTTAGTCTAAACTTAGTCTAAAATTAAAAAGTACGTGCTTTGTAAAACAAACACACCTGTGTTTAATGCGCTTCAACTTCTACAGTAACTTTTTATTTTTAATAAATAACATATCAAAAGACTCCTAATGGTCTGTAGTTTTGTAAGTTTCGTTTTGTTTTTATCATAAAGACTTTAAAAAACTTTTATTTCAGTCTAAACTTTGGCTAAAATTAACAAGTACGTCCTTTGTAAAACAAACACACCTGTGTTTAATGCGCTTCAACTTTTCCAATAACTATTTACTTTTAATAAATAACATATTAAAAGACTCCTAATGGTCTGTAGTTTCGTAACTTTAGTTTTGTTTTTATTATAATGACTTTAAAAAACTTTTATTTTAGTCTAAACTTTGGCTAAAATAAAAAAGTACGTGCTTTGAAAAACAAACAAACATGTGTTTAATGCGCTCAACTTCTACAATAACTATTTATTTTTAGTAAATAACATATAAAAAGACTCCTAATGGTCTGTTGTTTTGTAAGTTTAGTTTTGTTTTTATCATAAAAATTTTAAAAAACTTTTATTTTAGTCTAAACTTTAACTAAAATAAAAAACTACGTGTTTTGTAAAACAATTACCCCTGTGTTTAATGCGCTACAACTTCTACAGTTACTATTTGTTTTTAATAAATAACATATCAAAAGACTCCTAATGGTCTGTAGTTGTGTAAGTTTAGTTTTGTTTTTATCATAAAAACTTTAAAAAACTTTTATTTTAGTCTAAACTTTGGCTATAATAAAAAAGTATGTGCTTTGTAAAACAAACACAGTTTTGATTAATGCGCTCAACTTCTACAGTAACTATTTATTTTTAAAAAATAACATATCAAAAGAGTTCTAATGGTCTGTAGTTATGTAAGTTTAGTTTTGTTTTTATCATAAAGACTTTGAAAAACTTTTATTTTAGTCTAAACTTTGGCTAAAATTAACATGTACGTGCTTTGCAAAACAAACACACCTGTGTTTAATGCGCTTCAACTTCTACAATAACTATTTAATTATAATAAATAACATATCAAAAGACTCCTAATGGTCTGTAATTTCGTAAGTTTAGTTTTGTTTTTTTCATAAAGACTTTAAAAAACTTTTATTTTAGTCTAAACTTTGGCTTAGATAAAAAAGTACGTGCTTTGTAAATCAAACAAACATGTGTTTAATGCGCTTCAACTTCTAATAAAACTATTTATTTTTATTAAATAACATATCAAAAGACTTCTTAATGGTCCGTAGTTTTGTATGTTTAGTTTTTTTTCGTTATAAAGACTTTAATCAACTTTTATTATAGGCTAAACTTTAGCTAAAATTAACAAGTACCTGCTTTGTAAAACAGACACACATGTGTTTAATGCGCTTCAACTTCTACAATAACTATTTGTTTTTAGTAAATAACATATCAAAGGACTCCTAATGGTCTGTAGTTTTGTAAGTTTAGTTTTGTTTTTATTATTAAAAATTCAAAAAAAAATTATTTTAGTCTAAACTTTGGCTAAAATAAAAAAGTAAGTTCTCGTAGAACAAACAAACATGTGTTTAATGGGCTCTATTTCTACAGTAACTATTTATTTTTAATAAATAACATATCAAAAGACTCCTAATGGTCTTTAGTTTTGTAAGTTTAGTTTTGTTTTTATTATAAAGACTTTAAAAATATTTTATTTTAGTCTAAACTTTGGTTAAAATTAACAAGTATATGCTTTGTAAAACAAACACACATGTGTTTAATGCGCTTCAACTTCTACAATAACTATTTATTTTTAATAAATAACATATCAAAAGACTCCTAATGGTCTGTAGTTTTGTAAGTTCAGCTTTGCTTTTATCATAAAAACTTTAAAAAACTATTATTATAGCCTAAACTTTGGCTAAAATTAAGAAATACGTGCTTTGAAAAGCAAACACACATGTGTTTAATGCGCTTCAACTTCTGGAATATATATTTATTTTTAATAAATAACATATTAAAAGACTCCTTATGGTCTGTAGTTTTGTAAGTTTAGTTTTTTTTTACTATAGAAATTTTAAAATACTTTTATTTTAGTCTAAACTTTGGCTAAAATAAAAAAAGACGTGCTTTGTAAAACAAACAGACCGGTGTTTAATGCGCTTCAACTTCTACAGTACCAATTTATTTTCGATAAATTTTATTTTAAAAGACTCCTAATGGTCTGTAGTTTTGTAAGTTTCGTTTTGTTTTTATCATAAAGACTTTAAAAAACTTTTATTTTAGTCTAAACTTCGGCTAAAATTAACAAGTACGTGCTTTGTAAAACAAACACACCTGTGTTTCATGCGCTTCAACTTCTACAATAACTATTTATTTTTAATAAATAACATATCAAAAGAATCCTAATGGTCAGTTGTTTTGTAAATTTAGTTTTGTTTTTATCAAAAAGACTTTATAAAACTTTTTTTTAGTCTAAACTTTGTCTAAAATTAACAAGTGTGTGCTTTATAAAAAAAACACACTTGTGTTTAATGCGCTTCAACTTCTACAATAACTATTTAATTTTAATAAATAACATATCAAAAGACTCCTAATGGTCAGTAGTTTTGTAAGTTTAGTTTTGTTTTTATCATAAAAATTTTAAAAAACTTTTATTTTAGCCTAAACTTTGGCTAAAATAAAAAAGTACATGTTTTGGTAAAATAAACACGCCTGTGTTTATTTCGCTTCAACTTCTACAGTAACTATTTATTTTTAACGAATAACATATCGAAAGACCCCTAATGGTCTGTAGTTTTGTAAGTTTAGTTTTCTTTTTATTACAAAGACTTTAAAAAACTTTTATTTTAGTTTAAACTTTGGCTAAAATTAACATGTAAGTGCTTTGTAAAACAAACACACCTGTGTTTAATGCGCTTCAAATTCTACAATAACTATTAAATATTAATAAATAACATATCAAAAGACTTCTAATGGTCTGTAGTTTTGTAAGTTTAGTTTTGTTTTTATCATAAAGACTTTAAAACTTTTATTTCAGTCTAAACTTTGGCTAAAATTAACAAGTATGTGCTTTGTAAAACAAACACACCTGTGTTTAATGCGCTTCAACTTTTCCAATAACTATTTACTTTTAATAAATAACATATTAAAAGACTTCTTATGGTCTGTAATTTCGTAAGTTTAGTTTTGTTTTTTTCATAAAGACTTTAAAAAACTTTTATTTTAGTCTAAACTTTGGCTTAGATAAAAAAGTAAGTGCTTTGTAAATCAAACAAACATGTGTTTAATGCGCTCAACTTCTACAGTAACTATTTATTTTTAATAAATAACATATCAAAAGACTTCTAAATGGTCCGTAGTTTTGTAAGTTTAGTTTTTTTTTTTTGTTATAAAGACTTTAATAAACTTTTATTATAGGCTAAATTTTAGCTAAAATTAAAAGTACCTGCTTTGTAAAACAGACACACATGTGTTTAATGCGCTTCAACTTCTACAATAACTATTTGTTTTTAGTAAATAACATATCAAAGGACTCCTAATGGTCTGTAGTTTTGTAAGTTTAGTTTTGTTTTTATTATTAAAAATTCAAAAAAAATTCATTTAGTCTAAACTTTGGCTAAAATAAAAAAGTACGTTCTCGTAGAACAAACAAACATGTGTTTAATGCGCTTCAACTTCTACAGTAACTATTTATTTTTAATAAATAACATATGAAATGACTCCTAAAGGTCTGTAGTTTTGTAAGTTTAGTTTTGTTTTTATCATAATGACTTTAAAAATATTTTATTTTAGTCTAAACTTTGGTTAAAATTAACAAGTATGTGCTTTGTAAAACAAACACACATGTGTTTAATGCGCTTCAACTTCTACAATAACTATTTTTTTTTAATAAATAACATATCAAAAGACTCCTAATGGTTTCTAGTTTTGTATATTCAGCTTTGCTTTTATCATAAAAACTTTAAAAAACTTTTATTATAGCCTAAACTTTGGCTAAAATTAAGAAATACGTGCTTTGAAAAACAAACACACATGTGTTTAATGCGCTTCAACTTCTGGAATATTTATTTATTTTTAATAAATAACATATTAAAAGACTCCTTATGGTCTGTAGTTTTGTAAGTTTTGTTTTGTTTTTACTATAGAAATTTTAAAAAACTTTTATTTTAGTCTAAACTTTGGCTAAAATAAAAAAGTACGTGCTTTGTAAATCAAACAGACCAGTGTTTAATGCGCTTAAACTTCTACAGTAACTATTTATTTTCGATATATATTATATCAAAAGACTCCTAATGGTCAGTAGTTTTGTAAGTTTAGTTTTGTATTTATTATAAAGACTTTAAAAAACTTTTATTTTAGTCTAAACTTCGGCTAAAATTAACAAGCCCGTGCTTTGTAAAACAAACACACCTGTGTTTAATGCGCTTCAACTTCTACAGTAACTATTTATTTTTAATAAATAACATATCAAAAGACTCCTAATGGTCAGTTGTTTTGTAAATTTAGTTTTGTTTTTATCAAAAATTCTTTAAAAAACTTTTGTTTTAGTCTAAACTTTGTCTAAAATTAACAAGTGTGTGCTTTATAAAATAAACACACTTGTGTTTAATGCGCTTCAACTTCTACAATAACTATTTAATTTTAATAAATAACATATCAAAAGACTCCTAATGGTCAGTAGTTTTGTAAGTTTAGTTTTGTTTTTATCAAAAAAAATTTAAAAAACTTTTATTTTAGTCTAAACTTTAACTAAAATAAAAAGTACGTGATTTGTAAAACAAACACACCTGTGTTTAATGCGCTTCAACTTCTACAGTAACTATTTATTTTTAATAAATAACATATCAAAAGACTCCTAATGGTCTTTAGTTTTGTAAGTTTAGTTTTGTTTTTATAAAAAAACTTTAAAAAACTTTTATTTTAGTCTAAACTTTGGCTAAAATAAAAAAGTACGTGTTTTGGTAAAATAAACACACCTGTGTTTATTTCGCTTCAACTTTTACAATAACTATTTATTTTTAATAAATAACATATCAAAAGACTCCTAATGGTCTGTAGTTTTGTAAGTTTAGTTTTCTTTTTATTACAAAGACTTAAAAAATCTTTTATTTTAGTCTAAACTTTGGCTAAAATTAACATGTACGTGCTTTGTAAAACAAACACACCTGTGTTTAATGCGCTTCAAATTCTACAATAACTATTAAATATTAATAAATAACATATCAAAAGACTTCTAATGGTCTGTAGTTTTGTAAGTTTAGTTTTGTTTTTATCATAAAGACTTTAAAACTTTTAATTCAGTCTAAACTTTGGCTAAAATTAACAAGTCTGTGCTTTGTAAAACAAACACACCTGTGTTTAATGCGCTTCAACTTTTCCAATAACTATTTACTTTTAATAAATAACATATTAAAAGACTCCTAATGGTCTGTAATTTCGTAACTTTAGTTTTGTTTTTATTATTAAGACTTTAAAAAACTTTTATTTTAGTCTAAACTTTGGCTAAAATAAAAAAGTACGTGTTTTGGTAAAATAAACACACCTGTGTTTATTTCGCTTCAACTTCTACAGTAACTATTTATTTTTAATAAATAACATATCAAAAGACTCCTAATGGTCTGTAGTTTTGTAAGTTTAGTTTTCTTTTTATTACAAAGACTTTAAAAAACCTTTATTTTAGTCTAAACTTTGGCTAAAATTAACATGTACGTGCTTTGTAAAACAAACACACCAGTGTTTAATGCGCTTCAAATTCTACAATAACTATTAAATATTAATAAATAACATATCAAAAGACTTCTAATGGTCTGTAGTTTTGTATGTTTAGTTTTGTTTTTATCATAAAGACTTTAAAACTTTTATTTCAGTCTAAACTTTGGCTAAAATTAACAAGTATATGCTTTGTAAAACAAACACACCTGTGTTTAATGCGCTTCAACTTTTCCAATAACTATTTACTTTTAATAAATAACATATTAAAAGACTCCTAATGGTCTGTAATTTCGTAACTTTAGTTTTGTTTTTATTATTAAGACTTTAAAAAACTTTTATTTTAGTCTAAACTTTGGCTAAAATATAAAAGTACGTGCGTTGTTAAAAACAAACAAACATGTGTTTAATGCGCTCAACTTCTACAAAAACTATTTATTTTTAATAAATAACATATCAAAAGACTCCTAATGGTCTGTAGTTTTGTAAGTTTAGTTTTTTTTTTTATCATAAAAATTTTAAAAAACTTTTATTTTAGTCTAAACTTTAACTAAAATAAAAAAGTACGTGTTTTGTAAAACAATTACCCCTGTGTTTAATGCGCTTCAACTTCTACAGTAACTATTTATTTTTAATGAATAACATATCAAAAAACTCCAAATGGTCTGTAGTTGTGTAAGTTTAGTTTTGTTTTCATCATAAAAACTTTAAAAAACTTTTATTTTAGTCTAAACTTTAGCTAAAATAAAAAAGTATGTGCTTTGTAAAACAAACAAACATGCGTTTAATGCGCTCAACTTCTACAATAACTATTTATTTTTAATAAATAACATATCAAAAGACTTCTAATGGTCTGTAGTTTTGTAAGTTTAGTTTTGTTTTTATCATAAAGACTTTGAAAAACTTTTATTTTATTCTAAACTTTGGCTAAAATTAACAAGCCCGTGCTTTGTAAAACAAACACACCTGTTTTTATTGCGCTTCAAGTTCTACAGTAACTTTTTATTTTTAAACATAACATATCAAAAGACTCCTAAAGGTCTGTAGTTTTGTAAGTTTAGTTTTGTTTTCATCATAAAAACTTTAAAAAACTTTTATTTTAGTCTAAACTTTAGCTAAAATAAAAAAGTATGTGCTTTGTAAAACAAACAAACATGCGTTTAATGCGCTCAACTTCTACAATAACTATTTATTTTTAATAAATAACATATCAAAAGACTTCTAATGGTCTGTAGTTTTGTAAGTTTAGTTTTGTTTTTATCATAAAGACTTTGAAAAACTTTTATTTTATTCTAAACTTTGGCTAAAATTAACAAGCCCGTGCTTTGTAAAACAAACACACCTGTTTTTATTGCGCTTCAAGTTCTACAGTAACTTTTTATTTTTAAACATAACATATCAAAAGACTCCTAAAGGTCTGTAGTTTTGTAAGTTTAGTTTTGTTTTTATCCTATTGACTTAAAAAAACTTTTATTTTAGTCTAAACTTTTGCTAAAATTAAAAAGTACGTGCTTTGTAAAACAAACAAACATGTGTTTAATGCGCTTCAACTTCTACAGTAACTATTTATTTTTAATGAATAACATATCAAAAGACTCCAAATGGTCTGTAGTTGTGTAAGTTTAGTTTTGTTTTCATCATAAAAACTTTAAAAAACTTTTATTTTAGTCTAAACTTTAGCTAAAATAAAAAAGTATGTGCTTTGTAAAACAAACAAACATGCGTTTAATGCGCTCAACTTCTACAATAACTATTTATTTTTAATAAATAACATATCAAAAGACTTCTAATGGTCTGTAGTTTTGTAAGTTTAGTTTTGTTTTTATCATAAAGACTTTGAAAAACTTTTATTTTATTCTAAACTTTGGCTAAAATTAACAAGCCCGTGCTTTGTAAAACAAACACACCTGTTTTTATTGCGCTTCAAGTTCTACAGTAACTTTTTATTTTTAAACATAACATATCAAAAGACTCCTAAAGGTCTGTAGTTTTGTAAGTTTAGTTTTGTTTTTATCCTATTGACTTAAAAAAACTTTTATTTTAGTCTAAACTTTTGCTAAAATTAAAAAGTACGTGCTTTGTAAAACAAACAAACATGTGTTTAATGCGCTTCAACTTCTACAATAACTATTTATTTTTAATAAATAACATATCAAAAACTCCTTATGGTCTGTAGTTTTGTAAGTTTAGTTTTGTTTTTATCATAAAGACTTTAAAAAAATTTTATTTTAATCTAAACTTTAACTAAAATTTAAAAGTACGTGTTTTGTAAAACAATTACCCCTGTGTTTAATGCGCTTCAACTTCTACAGTAACTATTTATTTTTAATAAATAACATATCAAAAGACTCCTAATGGTCTGTAGTTTTGTAAGTTTAGTTTTTTTTTTTATCATAAAAATTTTAAAAAACTTTTATTTTAGTCTAAACTTTAACTAAAATAAAAAAGTACGTGTTTTGTAAAACAATTACCCCTGTGTTTAATGCGCTTCAACTTCTACAGTAACTATTTATTTTTAATGAATAACATATCAAAAGACTCCAAATGGTCTGTAGTTGTGTAAGTTTAGTTTTGTTTTCATCATAAAAACTTTAAAAAACTTTTATTTTAGTCTAAACTTTAGCTAAAATAAAAAAGTATGTGCTTTGTAAAACAAACAAACATGCGTTTAATGCGCTCAACTTCTACAATAACTATTTATTTTTAATAAATAACATATCAAAAGACTTCTAATGGTCTGTAGTTTTGTAAGTTTAGTTTTGTTTTTATCATAAAGACTTTGAAAAACTTTTATTTTATTCTAAACTTTGGCTAAAATTAACAAGCCCGTGCTTTGTAAAACAAACACACCTGTTTTTATTGCGCTTCAAGTTCTACAGTAACTTTTTATTTTTAAACATAACATATCAAAAGACTCCTAAAGGTCTGTAGTTTTGTAAGTTTAGTTTTGTTTTTATCCTATTGACTTAAAAAAACTTTTATTTTAGTCTAAACTTTTGCTAAAATTAAAAAGTACGTGCTTTGTAAAACAAACAAACATGTGTTTAATGCGCTTCAACTTCTACAATAACTATTTATTTTTAATAAATAACATATCAAAAACTCCTTATGGTCTGTAGTTTTGTAAGTTTAGTTTTGTTTTTATCATAAAGACTTTAAAAAAATTTTATTTTAATCTAAACTTTAACTAAAATTTAAAAGTACGTGCTTTGTAAAACAAACACACCTGTGTTTAATGCGCTTTTACTTTTACAATAAGTATTTATTTTTAATAAAAAACATACCAAAAGACTTCTAATGGTCTGTAGTTTCGTAAGTTTAGTTTTGTTTTCATTATAAAGACTTTAAAAAACTTTTATTATAGTCTAAACTTTGGCTAAAATTAACAAGTACGTGCTTTGTAAAACAAACAAACATGTGTTTAATGCGCTCAACTTTTACAAAAACTATTTATTTTTAATAAATTACTTATCAAAAGACTCCTTATGTTCTGTAGTTTTGTAAGTTTAGTTTTGTTTTTACTATAAAAATTTTAAAAAACTTTTATTTTAGTCTAAACTTTGGCTAAAATAAAAAAGTACGTGCTTTGTAAAACAAACAAACATGTGTTTAATGGGCTCTATTTCTACAGTAACTATTTATTTTTAATAAATAACATATCAAAAGACTCCTAATGGTCTGTAGTTTTGTAAGTTTAGTTTTGTTTTTATCATAATGACTTCAAAAAATTTTTATTTTAGTCTAAACTTTGGCTAAAATTAACTAGAACTTGCTTTGTAAAACAAACACACCTGTGTTTCATACACTTCAACTTCTACAATAACTATTTCTTTTTAATAAATAACATATCAAAAGACTCCTAATGGACTGTTGTTTTGTAAGTTTAGTTTTGTTTTTATCATAAAGACTTTAAAAAACTTTTATTATAGTCTAAACTTTGGCTAAAATTAACAAGTACGTGCTTTGTAAAACAAACAAACATGTGTTTAATGCGCTTCAACTTCTACAACAACTATTTATTCTTAATAAAAAACACATCAAAAGACTGCTAATGGTCTGTAGTTTTGTAAGTTTAGTTTTGTTTTTATCATAAAGACTTTAAAAAACTTTTATTATAGTCTAAACTTTGGCTAAAATTAACAAGTACGTGCTTTGTAAAACAAACAAACATGTGTTTAATGCGCTTCAACTTCTACAATAACTATTTATTTTTAATAAATAACATATCAAAAGACTCCTAATGGTCTGTAGTTTTGTAAGTTTAGTTTTGTTTTTATCATAAAGACTTTAAAAATCTTTTATTATAGTCTAAACTTTGGCTAAAATTAACCAGTACGTGCTTTGTAAAACAAACAAACATGTGTTTAATGCGCTTCAACTTCTACAACAACTATTTATTCTTAATAAATATCATATCAAAAGACTCCTACAGGTCTGTAGTTTTGTAATTTTAGTTTTGTTTTCATTATAAAGACTTTAAAAAACTTTTATTATAGTCTAAACTTTGGCTAAAATTAACAAGTACGTGCTTTGTAAAACAAACAAACATGTGTTTAATGCGCTTCAACTTCTACAACAACTATTTATTCTTAATAAAAAACACATCAAAAGACTGCTAATGGTCTGTAGTTTTGTAAGTTTAGTTTTGTTTTTATCATAAAGACTTTAAAAAACTTTTATTATAGTCTAAACTTTGGCTAAAATTAACAAGTACGTGCTTTGTAAAACAAACACACCTGTGTTTCATGCGCTTCAACTTCTACAAAAACTATTTCTTTTTAATAAAAAACATATCAAAAGACTCCTAATGGTCTGTAGTTTTGCAAGTTTAGTTTTGTTTTTATCATAAAGACTTTAAAAAACTTTTACTATAGTCTAAACTTTGGCTAAAATTAACAAGTACGTGCTTTGTAAAACAAACAAACCTGTGTTTCATGCGCTTCAACTTCTACAATAACTATTCTTTTTAATAAATAACATATCAAAAGACTCCTTATGGTCTGTAGTTTTGTAAGTTTAGTTTTGTTTTTATCATAAAGACTTTAAAAATCTTTTATTATAGTCTAAACTTTGGCTAAAATTAACAAGTACGTGCTTTGTAAAACAAACACACCTGTGTTTCTTGCGCTTCAATTTCTACAAAAACTATTTCTTTTTAATAAATAACATATCAAAAGACTCCTAATGGACTGTTGTTTTGTAAGTTTAGTTTTGTTTTTATCATAAAGACTTTAAAACCTTTTATTATAGTCTAAACTTTGGCTAAAATTAACAAGTACTTGCTTTGTAAAACAAACACACCTGTGTTTCATGCGCTTCAACTTCTACAATAACAATTTATTTTTAATAAATAACATATCAAAAGACTCCTAATGGACTGTTGTTTTGTAAGTTTAATTTTGTTTTCATTATAAAGACTTTAAAAAAATTTTATTTATAGTCTAAACTTTGGCTAAAGTTAACAAGAACTTGCTTTGTAAAACAAACACACCTGTGTTTCATGCGCTTCAACTTCTACAAAAACTATTTCTTTTTAATATATAACATATCAAAAGACTTCTAATGGTCTTTAGTTTTGTAAGTTTAGTTTTGTTTTTATTATAAAAGCTTTAAAAAACTTTTATTATAGTCTAAACTTTGGCTAAAATTAACAAGTACGTGCTTTTTAAAACAAACACACCTGTGTTTTATGCGCTTCAACTTCTACAATAACTATTTCTTTTTAATAAATAACATATCAAAAGACTTCTAATGGTCTTTAGTTTTGTAAGTTTAGTTTTGTTTTTATTATAAAAGCTTTAAAAAACTTTTATTATAGTCTAAACTTTGGCTAAAATTAACAAGTACGTGCTTTGTAAAACAAACACACCTGTGTTTTATGCGCTTCAACTTCTACAATAACTATTTCTTTTTTATAAATAACATATCAAAAGACTCCTAATGGACTGTTGTTTTGTAAGTTTAGTTTTGTTTTTATCATAAAGACTTTAAAAAACTTTTATTATAGTCTAAACTTTGGCTAAAATTAACAAGTACGTGCTTTGTAAAACAAACAAACATGTGTTTCATGCGCTTCAACTTCTACAAAAACTATTTCTTTTTAATAAATAACATATCAAAAGACTCCTAATGGTCTGTAGTTTTGTAAGTTTAGTTTTGTTTATATCATAAAGACTTTAAAAAACTTTTATTATAGTCTAAACTTTGGCTAAAATTAACAAGTACTTGCTTTGTAAAACAAACACACCTGTGTTTCATGCGCTTCAACTTCTACAAAAACTATTTCTTTTTAATAAATAACATATCAAAAGACTTCTAATGGTCTTTAGTTTTGTAAGTTTAGTTTTGTTTTTATTATAAAAGCTTTAAAAAACTTTTATTATAGTCTAAACTTTGGCTAAAATTAACAAGTACGTGCTTTGTAAAACAAACACACCTGTGTTTTATGCGCTTCAACTTCTACAATAACTATTTCTTTTTAATAAATAACATATCAAAAGACTGCTAATGGTCTTTAGTTTTGTAAGTTTAGTTTTGTTTTTATTATAAAAGCTTTAAAAAACTTTTATTATAGTCTAAACTTTGGCTAAAATTAACAAGTACGTGCTTTGTAAAACAAACACACCTGTGTTTTATGCGCTTCAACTTCTACAATAACTATTTCTTTTTTATAAATAACATATCAAAAGACTCCTAATGGTCTGTAGTTTTGTAAGTTTAGTTTTGTTTTTATCATAAAGACTTTAAAAAACTTTTATTATAGTCTAAACTTTGGCTAAAATTAACAAGTACGTGCTTTGTAAAACAAACACACCTGTGTTTCATGCGCTTCAACTTCTACAATAACTATTTCTTTTTAATAAATAACATATCAAAAGACTCCTAATGGTCTGTAGTTTTGTAAGTTTAGTTTTATTTTTATTATAAAGACCATAAAAAACTTTTATTATAGTCTAAACTTTGGCTAAAATTAACAAGTACGTGCTTTGTAAAATAAACACACCTGTGTTTAATGCGCTTCAACTTCTACAATAGTTGGTTATTTTTAACAAATAACATATCAAAAGACTCCTAAGGGTCTGTAGTTTTGTAAGTTTAGTTTTGTTTTTATCATAAAGACTTTTAAAGACTTTTATTATAGTCTAAACTTTCACTAAAATTAACAAGTACGTGCTTTGTAAAACAAACACACCTGTGTTTCATGCGCTTCAACTTCTACAATAACTATTTCTTTTTAATAAATAACATATCAAAAGACTCCTAATGGTCTGTAGTTTTGTAAGTTTAGTTTTATTTTTATTATAAAGACTATAAAAAACTTTTATTATAGTCTAAACTTTGGCTAAAATTAACAAGTACGTGCTTTGTAAAATAAACACACCTGTGTTTAATGCGCTTCAACTTCTACAATAGTTGGTTATTTTTAATAAATAACATATCAAAAGACTCCTAAGGGTCTGTAGTTTTGTAAGTTTAGTTTTGTTTTTATCATAAAGACTTTTAAAGACTTTTATTATAGTCTAAACTTTGGCTAAAATTAACAAGTACGTGATTTGCAAAACAAACAAACATGTGTTTCATGCGCTTCAACTTCTACAACAACTATTTATTCTTAATAAATAACATATTAAAAGACTCCTAATGGTCTGTAGTTTTGTAAGTTTAGTTTTTTTTTCATTATAAAGACTTTAAAAAACTTTTATTATAGTCTAAACTTTGGCTAAAATTAACAAGTACGTGCTTTGTAAAACAAACACACCTGTGTTTCATGCGCTTCAACTTCTACAATAACTATTTCTTTTTTATATATAACATATCAAAAGACTCCTAATGGTCTGTAGTTTTGTAAGTTTAGTTTTGTTTTTATCATAAAGACTTTAAAAAACTTTTATTATAGTCTAAACTTTGGCTAAAATTAACAAGTACGTGCTTTGTAAAACAAACAAACCTGTGTTTCATGCGCTTCAACTTCTACAACAACTATTTATTCTTAATAAAAAACACATCAAAAGACTCCTAATGGTCTGTAGTTTTGTAAGTTTAGTTTTGTTTTTATCATAAAGACTTTAAAAAACTTTTATTATAGTCTAAACTTTGGCTAAAGTTAACAAGAACTTGCTTTGTAAAACAAACACACCTGTGTTTCATGCGCTTCAACTTCTACAATAACTATTTCTTTTTAATAAATAACATATCAAAAGACTCCTAATGGACTGTTGTTTTGTAAGTTTAGTTTTGTTTTTATCATAAAGACTTTAAAAAACTTTTATTATAGTCTAAACTTTGGCTAAAATTAACGAGTACGTGCTTTGTAAAACAAACACACCTGTGTTTCTTGCGCTTCAACTTCTACAATAACTATTTCTTTTTAATAAATAACATATCAAAAGACTCCTAATGGACTGTTGTTTTGTAAGTTTAGTTTTGTTTTTATCATAAAGACTTTAAAAAACTTTTATTATAGTCTAAACTTTGGCTAAAATTAACAAGTACGTGCTTTGTAAAACAAACAAACATGTGTTTAATGCGCTTCAACTTCTACAACAACTATTTATTCTTAATAAATAACATATCAAAAGACTCCTAATGGTCTGTTGTTTTGTAAGTTTAGTTTTGTTTTTATCATAAAGACTTTAAAAAACTTTTATTATAGTCTAAACTTTGGCTAAAATTAACAAGTACGTGCTTTGTAAAACAAACACACCTGTGTTTCTTGCGCTTCAACTTTTACAAAAACTATTTATTTTTAATAAATAACATATCAAAAGACTCCTAATGGTCTGTAGTTTTGTAAGTTTAGTTTTGTTTTTATCATATAGACTTTAAAAAACTTTTATTATAGTCTAAACTTTGGCTAAAATTAACAAGTACTTGCTTTGTAAAACAAACACACCTGTGTTTCATGCGCTTCAACTTCTACAATAACTATTTCTTTTTAATAAATAACATATCAAAAGACTCCTAATGGACTGTTGTTTTGTAAGTTTAGTTTTGTTTTTATCATAAATACTTTAAAAAACTTTTATTATAGTCTAAACTTTGGCTAAAATTAACAAGTACGTGCTTTGTAAAACAAACAAACATGTGTTTAATGCGCTTCGAATTCTATAACAACTATTTATTCTTAATAAATAACATATCAAATACTCCTAATGGTCTGTAGATTGTAATTTTAGTTTTGTTTTCATTATAAAGACTTTAAAAAACTTTTATTATAGTCTAAACTTTGGCTAAAGTTAACAAGAACTAGCTTTGTAAAACAAACACACCTGTGTTTCATGCGCTTCAACTTCTACAATAACTATTTCTTTTTAATAAATAACATATCAAAAGACTCCTAATGGACTGTTGTTTTGTAAGTTTAGTTTTGTTTTTCACATAAAGACTTTAAAAATCTTTTATTATAGTCTAAACTTCGGCTAAAATTAACAAGTACGTGCTTTGTAAAACAAACAAACATGTGTTTAATGCGCTTCAACTTCTACAACAACTATTTATTCTTAATAAATAACATATCAAAAGACTCCTTATGGTCTGTAGTTTTGTAAGTTTAGTTTTGTTTTTATCATAAAGACTTTAAAAAACTTTTATTATAGTCTAAACTTTGGCTAAAATTAACAAGTACGTGCTTTGTAAAACAAACACACCTGTGTTTCATGCGCTTCAACTTCTACAAAAACTATTTCTTTTTAATAAATAACATATCAAAAGACTCCTAATGGTCTGTAGTTTTGTAAGTTTAGTTTTGTTTTTATCATAAAGACTTTAAAAAACTTTTATTATAGTCTAAACTTTGGCTAAAATTAACAAGTACGTGCTTTGTAAAACAAACAAACCTGTGTTTCATGCGCTTCAACTTCTACAACAACTATTTATTCTTAATAAAAAACACATCAAAAGACTCCTAATGGTCTGTAGTTTTGTAAGTTTAGTTTTGTTTTTATCATAAAGACTTTAAAAAACTTTTATTATAGTCTAAACTTTGGCTAAAGTTAACAAGAACTTGCTTTGTAAAACAAACACACCTGTGTTTCATGCGCTTCAACTTCTACAATAACTATTTCTTTTTAATAAATAACATATCAAAAGACTCCTAATGGACTGTTGTTTTGTAAGTTTAGTTTTGTTTTTATCATAAAGACTTTAAAAAACTTTTATTATAGTCTAAACTTCGGCTAAAATTAACAAGTACGTGCTTTGTAAAACAAACAAACATGTGTTTAATGCGCTTCAACTTCTACAACAACTACTTATTCTTAATAAATAACATATCAAAAGACTCCTAATGGTCTGTAGTTTTGTAAGTTTAGTTTTGTTTTTATCATAAAGACTTTAAAAAACTTTTATTATAGTCTAAACTTTGGCTAAAATTAACAAGTACGTGCTTTGTAAAACAAACACACCTGTGTTTCATGCGCTTCAACTTCTACAACAACTATTTCTTTTTAATAAATAACATATCAAAAGACTCCTGATGGTCTGTAGTTTTGTAAGTTTAGTTTTGTTTTTATCATAAAGACTTTAAAAAACTTTTATTATAGTCTAAACTTTGGCAAAAATTAACAAGTACTTGCTTTGTAAAACAAACACACCTGTGTTTCATGCGCTTCAACTTCTACAATAACTATTTCTTTTTAATATATAACATATCAAAAGACTCCTAATGGACTATTGTTTTGTAAGTTTAGTTTTGTTTTTATCATAAAGACTTTAAAAAACTCTTATTATAGTCTAAACTTTGGCTAAAATTAACAAGTACGTGCTTTGTAAAACAAACAAACATGTGTTTAATGCGCTTCAACTTCTACAACAACTACTTATTCTTAATAAATAACATATCAAAAGACTCCTAATGGTCTGTAGTTTTGTAATTTTAGTTTTGTTTTCATTATAAAGACTTTAAAAAAATTTTAATGTAGTCTAAAATTTGGCTAAAGTTAACAAGAACTTGCTTTGTAAAACAAACACACTTGTGTTTCATGCGCTTCAACTTCTACAATAACTATTTCTTTTTAATAAATAACATATCAAAAGACTCCTAATGGACTGTTGTTTTGTAAGTTTAGTTTTGTTTTTATCATAAAGACTTTAAAAAACTTTTATTATAGTCTAAACTTTGGCTAAAATTAACAAGTACGTGCTTTGTAAAACAAACAAACATGTGTTTAATGCGCTTCAACTTCTACAACAACTATTTATTCTTAATAAATAACATATCAAAAGACTCCTAATGGTCTGTAGTTTTGTAATTTTAGTTTTGTTTTCATTATAAAGACTTTAAAAAACTTTTATTATAGTCTAAACTTTGGCTAAAATTAACAAGTACGTGCTTTGTAAAACAAACACACCTGTGTTTCATGCGCTTCAACTTCTACAATAACTATTTCTTTTTAATAAATAACATATCAAAAGACTCCTAATGGACTGTTGTTTTGTAAGTTTAGTTTTGTTTTTATCATAAAGACTTTAAAAAACTCTTATTATAGTCTAAACTTTGGCTAAAATTAACAAGTACGTGCTTTGTAAAACAAACAAACATGTGTTTAATGCGCTTCAACTTCTACAACAACTACTTATTCTTAATAAATAACATATCAAATGCTCCTAATGGTCTGTAGTTTTGTAAGTTTAGTTTTGTTTTCATTATAAAGACTTTAAAAAACTTTTATTATAGTCTAAACTTTGGCTAAAATTAACAAGTACGTGCTTTGTAAAACAAACACACCTGTGTTTCATGCGCTTCAACTTCTACATAAACTATTTCTTTTTAATAAATAACATATCAAAAGACTCCTAATGGTCTGTAGTTTTGTAATTTTAGTTTTGTTTTCATTATAAAGACTTTAAAAAAATTTTATTATAGCCTAAACTTTGGCTAAAGTTAACAAGAACTTGCTTTGTAAAACAAACACACCTGTGTTTCATGCGCTTCAACTTCTACAATAACTATTTCTTTTTAATAAATAACATATCAAATACTCCTAATGGACTGTTGTTTTGTAAGTTTAGTTTTGTTTTTATCATAAAGACTTTAAAAAACTTTTATTATAGTCTAAACTTTGGCTAAAATTAACAAGTACGTGCTTTGTAAAACAAACAAACATGTGTTTAATGCGCTTCAACTTCTACAACAACTATTTATTCTTAATAAATAACATATCAAAAGACTCCTAATGGTCTGTAGTTTTGTAAGTTTAGTTTTGTTTTTATCATAAAGACTTTAAAAAACTTTTATTATAGTCTAAACTTTGGCTAAAATTAACAAGTACGTGCTTTGTAAAACAAACACACCTGTGTTTCATGCGCTTCAACTTCTACAAAAACTATTTCTTTTTAATAAATAACATATCAAAAGACTCCTAATGGTCTGTAGTTTTGTAAGTTTAGTTTTTTTTTATCATAAAGACTTTAAAAAACTTTTATTGTAGTCTAAACTTTGGCTAAAATTAACAAGTACGTGCTTTGTAAAACAAACACACCTGTGTTTCATGCGCTTCAACTTCTACAATAACTATTTATTCTTAATAAATAACATATCAAAAGACTCCTTATGGTCTGTAGTTTTGTAAGTTTAGTTTTGTTTTTATCATAAAGACTTTAAAAATCTTTTATTATAGTCTAAACTTTGGCTAAAATTAACCAGTACGTGCTTTGTAAAACAAACAAACATGTGTTTAATGCGCTTCAACTTCTACAACAACTATTTATTTTTAATAAATATCATATCAAAAGACTCCTACAGGTCTGTAGTTTTGTAATTTTAGTTTTGTTTTCATTATAAAGACTTTAAAAAAATTTTATTATAGTCTAAACTTTGGATAAAGTTAACAAGAACTTGCTTTGTAAAACAAACACACCTGTGTTTCATGCGCTTCAACTTCTACAATAACTATTTCTTTTTAATAAATAACATATCAAAAGACTCCTAATAGACTGTTGTTTTGTAAGTTTAGTTTTGTTTTTATCATTAAGACTTTAAAAAACTTTTATTATAATCTAAACTTTGGCTAAAATTAACAAGTACGTGCTTTGTAAAACAAACACACCTGTGTTTCATGCGCTTCAACTTCTACAAAAACTATTTCTTTTTAATAAATAACATATCAAAAGACTCCTAATGGTCTGTAGTTTTGTAAGTTTAGTTTTGTTTTTATCATAAAGACTTTTAAAGACTTTTATTATAGTCTAAACTTTGGCTAAAATTAACTAGTACGTGCTTTGTAAAACAAACACACCTGTGTTTCATGCGTTTCAACTTCTACAATAACTATTTCTTTTTAATAAATAACATATCAAAAAACTCCTTATGGTCTGTAGTTTTGTAAGTTTAGTTTTGTTTTTATCATAAAGACTTTAAAAAACTTTTATTATAGTCTAAACTTTGGCTAAAATTAACAAGTACGTGCTTTGTAAAACAAACACACCTGTGTTTCTTGCGCTTCAACTTCTACAAAAACTATTTATTCTTAATAAATAACATATCAAAAGTCTCCTAATGGTCTGTAGTTTTGTAATTTTAGTTTTGTTTTCATTATAAAGACTTTAAAAAACTTTTATTATAGTCTAAACTTTGGCTAAAATTAACAAGTACGTGCTTTGTAAAACAAACACACCTGTGTTTCATGCGCTTCAACTTCTACAATAACTATTTCTTTTTTATAAATAACATATCAAAAGACTCCTAATGGTCTGTAGTTTTGTAAGTTTAGTTTTGTTTTTATTATAAAGACTTTAAAAAACTTTTATTATAGTCTAAACTTTGGCTAAAATTAACAAGTACGTGCTTTGTAAAACAAACACACATGTTTTTAATGCGCTTTAATTTCTACAATAACTACTTATTTTCATGAAATAACATATCAAAAGACTCCTTATGGTCTGTAGTTTTGTAAGTTTAGTTTTGTTTTTATCATAAAGACTTTAAAAATCTTTTATTATAGTCTAAACTTTGGCTAAAATTAACAAGTACGTGCTTTGTAAAACAAACACACCTGTGTTTCTTGCGCTTCAACTTCTACAAAAACTATTTCTTTTTAATAAATAACATATCAAAAGACTCCTAATGGACTGTTGTTTTGTAAGTTTAGTTTTGTTTTTATCATAAAGACTTTAAAAAACTTTTATTATAGTCTAAACTTTGGCTAAAATTAACAAATACGTGCTTTGTAAAACAAACAAACATGTGTTTAATGCGCTTCAACTTCTACAACAACTATTTATTCTTAATAAATAACATATCAAAAGACTCCTAATGGTCTGTAGTTTTGTAAGTTTAGTTTTTTTTTTATCATAAAGACTTTAAAAAACTTTTATTGTAGTCTAAACTTTGGCTAAAATTAACAAGTACGTGCTTTGTAAAACAAACACACCTGTGTTTCATGCGCTTCAACTTCTACAATAACTATTTATTCTTAATAAATAACATATCAAAAGACTCCTTATGGTCTGTAGTTTTGTAAGTTTAGTTTTGATTTTATCATAAAGACTTTAAAAATCTTTTATTATAGTCTAAACTTTGGCTAAAATTAACCAGTACGTGCTTTGTAAAACAAACAAACATGTGTTTAATGCGCTTCAACTTCTACAACAACTATTTATTCTTAATAAATATCATATCAAAAGACTCCTACAGGTCTGTAGTTTGGTAATTTTAGTTTTGTTTTCATTATAAAGACTTTAAAAAAAATTTATTATAGTCTAAACTTTGGATAAAGTTAACAAGAACTTGCTTTGTAAAACAAACACACCTGTGTTTCATGCGCTTCAACTTCTACAATAACTATTTCTTTTTAATAAATAACATATCAAAAGACTCCTAATGGACTGTTGTTTTGTAAGTTTAGTTTTGTTTTTATCATTAAGACTTTAAAAAACTTTTATTATAATCTAAACTTTGGCTAAAATTAACAAGTACGTGCTTTGTAAAACAAACACACCTGTGTTTCATGCGCTTCAACTTCTACAAAAACTATTTCTTTTTAATAAATAACATATCAAAAGACTCCTAATGGTCTGTAGTTTTGTAAGTTTAGTTTTGTTTTTATCATAAAGACTTTTAAAGACTTTTATTATAGTCTAAACTTTGGCTAAAATTAACTAGTACGTGCTTTGTAAAACAAACACACCTGTGTTTCATGCGCTTCAACTTCTACAATAACTATTTCTTTTTAATAAATAACATATCAAAAGACTCCTTATGGTCTGTAGTTTTGTAAGTTTAGTTTTGTTTTTATCATAAAGACTTTAAAAAACTTTTATTATAGTCTAAACTTTGGCTAAAATTAACAAGTACGTGCTTTGTAAAACAAACACACCTGTGTTTCTTGCGCTTCAACTTCTACAAAAACTATTTATTCTTAATAAATAACATATCAAAAGACTCCTAATGGTCTGTAGTTTTGTAATTTTAGTTTTGTTTTCATTATAAAGACTTTAAAAAACTTTTATTATAGTCTAAACTTTGGCTAAAATTAACAAGTACGTGCTTTGTAAAACAAACACACCTGTGTTTCATGCGCTTCAACTTCTACAATAACTATTTCTTTTTTATAAATAACATATCAAAAGACTCCTAATGGACTGTAGTTTTGTAAGTTTAGTTTTGTTTTTATTATAAAGACTTTAAAAAACTTTTATTATAGTCTAAACTTTGGCTAAAATTAACAAGTACGTGCTTTGTAAAACAAACACACATGTTTTTAATGCGCTTTAATTTCTACAATAACTACTTATTTTCATGAAATAACATATCAAAAGACTCCTTATGGTCTGTAGTTTTGTAAGTTTAGTTTTGTTTTTATCATAAAGACTTTAAAAATCTTTTATTATAGTCTAAACTTTGGCTAAAATTAACAAGTACGTGCTTTGTAAAACAAACACACCTGTGTTTCTTGCGCTTCAACTTCTACAAAAACTATTTCTTTTTAATAAATAACATATCAAAAGACTCCTAATGGACTGTTGTTTTGTAAGTTTAGTTTTGTTTTTATCATAAAGACTTTAAAAACCTTTTATTATAGTCTAAACTTTGGCTAAAATTAACAAATACGTGCTTTGTAAAACAAACAAACATGTGTTTAATGCGCTTCAACTTCTACAACAACTATTTATTCTTAATAAATAACATATCAAAAGACTCCTAATGGTCTGTAGTTTTGTAATTTTAGTTTTGTTTTCATTATAAAGACTTTAAAAAAATTTTATTATAGTCTAAACTTTGGCTAAAGTTAACAAGAACTTGCTTTGTAAAACAAACACACCTGTGTTTCATGCGCTTCAACTTCTACAATAACTATTTCTTTTTAATAAATAACATATCAAAAGGCTCCTAATGGACTGTTGTTTTGTAAGTTTAGTTTTGTTTTTATCATAAAGACTTTAAAAAACTTTTATTATAGTCTAAACTTTGGCTAAAATTAACAAGTACGTGCTTTGTAAAATAAACATACATGTGTTTAATGCGCTTTAACTGTTGCAATAACTATTTTTTTAATAAACAACAAATCAAAAGATTCCTACAGGTCTGTAGTTTTGTAATTTTAGTTTTGTTTTCATTATAAAGACTTTAAAAAAATTTTATTATAGTCTAAACTTTGGATAAAGTTAACAAGAACTTGCTTTGTAAAACAAACACACCTGTGTTTCATGCGCTTCAACTTCTACAATAACTATTTCTTTTTAATAAATAACATATCAAAAGACTCCTAATGGACTGTTGTTTTGTAAGTTTAGTTTTGTTTTTATCATTAATACTTTAAAAAACTTTTATTATAGTCTAAACTTTGGCTAAAATTAACAAGTACGTGCTTTGTAAAACAAACACACCTGTGTTTCATGCGCTTCAACTTCTACAAAAACTATTTCTTTTTAATAAATAACATATCAAAAGACTCCTAATGGTCTGTAGTTTTGTAAGTTTAGTTTTGTTTTTATCATAAAGACTTTAAAAAACTTTTATTATAGTCTAAACTTTGGCTAAAATTAACTAGTACGTGCTTTGTAAAAACAAACACACCTGTGTTTCATGCGCTTCAACTTCTACAATAACTATTTCTTTTTAATAAATAACATATCAAAAGCCTCCTTATGGTCTGTAGTTTTGTAAGTTTAGTTTTGTTTTTATCATAAAGACTTTAAAAAACTTTTATTATAGTCTAAACTTTGGCTAAAATTAACAAGTACGTGCTTTGTAAAACAAACACACCTGTGTTTCTTGCACTTCAACTTCTACAAAAACTATTTCTTTTTAATAAATAACATATCAAAAGACTTCTTATGGTCTGTAGTTTTGTAATTTTAGTTTTGTTTTTATTATAAAGACTTTAAAAAACTTTTATTATAGTCTAAACTTTGGCTAAAATTAACAAGTACGTGCTTTGTAAAACAAACACACCTTTGTTTCATGCGCTTCAACTTCTACAATAACTATTTCTTGTTTATAAATAACATATCAAAAGACTCCTAATGGACTGTTGTTTTGTAAGTTTAGTTTTGTTTTTATCATAAAGACTTTAAAAAACTTTTATTATAGTCTAAACTTTGGCTAAAATTAACAAGTACGTGCTTTGTAAAACAAACACACCTGTGTTTCTTGCGCTTCAACTTCTATAAAAAACTATTTCTTTTTAATAAATAACATATCAAAAGACTCCTAATGGACTGTTGTTTTGTAAGTTTAGTTTTGTTTTTATCATAAAGACTTTAAAAACCTTTTACTATAGTCTAAACTTTGGCTAAAATTAACAAGTACGTGCTTTGTAAAACAAACAAACATGTGTTTAATGCGCTTCAACTTCAACAACAACTACTTATTCTTAATAAATAACATATCAAAAGACTCCTAATGGTCTGTAGTTTTGTAAGTTTAGTTTTGTTTTCATTATAAAGACTTTAAAAAACTTTTATTATAGTCTAAACTTTGGCTAAAATTAACAAGTACGTGCTTTGTAAAACAAACACACCTGTGTTTCATGCGCTTCAACTTCTACAAAAACTATTTCTTTTTAATAAATAACATATCAAAAGACTCCTAATGGTCTGTAGTTTTGTAAGTTTAGTTTTGTTTTTATCATAAAGACTTTAAAAAACTTTTATTATAGTCTAAACTTTGGCTAAAATTAACAAGTACGTGCTTTGTAAAACAAACAAACATGTGTTTAATGCGCTTCAACTTCTACAACAACTATTTATTCTTAATAAATAACATATCAAAAGACTCCTAATGGTCTGTAGTTTTGTAAGTTTAGTTTTGTTTTCATTATAAAGACTTTAAAAAACTTTTATTATAGTCTAAACTTTGGCTAAAATTAACAAGTACGTGCTTTGTAAAACAAACAACATGTGTTTAATGCGCTTCAACTTCTACAACAACTATTTCTTTTTAATAAATAACATATCAACAGACTCCTAATGGTCTGTAGTTTTGTAAGTTTGGTTTTATTTTTATTATAAAGAATCTAAAAAACTTTTATTATAGTCTAAACTTTGGCTAAAATTAACAAGTACTTGCTTTGTAAAACAAACAAACCTGTGTTTCATGCGCTTCAACTTCTACAATAACTATTTCTTTTTAATAAATAACATATCAAAAGACTCCTAATGGACTGTTGTTTTGTAAGTTTAGTTTTGTTTTTATCATAAATACTTTAAAAAAAATTTATTATAGTCTAAACTTTGGCTAAAGTTAACAAGAACTTGCTTTGTAAAACAAACACACCTGTGTTTCATGCGCTTCAACTTCTACAATAACTATTTCTTTTTAATAAATAACATATCAAAAGGCTCCTAATGGACTGTTGTTTTGTAAGTATAGTTTTGTTTTTATCATAAAGACTTTAAAAAACTTTTATTATAGTCTAAACTTTGGCTAAAATTAACAAGTACGTGCTTTGTAAAATAAACATACATGTGTTTCATGCGCTTTAACTGTTGCAATAACTATTTTTTAATAAACAACAAATCAAAAGATTCCTACAGGTCTGTAGTTTTGTAATTTTAGTTTTGTTTTCATTATAAAGACTTTAAAAAAATTTTATTATAGTCTAAACTTTGGATAAAGTTAACAAGAACTTGCTTTGTAAAACAAACACACCTGTGTTTCATGCGCTTCAACTTCTACAATAACTATTTCTTTTTAATAAATAACATATCAAAAGACTCCTAATGGACTGTTGTTTTGTAAGTTTAGTTTTGTTTTTATCATTAATACTTTAAAAAACTTTTATTATAGTCTAAACTTTGGCTAAAATTAACAAGTACGTGCTTTGTAAAACAAACACACCTGTGTTTCATGCGCTTCAACTTCTACAAAAACTATTTCTTTTTAATAAATAACATATCAAAAGACTCCTAATGGTCTGTAGTTTTGTAAGTTTAGTTTTGTTTTTATCATAAAGACTTTAAAAAACTTTTATTATAGTCTAAACTTTGGCTAAAATTAACTAGTACGTGCTTTGTAAAACAAACACACCTGTGTTTCATGCGCTTCAACTTCTACAATAACTATTTCTTTTTAATAAATAACCATATCAAAAGCCTCCTTATGGTCTGTAGTTTTGTAAGTTTAGTTTTGTTTTTATCATAAAGACTTTAAAAAACTTTTATTATAGTCTAAACTTTGGCTAAAATTAACAAGTACGTGCTTTGTAAAACAAACACACCTGTGTTTCTTGCACTTCAACTTCTACAAAAACTATTTCTTTTTAATAAATAACATATCAAAAGACTCCTAATGGTCTGTAGTTTTGTAATTTTAGTTTTGTTTTCATTATAAAGACTTTAAAAAACTTTTATTATAGTCTAAACTTTGGCTAAAATTAACAAGTACGTGCTTTGTAAAACAAACACACCTGTGTTTCATGCGCTTCAACTTCTACAATAACTATTTCTTTTTTATAAATAACATATCAAAAGACTCCTAATGGACTGTTGTTTTGTAAGTTTAGTTTTGTTTTTATCATAAAGACTTTAAAAAACTTTTATTATAGTCTAAACTTTGGCTAAAATTAACAAGTACGTGCTTTGTAAAACAAACACACCTGTGTTTCTTGCGCTTCAACTTCTACAAAAACTATTTCTTTTTAATAAATAACATATCAAAAGACTCCTAATGGACTGTTGTTTTGTAAGTTTAGTTTTGTTTTTATCATAAAGACTTTAAAAACCTTTTATTATAGTCTAAACTTTGGATAAAGTTAACAAGTACGTGCTTTGTAAAACAAACAAACATGTGTTTAATGCGCTTCAACTTCTACAACAACTACTTATTCTTAATAAATAACATATCAAAAGACTCCTAATGGTCTGTAGTTTTGTAAGTTTAGTTTTGTTTTCATTATAAAGACTTTAAAAAACTTTTATTATAGTCTAAACTTTGGCTAAAATTAACAAGTACGTGCTTTGTAAAACAAACACACCTGTGTTTCATGCGCTTCAACTTCTACAAAAACTATTTCTTTTTAATAAATAACATATCAAAAGACTCCTAATGGTCTGTAGTTTTGTAAGTTTAGTTTTGTTTTTATCATAAAGACTTTAAAAAACTTTTATTATAGTCTAAACTTTGGCTAAAATTAACAAGTACGTGCTTTGTAAAACAAACAAACATGTGTTTAATGCGCTTCAACTTCTACAACAACTATTTATTCTTAATAAATAACATATCAAAAGACTCCTAATGGTCTGTAGTTTTGTAAGTTTAGTTTTGTTTTCATTATAAAGACTTTAAAAAACTTTTATTATAGTCTAAACTTTGGCTAAAATTAACAAGTACGTGCTTTGTAAAACAAACAACATGTGTTTAATGCGCTTCAACTTCTACAACAACTATTTCTTTTTAATAAATAACATATCAACAGACTCCTAATGGTCTGTAGTTTTGTAAGTTTTGTTTTATTTTTATTATAAAGAATCTAAAAAACTTTTATTATAGTCTAAACTTTGGCTAAAATTAACAAGTACTTGCTTTGTAAAACAAACAAACCTGTGTTTCATGCGCTTCAACTTCTACAATAACTATTTCTTTTTAATAAATAACATATCAAAAGACTCCTAATGGACTGTTGTTTTGTAAGTTTAGTTTTGTTTTTATCATAAAGACTTTAAAAAACTTTTATTATAGTCTAAACTTTGGCTAAAATTAACAAGTACGTGCTTTGTAAAACAAACAAACATGTGTTTAATGCGCTTCAACTTCTACAACAACTATTTATTCTTAATAAATAACATATCAAAAGACTCCTAATGGTCTGTAGTTTTGTAAGTTTAGTTTTGTTTTTATCATAAAGACTTTAGAAAACTTTTATTATAGTCTAAACTTTGGCTAAAATTAACAAGTACGTGCTTTGTAAAACAAACACACCTGTGTTTCATGCGCTTCAACTTCTACAAAAACTATTTCTTTTTAATAAATAACATATCAAAAGACTCCTAATGGTCTGTAGTTTTGTAAGTTTAGTTTTGTTTTTATCATAAAGACTTTAAAAAACTTTTATTATAGTCTAAACTTTGGCTAAAATTAACAAGTACTTGCTTTGTAAAACAAACCACCTGTGTTTTATGCGCTTCAATTTCTACAATAACTATTTCTTTTTTATAAATTACATATCAAAAGACTCCTAATGGTCTGTAGTATTGTAAGTTTAGTTTTGTTTTTATCATAAAGACTTTAAAAAACTTTTATTATAGTCTAAACTTTGGCTAAAATTAACAAGTACGTGCTTTGTAAAACAAACACACCTGTGTTTAATGCGCTTCAACTTCTACAATAACTATTTCTTTTTAATAAATAACATATCAAAAGACTCCTAATGGTCTGTAGTTTTGTAAGTTTGGTTTTATTTCTATTATAAAGACTTTTAAAAACTTTTATTATAGTCTAAACTTTGGCTAAAATTAACAAGTACGTGCTTTGTAAAACAAACACACCTGTGTTTAATGCGCTTAAACTTCTACAATAGTTGATTATTTTTAATAAATAACATATCAAAAGACTCCTAAGGGTCTGTAGTTTTGTAAGTTTAGTTTTGTTTTTATCATAAAGACTTTTAAAGACTTTTATTATAGTCTAAACTTTCGCTAAAATTAACAAGTACTTGCTTTGTAAAACAAACACACCTGTGTTTAATGCGCTTCAACTTCTACAATAACTATTTCTTTTTAATAAATAACATATCAAAAGACTCCTAATGGACTGTTGTTTTGTAAGTTTAGTTTTGTTTTTATCATAAAGACTTTAAAAAAATTTTATTATAGTCTAAACTTTGGATAAAGTTAACAAGAACTTGCTTTGTAAAACAAACACACCTGTGTTTCATGCGCTTCAACTTCTACAATAACTATTTCTTTTTAATAAATAACATATCAAAAGACTCCTAATGGACTGTTGTTTTGTAAGTTTAGTTTTATTTTTATCATAAAGACTTTAAAAAACTTTTATTATAGTCTAAACTTTGGCTAAAATTAACAAGTACGTGCTTTGTAAAACAAACACACCTGTGTTTCATGCGCTTCAACTTCTACAAAAACTATTTCTTTTTAATAAAAAACATATCAAAAGACTCCTAATGGTCTGTAGTTTTGCAAGTTTAGTTTTGTTTTTATCATAAAGACTTTAAAAAACTTTTATTATAGTCTAAACTTTGGCTAAAATTAACAAGTACGTGCTTTGTAAAACAAACACACCTGTGTTTCATGCGCTTCAACTTCTACAATAACTATTTCTTTTTAATAAATAACATATCAAAAGACTCCTTATGGTCTGTAGTTTTGTAAGTTTAGTTTTGTTTTTATCATAAAGACTTTAAAAATCTTTTATTATAGTCTAAACTTTGGCTAAAATTAACAAGTACGTGTTTTGTAAAACAAACACACCTGTGTTTCATGCGCTTCAACTTCTACAATAACTATTTCTTTTTAATAAATAACATATCAAAAGACTCCTAATGGTCTGTAGTTTTGTAAGTTTAGTTTTGTTTTTATCATAAAGACTTTAAAAAATTTTTATTATAGTTTAAACTTTGGCTAAAATTAACAAGTACGTGCTTTGTAAAACATACAACATGTGTTTAATGCGCTTCAACTTCTACAACAACTATTTATTCTTAATAAATAACATATCAAAAGAATCCTAATGGTCTGTAGTTTTGTAAGTTTAGTTTTGTTTTCATTATAAAGACTTTAAAAAATTTTTATTTATAGTCTAAACTTTGGCTAAAGTTAACAAGAACTTGCTTTGTAAAACAAACACACCTGTGTTTCATGCGCTTCAACTTCTACAAAAACTATTTCTTTTTAATAAATAACATATCAAAAGACTTCTAATGGTCTTTAGTTTTGTAAGTTTAGTTTTGTTTTTATTATAAAAGCTTTAAAAAACTTTTATTATAGTCTAAACTTTGGCTAAAATTAACAAGTACGTGCTTTGTAAAACAAACACACCTGTGTTTTATGCGCTTCAACTTCTACAATAACTATTTCTTTTTAATAAATAACATATCAAAAGACTTCTAATGGTCTTTAGTTTTGTAAGTTTAGTTTTGTTTTTATTATAAAAGCTTTAAAAAACTTTTATTATAGTCTAAACTTTGGCTAAAATTAACAAGTACGTGCTTTGTAAAACAAACACACCTGTGTTTTATGCGCTTCAACTTCTACAATAACTATTTCTTTTTTATAAATAACATATCAAAAGACTCCTAATGGACTGTTGTTTTGTAAGTTTAGTTTTGTTTTTATCATAAAGACTTTAAAAAACTTTTATTATAGTCTAAACTTTGGCTAAAATTAACAAGTACGTGCTTTGTAAAACAAACAAACATGTGTTTCATGCGCTTCAACTTCTACAAAAACTATTTCTTTTTAATAAATAACATATCAAAAGACTCCTAATGGTCTGTAGTTTTGTAAGTTTAGTTTTGTTTATATCATAAAGACTTTAAAAAACTTTTATTATAGTCTAAACTTTGGCTAAAATTAACAAGTACTTGCTTTGTAAAACAAACACACCTGTGTTTCATGCGCTTCAACTTCTACAAAAACTATTTCTTTTTAATAAATAACATATCAAAAGACTTCTAATGGTCTTTAGTTTTGTTAGTTTAGTTTTGTTTTTATTATAAAAGCTTTAAAAAACTTTTATTATAGTCTAAACTTTGGCTAAAATTAACAAGTACGTGCTTTGTAAAACAAACACACCTGTGCTTTATGCGCTTCAACTTCTACAATAACTATTTCTTTTTAATAAATAACATATCAAAAGACTGCTAATGGTCTTTAGTTTTGTAAGTTTAGTTTTGTTTTTATTATAAAAGCTTTAAAAAACTTTTATTATAGTCTAAACTTTGGCTAAAATCAACAAGTACGTGCTTTGTAAAACAAACACACCTGTGTTTTATGCGCTTCAACTTCTACAATAACTATTTCTTTTTTATAAATAACATATCAAAAGACTCCTAATGGTCTGTAGTTTTGTAAGTTTAGTTTTGTTTTTATCATAAAGACTTTAAAAAACTTTTATTATAGTCTAAACTTTGGCTAAAATTAACAAGTACGTGCTTTGTAAAACAAACACACCTGTGTTTCATGCGCTTCAACTTCTACAATAACTATTTCTTTTTAATAAATAACATATCAAAAGACTCCTAATGGTCTGTAGTTTTGTAAGTTTAGTTTTATTTTTATTATAAAAACTATAAAAAACTTTTATTATAGTCTAAACTTTGGCTAAAATTAACAAGTACGTGCTTTGTAAAATAAACACACCTGTGTTTAATGCGCTTCAACTTCTACAATAATTGGTTATTTTTAATAAATAACATATCAAGGACTCCTAAGGGTCTGTAGTTTTGTAATTTTAGTTTTGTTTTTATCATAAAGACTTTTAAAAACTTTTATTATAGTCTAAACTTTGGCTAAAATTAACAAGTACGTGCTTTGTAAAACAAACAAACATGTGTTTAATGCGCTTCAACTTCTACAACAACTATTTATTCTTAATAAAAAACATATCAAAATACTCCTAATGGTCTGTAGTTTTGTAAGTTTAGTTTTGTTTTTATCATAAAGACTTTAAAAAACTTTTATTATATTCTAAACTTTGGCTAAAATTAACAAGTACGTGCTTTGTAAAACAAACACACCTGTGTTTCATGCGCTTCAACTTCTACAATAACTATTTCTTTTTAATAAATAACATATCAAAAGACTCCTTATGGTCTGTAGTTTTGTAAGTTTAGTTTTGTTTTTATCATATAGACTTTAAAAATCTTTTATTATAGTCTAAACTTTGGCTAAAATTAACAAGTACGTGCTTTGTAAAACAAACACACCTGTGTTTCATGCGCTTCAACTTCTACAATAACTATTTCTTTTTAATAAATAACATATCAAAAGACTCCTTATGGTCTGTAGTTTTGTAAGTTTAGTTTTGTTTTTGTCATATAGACTTTAAAAAACTTTTATTATAGTCTAAACTTTGGCTAAAATTAACAAGTACGTGCTTTGTAAAACAAACACACCTGTGTTTCATGCGCTTCAACTTCTACAATAACTATTTATTCTTAATAAATAACATATCAAAAGACTCCTAATGGTCTGTAGTTTTGTAATTTTAGTTTTGTTTTCATTATAAAGACTTTAAAAAAATTTTATTATAGTCTAAACTTTGGCTAAAGTTAACAAGAACTTGCTATGTAAAACAAATACACCTGTGTTTCATGCGCTTCAACTTCTACAAAAACTATTTCTTTTTAATAAATAACATATCAAAAGACTCCTAATGGACTGTTGTTTTGTAAGTTTAGTTTTGTTTTTATCATAAAGACTTTAAAAAACTTTTATTATAGTCTAAACTTTGGCTAAAATTAACAAGTACGTGATATGTAAAACAAACAAACATGTGTTTCATGCGCTTCAACTTCTACAATAACTATTTCTTTTTTATAAATAACATATCAAAAGACTCCTAATGGTCTGTAGTTTTGTAAGTTTAGTTTTGTTTTTATCATAAAGACTTTAAAAAACTTTTATTATAGTCTAAACTTTGGCTAAAATTAACAAGTACGTGCTTTGTAAAACAAACACACCTGTGTTTCATGCGCTTCAACTTCTACAATAACTATTTCTTTTTAATAAATAACATATCAAAAGACTCCTAATGGTCTGTAGTTTTGTAAGTTTAGTTTTATTTTTATTATAAAGACCATAAAAAACTTTTATTATAGTCTAAACTTTGGCTAAAATTAACAAGTACGTGCTTTGTAAAATAAACACACCTGTGTTTAATGCGCTTCAACTTCTACAATAGTTGGTTATTTTTAGTAAATAACATATCAAAAGACTCCTAAGGGTCTGTAGTTTTGTAAGTTTAGTTTTGTTTTTATCATAAAGACTTTTAAAGACTTTTATTATAGTCTAAACTTTGGCTAAAATTAACAAGAACTTGCTTTGTAAAACAAACACACCTGTGTTTCATGCACTTCAACTTCTACAATAACTATTTCTTTTTAATAAATAACACATCTAAAAACTCCTAATGGACTGTTGTTTTGTAAGTTTAGTTTTGTTTTTATCATAAAGACTTTAAAAAGCTTTTATTATAGTCTAAACTTTGGCTAAAATTAACAAGTACGTGCTTTGTAAAACAAACAAACATGTGTTTAATGCGCTTCAACTTCTACAACAACTATTTATTCTTAATAAAAAACATATCAAAATACTCCTAATGGTCTGTAGTTTTGTAAGTTTAGTTTTGTTTTTATCATAAAGACTTTAAAAAACTTTTATTTTATTCTAAACTTTGGCTAAAATTAACAAGTACGTGCTTTGTAAAACAAACACACCTGTGTTTCATGCGCTTCAACTTCTACAATAACTATTTCTTTTTAATAAATAACATATCAAAAGACTCCTTATGGTCTGTAGTTTTGTAAGTTTAGTTTTGTTTTTGTCATATAGACTTTAAAAAACTTTTATTATAGTCTAAACTTTGGCTAAAATTAACAAGTACGTGCTTTGTAAAACAAACACACCTGTGTTTCATGCGCTTCAACTTCTACAATAACTATTTATTCTTAATAAATAACATATCAAAAGACTCCTAATGGTCTGTAGTTTTGTAATTTTAGTTTTGTTTTCATTATAAAGACTTTAAAAAAATTTTATTATAGTCTAAACTTTGGCTAAAGTTAACAAGAACTTGCTATGTAAAACAAATACACCTGTGTTTCATGCGCTTCAACTTCTACAAAAACTATTTCTTTTTAATAAATAACATATCAAAAGACTCCTAATGGACTGTTGTTTTGTAAGTTTAGTTTTGTTTTTATCATAAAGACTTTAAAAAACTTTTATTATAGTCTAAACTTTGGCTAAAATTAACAAGTACGTGATTTGTAAAACAAACAAACATGTGTTTAATGCGCTTCAACTTCTACAACAACTATTTATTCTTAATAATTAACATATTAAAAGACTCCTAATGGTCTGTAGTTTTGTAAGTTTAGTTTTGTTTTCATTATAAAGACTTTAAAAAACTTTTATTATAGTCTAAACTTTGGCTAAAATTAACAAGTACTTGCTTTGTAAAACAAACAAACATGTGTTTCATGCGCTTCAACTTCTACAATAACTATTTATTTTTAATAAATAACATATCAAAAGACTCCTAATGATCTGTAGTTTTATAAGTTTAGTTTTGTTTTTATCTTAAAGACTTTAAAAAACTTTTATTTTAGTCTAAACATGGCTAAAATTAAAAGTGTTGTGATTTTTAAAACAAACACACTTTTGTTTAATTCGCTTCAACTTCTACAATAACTATTTATTTTTTATAAACAACATATCAAAAGACTCCTAATGGTCTATTGTTTTGTAAGTTTAGTTTTGTTTTCATTATAAAGACTTTAAAAAACTTTTATTTTAGTCTAAACATTGGCTAAAATTAACAAGTACGTGCTTTGTATACAACACACCTGTGTTTAATGCGCTTCAACTTCTACATAACTATCTACTTTTAATAAATAACATATCAAAAGACTCGTATGGTCTGTAGTTTTGTAAGTTTAGTTTTGTTTTTATCATAAAGACTTTTAAAAATTTCTGTTTTAGTCTAAACTTTGGCTAAAATTAAATAGTACGTGCTTTGTAAAACAAACACACATGTGTTTAATGAGCTTCAACTTCTACAATAATTATTTATTTTTAATATATAACATATCAAATGACTTCAATTGTCCGTAGTTTTATAAGTTTAGATTTGATTTTATCTTAAAGACTTTAAAAAACTTTTAATTTAGTCTAAACTTTGGCTAAAATTTAAAAATACGTGCTTTGTAAAACATCTACACTTGTGTTTAACGCGCTTCAACTTCTAAAATAAATATTTATTTTTTAAAAAGAGCACATTAAAAGACTCCTATTGGTCTGTAGTTTTGTAAGTTTAGTTTTGTTTTCATTATAAAGACTTTAAAAAACTTTTATTATAGTCTAAACTTTGGCTAAAATTAACAAGTACTTGCTTTGTAAAACAAACAAACATGTGTTTCATGCGCTTCAACTTCTACAATAACTATTTATTTTTAATAAATAACATATCAAAAGACTCCTAATGATCTGTAGTTTTATAAGTTTAGTTTTGTTTTTATCTTAAAGACTTTAAAAAACTTTTATTTTAGTCTAAACATGGCTAAAATTAAAAGTGTTGTGATTTTTAAAACAAACACACTTTTGTTTAATTCGCTTCAACTTCTACAATAACTATTTATTTTTTATAAACAACATATCAAAAGACTCCTAATGGTCTATTGTTTTGTAAGTTTAGTTTTGTTTTCATTATAAAGACTTTAAAAAACTTTTATTTTAGTCTAAACATTGGCTAAAATTAACAAGTACGTGCTTTGTATACAACACACCTGTGTTTAATGCGCTTCAACTTCTACATAACTATCTACTTTTAATAAATAACATATCAAAAGACTCGTATGGTCTGTAGTTTTGTAAGTTTAGTTTTGTTTTTATCATAAAGACTTTTAAAAATTTCTGTTTTAGTCTAAACTTTGGCTAAAATTAAATAGTACGTGCTTTGTAAAACAAACACACATGTGTTTAATGAGCTTCAACTTCTACAATAATTATTTATTTTTAATATATAACATATCAAATGACTTCAATTGTCCGTAGTTTTATAAGTTTAGATTTGATTTTATCTTAAAGACTTTAAAAAACTTTTAATTTAGTCTAAACTTTGGCTAAAATTTAAAAATACGTGCTTTGTAAAACATCCACACTTGTGTTTAACGCGCTTCAACTTCTAAAATAAATATTTATTTTTTAAAAAGAGCACATTAAAAGACTCCTATTGGTCTGTAGTTTTGTAAGTTTAGTTTTGTTTTTATCATAAAGACTTAAAAAAAATTTTTTTTTACAGTATAAACTTTGTCGAAAATTAAAAAGTACGTACTTAGTATCACAAACACACATGTGTTTAATGCGCTTCAACTTCTACAATAGTTGATTATTTTTAATAAATAACATATCAAAAGATTCCTTATGGTCTGTAGTTTTGTAAGTTTATTTTTTTTTTTATCATAAAGACTTTTAAAAACTTTTATTATAGTCTAAACTTTAGCTAAAATTAACAAGTACGTGCTTTGTAAAACAATCACACATGTGTTTAATGCGCTTCAACTTCTATAATAGATATTTATTTTTAATAAAGAGCACATTTAAAGACTCCTAATGGTCTGTAGTTTTGTAAGTTTAGTTTTGTTTTTATCATAAAGACTTTAATTTTTTTTTTTTTACAGTATAAACTTTCTCGAAAATTAAAAAGTACGTACTTAGTATAACAAACACACATGTGTTTAATGCGCTTCAACTTCTACAATAGTTGATTATTTTTAATAAATAACATATCAAAAGACTCCTAATGGTCTGTAGTTTTGTAAGTTTAATTCTTTTTTTATCATAAAGACTTAAAAAACTTTTATTTTAGTCTAAACTTTAGCTAAAATTAACAAGTACGTGCTTTGTAAAACAATCACACATATGTTTAATGCGCTTCAACTTCTATAATAGATATTTATTTTAAATAAAGAGCACATTAAAAGACTCCTATTGGTCTGTAGTTTTGTAAATTTAATTTTTTTTTTATCATAAAGACTTTTAAAAACTTTTATTATAGTCTAAACTTTGGCTAAATTTATAAGTACGTGATTTGTAAATTAAACACACCTGTGTTTAATGGACTTTAACTTTTACAATAACTATTTATTTTTAATAAATAACATATAAAAAGACTCCTAATGGTCTGTAGTTTTGTAAGTTTAGTCTTGTTTTTATCATAAAGAATTTAAAAAACTTTTACTTTAGTCTAAACTTTGGCTAAATTTAAAAAGTACGTGATTTGTAAATTTAACACACCTGTGTTTAATGCACTTCAACTTCTACTATAACTATTTATTTTTAATAAATAACATATTAAAAGACTTCTAAAGGTCTGTAGTTTTGTAAGTTTAGTTTTTTTTTAATCATAAAGACTTTAAAAAACTTTTATATAGTCTAAGGTTTGGCTCAATTTAACAAGTACTTGCTTTGTAAAACAAACACACGTGTGTTTAATGCGCTTCAACTTCTACAATAAATATTTATTTTAAATAAATGACATATCAAAAGACTCTTAAAAGTATGTAGTTTTGTAAGTTTTAGTTTTGTTTTTATTATAAAGACTTTAAAAAGCTTTTATTATAGTCTAAACTTTGGCTAGAATTATCATGTACGTGCTTTGTAAAACAAACACACCTGTGTTTAATGCGCTTCAATTTCTACAATAACTGTTTATTTTCAATAAATAACATATTAAAAGACTCCTAATGGTCTATAGTTTTTATAAGTTTAGTTTTGTTTTAATTATAAAGACTTTAAAAAACTTTTGTTTCAGGCTAAACTTTGGCTAGAATTAACAAGTACGTGCTTTGTAAAACAAACACACCTGTGTTTAATGCGCTTCAATTTCTACAAAAACTAATTATTCTTAATAAATAACATATCAAAAGACTCCTAATGGTCTGTAGTTTTGTAAGTTTGTTTTTATTTTTATCATAAAGACTTTAAAAATTTTTATTATAGTCTAAAGTTTGACTAAAATTAACAAGTACGTGGTTTGTAAAACAAACACACACTTATTCAATGCGCTTCAACTTCTACAATAACTATTTATTTTCAGTAAATAACATATCAAAAGACTTCTAATGGTCTATAGTTTTGTAAGTTTAGTTTTGTTTTTATCAAAAAAACATTGAAAAACTAATATTTTAGTCTCAACTTGGGCTAAAATTAACAAGTACGTGCTTTGTAAAACAAATACACATGTTTTTAATGCGCTTATATTTCTACAACAACTAATTATTTTCAATAAATAACATTTCAAAAGACTTCAGTGGTCTGTACTTTTGTAAGTTTAGTTTTATTTTTATCATAAAGACTTTAAAAAAATTTTAATATAGTCTTAACTTGGCCTAAAATTAACAAGTACGTGCTTTGTAAAACAAACACACATGTGTTTAATGGGCTTCAACTTCTTCATTAAGTATTTATTTTCAATAAATAACATATTAAAAGACTCCTAATGGTCTGTAGTTTTGTAAGTTTAGATTCGTTTTATTATAAAGACTTTAGAAAAACTTCAATTATAGTCTAAACTGTGGCTAAAATTAACAAGTACGTGCTTTGTAAAACAAACAAACATGTGTTTAATGCGCTTATATTTCTACAATGACTATTTACTTTTAATAAATAACATACCAAAAGACTCCTAATGGTCTGTAATTTTATAAGTTTAGTTTTATTTTTATCATAAAGACTTTAAAACACTTTTATTATAGTCTTAACTTGGCCTAAAATTAACAAGTACGTGCTTTGTAAAACAAATACACATGTGTTTTATGCGCTTATATTTGTACAATAACTATTTATTTTTAGAAAATAACATATCAAAAGACTCCTAATGGTCTATAGTTTTGTAAGTTTAGTTTTGTTTTAATCATAAAAACTTTGAAAAACTTTTATTTTAGTCTCAACTTTGGCTAAAATTAACAAGTACGTGCTTTGTGAAAACAAACACACATGTGTTTCATGCGCTTCAACTTTTACAATAACTATTTCTATTTTAATAAATAACATATCAATAGACTCCTAATGGTCTGTAGTTTTGTAAGTTAAGTTTTGTTTTTATTATAAAGACTATAAGAACTTTTATTTCAGGCTAAAGTTTGGCTAAAATTAACAAGTACGTGCTTTGTAAAACAAACAAACATGTGTTTCATGCGCTTCAACTTCTACAAAATCTATTTCTTTTTAATAAATAACATATCAAAAGACACCTAATGGTCTGTAGTTTTGTAAGTTTAGTTTTGTTTTTATCATAAAGACTTTAAAAAACTTATATTTTAGTCTAAACTTTGACTAAAATTAACAAGTTCGTGCTTTGTAAAACAAACACACCTGTGTTTCATGCGCTTCAACTTCTACAAAAACTATTTCTTTTTAATAAATAACATATCAAAAGACTCCTAATGGTCTGTAGTTTTGTAAGTTTAGTTTTGTTTTTATCATAAAGAATTTTAAAAACTTTTATTATAGTCTAAACTTTGGCTAAAATTAACAAGTACGTGCATTGAAAAACAAACAAACATGTGTTTAATGCGCTTCAACTTCTACAACAACTATTTATTCTTAATAAATAACATATCAAAAGACTCTTAATGGTCTGTAGTTTTGTAAGTTTAGTTTTGTTTTCATCATAAAGACTTTAAAAAACTTTTATTATAGTCTAAACTTTGGCTAAAATTAACAAGTACGTGCTTTGTAAAACAAATACACCTGTGTTTTATGCGCTTCAACTTCTACAAAATCTAATTATTTCTAATAAATAACATATCAAAAGACTCCTAATGGTCTGTAGTTTTGTAAGTTTAGTTTTGTTTTTATTATAAAGACTTTAAAAAACTTTTATTATAGTCTTAACTTTGGCTAAAATTAAGAAGTACTTGCTTTGTAAAACAAACAAACCTTTGATTTATGCGCTTCAACTTCTACAATAACTATTTCTTTTTAATAAATAACATATCAAAAGACTCCTAATGGACTGTTGTTTTGTAAGTTTAGTTTTGTTTTTATTATAAAGACTTTAAAACACTTTTATTATAGTCTAAACTTTGGCTAAAATTAACAAGTACGTGCTTTGTAAAACAAACACACCTGTGTTTCATGCGCTTTAACTTCTACAAAATCTATTTATTTTTAATAAATAATCAAAAAACTCCTAATGGTCTGTAGTTTTGTAAGTTTAGTTTTGTTTTTATCATAAAGACTTTAAAAAACTTTTATTATAGTCTAAACTTTGGCTAAAATTAACAAGTACTTGCTTTGTAAAACAAACACACCTTTGATTTATGCGCTTCAACTTCTACAATAACTATTTCTTTTTAATAAATAACATATCAAAAGACTCCTAATGGACTGTTGTTTTGTAAGTTTAGTTTTGTTTTTATCATACAGACTTTAAAAAACTTTTATTATAGTCTAAACTTTGGCTAAAATTAACAAGTACGTGCTTTGTAAAACAAACACACATGTGTTTAATGCGCTTCAACTTCTACAACAACTGTTTATTCTTAATAAATAACATATCAAAAGACTCCTAATGGTCTGTAGTTTTGTAAGTTTAGTTTTGTTTGTATCATAAAGACTTTAAAAAACGTTTATTATAGTCTAAACTTTGGCTAAAATTAACAAGTACGTACTTTGTAAAACAAACACACATGTGTTTAATGAGCTTCAACTTCTACAACAACTATTTATTCTTAATAAATAACACATCAAAAGACTTCTAATGGTCTGTAGTTTTGTAAGTTTAGTTTTGTTTTTATCGTAAAGACTTTAAAAAACTTTTATTATAGTCTAAACTTTGGCTAAAATTAACAAGTACGTGCTTTGTAAAACAAACACACCTGTGTTTCATGCGCTTCAACTTCTACAAAATCTATTTATTTTTAATAAATAACATATCAAAAGACTCCTAATGGTCTGTAGTTTTGTAAGTTTAGTTTTGTTTTTATCATAAAGACTTTAAAAAACTTTTATTATAGTCTAAACTTTGGCTAAAATTAACAAGTACGTGCTTTGTAAAACAAACACACATGTGTTTAATGCGCTTTAACTTCTACAACAACTATTTATTCTTAATAAATAACACATCTAAAGACTCCTAATGGTCTGTAGTTTTGTAAGTTTAGGTTTTTTTTATCATAAAGACTTTAAAAAACGTTTATTATAGTCTAAACTTTGGCTAAAATTAACAAGTACGTACTTTGTAAAACAAACACACATGTGTTTAATGAGCTTCAACTTCTTCAACAACTATTTATTCTTAATAAATAACATATCAAAAGACTCCTAATGGTCTGTAGTTTTGTTTGTATCATAAAGACTTTTAAAAACTTTTATTATAGTCTAAACTTTGGCTAAAATTAACAAGTACGTGCTTTTTAAAACAAACAAACATGTGTTTCATGCGCTTCAACTTCTACAACAACTATTTATTCTTAATAAATAACATTTCAAAAGACTCCTAATGGTCTGTAGTTTTGTAAGTTTAGTTTTGTTTTTATCATAAAGACTTTAAAAAACGTTTATTATAGTCTAAACTTTGGCTAAAATTAACAAGTACGTACTTTGTAAAACAAACACACATGTGTTTAATGAGCTTCAACTTCTTCAACAACTATTTATTCTTAATAAATAACATATCAAAAGACTTCTAATGGTCTGTAGTTTTGTAAGTTTAGTTTTGTTTTTATTATAAAGACTTTAAAATACTTTTATTATAGTCTAAACTTTGGCTAAAATTAACAAGTACGTGCTTTGTAAAACAAACACAACAGTGTTTCATGCGCTTCAACTTCTACAAAATCTATTTATTTTTAATAAATAACATATCAAAAGACTCCTAATGGTCTGTAGTTTTGTAAGTTTAGTTTTGTTTGTATCATAAAGACTTTAAAAAACTTTTATTATAGTCTAAACTTTGGCTAAAATTAACATGTACGTGCTTTGTAAAACAAACACACCTGTGTTTCATGCGCTTCAACTTCTACAAAAACTATTTCTCATTAATAAATAACATATCAAAAGACTTCTAATGGTCTGTAGTTTTGTAAGTTTAGTTTTGTTTTTATCATAAAGACTTTAAAAAACTTTTATTATAGTCTAAACTTTGGCTAAAATTAACAAGTACGTGCTTTGTGAAACAAACACACATGTGTTTAATGAGCTTCAACTTCTTCAACAACTATTTATTCTTAATAAATAACATATCAAAAGACTTCTAATGGTCTGTAGTTTTGTAAGTTTAGTTTTGTTTTCATTATAAAGACTTGAAAAAACTTTTATTATAGTCTAAACTTTGGCTAAAATTAACAAGTACGTGCTTTGTAAAACAAACAAACATGTGTTTAATGCGTTTCAACTTCTACAACAACTATTTATTCTTAATAAATAACATATCAAAAGACTCCTAATGGTATGTAGTTTTGTAAGTTTAGTTTTGTTTTTATCATAAAGACTTTAAAAAACTTTTATTATAGTCTAAACTTTGGCTAAAATTAACAGGTACGTACTTTGTAAAACAAACACACATGTGTTTAATGAGCTTCAACTTCTTCAACAACTATATATTCTTATTAAATAACATATCAAAAGACTTCTAATGGTCTGTAGTTTTGTAAGTTTAGTTTTTTTTTCATTATAAAGACTTTAAAAAACTTTTATTATAGTCTAAACTTAGGCTAAAATTAACAAGTACGTGCTTTGTAAAACAAACACACCTGTGATTTATGCGCTTCAACTTCTACAAAATCTATTTATTTTTAATAAATAACATATCAAAAGACTCCTAATGGTCTGTAGTTTTGTAAGTTTAGTTTTGTTTTTATCATAGAGACTTTAAAAAATTTTTATTATAGTCTAAACTTTGGCTAAAATTAACAAGTACGTGCTTTGTAAAACAAACACACCTGTGTTTCATGCGCTTCAACTTCTACAAAAACTATTTCATTTTAATAAATAACATATCAAAAGACTCCTAATGGTCTGTAGTTTTGTAAGTTTAGTTTTGTTTATATCATGAAGACTTTAAAAAACTTTTATTATAGTCTAAACTTTGGCTAAAATTAACAAGTATGTGCTTTGTAAAACAATCACACCTGTGTTTAATGCGCTTCAACTTCTACAATAGTTGATTATTTTTAATAAATAACATATCAAAAGATTCTTAATGGTCTGTAGTTTTGTAAGTTTAATTTTGTTTTTATCATAAAGACTTTTAAAAACTTTTATTATAGTCTAAACTTTGGCTAAATTTAAAAAGTACGTGATTTGTAAATTAAACACACCTGTGTTTAATGCACTTCAACTTCTACAATAACTATTTATTTTTAATAAATAACATATCAAAAGACTCCTAATGGTCTGTAGTTTTGTAAGTTCAGTTTTGTTTTTATCATAAAGATTTTAAAAAACTTTTACATTAGTTTTAACTTTGGTTAAATTTAAAAAGTATGTGATTTGTAAATTAAACACACCTGTGTTTAATGCACTCCAACTTCTACAAAATCTATTTATTTTTAATAAATAACATATCAAAAGACTCCTAATGGTCTGTAGTTTTATAAGTTTAGTTTTGTTTTTATCATAAAGACTTTAAAAAACTTTAATTTTAGTCTAAATTTTGGCTAAAATTACAAATTTTGTGATTTGTAAAACAAACACACATGTGTTTAATGTGCTTCAACTTCTACAATAACTATTCTTTTTTAATAAATAACATATCAAAAGACTCCTAATGGTCTGTAGTTTTATGAGTTTAGTTTTGTTTTTATCATAAAGACTTTAAAAAGATTTTATTATAGTCTAAACTTTGGCTAAAATTAAAAATTACGTGATTTGTAAAACAAACACACATGTGTTTAATGTGCTTCAACTTCTACAAAATCTATTTATTTTTAATAAATAACATATCAAAAGACTCCTAATGGTCTGTAGTTTTGTAAGTTTAGTTTTGTTTTTATCTTAAAGACTTTAAAAAACTTTTATTTTAGTCTAAACATGGCTAAAATTAAAAGGTTTGTGGTTTTTCAAACAAACACACCTTTGTTTAATTCGCTTCAACTTCTACAATAACTTTTTTTTATTAATAAATAACATATCAAAAGACTCCTAATGGTCTGTAGTTTTGTAAGTTTAGTTTTGTTTTTATCGTAAAGACTTTAAAAAACTTTTATTTTAGTCTAAACATTGGCTAAAATTAACAAGTACGTGCTTTTTATACAGACACACCTGTGTTTAATGCGCTTCAACTTCTACATAACAATCTATTTTTAATAAATAACATATCAAAAGACTCGTATGGTCTGTAGTTTTGTAAGTTTAGTTTTGTTTTAATCATAAAAATTTTAAAAAACTTTTATTTTAGTCTCAACTTTGGCTAAAATTAACAAGTACGTGCTTTGTGAAAACAAACACACCTGTGTTTCATGCGCTTCAACTTCTACAAAATCTATTTATTTTTAATAAATAACATATCAAAAGACTCCTAATGGTCTGTAGTTTTGTAAGTTTAGTTTTGTTTTTATCATAAAGACTTTAAAAAACGTTTATTATAGTCTAAACTTTGGCTAAAATTAACAAGTACGTACTTTGTAAAACAAACACACATGTGTTTAATGAGCTTCAACTTCTTCAACAACTATTTATTCTTAATAAATAACATATCAAAAGACTTCTAATGGTCTGTAGTTTTGTAAGTTTAGTTTAGTTTTTATTATAAAGACTTTAAAAAACTTTTATTATAGTCTAAACTTTGGCTAAAATTAACAAGTACGTGCTTTGTAAAACAAACACAAGAGTGTTTCATGCGCTTCAACTTCTACAAAATCTATTTCTCATTAATAAATAACATATCAAAAGACTCCTAATGGTCTGTAGTTTTGTAGGTTTAGTTTTGTTTTTATCATAAAGACTTTAAAAAACTTTTATTATAGTCTAAACTTTGGCTAAAATTAACAAGTACGTGCTTTGTAAAACAAACACACATGTGTTTAATGAGCTTCAACTTCTTCAACAACTATTTATTCTTAATAAATAACATATCAAAAGACTTCTAATGGTCTGTAGTTTTGTAAGTTTAGTTTTGTTTTCATTATAAAGACTTTAAAAAACTTTTATTATAGTCTAAACTTTGGCTAAAATTAACAAGTACGTGCTTTGTAAAACAAACAAACATGTGTTTAATGCGTTTCAACTTCTACAACAACTATTTATTCTTAATAAATAACATATCAAAAGACTCCTAATGGTATGTAGTTTTGTAAGTTTAGTTTTGTTTTTATCATAAAGACTTTAAAAAACTTTTATTATAGTCTAAACTTTGGCTAAAATTAACAGGTACGTACTTTGTAAAACAAACACACATGTGTTTAATGAGCTTCAACTTCTTCAACAACTATATATTCTTAATAAATAACATATCAAAAGACTTCTAATGGTTTGTAGTTTTGTAAGTTTAGTTTTTTTTTCATTATAAAGACTTTAAAAAACTTTTATTATAGTCTAAACTTAGGCTAAAATTAACAAGTACGTGCTTTGTAAAACAAACACACCTGTGTTTCATGCGCTTCAACTTCTACAATAGTTGATTATTTTTAATAAATAACATATCAAAAGACTCCTAATGGTCTGTAGTTTTGTAAGTTTAATTTTAATTTTATCATAAAGACTTTAAAAAACTTTTATTATAGTCTAAACTTTGGCTAAAATTAACAAGTACGTGCTTTGTAAAACAAACACACCTGTGTTTCATGCGCTTCAACTTCTACAAAAACTATTTCTTTTTAATAAATAACAAATCAAAAGACTCCTAATGGTCTGTAGTTTTGTAAGTTTAGTTTTGTTTATATCATAAAGACTTTAAAAAACTTTTATTATAGTCTAAACTTTGGCTAAAATTAACAAGTACGTGCTTTGTAAAACAATCACACCTGTGTTTAATGCGCTTCAACTTCTACAATAGTTGATTATTTTTAATAAATAACATATCAAAAGATTCTTAATGGTCTGTAGTTTTGTAAGTTTAATTTTGTTTTTATCATAAAGACTTTTAAAAACTTTTATTATAGTCTAAACTTTGGCTAAATTTAAAAAGTACGTGATTTGTAAATTAAACACACCTGTGTTTAATGCACTTCAACTTCTACAATAACTATTTTTTTTTAATAAATAACATATTAAAAGACTCCTAATGGTCTGTACTTTTGTAAGTTTAGTTTTGTTTTTATCATAAAGACTTTAAAAAACTTTTACATTAGTTTTAACTTTGGCTAAATTTAAAAAGTATGTGATTTGTAAATTAAACACACCTGTGTTTAATGCACTCCAACTTCTACAATATCTATTTATTTTTAATAAATAACATATCAAAAGACTCCTAATGGTCTGTAGTTTTATAAGTTTAGTTTTGTTTTTATCATAAAGACTTTAAAATACTTTAATTTTAGTCTAAATTTTGGCTAAAATTACAAATTTTGTGATTTGTAAAACAAACACACATGTGTTTCATGCGCTTTAACTTCTACAATAACTATTTCTTTTTAATAAATAACATATCTAAAGACTCCTAATGGTCTGTAGTTTTGTAAGTTTAGTTTTGTTTTTATTATAAAGACTATAAAAAACTTTTATTATAGTCTAAACTTTGGCTAAAATTAACAAGTACTTGCTTTATAAAACAAACAAACATGTGTTTCATGCGCTTCAACTTCTACAATAACTATTTATTTTTAATAAATAACATATCAAAAGACTCCTAATGATCTGTAGTTTTATAAGTTTAGTTTTGTTTTTATCTTAAAGACTTTAAAATACTTTAATTTTAGTCTAAATTTTGGCTAAAATTACAAATTTTGTGATTTGTAAAACAAACACACATGTGTTTCATGCGCTTTAACTTCTACAATAACTATTTCTTTTTAATAAATAACATATCTAAAGACTCCTAATGGTCTGTAGTTTTGTAAGTTTAGTTTTGTTTTTATCGTAAAGACTTTAAAAAACTTTTATTTTAGTCTAAACATTGGCTAAAATTATCAAGTACGTGCTTTGTAAAACAAACACACCTGTGTTTAATGCGCTTCAACTTCTACATAACAATCTATTTTTAATAAATAACATATCAAAAGACTCGTATGGTCTGTAGTTTTGTAAGTTTAGTTTTGTTTTTATCATAAAGACTTTTAAAAATTTTTGTTTTAGTCTAAACTTTAGCTAAAATTACATAGTACATGCTTTGTAAAACAAACACACCTGTGTTTAATGCGCTTCAACTTCTACAATAATTATTTATTTTTAATATATAACATATCAAAAGACTCTTAATGGTCTGTAGTTTTGTATGTTTAGTTTTGTTTTTATCCTAAAGACTTTAAAAAAACTTTTTTTACTGTTTAAATTTTAGATAAAATTAACAAGTACATGCTTTGTAAAACAATCACACCTGTTTTTAATGCCCTTCAACTTCTATAATAGGTAATTATTTTTAATAAACAACATATCAAAAGACTCCTAATGGTCTGTAGTTTTGTAAGTTTAGATTTGTTTTTATCATAAAGACTTTAAAAAACTTTCATTTTAGTCTAAATTTTGGCTAAAATTAACAAGTACGTGATTTGTAAAACAAACACACATGTTTTTAATGTGCTTCAACTTCTACACTAACTATTCTTTTTTAATAAATAACATATCAAATGACTCCTAATTGTCCGTAGTTTTATAAGTTTAGATTTGTTTTTATCTTAAAGACTTTAAAAAACTTTTATTTTAGTCTAAACTTTGGCTAAAATTTAAAAGTACGTGCTTTGTAAAACATCCACACTTGTGTTTAATGCGCTTCAACTTCTAAAATAGATATTTATTTTTAATAAAGAGCACATTAAAAGACTCCTATTGGTCTGTAGTTTTGTAAGTTTAGTTTTGTTTTTATCATAAAGACTTTAATTTTTTTTTTTTTACAGTATAAACTTTATCGAAAATTAAAAAGTACGTACTTAGTATAACAAACACACATGTGTTTAATGCGCTTCAACTTCTACAATAGTTGATTATTTTTAATAAATAACATATCAAAAGATTCCTTATGGTCTGTAGTTTTGTAAGTTTTTTTTTTTTTATCATAAAGACTTTTAAAAACTTTTATTATAGTCTAAACTTTAGCTAAAATTAACAAGTACGTGCTTTGTAAAACAATCACACATGTGTTTAATGCGCTCCAACTTCTATAATAGATATTTATTTTTAATAAAGAGCACATTTAAAGACACCTAATGGTCTGTAGTTTTGTAAGTTTAGTCTTGTTTTTATTATAAAGACTTTAAAAAACTTTTACTTTAGTCTAAACTTTGGCTAAATTTAAAAAGTACGTGATTTGTAAATTTAACACACCTGTGTTTATGCACTTCAACTTCTACTATAACTATTTATTTTTAATAAATAACATATTAAAAGACTTCTAAAGGTCTGTAGTTTTGTAAGTTTAGTTTTTTTTAATCATAAAGACTTTAAAAAACTTTTATTATAGTCTAAGTTTTGGCTAGAATTAACAAGTACGTGCTTTGTAAAACAAACACACCTGTGTTTAATGCGCTTTAATTTCTACAATAACTGTTTATTTTCAATAAATAACATATTAAAAGACTCCTAATGGTCTATAGTTTTTATAAGTTTAGTTTTGTTTTAATTATAAAGACTTTAAAAAACTTTTGTTTCAGGCTAAATTTTGGCTAAAATTAACAAGTACGTGCTTTGTAAAACAAACAAACATGTGTTTAATGCGCTTCAACCTCTACAAAAACTAATTATTTTTAATAAATAACATATCAAAAGACTCCTAATGGTCTGCAGTTTTGTAAGTTTAGTTTTATTTTTATCATAAATACTTTAAAAAACTTTTATTATAGCCTAAACTTTGGCTAAAGTTAACAAGAACTTGCTTTGTAAAACAAACACACCTGTGTTTCATGCGCTTCAACTTCTACAATAACTATTTCTTTTTAATAAATAACATATCAAATACTCCTAATGGACTGTTGTTTTGTAAGTTTAGTTTTATTTTTATCATAAAGACTTTAAAAAAATTTTAATATAGTCTTAACTTGGCCTAAAATTAACAAGTACCTGCTTTGTAAAACAAATACACATGTGTTCATTGCGCTTATATTTCTACAATAACTATTTATTTTCAGTAAATAACATATCAAAAGACTTTTAATGGTCTATAGTTTTGTAAGTTTAGTTTTGTTTTTATCATAAAAACTTTGAAAAACTTTTATTATAGTCTAAACTTTGGCTAAAATTAACAAGTACGTGCTTTGTTAAACAAACACACATGTGTTTAATGCGCTTATATTTCTACAACAACTAATTATTTTCAATAAATAACATATCAAAAGACTCCTAATGGTCTGTACTTTTGTAAGTTTAGTTTTATTTTTATCATAAAGACTTTAAAAAATTTTTAATATAGTCTTAACTTGGCCTAAAATTAACAAATACGTGCTTTGTAAAACAAACACACATGTGTTTAATGCGCTTATATTTCTACAACAACTAATTATTTTCAATAAATAACATTTCAAAAGACTCCTAATGGTCTGTACTTTTGTAAGTTTAGTTTTATTTTTATCATAAAGACTTTAAAAAAATTTTAATATAGTCTTAACTTGGCCTAAAATTAACAAGTACGTGCTTTGTAAAACAAACACACATGTGTTTAATGCGCTTCAACTTCTTCATTAACTATTTATTTTCAATAAACAACATATTAAAAGACTCCTTATGGTCTGTAGTTTTGTAAGTTTAGATTCATTTATTATAAAGACTTTAAAAAACTTTTATTATAGTCTAAACTTTGGCTAAAATTAACAAGTACGTGCTTTGTAAAACAAACACAACAGTGTTTCATGCGCTTCAACTTCTACAAAATCTATTTCTCATTAATAAATAACATATCAAAAGACTCCTAATGGTCTGTAGTTTTGTAAGTTTAGTTTTGTTTTTATCATAAAGACTTTAAAAAATTTTTATTATAGTCTAAACTTTGGCTAAAATTAACAAGTACGTGCTTTGTAAAACAAACACACATGTGTTTAATGAGCTTCAACTTCTTCAACAACTATTTATTCTTAATAAATAACATATCAAAAGACTTCTAATGGTCTGTAGTTTTGTAAGTTTAGTTTTGTTTTCATTATAAAGACTTTAAAAAACTTTTATTATAGTCTAAACTTTGGCTAAAATTAACAAGTACGTGCTTTGTAAAACAAACAAACATGTGTTTAATGCGTTTCAACTTCTACAACAACTATTTATTCTTAATAAATAACATATCAAAAGACTCCTAATGGTATGTAGTTTTGTAAGTTTAGTTTTGTTTTTATCATAAAGACTTTAAAAAACTTTTATTATAGTCTAAACTTTGGCTAAAATTAACAGGTACGTACTTTGTAAAACAAACACACATGTGTTTAATGAGCTTCAACTTCTTCAACAACTATATATTCTTAATAAATAACATATCAAAAGACTTCTAATGGTTTGTAGTTTTGTAAGTTTAGTTTTTTTTTCATTATAAAGACTTTAAAAAACTTTTATTATAGTCTAAACTTAGGCTAAAATTAACAAGTACGTGCTTTGTAAAACAAACACACCTGTGTTTCATGCGCTTCAACTTCTACAATAGTTGATTATTTTTAATAAATAACATATCAAAAGACTCCTAATGGTCTGTAGTTTTGTAAGTTTAATTTTAATTTTATCATAAAGACTTTAAAAAACTTTTATTATAGTCTAAACTTTGGCTAAAATTAACAAGTACGTGCTTTGTAAAACAAACACACCTGTGTTTCATGCGCTTCAACTTCTACAAAAACTATTTCTTTTTAATAAATAACATATCAAAAGACTCCTAATGGTCTGTAGTTTTGTAAGTTTAGTTTTGTTTATATCATAAAGACTTTAAAAAACTTTTATTATAGTCTAAACTTTGGCTAAAATTAACAAGTACGTGCTTTGTAAAACAATCACACCTGTGTTTAATGCGCTTCAACTTCTACAATAGTTGATTATTTTTAATAAATAACATATCAAAAGATTCTTAATGGTCTGTAGTTTTGTAAGTTTAATTTTGTTTTTATCATAAAGACTTTTAAAAACTTTTATTATAGTCTAAACTTTGGCTAAATTTAAAAAGTACGTGATTTGTAAATTAAACACACCTGTGTTTAATGCACTTCAACTTCTACAATAACTATTTATTTTTAATAAATAACATATTAAAAGACTCCTAATGGTCTGTAGTTTTGTAAGTTTAGTTTTGTTTTTATCATAAAGACTTTAAAAAACTTTTACATTAGTTTTAACTTTGGCTAAATTTAAAAAGTATGTGATTTGTAAATTAAACACACCTGTGTTTAATGCACTCCAACTTCTACAATATCTATTTATTTTTAATAAATAACATATCAAAAGACTCCTAATGGTCTGTAGTTTTATAAGTTTAGTTTTGTTTTTATCATAAAGACTTTAAAATACTTTAATTTTAGTCTAAATTTTGGCTAAAATTACAAATTTTGTGATTTGTAAAACAAACACACATGTGTTTCATGCGCTTTAACTTCTACAATAACTATTTCTTTTTAATAAATAACATATCTAAAGACTCCTAATGGTCTGTAGTTTTGTAAGTTTAGTTTTGTTTTTATTATAAAGACTATAAAAAACTTTTATTATAGTCTAAACTTTGGCTAAAATTAACAAGTACTTGCTTTATAAAACAAACAAACATGTGTTTCATGCGCTTCAACTTCTACAATAACTATTTATTTTTAATAAATAACATATCAAAAGACTCCTAATGATCTGTAGTTTTATAAGTTTAGTTTTGTTTTTATCTTAAAGACTTTAAAAAACTTTTATTTTAGTCTAAACATGGCTAAAATTAAAAGTGTTGTGATTTTTAAAACAAACACACTTTTGTTTAATTCGCTTCAACTTCTACAATAACTATTTATTTTTTATAAACAACATATCAAAAGACTCCTAATGGTCTATTGTTTTGTAAGTTTAGTTTTGTTTTTATCGTAAAGACTTTAAAAAACTTTTATTTTAGTCTAAACATTGGCTAAAATTATCAAGTACGTGCTTTGTAAAACAAACACACCTGTGTTTAATGCGCTTCAACTTCTACATAACAATCTATTTTTAATAAATAACATATCAAAAGACTCGTATGGTCTGTAGTTTTGTAAGTTTAGTTTTGTTTTTATCATAAAGACTTTTAAAAATTTTTGTTTTAGTCTAAACTTTAGCTAAAATTACATAGTACGTGCTTTGTAAAACAAACACACCTGTGTTTAATGCGCTTCAACTTCTACAATAATTATTTATTTTTAATATATAACATATCAAAAGACTCTTAATGGTCTGTAGTTTTGTATGTTTAGTTTTGTTTTTATCCTAAAGACTTTAAAAAAACTTTTTTTACTGTTTAAATTTTAGATAAAATTAACAAGTACATGCTTTGTAAAACAATCACACCTGTTTTTAATGCCCTTCAACTTCTATAATAGGTAATTATTTTTAATAAACAACATATCAAAAGACTCCTAATGGTCTGTAGTTTTGTAAGTTTAGATTTGTTTTTATCATAAAGACTTTAAAAAACTTTCATTTTAGTCTAAATTTTGGCTAAAATTAACAAGTACGTGATTTGTAAAACAAACACACATGTTTTTAATGTGCTTCAACTTCTACACTAACTATTCTTTTTTAATAAATAACATATCAAATGACTCCTAATTGTCCGTAGTTTTATAAGTTTAGATTTGTTTTTATCTTAAAGACTTTAAAAAACTTTTATTTTAGTCTAAACTTTGGCTAAAATTTAAAAGTACGTGCTTTGTAAAACATCCACACTTGTGTTTAATGCGCTTCAACTTCTAAAATAGATATTTATTTTTAATAAAGAGCACATTAAAAGACTCCTATTGGTCTGTAGTTTTGTAAGTTTAGTTTTGTTTTTATCATAAAGACTTTAATTTTTTTTTTTTTACAGTATAAACTTTATCGAAAATTAAAAAGTACGTACTTAGTATAACAAACACACATGTGTTTAATGCGCTTCAACTTCTACAATAGTTGATTATTTTTAATAAATAACATATCAAAAGATTCCTTATGGTCTGTAGTTTTGTAAGTTTTTTTTTTTTTATCATAAAGACTTTTAAAAACTTTTATTATAGTCTAAACTTTAGCTAAAATTAACAAGTACGTGCTTTGTAAAACAATCACACATGTGTTTAATGCGCTTCAACTTCTATAATAGATATTTATTTTTAATAAAGAGCACATTTAAAGACACCTAATGGTCTGTAGTTTTGTAAGTTTAGTCTTGTTTTTATTATAAAGACTTTAAAAAACTTTTACTTTAGTCTAAACTTTGGCTAAATTTAAAAAGTACGTGATTTGTAAATTTAACACACCTGTGTTTATGCACTTCAACTTCTACTATAACTATTTATTTTTAATAAATAACATATTAAAAGACTTCTAAAGGTCTGTAGTTTGTAAGTTTAGTTTTTTTTAATCATAAAGACTTTAAAAAACTTTTATTATAGTCTAAGTTTTGGCTAGAATTAACAAGTACGTGCTTTGTAAAACAAACACACCTGTGTTTAATGCGCTTCAATTTCTACAATAACTGTTTATTTTCAATAAATAACATATTAAAAGACTCCTAATGGTCTATAGTTTTTATAAGTTTAGTTTTGTTTTAATTATAAAGACTTTAAAAAACTTTTGTTTCAGGCTAAATTTTGGCTAAAATTAACAAGTACGTGCTTTGTAAAACAAACAAACATGTGTTTAATGCGCTTCAACCTCTACAAAAACTAATTATTTTTAATAAATAACATATCAAAAGACTCCTAATGGTCTGCAGTTTTGTAAGTTTAGTTTTATTTTTATCATAAATACTTTAAAAAACTTTTACTATAGTCTTAACTTGGCCTAAAATTAACAAGTACCTGCTTTGTAAAACAAATACACATGTGTTCATTGCGCTTATATTTCTACAATAACTATTTATTTTCAGTAAATAACATATCAAAAGACTTTTAATGGTCTATAGTTTTGTAAGTTTAGTTTTGTTTTTATCATAAAAACTTTGAAAAACTTTTATTATAGTCTAAACTTTGGCTAAAATTAACAAGTACGTGCTTTGTTAAACAAACACACATGTGTTTAATGCGCTTATATTTCTACAACAACTAATTATTTTCAATAAATAACATATCAAAAGACTCCTAATGGTCTGTACTTTTGTAAGTTTAGTTTTATTTTTATCATAAAGACTTTAAAAAAATTTTAATATAGTCTTAACTTGGCCTAAAATTAACAAATACGTGCTTTGTAAAACAAACACACATGTGTTTAATGCGCTTATATTTCTACAACAACTAATTATTTTCAATAAATAACATTTCAAAAGACTCCTAATGGTCTGTACTTTTGTAAGTTTAGTTTTATTTTTATCATAAAGACTTTAAAAAAATTTTAATATAGTCTTAACTTGGCCTAAAATTAACAAGTACGTGCTTTGTAAAACAAACACACATGTGTTTAATGCGCTTCAACTTCTTCATTAACTATTTATTTTCAATAAATAACATATTAAAAGACTCCTTATGGTCTGTAGTTTTGTAAGTTTAGATTCATTTATTATAAAGACTTTAGAAAAACTTCAATTATAGTCTAAACTTTGGCTAAAATTAACAAGTACGTGCTTTGTAAAACAAACAAACATGTGTTTAATGCGCTTATATTTCTACAATGACTATTTACTTTTAGTAAATAACATATCAAAAGACTCCTATTGGTCTGTAGTTTTGTAAGTTTAGTTTTTTTTTAATCATAAAGACTTTAAAAAACTTATATTATAGTCTAAACTTTGGCTAAAATTAACAAGTACATTCTTTGTAAAACAAACACACATGTGTTTAATGCGCTTCAACTTCTACAATAACTAATTATTTTTAATAAATAACATATCAAAAGACTCCTAATGGTCTGTAATTTTGTAAGTTTAGTTTTATTTTTATCATAAAGACTTTAAAAAACTTTTATTATAGTCTTAACTTGGCCTAAAATTAACAAGTACGTGCTTTGTAAAACAAATACACATGTGTTTATTGCGCTTATATTTCTACAATAACTTTTTATTTTCAGTAAATAACATATCAAAAGACTCCTAATGGTCTATAGTTTTGTAAGTTTAGTTTTGTTTTAATCATAAAAACTTCGAAAAATTTTTATTTTAGTCTAAACCATGGCTAAAATTAACAAGTACGTGCTTTGTAAAACAAACACACATGTGTTTAATGCGCTTATATTTCTACAAAAACTAATTATTTTTAATAAATAACATTTCAAAAGACTCCTAATGGTCTGTACTTTTGTAAGTTTAGTTTTATTTTTATCATAAAGACTTTAAAAAACTTTTAATATAGTCTTAACTTGGCCTAAAATTAACATATACGTGCTTTGTAAAACAAACACACATGTGTTTAATGCGCTTCAACTTCTTCATTAACTATTTATTTTCAATAAATAACATACTAAAAGACTCCTAATGGTCTGTTGTTTTGTAAGTTTAGGTTCGTTTTATTATAAAGACTTTAGAAAAACTTCAATTATAGTCTAAACTTTGGCTAAAATTAACAAGTACGTGCTTTGTAAAACAAACAAACATGTGTTTAATGCGCTTATATTTCTACAATGACTATTTACTTTTAGTAAATAACATATCAAAAGACTCCTATTGGTCTGTAGTTTTGTAAGTTTAGTTTTTTTTTAATCATAAAGACTTTAAAAAACTTATATTATAGTCTAAACTTTGGCTAAAATTAACAAGTACATTCTTTGTAAAACAAACACACATGTGTTTAATGCGCTTCAACTTCTACAATAACTATTTATTTTCAATAAATAACATATCAAAGGACTTCAGTGGTCTATAGTTTTGTAAGTTTAGTTTTGTTTTTATCATAAAGACTTAAAAAAACTTTTATGTCAACCTAAGGTTTGGCTAGAACAAGTTTGTGTTTTATAAAAAAAAATACACATCTTTCACAAGGTGTTTTACAGAATATTTGAAAATGCAGATTTGAAACATGCAGATATTTATAACATGAAAAAAATAGAATTAATAGTTTTTAACTGTTATAAATTATATTTTATTTAGTTATAATAATTTAAATATTAATTTCGCTAATAGTGTAGAGGTCATAATTACAGCTATAAAAATTCTCTGAGTTGAACGTTGTAAGATATATTGCAAAAATTATCCATGATTCAGTAAATTAAACTTTATTTTTTTTACTTGTTTTAGCCACACTTTCTTACAAATGAACGATGTCGATTCATAGTAGACGTTATTATTCTCATAAGATCTGCTCTTCTTACGAATCTATGTCATTATGTTAAGGAAAAGCTGTATATCGGCTTGTGAAAAGTTTACTATTTCACCATGGCTTTTTTCATGAATATTTGTGCGCTAGATTCACACACCCTACAAGTTCGTCTTGTGGTGGTGTGGACGGTGTACCCTATATGGGCGTGATATCTACGGTAATTAACTAATGACCAGTTTGTCTTGACTGTCTCTGCGCGAACGGCTTTATTTAGTACACGATGCTGTCTTTCAATAAACCCATTTGTCTGGGGACTATATGGCGCTACTAATCGATGTTCTACTCACCAACTGCTCACAAGCTTCTTCTAGTAAGCCATTCTTGAATTTCCCTCCATAGTAGCTAATGATAACTTGTGGGATCCCAAAGTATCCGCACCAATGTTGAATGAAGGCGTTTTGTATTTTTTCTGTTCGTTTATTTGGTATTGGAGCTGTGACTAAAAACACGTTCCCTATCTTTCATCGTGAGAATGTATTTGTTGTCTTCTAAAGATCATCCGTTGCGCCAACGTTCAGTCCGTTGAGAAAAAAAGTCGATCTTCAGCTTGCTGTGACGGCTTACTTTTATAGCTTGACATTCGATGCATGAACGGGTCCAATGTTCCACATCTTTTTAAAGTGGGCCACCAGAGTAGTCTTGTGCAACTATTGTTGTGGATTTGTCTATTCCTTGATGTAGTAGTTGGTGGGCTACATTAAAAACTGTCAGTCGTAATTCCTTTGATTAGATTATTATGTTGTTATTTTCTTTAACTATAACAGCAATGGGTTCTAGTTGAAGAAATTCAACTTTCCTATCTAAATTTCGGGATGTTTCTATAAGGTTAACTCGTTTCCTTGTAGTAATGCAATAGACTCCTTATTAATGATCTCTGGAGAAGTTACTTCCTCGTTGTCGTCTGTTGCTTCAGAAAGGAACTCTTCTTCAGCTTTTGATTCTGGATCAACCAAGTCTTTGTAACCTAAGACTGATTCATATCGTCTGAGGTACATTGACGTTTCTTGGGGTGGTCGACTGAGTGCGTCAGCCACACAATTTTCAGATCCTGGTATATGTACAATTACGGGGACGTACTCTTTGATTCTTTGAAGGTATCTTTGTTCTGAAGGTAGTTGGTTATTTATCTCGTTTTCTAGTTTTCTACGGCTTTTAAGCAACGCTAAACAATCAGATCTAATGATGAGTTTTCGGCCCAATATCCTTGCATGAAAGTGTTTCATACTTAATGAAAGACCTCGCAGCTCTTTATATAAGACTGAGCGTTCTCTACTAAGTCGTCGTAGGGTTTTTGAAAAAACAACATGTTCTTCTTCTTTTTCTTGTACTAAGGATGTCAGAGGCGTCCGACGAAAGTATCAAGGGGTTTTTATGATATTCGTACTCTAACGTTGATGCTTCAGCAAAAGTAAACTTTGCTTTTTCAAAGGATTGTGCATGTGCTTCATTTAATTGAAGTCCTGTTAGTCTTTTTGGGGCCCCCGGAGATCTTGCTCAACTTTGCTGTTATTTCTGCCATTCTCGAAATTAACTTGTGATAATAGTTGATTAACCTCAAAATCTTTTCAGATTTTTACGAGTTACTAGCAAGGGGTACTCCCTGATAGCTTGAATTTTTATTCTTAAAACGTCTATTTCATTTACACCGATACATTGACCAAGAAATTCAAGCTGCGGTTTGGCAAAAGTAGACTTTGATGTACTGAAGAAAAACCGGTTTTTTGATATTACTTTTAACACCTGTTTTACGTGCATGATGTGCTTGTTTTCAGCTTTGTAATAAATGAGTATACCGTCCAAGTGCAAATACGTAAAGTTTTCAAAACCTCGTTGTAGGCTCTCCATCATGCTCTGAAAGCTCATGGGGGCATTTTTCAGCCCAAACTGACAACGTGATGGGACAAAAATTTTATTGTGTGTTATCACCGATGCGTACTTTCTTGGGCTGACCGCTAAAGTAAGCCTCCTTTAGGTCCAGATTTGTAAAGAAACGAGTTCCTCCTGGGTTGATAGCCGATAATTTATCAATATTTGGAAGTGGTAGCATAAAGGTCGTGTGAAAGAGTTTAGTTGGGTATAATCCACAAAGACTCTGATATTCCCAACTTTCTTTTCCACAGAAGTGACAGAAAGTGCTCAAGTGTCTCCATTACCTCTCTTAACAAGTTCTCTTTTAAGAAGGTCGTCAAACTGCTCATTTATCTTGGTTCTCTGGCCCTAACATCTTCGGGGTTTGACAAATTAAGTTCATAATTATCTACTACAATCTCCAGACTGTGATTGTGTTTAGGACATTCAGTGTAGTTTGGTTCTCTGGTGATTTCTGGGAATTCTTCTACCAATTTCCTGCATTTTTCTTCCAATGAGGAATATTTCTTGTCAGATACCGCTATTTTGTTGACTTAAACCACTATTTTTGTAATTAACTCGTTTGGAAAATTATTATGTATAAATTTTCAAATTTTGGCATAATAATTAAATTGCAAAATATTTTATTTTTATCAGTAAATTTAATTAATTAAATAAAGCAGTATTTTAACTAAAAGGCATTGATTTTACAAAAAATGAACTTCAAACTAACTTAAAGTATTTTTCTTTGTGGTAATAAATTTGTTGTTATGTGGTTTCCACCTTTTAACTTACATTGTTCTCTTGGTTTCTTTTTAAAAGTAATTTAAAAAAATTAAATTTAATATTTTGTGTTAGGTTGTAAATATTTCTATTATATTTTGTGAAAAGTGTTTTGAAAAATTTATTTCATATTTACAATTTCATTTTTATATTCAATTACAATATTTATTTAAACTATCGAATACTACACTAAATGCTGCAACGTCGTTAATAAAGTCTGTTTATTTGAGTTTAAAGTTTTGTAAAATAAGTTATTTTAGAAAATTTTAAGAAACATTGTTAGTCGCATAATGTTATCGTTTTAGTAGTCAGTTTTGTCAGATAATAAAAAATTAGTTTAAAAAATACTTATATTTTAAAAAAAGTTAAGCTTCAACAACAAAAACAGTATCAGTTAAATCACTGCAATAAAATTTTACTTTGCTTTCGTTATACATTTTATCTTACTTATTTAACTAACGGTAGGTATTTAAAATTAGATTTTTAAATTGTAGTTGTAAATGACATAGTTTTCTACTTCTTATGTCACTTAATCTACAAAACAAACAGTGTTCAAGTTTAAGTGCAAAAACTAACAGTCGACTTATAACCGAAATATTCTTTGAGTAATATTTGTTTCTAAACCAGCTCTTAGATTGGAAAGAAGTTATATTGGACAAACATCTAGGCATCTAAAAACGAGAGTGAATGAACATATACTGAAATTTGTAAAAAAATTATAAAAGAAAAGACTAATAATAAGACTAAAGCTATAATAAATGCGAAAATAAGATCTTCGAAAGCAGAACGTCTAATTAACAACGTTAACTATGCAATGGACTATGATTTATCAAGATTTAAAATTACTTAAAATTGTTTAAATTCTATTAATTTGGTTAGGCTAGAAGCAATCTCAATATTTTAGTAAACCAAAACTGTGTAAGCAGAAAGAGTTGGACTGTGTAAGCAGAAAGTATTGGTTTCCTTTTTTGTTTAAAATTCAGTTTATTTAATTAAAAAGTGTCTTTGTTGTGTTAAACATTTTGCTTCGTTTCGTAATTTTAAAATGTTTATTTTTTGCGTTAATTACTATTTTACATTAATTGATTTTTTTTTTTCATAGGTATTTTACAGTAATCTTATTACTTGAGTAGTATTCTAAAGTTTATTGCTTTTAATTAAAAAGATATTGTTTAACTTCAAATTTCTGCAGTAAGTTTCTGATGAGTTGCAGTGAAACTATATTAAAACTTTTTATTAATTTCTTTTTTTTTTTATAACTAAATTCAGTAAGATAGTTTACTTCCAATTTATATACTCCCATTCAATATATTTTTTATAAAACATTTCTAAAGTATATGTTAATTAATTTAGTTAAGATTAAAAATTGAAACATAACTTAAAACAGTACAAAAAAACTAACAATCGATTAATAAAAGAAGGAAGCAAAAAGTAAATCAATCTAGATTTTATTATTTATTCAGTTAATAAAAAAAAAAACACTTTATAACTTTTTTGTAAGTAGTATAGCAACAAGAATAGACTTTTAAATGTTTTTATACTTCTGCTTTTTTTTAATAAAAACTATTAACTTTTTACTATGTATAAAACTAAAGCTTTTTTAGCAAAAAGTCGAGAGCAATGAAAATAGATTTGTTCTTGAATTTTTTATGTAGGATTGGAAATCAAAACTTTTTAAATATTATTAATTTAGATAAATAAAACTACGGAAATATTTTGTTTTAATATTTTAAAACAGTTTGAACCAGTAAACTAAAAGTTTTTTTATTTATTTTTAGTACATCGAGTCACAAAAAATTATATAACTTTTTTTTTCCAGTCTTTTAGTTTTTTTCAAACTTCGTCCGTATTCCACATTTTTTGTTTTACCTGAAACTTTAAGCTTTCTTATTACAAACTAACTAATTTATTACTGAAAAATATTAGTTTGAACAATCTATAACTTTTAAAACTTATAGTAGACAACTTACATTTATGTTTGATTTTAAAACTTGAAGTTACAATATAAAAAAAAATATTCACTATAAAAACTATTTCACTTATACATTTATGTATAACTATTTTAAATATCCTTGTACATAACACTTACCAAATTGATTTCTCAATGTAAAATAAATAATAAATGTTTTAAGTTAAGTAAACATTAAACCTTAAAGAATTACTATTAACTTTTTTCTAATAATCTAATGTTCGAACTTAAATCTGTGAATACGATGATGTGAATAAAGAATAAATAAGCTTACAGGTTTTATAATCAACAAGAAATTTTACAACGTTTTTAATGTTTTTGGAATATCTCCAATATAAAAGATTATTTTTATTTAAAAATTAGAACCTTACGGAGTTGAAAACAATATAAAAACTAACAACTTTTCTGGATTTATGGATTTCTAGTGATAGTAAAATGATACTTAATAAAATAAATCCAATTCCACAACTGTCGTTTACTACATCAAAATAGAAAACCCATACCTGAATTAAAAAGATAATGACAAAACTTATACGTTAAGTACAAATCAAAAATTATAGTTCCATTATCGTTCATATTTTGGTTTTAGGTTCAATTATTACTAAAGCCCAGTATTTTTTATCAAATTATAATTATTGCTTAAATTTTTACAAAATTTATAGTATAAAATAATTAATAATATTATCACAAGGAAATGTATTGAAACAAACCAGCATTATGCTAAAAAACATTTAACTAAGTAGCTAAAGTTAGTTTATTAATTGTATTTTAGTTGACTTAAACAGTAATAAAATTCAAAGAACAAATAACTGGTTGTATATAATTTAAGTATATGCTAAAGTTGTGGTAGTTCAAAGTAAAGTACGTTTTTTTATATAAATTAATTTTTTTCTTGGTTGGAAATTAATGTTGAAAATAGTCTAATTTCAAAAATAGAACAATTCGATTTTTTATACATAAATTGAACAAAACTACCGGTAAAATAGATCCATTCTTCGGATTTTTCAGCACATATTTTAAGTCAAAAACAAGCAATATAGTTTCAGTAACAACCCCGACACAAGAAAAAATTAAGTAGTTCTAAAATATATATAAGTTAGAAATTGAAGATATTTTTATGCAGATAAAAACTGCCTTTATAATTACTAAATATATTTTTAATAGATAAGCTAAGTATCGCTAAACTTTTAACAATTTAAGCTACAATTAAATAAACAATAAACTTTTCTGCGTTAGTCAAAAATTTAGTTAAATACAAGTTATTAAACTGTTCATCTGTTTACTTAAAAGTAATAGTAATTAGTTTTCAAAAAGAAACAAAAATATAAACCTTTTAACTTATTTTTAAGTTTATTTTCATATTTTAGTAATAAAAAATAACCTGAATTTTAGAAGGATTTGTAAGCTTCTGACAAAATAAAACACCAAGAAAAGCTATCTGTTTGAATTTATTTTTTAAATACTTGTATTAATTAGTCTATTTTTAGTAGAGTAATTAGGTGGCCTCATTAAAAAACTTAAAAAAAATTTACCACTACATCTCACAATGCTTATAAAACTAATGAAGTTATTTAACTTAACTAACTAATAAATTATCTTTTCTGATGATTTGAAAATTATTGCAGTGTTTCAATCAACAACAGTAATAAATATTAGTTTAAATAAAGATGTATATTTTTAATGCATTAAATTTAACGTGCTTCGCTGTACTAAAAATGGACTATACATTATAAATATAAAGCAATAAAATACATTTTTAATTTAAAATAGTGTTAGTATGTTATAATTTCATACTGAACTTTTATCACTAATTTCTTCAAAAGTTCCTTATACTTAATTTACTTAAAATATTTGTTACTGTTAAATATATAAATCGAAAAAACTAACAGCCAGCCCAAGTATTAAATAATAAAATAAATGTTTTGGAACATTTGTTTCGTAAATTGTCATCATGTATAATTTGAGTGCTGATTTTGAGATACCAAGAGCTGTTAGTAAGACCTTTAAATAAATTGTATTAATATGATAAAATACTATATTTTATTTACTAAATTAATATTAACAGTATAAAATTGTTCAGATTAACACTATGTATATATAATTTTTATTTAACTCAGCATTTATAAAATCGTTTTTTTTTTAATTTTAAACTAGAGTCGTAAATTTTTTGTAAACAAACATGATACCTTGTATTATTAATTAACTTTTTCAAAAACTACAGTTTTTTATATTGATTTTATTTATATATTGAATTATTAAATTTATTCAATAAAATAATGAACAAACTTACTCCTAGTAAAGGTAGTAAAAATGATATTTTACTAAAACTTGGTTTGTAATGAAAATATTCAGTTGATTTATTCAAATCACTACACGAAGTTGTTTCGCTCATCGTTTTAATTTGTCGCATTTATATTTTGTTACCTACAAAAAAATTTAAAGCTGGTTTCACATAAAAGCTCGGTTATGGCATAAACTAGTTTTCAAATTCATAAATCAGATGAATTTAAAACTTTAATATTTTTAAAAGTTTTAAGATTTAAGTTTTATACAGTTTTTTACACAATATTTTTAATTAACAAAATAATTATTTGTTTATAAAATAAAGATAAAAAATCAAAAGTACTAAGTTTTTTTGTATATATTATTTTATTTCGTTTAATTTTGGTTTTTAAAGTGCTTTACACTATATAAATAAAGAAGGACAACATATATTTATAAACAATGACATAAATAATACTAATATGCACATGTATATATAATATGGCATATGTTTAAAGTTCAGTCTAAAACAAGCTTATATAACGCTAATTTTATTTTTTAATTGGGTATATAAATTTGTTGTGAATTTAAGTTTTAGAACACTAATTACAATATAATTAGATATCTTATACTACAAACTTTACATTTTAATTTTATCTTCTAGTATTTTAATTATGTATACTCCTAAAAAGTTGAAAATAAAATTTTTCTGTAGTACATTCAAATTAAAGAAAACAGTTTATAACTTCAATGAAGTTGTAAAACAGTCTTTTTTTTTAATAATAATTTTATAATTTTTTTTATTTTTAGAATTAAAAAAATTAAAACATAAATTTTACTGACATCGTGTATTAAACAAATTTTTTTTCTAGTATAAAAAGATAAGGTTAGCTTCAACATTTGTGCAAATACTATATATATTTTTATACTTTTTTAGTTTTTTTTTTTTATAGAACTTTAAAAACAATAACTATACATTGCACATTATTCTGTAGAACTCTTTATATAAATATTGAAAATATAAATTTAAGCTTTTGATAATAAAGATCCTAGCGCTAGCCAAACAACTTCACTGAAATGTATAATAATAACCAATTTAAACTGTATTTTTTTCTTTATTACACTAAAACATGTTTCTGGGTATTAACAAGTTAACAAATTTCAGCGGAGCTATGTAAAAAATAAATACTGTAAGGAAAGAATAGAAGCTAAAGTAGTAATGTATATGTGTTTCTTTAAAATAAAGAAAAATACTATAGATTAGTGTAGATTAATGATTAATAGAGACAATTATAATAATAGACATCAGCATCATATATTGTATCTATTATTAACCATTAATGTACAATAACCTATATTATTTTTTTAAGTTTTTATGATAAATTTAGTTACAATATTGGATATCAACATTATGTATTGTAATAGCTCAGTTGAAGTGTGTTAACCCGATAACACATAGGAACATGTGTTAGTGTTGCAAGAAATATATTTAAATTTAAACTATTTATATATTATCTTATCTAATTAAGTTTAAATTTTAAGTATTTCTCAAAACAAAATAGTAGTTTTTTTGCAATAAGTTGTTTTCGCTAATTACCTGAAAATTATTTAAAAAATCATTTTTATCAGAAAAAAAAAGTATAATTTATTATGACTACACTGTTTTGCTGCGAGGAAAAATATTATATAAGCTATTGAAAAATATTTTAATTAAAAGAACAGCTAAACCTAAAAACTAAGTGAATGAAATAAGTCTAACAACCAACTTTTATTTAATTATTAATATCAACAGCTTAATCGAAACAAAAAATATATATAATTAATTGTTTTGTAAATCTGTTATAACAAACTATATTAAATTGTATTTTTAAAGCCTTCAGTCTACACCAATCGACGAATCTTATGACGTCACAAGCAAGTTTTCTTTCAATGTTTTGCTGGTAGTGTGAGTGTCTATTGCATAGAAAATAGTTTTCGTGGTTTAGCAGTTAATAAAAAATTTTAGTGATCAAAACAAATACATAATTAAACCAAAACTATGACAAAATAGTTAATAACAGAAGACTAGTAAGGAGTAATTGTTACACTAAGAGCCTTATTGCAAACTTTAACCACCTTGATTTTTTTTTTTTTTTCATTTGTTAGTGTACAATCTAAGCTAAAACTGACTTTGGGGCTTGGATTTCGGCTTTGAAAGCCGCATTTTGCCCACTGGCCACAGTTTGCCAACCTCTAGCCTATTAAACCTTAAATTTCACAAATCAAATGAGCTTTAAAAAATGGTTGAAAAAGGTACTGTATAATTTTCTATTCTTGTTCCTTAAACATAAAGACACAGTAAAAAGGTTTTTGTATAATCACAAATTGACCGAAATCTTTGTAACTAAAATTACATACAAATGTCATGATTATTTTAGTATGTTCTATCATTTTATCCTTTTTTTTTCCAGAGCCTTTTATTTTTAGGCAAAAAGTTTACAAATTAATCTTTTATCTCTACTAAGTTATTGGTATTACCAAAAGATATATAAGACAATAACTTTTCTAACTACTTTACAGAAGCAGTTTAGTATGAGCATTAAGTATATCTTCATATTTGACTCTGGTGCTAAAGCCGTTTTGTTTAAAATCCATTTTATATAGTTTTCCCGCTTTTTGGCATTTTTTGATAATAATAAATACATACACAAGCTAAAACAAAAATTGTAATGCTGAAGTAGATTAACTGATTAATTTTTGCACTTTCTAAGTAATTGATCTTTTGTTTTATTTTTTCAGTACTACATATATTCTTTTAAAGTTTTGTATACAAAACTCAGTACATGTTTTAGATAAATATACTGATGTTTTTTTACCATAAAATATATATATATATATTACAGTTAGTTACAAACAAAACTATTTAGATTGTGTAAAAATTAGTGATAAAGAGTCCTTATAACTATATACCTTTTTTTTTATAAAAACATAGCCTTGATTGTGTATTAATTTACCAAACCTAATTACAGAGTTGCCTTAAAACTTGGAATTTGACAGTTTAGGATGAAAAGCTTAGAATTTGGGAAGTTAAAAAAACAGAACTTCAAACAAAAATCACTGAGAAACCTGAAATTTAAACTATTTTAACATGTAAAGTAGAGAACTTCAATTAGGTACAATAAAGTTATCATAAAGATAAAAAAGTTTGTGCCATTAGTAATTTTTCATTGAATTTTAATGTAGCTTAACAGTATCTTTTCAATGTTGTTAATCTTTTTAAAACAGTTTTTCAAACTTAAGTTTAATTTTGTACTATAATCAGCATTGCCACTCCTTGAGTCAAAAAAAAAAAACTGCCCTGAGTCATCCTGAGTTATTTATTAAATCCTAAATAAAAAAATTTTGTCTCTGGCACAAACTACTTATGTTCATTTTTCTTCTTAATGATTAAAAGGAAGGTTGTATGTGTATGCTTCCATTTAGATTTTCACTGAACCAGGGTTGCCACAAAACCTGGAATTTTATAATTTAAGCAAAACCACCTTAAATTATGTACAATAAATAAAATCTTGGAATTAGAAAAAAAGAATTTTATTATTTAATTTTTAATATAATAATAGTAAATATAAGCATTTTTAGACTTGAAAATAGTGTATTACAAGTTTTTAATGAGTAATTAATAAATTATTCACTAATTGATTACTAAAAAAATTAAACTACATTATTAACATTTACAGGGTGGTCACAAAACCTGCAAAAACATAGAATTTGACAATTCAAGCTAAAAAACATCTGGAATCACTAAATAACCTAGAACTTTAAACAATTTTAACATGCTAAGTGGTAAAATTTTGATTTGACACAAAAAATCTATCATATAGACGAAACATTTTTGTCATCATCAAAAACTTTTCTATATAAAAAATAAATTCATAGTAGTTTTAAAGTATCTTTTCAATTTATACTATTTGACACATTTTTTAACCTTAAACTTAATTTTAAACTAAAAATAGATCCAAAAACGTGTATTTCAAAAACCTAGAAGATATTTGGAAAACATGGAGAAAATTTGCCAAAAACCAGTGGCCACCTTGTAACTTGTCTTTTCATTCTTAGTCATCCCTTTATAATAATATAAGTATTTGTAAATTTTGTTGTGTGTGGTTCTAACTACCCTTTTAACATAAAATTATCTTTAAAAAAAGACAATCTTATTAATTGAAAAATACCCTTGGTGTCAGGTCTTTGTCAATCACTCTGAAGTTAAGATTTCAAGTTAAAACCAATAAACTGAGGGGTCATGAAGCTCAAATCCCCAAACTAATATTTTCAGACATTTTAACAAAAAAAGCTTTTTAAATTTAGTTATGTGACCACTGCAACCAAAGTGAAACCACCATCACTTATTGTCAATTCAAATATATACAAATCCCAAACTAAATGTTGCTGTAGAAGAAAAATCTTATGGGAGTGTAATTAAAGTGTAGTTTAAAATAAATAGAGTGTCATTAAATCATAAATACTGAACAAATCAACTTGAACTTTGGATTGCTCTAAAATAAAGCTATCAATAGTATGTATATATATTTTTTAACATATGCGCAAAAACTTGACTTTTAGTAAAATAGCTTGAGATTAAAATATGGGCCAATAGTTAAGTTTTTGGTTAAAATTAGTTTTTGTTTTAACATCATAAATTCTAAATGGATTAACTTAGTCTTAGAAAGTTGTCAATAGTACAGATACAAATTTTCATTAAGATATGTTGAGTATTTTTGAAAACAATCCAGTATTTAGCTAAAAACATTTTTTTGTTAAGACATTATAATAAGTGTAACTAATTAAAATTTAAATCATGTAAAATAAAAGTCTTATGTAGTACGTATATGATTTTCATACTTGTAATTGTAGTAATTTTGTTATTTTATGTTCATAACTTAATTCTCATGAGAATAATATAAATGGTAGAGTTGAAAAGTTGACCAACTTATTATTTTTGTTTTGAATTTTTTATTGTAACTATCTTTAAAGACTATTCTTTCTTGAAAATTTGTTTTTCATAACCAAATATTTATCTATTTATTAAAAAAAAGAAAAAAAAAAGCTTTTATTACTTAAGTAGTCTAAAATTATCATTCTATTAGCAATCCAAAAAAAAGGATAGTTTCAAACTCTATCCAGCATTAGATTATTTTTTCAAAATGTTTTACATTTATCTAAAGTAAATCTTTGATTAATTTCTTAATATGGTTTTCAGCTTATTAAATTTCTTTTTTGTTCATATTTTAGTTTTAACAGAGCTCATTTTTACAATAATGTGTTTACTTTTGGATCTATAAATTCATCACATTTAGAAGCAATTTAGTCAAATTTAATATAGTTATTTCAAATATTTGAAAAATAAAACTATCTTTAATAAATTATATTAATAATAAAGTGTAATAAAACAATAAAAAAAAACTATTTTCTGGTTGCTAACAGAACAACTGTTTTAGGCAAGTTCTGTGAAAATAAAAAAGTTGGTTTTTAAATAGAGAAATTATTATTTGCCAATGGAAGCTATTTTTTGTGACTTTAGAGTCTTTAAAGATAGATTAATAGAAAAAGAACTTGAAATTTATATTTTTAAATGGTCTAATTTGCTATAAAATTAAGTGAATTTTCGACTCACATTAATCTACTGTTTAACTTTTATTGTATTACAACATGCAGTAAAATACAAAGCATTCAACTAAAAACACTTTAAATCCACACCTTAACAGCAATTTAATGAAAAAATTTATAGTAATATTTATACCTATCAAATTTTGAAGTTTTCTGGGACACAAAAGACCAAAACTTGGAACACAAAAGCTTAAATGAGCTTACACAAAAATTTTTTCTTAGGTCTGTCAAATACAAAATTTGATTTTTGAAAAATCTTAAACTGTGTGAATGAACAGTACTAGAAAAATTATATACTTTGTGCAACATCAAATCATTTCAAAGTACTATGGATCAACTTACAAACTAGCAATTAATTTTTAAATTACCCATCATTTGTTGTTAGCAGATCATCTTTAAAGCAGTGTTTGATTGGGGTCTAACCAAGAACACAACACACTTGATTATATATATTCTTTTAGATAATTTGTTTTACGAGGCAGTTATCAGCACAACCCTAGGCAAACATACAATATTGAATCTGTAGATATAACAAACTAAAGTACACCACATTAAGTTTGTTTGTGTTTTTTAAACAATTGATTTGGTTTGAACAACCTTAAAAGAATTCTCAAACTCAGCTTATCACCAAAGTTATAACTTGGCGTAAAAATTAGGGTTTTTGCTAAAACCGTAAATAGTTAAGTTATATATCAATTGAGTTTTTTACTATATAAATTTTTCACACTAGTAAACTTTTTGACAATATAATTTAACCTGTTTATTTCAATTTTAACTTTAATATATTGACATCATCTACTCTAACAGTATATTTGAAATAAACAAATTATATTTGAAACTTCAATACAAAATTTAATTCTACCAAAATGTAGGTATTGTTACTCATAAATAAAAGTAGTGTAAATTTAAAGTTAACTATTTGTAATATTTTTCATTTTGTAAATGCTAAAACTCTAGATAAAGTTGTTAAAAAACAGTTTTGATGAACATTTTTTTATTACTTTTTACTTAAGCTAAGCAATTTAAAAAGTAAATAAAAAACAGCATTATTAGTTTAAAATTTAAGTTTTTTTATTTTAATGGAATATGGCTGAGAACGATATGTCAACTCAAACCAACCAATCGGGAAATGACCAGCCAGCTGATGACGTGGAAGCAGAAACCAGCAGAAATGGGTCGGCTGAAACAAGCAAAAGGAGGCCGAGAAAGGGAAAAAAACCAAGGAAGAATGTGAAGAGAGAGATAAGGAAGATGAGGACGACGGTGAAGTTGTGCATCCCAAAACTCCCTTTCTCCCGGCTCGTCCGCGACATTCAGATGCGCAAGTCCAACAAGGCCAAGTTCTGGCAGTCTAGCGCCATCGCGTGTCTGCACGAGGCGGCAGAAGCGTTCCTGGTGCAGTTCTTTGAAGACGCTTACACAATCAGCCAGGTGGCAAAGAGGGTGACACTGATGCCGCGGGACATGCACTGCGCCGAGATGATTTACTCCAGGAACGGATTGATGAGAGGCCAGAACTCCTGATGATGTCATAGAGGTCTTGATGACATCATGGAAACTTTGATGACCTCACAGAACTCATGTTAAGAAAACTGTTAAATTTTAATGGTTTTGAAACCTTATAAGCTCTCATAGAATTTATACATATTTGATGGATGATTTTTTTATTAGGAATTCAAAAAGTATTTAAGTCAATTTTAAGAAATTATTAATATTAGTGTTTAAATTTAATTTTAAGTATTTTAATGTACGTGGGTTAACTCAAATTTTATAGTATTGAAATTTGTATTTAATTTTCAATTTCATTTAAAAATATTTTAATATAAGTGTTACATGAAATTTTAACTAAATATATATTATTGTTTTCTATAGATACTTGTAGTTATTTTCTATATGTGAATTTGTTTTTGTTCTGTTAAATTGCTCGATATTCATCTATAGGACTCATATAAGTTTTATTTCTTTTTTGTTTAGTTTTTAGATTAAATAGTTTATTTACCAAAATTCTTCCAAATTTCATTTGATTATTATTCTTTTTTATATCCATGTATTAAAAAGGATATTTAGATAATTGTATATTACAATATTTAAAGTTATCCTAGTAAGTTAGATTAAAAAACTTAAAATATTAATTTTTCAATGTTTGCAGCTGAACATTTTAATATGTTAAATCGAATGGAAAGAAGAAGAAAGGTGAAATATTTGAAAAATAGAAATGTGCTTTATCTGAAATATAATACAAAAAGTAAGCAAAATTGAGTTTTTTTCGCATTGAATCATTTTTTTTGTTAGAATTGTTTTGTAAAAGAGTTAGAACAACTTCTTTACAATTTAAAGCAGTGAGTTCTCTCTATATATATATATATTGATTAAAATATAGTTTGTGTACACATTCTGTAAAAATAAAATGCAAAATTAAGTTTTAAAAGTACAAAAATGTTGAATAAATTGTAATTTTAATCATCAATTATTTTTATAATTTGAAAATATTTTTTGGAAAAAATGTAATTAGATTTTTAGCAAAATTAACATAATCATCATTAATTTTTGTTTTAAGAGTTTTCATAAACTAGTATCATTGTAATATATTGATAACAATTTTTAGTTTAGAAAAGTTTATATTTATAATAAAAACTTATTATAACAAGCTAAATTTCTTAATAAGTTTTATTTCTGTTAAGTTGTAATCATCTTACAAAAACTAAATTAAATTTTATTTTAAACAATTTTTTTTATTGTACTTGCAAGGTTGCCATCCACTTAGAAATGTTTAAAGTTTTATATTTATATATTAATTATAATTAATAATATGATGTTTTAAGTTTCAGAACCTTCAGGCTTTTTTGAGTTTTTTTTAACTTCAAGCTTGTTTAGAAAATATTTTATCAAATTGACTTTTTTATCTAAAAAATGGTTTTTTAATTAATTTTTAAAGTAGTATTCAAACTTCGTTAAAATTTTAAGTTTTTACTACTTGTAAAAAAAAATCATTATTCCAGATTAGTGTTTCGCTTAGAAGAATGGCAACCCTTTGTACTGTGAGGTCAAATTAACAAATTATTTTAAGCGTTTGTTTAAAACAGACAAAAAGTTAAACTATTAATTTTTTTTTATAGATTCATATTTTAAAAATAAGGTTGTAACACGGGTGTTTAGAACTTATAAAGTTTTGGAATTTAAAGAACTTTATATTAAAAATTTTTTAAAGTTAGCGATAACTCAAAATTTATTTATTAGGGAACAGGTGTAAATTGCACAAGAACAAAATTTGCATTAGGGAACTAAATTGCATGAGTACAAAATTGCACGAAGAAAATTTTGCACCAAGGGTCAATTTTGCTTGAGTTGCATTCTTGCACAAGAGTAAAAAAACACAGAAAAAATAAAATAGAATAAAAAAAGTTACTGACCAAGGGTTAGGGGTAACAGTGACAGTAAAAATATAAAAATTATAATTGAAAAAAGAAAAATTAAAAAAAAAAACTTACCGGCCGAGGGTATGGAGTAACAGTGATAATAAAAAAAAACTGAATTGAAAAAATAATTATTAAAGTTTACTAAAAAATAAGAAAAAAAATTAACCCGTGCAAAATTGTCTGTTCGTGCAAAAGTATCTTCATGCAATTTTATTTTTGTGCACTTATGCAATTTTTTCCCTTGTGCAGTTTTGTACGCTGGTGCAATTTATACAGCTACCCATTTATTATTATTTCAAAAAGTGGCAACCCTGTTAAAAATAAATCATTTTTTGAAAGTTTTGTTGTATTGTTTTCGTAATTAAAAAAAAATTACATGCTTTATAATTTTGCAGACCTACTTCGATATTTAATCAAAATGATTGTGGCGTCATAACGAAGTAGTAAAGCAAGATTCTGATAAGTCACGTTTTAATGGACATTATTTTTTCCTAAGATGAAGTTTTAATCTTTTATCATCATATACAGTGTGATGGAAATATTTTATATTTGTACTAGAGGTCAGCAAGTTTGTCAAAATTTGTTAAACGTATAAATAAAAAAATATTTATCAACTTTAAGTTTCTATTGCTACTGATAATTAATATTTTCTCAGGTATCAATAACATCATGAATGTTTGGAAATCAAAGACAATTTTAGTTGACCCTGAAAAAAATTAGGATCTTGGGATAATTTTTAGTATAAGTTATTATATTTTTGTTTTACTATGAATATTAAAGTTTTTTTTTTATTACATTGATGCTGATTTACTAAATATCTTTAGAATAATTTTGACTAACCTGTAAAAATAAAGAATTAACTAGACAGTCAATTTTTTTTCTAATTAAAATTTAATTAAGTATTTTCACAATTTTTTTTTCCTAAAATAATATTTGTGATTCATTTATAATAAATACGTATATTAAATACCTAAATTTGCAACTTTTAGAATCAAAAGTTATTTAATTTTCTGATTATTATATAATACAATTTCTAGTAGGTAAGAGTTTAATTTTTTTTATATAGTGCTTTTTGCTAAGTTATAATTTATTGCATTTCGATTTAAATACTTTAAATAGAATGTATTTATAAAGTTGTATTTAAACAGTTTTGAAGTTTGTTTATCTTTGATTTTCAATTTTGAAATTTTTAGTATAACATCAATATTATAAATATTTTTTAAATTTACTTGCTTAAAACCTATCTATTTAAAACATGTTTATACACAATTGATTTTTATTTATTATTGTAAACTTTATCTTTATTTTGTTGTTTATAAGTTTTGCACAATTTGTTTTAGTTATTAACAGTTATATTACACATTTCATATGCATTACTAAATATTTATTCACTACAATAAAAAAAAAAATTATGCCTATGTTTTATTTTTTAATTTATAAATTGTCGACTAACAGTATTTAGAAAATTCATTAAAATTATAGCACTTTCTTCATTTTTATTTTGTTTTATTTTTTCTTACAATTATAGTTATATGACCATGATTTATTGTAACAGTTTTTTAAATATTTCATCCAAGAAATTATTATCAAGAAAGTTTTATATTAGTTTTCAAAAGTCTTAATCAAATATCTCATCAAATGTTTATTAGTTTGTTTTTTTGTTAAAATGTATTATTTATTTATCAAAAGTAGATCTTGTTTTATAGTTTTGTTAAATTGTTTGATTTATACTTGAAAAAAATATTTAAAAATGTTTATTTAATTTACTCCATTAATACTATATCTTGAAATCTTATTATTATAATATTTATTGTTAATATTTTGCATCATATATTTTTATAATGTATATTCTAATCTAGAAAAGTCTCTAAGTAATCTATATAATTTTTAGTAAAGATGTTAAATAAATGCATTAATGTTTTTATTCATTTATAAAATAAGAAAGTTATGTTGATTTATAAGAATGGTATTGAAATAAAATACCGAAAATAGTATAAATTATCTAAGGACAAAAACTAACTCATCTTTATATATATATATCAGTTAAAAATCATAACTATAAGTTTTATTAACAAATCTATATAAATTCAATTGCTAAATAGTACTTAAAATTCCGATAAGAATATTTCAATAAAGTATTTTAGACAATTTTATTAATTTGTTAGTATCAATAATAATTAATTTTATGTCTTAGTATTGAAATTGTTGCTGTCGATTTAACAATCTACAAAAGTTAATAAACAAAATTTTTATCTACTTATCAGCGTTGCCACTTTACCTGGAAAATCCTGGAATTTGACAATTTAGGCTAAAATAACCTGGAAAAACCTGGAATTTTGAGAAATTTTGAAAAAAACCTGGAATTTTGATCAAAAAACCTGGAGTTTTTAAAAATTTTAACATTTTTAGGTGTAAAATTTTGATATGACACAAAAAATCTATCATATAATTAAGATTTTTTGTCATCATCAAAAATATTTTTTATTAAAAAATACATTTAAAGTAACTTTACAGTATCTTTTCAATATTTTTATACCATTTAACACAGTTTCTTATATAGAAATTAACAAAAAACTAAAAATAGACCCAAAAATGTTCACTTTTAAAACCCTGGAAGAAATTTGGAAAACCTGGAAAAAAATTTGAAAAAATGAGTGGCAACCCTGACTTATACTTAAGTTCTGTAATATACGAAAGTATCTCAAAAAATTAATTGATTTAAATAAAAATTTATCAGAATTTTTTTTTGTTGATTGCAACATTTTTAATATTGACATGAACTATAATTAAATATTTAAACATCTGTATAATATCTTCAATTAAATACCCGACTGCTGTTTTCTAAAACAATAACTAGTTATTTTACTTGTTATATAACATATGTGTAATTTAAGTCATGGTGGTTTTATGTACGGCGCTGTAACTTAATTATTGGTCAGGGCTTTGAAAGCTTGATAACAAGTTTAATTTTATTTAATTTTAAATTTATTTAAATTCATCAATTAATTTAATATGCCTCATAATTGTATACAACTTAAATTTAACCATTATATACAATCAATAAAAATATATATTATACCAATTTTCTGTAGCATTTATTACCTTTACTATTGTTAAATTTATTAATTCAATGATTTATGTTTGTTGTTTTACTTTTTTATTCACAATAGATTACATATTACCTGCTTTAATTAAAGCGCTTTACTACTTTTATCCCAACATAAATTTATCTAACTTTGTAGTTTAAGTTAACTAGCTTGTCCTAATATTTATATATAACAGATTAATATTGAGACGTAGTTTTTAGATATTTTTTCAATGATTATTAACCAGTAAATATTTAGAACTAGTAATTCCTTAATTTCATGTAAATAGTTTATATTATGGTTTGTTATTTAATTTTGTATTTTCATTTAGTTTAGACTTAGTAGTTACAAATATTATATAGTTTTATCACAGTCGGATGTAACATTACGTATTTCATCTTGAATTAACCTATAAAAATATATAGCAACTATTTTAATAAACGCATGTATACACCTACTTAAGCTTCTACTCTTTCATTACACTATTTATTTTTTACAGAGATCCGTTGAATAGTGTTAGTTCGTTAACACACATAAACATGTGTTAGTGTAATTAAAATAAAATACTGTATTATTTTATATTCCAGTGAAGTTGTTTCGATAGTATCTCTTGTTAACGAAAGCTTAAATCTATATATTTGAATAGTTATAGAATAGTAAAGGTGCAATACTAAAAAAATATATATAGTAAAATAAAGCTGTATCCAAAAAAAACTAAGCTTAAATTTAATAGTAAGAATAAAATAACTATGCCCTTTTAACTAAAACTCGGTTTTTACAAATTTGAATGAATATCGAAAAATAAAAGTTAAACTAAAATAATAATGTTAACAAGCACAAAAAATACTTAAAATAGTAAATAAGTTTTATTTAAAAAAAATAAATAAATGATTATCAAATAAAGAGTCAAACTATTACTAATTTCAAATGTTATCAGTAATTTCAGCTTATAATTTAAATATTTAACTTTTTTTTTGCAAAATGTATATAGAGATTAAAAAGTTTATTTACACTGATAAAATTTTGACTATTTATTAAAATTGTTTACTAATACACCAACAAAGCTTAAAAAGTCATTTTAAAACTTTCTATAACTGGACCAAAGCTATTAAAACCTAATTATAATACTCAAAAAAGTATAAATACCTACCCAGGTAATAAATGGTTACTAGTCTGTTGTTTATAAATTCATGAAAAATTCTATTCATCTTATGTAAACTTTATTTAACTAGTTGATCATTTAATGAACTATGTTTTGTTTATCTTTAGTGTAATCGCTCCTTTTTCGAAGACGGTCTATTTTTAGTTTTGAATAAATAAAATTCAAATTGTTTTAAATTGTAAGCAGGATCAACTTGAAATGTTGTAAATGTGAAGCTATCCAATTAGTAGAAAATTACAAACTTCTTAAATAAACATTTTTCATTATTCTTAAATTGAGTATAAGGATTAACATGATTTTAAAGTTGATATATATACAGCTTGACTAATAATACTTATGCGTTATTTAATCAAGTAACATATGAAAAATACTTACATAATCGAATACTTTTGAATTAAGAACGTGACAGTCACAACATTTAGTTTTATACAAATATTTTTAATGAGTTTTAAAGTAAAACACACATTAGGTTCTTATATCAAACCTTTTAAATGTTTTTCTTTTATCGTACCATAAACAATACATAAAAGTGAAACATACAGGTTGCAAAACAAATATAGTTAAAAGTTTCACTTAAGTTACAAAAATAAATTTTGTTATTAAACAGACATTTATGATTGATCATCAAGTAGTTTTAATTAGTACTAAAACTCCATTGTAGACATATATAAACTTTTGTAACTAAATAAAAATTATAATGATCATTAAACTAGTATATTTATTAACTAGTATGTTTACTGGATAAAACCGATACATAAAAATAATTTGTTACGACGTCTTAAAGATAAGTATCATTTCTAGTTTTTCAAAATGCTGAGTAATTATACAAAAAAACAATATACTTCATCGAAAACAAACAAAGAAAAACCTTTTATTAATACTTCCAATGCACTAGTTGTAATATTATTCAAATAAGTAAAATTTAAATGTTTATCTTTTAAATTATTTTTAAATTTAAACTACGGTAACAACTCAGTTTTGATATAAAAAATCAGTTTGAAACTATAAGTAATCATAAAGTTACTTAAAAATTTATTATCAAAGCTACTTAGTAAGTTCAAGTATAGCGGTTAAGATTATATTACTTTTTTGCCTTAAAAACGTCAAGCCGAGACAAATGGAAACATGAAAATTAGAAACCATGACATTTAAAATGTTTGTTTAACGACCACTATGTATCAACTGTTTCTCATTTGTTTAACTTAATATTACAGAAAACAATTTTATTTTTAATTTATCATTATAACGTCACCTGCCACTTTTAGTAAATAGGTTGAGAATCTTAAATGCAAATTCAAAATATCACACAGCTTTTATATCGAGATGTTTCTTTAAATATATTATGTTAAAAAGTACTTCGTTTATTTTATTAACTTTTCAAAAGCTGTGCACATTATGTAACTGATGAATGCTATTAAGTATGTTATTTAAATTGTTAGATAAATACAGAAAATAACAAAATATCTAATAAAACTAAGCTTGTTATCATAACAGATACTGAAATGCTGTATAAAGTTTTTAAATAGTTAAAAACCGACTTTTGAAGTGTAGCTATTGTAATAAAGACAAAATTATTTAAATTTATAGATAGACTCTACAATACAATTTTTTTTGAAACAGTTTAAAAGTTGTTTTCACGAAATATTAACTAAAAACAAACGATGACTGACTTTTACTGTATTTAATGTATAACGTTTTTTTTAAACAGCTAGTGCACTTGGTATTTTATATCGACACTAATGTAGCTAGAACACCTTTGTTGAGTCTAGTGGAATTCTCATGATCAAATGGATGCAGTACTGCACATTACTAATTATAACTGAAGTATAATGTTTATTAAGTTTATACCTATACAGTATACACTGACTATTTTTCAAGAAGTCTAGTTTTGCTCTTGTTAGTTGAGATTCATGTGTGTATAAATAACGTATTTTTAACTTAATTTAATTGATTGTTAGTAAAAGGTACTATATTTTTGTAAGTCTCAAAACTTATTTCAGCCGAATCTCCAAAAAAGTTTAAATTAAAAAGATGTACAGTTCATGTAAGTATATTTATAGATTTGTTTTTTTTTGTTGGTGTCACTAAAAGATATCATTAACTAATTATTAAACATTAAAAGTCGTAGTGAAACTAATAGCAGTTAAGAAATAAGTTTAATATGTGGAATGTGCATATATCAATATAACATTTGCTTTCAAACTTTTATTTTAAAGAATTAAATTGTCACACAAATTACACAACAAGTTTGTTTAAAATGTTAGCAAGAATAATGCTAATATTTAAACGGGGTAGTTTATAATAAATATCTTTAATAAAATAATACAAGTACTTCCTATGATATTGAAAAAGTATTCATTTATATTTTAGTTTATTGATCATAATAAACGTCAAAGCTTAAATATTTTGGTCAAAAGACCTGGTATGTAGAAAAACCTTTCGGTCATCGAGCTACACACCATTTATTTACTTTTATTAGTTTGAGCATTAAATAAAGAAATATAAAAATTCTCTAATTATTTTAAACTTGTAGTATAAAAAATATACTTAAAAGAAAACAAAAGCGTACACTTAAAGTAGAACAAACACAATGCGACATTCAATTCAGAGTAGTTTAATATCATATCTATCAATTTAAATTAAAAACATGATTTTATTTTATCTATTAAGTACTAACTAAATTTGTTTTGGTAAGTTGTCTTAATGACGTTACAAATTGTATTTCACAAACTTACTAATTTATTAAAATAATTATAATCTCATTTATAGTGGTTGATATTCTATTAGTAGTTTATCAATTTCGTTTTGACTAAACTACAAGAAGTCTACTTGACTGAAAACTCTCAGTGTTGTAATATTATTGAGCTTGTTTAAAACCTTTGGTCAGTTTTTCACTTCAAGTTAGTGACGTGAAAACAAACACTAGCTTACAAAGTAAAACACAAATTAAATTGCGACGTATAGGGAGGAGTGGGTGGGTTAGATTAATTCATACTCTGACTGTCAGGATGGCCGTAGGCACAATACCAAAATCCTTCAATACTCTAAAAACCAATTAAGTAGCATCTCAAAGTACAATTAAAATCCTTGTTATATGTTTCACAGACACACCAATAACACTCAACATACTCCATTAGTATGCTTCGGTACGACTTAAGATTTCTTGTAGGACATTTAAAAAAGCTAAGTCGTTTGCTACATATAACACGTAAAACTTATGATTAACTTTATGAAACTAACGTTTGTTGTTTACGCTAGCAAGATACTTGTATTAATTTGCTACTCTTTTATGAGTCAAATAGTTATTTTCATTTGTTGTCCTTATAAAAATACTATAATTAGTAAGGTTTTTTTAATTTTAGAAAAGTAAGTAATTTTAAAGATACAAATAACTAGCTTTTAACCCTTGCACTAGGTCTAAATATATACAATTTATATAGTAATTTAAATTACTATTGTTAATTTTGTATATAGGTTCAAACGTTTAGTTTATCAAATTGAGATACTTTCTTTAAATTTATATCTTTTTTTTAAATTACTTTTTATGACTTGATTTAATTATTATTAAATTGATTAACTTAAAAAATAGTTTATTTGAATATGTTTTTAGTTATTCTATATAGAAATAAATTATTTTTTCTAGAACGTCAAATATGGTTTTCATTTTATTAACATAAACAAGTAATTTACAATTTATAATAGAAGGAAGTAAATCATTTAAATACAAAAACGTTTCGAAAAGGTATCTTCGTCAAAATAATAAAACTTTTTTCTTTTATGATAAAAAACTAACTGTACTTAAAAGCTAGTCAAAAACAAAAAAAAAAGCTTATAGACTCTTTTTTTATAAACTTCTTTGAAACAGTTAACAAGTTGTTTTGACGTAATATTAACTGAAAACAAACGATGACTGACTTTTACTGTAATAAATATGTAAAAGTTTTTTTTAACAGAGAGTGTACTTGATATTTTATGATGACAGTAATGTTATTAAAAAAACACCTTATCTTAGTCTACACAGGTTTTATTCTTATAGTTAACTGTATGATTTAACTGTATGAGTTACTCAAGTAGTTTGTTCTAAAACCTAATGTACAAAAATCTCGTTTATCAAGTCATACACCTCTTAGATATAATTAAGTAACGTCTTGTACAGGACATTACTTTACAAAAAAATTAGTATAAATTGTAAAATTTTGATTGCTTTTGTTAATTAAGTATTAGTGTTTTATTAACACCAACAAATCAAGTAAAAAAAAATACTAATGTTCTGTTTCTTATTTGTATGCAAGACTTAAAAAATTTCAAATTCAAACTTTGAGAAAATATAAAGGTAACTTACTTTAAATTGGTTTTAGATTCTTAAATAATGAACAACTTTGTTGCTTGTTTATCATTATTCTGTTTTGTACTTATAAAGCTAAATGATTAAAATGTTCTAAACGTGAGCTAACAAATATAAAATTTTTAATTCTGTTTCCAATTTTTAGCCTATTATTAATACCTACAAAAATGTTTAAGGATAAATTTAAAACCCAACTAGCATTTGATAACATGAAAAACAACTTTTATTAAAGATAAACTAGGCAAAGTTTACAAGTTATTTTGTTAAAATAAAGCCTTTCTAGACTATTTTTTGAGCATTATCATTTTGAAAAAAAAATTGTTAAATTTTCAGGTATATGAACTGAAAAAATTTAAGACTGTTTAATTAGTTTCACTTTTTTAATTATTATGATAGTTAGAGCTTGAAAAATTTTTGTATCTAAAGTATACTTCATAGATACAGATTATAACAATTTTATTTTTTTAATCTATATTAGATGTAATTTTAGATTACTTAAAAAAACATATAGATTAATGAATATGTTAATTATTTTTTAAGAATTAATTGTTATTTATATGAGAAACATTTTAAGTTTAATTCACAATTACTTACTTATATTAAATTAGATAACAATATTTTTTAAAACCTTTTATCTGTTGTGACTTAGGTCACTTTTGCGTGAAAAGTCAATTTTTGCATGAACTATTTTGCGTGAAGATTCAGTTTTGTAAGGAGGGTTAGTTTTGCACAAGAGTAAAAAAAATAGCAAGGATTAGGAGTAACAGTATTAAAAATAACAAATAATTTTAGTTTAAATAACAAATAAATTTGTACAACCCATGCAATAGTGTCACTTAGTGCATTTTTGACACCTACTCGTGCAAAAGTGTCTCTTAGTGCATTTCTATCACCCACCCGTGCAAAAGTGTCACTTATCACATTTTTGTAACCTACTCGTGCAAAAGTGTGTCATAGTCCATTTTTGACACTTACTCGTTGTGACACAATTTTGTAGGAAATATTTTTTTATACATGGGTTAACTAACACATTGAGAAATTTGTTTTCAATTTAAATCAAGGATTAAAATCTATAACTTCTTGGGTGATTTTGAATATCAGGTGACAAAAATTAGCAAGGAGGCGAAAATAATGAATAATTAACTAGTAAATTACTATATAAGGGAGGCGATTATATAAGTATAAAAATTTATCCCAAGCGAGCTAAGAAAATGAATTGGGAAACCCTGGTCTAAATAAAAAAAAATATAAGTTTCTTTATAAGCAAAAAAAAATGTTATTTTAAATATAATACAAATTTCGTACTAAGAAAAATTACCAAGTTTTTCCACTATTAGCACTTAAAAGTTTTGGGACTATCAGTGGTTTTTATACTTAATTAAGTTTAGGATAAATTATTGCTAAATATTTTAACTTTAAGAAATTTAAAAACACAAGTAAATCTGCTATTTATTCCATTATAAAAAATTATAGTAGTACTTTTATATCATAAAATCTATTGTGTCTCAATAAAAACTTTATTCTGAAAATCATCACACAAATACAATTTATTTATTTACAACGAAAAATAATAAATAAAACAATTTTTTAATATTTAATCAAGTGCAAGTGAACTTTAGTGAAAGAAATTTTAAAACAATTCAAACAATCTTAACAATTTATTAATTAAAAATTTCAGTCTAAAACCCACTAAATCAACAGATGAATTTATTTACCTAAATATTTTAAAATCCGGTAAAAAAATCGACTGATGGAATATGAAGCTGAAAACTAATAAAACATTCAGCAATATATGAATATGGAGCTGAAATTTGATATTATAATTTTCAGCTTCACATTCATGGCACGCTCGCATTTATTTACTAAAATAGAAAGAAAATTTATTCTAATAAAATTAATTTGCTAGTAGAAAATCTGGCAGATGAAAATTGATAAGATCCGCGCGAAATACTGCCTTCTGTATCTCAATATGGGGGAATGTTTCGTGTTGGGGGAATATTTAGCTCTGTTGTTGGGGAGGTGGCTGCGGGGAGTACCTGGGAGCGTTGGCGGGGTTGCTATGGAAACCCCGCTTGTTGTCGTGCTGCTGAGAGGTGAATTCCCTGTTGTAGAACTTTTTCTTGGTTCTTGTTTTTTCGCCGATGTTGATTCTACTGTCACCCATCATCGTCAAAGCGGACTGAAAATATTTATTATTATTTTATTTTGTTTTTTCAATTATAAAGTTATATTTCACATCGATGTTAAGGGTTGCCACAGCTCGAGCTGATAAAAAGAATCTGGAATTTATAAATCAAATTATTAATTTAAACCGATCCAAAAATATACAAACAAATACTAGATTTTGATTTAACTTACTCAAAAAATTCAATTAGACCCTAGAAAAAAATAGATATTGAGAAAATAACATCAGCAAAAAGCAGTTTCTTTAAAACCAGCATGTCTATAGTAAATTTCCTGAATTTTTCGAAAACCCACACTTTTTTCCCAACTTTTGCCTTTTTTTTTTTTGTTTTTCCGACCTTATGGCAACCCTGGATGCTTATCAACAATACGATATTATTTGCATCTATTACATACACGAGCCTTCTATTAACTACTTATTATGAACAACCTTGTTATTGAGAACATCGGCGTTATATAATTTGTTTAGTTATTTTTATTTGTATTATGAACAACCTTGTTATTGAGAACATCGGCAACTTGCTGTTCAGTTTCGAAAACAACGAATGCGCAGTTGGGTTGACCCTTCACCGAGTTATCGATCAACCGCACCTCGATTATCGGTTCGTACTCTTTGAAGTGGTTCTGAATCTCCTCTTTCGCCACCTGGTGTTGAAGGTTTCCCACAAATATCTGCTTCTCATCCGGGTAGTAAACCTGTTTAATTATTAATTGAAATATAACTTAGCAACTTATATTACTAGTTTTCTGGTATGTTGATTTGAATCACTTATTAATGAAGGATTAAGGTAATATTTTTTTAATTGATTGTAATTAAATAAATCAAGCTGCTAGTTTAATAACAAAAATTAATAAGAAACTGTTTTACTGCTAATTAGCAAGAACAACTAGTTATGACGTCATATAGAGTTATTTAAATAAACTTGAACGATATTGTATTTAATATTTAACTATATTGATAATATCAAAAAACTAGTTTGAGTTACATCAAACTAGCCTGGTTATAAAACAGTTGAAAAAGAAGAGCCAAAATATAAACAAATAAATACCTTTATTTTAAAGAAAAAAGAATTAAATGTGATTAAAACTAGCCTGAGATTTCTGAAATAAGTGGAATCTGGTTTGAGTTTTTCAAATAACTCACAAAAGTTTCAAAACAGCCAGAGCTGGTCTGATTTTTATTAAATACCAAACTAGTCTTTAGTATGTGACAACCCTTATTCAAACAAAATGCATTGTGGTAACAAAAATAACTATACAATCAATTTTAAATTAAAAGTAAAGGAAGCTAAGACTTTTTTGAAACAAAACAAACATTGATTATTAAAAATTTAAAATAAAAACAAGTATATTTGTTACGAAGCAAGCAATGCAATTTATTTTTGAAATTTTCAAACACATTTAAAACATAATTAGATTAACAAAAATAATAATTACATAATCTACACTCCTAGAAGCAATAAAACCCGTAATGGGTAAATAATAAAAGTAAATTGTATTTAAACTATCCCTAAGACCAAACTCATACATTTATAAAATAATTTTTGTACAACTTGCAGTAGTTTTAGCTGCTAAGCTTTAAATTTACTTGATTCAGCTTTGAAAGTCTATTAACTTTATCTTAATAGTTAAATAACATGACTTAAAAACATATTTATTTAAAGCACGAACATTTTAAATGCATCACAGTTTAGTTTATTTTTTTTAACTTTTATATAACCTAATTGTACCTTATAACTCATAAACTTAGTTTAGCTATTCTAAAAAATATTTTTTAATACTGTTTTCTTCATATGTATCTATTATTTTATGTCATTATAATTAGTAGTTTGTTGTAAACTATTAACCACAAATAAACTAATTACTACTACCTAAATCTTACACTTATGTACATTTTTATACTAACAATAACTACAACTATTAAATAATATTTTAATATAAATAATCAAGAATAATTAATACCTTTCCATTGTTTTGGTTATTGTACCTTCCATTAAAACCGCCATTATTCTGCCTTTGGAACCCATTACCATTTTGCCTGTTGAACCCATTTTGCCTGTAGGAATTATTATAACCATTCTGCCTGTAACCATTGTTGTTCCTTCTGTAGTTGTTCTGTCTGTAGTTGTTGTTGTACCTCTTGTTGGACTGCTGGGTCGTCCACTCATCTTGGGGCTTACTAGCTGCTATAAGTGGTTTCGGTTGTTGCACGCTTGTGTACTGTTTGATATTTATTTGTTTGTTAAAATAAATTTCATGCAACATGAATATTTTACTATTAAAAATTCGGATCTCATTTTAAAATAACATACATGAAAAATTAAGAGTAAAACTTATTAGCTCTAATAAGCAGCTAATGTTTAACTTCAGTATTTGGACACGTTTTATGTAATAATGGTAACAAACCTTGGGTTTGGGTCGGCTGTAGTTGTTAGTAGTTGGTTTCGAAGCAATTGATGAATATGACACTTTCTCATTAGCGACATTCTCAGCAGTCTCAGCTGTTACTTCTTCTACTGGAGCAACTTCCACAGGAGCCTCTGTTGCTTCCTTGGTACTTTCTGCAGTTTCTTGAACCTCTGAAGCAACCTGTTCATTTGCAGCTTCTTTCTTCTCATCAGCAATTTTTTCAGCGTCACCACCAGCTTGCAAGTCAACTCCGTTTGCAATTGGCTCCACTTTAGTAGCTGGCTCCACTTTAGTAGCTGGCTCCATATTAGTAGCTGGTTCCACATTAGTAGCTGGCTCCACATTAGTAGCTGGTTCCACAGTGGCTACAGGCTCCACAATGGCAGAAGCTGCTTCATTCTCAACTTTTTTAGCTGATTCTTCCTTTGAAGCTGGTTCTTTCTCTTCTACTGGTGCCTCCTGTGTAGCTGCTTCTTCTACTGGTGCTTCCTGATTCTCTGCAGCTTCTTCAGAAGCATCTTCATCTGCAAACACAACATCGTGAAATACGAGGATGTCTGCTGAAACGAACAAAACATTTTCTTCCTTGAATTTCAGCAGAAACGTCTGGTGGAATCTGCAAAATTGAAATATAATATTAATATATTATTATAAATTAAAGTATACTACAGGGTTGCCACTTGTTTTTTCAAAACTTTTTCCAGGTTTTTCAAATTTCTTCAAGGTTTTTAAAAGTACACATTTTTGGGTCTATTAAGTTTAATTTAAGGTAAAAAACTGTGTTAAATAATATAACAAGATTTAAAAGATACTGTAAAGCTACTTAAAATGTGTTTTTTAACAAGGATTTTTGATGATGACAAAAATTTTTCATTTATATGATAAATTTTTTTAGTCAAATCAAAATTTTACTACTGAACATGTTAAAATTCTTAAAAATTCCAGGTTTTTCCATGTTTTTTGAACAAATTCCAGGTTTTTCCAGGATTCCAGGTAAAGTGGCAACCCTGATACTAAGTCCTGTACTATTTACATTATAATCAGTGTTATAACATATAACGATTTAAAAACTAGTATCTACATAATATTTTTCACCACTGATTTAATTAACACATTATTTGTAAATACAATAAAGTCTTAATCTATAATTTTTATATTATTTATATATAATTTACAAAACAAACTTGTTTAATTTAATGTTTAATTTATTTTTACACCTGATACAAACTGTACTAACTTGTTTTTAGCTCCATCAACAGTGAAAACACCGCTAACAAACAGCTGAATTGAATTTTCAGCGGGACTTGGTGTCAGCTTCAACACATTGGTGTGAACATTCTCACTTTTACCGTGGTAATGATTTATTGCCACCTGGATCTCCTTGAAATATTCACAATTACTTAATAATATTATGAACAGTTTGCATATTTCAAAATGAATAAAAATACCGCACAGTATTAAAAATATTACAAAGATTAAGCAGTACCAGTTACTTATAATGCTACTAAAATAAATTGTCATAGTTTTGTTAAATACTATATTTTCAAAAGCCTGCAAAAACTTTTCAAAATGTTTTATAAGTTTACACTTTATTGATGTTCATAAACCATGATAAAACTTTAATCCAATAATTACATTTGTCATCAAAGATTTTAGTTAATAAAAATTACAGCTAATTCACTTATCCGGACATGTTGGGCAAGAATTTTCTGTAAACATGTCCAGATAAGCATTTCCAGATAAGTTCAAAACATTTTTTTTCAAAATATAATAAAACTGCTTTACATTATTCAATGTATAACAATTAATAAAAGCTAAGCTCCTCTTTTTCTGCTTTAAACTTCTTTTTTTTTTCATTTTTCAAAATTTTGTAGAAAGTTGACCTACCTATGCTGAACTGCTCTATTATAAAAGACTTTAAAACATTGTTTTTTACCATTTTACAAACTTCTAGTTTATTTTCAATGTTTAGTGCAACTTATTTTATTTCTTGGTGTCTTGTACATTTCTAAAACTCTGGTATCTTGAATGTGTGAAAATTATATAATTAATAAATATAAACTTTAAAAAAAAGTCATGCACCTCATTATAAACAAAAAGTGTTTGAATTAACAAATTTTATAATATAGTTTTTATTAAAATAAAACATAAAAGAACTGTTATACAATTATTTTCTAAAATCTTGGAATTTAATCAACTATTAAAATAATTTTAAAAGTTTAAATAAAAAACTTTTAGTAATACTTTAAATAACATTGTTTAAAAAAAAATTTCAACTGAATTACTTTACATACAAAGGTCTTTGATAAGTAAACTAGTTTTGAACAAAATTTGAATGTAAGCTTTGGAAGTACTATTAAGTTATTGTAATTAACTAAACTGAAGAGTATATAAAACCCCTTAGAATTTTCTTACAACATGAAAGTTTAAATCTTGTATCACACAAAAATATTTATGTTTAATATTGAAGTTTTTTTGATTTTTCTTATTGATGAAACTGTCCAGATAAGTGAGCGTCTGGATAAGTGAATAAGTACTAGTTTAACGACTCTCAATACAATACATGAACTTTTATTTAACTAACAGTAGTTGTAGGACTTGCAAAATTCTTATAAAATAATAAGTAGTAAACAGAAATGTTGCTCTTTTAAAAAAAAAAAAAATTATACAATATACCAACTTGTTTTCCGGTGAAAGGGACTTTTGATCTAGTCATTGTGGATTCCTCAAGATAAAACCTAAAAATATTTTTGAAATTTATACAGTTGCTCAACACAAAACAGAATGTTTGATAATTAGCTCAGGGTTTACATTGAGTCAAAAAACTGTCATGAGTGACCTTAAACTATCCTGAGTTTATTCAAATCCTCATTGAAGGTGCTTCATTAAAATGAAAAACTTTTCAAAATCAATAAAAATCAAGTTGTTCAACAAAACTGGTTATATAATAACAAAATATTGAATCAAACCACCTGAATCTTTACAAAAACCTAGGAAAAATGGCCTGAGATTTTTAGAATTCTTAAAACTATTCGGAGTTAAAATAAAATAATAAAAAATATGAATAATCCTAATGTTCTCAAAATTTTCAAAATATCTTGAGTGTCTTGAGTTTGTGGCAACCATGTTAGCTTATAAAATTTGTGCATTGCCACATATTATTAGCGTAGTTTGAAAGTTGCGTTTGAAACCAATTTTAAGAGCCCAATATATGCTTAAAAGAGTCCTGATTATCAAAATAATTTATAATGAAAACAAAGGTTTATAAGCATGCAAAATTTATTGTTTTAAACATTACAAGTTATTATTTTGATTTTTTTTAACTTGATAAAAACAAAATATTTTATGCTAAATTTACACTATATGCAGAAGTTAAAGCTATGCATAGAATTATATAAGATTAAAATTATTTGTTCTACGTTCAGCAGCTTAGTATTCTGATGGAAATTTGTCAACTTAAAAAAAAAATTAAAACAGCTCTAAACTTCACAATCAGCAAAATTCTGGTCATAATATACTTTTTAAAATGCAGCTTGAAAATATTTCAAAATTATTATTATGCTTTTCTAGTAATTATCCAAGTAAAAACAAAACAATTACTTAAGTTTATAAAAATCTTAAGAACCTTCACAAAAAAATTCAGATTTAAAAAATATTAAAATAAACAAATCTACAGTTGATGTAACATTTTTATTTACAAAACATTCATGCTTTTTTATTAAAACATAAAAAATTAATCAAGTATATTAGGTAAATATTTACAAAACTAACTTGTGCAACAGTGAAGGGTTGTTGGCCATAACATTGTAGTACTTCTGTACAAACTTCCTTGCAATTTGCACATGATCGTAAGTTACTGAAGCCATTATTTAACGCTTACCAAAAAGCTGTCTGATATCAAGATTACAAAATTTTATTTAATATTTACTTTAAACTATAAGGAAATTAAACTTTGAAAATTTTAGATGGTGTTTAAATTGTATAATACTCTTACAACCTATAAACTAAGCTTAGTAAAAAATATTTTTTTACAAAAATAATACTTAGTAAAGCAAATGGAATAATATCATAAATAATTAGTGGTTGTATGAAAAACCTCCAGTGAACTATTTAAAAATTATTTAATTAAAATCATCAGTAAAAGTCTACAGAGCCTAAACCTAGACTTCCGTATGCTGTGAGACAAGCTCAAGTAAACAAAGGTTTAATCAAATCAATTTGATCATCAGACCTTTGGTAGACTGAGACCAATTTTGTCCATATTCAGCCACAACCAAAAACTTGCAGTCACCAATCTACAAACAATTTATCATGTAAAAACATGGAGAAACTGTTTGCTGTATTGATCAGTGACGAACCAGCCTTTTTACCTAGTCGACGATAAAACTTGTGCAAAAGACAATGATACCTCCACAAATAAATGCCAGCAAATGGTTGCTTCATGTAAAAGCATGACAAACCGTTTGTAGATTGAAGACTGCAAGTTTTTTGGTTGTGACTGACTGATGAGTTCTAATAAGGACTATCCGGTCTCAGTCTACCAAAGGCTTGTGGTCTGATGATAAAATTGGTATGATCAAACCTTATAATACTTAAAATCAGTTTTTATTGTAAAATATTTTTTTGATAAATTTTAAAACCTAGCTTTTTACTTTTATGTGCACAAATAAAACTTAAAATATTAGATTTTAACAATAAAAATAGAAACATAACTACATTGTTATACATTAATTGTCTTTTAAATATATATATTTAAAAAAAAGCTGTTTTAACAAAACAACCTACATCTAGGCCATAGGGGGTAAAAACACTTTTTTAAGTTAGCTGTAGTTTTTACACTATTACTAAGCTACAAAAGGGTTTTTACTATTTTTTTAAATTTAAATTAGCTATTGTGATATAAATTAAAAAGACCAATAGGCTCCTCAAGGATATCATCAACAAAAAAGCATATAAGGATACACTGAAATTTATTAAAAAATATTTTATAGTATTTTTGATATTTCTTAACGTTTACAGTCTAATCCAAATCATTTAACAACTTATGGAAAACCTTTTTTTTTAACTGAACATTTTTTTTGCTCATAAATTTTTTTTTATCACTATTTTTGCTTCCTAAAAGTTGTTTCTTTCACTTCAAACAAAATTTCATGAAATTAAATTGCTTTAATAAGTTAAATATATATTTTTTATTAAATAGTTTTGAAAATTTGTTAAAATATGTTTTCAACTGAAACTCTTTATAAAACTAATTACATCTCAAATTTAATTAGTATCTTTGTTCTGTATAAGTATACTACACATTATACTTTAAGCTTTCAAATAAGGAACCATGTTAATTTTTGTAAGAATGTTGGACCCCCTATGGCCTTAATTGAATAATCTGAAAACCTTTGAAGTTTTTCAAGGTTATAAAACCTATAAGTATTTAATAAAATTAAAATAGTTAAGAAATGTAAAGCCTATTGTAACTGTTATTTAACAAATAATACTTCAAATCTATAAATAGAAACTTTAGTCAGCTTATAAAAAAAAATGTAATAATTTTACACTTTGATTTTCACTTTTATTGTGATTTTAGTAATTTTAAATTTACTCATAACTGAAAAAAAAACTGTAAATTTTTATCAATTTCAACATTTTAACTTGTTTAAATAGTGTCACTGAATCAAAAAACCTAGTTTAAATCAGACTTTGTTTGATAAAAAAAACCTTTCTTTTAAAATATTTATTTCAATTTTCTATTGATTGTCTTTCAAAACAATTATTAAGAACAAGATGTGTACTATACTTACTAAAAACTATACACATCTAAATTTTTATTTATAATTTTATTTCAGGTGAATTGCTTAAATATTAATCATCAACAAAAACAGTTACAAATTTAAGATTGGTTTAAAATGAAGAAGATATATTGTGAAGTGATATCTTTTTTTTTGTCTTTTGTAAGGAATAAATTAAAATAACTGACATTGATCACTTATATTTTGTAATATACTTGCAATTTTTTTTAGCAGAATAATGTATATGAGATTATAATCTTACAAATTAAGACCAACTTGATAAAACAAGGTGGTATATATGTTATTAAGGCCATAGGGGAGTCCAACACTTTTTTTTACAAAAATTAACTTAAGCTTTTATATCAAAGCTTAAAGTACAAACTACAAGTTTTTATAGAATTCAAAAATATCATTTAAATTTTGAGATTTTTTATTTTTTGTAAAAAGTTTCCAATACAAACGTATGGACCGCAAACTTTTTATGATCAATTTTCTTGGAAATTTAAAAACCACTAAAAATCTATTGCCTCCTTCATTTTACAAGCAATCTTCTTCAAGTTTTCAGGAAATGTTCCTTTTATTAAAAGAAAAAATTTTACTTATGAATTTTAATATTTTAAAAAAATTAAAATTTAAAAACAAAAATTTTTATATTTTTCTTTTCTTTTTTAATATATTTTACTAAATTTTTTTAAGTCTAAAGTAACGTTTTTTTGTTATTGTATAAAGATTAGACTGTGAAAGTTTTAAGAAGATTGCTTGAAAAATGTAGAAGGATATAGATTTTAAATAAAATAGTCTTTTTTTACTGTTTTAGTTTTCCCTTCCCATAGAGAACCTATTATGTGGCCCGACTTTGAGTGGTCATATCTCAAAAACTAATTCTAGTTTTTTAAAACAATAAAAAGTGTCTTGAAGCTTAGAAAAACTCTATAAAATAAGTACAACTTGTAAAAAACATGGCTTACCCCCGACCCCTATGGCCTTAAGCTATCTATTTTTATAATTTCAAACTAATTACAAACAGGTGTAGAACAATTTAAATTAAGGCCATGGGGGAGTCCAACATTTGTTTTTACAAAAATTAACTTAAGCTTTTATATGAAACATTAAATACAAACTACAAGCCTGTTTTTATAGAAGTTAAAAATATCATTTAACTTTTGAAATATTTTATTTTTTGTAAAAAGTTTCCAATACAAATGTATGGACCGCAAATTTTTTGAGTCAATTTCTCAGCAATTTAAAAATTCACTAAAATCTATCTCCTCCTTTGTTTTTCAATCAATCTTCTTCAAATTTTTAGGAAATGTTCCTTATATTAAAAGGAAAAAACATTAATTTAGAATTTCAATAATGTAAAAAAAAAAAATTATCACAAAAATTTAAAAAAAAAAAAAAGAGTTTTTTTTTCAAAAATTAATATTTTTACAATTTTTTTTTTAAATATTTAAAGTAACGTTTTTTTGTTATTGTATAAAGATTAGACTGTGAACGTTTGAAGAAGATTGATTGAAAAATGTATGAGCAGATAGATTTTAAATAAAATAGTTTTTTTTTGCTGTTTTAGTTTTCACTTTCCATAGGGAACCTATTATGCGGCCCAACTTTGACTAGTCATATCTCAAAAAATAATTTGAATTTTTTAATACGATAAAAAGCATCTTCAAGCTTAAGAAAATTCTTTAAAATAAGATCAACTTGCAAAAAACATGTCTTACCCCCCCCCTAAGGCCTTAATTCTTTAAGCTTTTATTCCTACAATTAAAATTCTAATAGTTTTGATTTTTTATGATTAATTTCCAACTAAACTTTGTTTCCAATGTTTTTTACCATTTTGCAATTTTTTTAATTACATCTACATCAAGTATTTTTTTAATGTTGTTAAAATAAGTTTTAAAACTTGCTAAAATATGGATATCTAATTAATTAGGAATTTTCTCTATTTAAAAAAAAAAGACTGTTACTATAATCTTAACAGTTAGACCTATACAAACATCTTTTATTTTTTATTGCTAGTTGTTTTTAAATTACTTATTATGTGCTATAATTAAAGATAGATAAATAAAATGGTATAGCATCCTAGTGTAAAGGAGTATTTATAAGTAGAATTTGGAAAATTTAATTCAAAAATTATACTTAAAAAATCTACTAATTCAATTTTCAATAGATTATTAAGTTTATTTGAGAACTTTATTATTTAACTTTTAAGCTTATTGTAATTTTAGGTTATACCTATTTTCACAAGTATAACTATTTATTAAGTTATGACATAATACAGTTTCCCAAACCCATTCTCTTACAAACCACTTTTTCATAAAATTAAAATACCTTTACTGGGTACAGAATTTTAATCTTAATTCACATCCAATTGGAGCTAGATTTTATCACATACCAAACCAAATACTTTTTTTAATAAAAATTTGGTTAAATCCAGATCTTGGCAAGTTATGGCCAGGTCTTGCACTATCCGGTAGAACACTAGCTACCACTCTTTTAAGCAAAACAAAGCATGAGTTACCAAAATAGCTTAAATTATTTGACATATTGTAAATAAACGTTGGACAACCTGTATGGCCTAAAGAGCTCTCTAGCCATACAGGTCTCTCAATTTGAGGTCTCTAGCTCAAAAAATGAAGTAGAAGATATATTTTTAGTGATTTCTTAAATTTCCAAAAAAATTGACCCCACAAATTTTGCAGTCCATATGTTTGTATCAAAAACTGTTTACAAAAATTGCAATAACTCAAAATTTAATTTAGATTTATTAATTTTATAAAAACTGGCTTGTAGTTTGTACTTAAAGCTTTCATATAAGAGTCAATTTTATTTTTAGTAAAAAAAATGTTTGACCCCCCTATGCCCTTAATATATTTATTTATATTCATCTTCTTCTAAAAATAAAACTATATAAGCCAAGTATAGAAGGAATTTTTTAGTTGATGTTTTAAAATTTACTTTTTTTTACTTCAGAGAGTTGTTATGCTAACAAAAAAATTGTTTAAACAAAAGTTAGGCTTTTAACTTAAGTTTTCAAATTATTATTTTAAACTTCTACTAACTCAAATATAAACGTTCATAATATGTCAAACAAATTCTAATAAAAATATTTTATACTTAGTTGTTTAACAACAATGCGTTTAAAAAGTATTTATATTTGAGTTTCACTAAAAAAATGAAAATTATTAACATATTGGACTTCTACTCTTTCACAGAAAAAAAGTTGGTCTAAATGACCCAAAACTAACTTGAGTCAGCTTAAGTTTATAACAAAAATAAAAATAAAATTTATTATGAGCTAATTTCTTCAAATTACTATAAATCATCCAGCTTGGATATTTAATTACACCATTATACACATTGGATTTATAAAAAACATAATTTTGAGAAAAAATATTTGAAGTCATAACATACTTACTAGCCTATGATTAAGAAAAAATTTCAAGCTAGCTTGAGTTGACCTGATTTGTTCAAAATTGTCAATATAGTCTGAGTTGGCTTAACTTTATTAGAATATTAAAAACATCATTTGGAATAAGCTAAAAACTTTGAAAAAAATACTGTTAGTACTTTGGATACCTTAAAATACTAAAATCATACAAATGGGACTTAATAAAGTGTAATTTAAAAAAATAATTAACTATAATTTTAAGTCATAAAAACTGAGTTTTGCAAAAATAATCAAACAAGCCTGAGTCAGCTTGAGTTTTCAAAAAGTTCAAACTAGCTTGGGATGTCTTTAGTAGTGCCAGTCTAGAGAGTGTAGCAACCATGGTGACAATAAATACTTAAAATAACCTATTTATCACGGTACATTGGACAGGGTGGCCACTGGTTTTTGAGAAATTTAATCCAGGATTTTGTAAGTACAAATGTGTTATGGGTCTATTTTTAGTTTAAAGTTAAGGTCAAAACTGTTTTAAGTAGTATAACAACATTGAAAAGATACTGTAAAGCTACTTTAAATGTATTTTTTGATAAAAATTATATTTGATGGTGACAAAAAAGTTTTATTTATATAATAAATGTTTCATATCAAATCAAAATTTTATTACTTAACATATAAAAATGGTTAAAAACTCCAGGTTTTTCAGCGATTTTTTTTTCATTATAGGATTTTCCAGGTTTTTTAAATTTTCATAAATTCCAGGTTAATCCAGGATTCCAAACTTTGTGGCCACTTTAATTCAATAAACTAATTCAAGTGTAATTATAGTAGAAATATTTATATGCAAATAAGAAATTAAGGTATGTGTAACATTCAGGGTGGCCACTGGTTTTTGGCAAATTTTCTCCAGGTTTTCAAAATTTCTTCCAGGTTTTTAAAAGTAGTAGTTTTTGGGTCTATTCTTAGTTTAAAATTAAGTTTAAGGTAAAAACTGAATTAAATGGTATAACAACATTGAAAATACATATTAATGACTTTAAATCTGTTTTTGAATATAAAAAATATTTGATGAAAACAAAAAATTTTAACTATAGGATTGATAATTTTTCTCATATCAAACTTTATTTCTAAACATGCAAAAAACGCTCAAAACCCAGGTTTTTCCAGATTTTTTAAAAACTTCTCAAATTCCAGGTTTTTCCAGGATTCTAGATCTAGTGGCCAACCTGAACATTGCAAGATGTTTTACAGTATTATTACTTTTTTTAAACAAAACATTGTGCAACACTAATGTACAATTAACTGAAACTTTAAATTAACACAACAAATTAAAAGGTATCCATGGTGTGGGACTTGATAACCAAAAGTTTTTTTTTGTACACCAGGTCCTAGAACCAAATATTTTGAGCATCTTTTTTTTTTATTCAATAAACATAATTTTAATTAATAATGTTTAAAAACAATTTAATTACAAAACAAAACTAAAAAACTTAACTGTAGAGTGTCTGAATGTTTTATGCTGTAACATTATTTAATTGGAGCTGAAATTGTTTTTAATAATCTAGTAGGCAATTATTAGGGTCAAGCTCATATATTTAAAGGAGTTACAGCAGATTTTCATAACATTTTTAATAGTATAATGCTCTTATATGCACATCTTTAATGTCAAGGAAAGTTTATGAAGTTCAAAACAAATTAAATTTTAGTTAAATTTAACTTAACCAGCAGTGTTGAACTTTAATGGTCACTTACCAAAAGTAACATGTATGAAGAAGTTGATTTTTTTAATATCTATAAAAAGACAGTAAAATAGATTTTGTAGTATTTAAAAAAAATTATTAAGAATTAAGTATTAAAACATTAATTATAAAACAAAGTTTTTTTTTATTTTATATCATATTTCAAGAAAATATTTTTTTCTAAACATTAATAATCAAGAATTTGTCTAAAACACCCGACCCGAAAATAAGTTTATTTGTCTAAATAAAATTTTAGGCTATTCAAATCAATTAAATATAAATAACTATATTTGTGTATAACTTCCTTGTTTTTTATGAAAAAATCTTTAAATTGTTACGCTTTTACTTTTTAAGTAAACCTTTGCAGTTTAATGAAATCACACATGAAATTAATATTTAGTTTAGCGTTTTAATAACATAAATCGAGCGTATGAATTTATTAGAAAAGTTTTGTTTTTATATAAACTAGCAGATTTTTAATATTTTTATGATCAAAAACTATAAAAACAACGCATAAACTTTTATAAAACCCTCTTATTTGGCTTTCATTAATTCAATACTGCACTGTACTCTTTCAAATCATCGATGGAGCTTTCTATAAATAAAAAAAGTAATAGCTCACTTTCTAACATAGAAGTTAAATTCGTATAAAATTGTTTTTACTAATTTAAATGCTTTAGAAGGTTTTAAACGGAAGGGTTAGCTTTTCTTTGATTTAGATAAATTTATATTTGTTTTAGTTAAATTTAAATTAATAAACAATGCTTTACTTAACAAGTTCATCATTATTGTCATTATAAAAATTAAATTAGTCTTAAATATTTTGAAGTTACGACTCGATAGCGTAGTGTACAGCTTGATAACCGAAAGGTTCCTTCGGGTTCCAAGTCCTTATACCAAACTTTTGAGCGATTTTCTTTTATCGTTAAATAAAAAAACATTCATGTTTTCATAGAATTTTTAGTCTTTAGATAAAGTCTAAAACGTATAAAATTACAACCTATAAAGTCAAAAAAACTAAAACATTTCAATTTGCAAACAGTATAGTAAAGTAAGTACGTTTATTTAAGAAAAACGGAAATGCTCAAAACAATTTGGTCCAAAAACTGGGTGCACGAAAAGACCTCCCGCCCCGCCCAGTCATCGAGTCGCACACCTAACTTAAACCAAATTGACAATGAACTAAAAATAAATTTAACAGTCATTGGATCAAAACTTTTATTGAGCATTTGCGTTTCTGTTCAATAAACTTAAAACACTGCAGACAGTAGTAAAATTTTCATAAATGAAATCTATTATTTGTCTCGTTAAATGTAACGTACAACAAAAATTACAAACGATTTAAAATTCTAGCTGTAGAAGAAGTTTTAGTTTTTATTTAAACGCTCTACTGTTTATTGACTTAAATATTGTTTTGTTTTTTACCCCTTCCCCTTCTTAAATACTTTTATTAAAATATTTACATCTAAATAGAAATATATTAAACATGTGATTTAAAGTTTTAACGACTTGAAAAAAACTAAACAGGTTATTCTTGTTCTTTTATTTCATAATTTTACAAACTTATTTATGGTATAACAAAAAAAAAACGAGGTCACAACTGTTTGAATAATGAAAATATACGTTATTCGAATTTATTAGATCTTATTGATACACATAAAATTTTATTTTTTAAAATTTTTAAGTAAACTTTCTTTTTAACTTAGTTATAGGTTATCTGAAACGAAGAAAAATATTAAGTAACAATTGCGTAGAATTAAACTATATGTGAATAACAAACTAAAAAAAAAATAATTAAACCAAACAGTATATAAGGATAATGTTTACATTGTTTATCAAATATTAATAGGCAAGGTTTTAAAAGTTCTTTGTTTATAAACAATGTCTTCATTAGTTGCTTTGTAACAACTTTGTAAAAAACTTTGTTTAGGTAGATTTATTCATTTATTTAAATGTTGTTTTTTATTGTCTTTACATTCCATGAAAGTTTTATAACTATTGACAGAACAAAACTGTTCATTTTATCAATCTAAATATATAAATTTTTATTTTTCATTCAAAAACTTTTTGCTTTTTTAATATTTTTAAAATTTAACCCTTAACAAAATACATTGGATGTTTCTAGTTATCAAATATGTTTTTTGCGTTTAAATTAAGTCCATGTAACTTTATATCTCAACTAAAAACAATTGTTTAATGCAAATGACTGCAATGCTTATGAATTAGTTTAATTATTTTTTCTGGTTGTAGATATTTTACTTTTGTTTTATATACTTGTATTGCTTCTAGCTTTCCTTAAGTATATTTTAATTTTTGATTTCTAATTTTCAATGTATTTTTTTTTAACTTTTAATGGGTTTTTGCTGTTTATTAAATGTTTTGAACTTTTTATTATATCTTGCATGCATACTATGCTAACTATTAAACTGTTTTTCTAAAAAAGGCATCTAAGATTTTAAATACATTTTTGTTAAAGTAATTTTGTTTAGTGTTTTTTTATACAGTTAACAATCACAATACATCTTCTACATTTAGCAAGTTACTTTATAAACATCTAACTAATAAACTACTTCGGCTTTTAAGAATGATAAAACAGAAAGTTCTACGTAGATTACTTCAATATTTATATATTTTTTTAAATTAATAAATTGTTTCAACATTAAAATTACAACTAAAACTAAACAGATTACATAATTGAAACTGACTAAAACAAAAGACTAAAAGATTTATTCTGAAAATGAAAAATGCGGTAATATATATATATTGAAGTATGTGAAAAACTAAGCACAAAAATAATTTTAAATTTTTTTAAAAAGAAAATTCTTCTTTATTCTAAAATAAATTAACAATGTTTAAACATTTTCATAAAGAAAAACGTAATACTATGTAATACACCTTAAGAAAAAAGTTTTAGTATGTCCTGGGCAAGACTTTAAATCATTTCCGTGGTGTGCAATTCGATAACTGAAAGGTTTTTTTCGTGCACCAGATCCTAGAACCAATATTTTGAGCGCTTTTTTTTCGTTAAATAAACTAAAAATATCAGTGTGTTTTAAAAATGTGAGTACTTAGTGTTTTTATTGTCGACATTATTTAGTTGTACAATATATGTTTGAAATTATTATGTTAAAATTAAAAAAAAGTTATAAACTTTCTTAAATCAGCTGCTAAGAAAATAGTCTTTTGTAAAAAAAAAATCAGTAAGTATTATTCTCAACTTATATGTTTATTTAACTTAAATTAGTAACCAATTGCTTTAAAAACACACATTAAACATTTCATTTATAATAAGCTAAATCCTAATTATTAAAAGTTAGATGTAAAAAAGAAGTTAGTAAATTTATTCAAATAACATAAATAAATTAAGCAAGCAACTTTTTAAAAGTTTTAATGATATTAAACTAGCTGAAGAAAATTAGTTATTTTTTTTTCCTTTTAAACTCAAATAAAGTAAGTTAGTAATTTTTTCATGGTTTTTTTTGAGTGTTTGTACAGCTTCTTAAAATTTTTAAAACAGATGATTTAGGTTCAATTTGCAGTTTCTATACTTTGTTACTTATCATTTGATTTTCTTAACTCAAGTTTTTTTTTAACAAAAACTTGTTTTCTAACAAATGAACTGTACTAGCTCCTAACAGTCTGTATGGTTCAGAATATTTAAATTCTTACTAAAAAGTTTAAAATTTTTTTATGTAGAGTACTAAAGGTTTGTTAAACTTATCGTTCAAGAATTTTTATATCCGCTAGACATTGATCGGACAGAATAGATAACAACAGCTTGTTAATAAAAAAAAGCATTTTCTATTTTTTTCACAAAGTTGTGTTTAGTTGTTAGAACTTTATGAATACTAATTACATTTAAACTATTTTAGACAAGCCTTCTTAATTTAAATGAAAAAACAACAAAAAATTATTTAAAGTTAACTAGGATAGTTTTTTAGATAGATTGTTAAATTAAATTATATTTATTTTTATTCATTTTAAAAGATTTTATTTGTTTTTATGTCAGTTACGCATATTAAAACATCGTTAAGATAAAATACAGAATTTATTCTTATAACTTGCATGTTCAGTTTTGTTTTTAACTAAAAGTCATAAAACATTTTTAAAACTTACAAAAGGTATTTAAATGAAAAAAATATTTGTTCTAGTTTAAATAAACTTTATAAAAAAATATGTTTATGGAAAGTAGGCACATTTTAAAGAACAAATATTAGTAGTTTTTATTTTGTTTATGTAAAGTTTCGTGATATACTGTTTTATATTTGAAATTAATTGTTAAATAGTATTTTTCTGGAAATTGAAAAAAGTTGTTGTATGTATAGTAAGATAAGTTCACTTTTGTTTATAAACTATTTTGATTCAAAAATTAATGATATAAAACTAAGGTTATTACAATGTTTCTCTAAAGTTTTATTTTTGTTTCGAGATTTATTAAAAAAAATGTATATTATACAAACAAAAGCTTTAATAGCACATAGTTTTATTGTTTAACTGTTAGAAACAATGTATAAAGTGATATTTCTTCGAAAATTCCTAAAAAGATGATACTTAAAAGTTGTTATCACTTTTTTTCTACCTTTTTTTTTCGTTGCGAAAATTGAGTATAGTTCGAATATTCAACGAATATTTAAGTTAAAATTTTTTGAAAATAAGTTCTAAATGCAGAGTTATTTTTAAGTTGTAAATGAAAGAAATTTTCAGTTACGTTTGTCGCAAATATTGCAAAAACTTGACAGTTTTTTTTTGATGTCTTTTTTAATCTTGATTGACATGAAATTATAAGGTCAAAAATTCAGTTCAATAAATACTTTTTCAAAAGTTTTTACTAACGGCTATTCAAACACTCTACAGTTTATTAAAACATTTTTTATAAAGATAAATGATACATATTTGTATCTTGTTTTAATTTTATCATAAAAGAAGGTAGTTGATTATGGTAGCTTAAAAGAAACTTCCACTAAAAACATATTGATTTTGGAGATAACATGGCAGCATTAATAATTCACAAGTTGCCTCTTCTTGAATATAATTATCCAACAGGAGACAAAAACTTGTTGTAAAACTAACCTAGTACCGGTTTGCATATAACCTTGTAGGAGAAATAGTATAAAGTAGAAGTAATTTTGAAATACAAGTGTTTTGCTTATAAAATCTACAAACATTTATGATATTTCTAAACAAAGTAATTGGATGAAATATGAGTATGTTGTACATGTTTCTGATGATTAAAACAAGTTTTTTTTCATATATTTAACATGTCTGACGTATGTTAACAAGTGTTTTGTTGTAAAGAATTATTTTAATTAAAAATCAATTTTCTTTCATGATTTGATGTTTTATTTATTTCCTCGAAAATGTCAAACTTTAAGCAGTATCATGTATTACGAGTTTCAGAAACTAAACAATTGTTTAAACTTTTTTTTTTACTATTTTGCGCATATATAGTTTTAAAAAACCAAATATTTTAAATTTTTTTGCAGCCTTATAGGATAATCTACCTATTTAAAAAAAAAAATTCAAATTAATTTTATTTTGCTTTTTGTTTATTTTCAAAAAGTTTGTCATAATTGTTTGTTTTCTTACAAAACGTAAACAAAAAGTTTCAATAAAAAAGAACAAAGACAAAAGTTTTATTTGTTTTATTATTTTATTCTTTGAATTGTGCCGACAAAGCTTGAAATCGATGTGAAAGTAAAATTTTCACAAATTAAATCGGATATCTGCATTCGGCTGAGTTTTGCACAAACATTGCATTTGTGGTAAATTTGCATTAAAAATTTTTTTAGTGGCTTTAAATGCACTGTTAGATTTTTTATTTTATGTTTAAACTTTTAAACTTTTCAATTAAGTTTGTTTATTTAACTAAAGTTTTTACCATTGCAATTAAAATATAAAATTTTTGTATACTCTTGAATTTTTCCTTTTTGAAATTTTACTACTAAACTTTTTGTACTGAATGTCAAAGTAATTTTAAACTGTTTTTCTCAACTATTATTTTTGAAATCCGTATGTTAAATAAAAAATTGAAGTATCTCAAAAGCTTATCAAAACTTTTGTCTTTTAAATTATAAAAACGTGTAGAGACATCGTGCATGAAAATTTGCTTTATAAAAATTAAATTAATAAACTTTATAAGTGATCCTCATAAATTGTCAACTTGTCATATTGGCCCGAAGCGAATTTCGTTAATAGCTGATCGATATCGATGTTGTTATGACGTAGTAATGCAAATATGACGCACATTGTTGCTGAATTTTCGTGCATTTTATACATGAATTTTCCTTTTATCTCGCATCAAAGAATTTATCTGTTGCATAAGTTTAAAATTATAAAATCTGCATTAAATATCTTTTATTTCAAAATTTAAACTTTTTAGGTTTAACATTTCTAGTGTAAAATATTAACTTTAATTTTTTAAAAACTTGAGCAAAAATAGCTATTAAATGTATAAATGAGTAAAAACTAGCAAGTTTAATATAAACAAAAACAAACTTTTTGTTTTTGTTTAAGCTTTTGTTTTTATTTTAACTTCCTACGCACGATTATTTAGAGGTCAATTGTTTTCTTATTGATTATTTCTATTGACCATTTTTTAACTCGGAAAGTTTTTTTTATTTTGTTGTAACTAGTAAAAGTGTTATTTTCATTTTTTCCTTTCCAGTTTTAAGCAAAAAACTAGTTTATTAGCATTTAAAATATACATTTTAAAGTTTCATTTATTGTTACATATTAATATTATTCAAATATAGAAACTAATTTTTTATTAGTACAAAATACATAACTAATTTTAGTTAGAATTGTTGGATCAGTTTTTTGTAAGTAACAAATTTACTTAAAAATACTTTTTTTTAAGGAAAAAAGCAGAAAAAAAAAAGTCAAATTTGAGAATGAACTTATAGGTTTATGCTATAGCTAACACTTAATTTCAATACAAATGGTTGAGTTTAATTTTTTTAAGTATAATAACTGTCCTGGACAAGACATTAAAAGGTATCTGTGGTGTGCGACTCGATAACCGTAAGGTTCTTCGTTTACCAGGTCTTAAGACCAAATATTTTGAGCGTTTTTTATCGTTCAATAAATTCTATTATAAAATCGAAGTTTATTTCAGTTAAAACATGTGAAGCCTAGTTTATTTTTAGTATAAACTTTCAAAAGATTTTCTAAAACATGATTACGGTTTAAATACTTTTTTTTCTATTAAAAGTCATTAATAAACTAAAAGAAAAAACTTTTAAATAAATAAAAAACAAACACTTTGAAATACACACTTTTTAAAGTAAATATTATAACTGGTATATATAATTTTAGTTTTGAATATAACAAATAAAAACTTGGTGCTCTTGTTCCTTTTATGTTTTTTTCTAAATAAAGATTAAAAGTCTAAAAAGCAAATATTTAGATTAAACTTGAGAAACTATTTAAGGTTAAACGTTTTTTTGTGAGTTATAAAATATACTGCTTACGCTTTTAAACTTACCAAAATAAATCATATTAGTAATATTTTGACACAAAATCCTACAGATAATATATTTTTTATAAAATGATTGAGGCGACAAGTCTGGAGGATTTGGCGGGAAATTTGGCGAAATTGACGATTGAGAACGCATTTTCTGAGTTCATGGTCATTAGTAAGCTCAAATTCGCAAAAACATCCAAAGATGAGGACAAGATCTTCGAAATAGAAGGGGATCCCATAGAGTCGTCAGAAATCGTTGCTAAACAACCAGCAGAAGAAATCGTTGCTAAGAAACCTTCAGAAGATGCGGTTACTAAGCAAGCTTTAGAAGATGCGGTTACTAAGCAACCTTCAGAAGAAAGCCACCTGATGGAAACAGAAGCTGAAAACGAGACCCCTAGTGACGAAGCCAGGAATCGTAACAACCCAAGGTTGCTATGCAACTGCTGTCCCATTTTCTGATAATTTTTGACCCCAAAAAAGAATTTATTGCTACTCAGATTATTAAAACATTTTACCCAGGGTCTTGGTGTTTTAAAAACTAAAAAAATTATTTTATTCAGAACTTTTTTTACCATTATTTTGCTGTGCATTTAATGTTTGCAAAATATGTGTAACTTTTTTATATTTAGTTTTTCAAGCTTTGACTAAAAACTTCAAAAAGTGTATAAATAAAAAGGGTATATATAATCAAACTATTATTAGATTTTAAAACATTGATAAATTACTTACTATATATTTATACACTTTTTAATGTGCAAAACTTACTTTTTAACGAATTTAAAGATATTCAAAATGACAGGTTGAAATTATAGTTTTTATATGTTTAAATTTCACTTTGATTTTTAAACTTTGTTTGTTTTTCAGTTTTGAACAACTCTTAGTAGTTTTTATTTTATATCTATTTGTTTCAACTCTATTATTTATACAAAATAACAATTGATAATGCACAAAAAAAACTAAAGCAATTCACAAACAAAGTTTCTAAGTTTAATTTTGTTTATTTTAAGTGTATTACTTTAGCTTTTCTATGAATTGTATTTAATCATTCTTTATATTTTCAAGTTAAAATTTAAAAAACACTTTATCTGAACTTTGTTCAAATATTAAAAAAACTTAGTTGGTAGTATAAAGCTTTTAGAAAGTAGAAAAAATCAAAAGCATATATATTTCCTTAAAAATTTATTAATCTAATTTACTCACAAAGATCGTTAGTAAATTTTTCTTATTTTACTTTTTGCAATAAACTAACTATGAACTACTAAATAAAAGTGAAAGTTTTTAAACTACGATTTAATTTACAACAGAAGCTTTGAGATGCTAATTTGAATTAGTCTTAAAAAATTTGACCAAAAAAACTTAAAAGAAGCTCATTTTTTATTATTATATCTTCTATGAGGATATACTGATTGTATTTGTAGCTTGCTACTATATCTTCTTTTTTACATAACAAATTTTTAATAACCATTTGCAGATTATTTTTTTTACTTTTTAAGTTTATATTTTGAAGTACTAACTTAATAAAAATTAAACATTATTAAGTGTATAAAAATGTAGTAGCATAACTCTAATAAATATATTATAACGCAAAAGTTTCAGCCTTGTATAAGCTATGTGACGATTTTCTTAGAAACAATTGCTCGTGTGCCTGTATTTAAAAAAGTCTTCAAAAAGTCGCATATTGCAAAATAGTTTTAATAATAAATAAACTTCTTTAAAAAAATTAAACTAAATATAAAACTAAAGATGAGATAAATTATGCAATAATAAATAAGTACTAGTTGGTAATTGTTGGAATTAAGAGTCACATTATAAGTTTGTACCAATAAAACTTATTTTATTGTAATGAAAAAGTACTTTTTTAGCCAAAAAGTACATCGTGGGCCGCAGATTTTGCTTTGCAGGCCGAATTTAGTCATAGCGATTTTCAATTAAGGAAAAAAAAAGTTTTGTATCTAATATAAAAACAATGTTTTACTATAGTTTTTAATATGTTTACAATTGCTGTAGTAAGTAAAACTTTATTACAAAATTAAAAATTTTAACCAAGGTCTCTACTGCTTTGTACAGATATTTTTTAAATTAACCGAAACGTCTTAAGTTAAAGCAAAACTAATGTTTAAGAAAATGTTTTGTAAAATAGTAACAATTTTGACCACTTTTTTTTCAATACAGTACGCTTTGCTTAATATGTAAAAATATAGAATTCACATAACCATAAATACCCGTATAAGTTCAAAACAATACAAAACCGTTATTTCTGGTGTTTACTATTTATGATTAATTGGGATTAAGTAAATAGACTTTTATTTAATTGAAAGATCATGTAAAATTACGAGGTAAAATAATATTCTTGTTAGTTTTATCTAGACAAGATTTAAAAATAATTCTCAATACGGTCCAGGACACAGTCAATTGTTTTTACTTGTGATTTTTTTCCTTACATCAATACACAAAAAAATAAATAAACGATTGGTTTTATCTACAATTATCAAAGAAAAAGAAATAAAGTTATTTTTAATATTGAAACTTAATAGCACTGTTTTCGCTTTTACAACCAAAAATGATGCTAAAATAACTTATAAAAAATTTACTTGTAGTAGTTAAACTTAAATGTCTTAGTTTTTAAAATAAGGTATTTAAAAAGAAATGTTTTGTTTATAAAGATTCTTAATTTTTGTTGCTCAAATAGAATTTAATAAGAAGAAACTGTCTGAATGAAAAAATTCTGGCTTTTTGGGCCGCATTTTGCAGACACTTATTTTAATTATTGAGAACAAATTGCTGGTGTAAAATAGTTTCTTACAACTTTATGTATTTGATAAATTCAACTAGATGTTACAAAATTACAAGAAATGTATTTTAAAAAGTTTTTTTTTTAAATTTCTAAAGTTTTATATAACAATGACTACGTAAAATTGTTCAACAAAATTCTAACAGTAATTATCAAAACTTTAAAAAACTTTAAAACTAAATATCTCAAAGTGTGCTTATGGTTTTATATAAATTTAAAATTTCTGTTTAGCTTTATGAGAAATTCTATTAATCAAATTATTTTTAACTTTTTTTTTGTTTTAAATAAGCAGAAAATTAAACTGGTAGTTCAGCTTTAGAAAACTAATATCTAGAAAATTGTGTAAAAGACCCTTGTAATTTTGAAATTAAGACAAATATGAGACAAGCAATCCTAAAAGAATTAAATAATAACTAATCATGTTTTTTGTGCTTTGATAAGTTGAAATCATGTTTAAGGTATGAGTTGATCTCGGTTATCATTAAAGATTTTGATATTTTAGGGGAAAACTCTTTTTTTTATCAAGTTTTACGGATTTAAATTAATTTATTAATAGAAAAATACAAAATTCAAAAATAAAAATGAAAGATAAAATTTATATCAAATATAACGAAATTTTTATAAATAAAAGATCTTTTCCTAGATCTAGGAAATATTATTTATATATATAATATATAAATAAGTTTTAAAAGTATTACCGTGCTACTTAGACTTAAAGTTGATTAGGATATTAGATAGTAAAATAGTAGGGCTAAAAGTATATTAGAAATTTTTTTCAAACTTACTAAAAATTTAATTGTTACAAAAGTACATTACCTATTTGAAAGAGGTGTAATTGTATACTTCAAATCTACCTACACATTTAGAGCTTACTGATAAAATATTTAAAATTAAGCATTTAAATGTTCATAAAATTTGTAAACAAAAGTAAGACAATTATATACTTAAAGTGCACAAAGCTATGAGCTCAGTAACAAACTCTTGGTCCTAGCCAGTAGAACAGTTTGTAGAATAATAACTTGCTTCTAAAGTTATCGTTAACTATATAGGAATGGTATTTTTCACAATAAATTACAAGTGGTAAACCTTACGTGTTACAATGATTTATAAATAATTCGCAAATCGGTCCAGGACACAAGTCAATTGTTTTTACTGGTGATTTTTTTCCCTGCATCAGTAAATACAAAAAATAAATTAACGATGGTTAAAAAATCTACCAGTTTATTGCACGTTTTCTTCAAATTAATTTCGGACAACCGTCCTTCATCAGTGAAAATTTAAAACTAGTAGAACTAAACACATTCATGCAACAAAAAAATAAATAAAAGTTAAAATATATATTATGACGTAGTAGTTCAAAACTGTGTATAAAACTAAAATTTTAAAAGCTAGGCGATTTTTACATTGTAATAATATTTTTGTAAGTAAAAGTAAATCCAAATGAAATGAATATAAAAACAAACACTTTACCAATATAAACTTTAAACTTTAGTTTGTAAAAAGTGTTTAAAGTGTTTGTTTTTATACTCATTTCATTTGGATTTACTTTTACTTACAAAAATATTATTACAATGTAAAAATCGCCTAGCTTTTAAAATTTTAGTTTTATACACAGTTTTGAACTACTACGTCATAATATATATTTTAACTTTTATTTATTTTTTTGTTGCATGAATGTGTTTAGTTCTACTAGTTTTAAATTTTCACTGATGAAGGACGGTTGTCCGAAATTAATTTGAAGAAAACGTGCAATAAACTGGTAGATTTTTAAACCATCGTTAATTTATTTTGTGTGTTATAATGATAAAGTAGTACATTATGTAAAATCAAAAGCGTTAAAAGTATAGCAAAATATACCTACGCACTTTGAATTTACTTCTTAAAAATTTTTATACATATTACCTTAACACTAGTCAAATAACTATAATACTAAAGTTATTAAACACAAACGAAAAAACAAAAAGGTATCCAAGGACCTGGTGTAAAAAAAGGCATTTCAGTAAGTGAGTTTTACTCCAATCCTAGGTACATTAAGTATTAAGATTTTAGCAAAGCTAGTATTGGTCAAAAAAATATAGATATAGATGGATACTGAAATCATCTAAAGTTAAAACTTATAACATACTTCAATGAGTTTCATGAAATAATAATATTTTGGTTTAATTGCTTAAAAAATATATATATTAAAAGTATTTAAACTCTTATACAAGTCTCTTTTCGGAGAAACAAAATTCTATTCTTTGTACAACTAATACACTATGATAATTTAAAACTATATTAAGTATAGTTAGTACAAAGTTTTGATTGATTATGAAAAAAGAAATCAGACATAAAATATTGTTTCCAAAGCTTTTAGTGGATCAAATTTTGTTATGTATTTTATAGAAGTCACAATTTAAACAAAATAATGATGTTAATTAACACTTTAATAAATATATAGCCTGTGTTCTATTCAATTCTAAACTTAAAACAGTTTAATGTAAGTTAAAAAAAACAATCAATAAAATAATAAAAAATTAAAAGACCTAAAAAATTGTAGTTTTTTTCACACTTTATGTATAATATAGTCAATTACAGTTTAATTTTTATTTATTAGTGTGTTGATACTCATTTACAAATACTTTAGAATTTTGTTTTTTAAACTTATGCTTATAAAAGTTACAATAAAAGCGTAGCTTGAAGCTATTAATTGATATTTGAAGTTTTTGTAAAAAATGCTATTAATTCCAGTAAGAAGATTAAATAGTCCTAGTTTTATAATTGTAAAACCATTAACAACTCCTTAGTCCAGAGTTACCATAATTTAAGAATTCTTGCATGTATAAAAACTATAAAAAGTAATATTTTGCTATAAGCTTAAGGCCATTATCGAAAGTATGTTTTAAGTTTATACTGCTACTAGTGATACGCTAACAAATTTGACCGTAAAGAAATTGAACTTTTTTTTTTCTATTTAGTGACACTACAGCAAATAAACAGCTTAATTACACAAAAGTTTTAAGCGATCTTTATACACATTTTTTTATTTTATAAATTGTAAAATACTAGTTAAACTTAGGTATTACCTATGTTAATATATACTTTTTTACAGTCTATAAAACTAATCTCTTACGTTTTATATACAGTAGCATTTAAAAATGACAATCTGAATTAAAGTTATTTAGAGTTTTTCTTAGTAATTATTAAATTTCGAAAAACATGATAGTTATACATAAATATTTTGTAAGATGAAGTCGTTATCTGCAAAATAATTTATAAACTAAGAAAAATTTATAACAAAATAAACTAGCAAGTAAAACCGAACAAAATATAATATAATACCGTTTACTTTATTTCTGTATTGAGCAACTATTTTTTAGTCTACAATCATTTTATATTTCAATACAAATAAACTAAGTTAAATTAATATAAAGCGAATTTTCTACAGCTTGGAAATTAAAACATTAGCTTGAAAAAATGTTTTAAAAGAAAAAAGAGTTTTAATTCAAAAAAAAAAGATTAAAGTATAGGGCAACAGTTAAGCAGTAAAGGGGGATTATTCTGACCCTCAAATTCTTCATTTTCACCCCTAACATCTTCATTTTCATTTCTTACTTTAGCTCTTCTCATACTCGATTCATCATTGTTACTGCTCTCTCCTCCCGTCAAGCGGCAGTTTTCGTCTAATTTGAAGCTAGTTTCTGTAAATTCTTCAGATGGTGGATACTTTTCAACTTTTGTTGCTTGTTTTGATGTGTTAATTATATTGAGTTCTGATAAAGCACTGTCCATGGTCAATTTGGCCAATTTGGTTGCATATTTGGTCAAGTCTGGTGTTTCTGTCATTCTACTTATAAAATCTAAATAAATATTACTGGTATTAGACTATTAGTTATTATATATCCGGTATAATTGCTATGCTAAAAACTATATTGACGGTTAAAAGTACTTTTATAGTATTTCGACAATAAAATTTTATAAAACGAACTAAAAAAAAATTAGAGGAAAACTTAATGTTATGTTATAAATAAGAAAATTAAATGATTGTTAACAAAAATATTTGTGCAAAACACTCGTATTTTTATTTATAGGTTTTTTAATTAGATTTCTTTGCTTCATACTTTCATATAAAAGCTTAATGTACAATTAAAAACTTATATAACTTAAGAATAACTTATATAACTTGTAAGTTTAATTTAAACAAACATTCAAAACTTTGTAATTGCTTACTAGAAAAAAGAAGAGTTGTCTGAAAGTTTACTTTAGCTTTAAACAAAATAGTAAAGCTTAATAACTGTTTGTTTAAACTTAAGGATAGTAAAAAAATTTAAATAAAAACTTTTATGAAAATCTTACAAGTAATCTTTGATACATATTTAAGTAATTTTATTGACGTAACAATTAAGTTATTTTGTTGTCAAACTTTAGAACTAGATATTGTTTTGACTATCAATGAAAATATTGAAACTAAAAAAATAAGCTGTGTACAAAAAAAGTACCATTTTTCTCATATTTTTAAAATTTAAAATATTTTGTAGATACCTTGATAAATATTTTTTTTAGTGTTATGGCAATTTATGATTTTATAGTACTTTGGAAACTAAACAATAAGTCTATAAAATATTTTATAGTAGATTTATTTATTCTAATATTAAGTTCAAAACGGTTTAAAGACATTATAGTCATGTTTTGATTTATCGTTAACAATGTGTACCTTGTTAATTTGTTTATAAACCATACGACCACCGTAACTAGATGAAATACGTTCAACATAAAAATCAATAGTCACGTCATAATGTTTACAATACATACGTCATAAAGTTTATTGATTTTCTGGTAATTCGTTTAATCATCGAATTTTTTAAATTTGAAACTAAGAAGTATTAGTTTAAAACAAACCTTTAAGAAGTTAAAAGTAAATTCTTGCTTTTATTTCATAAAGTTTAGTTAAACTAATCAATAATAAATTATTATTAACGTAATTCCAATATACTAAATAAAACTTTCCTTAAAGTTTATAAAATACGAGTTTCTTCATAAACATATATAAAAAACCAAATGTGACTATTGTATATATTATAACATAAAATAAACGAAAAAAAAATTAATTAATGTTGAAAATCGTTATGTATTTCAAAGTAAAAACAGTTTTAAATCAAAGAGTTTAAATACTTTTCTAATAAAAGATATGAAAATTCTTAAAATAAAGTTTAAAACATTTTTTAACAAAATCTGAAATTATATTTACTGCTACACTAAGAAATAATACTTCTAAGAGCTTGTACAACAAAGATTTTAATTAAATTAAATTTTAAAACTTTTTAAAGCGTGAAACCTCATAATACAATAAACTACGTACTTTCTAACTACAAATTAAAATTGTTTAGCATGAAGAATTTTGAGAGAAAATAATTGCTTCATTAAATTATTTTCCTACGCTCTCAATAGTAAATAAATTACAGCTAAATTATTTATCGATTTCTTATTTTTGTGAGTCGAAATGTAAAACTGCACTAAATAAGTTTTATCCAGAAACTTTTGTATTCATTAAATGTAATAATATGACATCTCTCTTAACTGAATTTTTGAATTAACAAATAACAGTTTAATGTTTGATGAAAAATATATTATGCAAAAAACTGATTATTTATTGAAAAAACAAACCAAAATCTCTGATAGTTCTACATAGATAAACTTATTTTAATTTTAGTACAATACTTTTGCTACAAAAAAGTTAAAATTAAGTAAAAAATATACTACTGCTGCTTGTTAGTTAATAAGAAAATGTTTTGCTGTCTGTAATATTAAAATTATTAATTTTTCTTGCCATTGTAAATGTCTGATTGTTATTAAAACTTTTGTAAACTTTATAGTACATTTTTATGAGTTTTAGATTATTTGAATTAAAAAAATTTTTTAAAGTTATTTTTTCTTAAACACAAAAGTATTTTATTATTTTCTATAGTTTAAAAGATTATCCCAGTATAAAGTTTTTTAATATCAGGTTAGACAAAATTTTTTGTAGTTTTGATATACAGTGACATACAGTATTTATTATACTTGATATTGCAACAATCTAGTAGCAAAAACATTTAACTATAAAAAAATTAATAACTAAAAATGCAGCGATGTTTATGAACCTAATAATAAAATTATTTTATTATAATTTAAACTTTGCTAAATATGTAAAAACGTTGAAAACTATCTGTATATAAAGTTGTGTTAAAATATTTAGCATAACTAAAAACGTAACTAATGAAATATATCTAAAGGTAACATAATTAAAGCTGGTTGTCTGGCAATATAACACAAGCTTTCAGTATTGTCATTGTGTTTATCTTTTCATATTTGTCTACTAATAACTGATTCGCAAACAAGATTTTAAAACATGATCTTCTTTGCCAAAATGAGAGATAGAAAAAACTGCTCGTCAAAAGATCAATATTATCCTAATCAATGTTTCCTTTCCAAAGAGAATTATATTAAAACTTTTAAAACTTCGGCTTTTCTAGCTGGAATTGTTTTTAATGAATACCACAACATGACATATTTAGTATAACAAAGAAAATGGGTTTTAATGACCTCATAAGACTACTAACAATGTTTTTAAACGTTTTTGTTTTTTAGTTAAGTGATAATAAAAATACTTTTTTATTTGACTATAGAAAATGTTTTATTAACTTTTTTGGTAGTTTAATTGTACCAAGTATATTTACTTTTATAAAAAGTAAAATACTTTTGTTTTAAATAATTTAAGTCAGATAATTTTATTAAGCAATAAAGTATATCCAAAGGGTTATAAAAACTAAATTATTTATAAAAAAATATTTTATATTTAGTTTGGATTGAATGCAGAGTTTTTAAAAACTAAATGTTTTGATGAAAATTATTTTCTTCACTTTTTTTCGTTTGTAAATATAAAACTTATGCCAAAAACTGGCTGTAGCATACTTTGAATAAAGTTATTTTTACTAAGCTGACAATAGTAATACTATATCGAATTGAGAAAATTTAATTTAAGCATTTTTATGACTATACTAAGCATTAACGGATAAAAATTTTAAACATGAACAACTTTAAAGCTTATAACTTTTAATAACAAAAAACTAACTATTTAAAACTTTAAAGTAAGACTTTAAAGTTAATATTTAGTATTAAAGCTCAAAAACAATTTTACAATAAAATAAATTTTACAATAATTTGTCATAAAGTAGTAACAATTCATTTATAAAAGTTTATCTAGATTTTTAAAGGTTTTGTAAAACATGTAACAACATTACAAAACAGGTCTCTCAATATAGGCAAAGACTTATAGGGTGAAAATTATAAAGGCGATATCCTGTGAAGGGGCGATATTTTTTTATTTCTGTTAAGTGGGCGATTATAAAAACGAGTTTAAAAAAAAAAAGCTGTTGGTCTGCTAGTATGTTTTTATACTTTGTATGCATAAATTTTTGAAATACATAAGCAAGAATAAATCTCTAATTCAATAAAAAAAAAAACATTACAACTTGTTTTAAACCGTTTGTATTATCTAGAATATATTAATTTTACATTTTTATGACTACGTTTCATAAAAATTTAAGTAAAATTATTACTTTGTACGTAAAACTAATTCAACTTGTCTTTATCAATTAGTTTAATTCAGATTTCAAAACTTTTGATAATATGTTTTAGTTCATTTTGTCAATTTAAATTGACTTTCAAGTTAATAAAATTACAACTTTGCGTTTAATCAGTTATGATAACTTAAATTTTTATTGTATGGTAATAATAGACTACTTAAATATAGATTGTTTAAAAAAAAACTATTAAGTTTTGTAGTTTTAATGTTAAAAGTAAATCTTTTAAGAAGAGAACTCTTAAAAGCAAAATATTTAAAAATTAGTATTTAAAGTTTTTACTGTATAGTTATTAAAGCTTATGCTGGGTATATTTATAAAATTCATATAATTTCAAATTAACAACAAAAAAAAAGGATGAAATTTTTTATAAAGATTTTGTTTTTTTTACGATACTAAACGGAAAAAAAAATTAATAAAAAGATTACTTTGTCTAATAAATTTAATTACTTATATAGTCAGAACTTTTTATTTTTAGTATATCAAAGTTTAAATACCAAACGTAAAAGTTCAGAAATATTTGATGCAAATGTAATCTACAAATACATTTTATAATTTGATCTAAGTAAGTTTTTTATTCTAAACCAGTATCAGAAAAAAAAGGGTTATGATTAACTTTAGGTGGGCACCAATATCAAAGTGTGATTCAATATACAGGAATTGTTCAGCTTTATTTTAAATAATTTTCAGTTATAATTAGAATGTAATTTTAGGTGACTCTTCAACTGTATATAACAGTGTCATTTCAACAATGCAAATTTTAAACTTTTTTATTCTTATAAAATATATTTAGCTTTCCGATGTTAGTATTATTAAAAGGAACAGAAACTATCAATTTATCTATTGATGTATAATATAATTTGAAATGACACTTAGTTGAAATGACACTATCGTTAGAGTTAAATAAGGAACCGACTTCATTTTTATAATTAATTCACATCAATATGTAACCTACATAAACCATAATACTAAAAGAATAAAAAAAAGTTTAAAAGTTGCATTGTTGAAATGACACTGTTATATACAGTTGAAGAATCACCTAAAATTACATTCAGTACTATCAGTAGTATAAGTAGATAAGCAGGGCTTCAAAATAAAACTGAAAACTATTTAAAATAAAGGTGAAAAATTCCTGTATATTGAATTACACTTCAATATTGGTGCCCACCTAAAGTTAATCATAACCAAAAAAAGTTTTTTATAATTAAAACATTATAGTTCAACTAAGAACTTTTTATGTCTATATGAAATAAACAGTTTTATTGTATATAAATGTTTAGGTGTTGGTTTAGTAAAGTTTTGTATTTCATACAAACAGAGTTGTTTTAATTTTTCGGCGGGCTTTACTTATTTTGACTTTTAGAATTTAACTTTTTAGTTTTTAAATCTTTTATTGAAAAGTTATTTGTCAATAGGATTGTTCATTTTCATAGTATAAAAACTTTAAGTGTTTACTTTCACTTTAAACAGTTTTTTTTTACTTGCTAAACTTTTAATGATCGCATAAAACAAAAGCATAGAAATAAGTCTACTAAAGTAATGATTTTATATTGATAAGTTACTATTGAGTGCCTTGATATCAAAAACAAATTTCACCAAAACTGTATTTAAAAAACACTGTATTTGAGCTTTAGAATAAAATTTGAAAACCTTGTTTCAAAAGTTCTTTTGTTTAGTTTTCAAACGTAGTTTATAAATTTACTATCAATAAATCTGGTATTTACCACTTGAGTTACTTTTAAAACTTAATTGAATTTTAATTAATGTGTTATTTTAACAACTAAATTTATTGATTTACGTTTCCAACCGAGAGTAGATAATAAAGTTAAAACAAGAAATGTATTCAAAAATTTTTTTGATTATGCAAATGTAGTAAAATAAACTAGTAAATACAATTTGGTTTTATGTTGTTTTATGCTACAAACGACAGGACTAAATTAAACTAATATAAATCAAATGCTTTGTTATAGTTAGGCATTTATCATAATGTAGCTCTGATATATATAATTAACTAAGATTTTATTATAACGAAGTAGAAAATGAATAAGTTGTATAAAACCAACTAAAAAAATGCCACTAAAACTAACTAAAACCACTTGTTTTTTGAGTTACAAAATTAAACTTTTAGAGATTTTAATGCACTGGTATAATTAAAATAAGCTTGATTTGAAAAAAATCTCCTCTATAATTAAACACTTTATTGATACAGAATAAAAATTTACATAAACTTTTAATTTGAAAAATTAAAATGTAAGTTTCATTGTGATTTTGTTTTAACAACCTTTTTAGTCGACAAAATATTAATTTGAAACACATCAGAACAACAAACTTTCGTAAACAAAAACAAATTTGATAAAAAAGTAAGAACAGAAAAACTTAAAAAAACATTTTTATCAATTAGTTCATTTAAAATAAAACAAAAGTTGTAAATCCAAATTGAAGTTGTAAAACTAATACTGAATGTCATAACCGTCAAATAACTAAAAAGTCGGAATTCTGAATCTGACATATTTTTATTGTTTAGTATTTGTATCTTTCTGCCGAAATAAAATAAACAATTGACGTCTTTTAAAGAAGTTATAGTGGAAATAGTAGAAAACTTATCACTTTTGATGCAGTAGGAATAAAATGACAAGTAAATAAAGTTTTGAATTAGCATGTCCGTAGAATAAGTCCTGTTTACAATCGAACTGAAAACTTGGTAAATGTAAAATCCAATTCGCATTTTATTTGCTATTCCTGGTGTTTCTCCAACTTCTTTGAAAGGCTCGTTTAAAATCGAGTTGTCTTTTGCAATTGTGGATAAAGTAAAACAAGTTGATGAAAGAAAAAACATCAAAGAAACCATTGCTTGATTGAGTTTAAGTTTTTTTGAACCTGAGTTGAAGTTATATACTATGAAACAGTTTAAAACTTGACTTAAAAGAGCAAAGAAGAAAAATGAGCAAAAAACAACCAAAATACTTTCCTTTAAGACGTTGTCTACTAAAATTGCTTTCATTTTTTTTTTGTTAAAATTAAACTTGACTTTTAAAGTTCATTTTATTTTAGATTTCAAGTTCATCCAGATTGCTAGCAATAAAGATACAATATATTGTAGTATTGTAACTTATATGGTTTGTGCTAATTATAATTTCAAATGTTGTGCTAAAAATATTGTTTTCCAACTTTGTGTTTATGTACAGAAATAAAAATAAAGTTTACACAAGTTTTATTGTGACGTAACAATTCAATGCTCCACTTTTTAATTCTAAATTTATACTTTTGATTTCCTTTTGAAGACTGCAGCTATTGTTTAATTGTCGTTAAACTTTTGAACAATCGCTTTATTTATATGGAAAACTTTTTTTGCCTTGTTCACCTTAAAATAGTAATGTTTAATCTCATAAATTGACAGTATAATGTGATGGTTTAATGAAATCACCGAATCACTAAATTGAAACTTTTTTTTAATAAAATTTTATATATAAAGTTTTTACTTCATATAAACTGATATTTGAAAATAGCGGCTTACCATATAGAGCATTATAGCAAAATTTTATGTTGTTTAACTAGCTTAAAACACTAGAAAACTATTAAGTAAAAATAAATAATGGTCAATAATAAAAAAACCGCGTAAAATCTTGTTATTTAACTTGTTTTAGTGAGTAGTAAAGAGATGGTTATTTTTTTAGAAGTCTTTTTTGAAATTTTAACTTAAAGAAATTAAAATAAAATTTTTTTTTTAACATTTAAAACATAACTTTAAAAAAAGTATTATAAAGTGTTTTATAAAGAAGCCAAAGTTTAATAATAAAAAGTATATTACCTAAAACGTTTCATTTTAAATAAATTTCTCAACAAGTTGTTGCCATTAAACTTGAACATAAAATACTACAATCGCAATAACTAAATAAATTTGGCTTGTGTGTAAAAATTTCTGAAATTAAGTAAGTTATAATTTTCAAAAAGTACATATTTGCATTTTTATTAAAAATGGATAGCTATTAACATAACTAAAAATGATGGTAACTAAAACGCTGCTTTTAAATACTTTTATAAACACCATAGCTAATTTTGAAGCAATTTTTATCTTAAGTAGCCAATTTATTTTATTAAAAAAACCGCAGTTAACTTGTTGATATTTTCTCACATTAGATTCGAGTACAAATATCAAAATAACAGATTATTTATATCAAAATATTTTTTTATTAACTTTTTACTTTTTAGTTTCAGTTTTTAGTTTTTCAAAAGAGTTGCTTCAACTCAACAAAGATATTTTGCAAATTTTAAGTTTAATGAAAATGAGACAAAAACTATAAAGATTTAACAAAGATAAGTTTTATTTTATTAAAGAGTTTGTTTAAATTTTTTTTTACCTTGACCAGTTTAAACATTAAAAGAACTATGTTTAAAAAGTAAAAAAAAAAAAGAATTTATGTCGTGCAAACGTTTTTTTTTGCTAATTGAAATATAACAAAGTTCATGTTTTTTTAAGCCAGAACAATTTGCATTATTTGAACCTAAATTGCTGTTTTTCAGACTAATAATTTTACTAAGCATTTAAACTTTTAGTTGAAATTTGCAAGTGTAATTTGAAAAGTTCGAAATAAACTTTGTATTCGTTTAAACTCTTGAACAGCGTAATATTAATTTTATTCTCATTAAACAAATTAGTCGCAAAATGTCAATTAACATGCTAATTGAGCCAATTTCCATACAAAAGTAGCAATTCATTTATTTCCCATCATAATTTGCTGTCTGCGTAGAAAAACTTATTCGTTTGAAGTTTATTGTAAACAAACAAATTAATTTATTTTGTTTATGTTTGTGACTCACAATCGAAATGTTACGAAACAAAAAACTTCTGGAAAAAAGAAAAAACTCTATTGTTTTATAACCAAATGTAACAAAAGTTATATTGTATATTTTTTCAATGTTAGGTGATTGTTTTACGTTAACAAGGTTAAGAAACAATTTTTTGATTTTCTTTTATCCATCGAAGTCATGCAACTTTTAGAAAATATACACTAAATTAAGCTTATTTATACAAAAATTAATGTTTAGTTTTATTAACATGTTTTGTTTGATTATTTTAGCTTCACTCATTAGTTCTTATCGTAAGAAAGTTTTAATTGTTATAAAAGTTTGATAAACAAACATTACCAGCTAATTTTGTTTTGAACTAGAGTAAACTTTTTAAATACTTCTATTTAGCGCAGTCTTTGTTGATGAGATAATATCTAAAACTACTTTTACTTTTTTAAATGTGTTTTAAAAGATATATTTTTATAAAAAATCACCTAATATTTGAGTGAATCATTTAAAATATCTTTTTCTGTTTCCGAATATGTCTTGCAATATTAGTAATAACAGAAAAAAACATGTGTTAAAAACAGATTATAAAACAGACTAGTTACATTTACAAAACATTACTTAAACTTAATAATTCACAGTAAATTTTTTAATAATAAAAAATGATTATACAGTTGGTGTTAGTAGCCTCATGCGGACTTTTGGCATCTAGTCAGCATGGTACGTTGTTATTTATTAGTAAAAATGTTTATAGTCTCATAATTAATTTTAATGATTTTATTACTTTACAGCTTGTTCATGTACAAAACTGGTAAAATCAAGACAGTGAAAAATATTTATCTTATTTGCTTAAAAATTGTAAATCAAGTTTTTTGAAAACGATGATTTTTATATAAAAACCAAATATAATTTAAGAAACTCCAAGATTTAAAAATAAGTTTTATATTTTAAGTTATTTAGCTCAGAAAGATATCTACAAAAAGTTTACAAATTATTAAAACATTTTACAAATTCGAATTTCAGCTAAACCAGGAATCGAAAGCTTTCTATAAGTAATGAGTCAATTTTCATATAAAAAGTTGCTAACGGTCCGCACTGTACATGAAAAAGGTCTTCCGCGGACCGGAATTGTTTAAAATACCTGTAGTTGAAAAAATACTACTTTTATTACCAAAAATGTATACAAATAAGCCATAATGAAGCATTACCTATTAGTAGTTATCAATTTAAAAGCGTGTTTTAATATATAATTTTTTTAAATTCTTTTATAGAAATATCTTGCAGCTAAAAAATACATTGCAGGTCGCATATTTTTACTTTGTAGGTTTCAGTTTTCCAACCCCTGTTCTAACTTAATGAAATATTAAATATAAATTTACTAAATATTATATAAAACAAAACTGAAATTATTCGTATATACTGCTAAAAAATCCGAAAAATAAACATGCTAAGCTCATTTATAACTATTTTATTAAATACCATGTATTCTTATAATTTTTTTGTATATAATTTCAGCGTACATCCAGCAAAAAGACGAGTATCAGGGATCTTACTGGGACACTAGAGGGTCTGAAGAGCTCACCATGGCAACGGAGCACTTCAGGACCCTCAACAAGAATCTCGCGAGGAACGTCATAGTGATGATTGGGGACGGGATGGATCTGGCGACTTGTGTGGCGGGGAGGATTAAGATCGGGCAAGATGAGAAGAAGTTGGGAGAAGATCACGTGACAACGTTGGACTCCATGCCGTCAGTCGGACTCGTCAAAACTTACAATGGTTTGAATTCTTAATAAAAAATTCTGCCAGTAGATGAATTTATCTCCCCGAATTTAAAAAATCTTTATCTGTTGACAAAGATATTCCATTTTATATACTATTGAAAAGAACTAAACACCGCATTATAAAATGTTATAATAAATAAATAAGTTTTGAGCCTTCTAACAATAAATAAGTTCATCTTTTGGCACAGCTTTTGAACAGTAATAATATCAGTTTTGTTTGAATTTAATTACAAACTATATATTGAACAGTTGACAATCAGATCCCGGACAGCGCATCCACGGCAACCGCCATTTTGTCCGGGGTCAAAACGAGGTCAGGGTTTATTGGGGTGGAAGCCAGGGGTTACGGGTGCTACTCGTCGAAAAAATACAAAACTAAATCGGCTCTTGAAATGGCGATTGAGCAAGGTGCGTCTTTTAAGTAATAATATTTAGTTTGTGTAGTGGTTGTACTATCAACCTGTTTTTAGTTTAGTTAGTTGGATGTCTTTGTTCAATAACTATGCTTTTTGTAGTGAGATATAAAGCTTCCAAAGATAAATTATTTGTTTAAGGATTAAAATCAAATATACCTCCATGTTTTTTGTTTAAATGTACACAAAACAAGTATACTTTAGCTAAGGTCGTAAACAAAAATGAAATAAAAGTTAACGTTGTTTAAAGTTAATAAACAAATCTGATAGTATGCTTATCAACAGGCAAGTCGGTTGGCATAGTAACGACCACTAGGGTGCAGCACGCGACCCCGGCATCAGCTTACGCCCACACCCCGTCAAGGTTCTGGTACTCAGACGCCAATCTGAAGAGGTGGCACAAAAAACACGGGTGCAAGGACATTGCCGAGCAACTGTACGACCTCAGACACAAAATTCAGGTGTGACGTCATAATGTAGTAAAGTTCTAGTTTGACGTCATTAAGACTGTAAGTCATAAAATATAAGTGTTACGTCATTTTAGGTCCAAGGCAAAAAATTCATGTGTGACGCCATTATGTGTTAAATATCAATTGTCACGTAATAATAGTCATAAAGCTCAAAATACAGATGTGACGTAACAATGAATTTAGTTTTTCGTATAATGTCTACAAGCTTTGTACTTCTGCTCAATTTTTTGTGCCATTTTAATATGTTTTAAATTTTACTGTTTAGTCACGAGTAAATACATACTAGAACTTTAAATTTCCCCTTTAGATACAAAAAAATATAGACATCACAAGTAAGTTGTGCAAATTAAAACATTTGTTGTAAACTCAATAAAACTTTGTTTTATTCATATCTATGCAGTCTCCTTAAGTGTGTAGCTCTCTGGTAATTTATTCTTTAACTTTTAAAACAAAACAAATATAGTTTGAACATATGTACAATTAATAGTGTTTACAGGTAATTCTTGGTGGCGGTAGAGCACACATGGTCCCTGAAAATGAATCTTTAGACAAATCAGGAACCAACAAGGGAACCAGGAAAGACGGGAAAAACTTCATTAAAATGTGGCAGCAGGAAATGAAGAGCAAAAACGGGAGGTAGAATAAATTTAATTTTTTAATATGCTATTTACAGTTCGGTACAAGTATGTCTGAAATTCTTATTAAATTTATTTAAATATTTTATACTTTTAGCTACGTGTGGAATAGGAAGAGTTTTCTGAATATCGATGCTGAAAAAACAGACTATTTGATGGGTTTATTCGCAAATTACGAAATGGGTTTTGCCATGGACAAAAAACAGGGTTGGAGTAACGAACCTACATTAGATGAAATGGTCCAAAAGGTTTCTTTATTTGTTGTAACTTAAAAAAAACAGTCGAAAATCTTTTGTAGTGTAAGATCTAGAAAATAAATAGTCGAGAAAGTTTTATTTTGCTTAAGTAATTAAAAAATGATCGAATTTTATCTAATGTAATAATTTGAAAATAAATAATCGAAACGGTTTTTTTTAAACTTAAGAAAATGTTAATAGATTTTATTTTGTTATAAATTGAAACCAAGTGGTAATTTTTTTTTTTTGTTTAGTATTGTTAATACATTTCATCATACTATAAAGCATTTAAAATGTAAATTCCAAAACATTTTTTACATTTTTTGTATGATTAACATTTAAATAAGATAGTTTTGTACAATATACATTCTGTTTTATAAAATAATATTGATGTATAATTCAAATTGATCTAAAATTTAAAAAATAACTTCAATGTTTCATATTTATAAAAGTTATTATTTTTATACCTTGTTTTGTTGTTCATATTAAGAAGAGATTTAAACTTAGTAAAAAAGTTTAAACTTAAAAGTAAAACTTTTGTATTTACAATTAAAAAAAAAATTATACTATATTTTATATTAGAATTTCTTATTAGAACTTACTTTATTGAAATCGAAAAGCATTATGAACCATAAAAAGTACAAATTAAATTTTTTCTTTGTTGTTGTAAATAAATGCCAAACAAGGTCATTGTAAGCAATTGTTTGTTTTGAAAACTTTATAATTGAAAACAGGCAATACAAATTCTCAGTAAAAACCCGAAAGGTTTCTTCTTATTAGTAGAAGGTGGCCTCATTGATAAAGCTCATCACAAAGGGTCTGTTATCTATGCTTTGGAGGAATTTAAAGAGTTCGATAGAGCTTTGAAAGTTAGTTTGATGGATTTGTGTGAATTCAGTAATATATGTTAATTTAAATGACTATTAAAAGTAAGCTTTATATTTTATTAAAGTTTTACTATTTTTGCCTGTTTTTTTGTTAATTAATTAAAACTAAATTGTCTTCTTAAAGCTTTAATTACATTTTTTAAAAGCCGAAAGTTTCAAAGTAAACAAGTTAATGCCAAATAAACATATAACCAAATAAATTATTTTATCAATGCCAAGTATTTTTTTTCAACGTCTATATATTAATGCCAAATAATTACCGCCGAACAATAAACTGGCGAATCGAGTCACGATTTTCAAGTTTTTGCACGAAATCAATCATGCGTAACGATTGAACTTCAACAGACAGTTCGGTTGATGACGCATAGCAACGAAACCCTGCTGGTTGCCACGGCCGACCACGGACACACGCTGACCTTCGGGGGAGTTGCTAGAAGGGGGAACCCCATATTTGGTAAGTTTTTTGCTTGGAAATTTTTAATATCATAGTAATATAGTACTAATTAACAATGTACCAAACTATTTAAGCAACTTTTGTTTTCAACTGTTTTTGCAAAGTATAAAATTCTTGAACTTGGAAAAACTATTTTTTTTGCAGGTGTGTCACTGAAAAAGGGTACAGACGGTAAACATCATTCCACCCTTTTGTACGGAAACGGTCCCGGGTACAGCCAACAGAGACACGAACCCCCGAGATTTTTCAGGAATTCTTACATCAACCAAGGTCAAAAATTCTTTAGTTAGTTTGGTGGATTGTTTGTGATTAGAATACTTGAGTTTTTGATTGGGTGATTGTGCAATTTGCATTGTAATCATTAAGTATATTTAAGGTTTTTTATTTGAACTCGAAAGTAATTTCTAAAGGTTTAAAACCTTTTAGTTGTAATTGTTTTTCTAAAGTCAATTCAGGTAATTTTAAATTTAATATTCAACACTCTATATATTTATATAATAAATAACTTTTCTAATTGTATTTATAGTAATCAAACCAATATAACCAGTATATCAAACCACTTATTTTTTCATACATTAGTTAAATTAAACAAACAATTATTTTAATAAAATGATCAGCGATGCGGCAGTACAAACCGGCAGCAGCTGTCCCATTGCACACAGAGACCCACAGTGGGGAAGACGTTCCCGTGTGGTCCAGTGGTCCACACAGCCACCTAGTGACTGGTGTCCACGAACAATCATTCATCGGACACGTCATAATGTACGCCGCTTGCATGGGTGAGTGATTTTGTTGAGAACTTTTTTAATTGAGTACACATTTTGTAAGTTAAGTACGCACTTTGTAGGTTGAGTACGCAGTATGGTAGGTTACAATGATAAGTACGAACTTTGTTAATGTTCAGTAATTAAGACAAAATTAAGGTTTTAACTATCTTTATGAATATTAGTTTTCAAAAGTATTTTTAAAATTTTTAAATAGCACTTAAAGTTATAAACTAAAAAGACTTTTTGTGGGAAGTACTAATCACAAAGAACAAAAAAAAACTTCAATCACAAAGTTTAGAGTTTTTTTTTATACATAATTATTTTTTCAGGTCCAAACCATTCAAACCATGAACATTGCAAAACATAAAATGTTTTTTGAAAAATCTATGAAAATAAAAGTTTAATATTTTTTTGTTTAAACGATAAAACTTTTAATAAAACACACGCTAAGTTTACGATATTTTAAATGAGATTATGATTATCAGTAATAATTTTTTGCTTTTTAATTAAAAAAAACAAAAATAGTAAAAAAATGTTGTAAAATCATCTCAAAATGTTCTACAATATTTCTGAACAGTTTTTTCAAGTAACGCATTTTTTTACTGCTTTTTATCACTTTCCACTAACCGTGTTTATTTTTATTTTCAAAGACATTTTTGCTAATTCTAAATTGTTTTTAGTTGTTTCTAAAACTATATAAAGTATAAAACCAGCCTCAAATCATGAGAATAAAGAAATAAAATTAATTATTAACTATTTAAGTGGTCTGCTTTTGCTTTTTTATACTTCAATTTGACTGTAATGTTTTTACAAACCTAACTTGTTTCTTATATCTTCCGTTACTTATAGATATTATATATAGCTATTATACGTGAAATCTAAAATTAAAATACTAAAAGTTAAAAATATTTAAAAAGTTTGATTTTCTAAAAATAAAAAACATTACAATCTTTCAAGCATTTATAAAAGATTAAAATCAAAATAAAGAGTATTGAGTTTATGTAGTCTGATTTAAAGTTAGAAAATTATGAAAATGTATTACAACAACTATAGTTTATTTATTTTTAACGATTTATGCTTGAATTATTATTTTTAGTTATAATAAAACATCGTTTGAGCTAATGACAGTTTTGAAATTTTATTTAATCAAGTTGTATAGTGTCTAAAAAAGTTTATTAATGCTAGGTACTTTATATACTTTATTATGAAAATGAACAAAAAAGTTTTTTTACTTTATTCAATATATTAACCTATATAGGATTATATATATATTTTTTAATAGCTTATTTAGAACATAACTTTATGTGCATAGCAAAGACGAAGTTTGCCTATGTTTAGAAAACTTGATTTAAGTATTTCAATACTAATAACTATAAAAATACTTAAGAGTAAATTTATATACGTTTGATTTTAGGTTTTTTTTCTCATTTATTTTCCAGTTTTTATTCAAGCTTTAGGTTTTCAATTTCTTTATGGTTGTTAGTTTAAAATAGTGCTTTAATGTTTAAAACTAGCATTTCAGTTAAGAATTAAACATTTTTTGCAGAAAATAGTTTAGTGTAATTACTTAGAAAGATTACATTATTAGGAATACTAATAAAATATAAAAATTAATAAACACGATCATGTAAAAATTTTGAAATATCTAAATTTAAAAACAGGGTTTAAAACAAATCAAATATAAAGAAAGTTCACTCATATTTTTTATCTAAAGCATAAAAATAATTGTTTCCTGTTTAAGGTAAAAAATAAAATTACTATTCAATAAATTTCTCGGAAATGTTTCGAAACAATTTGTTTTGTAAAATATTGTTAAAAAACTAAAAAACAATGATGTTTTTAATTGATGAAGTTCTATTTTGGAAATATAAAACTACGTATAAAAAGTTTCTCCTTTAAAATCGGAAGAATAATTTTTTTGTTCGAAATCGAAATTGTGGGTTATTTTATTTTGTCGTTTTTTCATATACTGAGTTTATTGTAATTTGTTTTTGTTATGTAAGTATAATCTGATTACCAGGGATTTAAAATTAGGTTTACGGTTTCTACAAAGAGATTTTACATTTAACATAATTTCGTAGATAAACAATAAATAACTTTAATTTTATGTATTCGGTAACAAAAATTTGAACAACAAATAATTATAACTTAATAATACGGCTAAATTTATGCTAGTTTGAAAGTTATAATTGTAAATGATAGGGCTAGTTTAGTAATTATAGTCGAAAAATGTTTTTTTCATTCAAATTTTTGATACTTCTAGTTGAGAAAACCACTTAGAAGACCCTAAAAGTACTAACTAATTAAAAAGTACAACAAGTTATTTAGCTAAAAATGGTTTTGAAGTGTTAAGTGTATGATTTTTTGTACCAATTTTTTATTAACATTAACTAAATTTGAAACTTGAAAAAGAAATGAACATTTAAATTTTATTTTATTTAAAACCAGTAATGACCATGTATAGGTAATAACTAATTTTGTAACAGTTTATGTTTCATTATGCAAAAAGCAACAATCTTTAGTTAGTAAAAATGTTATACTTTAAATAAAGTTTTTCTATCTTTAACTTTTTCTATCAACGATAAAATATAAAGCTAACAAATATTTTGGGTAAATAGTATCAATTTGCAAGAAAAAAAAGTTTTGAAATGTTTTTGCTTAAACATAGCTGAAAAATAGTTTTAGTAAAAGTAATTTTTATAAATATACAATACTTTAATCTAACTTATTTTTACTTTATTACTAAAAAAGTTCAAAATACCTTATACAAATATAATTTTATGTAAGTTTTCTCCATAATTAATTAGCATTTAGGGTTTAGCGGTATATATTAAGCTACTTATATTTGCTAAATTCATATAATTTAGAAATACTTCGACTTGCTAATTTTATATAATTTAAACTTAGACAGCAACTACAAAGTATTTGTCTGTCCTTAAATTAAATTGAACTAATATATAAATTTTCTGAAAATTTTTGATGTTTAACAACGTTTTTACTTCTAAAGTTTTAAATTATGTAAAATAATAATAACTTTTGACTTATTTAATATAATTTAGAAGTATCAAATGAATTATAAGTAGTAACAACTTTAATAACTTTAACTAAATGGTTAAAATCGTATTATGATATTTATTTAAAGCTCAGTTTTGTTTTGATATGAAAAAAATGTCTTACAAACTAAGAAATAGTATTTATTTTGCCTTAAACATTTAAGTAAATTTGCATTATAATCTTTCAATGTATTTTACGTTTAAAACAAAACAATATTGAAAATAAACTATAAAAAGTTATTTTTTTACGCTAAAACTTTGAAACAGTTATTAAAAATTGTTTGAGAAGTTATAAATGTTAGAAATATTAATCTTTATAAATTTATACCAGGGATTAAGTATAGCAAAACCAGTAATCATATGGACTTTTTTTAAGATATAATTTAGCTTTTTGTAGAAATATAATGCTGTAAAATATACATAAATTTTAGATTATAATATTCAGCAAAACATTAAAAAAACAACGAGTTTGAAGATATAATTATAAAGGAAGCATACTTTATTTTAAAAATAAAAATCAATTTAAACTTATTATAAACTCTTTCTTTAGAAATTAAATTTTGACTGTTAACTTTTTTAGGTCATTATAGTTTTAATTCAACTTTAGTTATGACTCAATGACCCAGCTAGGTAGGTCTTTTTGTACATCAGGTCCTTAGTTCATTTTTTGGAGCATTTTTTGTTTGTGTTTAAAAAACTTTTATAAGTTGTGTGTTAAAGTTACTGCGATAACTAATAAGAATAATTATAACAGTTCAATAATAGTTATAATAAATATTGATAGTCAGTAATCACCGATCAAAGAAAAACGAAAACTAGTTCTAAAAATACCTAAAGAACTAAATTATATTGTCAAAAATAAAGTTTAACTTTTGATAGTTTTAGTGCTGAGTACATCCTGAAATCTGTTTTTCAAAAGAATTTTAATTTCGTATATGTGTTATTTGCAACCATAACAGTAATTAAAAACTATAAAGAATAAACTGTATAAAGTTCACAGTACAACTAAAAACTACTTTTTAATTACTTTATAAATTTTTGAGCTCTTATATCGCTTTGAGTAGCTAATAAGAGGTATATTTTTACTAGTCTCTATCCTTGACAAGACGTTAAAAGGTATCTGTGATGTGCGACTCGATAACCAAAAAGGTTTTTTCGTGCACCAGGTCCTAGGAGCAAATATTTTGTACACTTTTTTTATTATTTAGTTTTATAGATTTATTGATACTTTACAGTATACCAGTCTTTAAACAAGTTAGGTTATTATCCTTGAATATGATAAAATCAATAATAACATAAATAAAATATATTATATTATAAAACTTTAAAGTCAATAATATATATTAAATTTTTTTTTAAATGTAAGCTACAAATACTATTGGGTAATAACGAAATTCTGTATAAAATAGACCAAAGCAGGTATAAATTTATAAAAAAACTAAGTTTTTTGTATCAAAATCATGTAAAAAAAATTGAATTTGAATACAAATTATGTTTTTGCATAGTTGTTTTCTGCGTCTTAATTTTTTAGGAAGTTTTTAAATGCTTATTGTTTAGTTTTATGAAAAGCTAACTTGGTCATATTTAAGTTAGTTTTTCATAAAACTAAACAATATACTTAACTCATTATTTATTTTTGTTTTTTATTTGTAAACAAAGTGAAAACACTTTCAAAGAGTCAATACTTCTTCACCAACCTTAAACTTAATATAAATTTAAAAGTTTTAACCTATGTTGTTCTATTATGAAATTTTTTTATTTTTGAAATAACTTATTTGAATTCAAAAAAATTTAGTTTTTCTACTAAGATATCTAAAAGTTTGTAAACACTTTGGTAGTAATAAGATTAATAAAGAAAATATTGAAAGACTTTAGTTATTATGGTTTTATCAACACAATTTTACTTTGCATTAAATACAGTTTTGAAAAAAAAAACAGAAAAGTTTTTACATAATAGTAGTAAAACTAAATATCAGCAATAAAAATAGTTGTTTGGTTTAAAGTCTAATATAAACGAGTTTTTTTACAACATGTTACAGTATTACAGTATTTTGTTCTTAGTGTTATTTAGTCATAATTTTATATTATTGCAATAAAGTAAGGTTTTGTTAATTTAGCTATTGTTAACACTATGGTTTCTTATCTTATGCTGTTTTGCAAGCAGTCTTAATAAACAATCCAAAAACTACAAGCTTTAGAGAAAAAGCTTAATAAACAAATTTACACTTGGCCACAAGTTTATCCAAATAATACTTATGCCCTCTATTCTCAAAGTTTGATGTCAGAAATATAATCTTACCTACTTTAAACATTGACAGCATCAGTTAAAACATAAACAACAATTAGAATAAGACTTTAAAATTTGTTTCATAAAAGTACTTATATCTGTTCTTTTTTGAACAAAATTATTTATGAGAAGCATAAATAAATAATTTAATCTGGTATACATAAAATTAAATATTAAAGAACATATTGACAAAATACTTATGAATCATACATTGAAAGCTTCTAAACTAAAAAAAGTAATAAGTATTTAGTAAAAAAATAATCAAAACATTTTAAACAAAACTAAAAACTTATAGCTCATAAAAAACTCTTAGTATTTCAAACTTGCTATTTTTGAAGAAAATCTTTGTACATAAACTTTATTTACAAGAACTTTTTTTAATCAACTCCATAATCAAAAATATTATTTTTCAAAGTTTAGTTTTTTATTTACTTTTACTTATTTAGTTTTTCTAACAAGTGCTTTACCCAAAAAAAAGTTTGTTATTAAATTATTGTAGTGTTTGTCATAGAGACTAAATTCTTGAGGTCATTTTACAGAATAATAATTACTAGAGTTTTCAAATTACTGTTTCAAACTTGTTTTTTCATTTCAGTAAAGACTAATTAAGACCATTATAATGAACCCTTCAAAAAATTAATCAAATTTTTATATAAAAATTTTAGCGAATTTGTTTATTCAAGAATTTATTTAAAACCAAAACATATAATAAATATTTTAACCTACGTTTATCAATCCACCATATGTTATATACTGCATATAAATCTGGAAACTTTTAATAATACTAATTTCTGCTTTTGATAAATAAATGCTAATAATCTTATTAACGTAGAATTTATTCTAAAATTTTTAGTACTTCATACAGATTCAATTTTGTAACGTTATTGTAATTTGAATTGAATTTTTAGGATAGATCTCTATTACTAAGATTAGGTCCTACAAAGAGTATATTAATTTAGTCATTAGTACACTTCGTTAAAAATAAGTGTAAGATATTATTCATATCATTACTGCAAATATCAATAAAATTTATAAATTGTACAATAATAATCAAACTCTTCTAATTTTTTATTCATTTAATTTATTTTCTGCTAATGTTTGTGAAATATTATTATTTTATACAATTGCAGAGTTTTACAAATATTTTTTTTTCAAATCTATTTATGTATTCCAAGCGCGACCCAAAAAGGTTGAATATAAAAAGTAATGAGTGTGAGTTGCTTGCAAATGACTAAATGGATATCTATTGTGCACAGAAGACTGAAGCCAAATGGAGATCTATTGTACACAAAAGACTGAAGTTAAGGAGAAAAGAACATTTTGAATACCGAAGAATATGAAGAAATGAGAAGTAGAATGAATTTATTTATCATCTGTTTGTTTTAATTATCGCATCACTGTGCTTTCTTTATTCTTATTCTCTGTGCACAATTATTACGGATAGCCGATTTCGGATGATAGGCGGGCCTTTTATTTTATATATTAAATTTATTTTTATTTATTATTCCAAGAATGAAATACCTGGCTTATATCAACTCGCATAAAATATAATTTTGTAATTAAATTACTATGACTTAATTTCTCCTGCTAAAATAAACAAAACGACAAACATATATTTCTAATTAAGAAATTTAGTATCATTTTGCACTTGAATTTTAGACTTAGCTATTAGGGTGAAATTATAACTAGAATAGTCTTAAGAAAAACATCGGCGAAAGTCGAGCAGAAACCTGAACTTTCGTTTGCCGTGAGACAAGCTCAAGTTTAACAAAAGGGTTGATCACGCCAATTCGAATTAGAATAGTCTTAGTTATTTAAATATTTTTGAGAACTACTTATAAAAATCTAAGATATAAATTGTTTTAAGAATAGGAATTTAAATTCTTGTTTTATTCTACTAAACTTTTATCTTATTGATTAACACAAAAACGTTTTATTTATTATGTATAAATATTTGTAATTAAGTAACAGTGAAGTTATTAAAGCTATACACCTTTCAAAACTTATATCTTGACTATTTAATTTTCCATCAAAATAATAAGAAAAAAAAAGACCTTTCAACATTTATAAAAAAAACACAATAAATTTTGTTGTGCTTGTTTTGAACAAAAATTATTTTTATTGTAAAAAATACCTTTTCTATAAAAAAGTTTCAATCAATTTTGTAACAAACTTAAACAAATCTTTATTGTGAGAAGCTTTTATAATAAAAAAACTTATAATTCTAATAAATAAACAAACATTTTCAGTTTTTATATTTCCAACTAAAACAAATATCTTCTACAATTTAAATAATATTAGGGTTGCAAATTCAATTTGATAGGTTTTATTTTAACCCTTATAAAAAAAATGTGAAAATAACTAACTGGGGTACAGAAAATACAGTCGTATAAATTTTCAATTATCCGAACATGCAAACGAATAATCGAGATACTAGCAGACAACATAAATATTTAATATTTAACTTAAATAACAATAAGTATTTAAATAAACATTTATTATTGTTATAATTAGAGAACACAGACATTTTCCTTGTTGCAAGACAAATAACATGTTTAATATTTTTTAATGCACAATTTTTATTATTTTATGTAAAAAATCTACGGAAATAATTTAAAGTGCATCGCGAATCAGCACACACCAAGCAGAAAAATAATAATAAATTTAACATTCAGTATTTAAGGTCATTATAAAGTTTTTGTAAAGCTGAAAGTTTTTAAATACTAAATAAACAACTAAAAAAGCGAAAAAAAGAGAGATCAGTAAATAACCTTGATTGGAGTTTATTTATTCATAAAAGTTTTTGCAATTCAGGGGATTTTTTCACCACTAGCGGCGCTGCAGGTTTCTCTTGTCGTTGTCCTGCTGGTTTAGGGGACTTCCCACGGAATTGGGGAATTCCGGAAGTTGATCGTGCGTGAAAATATTAGTCACTGGGTGTCGCTGTTGCCGCGGCGGGGTGAAGTCCTCGTCGTAATCACTGAAGTGTGACGCAAAGCTGTTCAGCGATTGGCTGCTACCCGTCGTCATCTTGGTCGAGGGAATTTCCCTACAAGGGACTTCCCTGGAACCGAACATGTTCTCGGTGGCCGTTTCCACGATCTGATTGGTTCTCATTTTGGCGGGAATTTCCCTATTTAGAGAAGAATTGACTGGTTGGTGGCGCCTCTTCTTCTTGGGTTTTTGTTTGGGGGATTTATCTTCGTGAAGCTGACACGCTTGGGTGAACATGGAAGTGAGAATTTCGTGGCAAAATTGCGACCTCTCGTGGTCGTCACCGCAAGTTTTAGAAACTCGAAGCTCTTCAGCGCTGTGTAGCGGATGGAAATTATTAATATGAATTGTTTACATTGTTAAAACTGATGGGTGAAATATGATGCTTTTAATTACATAAATAAAAAATTATTTTATACAATAGAGCTTTTTAAAAACCTGTAAAAATTCAATTAAAAAAATTTTCATAACTTAGTTTATAAATCTATTTTAAAAAGATTTATTTTAAAAGTACGTAAGCTATAGAAATAGTACAATATTGTATATAGATTTCGTTATTGATATATTTTTTCTGTGAATATAAAAAACAAAAACATATAACATTTTTGTTCTTAAACTAATAAAATATATTTGCAACCTATACACACACATATTATAACTTTTAGTACTACATAATATTTTTTTTATGACAAACTTGTTGAGGAGAAACTTGTTTGAAGATTCGTCTTCGCTTTCAGAAGAGGGGTTTTCCCTATTTTGTGCCAATGTGGGCTCAGTGGTGGTGTTTTGGACCCCGTGAGAATTTCTCTGGGGTTGTTGCTTCGGAAACCTCTGAATCTACAAATTTGTTTGAAAATAGGAGTATTTAATAATGTGGGCATGTATAAAAAATTATTAAAGTTTTATTTAGATTCTAGTCGATACTTACATTTAAACTTACTCTATTTTTCCATTATGATGAACAATATTTTGCAATAAATATTACTATTTATTATTTTGATTAAAATGGTGTTTAACATTTTAACAATTTCAGTAATGTATTTATGTTTTCATTTTAACTAAGTTATTTAATGATATATTGTATAACCTTCTATATATAACATTTTTAAAATATTACAAAACTTAAGTTAAATATTAAAGTTAAAACACAGTTATGTGTGATATATTATGAAGTTTTTTAGTCTAATATAATAATCTGATCTAATAATAAAACAATTTTAAAGCTAATTAAAAAAAGTTTACAGTATTACTACTAATGATATTATTAAAATATTTGTTAACTTAAGATATATATTAAACTGAAATTTAACAATAGATCTAAATCCCTTTAATCTAAGTGAGCAAAAATTAAAAAGTTGTTAATTCTATTAGCTAAAAAAACTACAATAAAAAAACGTATACGAATATAATAACTATATTATTACAATATTGGCAAAAAAAAAATAATAATATTTGCAGTAAACATTAAATATTTATCATTAAAAGAATGAAAACAAATATATTGCAAATCGGCTTATGTTTGGACACGATTTTATTTGTTGAAGTATTTTTTTATTTTCTCCTAATCATTCGAACTCATTTGCTTGTTTAGAACTTGATTTTGAACTATTTTTAAACAAACACTTTATATTTAGAATGATTACAAATATTTATTTTTTAAACACCCCATGAAAATGTTAACTCATTCAAGTTTAAAATGATTATATTTTAAAACAAATTTTCTAAAATATAATCTACTTTCAAAAAAAATATTCTTTATAAAAAAATCACCTCTATACAACGTTCTAGTAGTCTATTGAAAGACATATTTTTTTAGTTTACTAAAAGTTTTTTTAGTTTACTGGTTTTTTAAAGTTATTAAGCAAAAACTATGGTGTATTGCAAAAAAAATATTTAAATTATAATATTTGTATGTAAATAAATAAACTGTAGTATAAACTTTAAATATTATTTATGATATTTTTTAAGGTAATAAACTATCGATTTTAAGAACTATTAAATCTAGGCTTTGTTTAAGAATATTCTCTAAGATGCTTACAAATTTAATCTTCAGTAGTAAAATTAAATCTAGTTTAATAAGAGTGCAATAAATCTAAACCTTAATAAATTGTAAAATAAGAAAAAAACATAAAATAATTAAAAACTTTTTTAAAAGATTAAAGGTCATTTGACTTGATAAACAAAAATACAGGCCTAAAAACTAATAGTATTTCGAAATAAACTAAGTTACACAAATAAGAAACTCAAACAATAGATGACTTAAAGGGCTTTATATAACAGACAATAAAAATTTTTTTATAAAAACAACAATTCTTAAACACAACTTATGAACACATAAAGCTTTTTATATAAAAATTAAAGCTTGTAAAACTAAAAATCAAACAAACTTCTCATAATAATAACATTATTTTATATTTTAGAACTCAAACATTTTTTTAACTATATAAATATTCTTACTTATTTATCAAGTACAAATAAAATATATTAAAGCATACTAAAACTTTATCAAGGTACTTGTTAATGTTAATCTTTTAGAAATTTAAATAGAATTTTTAAAATATGCAAATAAAAAAAGTATATAATGAAATATTTTTTTAACAATGTGTCTAGTACAAACTTTAACTTTTTGTAATAAATAGTTAGTACTAGTTCGTTATATTATTTTACTGATTTTTAAGTATACAAAAAATTTATATTTATAAGATTACATATAACTCAAATACTACTTTAGATGTACCTAAACTTAATACCATTAATATCAGTTATAAATTTATTTAGATTAATTTCAAAGTTGATCTTTAATAAGAACAAATCATTTTTTACATAAAACCTTTAAATAGAACATTTTGAAGTTTTTAGGTAAAAAACTAAATAACTGAATTACTAAAGAGCAATTATTTACTTCTACGTTTACTTAGTAAAACGATCTTTTTTTTAATAAATTCAAATTATTTATACTAATTTTTACAAAAGTACAATACTAATCATGTGTTCAGTTGCAACTTAAACAAAACAATTTAAAGTTTTAGATCATTGTAAATAACAAAACAAGTAATTAACTTATTTTACTACATATATTAAACTATTGGACAGAGAAAATCAATATAATTTTTGCAAACTTTTAAACAAATTTTGCTTTACACTAATACACAAACCAGTTCATTTTGTTTGTAAAAATATTATTTGTATATTGTTATTATTATTAAATCAATTATATGTTTTTACAGCCCAACATAATTTCAAATAATTTAGGGAACTGAATTGGAAAATTAAAATTGCAAAAAAAATCTAAGATCAAAGAAAGTTTTTCAATTCAACTAATTTTTATACATTTTTCGAGCAACTTCATAAATTTTTAGTACTTTACTGTTTTCATGTTCAATCATTAATCATACTTTAATGTTTTAATCATACTTTTTCAATACTACTACGAAGTATTTACAAGTAAGTTTCATAAAGTTTGACTAAAAATCTACCCCTACATTTCTGTAGCATTTACTTCATACTTTTGGCAAATATGATTTTTAGTACTCAGAGTGGCCACTGACTTTTGAGAAATTTCTTTCAGGTTTTCTGGATTTCATTCTGGTTTAGAAAGTACACGATTTTGGGTCTACTTTTAGTTATAATTAAGTTTAACGTATAATGGTATAGCAATATTGAAAAAATACTGTTATGATACTCAAAATGTGTTTTTAAGAATGTTTTTTGATAATGACAAAAGTTTTTTCTATACGATAAGAGTTTCTGTGTCAAATCGAAATTTCACTACTTAACATGTAAAAATTGTAAAAACATGTAAAAGTTCCAGATTTTTTAAGAATTTCTCAAACTCGAGGTTTTTTAGCCCAAATTGTCAAATTCCAGGTTTTTTCAGGATTCCAGGTTTAGTGGCCACCCTGAGTACTACAAACAACATTTAAGAAGCCGATTTTAAAAAATATTTTTACTTTTTATTTTTAGACTAAATTAAAAAAAAATTTGACCATTTCTATTTCTTTGAAAAACTAACACCTAAAAATTTCTTCCGATAGATTTAAATAAATTTATCAATTATAGAAGGTAAAAAAAAATCGGTTGGTTTAAGGTTATAGGAGGAGGTAGCTTTCAAGTAAAATATTCATTTTTTACCTTTTTAGTTTAAGCCTTTAATAAGAAACAAATGAAGCTATATTTATTTCAAAAGCTACTTTCAATTTTGGAAATCGGTAAAAAATATCTGACAGCCAAGATAAAACTCTACAAAATAAGATAAGCTTGTACAAACTAGGTTGACTCCCTTTGGCATTAAACTCTAGTCATTCTAGTTCTTCAAGATAGAAACCTCATTAAACTTGACTTAAAGATTTAAAATTTATATAAAAATGTTTCTTTTTAATATGTTGTGAATATTTTTCAGAAAAACTTGAAATTTGAAGAGTTTTATATAAAACTTGAATTCTGAGGGGTTAAAAAAAAACTGAATTTTGCAGGTTCTAAATTTAAAACCTGATATTTTAAGGTTTTCAGAAAAGTCCTTGTTTTTCAACTTAAAACCTGAATTAAACCTGTCTGGGCGGAGGAGGGTCCGGAATCACAACCGGATTTCTCTGAGTTTCATTGAAGGTGTTTTCCAATTCCGCCAAACTGAACAAATCGTTGATTACGACGGGTTTATCACTAGCGGCGCTGTTGCCACGGTTACGGGGAGGAATGTAGACGGGTCCGCTCACCCCGCTTGTCTGAAACGGGTTCGATTGAAAATTTTCGAACAAATTGGTCGCTGGGGGCGCCACATAGCTCGCATCGTCGACAATTTTCACCTGAACTGCATCTGATCTCTGATTGGAGGAAAATATTCCGAAGGTGATTGGCTGCACCAGCGACACTTGGTTGGTTGCCGTGGCAACAAGGGGTGGTGGCGGGGGAATGTTGTCGGGGGTGCGAGTCACCACAGTCCCGCTGCAAGACCTTTTTCTGTTGTTGCTAGGCTGCGACATTTGTAACTTATTTCAGCGCCTTCATGTTGCTCCATTTAAGTTTTGAAATTTGCCATTTGCTTGTTTCCAAAACTTACAAAAAAAATTAAAGAAGTTCCAGTTAAAATTTAAAAAATTAAATTTTTTGTGCAATTTTTCAACCTGAATGACGTCATAACAAGTTTTAGAAAATTTCGCTTAAAAAATTTGCTGATTTCTTCTAAAATTTTTGTAAATTTGAGTTGGAAACAAAAATTAATTGAGAAAGTTTTCTTTTCGTAAAAGGCCGGAAATTATTATGTATTACTTTTGATTAATTGGGATGTTCGGATATTTATATTGAGTTGCACCAAAAAATGTAAAATGCTAAACAAATTTATCTGAGCTGAAATTGCATATTGTGATTTAAAAAAAAGAGAAACATTTAATTTTCTAAGTAGATAAATCCATTAGAAAAATTAAGTTGACTAAAGTTTTAGTCAAATACAAGTTTAGTGAAATGTTTTGATCAAAACAAACATTTTGACATTTAACATAGCATAATTTTAACACACAGTACTTTGTTGTACTTTAAGTTATGTAATAACTTTGATTCTTTTTAAATTGTTTTCTTATAAAAAAACTATTTATCAAACATGTAAAGAAATATACTCCAAGTTATCAAATAAACATACAAAAATATGTTTCTGAATACATAATTTTAGTTTCAATTTTTTTATTCGTTCTAAACCTACTAAAACTTAATATGCAAGAAGTTTTATTTTGATATGTAAGCTATTAAAATTAAAAAAGAAATTATAGATAACTAGCTTTTTGAAGAACATTACATTTTTATTAATAAAATTTTAATTTTTTTGCATCCAAATGAAAAACAGTTCTATGTTTTATTTGTTTGAAAACATTGTAACAACCATGTTTATTTTTACTTTTTTATTCAACTCTCCTATAACTGAGCTATAATGTAAGTAATCAAGTATTGTACTAAGTACAAAAATGTACATAGGAAAAATTTAATTCTCAATAATCTTAGCTTATATTTAATCTTTTTTTTGAATAGATAAGTTAGTAGATTTACAAAACTAAAAATATAAGTACCAATTTTTTTCAAAGTTATCTTAATAAAAATTTACTAACTATTAAGATATTACTCATAGTATGACAAGCTAGCATTACTATAATTTTTTTTAAGTAGTTATGTACTCAATATGTTTTATTTAAACTTCAACTATTAGTTTTTAGCATCAACAACATATAATAAAATTAGAGGCAAACACAATATATTAAATTTTTCAACTTTTAATTTTACTAAAAGTAGATTTTTAAATTTCTAAACTAATTCTTTTTTCCAATTAAATTATAAAAATTTTGATTAGCTTTATACAGGGTTCGTGCGCGAAATTTTTTTCATTTAGCCTGACTGAGACCAATTTAGCCTGACATTTTTTCAAAGTAAAGAAAATCCCCTTTATAAGTCATTTTTGATATTGGGGGTTTTGATTAGTACTATTATAGTCTCCGACTTCAACCAGCTTTATCTCAAAAATATTTTGAGCTTTAAAAGTCTGCAAAAAGCAACTCATAGCTTAGTTACAACTCAATAAAATAAGACTAAATTGTGAAAAAGGTGATTGACCCCCTATGCCCTTAATATAACAAATTCAGTGATAAGTTTTTAAATAAGTGTTATATCTAATCTGTTACTGGTATAAAATTTTAATATATATTACTAAACACAATTGTTCAATTTAATTAAGCACTAAGTAAAAACATTATAACCAGAAGATTTATAATAAAACGACTTGCATTGTTGTGTTTTATTAAAATTTAAAATGAAACCCTTACAGAAGTATTAAAGTAAGTAAAAAGTGTTTATTATAGTATTTTGACTAATACTTAAAATTGATACATAATTATAAATCCTAAACTCTAAATAAATAAAGTGATTGTTGATATCATATCAGATTTAAAAAGCTCACACTTAAATTAAAAAAACCTTTAATAATCTTGTATTCTTAATTATTTGTTCTTGTATAGAAAAATGAATTGCACCTAAAATTTGTACTCCAACAAAAACTAGTATTTACATCTTAAAGCTAAGTTTTAGTGTTGTGAATATCTCTAATAACTTAAAACAAACAGTAAAATATATGAATAAACTGCTAAGAGTTTTAATCCAAAAAGTATTTGGTAGAAAGCCTTTAAATTGGAAATTAAAATAGTTCAACCAACTAAGCTCTGAAAAACATAGCTGATGTAAACAAATTTAAACAAACAGCTAAGTTGTTGAACTAAACTGTATTGTTTAAACTGCATTTTTATGAATTTTCATAATTATGACGTATATAATCTACTCAAAACAAAATAATGAAGATTCTAAGTTTTTTTAAGAGATTCAACAAAAGGTTTTAAGCATTTATTTTTACAAATACGGACTGATTTTGTTTTTAATAACTAAATCTTTATTTAGAAATAAATTCACATCTCAATCTGATCTTTAAAAAATTTCTTTTAACTTATCAAAAATTGTCAAGCATTTGAACTGAGAAAAACTGAGATTCTCAAATTTTTAAATAAAAAAACTGATTTAGCCTGACGTTTTTCAACCTTTTCAAAAAAAACTGATTTAGCCTGACTTAGACTGATTTAGCCTGACGCGCACGAACCCTGTTTATATCTTACTTAATACAACAAAAAAATGTTTAAATATGACATTAAATATAACTTAATATTAGTTAATTGCTGCCTAAATTATTATAATGTAAGGTACATTAAAAATGTAACATAAATTCTTAATAGCAAATAATCTAAAGACAGTTTAAATTATTGAAATGTATCTGAATTAAAACTTAATGCAAACTTATATTTTTACGATATTTAATGGGAACGTTTAAGTATGAATATAAGCATATTGGTTTACCTTTAAATAACAGATTAATACAAAATATAAACAACAAAAATTTTATAAAAAATATTACTAAATAAAAAAACATTTATTTTCAGTTCAAACATATTTGGTATAGAATAACTTTAATTTGTTTTACACAAACTATTTTTTTCAATAAACTACACCTAGATTATTTTTACATTGTTAAAAACAATTATTACTAATAGTATGTCAATGTATTGCTTATTAAATGGAAGTTTATAAATTGTAACAAATGTTTAAATAAAAAACAGCATTAAATAAATTGTTTGTGGTTAGTTTTCGAAACAATTTCTAGGAATTTATTTTAGTTGAATACTACACAATATTTAATTAAATATAGTTGTGAAACGTGAAAATTATTTTTGATTTAATTTATTGTTACACGCTATTGTTCATAATGTAACTTTTTATAGACGTTTTGTAATGAATTTCAACAGTTAAGCTATATATTATAAAATTTTAACTAATATTTTGAGTTTAAACATTTTTATCCAATGAAAATAAAGGATTTAAGTTGTTTATATAAACACTATAGGAAGTTTGACCTGTCTTTAAAATTTGCAAACTTAGTACTTACAGTATTGTTAAACATGTATGTTAAAAAGTATGAGAACTATTTTAAGTTCTAGTTTTTACTACAAAACTTTATTATACTTACCTTTATTTCTATACGAACTTTAACAAACTAAAATCTACTCAATTTGTCATAGGTTCGGTTATTTTAACTGGGTTTATTTTTGTAGTTTTTAATTTTTAAAAGGCCACGTGAATTATATGTAAATTTAAGTTGAGCCTTAATGTCTTCAAATACTTTTTTTTTAATTTTTCATAATTATATTTGTAACTGAAGCCCTACATTGCCTTGTAAATAGACTATTTGAAATATTGAATTCGCAGTCAAACTAATTATCAAAATACTGACCATTTTCTGTCTGATTTCTTGAGCCTTATTCCTTTCCTGCTGCAATTTATCTTGTATTTCGTTGATTGTTGTGTCATTTGTCACCACTTGTTGGAGCAACTGAGCATTTCTCCTTACTCCGTTCAATTGTGATAATAACTCTGAAAAATATAAATATTCCAAAATAAAATATCAATTATTTCTGTAAATATTAAAAAGATATTAAAATTTTGGAACTTTTTGTTGATTCAAGTCTTTAAAAATATTTTTGTGTAGTAAATTGTTTAAACAACTTTTAAACCATTACACTCTTGTTTATACTGAAATTTTTGAAATAGTATATGTATAATAACAGTTTTTTACTAAAACTTTGTTATACATGGTTGCCACTAATCGAGCTGAGAAAATTTTCCTGACTTTTCCTGACTTTTTACCAAAATTTTCCTGACTTTTCCAAAACAAACTCTTAAATTAAACTTATTTTAAAACACATAATCTAACACTTAAAACTATATAAAACTTTCAATCTAATTTTAATACAAGTTAAAAACAACAGTTTTTTGCTGAATTCTATCATCAAACTTCCAGTACATCACTTGAACCATCTGTGTATGATTGATGTTTGTAATAAACAGCTCTATCAGCAAAATACTTGTATTATTACCTTATAAACACAGCTTTTTTGAAAAAAGACACAATTTTTTAGCATTTCCTAGCATAAATGTATCTAGATAAACATTCGACATATAAGGAACTTTTACAATTAAAACCTTGAATTAATAACGAACTTTCACAACTAAAACTCTAAAATAATAACGGACTTTTACATTTAAAACCTTAAAACATTTAAGAACTTGATCAAATACTGTTTTTTTTTAATGTATGTACTTTGAAAAACACTTTGATTCTAAAAAATATGCTAGATAAACTTTTGTGTATATATCACAGTTTAACTATGGAAGTGTCCTTGCTACAGATCATCAATACTAAAAAACTTACAAATCTGCTTGTTCGAGTAGGGTACTTGTTCAATATGTTAATAGAAAATTTTTACAGTTTTAAAAAGGATATTTTACTAATTTATATGAGATGAAGGCATTGGAAATAACATTAAATATTTTTGTAAATTTCTAGGAAAATTTTGGAACTTTTTTCTGACTTTAACAGACTTTTAATTAATTTTTACCATTTGAAGGCTTTGGAAAACAAGGAATTTTGTAAATTTAAACTGACAAAATTTGACTTTTTTTTTAATTTTATCAAATTTCCTGACTTTTCCTAACTTTTTTCAAAACCCCCCATTTTTTCCTGACTTTTCCTGACTTTTGTCATTTTTTTAAATTTTTTCTGAAATTTCCTGATTTCCTGACTTTTCCTGACCGAGTGGCAACCCTGGTTATAAAAAAGTTTAAATTTTCTGTTTACTAAAAAAATAATGAAACAAGTAATAATAATTATTTATTGTAAAACATACAAACTAATGGACATACTTAATGTCTATATGTTGTGTATGACTTATTTACGATATCTACTTTTTGCTTATAATGCTTTCACTTGTAGCTCACTCTGCCCAAAATATTCAGATACAACTGAGGCATGCTAAAAGTTATTTTTATACTTACACGAAATAATAAATCCTGAAATCTCTCAAGTATTGCATCAATAAACACAATTAAATAGTAAAGGTTCAAAAAATGTTTGAAGGAGTTTGTAGCATCACAAACTATTTATCCGTAAAAAATATATTGAGTATCTCGCCTACGTCTGAAATAATTTCATTGAAATATAAACGTTGTCAAAAGTTCAAGAGAAGAAAATCCTACGATACCTTCGTTGTATCCTTAAAGTTGGGTGGTAATAAAAAATCACCAATAATGAAAGATTGTTGAAACTTACTAATCTTAATAAAAGATCACCAATGATGAATTACTAATCTTTAAACTATTTACACCATCCTAATCTAAGTTTGGTGGTGTTCTGAAAATGAATGACAAATTAAACACAAAAGTTCGGCAAGTTGTCCAACTATAAACGTAACATTGGTCTCATAAGACTAAAAATAATTTGCAAGCCTGAATTACACACTTATTTTAATCAACTTCCTTGTAAAACTGACGTAAAATGAGTTTTTAAAAATTTATCTAAAGTTTTTAAAATTATCTTCATCTTACAAATAACATATCTAGTTATAATATCTAAACTTTAATTGATATAATTAATCATACCTAATTTATTTTGATAATTAAGACTATAAATAAGTAGTTAAGAAAAAATTTTAACTAAAAAACTAATTGAAAACAAGTAAATAAGTTTATAATATTTAAAAATTAAACTTCCACTTAAACAAACCAAAGCCACAGTTTATTGTTTATATTAAATTGTACAACAAATTATTAAACTTATAGCAACTAAGTTATATGAACTTAATGCAGCCGTATTACGTATTATTTTCAAATAGATTTTTTTAATCTTAGTTATTTTGGAACTTTTTTAAAAATCAAGTTTTCTTTATTCCTTCCATAAATGAGTTTTTATTCACTAATTTTGAAACTTTCAAAAAAAAATATATTAAATAACGAATGATAAAATAATCAAAATAACTAATTAAAAAGTTTTAAAAATATATTTCAATAATTTAAATGATTCATAATAGTTATATTAAAATATATCAAGAAGCTTTTTATGATCAAAACAATAGGTTTAATGATTCATTAAAGTTTGCATCAAATTAATAAAACGTAATGAAACTTTTTTTATTTTCATGAAAATCAATTTAAACGTTGTATATACAAAGAGTGTAAATTAATTACTTACATTACCAATAAATTGAAAATATAAACTCTATAACATCAAGTTTTCAATTACAGTTTAACTTTTGATAATTTTTTTAATAATTAACTTGAAAGCAAGTTTTAAAATAAAAAATACAACATTTATTATATATTTATAGTAACTTACGACACTTAGAACTTCACGTTATAAATATTGTTTGCTAGAATAAATTCATGTGATTATAATTAATTGGTTATACCACTATTCTTTGAGTATGATAGTTTCTATGTCATTAACTTTTATATATTTAAATACTATTTAGTAATTTCTTAAATATATATTATCACTTTAATATTGTCACAAAAAATGTTAAGTATTATTATTTCAATTTATAACTAAAAACATATATGTATATTTTGTTACATAATACTGCAATAGTTAATTTTTTTAATTTAATTACATAAATATGGACTTATAAGGAGCTGTTACTAATAAATATTTTTAGTAATCAATAATTAAACTTTTAATTTTATATTATATATATATATATGCTTCTTCAAATTACCTAAAACTTACATAATAAATATATAAATACTTTAAAACTCAAAAGAGCATTATTAGTTTAGTTACAACGTTTAGTACATAATGTTAAAATGTTAGAGATAGCAAATCAATATTTGAACATTAAACTATTGAGTTTTTAATACTTTCAAAGTAAAAGCTTTTATTTCTTTATAAAATTTAAAAAGTGTAGAGCTAAAAATTGAAAACAAAGGTTATTTGTGAACATATAATTTAGGCCACTTTTTATAGAAAATAAATAAATATGCTGAGACATCAACTTAAATTTCTCTTACTTATAACTTCAAAAAGTTAGAAACATATTTGTGAATTATACATAAAAAAATTATTATACTGTATATTTTAATAAATGTGAGCTAATTGCAATAGATCAAATGATTTAGTTTTAAATTTTAAATGCAAGATATAATTCTTTAAACTACTTAAAGTGTTAATTTAACATCTCGTTATCTAGCTAAGTGACTTTCCTTAAAACTAACTTAAATATAAAAAATTTTACACAAAGTTAGCTTTACTATTTAGGAAGTACCAAACTTAAACATTTATGTGATATATACAATTACAATTAGTTATAAATTTTAGCAAAAATATTGACATTTTATTAAAAACATAAAACACTCATAAATCAAAAACTAAGTTCAATATATTTCATTCAATCAATCTTCATTATAAAGAGTTTTACCACTTTTAGTTTTCAAAATTGATTTGATTATAATGTAAATAAACACTATTTTGGTCAAAACCTTTTAAAAATTGTCTCAATTCTGTAAATGAAATATTTTCACAAGATATATCGTTTATCAATACCAGGGTTTCCCAAACTGGGCCAAGTGGCCTTCTTGGGGCCATTACAGAATTTTAGGGGCCATGAGCAGCAAAGGGACCACGGGGGGCCATGATGTCATAAACTGAAACTTACGCTAGATATTCTGGAGTAGATGATGAACAGCAAAAAAATGGTCTTAGATGCTTTTAATGGTAGAGTTTTGAGAATACCAGTTGGAGGGAGCCATAGCTTTTTTAATTTCTTTTAAGGGGCGTTTTGAAAAAAAGTTTGGGAAACCTTTATCTGTACTGACATTATTAATCATTATGGTGCTTATAAGTACAGCGACGTTTGAGTTTTCACCTGGAAATTATTTTAAACTTGGCAAAAATCACTAAAACACCCTGTGCAAAATTTTAGATGATTTAAAGAAACTTTCACCTAGGCGAAATTCTATTTTCTAAAAACCATCCCAATAAAAACTGTATGGGACCCTAAAAATGCAACCTTAGGAGTTTTTAGCTGAATACATGTGGTCAATTATCACATTAACACCTTGTGTACAATTTAATAAGATGAAAAGAAAGTTTTATGGAGACAAACCTTGATTTTATGTATCTTTTATCACTTTTTGTAATGATATGTGATAATTGGCCAAGTGGAAAAAAAAATCAGCATAAAATCTCTAAGGTTGCATATTTTGGGTCCCATAAACTATATAGTTTGATATAGTATAGTGACTATATAGTGATATGATATAGTTTGCATTGGGTGGTTTTAAGAAAATCGAATTCCACTAAGGTGAAAGTTTCTTTAAACCATCTTAAATTTTTCACCGGCTGTTAAAAGGTCAACAATATTTTTAATCACCCTGTTAACCATGCTTATGGAACAAAATTAATCACAAAATACGGAAACATTTGAAAAATGAACAAAGAGGTTTATTATTCTCCTAATAAACTTACTCCAAGTATGTAATTGAAGTCTGTTTGAATAAAAAAAGTCTTTTCAAAATACTTTAATACATACTAGCAATAAATGTAATTAGTAATGAGATATATAAAACCTTATCAACAACTTATTATATGAATACCTATACAACTATAGTCATCTAACTAATCACTGGAAAATTAAGAAATACTTGAATTTTTTAATTCAATTAAGATAGTAGCAGCTGTTGGTAAATTTTAATTTTTCAGAGTTTCAAAGAAGTAATCAAAAAATTCAAACTAGCCGTGGTTTTTCTAAAAGCAAGGCTAATTTTATTGCAATAAAAAATGTTTAAACTAATCAGCAACAGGATCTACATTGTTTTGTTGAATTTTGTTGAAAACATTTATTTTTTAAACAAACCAGCTATGGGGTCTGTACTACTCGATTGAATGGATTGCTGTTGAGCTGCACTCAGTAGAGCAGAAGCAGTCATTCCGTTCATACTGATTGTATTTGCTGATGTTTGTGAAAAGTTCCTGTGATTTCTGCTTCTATTGTTACGTCCTGTGTACACTCCTGTAAAAATACTCATGTAATATTCCTGTGAAATAGTGATTGTTTGAACTGTTTCTGCTTAAATTATTTTACTTTATTAAAAGAACCTTTGCTTATTTAAAACTATTGTATAGTGATATAATTATGATTATTGCAACTATTGGATGTATGAAAGGTTTTATTTTATTTAACCATCATGTTCTAAACGAAGTCTTCTTTAAACTTTTAAATATTCTAATTATGTATTCCTTACATAACTACTCCTACACCTAAACGATCATGTGTGAATAATTACGGTTATTTGTAGTTATAAAAATTCTATAACACAAACAATATTTTCAGTAATAAATTATAATATTTTACTTCTGAGAGGTCTGTTTGCATCATCTTGTTGGCTACAGTGGGCAGATTGGAGATGAGAGGCAAGATCTTCAGTCACCATGTTCGGGTCTCCGTGAGGACTCGCAGCACAAACCGGACATATCTGCAACAATTATTTCATACAATTGCACACTAATTTTGCAAGCTACAAACATACACCAACCTTTATACTATCAAAATAAAACGAAGTAATTAGATATAAAATGTTTGCTTCAAACTTTAATAGGAGGACATGGTTACCAAAAAGCTTAGATTTCTTTTATTACATAACTCACTTCAAAAATAATTTCATAACGTAAAGTTTTCAACTTCAAATAAAACTATGTTAATAAAGGATATAATTTGATCCTTAACAGTTTTTTAACCATATATTATTACACATTGTGATATGTGATACCACATTAAAGTAATAAATAATATTTCCTTTAACTCGATATCATAACTATTACTAGATTAGACAGACTAACTGAAACATAATGCCTTGAACTTACCAATATAATTTTCACTATAAGTTAAAAAACATATACTAACAACTTCTCTGTTTTCATTTGAGTGGTTTCTAATTACATGGTCCAACAGGTCTGATTTACTTAAACCTTTTTTACCAGAATAAGGACAAACAAAACAAGACGGGTTGTTTGGACTGACATTTTCACCGGAGTAATATTCCCCTGTGAAAATACAAAAATTATGAATTTTAATTTTATGTTTATTAGTTTATATGTACTTTATGTATTTGAAGATAAGCTTATAAGTTATTGAATATATTGTATAGTAATTATTATATTTATAACACCATAGTTGAAACAAACTCTAAATAGTGATTTTTAAAAACAAAAATTCTTATTTCAAAAAGCATTAACATTTATAAATATAAAACAACATTATAATGTAATAAAGCATTATAATGTGATGCTATACTTACTAGAGATATCTATATAAAAAATTAGTATATGTAATGTTTTTGAAATATTTAAACCATAATCTTTAATGTGGGAAACAGATTAAAAATTAAACCATATAGTTACTTTCAAAAATAATATTGATAAGTTATTACTAAAAGTTATCACAAAACTACTTTTATCATGTAAAGAGGATTTTTATTTTACTTGAATATATACATTGCTCTTATATAAAACTAAGTATTTCTTGTAAATGTTCAAGAATTTAAATCATGACAATACAGGTTTAAACAATATTTACTACAAATTCACTTTATTTATACCAAGGTCAGAAATAGGTTGCACAACTTATATATTACTGATATATCATACAATATTTAATTATAAACAACTTACTGATGTCATTAGAGGTAAGAACATTTTCAATAAAACATATTTTTATTAAAATTTAAAAATAACTTACTGAAGTCATTAGGAGTAAGTATAGGTTGCATGGGATGAGATTTCAAATGCTGAGAAGTAGGTGAATCCATAGGATAGCAATTTTCACACAAATCAAAATCATAACAAATCAAACATTTGTACCTGATTCCACCGAAGTTAGAACGCATACAATTGTCACAGCTCACACCTTAAAGTGTTTATGTTTTAAAAGTGTATAAGAAATTATAAGTGTATAAAGTTGTTTATAGTTGCAGTAGTTATATGAGAATATTTATTTTACTCTACCTTAAAAGTTATTTTTTATTTTCATGTGTAAACAATATAAGTATAACCTTTATTAAATAACTATCTGTGTAAACTTGTCTTCTGAATGTAGAAATAATTAAATTTAAAATAAAATGTACCTTTAATTTAACACTCTATCTGTTTATTATTCAAATCACACTTTAAATGGTGTACTTGTGTTATTTGAAATAGAAAACATTATTCATCTGTAAAGATAGAACTTTATAGCTGTGATAGTTATTAGTGGAAAAATGTGTTTTTTCTGTACTTTAAATATTTAAAGGAGTTTTGCAGTAATTATCTATTTAATTTTACCTCAAGTAAAAAAAAGTGTTGGTAAATCTGTTTGTTGCATGTGAAAAATAAACTTTATTATGTTTATATCAAAAACTAAATTAAATTATTTGTTTATTCAATATTTATTATTTCTATGTATTATATTTCTTTTTTTTAATATAAAAGTTTTATAACAAATATAACAACTAAAAGTCATAAACAATAACTATCTGTAAATATTATCAAAAAATATTAACTAACCTTCATGTTTAGACATGTTTTAGTTATGAACAATTTTTGTGGAATCAAAATTTTTACAAAGTTCTAACCAAGCTGTAATAAATTAGAATTAAAACAAATTGAAGTTAATTGTTAATTATTTTAATGATAAATAATTAATAGAAGTGCAAACTAACTACTCTATTTATTACCAGGTTTCAGTGTGACACATTCTGACCTTATCAATATTAATAAAACAGATAATTGCACTAAACAATGTGGTTTATGTAATTATTTCAAATGTTAAAAGATAAAAATGCATTAAACTTATAGCAAGTTATATATCATTTATTTATTCAACTTATTTTGATAGACGTTTTTTCAAAATAATCGATATTAATCATTAATTTATTTGAAAATCAAATGAAACTCAGTAAACTATTTTAAAATAAACAGTTGTTCAACTCTAAAATATTACAAAGAAAAGTTTCAAGCATTAGCCAGGGTCACCCCTCTTTAAGTCAAAAAACTACTATGAAGGACCTTAAACTACATTGAGTCATTAAATTATTTCAAATCTTTAAAAATATCTTCAACAAACTAAATATATTTTTCAAAATCAACAAAAATAAAGTTTTCGAACAAAGTTGGGCGTAAATTATCAAAATATTGAAATTGGAACAACTAAATTCAAAGATCTAGAAAAAAACTGGACAGAGATTTTCAAAAAGTCTTAAGTTTAACCAGAGACTAGTAAAAAACCCTGAGTAATCCAGAGTTTTTTGGTTTAACCTAGTCTAAATTATACTGAGATTTTCAAAAGTTTCAAACAGTCTGGAGTATACTTATACAGTGTTTATTCACTTATCCGGACAGTTTTGGTCACACTAAAATGCAAAAATTTTCAATATTGAAAACTAACAATCTTGTTTGATACAAATGTTAAACACTAAAAAATTAAAACAAACGTCTATTCTTTCTTGTCAAAGTAAAACTTCCAATAAAAACTTAGTTTGTTAAGAGTTATATGTTTCCGTTAAATTAATTTTAAACTTGTCAAAGTTTTTCTTTATGTCTATTTTTGTTTCTTTGTTTAAAAATTATTTTTTTTGTTTAGAGAGATAGGTTGCATTATTTTTTGTTTTTAAAGATAAATTCATTTTATATTTTCTCTTTAACAAAAATTAATCTTTTTTTAAAACTATAAGTTATAGGCAGGCGGAATTACAAATGATAAATTTTACTTGCCTGACCCTCAGAATACGTATATCGTTGCAGAGGGTTATTAAGTCTGATATTTTTCAACCTTAAAATAAAATTTAAATTAATTAAGCTGAAATTTAGCTTTTATTATTTAATATTTTATTATATATAACTCACAATTATGTACTATGTATTTGTTTTTACCGTAGCACTTTTATTATGCATTGCATTATGTGTAGCAGTTATATTTATATGAAAAAATAAGTTTTTTGTAGTTATCCGGATTTTTAGTTATCCGGACATGTTTACAGAAAAATCTTGCCCAACGTGTCCGGATAAGTGAATAAGGCAGCTGTATATGGCAACCCTGAAATAGAACAACTTATATTAAAGATATATCTATATGGTAAATTTTTTAAAAATTTTACAATACAAATATATAAACCACATTTTCTAATGTCAGTTTCCTCACCAACTTAAAACTACACTTGAAATATATCTTCTATTTGCTTTTGAACTAAAACTTCAAACTTTCATGCAAAATCTCATGAAATGTTTTGAAAATTCTGTCAGAGAAAACTATATAAAAAAAGGTTTATTTTTCATTGCTTTTTTAAAATAATAACTTTATTAATTAAAAATTTCTTCTAGCAGATATTTAAATTAAATTGATTCAAATTTATTAAAAATAATTATCACTTGCTTAACCCCACTAAAAATTTATCATTTCAATCAAGATATTGATTTAACAATTCTCTACCTTTAAAATGTATGGTACCACAACAAAAATAATTTTTATCACCTTTTTTACCACTATTAAAATGGATACAAACTAGTTCAATAATATTCTTTGGCAATTAATATTTTGTTTTTTTATAAAATATAAGTATTTTTAAAAAACACAAAGGGTGTTATTGAAACAGTGATTTTTATTTATACTCTTGTTTTATATAAAAAAAATAATTAAAAAACAAATAAAGGTACATTAAACAACTTGAACTAAAAGTAATTTAAAAAAACATTTTGTGCTGCCATTCTAGTTAGTACCTATCTAGTATACTTAATTTGTAGCAAGCAAATAAACAAGGAAGTCTTTAACGTAAATTGTTCATTGGAGCTGTTTTTATTTAGCTTTTGAAATTTACAGCCAGTTTGAAAAGAAAAGTTTTATAAATTAAAAAGCATTTGGTTATTTAGTTTTAATAAAACATCAGAAATCTATAATAAAATTAAAAGTTTAAATGAAAATGGCAGAGATGGTCAATTGTCTCAAATTAAAAAAATTATTAAAAAATTGAGTGAAAGACAAAAAAAATCAACTTATACAATTTAAAACAAAATTAAGAAATTTTAAAGGTAGACCAGAGAGGAGTTCTAATGAAGTCAGGTACTTTTATATGCATATAATTAAAAGATATAGAAAGAACAATGAAAACTTCAAGGCTGGACATGCTCTTAGATTGGATAATGAAAGATTAAACTAATATTTGAAAAATGTGAAGGAGGAAAACTTTACTTCAAAATTTCAGCTAGGTTACACTAAGATGAATCTATAAAGAAAGAATGTTGAAATCAGTGCAAAGCCATTTGTAAAAACTATGATGAGGGTGATTTAGCAGTGAAGGTCATGTAAAATTTGATATTTAGCTGAGCACAAAAGATATAGTGCCTATAAGAAGACTGAACAAAAAAAACAAAAACTATGGTGTAATCTAAAGTTCTTTTTTAAGTTAGACTTGAAAATGTTGAGAAAAGAGATTGAATAATTTAGATTAAAAGGAATCTTGCTAAAGCTAAAATGAAGTCAGCAGATGATAACATTCAAAGCCTACATAAGTAAAAATTTAACTCAAAGAAGGAAATAATTTTTCTATAAGCATGGTGTTGCCACTGATCAAGCTGAGAAAAATTTCCTGACTTTTCCTGACTTTTTACCAAAATTTTCCTGACTTTTCTAAATCGAACTCTTTAATTAAACCTATTCTAAAATACATAATCTAACACTTGAAATAAAGCTTTCAATCTTTTTTTAATACAGGTTAAAAACGACAGTTTTCATTGCTAAATTCTATCATCAAACTTCCAGTACATCACTTAAACCATCCATTTGATGTTTGTAATAAACAGCTCTATCAGCAAAATACTTGTATTATTACCTTATAAACACAGCTTGTCTGAAAAAAAGACACAATTTTTAGCATTTCCTAGCATAAATGTATCTAGATAAACAAATGACATGTAAGGAACTTTTACAATTAAAACCTTGAATTAATAATTAACTTTCACAACTAAAATCTTAAAGCAACAATAAAACTTTACAGTTGAAACCTTAAAACTAAACTATATATCTGTTGTATAAAACATTTCATCTTATCATTTAGTATAAAATTTGTAACAAATAAATATACTCTTATATACTTTAAAAACTTCAGTTTTCCTACAAAAATACAAACAATAAGTAAACTTAATCTTGACATATACCTCTCTTATAACTTATTTTATAAATTTATTATTTCACTAAATTTAAAAATTATAAAGAGGTAAAGTTACATAAAATACTAATCTAACTGATTAGTTATAAAGAACTCAATTATTAACTTAAACAAAAAACACTTTGATTCTAAAATTATGCTAGATAAACTTTTGTGTATATATCACAGTTTCAATATTAAAGTGTCCTTGCTACAGATCACAAATACTAAAGAGCTTAGAAAATCTGCTTGTTCAAGTAAGCTACTTGTTCAATATGTTAATAGAAAATTTTTGCAGTTTTATAAAGGATATTTTACTAATTTATATCAGATAAAGGCATTGGAAATAAATTTAAGTATTTTTGTAAATCTCTAGGAAAATTTTGGAATTTTTTCTGACTTTAAAGGACTTTTTATTAATTTTTACACTTTGAAGGCTTTGGAAAACAAGGAATTCTGAAATTTAAACTGACAAAATCTGACTCTTTTTTTTTATTTTATCAAGTTTCCTGACTTTTCCTGACATTTTTTCAAAACCCCCCATTTTTTCCTGACTTTTGACATTTTTTAGAATTTTTCCTGACTTTTCCTGATTTCCTGACTTTTCCTGACCGAGTGGCAACCCTGTATAAGGCTAATTGTTAAAGAAAATAAGTGGAAATTTGTATGAACTAAAAACAATTTATCTCAGAGATAAAGCAGTATCAGATGCAGTTACTATTAAGGGCATAAGGAGGTAAACCACTTTTTTCAAAATTTGATCTTAAGTTGTTGACTTTTAACCATGCCACAAGTTGCTTTTTACAGATTTTTAAATTTCAAAATAATTATGTACAGAGAAACATCCCGGTCAAAATGGAGACTACAATAGGTTCATTATGGGAGGAGCAAACTTAAACAGCAAATAACTAAAAATATATCTCCTCCTACTTTTGTTGAAATAATTACCTCAAACTTTTAGGAAATGTTTCTTGCAATATTTAGAAAATTCTGTTGTAATAATACTAATAAATATAAAAAAATAAAAATCTTATAACAAAAACAAAAAATATTGTTTACTATTGTTATAAAACCAAAACTATAAACTATAAATTAAACTTATAATTTTTAATACAATAAGCTTGCTGCCTCCAACTCAGTTAATGCTATTTTTAATTTAATTCAATCTTATTAATAATTATTGTAATATAGCTTATTATTTTGAATTGTCCTTTTAACTTAACTTATTTCATTTTTATTTTAAAGTAAATGCTTAATTTAGTTAAATTTGTGTCCTAACAACTTTTAATACTTATAAATATTTATCAAAGTATAACTAATCACTTCTAATTACCTTCCTATCTCTATATACATAAAGTGATTTAGATCGTCAATTTATTATTGTAACTCAAAAACTGCTTAGCAGTTAAACCGTGGTACTTGGTAGTATATGTAAATGTTTGTTATCTAAAAGTCTTATTATTATTATGTATATGATAGATTATTTGTGTCAAATTGAAACTTCACCCCTTAACACTGAAAAATTGTTTAGAAATCAAAGTTTTTTAGTGGTTTCTGTTCAAAATTCCAGTTTTTTATAATATTTCTCAAATTCTAGGTTTTTTCAGCTTTTTATAGCCTAAATTATCAAATTTCAGCTAAAGTGACCACCCTGAAGAGGTGACTGTAGTATAATGCCTGCTGAAAAATATATACTTTTAATGTGCAAAAAGATTTTAAAAGTAGTTGTACATAATGTGATATATGTGATTAAATGTAGTAATAATATTTTTAGGTCTGTAGTTGTTATATTGAGTTAATTTAATGATTCTTATTTTATAATCAACCTGAAAACTTATAATTGCTAAGAACAGAAATTACCATAGATTAGGTAGACACTTAAGATGGTGTGGTGCCAATGGTAGATACTGGCGGAATAGGTTTGAAAAAAAGATTGCTTATCATTTTTTTAACATTGGTCGATTTATTTACTGATATATATCATATCACATATAACTTTAATTAGTACATGTTTGACCACTTCAACATTCAATCCTGCAACATTCAAAGAGTTTTCATTAAGACCCTTACACCATCAGGTCACAGTTTTTAGATTGATGTTAACTGAAAACTATTATAAATAGCTGAAAACAGTGTTTACAAGCAAATGGTGTGTATCTCAATGACAAATGGTCTTTCTCCACATTAATCTAGTGACCATCATTGTGACCATTCACACTTTTCTCTCTGGTTTAATTCTTATCATTTTACATAGATGAAATTAAGAACTAATTTGATTTATTACCAGAATTGTAATATTTTTATTTACTGGTGTAAAATTCAGGTTATTAAACAGCTAACTTCCAATTTAAAGAGAAAGTATGCATAATTACTTATAAATTAGTAATTTCTATTTCTTAGGCAATAAAACTCAGTATGCTTATTGTTTAGGGTCAGTAATGTAATCTACTGTAACAAAGCAAAAAGTACAATTTCGCACTTTCAAAATGACCTAGAATATGCGGTGTAATAGTTAATCAAAAAATAAAAGAAATACTGTTACTTCATTTAAATTATGCTTTAACTTTCTAACAATTTTTTATGAGATTTTTAAATAAATGTATGGATAACTGTTTCATCAGTTAAATTAAAAATGAACTAGTTTTAGAAGCGTTACAATTCTTACAAAATTATGAAAGCAGCTATTTTAATGTTTTGTGCAGAAAAAAAATGTTTAAACTCGAATATTCATTATGCTGGGTTCCTACTAAACTGTAAAATGTACTTTTACAAAAAAAAACAAAGAAAAACCGAAACATAATGAAAGAAACAACAGGCTAACAATTAACTCGTTCCTGTTTGATTTTTTTCGAGTAATTTTTAAATTTTCAGCTTGTTAAAAGTTTTGGTGCGACATTCAGGTTATATTAAAAAGTTTTCTAATGTTGTGCTGGTTGTATTGATCTTTTTATAAGTTTGTATTTTCTTTCCAGATATAAATGTTTTGTTTTTTTTTATTTCAGTTTTCGAAATTGATGAACGGAATTTTCTCAGACCAGACGTTTACCACATTAAAAAAGTAAGCTTACTCAAATGTGATGGAATGCGATAAAAAACTTATAATAAGCTGATTATAACATTTAAAAAACTATTATTAATTATATATAATTTAAAGCTATTCAGCAACTATCATCTCAAACCAGAGTTATTCTAAATTTTAATTTTAATTTAGTGGAAATATTCAATAAAATTATTCTATTAAATAGAGTTTTAGGAACAAGACTCTTAAATCATATCTCTTATACTTGGTCAACCATGCAAACCATGGCTAAGGAAAAAAGTAAATCGGAATCAGTTTTCGTAGAAATAAATTACATTCGAACGCGGTAACACAATAGACAGCTGTTAAGTTTATGGTTGTTCTTTGAACTTTCTTGAAACGTATCCCAAAATCTTTAAGAGGTTTTTTCCTTAACGCCACAAGAGATATTCCATTTGGAAGTAAAAATTGACTGCTCAGTAATTTAAGTGACAGACTTATGTGTTATGACGTAAAAAAGAATAAATGGTCTGCAGAAATTAAAAAAAAATCTGCTAAAGTATTGACTATTATTTTTGTCTTAAAATACCTGAGTATTGTTAGGAAATTCAAGAATGAGAGCTCCAACTAAGAATAAGAGTGTTTTTATCTATAAAAATTAAACATTGTAGTTTTTGTTTGCTTTGTATAATAAATTAGTTTTTAGCTTATACATTTATAACTGTTTTTAAATTGATTATATATATACATATCACATGTGTTGTACGAGTAGATAATCAAAAGGTTACTTTGTACATTAGATCCTTAGACCAAACTTTTTGAGCGCTTTTTTATCGTTTAATAAATAATATACATAAAAGTTTCTTTGTTGTTTTACTGTATTATCCAATGTATTTATTTTCATTAAAGGCAACTTATTTTATAATTTTTTATGTATTCTAAAAATAGAATAAGTTATTTAAGTAATTTTTATCATTTTTAGTAACTTTAAAACAATCTATTTTGTTTTTTAGCTTTTTAATAAATAGTTTATAAATGTTCATATTTTTAACTCTTTTGGCTTTTTCACTTTTAGCCGTAAAACAAAACCATGTGCTAAGTTACTAACTTAACACATAAATAGTTTTTACTTAATCTTAAGACAATAAATAAAATACCAGAAGTTAATAAATGTTTTGGAATATTTGAATGAAGATTCTTTTTCAAGATTAGTAAGTAATTTTTTTGATAAAAATATTTATTAAATAACATTTTATATATATAATTGAAATTAGATACAAAATTTTGGTTATTTATCTGTATTTTAATTTAAAAAAAGTAATTATGTTTACTTTTAACATCCTTAATGCTAAAAAATTATAAAGCAATACAAAATACACAAGCTAATTTTTAAAGTATTGATACTAATACTTTAATAAAGATAACTATAAATGAACTATGTTGAATAAGGTCTTATTTTATTTGAATATAACAAGTGTAATTTTATAAAAGTGTTATCACTAAAACCTACAATATATATTTTAGTATATTTTATATTAGTATATATATATATATATATTTGTGTTTAGTTTTGGTTTATAAGAATAATTATTTAAGTAAAAAATGTTGCAATGTAATAAAAGTTTTTTCAAAAACAAAATTTCATTTAATGTTACTTCAAAGTTTTAATGTGTTAAGTGTTTTAAACAGTTTTTTAATTTTTCAAAAGGTATTACCAAAAGAGTTTTTATAGCTTGAAGATTTGTTATAGGTAAAGGTTTACATGTTCTTCTTAAACACCTTAAACTGAAAAATTAGTTTTACATTATTAAACTTTTGTTTCTGTACAGTGAAGTTAAGATTTCAAGCTTGTCTTTATAAATCACTAAAACTATATTTTTTTTTAAATTTAAGTACATTACATAAAAACTAAATAAAATAAAACAATATTTAAAGGAAACTATATAACATAGTAAGTATCAAGTTTGATATAATTAAACTAATTTTATGAACATTGTAATGATGTTTATTTACCCAATGCTTCAATTTATAGTTTTTATTTTTACTAAGTATTTTCTTTAACAAATTATAAAAGTGTAAATATTGTAATGAATTTTAACGTGTAAGATAAAAGCAAAATTAATACAATCTAAATAGTTTTTAGTATTTGATTAAACATATTTATTTAATAATAGTTTATTTTCTTGCTAGGTGTATATATTATACTCATTTCAACTAAGAAATGAAAAAAAAAAATCTCTTCTGTTTATTTGTATTTTTGATAATAAGGAGAGTGTTAAAAATAAATAGACAAAACGTATATCCTGTTTATTTCATGTAAAATATACATTAAAAAAATTGAATATGCTAGCTGAGTTTTAAACTAAAAAAAATAATTAAAAAGTCTTAAGATATACTTTTTTCCAACAAATTTCTAAAGTCTTTTTACCTTTCAGGGTTGCAAAAAAACCTGGAATCCTGGAAAAAACCTTAAAACTGACAATTTTTGCAAAAAACGGGAAAAACTAGGAATTTAAAAAGATTAAAATAAAACCTTAAATTTTAAACAAAAATTGCTAAAAAACCTAGAATTTCAAAAAATTATTATATTTAAAATAATGAAACTTGGATAAGAAACAAAAAATCTACCATATAAGTTTTTTTTTTTGTGTTTTATTTATTATAATAAGTATTTAAGTTATTTTTTTAACCTCAACTTTATTTTGTGCTAAAGATGGACAAAAAATTAAATTTTAAAAAACCTGGAAAAAAATTTTCAAAATAAATCAGGCAACTCAGACCAGTGTTTAGCAATAGTTAATAAAAAGTTTAATCATGTCAAGGTGGCCATTTTACCTAAAAAATTAAGGAGTATGAAAATCTATGCTATAAAACCTGAAATTTGATACTTTTAGGGAAAACGATTATAATTTAAAACAACATATATAAAACAATGAAGTTTAGATAGATATCAAATAACTTTTTTTTTTGTTTTTCTCAGAGTTTTATTTATTGTAAAACACAGTTATAATAGCATTGCAATATCCTTTCAGGAATACTAATAAATAAAATTTTGTACCATTAAAAGCCTTTTTTCGTTTAGTTTTAATCTAAAAAGGGGAAAAAAATTAAAAAGTAAGAGTTTAGAAAAACTGGAAGAAAATCATAAAATTTGAAAGAAATTTCTTGTAACTCAATAGCTACCCTGTCATTTTATGAAATACATTTTTATACTTAACAACTATAAAAGGTTACAACTTATTAACTGTTTTGTTCAAAATATTATGATTTTTTATTGTTGTGGTTTCTCACTCAAAAAGACTTATGCTTAGGTCAAACCTAAGATTGTTATTTATTAAAAAAATAATCATGTTTTACATAAATTTACTCCACAAAAAGCTTGCTAAATTCATACTTGGTTATAACAAGCTTTGATTTAGTTGAATTCTTATATAAAAAGTTATATGAACTCTATGAAAAAGTTGTTGTTCTACTTTAATGTTTATTTTAAGTTTGTATGTAATTAAAAAGTAAAGTTCTGAAGACACATAAAATATTGTATTCTTGAAATCACTCATTTGATTGGCTTTGATCAAAAAGTCTATATGAAAAGCTGTTTTTAATATTAATTTTTTTTAAATTATTTTTACTAAGTTACAGTTCTAGTTCACCATTAATGTTTTTATCATCCTTATTTTCTGTTTTGTTTTTTACATTTTGTTTAAGTTTGACCACTATAAATTACTTTTATGAAGTTAATAAACAAGCTTTAACTAAGCTAAATTAAAATAAAAGTGTAATTGTAACTTTGTGTTTTTTGTACTGTTTGTTTAGTTAGAATTATTAGTTTTTGTATTGTAACTTATAGGGTTGCCACACACTCAGGCTAATTTGAAATTTTCAATACATTAGGCTAGTTTAAAATTTATTTTTTCATTTGATTTCAAAAACCTCAAGCTAGTTTGAAGTTTTTTTATGAAAATTTAATTAGTTTTGGTTTTGTTCTTTGATTTTAAGGCTTGATTTTATCACAAAGTTTTTTTAAGAATAAAAAATTCATTTAGACCTAATTAAGTCTTTTGTTGTTATTTTTTTAAGTTTTTAACTTAGACTATTTGTAATTTTTAATTTTTTACCTCTTTTTACTTAATTAACAAAAAACATAAACTCAGGATAGTTTAAGGACTAAAATGAAACAAAATGTTGACCAAAATGATTAAAGGAATAGCAACCCTGTTGTTTTGTTCAGAAAAATTTTTAATTTGAAGGAACAAATATTTTTAATTATATTTTGTGTGAACTTAAAAAGAAATATTCAAAAAACGTTTGCGATTTAAAATCTTTATTTTTCCTTATTAACTTGTTATGTTTGTCAAATCAGATCAAAAGTGTTGCTTAATGTAGCTGTTTTGTTGTATGGTTTTAATAAAAACATTTAGAACTTTTGAAACTTGAAAATTTTAGTACTTTTTGAAACTTTTTAGAAAGTGATAGCTTCATTTAAAAAAAAATTTTAAACACATATTTAATATTTTAACTAAAAATAACTAGATTTGAAAATATATTTTGTCAATAAGTTACCATCTATCAAAATGATCATATACACCTACAAAATTATTCTTACTAAAAGTTTTTGAAATTCATGTTTTTCTAAATTAATTTTGCTACAGTACTTTTAAGCATAATATTATTTTCTTAGAGAATTAAAATAATGTATTCATGCAAATTATTTTTAACTTGAACTGTAATTGAAATATTGTTGATTTATATTTTTTTAGTATGTTAAAGTATGATTTGAGTTATTTTTTTTAGTATACTTAGAACAACAAACTTAAACTAGTTGTAATATTTTTATCACTTGATTAAATTAAAGTTTATAAGTTTTTACTGTTTATCTTTTCTAAAAACGTTCTGAATAGATATTTAAATTCTGGGTAATTTACCTTTAAAGGAATTAATGCATAAATACAATTAGCTTTTATCAAAAATAAGAGTAAAAGTTTTGTGAAAACTTTATAATTTTGGCTTTATTTTTATGTTAAAAAATTAGAAATATTTCTATCCACAAGGTGTTGAACCAGAGACATGCCTTTTTTGTTTTAAGCTTTGTGTATATCATTTAGTCTGTTTACAGGATGTTTTAAAGTTGCCTTAATGGTAAATGTTTTAAAATACACAAATGTATTGAATTAGTTTAATAAGTTGTTACAAAACTAATTTTAATTTTAGCAGAAAGTAGTTAACTTGACTCTTATATTTCAAGTATTTATTATTTATTTACGACCTTAAGTTTATAGCAAACAATTTTATTGAAAGTGAGTTACTTAAGTTATTTAAAACTATATGTATCTTGGTTAGCTTTTATTAGTTTATTATAGAGTTTTATTCTATTGAGTTTTTTATAATAGAGTCTGAATTTAACTTCGCTAGTAAAATTTAATTTAAGAATAACATATTAAACTTTACTAAGTAGAGTACATTATATTTAGTTTAAAGGAACAATTTATTTTATTTAGCTAACAGTTCATTATTAAAATCATAAGGTGTTAACCTCGTGATCAAATAAAAAAATTTATTGTTTAACAAACATAACAAGTTCATAAAGTTTTATTTTTATTAACTTGTTTTTATTTGAAATTTCTGTAAGTTAAACTTTAAAAATGTTTTTATTATTCGATAACAATGTAAATTTGTTTCTATGTTTCCTTGTTATATTTAAAGGATTATTCAACTAATTAAGCTTAAAAATTAAATTTTGCAAAGTTTAGCTTTTATTTCTATCAAATTATCAGCATGGTTTTTAGTTTCTATAGCAAATTTTTATGCAGCTTGAAGTATATTGTTTATCAGTTTAATTAAAAAGTTTTTCTGTTAACTAATTAGTGATTTTAGAAAGTACTTGAAAAATAATTCATTTTGTTTTTTAGAATTTTTAAATTATTGTTATAAGTAAACTTTAAAATAAGCTAAATGACTTTTTAAATAGTAGTATTATGTTTCTTTTGAAATGTTTATAAAACTAATTCAATAATTTAGAGTTCAGAGTTTTTTGCAATTTAATTTCATTAAGTCATTGATTTAAATTTGATTAAAAAATCTGAATTTAATAAAAGTTTCAATAAAACTGCAAAGTTTTCATTTCAAAAACCGCAATTTGAGTTGAAGTTTTTCATGCAGTTTACTTTTGTGAAAATTTTCTCAACATTTTCCGCATGAATGATTTTTGACTTTTTCGCGGTCTAGACTTCAGAGTCAGCATATTGAATTGTATGTTTTCACAAAATGATGTTAGTATATTTTATGAAAAGTTTTATAGTTTAGCTTCAAGCTAAATACTTAAAAATAGCCATAAAATTTTAAGGAAGTTTATACGTTTTACAAAATGTTACAAGTTATCTTAATTTTATTGGCATATGTTTTTTAGCACAAATAATGTTAAAAATGCTTTTAAGTACTAATATAATTAGTTTATTAAGTTTTATATAATGCTTTCTATTTAATGCTTATAATACAATAGCTTACTAAACAGTAGCAACATTTTAAAAGATAATTTGTTTCTTTATTATGTTATCTTCAGTTGTTTATTTTTTGTGTTGGTTGAATACAGTACATTGTACCAAACGAGCTATATTTTATTGCTTATATTAAAGTACATTTATTGAATTAAATAAACAAAAACAAAGTTATCGTATTTTTTTATGATGGTTTAAATTACAAAAATACTGTTTTATTGTTTAGATAAGTTAAAGAAGTGAGTGTATTATTATATAACTCAATAAAGCAATACAAGTACAATAATGCTCAATGTAATTTACATTAAACGCTGAAGTGATTGAGTGAACTAAATGTTTTGAGCTGAAATAAAGTATAAAACTAAAATAATATTTCATTTTATTATTGTTTTATATTTAATTTTTAAATTAGAGAAAGTTAGACTATTAGAAATTTTGATAATTAATTTTGTATTGACATAGTATTTTATATATTTATTTTTTAATTGTTTTTATTCTATCAATAAAAGTTATGCCACATAATAAAATCTATTGATTTTATTGCTTATTATAAGCAATTCAAAATTCATATTGATTTAGTGTTAGTAATTTTATTGTTGTCCAATAAAAGTCCTTTAATTTTTTGCAATTGTTATGTGTTACATAAAAATATTAGTATAATTGAAAGTTTGCTGTGATATATACAGTATTATAACAAAGGTCAATAATGTTTTTATTACATGTTTTTTACAAAACAACTAATATTAAAAACAAACTTTGCACTAGAGTGCAAATTGAGGTTCAATAAGTTTAGTTTACAATATTTTTTTGTTCTATAAATTTTTTTTTTCATTTGTTTAACATAAAGTGTGTTTTGAGTGCATTTAAATGTTAAAACTATGTAAAAAAACGTAAGTTTTAAAATGCTTAACAATAAAGTTTTTGCATAAAATAAACTATAATTAAATTTAAGACCTTTGTAATCTATAATTATAATATTGAAAAAAAAACTTAATAATTTTTTAAAACTATATTCCCTTATTTACATATATATTTAGTGTAACTGTAGTTTAGTATTACAATATAAATTTTGAATCAGTTTTGATAAAGTATCATAGATTTTTATGTAATTAAAGATCACAAACTGTTTTAAAATTATTTAATTAATTTAATTTTTTACTAAACACAACAATATACGAAATATTGCTACTAAAAAGTTTAACAAATTAAAAGTACACTTTAGAATTTATGTCTCAGAAATGAATATATTGAAAGCTTTTTTATAATAAAGCTATCTAAGTGTAATGTAGTTTAGCTTTTATTGTTTTTTGATTTAAAATATTAAACACTAGCAGACTACATTCTTAGATATTTAAAAGTTTTATATGATTACTTAATATGCGTTCAACATATTTGTTAAAAGATAATATTGTTGAAATTTGAAAATTAGTAAAACTTATTTTACTGTAAAATTAAATTCACACAAATATGTAAACTTATGTATATTGTACTAAAAAATTTAAAAACTTTAAAATGACCATTGTATTTTGATAAAACATTTTTTTTTTGTTTATGCATTTAAAAAGTTATGAGTTTTTGTCTTATATTAAATAGAATAGTATTTAATAAGTTTGTTTTTGAATAATGTTATTGTAATTTTTTACTTTTTTATTAAAAATAGGTATTTATTTTATCTATAAGTTATATTATTTCATTTATGTTTATTTATTATTAACTTAATTTCTTTAAAGAATTCAATAAACAAAAACGATTTCAGAGTGCTGATATAAATTTTATTTTTAAATTAATCATTTAAAATATTAATTACAGAATGCAAATATAAAAATGTCTGAAATGGAATCTCTGATCAGCAAGGAAATTCCTGAAATGAGGGCTGAACTTCTCAAATCTCATTTCAATCTTTCCCAGGTATTTCATCTTATTTTTATTATTGTTGTTATTATTAATTATTATTATTAATCAGGTTGCGGATTATTGCGTCAACAATTACAAGAGTCCAGGTCACAAGTCCAAGCACCAAGTCCTCGATGAAACCAAAAAAATAACGACCAGGGCGCTGGCCGCAGTCGCCTTTCAGGTTTATTTATATTTTTTTTTAAATTATAACTTTTTTTTCAATTTTATGTTAATAAATTTACATAAATTATTCTATTTTTTATTTATTTTATTCTTTTAATTTTTTATTTCAATATTTCTTTTTTTTTCTATTTATTTCATTCAATTATTTTATTATTATTTTTTTAGGTCCATTCAATGGCGTCCAAGCTAAATACTGTCCTGGACATCCAGGAAGAAAAAGCGTCCAGGCTCCAGCGCTCCGTGGACACGGTTGCCATGGAAACCAGCATGAAGACGCGCATGAAGGAGGCGTCGATGCTGAGGACGGTTGCCAGGGAGAAAACAGCGCCACCTAGGATGAAGACACACAAGAAGATCCACGGAGCGAAGAAGGTCACGAAGTACATCAGGAAGAAGATCGATTTCTCCCAACTGGACCACATTGGAAGGGGAGTACCCGTCCCCGAACAACCTGATTTTGAAACAACAAGGAGAAACCACCGTAACAGCGCCTCTAGTGTTGGTACCCACGTTGCTGAGGGGTCGGTGGTATCCGTGGCTTCATCCGGGACCTTCAGACCCAAGCTGAAGCGTCGTGATTCTGACCTGACTTCTGTGGTCGCATCACTTGGTGGCAGTGTTGGTTCTTGCCCCTACATTTTTGCCAACGGGAAACCCCGCGACCTGTTTCAAATCGGACCAGTTGAAAAAACAAGTTCATCTACAAACTCCCCAGTTTCTTCGGATTTTGACGTTGGTGACAGTGTATCCGTCGTCAACGGCAACCGCGGTGACGTCACAATAAACATGCCGCAACCCCCCACCATGAACGGTGATGACGACTTCGACCTTCCCCCTCCACCCGCGGAACTGACCACTTGGGCGCCAGAGAGCTACTTGTGTAAAATGAGGGCAGTGTACGATTACCAGCCCCACCAAGTGGACGAAATTGAGCTGAAAGAGGGCGAAATTGTTTTTGTCACCAAGAAGAATGACGATGGGTGGTTTGAGGGGGTTTCGGTTGCTGGCGAGGGGATTTTCCCCGGAAATTACGTTACAGAAGCTTGATGTAAGTTTCTAACAAAAATTTAATTGTTATAAAGTTATTCTTTGATTTTATTCAAGGAAGTTCCTTCCACATTGATTGATGTTTAGTTATTAGATGATGAAAATAATAATCTATTTTTCAACAAAAAGATCAACAAAGAAAAATTTGTATGTTGAATTATTAATACTTAAATTTAATGCACTTTTATTTAATTCAAAAAGTTGTTCGGTTAACTATTTTTATTTTTATAAATTTTATTAGAGCTGTTTCAGTTTTTGTTTAAATTGTTTTACTTTTTTTCAAATTATTTAATTTTTCCTATTTGTCAATATATTTTCATAATAAACAATAAAAAACAGTGAACTAATACAAAAAAGTGTTTTTATTATCATTTCGTAAGCATTGACAAGAATAAAGTTTAAAGCATCAAACCATTTTATAATCAAAAATGTATTTTATTAAGCCTAAAATTTTAGCAATTGATATCAAAATGATTTAAAGTGATGAAATAAAAGTTGTTTTGTTTTTAAAACAGCTAGTTTGAGTAAAATTTTTATCTTCGAGTTTTATATTTATGTAAGACTAAATGTTAATGAAGGTTTAAAGACTGTCAACTACATTTAGCTTCACAAAAAAGATTAAGTCATATTATTATAGTTAAGATTTGTTTCAAACTATTTGAAAAAATGTTTAATTATATTTAAACAACACTTCTGTTATATAACACAGATATGTTTTTAAAATTTGTTCATTTAAGGTTTTAATCTATGGTTCAACTATTTGAAAAGTGTATTAAGTTTTAAAATTTTTGTTAAAGACAGGGATCGGAAAACTGATCAGGGATTTCCAAAGTTGACTATACGGCTCTTTTTGGGGCCATTACAGAAATTTAGGGGGCCATAAAAGCAAAAGGGCCAAGGGGGTGCCATGAGGGCCTAATTTGAAACAGAGATATTCTAGAGTTGATGATGAAGAGAAAAAAAGTTATAGAAGTATTTATAAATATTTTTTGAAAAATTCTGTCGGAGGGGCCCATAGTATTTCAAATTTTATAAATGGGACCATATGAAAAAAATTTGGGAAACCCTGGGCTAGATCCAGCCCTTAAGTTAAAAAGTTTCTAATCGTTTTAGTTGAATTTTAGCTTAACGATCTATTTTTTTTTCTTTTCAAGGTTTACAAATACTCTGCTATATAAGTCGTTTGTAAAATATGGTGCAATTCCAAATTTCTACTTAATTTCATTTATGATGGATAAAACTTTTATACTTTAATGTTTACTGGGATGGCCTGTAAAATATTTGGTTTTTAAGGTGCGGTCGCTTAGTAAGAGGTGGAAAAAAACAAAATTTATTTAAGAAAAGTAAACAGCAAGGCTTTTTCACATGTTTTTATAACCTTTGAAAAACTGTTAATATATGTTTATAAAACTTACTAACTAATTAATTTTATAATATTTTTTTTTAAATTGATGATTAAACAAAGTATTTTAAACTTTCTTTGAATCGTTAACTTATAATAATTTATTAAACAACAAAAAAAACTTTTAAAATAATTGGTGAAGGATCTAGTGTACGAAAAAAACATTTCAGTTATCGAGTCGCACACCACTTGGAGCTTTTGAAGTCTTGTCTAAAACAGAATCTTTTTTTGGTGTTATAAAATAATCAAAAAGTAACTATTTTTAGCTTTAAAAAGTTGTAAATAAAATAAAAAAACATAAAGCATATGAAGAGAAACTCAATATAAAATGTTACTTTGAATAGCTTATCATTCATAAACGGTATTTTATTTGTAAATAAATCTTTCTAAGAACAACAACTGAAGCTTATTGATTTGTTTTAAATAGTTTATAACAAAAGGGTTGATCATGCCAATTCGATCATCAGACCACAAGTTTCGGTAGACTGAGACCGGTTTCGTCCTTATTAGGACTCATCAGTCAGTCACAACCGAAAAACTTGTAGTCGTCAATCTACAAACGGTTTGTCATGCTTTCGCATGAAGCAACCATTTGCTGGCAATGATTAGTGACGTCAGCATTGTCTTTGCCGTGCAACGTTTAAAACATTGTCCACTAGGCAAGACATCTGGTACGCTCGTTTTAGTACAATCAACAAAATCGGCGAAAGTCTGCAGAACAAGTCCGGACTTTCGTTTGCCGTGAGACAAGTTCAAATTTAACAAAAGGGTTGATCATGCCAATTCGATCATCAGACCACAAGTTTCGGTAGACTGAGACCGGTTTCGTCCTTATTAGGACTCATCAGTCAGTCACAACCGAAAAACTTGTAGTCGTCAATCTACAAACGGTTTGTCATGCTTTCGCATGAAGCAACCATTTGCTGGCAATGATTAGTGACGTCAGCATTGTCTTTGCCGTGCAACGTTTAAAACATTGTCCACTAGGCAAGACATCTGGTACGCTCGTTTTAGTACAATCAATAAAATCGGCGAAAGTCTGCAGAACAAGTCCGGACTTTCGTTTGCCGTGAGACAAGCTCAAATTTAACAAAAGGGTTGATCATGCCAATTCGATCATCAGACCACAAGTTTCGGTAGACTTGTTTTAAATGTTTTAAACGTTGCACGGCAAAGACAATGCTGACGTCACTAATCATTGCCAGTAAATGGTTGCTTCATGCGAAAGCATGACAAACCGTTTGTAGATTGACGACTACAAGTTTTTCGGTTGTGACTGACTGATGAGTCCTAATAAGGACGAAACCGGTCTCAGTCTACCGAAACTTGTGGTCTGATGACCGAATTGGCATGATCAACCCTTTTGTTAAATTTGAGCTTGTCTCACGGCAAACGAAAGTCCGGACTTGTTCTGCAGACTTTCGCCGATTTTGTTGATAGTTTATAACAAGTTATAAATAATTATATACCTATAAATTAGATTACCACAGATGTTATTGTGTTAAAACTTTATTACGACTTTTAACACAATAACATCTGTAGTATATATTCAGATAAGCTTAGCTTATCAGGATCTCCAGGATTTAACGCGTTTTAACGTTACATCTTATAAATTAGATTATAACGAAATACTAATAACATTTTATATGTGTTGTTTAAATTAATCTTCTGTAAAAGTTAAACTCTTTTAAACATATTTTGTTAAACTTCAAAATGTTTTAAAAAACTCTTATTTTCTAAACAGTAAAAAATTGTTTCAAAGGTTTGCTTGTATGAACCTTGTAAATAATTAACAGCATATATTTCTTTTATTTTTACCATTTATCAATAATTCTTAATAAGCTTGTTTTGAAATGATAATAATTATGATATATAATAATGTGGTAATATTGCTTGGTTAAAGTTAATTGCTTTTTTATTAGTTCATAGATGATTACCTATGGGTTTTATGATTAGAACGAATTAATAGAGATAATTTATATTGAATTTACAAACTATACAAACAAGTATGAATATTAAATACGAAAAACAACTTTAACATAAAAAAAAATTAATAAATTATCTATAGGACCTTCTTAAACAAAACTAATATAAATAATTCTTGGATTAATTCTTTTAAGTAAGGATTTATCATACTGGTCGTTTTTAATTATTCTACAAAAAAAATATGTATAAGACTTAGAAAGTCTGATAGAGAAGGAATTTATAGACAATTATTTTTTATTAATCAACAAAATTCGCTTAAAATATTTCGTTATAGGACTTGGCGTACAAAAATTTTGGTTATCGATTCGTACACCACTTGGATACAGTTTGAATGTAGTATATTTTAAGAATTTATCAACTGAAACTTAACTAAACAATCCAGAATTTCTTGCATTAGTGTTTTTGACTTTTGTTGAATTTATAGATTTTCAATATAAATGTAATGTAACACTACTTTAGTTTTGTATCAACATTTTATACTTATCAAAAAAAAAGTTATTGATAACTGCAACATTTTTTGTAATCAACTTAATCTGTTTTCTTTTTAATTAAGATCCATTTTTTCTGCAAAAGCTTTTAAATTTTAAGTATATAAAGTGTTCTATAAAGCAGGCTTACTAGCTTGTTTTTGTAATAATTACTAGCTTAAAAGCTTTTAAAAGCTTAATCTGTAAATACAAATACCAACAAACGACTTTCAGTGGTATCCGGGTTTTAGCAAAAAAAGAAGGAAAATGATCTGGTAGATTTACTGTAGATTATTACACAGTAGACATATTACTAAAAACTAAAAAAACAACACAAAATTTCTGTTCTAAATGAGTAACAAAACAAGTGTGCTAAAAATAATAATAAAATGGAATACTCTTCTTAGAGTATATTTGTACATTTGTATGAAGTTTTTTATCGTTAAGTTTTTTTTATCAGAAAGTTTATAGTTATTTATTAATCTCAATAAATAAATTGTTTACAACTTCTTTTGAGATTTCTATTATTTGAATTATAAATGTTTTTAGACAAATTGTGCAAAAAAAGGTTTTTTAAGAAAAACTTGAGAAATTTTTTGCAATGAAAATAGATGTTTAAGAAAATTTAGAAACGCAAATGATGTTTACTAGAAGTATAATTTTTTTTTTAAGTGAAAAACTTGATTATAAATTAAATGACATAGAACCATCATTATAAAACTTTTGAAGTCAATTCAACAGTTAAAGTAAATATTAGTCTATGAATACTAATACTAATAATTAAAATATTTAAAAAAATGAAGTTCAGTTTTAATAAAAACAAATTTACACAGTAATTTATTTTTTTAACTAACACACGTTTTTTCTTTGTCAAACAAGTTATCACAGATCCACGGAGTTTCCTAAAAAGTAAGTAATACTGCAAAAAAAGAATAGAGGACAAAGCAGATGACTACGTGTATTTACTAAAATACAAGCCATGTTTATTATATATTAATAGTTAATATTAGATACAATATATGTTTTATAATTAAGCTGTTATACAATAAGAAAATTGATTAGTTTGAATTAAAATAGTATGAAAAGTCGTATAATTGTTATCTAATAAAGTTTATGATTTTAACTTATCATGTTTAAAGCTGTATAAGTTAAGAGTAATATAAAAATTATAACGTTAATATAATTTAAACCATAAATTACGACAAAAGTAAAACAAATTTTCATGATGTATAACAGTTAGAACATTTAATATATATTGTATCTAATATTAACTATTAATCTATGATAATTATGGCTTGTATTTTAGTAAATACACATAATCATCTGTTTTGTATTCTTTTCTTTTCTTGCAATACTTGTTTTCTATAAAACTCCGTGGAACTGTGTTAACTTGTTTGACACAGAGAAACATATGAAGGTTGATAATGAAAAGTACTGTGCAAATTGTTGTTATTATTACATTTTCATCAGAATTCGCTTCGTTAGGATATTTATTACGAAACTTTATTATTTTATAATATTAACTTGTAAATTATGAACATTTAATTGAAGTTTAACTATTTCAATTATTAAAAATTGTAAAGGTACAATCTTTTATGAAACTTTTATTTAAGTACAATTTTTGAATAAACCAGACAAGATTTTTATATTTGAAAACCAATTTCTTTATTCCGCAAGATGACAGCTTTTGATTGAATAATAAACTAAGTACAAAAACTTCAATTTCTTTTAACTATAAAATTAAAAAATTAAAAATTCGTCCATTCAAACATTCACATCATAATATAAGTAATAACAATTAAAACTGACAAAAAACATTCCTACTAATACGTCTGCATATTCATAATCATGCTTGCTAATTGTTAATTTAAAAACAACGAAAAAATGTTCCTTTTTTCTATTGTAAATGTTGTTGTCCTTAAATATATAGAGCTTTTATTACTACAAACCAAAATACATTAGAATTTTGTTAGATATTTTGTCTTTGCATTTAATTTTCAATGGGTATATTGGGTAGTACAAATTGTTACTCCTCAGCTTTCTTTGGCAACTTTTTAAAAATTGTTTTATGTTTTTACCAGAACCACTATGAGTTGTTCTATCACTTTTCTGCTTGAATATTTCTTCCGATTAATTTTGTTTGATAGTTATAACTATAAACATTCTGGTTACTTTCCAGCGTATTTCATTCAACTCCAGCTTTTGTAAATCTAGCTGTTTTTAATGTTATTGTTTCTTACATTTAAATTGTCATGCGTATAGTTTTAATGTTTAGGACTAAAAAATTTTAAGTTTTATAACCACTAAATTTAAAAAAGTTTAGTTTATAAAATATCTGTTTTGAAAAAAAAACACTTGGCCACGAAATTAAGGACTCATAGAATATAAGTCAAACTTTTTTAATTGTGAAAATTTAAATTAAACTATTGAAAAGTGTATTATATTTGTAAATATTACTATAAAAACTTTATTGTGTTTATCATAGTTTTCTATAATTCAATAGATATCTTTACGTAATTAACATAGTTACTGAGTTAAAAACTCAAAAGTTTATTGACTTTTGAACAAAAATAACAAAATAAATAGTTAGTTTACACTTTACAGTCTAAACAGTTTTAATTTATTTGATTATAAGCTTTTCGATCTTCAAGCTGTTGTTCAAACAATTAAAAATACCAGCTGTTTTGGGGTCACACTGAACAAACACTTTACTTAGCAACCTGTGTTACTTAGCAACTGAAATTTACATGGGAAAAATTATCAACCTTAACCCTTCTACTCAATACACACGGTTATCAAAGGTGGAATCAAGCATTGCTGTTACTTTGTGACGTCATTTTGGCTGTGAAATGGTGATCAAGAGAGCGTGTGAAGTTTAATGTTTACACAAAATATTAAAACCTCAATTAGAAAAGAACAAAAGTTTATCCTTTTAAGTTCATAAATAGTTAAAAAGTTTTAGGCATGACAAAAATAACATTTTAAAACTTGATAAATTTGATTCAGCTTTGAATTTTTAGTTTTTGTTTTTGAATCTATATAAAAGTTTTATTAGAATTAAAACAATTTTAAATGAATTTTTTCGATTTATCAAAAAAAATTATAAATAACATCTAAGGATTTTCTTGGAAAAATGGTAAAAAATTTTTAACTGTTGAAAATTTGACAACAAAGAAAAGTAGAACGTTTAAAAAAAGTCTTTTAAAGGAAATTTAAGAAGATAAATTCAAGTCGTAATGTGTTTGAACTTTTAAAATTTTCTAATCTTCGTAAAGCTTAGAAGTAAATTGAATAAATAGGCCAGCTTATTTAAATTGTTATTTAAATCGTTCATCTACTTATGTATCTTTTCTGTTTAGCTGTTTTACTTTAAAAAATTAAAATACTTTCTATTCAGAACGCTTATTTTTTGAGATAAAAAAGTTAAGCTTTAATTTGTACTGTTTTTAAAACAAAAAAGTCAAAGTTTGTATAGAGGTTTTTTGTTTTAAATGTTTAAATTTATTTATGTACCAGAACAGTTTGTACTAAGTGAATCAGAATAAATCAAATATTAAAAACCAATTCAGTATTCATTTAAATGTTTTAGTCTATATACTTGAAATTAAGATATTTTTGACAGCATAAAACTATATTTAATGAAAAAGCATTATGTTCTGTTAAATTTTACTTTAAGTTTAATATAACTTAAAAAGCTGTCTTTTTATTATAAATTTATACTGATTTGGCTTTATTAAACTTTTAATTTAATTTAACTACAAAAAAATAAATCAAGTTTTGTTTTTAAAACTTACTTTAAAACAAGTGTATTGTTTAAGTTACTAGAATTATACGCATATTTAATTATAAACAAGATATGTATACAAAGAACAGTATTTAAATTATTTATTTTAATCTAACTTAATAGAGTACTTTAAAACTATATGAATTACTTTTGCCACTAATGTACAGCAAAAAGTTATTTTATTAATGATAATTTATAGCTATCATAAACAAATTATTTGTAACAAAACAAAATTTCCAAATATAGTTAAAAGATGTTTTTTCAATATAAAAGAAAACACTTATTTTATACTAAAAAAGTGAACTTAAACAATTTATTTTATCACAATTTGACTTTAGTATGTTTTCATTGACTATAATTTAATCGAAACTAAACGGAAAAGATTAGATTTGTTTGACAAGCATTTTTTTATAATTTAAATCATAAATAAAACAAAACTAATTTCGAACGAAAATTAACTAATATATTCAAACTTAATAACGAATAGAACCTATTTAGACTAAGTTATTTAAATTGCAATTTCAAATTAAATTAATTAAAAAATCCATTTTTTTTTTTGTAAAGGAACGATTTACTTTCTTAGATTTCACTTTGTTTTAAATCGATTTAAAATAAAGTGCTTCAAACTTAAAAAAACAAGCATAATGTTATTTAGAGTTTTTGGAAACTACTTAGTTATATTTTAGCGATTCTCTCAAAACATTTTTTTCATTGTAAATTTCTATTTTTGTTTGTTAGTTTAACTACAGTTTTAAAATCTTCAAATGTTGATTGTTAGGAAAATTTTTTAACAAAAACAAAATTTTCAATCAATACTAACTTAGTGAGTTGAGAACAAGTCAAAATAAGCGAGTAAAAAAAGTAAACATTTTTACAAAGTCATCCTTTTTAGGTTTTTTATTTTAATTTAACGAGTTTTCATCTTATAATTAGTTTAGATGGTAAAAATATCTAGCATGGTTAATACTTCCTTAAAACATGAGTTTACTTAAAATTATACTTTTTTATGTATTCTTATACCAAATAGAAAAAGTTGAATTTGATAAAGATAATTAGCTTTAACGTAATACAATTATGTGGGCGTTTTTATCTGAGTCAGATTAGCTTTTTTTTTTTGTAATTTAAGTTAATTAAGTCCTTTAGTTTATCGAAAGAGTTGAAAATAAAACACATTAAAAGCTTTTTATTTTGTTAAAAGCTCATTAAATTTTTATACAGTAGAAAATTTGACATTTTAATTTTTTTTCCTTCGATAAAAATCACTTTATGAACTTTTTAAATTTTAGAATACCATGTGTTTGATATATTTACAAAAAAACTTTTTAGATCTTTACACAAAATTAACAAATTTTGGGTGATTTATTAGATAAGCAGTTTTTTTTTGTGTGGGAAAATGTCTCGTAAAATGTTGCTTATCTTTGTTGTTTAAACAAAAATAAGAGTTCAAAAGAAATTTGAAACTATATATCTTGTTTTTTTTAGCACAAACCGGTGTTGTAATAAATTTAGTTATAACTTATACAAATAAAATTAAATTTGTGGTAAAAGCAAATATATAATTGTGATAAAACTGGTTGTAGAATTATATGGAAAAATGCAACTACTATATTAATTAATGTGTTAAATTTTCTTTAGCTAAAGTTTTGAAAAGTATAAGCAATTAAGTAAGAAAAATTTTATAAATTTAAAAAACAATTTTTTTTTGTGTTATGAGTAAGTACAACTAAACTATTGGTTATTAGTTTAAAGAAAATTTTAATTGCCAAATAAACTCAAACTTTTATTTATAAAAACAGTTATTTAAAAACTAACTAAATACAAAAGGCATGATTATTGCTACTGTTTTTAATTATTTACAAAATTAATTGATTTCTTTAACAAAAGTTTAAAACTTTACATATTATGATATTTAGATTTTACTTTAGCCAGGTTTGTAAAAACCCTTTCACTTATATTTCTAACTGCATCTCTATTTATTTTTTGTAATTTTATTTTCATAAGCAGCAAACACTACAAGAAAATTACATTGTTTGTAGATTCATCAAATAAAAACCCAGTAATAAATTAGCATTTCAATAATTAATTTCTCATATTTCTATCAAATAAATCAATGTTATTGATCATAATTATGATAACTTATATTATATCGAAAAAATAAATTACTCTTAGTAAATTGAACTGAAGTTTTTGAAATTTAAACAATTAATTTATCATATATACTTTCGGCCTACCGACTTATTATGATAAATAATTAACTTTTGACCTTTCAAATTTGCTACAACTAACACTTGCTGGAGCCAAATTTTCTGTAATTTACGTAAAATTGAAAATGTTTTCTGTTATCATTGTTTTTTTATCGGTAATAATGTTTTAAGTCAAAATTGTAGGCTTACATAATCATCAATTATGCAAAAAAAAAAAACTTAAAAGTTAAATACATATTTAGTGTTCCTCAAATAAACTCATAAATGTTATTAATAAAAAGAAAAACTTTTATATAAACTGCTTGCAAAAAGTTAAACTGAATTCTCTCAACCTTAATTATACATAAACTTTCTGTACATCTTAAATATTTTTAGTGCTTAACATAAAAAATGTTCACTTACCAACTTTTAACATTTGCTAGATCTTGGTGACTTAAAGTTTGTTCTGCACAAATTTAAGGTTTAAATGTGAACTCATTTTTTGAAATTTTGTTTTTAGTTTTATTAAACTTTAAGATTTTAAGATCAACATGGTTTAAAACTACAAAAATATGTCACAATTATTTTTGCTTATTTTTTATTACCTTTAAATATATTTTGAATAAATAAGCCAAAATTTTTCATAATAAATAAGTCATGGCAAAAAAAAATTGCAATTTAGTTTTTGTTTGACAAGCTTTTAATTCGTTTCGATTTTATTAATTTTAAAAGACAAACAATTGATTATATTTAAATTAAGCGCCAACAAGGTTCAATTTAAATTTAATTGTTTTTAAATTTGAATGCAATCTTTAAAATTGATTAAATTGTATAATTGAAAAAGAAAACAGTATTTGGAGAAGTTTTTGTTGTTTAAATGCAATTTGAATTGACGCAGAATTAAGTGCTTAACAGCAATTTAAATAAAAAGCCACTTCTAATTTTATGGTTTTTTAAGCCTGAAAAACACTAATTACGTAAATTGCAAATTTAATTTGAGTTTATACAAAGTAAAGTGTTATAATTTTTTTGATGATAATCTTTTATACAGAACATTATAGGTAATTGTGATAATATATTACAATAAACTTTGAGTTTGATGAAATATAAAATTTTGCTTCAAAAGAAACTTATAAACTTCAAACCAAACTACAAAAGTCAAGTTTTATTTATGATCTGCATAGACCATTGGTAAAATATATTATTACGTCATAAGGTAATATTTATCGTAATCAATAAAAATCACAAGCATTTTGAAATTGTATCATTCAAACAGTGTTTATTTTAATTTAGTAACTTGTTAATAATTTAAAAAACCTTAATTTTATTACAAACTGAATTGCTATGAATAAATTAAACTGAATTTTTCTGTAAATAATTTTTATCTGTTTACTTTTCAAGTACACTTTGACCACTAGAAATTATGATAAATGATGACCTTTTGACCTCTAACCTTTCTTAGCGTTAACTTTCCAAATACTTATTTGAAAGTATTAAGGTTTGAAAATAGTATTTTACTTTGTTTTTTATGATAAAACTGAATAAGTAATTCAAAGTTGTCTAAAATTATAAATAAATGTTTTTTTTTTTGTTTTGTTTCTCATAATTTGTTTAACTTTAAAGAATGTAAATTAAACTTTTACTAATTTTTTTAGTAAAAATTATTTGTGCTAAATTTATACATTTAGTTAGTACTTGTTTTATATTTTAACTGTCTTTATTTAATGTTGTGTAAAAATTTAAGAAAAAAAATGCTTATTTTATTATTGATTGCAACGTTTTTTCTAGCTTTGCGACACATATGATGAATTACACATTAATCCAAAACATTATGAGTTTGCAAAATAAATTTTTGAAAGAATAAATATATTACTTCTCCTCCAGCAGTTTAGATCTCTCTATTAGTTTTCTTAAAACCAAAACATATAAAATTAATACAGAATTATTAGACAATAAATTTACTATTATGTTTTTTATACTTACTCTTCTGACTTTTTAGCGACATTTTGATTTAAAGTTCTTTAATGGTAAACTAACTAAAGATTAGTAGTGTTTTTACATTTTCCTTATGGCTTATTGTAGCTAAGGCTCTATATATTTATGCTATAAAACAATTAGCTTAAGAGGATTAAACTTATTTATTTTCTTGAAAAAGTTCAGTTTTTACATATTTTCAAGAAAAACATTTAATTCAACTTTTATAAATTTACATGTTTCTGTCGAAAACTTTACAATTTCAGTGACAAAATACTTTCAGTCCGCTTAAAAATTCTAAAAAAAATTAATAAACACTTATAAAGTTATAAATAAAGAAACATACACTAACTATTTTTTCTTTAATTAAGTTTTTAATTAGACTTTTTGAGTGTGTAGTATGATAATATTAATTTGGCAGCTCTTAATTAAAATTTTTCTTTATTTCAGATAAATTCTAAGCGTCAAAGTGTTAAATTATCTTGTCAGTAAAATGCGTCAGCACTAGGTTAGAGTTAAAGTTTTTATTCAAATTGTTTCACAATTGATTAGTTAGCTTTATTTTTTATTAGCTTAAAATAATAAGTTAAAACTAACAGTAACAAAAATTAAAAGATAAATTATTGTTTATTTTGTGTTTATTAAACGTTATATCAATTATAAATGACAAAAAATTTACTAAAAGTAAATAAATCATGGGGAAAACAATTTGAATTTAATCATTTTAGATGAATTCTTTTTTATTAAGTCATCTATTTATACGAAAAAACTTTTAGAGCCAAATAAGTTTTGATTTTTAAACCAGTTTAGCTTCAATTTACAATTAGGTTCTTTACAAACTCAATTAAGTTAAAAGAGTCTGTGTTTTTTATTGACTTTAAATCCTTACAAAGAACTTTTAAATTATTAGTTGTGGCAATGGAAATATTCTTTGTGAGATTGTTGAAATTTAACCAATGATAATTAAAAAAAAGCAGGTTTTATTGTCATCTGCTGACGTAGTTAATGTTTTACTTAAACAGTCGTTAAATGAAAAGAAAACATTTTTAGAGTTCAAAATTTTAGAGCCGTTTTACAATTCTTAGATTTTGTGCAAGAAGCGGTAGGACTTTTTATGTGTACTATTTTATGGGCACTATTTTATGTGTAGAATTGCTGCATTCAATTTTTGATGTGATGTCATCAAAATTATGTGTAGTATTTAGATGTTGCTGCAATTAAGTTGCTGCAATTAAATGAAAAATAAATTACTGTCCAGGCCTTATATAAATATTATGGATAGTTTTTTGTAGTTTTAAGTTTATAAACAAACAAATAAAATACAACTTGAATAAACATAAACCAATAGTATGATTTATTTTTACATTTATTTGAGTTATATTTTTTAAACTGACAGAAGTAGTGGCTAGACTTATAAAAGATTATGGATAGATTTTTTTAAGTAATTTTTAATAAAGAAAAAAAAGCTTGAATACACTTAAACAAATTGTTTGAATTATATGTATATTTATGTAATTTATTGTTTTTATACTAACAGAATTAATGGCTAGTCATATAATAAGTAATTTTGGTTTTTTTTTTTATTTAAGATTTTATAAACAAAATTTATAAATTAAACTTGAACACACATAAACTGTTTGATTTAAATCTAAAATAGTTTGATTTATAGTTGTATATACGTAATTTGTATTTAGTAAACTTATAGAGTAGAGGTTCGACCTTATGTGTACTACTTTATGGGCACTATTTTATGTGTAGAATTGCTTCAATCAATTATGCCCTGAATTTGATGTGATTTCATTCAAAATATGGGTAGTATTGAGATGTAGCTGCAATTAAGTTGCTGAAATTAAATGAAAAATAAAATACTGTCTAGATCTTATGTAAATATTATGGATAGTTTTTGTAGTTTTAAGTTCATAAAAAAAAACAAATAAAATATAACTTGAATAAACATAAACCAATAGTATGATTTATTTTTACATTTATTTGAGTTATATTTTGTAAACTGACAGAAGTAGTGGCTAGACTTATAAAAGATTATGAGTAGATTTTTTTAAGAAATTCTTAATAAAGAAAAAAAAACTTGAACACACATAAACCAATTGTTTGATTTATAGTTGTATATTTGTGATTTATATTTAGTAAACTTATAAAAGTAGTGGTTTGCTCTTATGTGTACTATTTTATGGGCACTATTTTATGTGTAGAATTGCTTCAATCAATTTTATTCAATGGGTAGTATTTAGATGTTGCTACAACTAAATGAAAAATAAAATACTTTTTAAGCCTTATATAAATATTATGGATAGTTTTTGTAGTTTTAAATTTATAAACAAACAAATAAAAAATAACTTGAATACACATAAACCAATAGTTTGATTTATTTGTACATTTATTTAAATTGTATTTTGTAAACTAACAGAAGTAGTGGATAGACTTATTAAAAGATTATGGATAGTTTTTTTTTATGTAATATTTAATAAAAAAAGCTTGAATACACTTAAATCAATTGTTTGATTTAAAAGTAGACAGTATCTTATTTTTACTTAATTGCAGCAACATCTAAATACTACCCATAATTAAAATGAAACCACATAAGTTAATTGAAGCAATTCTACACATAAAAGAGTGCCCATAAAATAGTACACATAAGGCCAAACCACTACTTCTATAAGTTTACTAAATGTAAATTACATATATACAACTATAAATTAAACAATTGGTTTATGTGTGTTAAATTTAAATTTATACGTTTATAAATTTAAAACTACAAAAACTATCTATAATATTTATATAAGGTCAGGACTGTATTTTATTTTTATTTAATTACAGCAACATCTAAATAATACCCATAATTTAAATGAAGTAATTTAAAACTATGGTCATAATTGATTGAAGCAATTCTACACATAAAATAGTGCCCATAAAATAGTACACATAAGAGCAATCCACTACTTTTTTAAGTTTACTAAATATAAATAACATATATAAAACTACAAATCAAACAATTGGTTTATGTGTGTTCAATTTTTATTTTTTTTATTTTGTTTATAAAATCTTAATTAAATTTTTTTCCAAAATATTTATAATATGCCAACCATTACTTCTGTTAGTATAAAAAATATAAGTTACATAAATATAATTTTATATCAAACAATTGGTTTAAGTGTATTCAAGTTTTTTTTCTTTATTAGATCTTAAATGAAAAAAATGTCCATAATCTTTTAATAAGTCTAGCCAATACTTCTGTTAGTTTACAAAATATAATTTAAATAAATGTACAAATAAATCAAACTATTGGTTTATGTGTATTTAAGTTATTTTTTATTTGTTTGTTTATAAATTTAAAACTTCAAATACTATCTATAATATTTATATAAGGCCTGGACAGTAATTTATTTTTCATTTAATTGCAGCAACTTAATTGCAGCAACATTTAAATACTACACATAATTTTGATGACATCACATCAAAAATTGAATGCAGCAATTCTACACATAAAATAGTGCCCATAAAATAGTACACATAAAAAGACCTACCCTGCAAGAAGTAAGGTTCGTTGCTACGTCATAAAGCGACTTTTAACGTCATAAAATAGAAATTTCACGCCTTGTAGCTTAAAATCAATTATCAACGTCGTCAACTTTTAGTCTTATCATAACTTACTTATTCTTACCTTTTTAACTCAATACCATAGTTTTAGTTAACTTTACATGAAACATATTTTTCTGTTTATAATTTTATGCTTTTGCTTATAATGGTGTACAAAGATTTTGTATTTAGTCATTGTAACATAAATATTTTGTTATCAAAATAACATATATAGTAAATTTATAATTTGCATTTGTTTTTTATTTTAACCCTTTTAAAACTTATATATAGCAAACCTATTTTGTCATGTATTATTTTATTAAACACCTTTTGACTATATTTGATATATTGAAGTCGTAATCAAACATCGATGATTTTAGATGTTACGTCATAATAACTAAGAAAGTTTGATGTTTAAATATTTATACAGAAAAGTTACAAATAATTCAGATAGAACATATAATGTTAATGCAACATAAGATTAACCTAAAATTTTTTGTTAATCGGCTTACACTAATAAATTTTAATTTTTTGCTAAAATTAAAAATAAACAATCTAGTTTAATAATATTGTCGTGGTTCTGTAATCTACTTTTTGAAAGTTACACAACTTTTTACCATATCAAATTAAATAGAGAACAAAAACGTTATTTTAAAGTTTTAATTATTAACGCATTTCCTTTCATTTACTTATAGATCTCAAAAGACGATAATTAAATCTGATAAAGTTAATTAAAACTGAAAGAGGATAGCGTACTTATTATGTATGAAATGAGATAAGTTTTTTTATTAGATAAATTCTTTTAACATTTTTTATATGTAAACATTTTTAAAAGATAGCCAAAGTTGATAAACTTTGATATTTTTGAAACGAATTCGATTATTAATAAAACATTCAAAAATCTTGATAAAATATAACTTTAATATACCGTGTGTTTAATATTAAATTCGGTTTTGTCACTAGAGATAAAATATCATTCTGCCAATTTTATAGATAAAAATTTTTTTGTGTGGGAAAATTTATTGGAAATTGTTACTTAGCTCATCTATGCTAATTAAACAAAAAAAAGTGGTTTCAAATGCAAATTGGAGTAATTTATCAAAAGTATTTTAACGGAAATGGGCTTCCTTTCTGAAGCAAATAAAATATTACCAGTTTAATTTAAACTTTTCTTGCAAACTTGCTTTTTGTAAACAAACTGTGTTAATTTTTAGCTAACAATTTTAAAGCTTTTTTAGCATTAGTTTTTTCACACCAAATTACTCAAGTAGATCTTGATAAAGTGTTTGAGTTTAATGAATCACTTTTGTTTTAGAAAAACAGTTTTAAAAGTGTTTTTACACATTTGTTCAAATCAAACCAAAGTTTTTGAAATATTTCTTATAATTGACTTAAAATTTGTGTTCAGATTTATTGCATATGTTTGTAATATGTTGCTTGATTTTCAAGTTGAAATTTAATTAGTCTAAATTACACACTTTCAAATTGTAAACTAATTTAAATCGACTATATTCTAAAGAACAATTTAGTTTTAACTTAGTTGAGTATATGTTGTTAAATTAGATGTTAATTAAAACATGTTAAAACAATATTAGATTATTCACTGAAATTTACACCAGCTTATCACGTTGTAGTTAAGTAATAAAATTTATCAATAAAAATTAAAAAAAATGACGATAATTTAAAAACCTAATTTATGTACAAGTCATAAATTTAATGTGATATTAGTACACACATAATCTTAAAATATTAAAATTTACTTGTCTCCTTACATATTCTGACAACTTCTCTTTTTACCTTGTTTTGTATAATCCTCTCTTTTTCTAAATTTTAGTTCTCTCATTTCATTTTATCTTCAGCTTTTATAATTTTTAAAGCTGGAAACACTGCTAGAAAAAACTGTCAGACTGTAAAAATGTAGATTCATTTTAAAGAATTTATTTCTGACACTAGAAAAAGTTCTTTAATTTAAAAGTGTTTTAAATGGTGAAATAATTAGGCATAAATTAAACTTAGATGCATAATACATTAGCAAATTAGTTTTGGACTATATTAAAGTTCATTAGCCTATTTATACTTTTTAAAGTGTTTTAAACTACTTAAAAAAATAAGATTAATGTTTAAAATTTAAACTTGGTTATTAGAAATGACTTATTATGTTGTATTAATTTATCATATATTTACATTTCAGTATTAAACTTTTTGTAACAAAGTCATTGAAAATAATTTACTAAAAAACTTAAAATAACAATGCTACTTGAATTGTGTTTATAATTTTTGTTCAAATTTATCTATTAAGTTTTTTTGTTTTAACAATCTTATAAAACAAGTTTAGCTTGTTTGCTTTACAGTCTAGTTTTGTGGTACAGAATTGATTTTTAATTCAAAAGTATAACTTTATTTATCTTTGTTTAGTTTAGTTTCTTTATTTATTACTTTTGTTCTTTTTGTAAAGCTTAAAAGCAACTGTGTTTAGTTAAACTTTAACGGATTTTGGAAACAAAGGTTTTTATCTTATAAAAGACCATTACGTTTAAAATATCAATAAAAGTTTAAAATAATTGAAGTTAAGTTGGCATGAGTTTTTAAACAAATATTATGAATTGTTGAAAATAAAAACAAAGTATTTTATTTTTTATTTGTTGTCTTTTTTTTCGTTTTGTTTTTAAAGTCTAAAAAACAAAATAATTTAATGTTTTAAAAAATAATATTACCAACTAGTTTAAACTAAACTAAAAACTAAGTTAATTTGTAGTATTCTTATTTTCTCGGTATAAAAAATAATCTCTCGAGTTTTTAGAATTAAAAATCAAAGTTTATCCAAACAAAATAATCTAGCCGTAAAACTAAAGTACAAAAATGTCTATTTTAACTCTAAATTTGTTTTCAGTTCTGTGTTCGGCTTAGTTAATAATTTTATGCTTTCTTAATTTTTTTCAAACACTAATTTCACTCTTATGTTCAGCATATTAAACTTTAAAGTTCCACAAAAGGAATAAATTAGCACTTTTGTTAGGCTAATTATATTTGTAAAGTTTCAGATAGGATGAAAGTTTCATTTCTGTTTTACAAATTTACCTTTTAGTTTGTCAGTTTTTTCTAACCGATAAATGTTATTAAACAAATTAAAAACTTTCTATAGAGAAAACAAATGTGTTGTAAGTAGTTAAAATTGTTTTAACAATAAAGTAGTTTCTTCAAAAATAAATTATCATAATGCAAATTAAGCTTTTTTGTAATATATTTATAGAAACAAATACATTATTCGAAAAATGGATAAAATAGATAGTGGATTTTTTAGAAATTCAAAACCGAAATTGGGTTTATTAAATGTTGGATTTCAACCGAAATTATTTGTAAAAATTCCAAAAACTTCAAAAATAAAAGGTTAGATTTAAAGGTCTGTAGTTAATTTAATAAAATGTTAAGTTAGCAATTATCTATTTAATTGTTTGTTTATTTACTAAAACCTTCAGCAAGTATAAAATTTAAAAAATATTTGTGCTTATTTATTGTAAAACAAACAAATTAAAAGCTTTTTTTTTGTTTACGCTTTTTCAAATGACTTTTTTCATATTATATAGTATTTACTCAAAGCTTTGAACAATGTCAGACTTTAAAGTTGTTCAAAAAACGGTTCAATGTTAATTATTTTCAAAGCTGTATAAATATCAGTTTATTCTGTTCTTTTTTAAAAGGATTATTAAACAGCTTAATGCCAATATCTTGTGGCAATAAAACTTTTTGTTTTTATTAAAATTTTCAAAAAATTTTTTGTATTTCGATCTTTGTTTAACTTATTAAGATTATACAGTAAAATTTATTAGGCATCTTAGTTAATCTTTTACTAATTTTGTAAAATTATAAATTGAAAAGTTTTATTTCCACAGTCCCAATGAAAGGACCTTCTTCTTCTAGAGGTGAAACGTTGAAGTCTAAGAGACTTAAGAGGACGAGTTTGCTGAAGATGGAGAGCAAAAGTAACTCAGATCAGAAGAAAAAAGTTGATAAAGAAAAACTGAACTTTCATTCTAAGATTAATGTTGATTTGAACCGAAAAAGGGAAATTTTATTGGTAGAAAGGAATTCAATCAAGCGGAACGTTGATTCCTCGGTCATCCGTTGCGCTTGTCACTCTTGCTGGACAAAATCTGTCTTGCAGCAACAACATTATCAATCGCAGCAGAAAATTAAAAACGAAGAATTGCAAATGATGTACAGATATCAGGGTAATTACATCGGAGACAATCGTGATAGTTTGTTAATAAAAACAAACAAAATAATTAAAACAAAACCAACAAGTTGTTTCGATCAACAAAACATATTCAACATGGTTGACCTCAAACAATTTCATAAAAGGTGCTTTCCCTCTCGTTATAACTCCTTGTTTTTGCAACCCGGATGCTACTCAATGACGTCATCAATTGACAGCAACACAAGCGACAATGTGACGTCACAACAGCAGCAATCTTTTGTTACGTTACAACAAACAATTAATGACAAGGAATTTTACAATTTTGTGAATTTTTGAATTTGTTACTTTCGAGCTGTAAAAAAAGTTTTGTTATAAGAATATTTCTTAATTTTTGAGAGCTTTTATTCACATACAAATTTTAAAGATTAATTGTTTAATCAAAATAATAATTTTATACTTACTGTGATTGTTGATAATACTGTGTACAAATAAAAACAATTAAAACTAAACTTTTAAAATCCCTTATTTTTTCTTTTTAAAAGTTTCACTTTCAATTAGTTAACAGTTTTTTCCTAATTAAATAGAAAAGTTAAGATTTTTTATTAATAATTTCTTAATTGAAACATATTTTTTTAACTATTTCTAGTTGTGCTTTAAGTAGTACTAAGCCTTTGTAAATCAAAATGAAACAAACAACTTTAATATGTAGCTTTAAAATTTATCACTTAAGTTTTGTTTCACAACTATTTAAATTAAAAACAATCAAAAAAAAATTAAACAAAAATGACAAAAATTAATTTAATTTAAAATAAAATTTACTAGAGTATCAATTTGGACTAATTTATAATACATGAATGCTTTCAAACAATTTATTGTATCAATGTAAAGATAAAACCTTTTTAAACAAATTTTTTTTTGCTGTTTTGCTTCTATATTTAAATTAGTGATTTACATAAATGTGAGTAAATATGTTTGTTTATATTAATAAAAAACACAAAATAAATTGAATTTTTATTATATAACTTAAATAAATTGCTTTTTCTAAAAAAAATCTTAAAAAAGAACTAATATTACTAATATTTTTTAAATGATAATATAAAACTTTAAATTAGGTTAAGTTATTGCTAAGATGTTTATAACAAGTACTTTAGTAAAACTCATGTAAATTTAAAAAATGTTGTGTGCAACTTTTAATATCTTTTTGGTTATCTTAAACATTGTGTAAGCTGAAAATTTTTTCAAGTATTTAGATAAACAAATACAAAATCTGTAAAGCTTTGTTTTTGATAAATTTACTTTATATAAAACCCCTGTAATGAATGATAAAGCTTGGTGTTTAAATATTAGTACAGAACAGTTCAAGATAATTGATGAATCAAAAAAAAATTAAGCACTTATCTTAAATAAAAGTTTAATGTCAGTTTAAGTAAATAAAGAAAACGCTTCTTGGCACAAAACAAAATAAAAGTATCAAGCGATAAAATTACTAACGATAATATCATTTGAATTTATAATTTTAAATTTTTATAGTTTTACAAACTTCTGTTGCGTTTAATTGAAATGAGATTGGAATTAGGTGTTTAATCTTTTTTGTTATATTTAAACTTCTTTATATTAACGCATTTTCTTCAAATTAAAGTAAGTTTAGTCAAAACATTCGCAATGAAATCGATTAAGTTAATTAAATTTGAATAAAAATTGCGGGCCCTTTTAATTTGAAATTAGATAACATTTTTTAGTGGATGAAAAAATATACTAAATTACTTTACCAAAATCTAAAAATAGTTCAATAAAAACAATTAAAGCAAAACTCTCTAGAGTATAATCAATACTAAATTTCTTTGATCTTTTATTATTGAAAAAAAAAGTTAAGTAATATGATAAACGAATGATTACAAAAGATCATGTGATTGATATAAGTTTGAAACAATACCTTAAGTTTACTCGAAACTAGATACCTTTTTGCCAAACTGATAAACAAACATTCTTATTTTGTGGAAAATTTTTTCGGAAATTGCTTTTTAATTATTACTTAGATTATTTATGCTGTTTAAATAAATGAAATTTTAATAGCAAAGTGAAGTAGTTTATCAAAACTATTTTACCGGAAATAGGTTTTAATAACATCAAGTTTTCCTGAAAATTTATTTTTTGCAAATAATTTGATCAATTTCAAATTAAATGTATAGAGAATATAATATTTTAACTTAGTTTTTTACAGAAAGTATGAATAATCTCTATAAAAAAGACATCTAATATATACATTAAAAGCTTTTATCTTGTTTAATAAAATTTAATTTTGTTTTTACCAATTGGTTCAAATCAAATTAATCCAAGAATTGAATCTAGATAAATTGGAGACTGGAATAAAAACGAAGCTACTTTATTTCTAAGTTAATGTAAGTTCAATAGTAAGTAAAGTTGATTCTTCACAATTTCTTTGTTAGATTTTAAAGATTTCTAACTGAAAATTAATAAGTCTAAATAGATTTTAAAGTGTAGATTAGTTTAAGTAAAGTGTTTGATTAATAATGAACGGATTTGCAATTAGTTTAGCACGTTAAATTTACTTCAGTATTAAATTCAACTAAAAATACGAGTTTATAATTGGCTACATAATACTTAACATTGTTATCAACTACCAAAAACTATCAAATAAATTTTTAAAGTGCAACATAATCTAAAATCTAATGTATATTTAAGTTGTAAATTACATGTGACATTAGGATACTTACAAATTTGAAATATTGAACTTTTAATGTCAACTTAAATATTCATACAACTTTTAAAAATTTTTGTATAATCCTCTCTTTTTCCGAATTTTAGTTCTCTCTTACATTTTATCTTCAGATTTTATAACTTTAAAAGTTGGAAAAATTAATGAAAAAATTATCTGCCTGTAAAGTTGTAGATTTATTTAAAAATTTATTTTTCTGAAATTAAAAAAGTTTTTTTAAACTTTTAATAGTTTTAAACTACTGAAAATGTTTAGAAACAGTTATACTTAACTATCTATTTTATCAACAAATTATTTTTCTACTTTATTAAAGCTCATTAGAATATTCGTATTTTATAAAGTGGTTTTAAACTACTTTTGAAAAATAAAATTAAATTTCAAAGTAATTAGGTTAAACTATTAGAAGTGATTTTGTTTAATATTTTGAATTAATTAAAAACATAGTTACACTTAAGTATTAAACTATTGTAGGAAAATTGTTATAAACTAATAACACTTATGGTTTGAACAAAAATGCTACTTTAGTTATGTTTACTAACTTTAATTTTACTTTATTTCATAAGCGTTATTTGTTGAAATTGTCTAATAAAAGAAGTTTTGCTTTTTTTTTTTGCAAACTATTTTTGCTCAGAGTAAAACAACTTAACTAAAAAATGTACTTCTTACTTATTTTTGTTTAGTATAAGTTTTTATATTATGCTTGTTTTTTTAAGCTTAAAACCACTTTTGTTCAGCTAAAGTTAAAAGAATTTTGAGTACAGAAGTTTTCATTTAAAAGAGACAGATAAATTCAAAATATCAATAAAGCTTTTAAACCGTTGTTGTAAAGTTTGAATAAGTATTTTAAACAAATATTATAAGTTGTTAAGGTAAAAAGAATACTTGTTACTATTTTGATGTTTTAGTCTCTGTTTTGTTTTTAAAATAAATTCAAGAAATTTTTTGTTTAATATTATTAAAATAGGATTTAACAAACAAGTTTAAGCTTAAACTAGAAAACAAACTAAAAACAACTTCTTTAAAGTTTTAAGCAGGGATTTAAATTATTGTTTGAAAAGTTTTAAATTTCGTGGTATAAATATTTATCTATTTGATCTTTTAAAATTAACTTCAAAGTTTATTTTTGCTATAAATAAAATAATCCTTCCGTAAAGTTTAAATACAAACATGTTTATTTTAACTCTAAAATTTTGTATTAGATCAGTATTCTGCCTAATTACTAATTTTATGCTTTCTTAACTTTCTTTTAAGTCATTTTTAATTTATCTATTTTATTTGAAAATTTTCACAAAAGAAATAGTTTTAACTAATTTGTTAGGTTTACTATACTTATAAAATTTCAAAAAAAAAAGCTAACTTAAAACTTAGTTTGACATTGAAAAATTAAGTTATTAGTTTGCCAGTTTTCTTGTTCAATTTTCTCGCTATTGACAACATAATAATATCATAAACAACTTGTTTTTGATATGCTTATGTAATAGTACATAAACTAAAATCTTGTTTTGTAACAAAAAAAGTATAAAAAATAAAACGTATAAAAATATAGCAAAATAAATTATATTTATAAATTTATTCAACATATTTAGAACAATAATAAGCTGTAATAGACAAAATAAACAGCAAATTTTTAGCGATTCAAAACCAAAATTTGGCTTATTTAATGTTGGATTTCGACCGAAATTGTTTGTAAAATTTACAAAAACTTCAAAAATAAAGTGTAAGATAGTAAAGGATATTTTATGAAAATGTTAAGCAAGCAATTATTTATTTATACAAATTGTTTGTTTATTTACTTAACATTTCAACGTGAGTTGAGATAAAAATAACCTGAATTAAATTTAAATTTAGTTTGGAAAAACAATTTAAAAGCTTTTCTTTTTGTTTATGCTTTCTCAAATGTGAGTTTATTTTATTTTTTTACACAAGGCTTGATATATAAAAAATGTCAGATTACAAAAGTGTTTAAAATAAAACGTTAACTTTTTATTTTTCGAAAGTAGCATAAAAATTTTGAAATCTGCTTTTTCTTTAAAAGAAATACAAAATTATTAAAAGTTAAGTTTAATTTTTTGTTTCAATAAAATTTCAGTGAAAACGGGGATAAAGAATACGAGTTTGCTGAAGATGAAGATCAAAAACAACTTAGATCAACCGAAGATTGAATCAGTTAGAAGCGAAGAACAACAACTGACAACACACCCTAATAAATTTTATATCGGTTCGATATTGGATGAAAACGAGAAGTTATTATTTGCGGAAAGAAAATCAGTCAAGCGTATAGCGAGGCGAGACGTGAATTTCGAATCGTCGAAAGAAAGTTATAAAAGTTGCGCTTGTCATTCTTGCAGGAAAAGATCCTTTGAAGTTTTTCTAAAGGGACATTATCTATTTAGGGACCAGCTAGATATCAGAATTACCGACGAAGACTTGTACTTGAGAGAGCAATTGATGTACAAACTTCATGGTAATTGCTTTCCAGAAAGTTGAGAGAATCATCTAGGTTATTTGTCTCAACTATCATTAGTAGCAGTGGATATCTATCAGCAAAATTTGAAACCATCGATTCAACAAGAACTTATGCGAAACAAATACAAAATAAATATTTGATTGTTGATGACAAATACTTTCATATAAGGTACTTTCCCTACAATACCTTAATACCCAGGTGTCAATATATGACGTCATCAGTAGACAGCGATATTGTTACGTCACAGAAGACGATTAATGACGCGGATTTTTATAATTATTCAATAGTTTAACTTATTTTACTTGAATTGTCTAAAAAGTTTTACCATTTAATATTTTTTAACTTGTGAGAGATTTTAGTTTTAAATAACTTACGCTAAACTAACTTTTAAGTTTAAACAAAGTTTTTATATTTTATTGTGGTTAATGACTGTCATTGACCTTTTATGAAAATAAAATAATAAAAATGACTTTAAAGTTCACTTTTTTTTAAGTGCTTAAGTTATTTAGTGTTAGAACATCTTGATTATTTAACTTTTTTGAATATTACAATTAATCATCAATATATCTAGTGTTTGTAGTAATAATATGTTCTTTAACGATTTATATTAAAACTATGTTCAACTTTGATACACTTTTAATGTTTAGCCATAGCTGTTATGTATGTATTTTTCTACTTATAATATTTTAAAGAAGTGAAGTTATCTAATCTAAAAAGATTTTTTTTCTTAGTTGTTAGTATTTTTTTAGCAGAATAATTTTCATAAACACATGATAAAGTTGACATGTTTTAAAGCGTTTGTTTTACATTTTCTTTTTTGTTAAACTAACTTTTTGAGTAACAGTTTATATTGCTTTTTAAATTTTTCTTTTTTTACCAGCCTAAAAAAATCAACTTAAAATAAAAAGTAAACTTCATTTTATAATACTGTTGAATAAACTTTTATATTATATTTTGTCTACTCTATTTGTTTTTATTTTCTTTTATACAAAACTAAATAATCTTATTTTACATAAAACTAATGTGTAATTTAATGAAATTTTGTAAAATCATTGAAATAGGTTCAATCCATCAATTTAACAGTAGGTTAGTAAAAATATTTTAATCTTTATAGAGATAAATGTATGCTTTAATATAAAAACTGATAAACTTTATGAGAATGTGCTGAAATTATTTTCAATTACATCAATTTTATTAAAACTTTGTAACTTTATTGGTTAATTGAGCTTAAAAATCAAGCTGCTATAAACTTAGTTTAAATTTGAGATGGTATAACATAACTTTAGTGTATATTCACTTAATTACAATTTTAATATTACATAATGCTATTAATTATAAACGTATTAATAATTTACCAAACTACATTGTTATAGTTCACTTTAAAACTTTAAGAAATATCTAAAAACTATTAGTGTGATATTTTAAGCAATGTATTAAAACACTTTTTGATTATTTTGATCGCATTTCTAACGACAATACAGAAAATTCATTATTAATACTTGAAAGTTTATAAAAAATTTACTTTTGTTTTAATTTATTCTTATCACCACAAATCAGCATAATTAAATATATTAAATCTTATCTAATAAACTAATTTGGCAGTCTAAGATAGGAAATTGCTTTATTTCGAAACCAATTCAAACGCCAACTTATCGAACTTTCTCCTAATTTGATATAATAAGTCAGAGTTAACTAAAATAAAACGTTAACCTTTCTTACTAAATTTGTTTTTAATAAATCTTTTAGCTTAATTCTTTCAAGTAATGCTTTGAGTACTACGCCAATGAAGGAAAATTAAATACTATTTTACTTTTGTTTGAAAGTTATTTAATTTGTAGTTTCAGTCATAGTAAACTGCAATACGATTTCAAATTAAAATAATCAAATATATTTAAAGTAAACTTTTAGTTATAAGAATTTAAACTAAATTATTTTATACACAAGCTTTTCAAACAACCTTACTATACCATTACGAAGAAATATCTTGTAATTAACAAAATATTACTATTGTTTTGCTCTGACATTATAGTTAGTGCTTTACAAAAACATCAGTAAAAAATTTATTCTATTTCAAAAATAAACACAAAATAAGTTCTATTTTGCTTTTTAATTTTTGTTTTCAAAATATAGCTGTAATCTAACAAAAAAAAAACTCCAATTTTTTCGAACTATTGTAATAAAAACTGATAAACCTGTTTCGTCATTGAAACTGTTAGTAAACTCTGACTCACATGTAATATAAGAATCAAGCATCTTTAATCTCTTTGTTACGTCATAATAAACTATAAATTTTGATGTTAAAATATTTATACTAAGGTGAACTGTATTAAAAAATTTACAGTATGTAGCACAGGCAAAAGTTTAAAAAATTTTTTTAATAAACATAGCAAATCTTACTTGCAACAAATTAAAATAAAATTTTTAGTTTTTAAATCATGCGATAAAAGTACACATGATAATATTAGTTGAACTTGTTATTTACTTTTTGTAGTTTCACAAAACTTCTGTCGCGTTTAATTGAAATCAGATCACAGCTTTGAAGTTTTTAAAAATAAATGCTTTTCCTTTTACATAGTTAAGTTAAATCAAAACAAATGTAACAAAATCGATAAAGTTAGTAAAAACTAATGAAAGTTAGGGGCATTTTTGGTCTGATATTAGACAAAGTTTGCTTTAAACGGATGATAAAAAAACTAATTCATTTCATCAATGTCGAAAAAAAAGGTTAACAACAAACACTTTAAAAATATTCCAAAAATTGATAAAATTTAAAAGCTTTTAGATTCTTTCCATAAAAAAGATAGCTATGAAATCAGGTGAAAAAATTATTTAAAATGTAATGTGTTTGGTATAAATTTAAAACATTTACCTAACTTCCGTTGAAACTAAATACCCTTCTGCCAAATTGATAGATAAGAAACTTTATTTGTGAGAGAAACTATCTTGGAAATTGTTACTTATGCTATCTCTACTATTTAAACAAAAAATAAGTGTTTTCAAATGCAAATTTGAGTAATTTATAAAAGACATTTTAACAGAAATGGGTTTTGTTTCTGAAACAAATGAAATTTTATCAGTTTAAATTTTTCATCCAACCTTTTTTTTTTGTAAACAATTTTATCAAACTTTATAACATTTTTTTACATTAAATTTTTTTAAACAAAAAAATTTAATATAATCACAGTAAAATAACTTGGATTTAGATAGTAAATATTTTTTATTCCAGTAAAACGGTTTTTTTTTGTTTACAAATTAGTTAAAATTAAACTAATTTACTTAAAGTATTAGTTGAATCGTTTATATTTAATTTCGATACTAGACTAATATTGAAGTTAAATACTTCTTGGTTTGTATTTGTTATACGTTTAATAAGTAACTAAGTTGCTTCTTCAAGAACTTTTTATTTGTTTCTATAAGCCTTATTAAATCTATTTGTATTAATTAAATTATAAATTAAAATATAATTAATTTAAATAGGTTTCTAAGTACAATATAGTTTTAATAGAGTTTTAGGCAATACTAAATTGTTTTACGATGTAATTACATACATTTTATTAAATTATATATTGATCATGACTTAAAAGGGTAGTAGATAGCATAATGAATAAACTTCTAATGTTCTAATCAAATTTCAACATTTATTAAAGAAGTTTTTAAAACGTAAATTCATTTTAAATTAGTTGTTACAACTTGTAACTTATATTTGACATTAGAGCATTTATATTTCACAATATTAAACTTTACATGTCAACTAAAATATTCAGACTACTTTTCTTTTTACCTTTGTTTAAATAATCTTTTTTTTTAACTTTATAGTTCTCTCAATAAACTATATTTTAAATATTTTTAAGTCGTAACACTTCCATAAAAAACTATTTAGCAAAAAATTCTAGATCAATTTTAGACATTATTCTAATTCGTTATACATAAACAACAGTTGGTTTGTTTTAGAGATGTTTTGAAATAGTTAGAAGTAAATTAAACTAACTGTTGATCACTTAAAAATTAGTTTTTGTAAACTTTTAGGAAATTGATTTAAAAAGATTAACGATAAAAAAATATTAGGTTTACCTATTAAAGGTTGTTTTATTTATTTTATTTAGTTTATATAAAAATTTACATGTAAAATATTTACATAAGTTTATAAAAGATCAGTATTAAAGTTTTGTAGCAAAATTATTATAAGTTATTAGCTTATTAGACTAAAACAACAATGCTACTTGAATTACAGTTACTTGATAAACTTTATGGTTTACTATATTTTATGTTTCATATAATAAAAAAAGAGTTTAGTTTATTTGTTTATTATTTAGCTTTGTCTTCAGTATTACTTTCTAATTCAAAAGTTTAATTCGTACTAACACTTGTTTACTTTATGTTTTTTATTTTCGTAAAGCTTAAAAGCAATGGTAATGCAAAAGTAAAGCAATAGTTATGCTAAACTTTAAAAGTATTTTGTAAACAAAAGTATTTCATGTTAAAAGGGACAGCTCAATTCAAAATACCAATAAAACTTTAAAACCATTGTTGTTTAGTTGGCATGAGTATTTTAAACAAATATTATGAGTTTATTGAAAAGTAAAAACAATGTATTTTTGTAATTTTATTGTTTTTGTTAGTATGTTGTTTTTCGGAGTTTAACCAACAAAAACAATTTTAGTTAGACTTTTAATTTTATTAAATCAAAACATTTTGCCAAGCTGGTTTAAACTAAACTAACTTTGTTTGAAATTAAATAAGTTTGGAATTAAATTCCAAATTTATCTATACAAAATAATCTAACCATAAAATTTAAACAAAAATATTATTGTATATTTTAAACAATATAGTAGTAATATTATTTTATATAATATAATTAAAAGTTTAAATCTATTGTTTTAAAGTTGGCATGAATACTTTAAACAAGTATTATGAATTGTTAGAAAAAGAAAACAATGTATATTTGTAACTTTGTTGTTTTTAAACTTAAACAAACAAAAAAAATAGTTAATATTGTATTTATATTAAAATAAACCATTTTCCCAAGATAGTTTAAACTAAACTATCTTTGTTTAAAATATAATAAATAAGTTTCTGTTTGAAGCTTTAAAATTTTTGTGGTATAAAAGTTAATCTACTTAAGCTTTTGGTATTAAATTCATAGTTTTTTCAAACAAAATAATCTAGCCGTAAAGTTTAATAGAAATATGTTTACTTTAAATCTAAAGTTTTTTATTTAAAGTTACACTACATTACTAATGTTATCCTTCCTTTATTTCCTTTTAAGTTTAATTTAACTCATTATATAGGCTTATTGTATTTAAAAAATTTTACAAAAGAATCTAACTTCAAATTTTTTTGACAAATTATGTTGTAAAGTGGCAAATTTTTTGTCAAAGAAAAATTCCCTTCTCAAGTTTATCAACTTTTAAGAACAAATTTACATTTTTTTAATTTCTTATCAGTAAAACTTTAACAAAAAGTTGTTGTTATTAAAAGATAAACTTATCAACTTTATAAACTGGTTTAGAAACATTTACAACAATAATAAGATGTAATTGATAAAATAAACAGCGAATTTTTTAGCAATTCAAAACCAAATTTGGGCTTTTTTAATGTTGGATTTCAACCAAAGCTTCTTGTAAAAGTTCCAAAAAGTTTAAAAATAAAGGGTGATATAATAAAATCTACTTGAATTTATGAAAATGAGCAATTATATACAAATTAAAAAATGTTTATTTTCTATTTAAACCTTCAACTTGCATTAAAATAAAAAAACCACTTGAGCTTAGATTTTATTGTAAGACAAACATATTAAAAACTTTTCTTTTTGTTCATGCTTCTCAAATGGATGTTGTCAAATTGTACTTACAAAAAATTTAGTATAAACTTTGTCATATAAAAAGCTTGTCTGAAAGGAAAAGGCTTTAAACTTTTTTTAATTGCGTAAAGGCTTTGTAAGCTTCTCTTTCTTTAAAAGGATTATAAAACAATTTAAAAGAAAATTCAATTTTGTATAACAATAAACTGCCATTCTTTATTTGATATTTTCGTCATGAAAAAGTTGAATTGACATTGAATTAGTTTATTATGGTTATATAAATTTTATACACAGTTTTTTTTTATCTAATTTTTACTTTTACATTTACAGTCCAATGATTTTTTTTTCTATAAGAGGAGGAAAGAGGATACTTAAGAAGGTGAGTTTGCTGAAGATGAAGATCAAAAATAACTTAAACCGTCAGAAAAGAGTGTTGAAATCAGTAGAATACAAAGAAATCCACTAGATAATTATAATGAAACTTTTTCTTCTACATTTTATGTTGATTCGCTTGTGAATACAAATGAAAAGTTTTTATTTGCGGAAGGAAATCAGTCAAACGTATAATGCAAACGAGGCGTGACGGAATTGTAAATTTCGAATCGTCTGCAACAAATTACGATGCGCCTGTCACGCGTGCAGGAAAAAATTTTTGAAATTTTACAAAAAAACACATCAGAGCGGCAAAAGAAGATCGGTATTTGACACAACAGAAACATCGGCATCAACTGAGGCATCAGCGACATTATAGAGCAACCAACAAAAATTTGTACTTGAGAGAACAACTAATGATGTACAGACATCAGGACAATTACTTTCAAGATTATAAACAGTATAGTGATTATTTGTTAATACAACCACATTTATCATTCGTGAATATTGAATATATTTATCAGCAAAATTCAAATAACTTAGTTTCAACAAAAACTTTTGCGAATCAAATCAACATTTATGATGATACTAATTTCCATAAAAGGTACTTTCCAGACAATACCTTAATACCCGGATGTCAATCTATGACGTCATCAATTGACAGCGATATCGTTACGTCACAAAAGACAATTAATGACGCGGAGTTTTACAACGTTTGTTAATAATTGAAATTATTAAACGAAAATTGTGTAAAAACACTTAATATAACTTTTTTAAATTTGAAAGCTTTTAGTTTAAAAAATAAATTTTTGAAACTTTTTAAAATCAAAATAATTTTTTTTTGTTTTGATGTGATCACGGATTGCTATTTTTATGAAAACAAAAATTTAATATTAATAATTAAAACAAGACTTTAAAAGTATAATTTTTATTGTCATCAAAAATACAGAAGTTATTTGGTTTGACAATATTTTGAATAAGTAGCTAATAAATTGTTTTTTATTTTTCATCATATTTTAGTACTATAGCAATAATATGTTCTTTTCTGAATAAAATTTTAGATAATTTTCAATTAATAATAATAATACCTATTAAATTTTTAGTCAGAACTGTTAAGTTTTTTATTCTTATACTTAATTGTAAAGTAATAAACTGTATTTTAAGTTAATTGTAAATTTTCCAAGTTAAAAACAACTTTTTCTCAGGTGCTAGTAATCTTATTCTTTAAGCAGAGTAAACTTCATAAATACATCGATTAACATTTTGTAACGTATCGTTTTAATGTCTCAATTTAATAATTAAAACAAAAACTTTCGCAGAAGTCTTTATCGTTCTTAGTCAATTTTTTTTTCTCAGCCTAGCCTTGATAAATAATTACTTTAAAAATAAAAATAGTATTCTATTATAAATGACTGTGTGGAATATATTTTTTGCTAACTTTGTTTGTTCTGTTTATGTTATTAGTTTTTATATTTTATAACTTTTTTTAGAACAAAAACAGTTTAAAATTTTATGACATACTTTTAAAATTTAGACTACAAACAAACGGTTTTAAAAAAATGTATATTAATTTAAAAACCGACAAAGTTTAAAATATTTTTACGTATTAAGTTTTTAATTGCAATAATTACATTAGTTTTAGTTTACTTAATGGTCAACTAAACTTAACAGTCCAGCAATTTCTAAATCTATCAAATTTAGAACTTGACTTTAATTAATATGAATTTATCTTATAGTACAAATATATTGTTTATTAAACGACAAATAAAAGCACTCAAAATGTTTGGTCTTAAGACCTGGTGAACGAAGAACCTTTCGGCTATCGAGTCGCACACCACTTGGATACCTTTTAACGTCTTGTCCAGGACAGTGTTATATTAGAATTGGAGAATTTTTCTAGTCAGATTTACCAAAAAAAAATTTTCGCGGACAAAATTTTGAGAGGCTGCGTAATTTTGAAAAAAAAATACTTAACATAAAATCGTTAGTTTTAAAATTACAAAGTAATAAATACTTGAAATTTAAAAATGCTTTGTAGAAATCAAGTTTAGAATACAATTAGTAGTGCTTGATACGAAAAATAACTTTATTTTTATTATGTGCTAGAAATTTTGAAGGTAAAATAAATGTTAAAGTTTTTAAATTTCTGTTACCGAGTCATATACTGCCCCACCAACCCTTATATTATATAGTTGTTATTTAACTTTAAACCTAAAAAAATCAAAACTTTAAGGTAATTAGATAGCAGTTATTGAGATATTTTAAAACTTTTTGTATTAGCATCATAACACTAATAACAAGTAGTAGATTAGAAATTTGATATTATTACTTATTAACTGTTTTTTACTATTTAAAGGATTTTTTTGCTTTAATTAAGTCTTGTTTGCACAAATCAGCAGAATTTTTTAAAGTAATTGTATATTCACATCTATGTTAAAAAAAAAATTAGCAGCTTTAAATATGAAACTTTCTTTTTAAATCAGTTTGTCAAATTGCCTAAATTTCTTCTAACTCAATATAAGAAGTCAGATTTAATAAAAGTTAAATACTAAGTTTATCTGACAAAATTGTTTTATTGAAGTTTTTTAGTTTAAATTGAATTTTTTTAAGTAATGTTTTGAGTAATCAGCCAATGTACATCAAAATAAAGCAGACATATTCTTATTGACAAAGCATTTGTTTGATCATTATTTAATTAATAATTTCATTCATAGTGAATTACATACTTTAAACTATATTTAAAATAAATGCTAAAAACAAACCAAGTTATAATACATGTGCAACCTTTTCAATTTACCTACTATATCATTGCAAATAAAAAAAAACTTTTTTAACATATGCTTCTGTTTTGTTCTGACGTTGAATTTACTGCGAAAAAATCAGTAAAATAGTTGTTCAACTTTAAGCTTGTTATTTTTCTTTTTCACAAAATTTCGATAGCGTTTAATCAAAACTACGACAAAACTTTTGCAGATTTAGATGTTTTATTACTTTTATTTTTTATATTAAACTTTATTTATACTACTCACCACCAGTCTTTTCATTTAGACTTGAAATTTTCATATCGAAATTCGGCCGAAAATGACATCTTAAAGCAAAAAAAAATGTTAAGTATTCATTCTTCAGTTCGCATGTTAGCATCACTATTTTGAAAAACACAATAAGGGTTGCCAGAATTCTATATATAAAGAATTCTGAATAAACGTTTGTTTTATTTAAAATTTCATTATCAAATAACTGTGTGGTAATTTTCATATATAAATCAGGCAGTTATGTTATAATCAACAGCCTATAATTAAGAATATTCTGTTTTACTACTGTGTACTTTGAAATATCTGTAAACTTTGAAAAACAGATTTTTTTTAATCTCTTTACAATTTAAATTATGAATATATTTAAATCGTTACCGTGTTGTGACTACAAATTTAACAAACAAAAAAAAATTTTCATAAGAACAAATAATTAAGAAATCTACTTAAAACGAAGAGTATTCAGCAAAGTTTTAAGATTATATTAATCGTAGTTATAGCTTCTGAACAAGGTTGCTATGCCAGAATTTCAGATATAAAGAATTTTGAATACTAAATTTACCTTTGTTTGTTTAAGCTTTAAATGTTATACTTGAAAAACTGTGAGTTGATTTTTTACAAAAATCCAGTAACTCTGTTTCTGAAATTACACTGTTATACATGTGCATAAATACTGTCACTGTACTTATTAAAAATAGTACTATTAAAGGTCTAACGTTACTAATAGTGTTCACTATGAAAATTTTGCATAGAAGCATTTTAACTATTTATAGATTGTTAAAAAGTATATTTTCAAGTATACTAAATTTTCTCTAACTTAAATAAATAACAACTTTATGACCGCATTTATTGAACTTAAATTGTATTTTATCAGAACCTAGATAAAATATTAAAAAATAGTTAATTAAAAGAAACATAGTAGTCTAAAATTATAGCTTAGTGCAGAACTTTTCGAAAAGTACTTTAAATTTTTTGTAGTATTATACTGTTGTTGTATAAAGTACTTTGACAGGCGCCTGTAATCTAGCTACCAGGAGGCATGAAATGGTGGACGGTTAGACGGTGGGGCATAGCCACTTGTTGGTGTTCGGTGTGCGCTTATTTACAACAACGTGGACACGCTCCTGGCCCTAAGTATCGGTTCCCATCCGAGCACCATACATATACACTCATGTCTTATCTAACGTATAAGATAAGTGTTACTAACAAATGAAAATATGTTTTAAAATATATCGTAGGTGTGATTTATACTTTTTTAAAGTTTAGTATTCATTTGGCTGCAATTTTTCTACCAAAATACGTTTTAATTTTATTTTTGGTATTCAAGTAGTTAATCTAAAAGAGTTTAGCCTAAGGCCGCCACTGGTCTTTATCAAAGTGATGTTTTATTTTAATTAAAAGCCAAATTATCATTTGATAGAATCTTGAAACGCAAAACAAAACTGATGCAAGCTCTTCACATCAAAGTACACATTTCAACTAAATTAATGCAATTTTTTTATTGAATTTTTCTAAAAGTCAAACACTGTACAAAATTATTTATTTAAAGTCATACATTAACACCAAATCCAAAATAAAATTATATGATGTTATTTGAAATTTATGAATTATGTTTTTTAAAGAAAATTTAAAAGCTTTGAACCCTGAGCAAAACTTCTACAATATATTATATGTTTATGATTATAGATATATGCCAACCAAAATATACCTGCCACAAAATTTGACTTGTTATTTATCATTTAAAACTCGAAATAAATCATTTTCATTTATGCACAAAATGCTTATATCTAGACTAAAAAAAAACCAAACAAAATGATCTGATGGAGTAGGGGTCAAAATGGCAGCTTTAAAAATTCCTGAGTTGGATGTAACTGAAACCCATGGTCAACACATTTACAAAAATAATACATAATTTTAATAACTGCTAACTAACATAAAAAAGTTAAGATATTATTTTCAAGTAAATAAAATAAACAATGAACTTAACTGCACAACCAACAACAACAGCATCCAAGACAACCTACAACCAGTTTTGTCCTTTTTAGGACTCATCAGGCAACAAGTAAATAAAAAATATTCTCTTTTTTAAAAACCACTGAAAAAAGTTAATAAGTATTTTCAAACTAGATTTTTCAAATACTCATTCAATCAACAACAAACTTAAACTTTAATGTCAAGCAAAACAAAGTGCAATCAAGTTAAAATAAGCCTTTTAGATCCTTTTTTTAATGGGTTGTCACATAAGCAAGATAGTTGTGAAACTTTTCAGTTTATTTGACAAACTGAAAAGGCTTATTTGAAAGTATATCAGCTTGATCAGCTATACATTTCTACAGTTTTAGACTCTTCCTGTCTTTTACAACACTCCCAAGAACTTTTTGATATAATGTCCTGGACATGATGTTAAAAGGTATCCAAATGGTGTATGACGGAATAACCATAATATTTTTTTGGTCACCAGTACCTAGGACCAAATATTTTGAGCACTCATTTTTTGTTCTTTTATAAACAATATGTAACTCTAGCTTTTTATTGATCAATTTTTGTTTTAAGAGAGGGAACCTGAGTTTAATGGATTAACATGAATTTTATTACAATGTTTCTTAGGTTTATAATAAAAAAAATCTTGGTCCTCAGTTGTAGTTTTTACTCTTTATTACAGACCTAATATAACTAATGTAAGTTTTAAACTTCTTGTAAAATTTGTGGAGGATGGTTTTTGCTCTTTTTTTTTAGTCTTGAAATATTTAGTGTTCAAAACTTTACTTGTTGCTGTCCAAACCTGCATGTTTGTGAGCCCACAGCTAGCTGACCTTTCTTTAAGACAGGTTTGCCACACTCAGGATAACTTGGATATTTTGAATTTTATTTTCAACTCAAGCTGGCTTGGGATAGTTATGTTTTTCACAACAAACACAGGGTAGCTTTTGTAAACTAGATTACTATATTGAAAAGTCCAGCATACAAGTAGAAAATCATCTTTTTAAGCCATAAAATACATGTCCTCAATGTATATAAACAGTGATAGATAGGGTTGCCACACATTTAGGCCACATTAACTAGTTCAAAAATTTTAAAAACTCAGGCCAACTCTGTATAGTTTGAAGTTTTTAAGAATAAAAAATAATACCAGGGTTGCCACTTTACCTGGAAACCTGGAAAAACCTTGAAAAACCTGGAATTTGACAATTTAGGCAAAAACAACCTGGAAAAACCTGGAATTTGAGATACTTTGTAAAAATCCTGGAAAAACCTGGAATTTTGATCAAAAAACCTGGAAAAACCTGGAATTTTTAATAAGTTTAACATTTTCAGTAGTAAAATTTTGATTTGACACAAAAAATATATTGTATAAATAAGATTTTTTTGTCATCATCTAAAAATTTTTTTATTAAAAAACACATTTAAAGTAACTTCACAGTATCTTTTCAATGTTTATATACTATTTAACACAGTTTCTTGTATATAAGTTAACTTAAAACTTAAAATAGACACAAAAATGTGTACTTTTAAAAACCTGGAAGAAATTTAGAAAACCTGGAAAAATTTTTGAAAATCCAGTGGCAACCCTGTAATACCCAATGTTTTTACTTGAAATATGAGTAATTTTGTGAAATAGCAAACCTGCTTTACACCACAAAAAAATGTTCAGTTAAAAACATTTCAGCTCAAACATTTCATAAAAGGATGTTATAAGAAGAGTTGGTCTATATTTGTAAACTAGTGTAACCTATGGATGTAGGTACCTTAAATATCAACTTAATTTATACTAAATGCTGATACTAAATGATAATCCGGGCTACTCTATATAAAACTAGGCATTACAATGAATGAATATGTTGTATTAAAGAACAATTGCAATCACGAACAAATATATAAATAACATCATACTTTAGAAACTACTTAAAATGTAGTCAAAATTTTACACACAAATTAATCTAACAGGAATATACTTTAAGAATGTATAAAACAAAATAAGATTCAATTACTTGGGATGTAAATAAAAATACATATAAAAAGTATCATTTAAAAAAAATACTTTAGATAACACAAGAAAACAATATAAGTGATTATTCAACATGAATAACATGTTTACTGCAGCAGGCTTTGGCTACGATCCATCACTACTTTCTGTGACTGTTAATAGCAGCGTTCTTAATTTTTTGCAACATTACATCTGTAATTTCTTGTCTGCAATTTATTTTCTCCTTTTGTTAACTGTATTAAACTTGCATCAGTATAAAACTTGACCTTGCAAGCTTTCTCTTAACCACTTGAATGAACAATGATTTAAGCTCAAAACTTTCCATTAAGTCTTAACAGTAATCAAGATGCAACTTACACTAGCATTAAATACTAAAAGTATTACCATAGTATTAGAAAAATGTTAATTTAGATTTTCCAAATATATTTTAGATTACTCTTTTACATATTGTATGTACAACTAGTTTATAAATTTAAGTATCTGTCTGAAATAAAAACTAGAAAACACTGCAGTTTTATAAACAATCTCAAATTATTAAAATGAAAAATAATATTATATTAGGGTGGCTATTTTACTGAAATTTGATACATTTAGAGATTATTATATTTTAAACATAAAAAATAAAAACCAGGAATTTCTGACTATTATTAAGTTGTAATTTTTTGCTTTTTTTAAGAGTAAAAGTTAGAGTTTTCATCTTAAGTTTAAAGAGATAAATACAAATTTATGTCTTTATATAAAAAAAAAATTATAACACAATGTTTTATTCTGTATGACTCTTCAATTATAATTAAAGTTCCTATTCAAATCAAAATATAAGATACATTTGAATAACAGTTTAATTATAATTAAAGAGTTGTCCAGAGCAAAATATTGTTTTGTTAATAAGTGCTTTTAAGTTTTAAACGTAAAATTTTGAATAAAAATATACAATTTCAATTAGACCACAGTTAACTTTTATAAAAAAAATATTTAATGCTTTACAAAACAAAAACACATTTAAAAGTAGCATTGTGGTTTATTTAAGTAGTTTTGTGCTATTTTTACCTTAAGTTTAATTTTATATTAAAAAAGGACAAAAAACACATGTACTTTAAGGTTTGGAAAAAAATTAAGGGCATAGGGGAATAAAATTATTTTTTCACAATTTGATATTATTTTATATAGTTTTAATTAAGCTACAAAATGCTTTTTAGAGATTCCAAAAGTTCAAAATAATTTTTGAGATATAGTAGGTCAAAGTCAGAAGTAACAATAGGCTCCTTTATAGGAGGCACAAACTAAAACGACAAAAATAGCTGTTTCACTAAACATCTATCTTCTCTTATGTTTTTTGAGATATTACCTCAAACTTTCAGGAAATGTTCCTTGCAATATTTAGAAAGTTCTGTTGGAAAGAATTAAAAAAAAAAATTATCAAACAAAAGTTTTTTTTTGTTTTTTTTTGATAAAGTTTTTATCCAACAATTTTGAAAAAAATCTTTCCAGCAGAATTTTCTAAATATTGCAAAGAATTTTTCCTGAATGTTTGAGGTATTTATCTCAAAAAACATAAGAGGAGATAGATTTTTAGTGGTTTCTAGTTATTTGCTGTTTTAGTTTGCACCTCCCATAAGGAACCTATTGTGATCTCCTACTTAGACTGGCAATATCTTAAAAATTATTTTGAGTTCCAAAATCTGCAAAAAGCAATTTGTAGCTTAGTTAAAACTCATAAAATAAGACTAAATTGTGAAAAAAGTGATTTACCCCCCTGTGCACAAAAAATATATATTTTTTAAACCAGTGGCCACCCTGTAAAACTATTTTTCACAACTTTATTTGTTATTATGTTCTAAATGAAATTAACTCATATTAATAATTTTTTTGTCACTTCAGAAGTTTACAGTAATGTAATTGCACCATTGAAAAAGTTGCTTATAAATGCTTCAATTACATTACCATATTTTTTATAAGTATTAATTGATTTATTATGTAGTATTATCTCTAACCACCAAGATATAGTGTCTAATAAATTTTTTTTCAGAGTATAAAAAGTTATAATTAAAGTTACAGGCTTGTTTTGTTGATTAAATATAAGGTAAAAAGTTAACAATTTATTTAAATATTTATTTGCAGTGCAATATTTAGGAACTAAAAAACAAAAAAGTATTTAAATTTATATAATGATGTTTCAGGGTTCTCACACTTTCAGGATAACTCAGGTTAGTTTGATTTTTTTTTAACTCAGAATAACTAGGCAAAGTTTAGTATTTTGTAAAAAAATTAGGATTATTTTTAGATTTCATAAAATCTCATGCCATTTTTTTGAATTTAGTTGATTAAGTTTCAATTTTTTATTATTTTATAACTAATTTAGTTAAATAGTTAAAATTTTATTCATTTTTTTTAATGGTTTGTAAATACTCAGAATGACCTAGGGCAGTTTTTTTGACTCAAAAAGAGGCAACCCTGGTGTATAAAATAAAATTTATCAAATATGTTAAAAACACTGTCATAAAATAAAGACTTAATTTTGACTTAGGCTTAGGTGGTGTTAAAACAAAAGCAAAGAAGTTTCTATTAAAATTACTAAAACCATATAAATTGAGTGGTAAAAAATATGTTTAAAACCACATAGTTAAGGGTATAAGGGGGTAAGTATTTTTTGATAATTTGATCTAATTTTTTTAGAGTTTTAACTAAGCTACAAGTTGGTTTTTACTGATTTTAAAAATTTAAAGTAATTTTTGAGATATAGCTGGTCAAAGCTAGAGACTACAGTAGGCTCATAAAGGGAGGTGCAAAATAAAAAGCAAAAAATACAATATACTAAAAATATATCTTCTCCTCTGTTATTTGAGATAGTTACCTCAAACTTTCAGAAAGTGTTTTTTACAATATTTAGAAAATTTTGTGGGAACAAACTTAAAAAATGATAATAAACAGAAAAAACTGTTTACAAATATTGTTTTGACAAAGTTTTTTAATTATCACAAGGAACACTTCCTGAAAGTTTAAAATAACTATCTCAAAAAATGTAGGAGAGAATAGATTTTTACTGATTTCTAGTTTTTTGCCGTTTTATTTTGTGCTTCCCAAAACAAACCTATTTTAGTCTCCGACTTTGACTGGCTATTCCTCAAAAGTTTTTTTTGAGTTTTAAAAATCTATAAAAAGCAACTTGTAGCTTAGTTAAAACTCAGTAAAATAAGACTAAATTGTGAAAAAGATGATTTACCCCCTATGCCCTTCATAAGAAACCTCATTTTGTGCTGATTTATAAACTAAATATTGTTACATTTTGCATTTAAAATTTTGTAGGAATTTATAAATAGATCTTATCAATACTTGATGTTTTAGTATCTATTACATGATAGTTCTTAGAAATTTTAGCATATTTTTTTTAAGTTTAGAAGTAGTATAACAAAATTTGTTTCAAATTTATATCTAAAAAATAAAGTCATCTTTTTTTCTGAGCATTAGTTTTAAGTATAAGCAAGGTGTTAAAGTAGATTAAAATCATCAATTAAAACCCAATTTTTTTACACATTTTAAACCTAACTTATTAAATTGTTGTGAAAATTAAATCTTTCCACTACTAAACTCTAACTATAAGTTTGAACTAACTTGAAACTTTTTTATTTAAGCTTATTTGTGTAAATAAGCTTTTAGTTATTAACTGTAACTACATTAAAGACATAAAAAGTTTAGTGAAAATTAAATGAATATAATGCTATGAATATAAAAATCTAAGTAAAACAAAATAAATTAAATGTCAAAGTGTGTATAGTTGAAATTAAAATATTATATATTTAGCTTACAGCATAAAATTAAATAAATAAAGTGTTACAAATATGTCATTCATAGTAAATTTTTAAATATTTAGTTTTAAATGAAATGAATTTAAGTAAATATTATAAATGTCACAAAATTTAAAGTAAGATATTATATGTTTAGTTTACAATAAAATGAAATAAGTAACTTGTTAAAAATGTTACAAAATTTGAAGTGAAATACAAAATATGTAGGTTACAGTAAAATGTTTAGAAAGTTATAAAATTCAAAGTAAAACATTTAATACAGGGTTTTCACTTTACCCGGAAACCTGCAAAAACCTCAAAAAATCTAGAATTCGACAATTTAGGCAAAAATATCCTGAAAAAACCTGGAATTTGAGAAATTTTGAAAAAAAACCTGGAAAAACCTGGAATTTTTAATAATTTTAACATTTTCAGTACTAAAATTTCAATTTGACACAAAAAATCTATCATATAAATAAGATTTTTTGTCATCATCAAAAATTTTTTTATTAAAATCACATTTAAAGTAATTTTACAGTATCTGTTAAATGTTTTTGTACTATTTAACACATTTTCTTAAATAGAAATTAACTTAAGACTAAAAATAGACCCAAAAATGTTTACTTTTAAAAACCTGGAAGAAATTTGGAAAACCTGGAAAAAAATTTTGAAAAAATGAGTGACAACCCTGTAAATATATAGCTTACAGTAAAATGAAATAAGTAAAATGTTACAAATATGAAATTCATAGTAAAATATTTTTTATTTAGCTTCTAAATGTTGAAATAAGTAAACTGTTATAAATGTTACAAAATTTTAAGTTAGATTTAAGTGTATAGCTTACAGTAAAATGAAATAAGTAAAATGTTAGAAATGTTACAAAATTCAAAATAAATCATTTTTTATTAGCTTACAGTAAAATGAAATAAGTAAAATGTTAGAAATGTTACAAAATTCAAAATAAAACATTTTTTATATAGCTTACAGTAAAATGAAATAAGTAAAATGTTAGAAATGTTACAAAATTCAAAATAAATCATTTTTTATTAGCTTACAGTAAAATGAAATAAGTAAAATGTTAGAAATGTTACAAAGTTCAAAATAAATCATTTTTTATTAGCTTACAGTAAAATGAAATAAGTAAAATGTTAGAAATGTTACAAAATTCAAAATAAAACATTTTTTATATAGCTTACAGTAAAATGAAATAAGTAAAATGTTGGAAATGTTACAAAATTCAAAATAAAACATTTTTTATATAGCTTGCAGTAAAATGAAATAAGTAAAATGTTAGAAATGTTACAAAATTCAAAATAAAACATTTTTTATATAGCTTGCAGTAAAATGAAATAAGTAAAATGTTAGAAATGTTACAAAATTCAAAATAAAACATTTTTTATATAGCTTGCAGTAAAATGAAATAAGTAAAATGTTATAAATGTTACAATATTCAAAATAAAACATTTTTTATATAGCTTGCAGTAAAATGAAATAAGTAAAATGTTAGAAATGTTACAAAATTCAAAATAAAACATTTTTTATATAGCTTGCAGTAAAATGAACTAAGTAAAATGTTAGAAATGATACAAAATTCAAATAAAACATTTTTTATCTAGCTTACAGTAAAATGAAATAAGTAAAATGTTGGAAATGTTACAAAATTTGGAACCAGACGTTATAAAAGGACTTGGCAGCCAAGCCGATGAAAACTCAAGAAAAAAGGTAAAATATTTATTTTTTGACAACAATTATTTTAGATAAAGTACCTCTAGTAAGCTGTATAGACAAGATACTTATGAATTTTTTTTTTAGATACTTTAACATAATCAATTTCAAGTAGTTATTATTTCTTTAAAAATTATGATTCTCCCATTAAAAAGTTAGATTCGGTCTGTAGTGTACAATTTGTTTTGTTTGTATACTCAATGAAAATAAAAACACCTTTTATTAATTTTTTTTTATAGATTTTAAAGATTGAAAAGTAATTATAAATTTTTTATTACATTTTAAGATATTTCAAAAATTTATTGAAAAATAATCTAAAATTAGCATACAGATGTTTGTTGATTTTAATTTTATTCTTTATTTAATAGTTATAAGTTTGTTGCTCCTTTGGACTACTTAAATTTTTTAAATGAAATGAGTTATATAGTTAATTTTACCTTTTCGTCACATGAAGCTGGGACTGGTCAGAAAAGCACGGTGTCACTTTAGCACAGAGTGTCACTTTAGCATAGAGTGTCACTTTAGCACAGAGTGACACTTTAGCACAGAGTAGCACTTTAGCACAGAGTGACACTTTAGCACAGAGTAGCACTTTAGCACAGAGTGGCACTTTAGCACAAAATGACACTTTAGCACAGAGTGTCACTTTAGCACAGAGTGACACTTTAGCACAGAGTGACACTTTAGCACAGAGTGACACTTTAGCATAGAGTGACACTTTAGCACAGATACTATTTACTTATTTATCTTAAGCATAAATTTTAAATTAAAAGTTGAGATAAACAAAAGTTAAAAACTTATTTATTTCATTTTTAAAATACATATAGCTTTGAAAATCACACTACATAAAGATTTTAAGTTCCTCTTATTTCTACATGCTTGCATCTCGCAACTTTTTTATGCTTTTTTATGTGTTATAAAAGTTATATATAGACTACTACAAGGGTTATAAACTTAATTCAACATTTATGCTACCCATTTAGCTTTTTTATTATTTTTATTGTTTTAAAACTTCAAGAAACATCTTGTTTAAAATTCTCCTAAGTAGTTTTAAATTTTTTTATAATTTTTTACTACAATACTTAAGAAGTGTTAGAACTAGTTTTCACATTTTTTTGTATGTTAACTTTATAATTTTAAAATAATTAAACATCATTTAAATGAACATTTCAAATACTTAATTTTTTCTTTGCAAAAAGTTCATACTGTGCTAAACTATCTCTCTAAGCTAAATTGACGTTGTACTAAAGTGTTACTCTATGCTGAAGTGTCACTTTGTTCTAAAGTTTTTAGTAAAACATCAAAAAAGCTTATAATAGTATTAGGTTACATATTGACTAGTTTATAACAATACAAAATAATGCTACTAATATTAATACCCTACTCCAATAAAAGCAACTATTTTTCAAAGTTCAAATGTTTGGACATCTACTGATAAATTGCTTATGTAATTTATATAAGTTTCTTTTCACCATATTTTATTATATTTTCAGGTTTACGATTATTTTGAAAAGATGAAATCAGCAGATGAAGGAGTCCCTCTGTCAGCCACTGCTATTGCAAATGGTCTCTACAAAGACGATAATGTTAATTTCTTTCTTTGGCAGGTAAATACATTTCATTTGATATTGTTTTATTTTTGATTGCAAATTACAAAATGATAATTTTAATTTCTTTTTGTGGCAAGTAATTATATATTGTAGTTTGTTTTATACTGTTTTATTTTAAATTAAAAATGGCAATGTTAATTTCTTTCTACGGCAGGTATGTTTTATTTTATATATGAAACTGGGTTGCCACTTACCCTAACTTTTTAGAGAACTAAGAAGTTGTAATAGTTACAATTTTTTTTTCAGATATTAGAACACCAGATAAAGAATAGATACCACCAACTTTCAGATGCCCTGAAAACTGGAATCCGTGAATCTCTCCTTACATGGCTCACTAATTTCGTAAGTTGTATAAAAATGTAAAATGTTATATTTGGTTCATTGATTGTTAATATTAATAAAATTACTTTTTACTGAAAATAAGGTTTTATTCTGTGACAATTAAAATAAAGAACTATCTGTTTATGTTGCACTTTATAAATTTTTATATGATTTTAAAATAGATAAATAAATACAATTAATTAACAGACCACTAAAGCAACATCAACGCAATCTTATGTGAAGAACAAAGCAGCACAGGTGTTCGCCTTACTCTTCATCAAAGAATACTTGTCCAATTGGACCACATTCCCACAAGACATCCTGAAAACTGTGAGTGGTCCGGACGTTATCACGACATCTAGTGGCAAGTCAAGTGGGATCGACATGTTCCTCAGAATTCTGCACAACATCGACATTGAAGTTGTTGACAGAACTTTCGAGAAAAGTGAACAGGTCAGTTGTTTATAAACTAAAAGTTTTAGAATAGTTAACTAGTAAAAATGTGTTATCAGTAATGTATTACACTTTATTCAGATTATTTTCCTACGTTTAGATGCTAAGATTAATAAAGATTTAATTTATTTCAGAAAAAGTGCGCAGGTATAATTTGTTTACACTCTTGAATTTTTTATTGTAAAACGGTTATGTATTTTTTTCCTTCGTTTAAGTTAAACATATTGTGTTAAGATGATGAAACTTATATGAATTTTAAATTAGTAAAATGACATTTTAATTTAATTATTTCTAAGCTTTGTTACAGTGGAAATATTTAAAAAAAGTTTTTGACATTTTATACCAATAGTTTTACTTGTATGAATGCATGAACATGTGAATTTAGAATGTTGTATCTTTATAAAAAAATCTAAAAAGAGGTGTCAACCACTTAAACAGCACTTAAACTTTGTTTGTATCAGTTTTTATATTGTTCTGAAAATAGCAACACTTAATTAATTATAAAATATGTTTTTTCTAGACGTTTAATACTTATGAAAATGTTGGTACCCATTTATATTGTTTTGTAAGAATGTGTTTTTTACTTATTTCAATCGTGTTTAGCCGTTGATAATTAGTTTAATTTAAGTTTTATCTGTAATTTTAAGTTCATAAAACTAAATTATTTTCATAAACTTAAAGATTTTTTTATTAAAAAATACTTTAAGTGTATAAAATGTTTAAACTGGGTTAGTTTTGTAAAATATTTGACTTTGTATAAAAATATTTTTGTTTTGTGCAATAGTAATTTTTTAAAGTTTAAATACAATTAGTTTAAATTATAAAATAATCTTTAAAAGTTTTTATTAACCAGCTATTTATAGTCGCATACACAATGCTTAACAACTTATATGCGAGTAATTGCTAGTTTTACTATTATTAACTATTTTAATTGGCTGAACTAGTTATTGGATGTAAGTTTTACAAATTATATTGCTTTGGAATGGTAAATATTTCTGCGGTTTACATGGTAGTTGTGCGGTATTTTTTCAAAAATATTTTGTTGTTATACCGTGTGCACCTACTACTAGTTGTTTTTACTACCGAAAAACAAAAAAAAAATGTTTAATAGAGTATAACGCAATGTAGTAAATAATTGCTTTGTTGTGCTAAATTTGATTGCAATTAGTATAGTTTATAAAAACTTTGATTTTGTCTATAAAGTTTACTATTTGTTAATTAACATTTGAAATAAAAAAAAATTATATATATTTATTTCTGAGCATGTATTTCAAACCAAAAACTACTTTTACAATTTTTATCGATTGAATGTAAGATTTTTTCTAGCTGTATTAACTTTATTTTATACGATTGTAAAATTGGTGTGATCATGTTACAAGTTATTAGTTACTAATAATTTTTAATGAAATTGAAAATAAAGAACTAAAGTAAGTTTTTACACAAATGATAAAATGTTATATTGAAAAATTTTACAATCGTATATCATGGATACAAAGTGACATTTAACAAAAAAAAAACAATATTTTTATATTTTGAAGATAAAACTAGTTACATTTGATAAATTAGTCAAAAATAGTTTTATAAAAAATAGATTTATACATACAGAGCATACAATTAGTATATATAAATTATGGGAACGAGTCAAATATGCACGGAGACATTTTTCACGAAGGGTCATTTTTCTACGAAGGGTCATATATGCACGAAGGGCCACTTTTGTACGAAGAGACATTTTTGCACGAAGAATATTTTGAACAAAGACACTTTTGCACGAAGGGTCATTTTTGCACGAGAGTAAAAAAATAAATGATAAAAAAAAATTAAAAAAACACAAGAAAATAAATATAAAAAGATTAATTATTAAAAAAAACCGACCGAGGGTAAGGGTTAGGGGTGACAGTTATAAAAAAGTATTTGAACCTAATAAAAATTACAAATCAAAAAAAAAACAAGAAAATAAATTACCGACCGAGGGTAAGGGTTAGGGTTGATAGTGAAAGTAAAAAAAAGTTTTTTCAAATTGTGCAAAAGTGACACTTTGTGCAAAATCGTCTTCGTGCACATTTGAACCTTCGTGCATATTATACTACTACCCATAAATAATACATACCTTATTTGTTAAATTCACTAATGGTACAAGCCCACTGCCAACTAAAAACATGATGATGATTAATAAGATAAATAATATTTAATAAATAATTATTAATAATATATATATTTTATGTTACAAAATATTTATCCAAATAGATACAAGCCCACTGTCAACTGATCAAAGACACGATGAGAGATCGATGCGTTCCTGAATTAGTAGAAAGTTGGTATTATATACTGATGGATACTTCTTCCAATGATGAAAATATCAAAATGTGTCTTCAAATTGTCGGATTGTACATCGAATGGATCGATGTTTCGTTGATTGTTAATGACAAGTATGTTTAATTAGTTATATATATATACTTTTTTTTTAATAGTGTAAAATTTAATAAAACTATAATATATAATAAGACATTTCTTTTTCTTTGGTATATTAAAAACAAGTTTATAAAAAAAAAGCTATATATTATTAAAATAGTAGCTTATTTTCAAACTCTAGGATATGAAAAATTATTAACCCAATAAGTTTATTTACCTGAGAAAGAAAACAAAAATTAATCTCTTAATATATGTACAATGGATACGATACCAATAGATATACTTCTGTATTCCAAAATTTAATTTTACAAATATTTGGATACTTTTTCATATATTATTTAAACAAAAATTTTTTTCAACAGATTCATGGGATTGATCTTCACATTTTTCAAACCTCATCACAATCAGGTATTTATTATAAATTAATTAATAACAAATTTTCACAGTAATCTTTCTTTATTAAACTAACACATGTTTCTGTGTGTTAACAATTTAACGGAGCTATGCAAGTTTAATAGATAGTTATTTTTATATATTCCAGTGAACTTGCTTCGCTTAGCTCTCTGATTAACTTTAAATTTTGAATATTCAAAAATATTTATGTCATTAATTCAACTAACTTGTACCATAACAACCAGGTTGTTAGGGAGGCGGCTTGTCAGTGTGTTGAGGGCATCGTTGCTAAGGGAATGCCAGCTAGTGACAAATATTCCCTAGTTACCAGTTTGTGGCCAGCGCTAGAGAACTGTCAAGTGTTTCAATATGCCAATGTTGGTTTTTCAAATATATTCAAAGTTTTATTGTAATTTTGGACATTTTTTTTTGATTTGTCCATACTTAACTCAGACATTTTTGTTTTTGTTAGGTTTCAACTTTATTATTGTTTTATTTTAGCATAATTATAAACAATATTGTAGTACTTCTATGTTAGCTAATAAAACACTTTAGTTATACATTAGTTAAATTCTGATTATGTATTTATTCTGAACTTATTATGTACATTTTCATCAACAATTTAATATAAAGTCAGTTTTATATGTTTTATAAATTATTACATTCAGTTTAATATTTTAATGTATTGTTTATCATATAGATATGTGGTTTTCTTTTTTATGTCAAATGTCTAATAAATATTTATATAAAAACTTAGTAAACAGTCTAGTGATGTTTTTATGTAAATTTATGTTTATACAAACCAAACTTGAAATAATTTCTCAAAATTTTCCTTTTTTTTTAATTAAAATGTGATAACTATTAAACCATCTAATCAAATTTATCTAATTACTAGTGTATTACACAGGTTAGTGATTGTGAACGAATTGACTTGGTCATTGGAATTTCAAAACTTGTTTCAGCAATGTTCACATCTTTGGTCAATTCATACCACAAGTAAGTTAATATATATGATAGTACTTACATCTCAGGTTATACTACAAGTTAATATATGAATAATAATGTTCACATTTCTATTCATATTACAAATTAGTTAATATGTAATATATATATATATATATAGTTGTGTTTACATTTTTGGTCAACTCTTATTACAAATAAGTTATATGGGAATTGGTCTAAATTGCACGAAGACAAAATTGCACGAGGTTAACAAAATTGCACAAGTGCACAAAATTGCACGAAACCAAATTTGCATGAGGGCACAAAATTGCACAAGGGAACAAAATTGCACGAAGACAATTTTGCACCAGTTGCATTTTTTCACAAGAGTAAAAAAATACAGAAAAAAATAAAAATAAAATAAACAGCAAAACAAAACTAAAACATAATTTAATAAAAAAAAGATTATTAACCGAGGGTAAGGGTTAGGGGTAACAGTTATAGTAAAAAAAAAACTAAAAAAAAATTGAATAAAAAAAAAAAAACCGTGCAAAAGTATCTTCGTGCAATTTTATCCCCTCGTATAATTTAGACAGCTACCCAAGTTATATATATAAACGTATATGTTAGATATAAATTATGTTCATATCTTTGGTCAATTCATAATATAAGTTAGTTAATATATGTGTAAAGTTATACTTACATCTTTGATTAATTCTTATTACAAAGTGAATAAATATACATTTGCTTACACCTATAGTCAGTTCATACTATAAGAAGTTTTAACAAATATAGAATTATACTTACAATGTTTTAATTATGTTTTAAATATAGGGACAGGTTAAATATAAAATAAATAAGTTTTTAATATGCATGTTCAGTGATATATATCAAAGAAAATTATATTTATAAAATGCATATTTACACTATGCAATGAAGTACTTATGTCTAGTGTTATTGTACTATTATATCGTAGTTGAGTGGTTGAGTGTTTTACATGTGACTATTAATTGTTATGATAAATATTTTTAATTGTTTACTTTTAAACTTTAATATTAATCAGAATTAATAAAAATTTCATAAATTTAGTTGTTTATTTGTTGTCTTATTCATATAAAAATTGTAAATTTAAAAAGTTTATAGCTGTCTTACAATTTTATTTCCTTATGTTTACTTCAATATCAATTATCTTTAAGTTATTTTTTTTTGCTGTTTGATTTTTTTTTGTTTGTAAACACTTTTTATTCAAAGAATAAGTATTTTAAACAGTTTTGTTAACATAAATATTAAAATTAGTAATTGTTGAAGCATATATGCAGTTAGTAGTTATGTACTCAAAACTATTTTTATAAACTAAAATATTATCATGATTATTTATATAAAGATAAAAAATAAATAAGAATTTTCATATTGTTTTGTACAAATATAGTTGTTTTGATAAAACGTATTTGATTACTTGATATTTTGATGAACATTTAAGTAAATACTATTTACACAGCTGAATGTATTGAACTAGATATATTGTTTTTATTGATAATCTTAACTAGTATTTAAATATGTGTTTTTAATTTATTTTTTATACAATATTTTGTAGATTAAGAGTTATATAAAAAAAAAACATTTGTAAAAACTGTCCTGAAATAGAAATCTTGAGATTAACAAACAACGTTTATAAAAATATTTTAACATTATGATTAGAAAATCCATACTCATCAAGTTTTTACTGCACAATATTTTGAGTTTTTAAATAATGTAAATAAATTATATTCATCTTAAAATTATAGAATACAAACTTATTAGATTTATAGTAATTTTTATCAAAAAAGGCAGTTTAAAATAACTAATGTACATATAACAGCAATTTGAAATAATTTACTAGTACTAACAATTAAAAAGTATAATTTTAAAATAATATAAATTAAATAAACAGATCTTATTAGAAACCTTGTTAATATAAATACAGGGTTGCCAAAAAACCTGGAAAAACTTGGAACTTTTAACAATTCTAACATGTTCAGTAGTAAAATTTCGATTTGACACAAAAAATATATTATATAGATATTTTTTTTTAAACACATTTAAAGTAGCTTATATCTTTTCTATGTTGATATACTATTTAATACAGTTTCTTACTTTAAACTTAACTTTAAACTAAAAGTAGACTTAAAAATGTGTACTTTTAAAATCCTGGAGGATATTTTGAAAACCTGAAAAACGTTTGGCAACTCTGTAAACAGTAAAGTATCTATAATACATAAACACGACCATACATAACAATAAGTAATTTACTAATATTTAAACATGATAAATTAACAGGTCGGAGAAAGGGTCAGAAGTAGAAATACTGATAGCTGATTGGATAAGAAGTAAGATGGGGATTTTATTAAATTTCTTCATAAATGACGATGATGACGTGTCATACCAGTGCGTTGAAGCAGTTGGAAAATATTTGGAACTTGAAAAAAAATTAAATAAACAAGGGTATGTTATATTTAGAACTTGAAAAAAAATTAAATAAACTAGGGTTTGTTATATTTAGAACTTGAAAAAAAATTAAATAAACTAGGGTTTGTTATATTTAGAACTTGAAAAAAAATTAAATTATCAGGGGTATGTTATATTTAGAACTTAAAAAAAATTAAATAATCAGGGGTATGTTAATTTAGAACTTAAAAAAAATTAAATAATCAGGGATATGTTATATTTAGAACTTGAAAAGAATTAAATATACAGGGGTATGTTAATTTTGAACTTAAAAAAAATTAAATTAACAGGGTTATGTTATATTTAGAACTTGAAAAAAATTTAAATAAACAGGGGTATGTTGTAATGTTATTAGAAATTAAAATGTTAAACTGAACAAATAAGGATATATAATATTTTAGGTTAATAGTTGCTTATTTTACAAAAAAAAAGTTTAATTGATTCAAATATTTAGTGTTATATTAAGTTTTTTGTTTAAAAATAAAGGATGCACAAGCAATAATTTATTTAATTGTATATAAACTTATAAAATTTAATTTATATATTAACAGAAAAGGAAAAGACATGAGTGAATTATACAAGCAACTTTTTATTGCGGTTGTCAGTAAAATGAAGTATGATCCTGAATTTGATTTTGAAAATAAGGTAAAAATAATATTACATTGATTAAAGAAACAGTAAACCATTTAAAAAGTTTTGAAAATGAGGTAAAAAAATAGTCCCTGCTTTATTTTTTATTAAAAATTGTTTGTAAACATAAAAAACTGATGAGAAACGCATAATAAGATTGTTCTTTTAAGCTAAAAGAAAACAAATGTGAGAAAAATATTTATTGATTAACTTTCGTAGTAAGAACAGATATAGTGATTAAATTAAAATAACAATTATAGTTAAAAAAATCATTTATAAGACGTATTTGTTCTAAGAATCGTAGTGAAGAATATTAAAATAGATTTTAACAAGTGTATTTAATGAACGTTTTCTGCAAATTTATATTGATTTTTTGCTGTCAAAATTTTAAATTGTCGATTTCTCGTTAATATTTGAGTATTTCTATTTCTTGAAATACTTTTTATAATTTAAACTTATATTAGTTTTAAGCTCTGTATAACATTTTAAATGTGTTTAATTTAAAATCAGACCAAGTTTAAAAATTGAATTTTTATATAAATGTTTTAAAATATGATCTTAATTTGAACTTCCGGTAAAAAATATTTAAATGAATTTTCTAATACTATTTCTATATGAAGCACTTAGTTTATTTTTTGTCAAAACATTCAAAAATTTTAATACTGTGGACTCTAAACTTCCATTCCCTATTCTAAAAATGTTCATGTTTAATCTTTTCAAAGAAAGTAATTAACTTGAGTTTTTTATGTTCAATTGCCTAGTTTTATGATTATAAACAAAAGATACTAGTCAAGTATATTTTCTAAATTAATTAAATAATAAATTTAATTAAACAAAAATTGCTAGTCAAATACAATTTATAAATTAATTAATTAATAAATTAATTTAACCAGGGCGAAGACGAAGCTGAATTCGATGAATTTCTGAAAAGTTTGAAGATAATTTACGAGAATTTCTCCATGCTGGCTCCTGATTTCGTTATGACGTCACTATACGAATTATTAGTGAACACGTTGAAGCAGTGGAGAAATTTGCCTTTCAACGAAGTTGAAGTCGCTATTCGGTTATTATTTGTTTTTATTTTTCAAGTATTTATTATCTTAAGTTGTTTTTATTTAAACTTCCAGTATCCATTAAAAGAACTACAGAAAAAGCTTAATAATACCTAAATTTATAAGAATAATTGGTTTGATAGCCAAAATTTTAAGAGAAAATAGAATGTTTTTGAAGAGATCTAAAACTAAGTTGAATATAAAGATTCCTTTTAACATTTTGTAACAAGTTTTATTAATTTTCAAAAACTTTTCAGGATGTTGTATTGGATAGGTGAATCACTTCCTAATAATTTCAGTCTTTTATTTTCATCTGATAATTTAACTGGAAAAACTATGTGTGAAATGATGAGACAGGTATTAATTTGATATGAAGTCTTATAAATATTATAAAATAAAATTTATTAATTTAAGTATTTGCATTATTTTAGTTTTTAATTATTTTAAAGCATAAGTTTTCCTAGCACAATTAGAAATGATGTAGCTTAGTAAGTTTATGGAAAACTTAATTTAGAACAAATGTTTTTTTAAGATACATTTATATGTATATAAGATGTAACGTTATAAGGCGTTAAATCCTGGAGATCCTGATAAGCTAAGCTTATCGGAATGTATACCACAGATGTTCTTGTGCTAAAACTTTATTTCAACTAACGGCGTTTCACTGCTCTCAAATAAATTTAAGAACAGATCTACGGAGTCTATAAAATGTTAACACACATTAGAAAAAAAGCAGAAAAAAGCATGTATAATTATGTATAGTGTTTATCTAGGTAGTAACTATAAATGGACTTTATGGTTTAAAAACAAAGTTTGGGATAAAAGCATAAAATTATAAAATTGTCTACAAAAAAAACAAGTTTTATAAAAGTAGGCACTAACCTCAAAAAGCTCTAAGAATAGGCAACTTTTAAAAATGAAAATTAAATTGAGTTGTGCAGAAATGTTACGTCATAATAATTTTAATAAATTGTTCAATAATTTATACAGCTTAAAAACATGAAGTATTAAACTTGCAAGTATATGTGAGTTTTGTGAAATAAATTAGTACATTAATAGACAGAGTTATTTAAAGTAGAATCGTCGGTTATGGGGACAGATATTCGATAAATCTTGCCGCTTATTCAGAAGTAGGTATTTATCTTCTGCTGCAATTACTGCTCTTTCTGTATTGATGTATGCCCAACTTGCAATACAGAAAGAGCAGTAATTATATTAAAGTATAAGTTTTCATAGTACCATTAGAAATGATGTAGCTTAGTAAGTTTAAAACTAAGAAGCCAAACAATCTTTTTTTTCATTTCAAAAATTATAAAGTAGTTATCAGTTCAACATTTAAAAAGTAATTTTCCCTCATAATTCACCTTTTATACAGCTAGCACTAAGTGAAGTGTCATGTAATTAATAAATTTAATTTGTATTATTCATAATTTTTTAATAATTCTATCAAATAAACAGCTAGTACTTAGCGAAGTATCATCGCACCCACACCAATCAGTGAGACACCAGTATTTCGAAACTGTGGTGAGATACGATAGGTACTTCCCCTCATGTGGGGATAACCAGCTGATTGTTGCTACCATGCAAGCTTTCCTTGATGAGAGAGCGTTGAGGAGCAGTTCATCATCTCTCAGAAGCAGATGCTCTTACCTGTTCTCCAAGTTTGTTTGTTTATTATAAAATTTGTTAATTATTTTTATTTTCTACCAGTTTATTTTTAAAATAAACTCAAGTTATGTTCATACCTCATAATAATAATCGTAATTTGTTTACTTGTTTATTTTTATATACCAAAGTTGTTAAAGTATTCTCCAGATATGTATATAAAGCTAAGTTTTTTTTTCTTATTTAATTTTTCTTAATCATTAATTTGTTTTTATTACATTAATAATTTAGTTAATTTTTTTTTAGTTTGAAATTTTAGTTGTTCATTGGCTTCTATTCTAAAATTAATTTCGACAGATTTGTGAAGACTCTCGGAAAACAATTAAATCCATTCGCTGAAGAAATATTAGAACAAGTAAACAGGCTACTAGTGTTAGCTCCTGTAAGTTAATAATAAAATATAATTTGTATCATAGAATAATTTTAAATAATATTAAGTCATTGTCAATCGTTTATTAGTTCTAGCTCCAGTGAGTTTAATATAGTTTTCTTTATAATAAATAAATTACATTTGAACAATTCAATATTCTTCTTTTACTTTGCCCATTAGTTTTGTAAAGTAAAATTAATAATAAAATAAGAATAGAAATTAAATGAATATTTATTAAACTTTTGGATTTTCGTGTTTACAACTTGGATGTAAATAAAAAGCTAACATGAATCTTTCGTGTGCCGTCAGATAAAACGTATTTTGATCCATCTCGATCATAAGACCTAAGTTCCTGGTAGGTTTTAAACTGGGTTTTATTCTCATTGAAACTCTTCATACACTTTTTTGTTGGTATCAAGTTTTTAACTTGTCTTCACGACACATTAAAGCCCAAGCTTTGACTCCGATTGATTTTTTTATGTAAGTTAAGCTAATTATTTTTTTTTTTGTTAACAGGAAAACTCCACATCCAGGTTACTTTCTCCCCAGGACCAAATGTACATGTACGAATTATGCGGTCACGTGATAGTAAACAACAGCCAATCACAATCGAGCATTCAGCACATGACCACACTGTTGCGCCCTCTAGTGCAAGATTTCAACCACGTGCTGTCACGCATGAGCGAACACGCTAAGAACGAGGCCATGCTGCCATCTAGCGGAGAAGAAAATGAAGAGAAATCACCTTCAGAGTTGTGCGCTGAAACATTGAACTACGCCATGGGTTACGCCAGGTTGGTGTGATATTATAAATATTTTAAAGTGAAAAAAGTGTTATTTGATTATTGAACTTATTTAATTTTACTTAGTGAAAAAAATATTAGCTTAAGTTAATAAAACAATTTTACCTACTCAACGTCTGTGTTAAGAAATAAAATTAGTTTTAAGTATTAATTTATTAATTAATATAATACAGCAATAAATAATTCAATATTTTTGCTGTAATAAAATTTTATTTTAGTAATAACTTACAGTTCAAATATTATTTTATTTAGTTTTATAATAACAAACTTTATTAGGTGTATTTATGAAGCTTTAAGAGATCATCACTTTTATAAAACATAGTATTGGTAGCTTTAAAGCTCATAAAATTAGTTTTAGAAATAGATTAACAGTTTTTTAAATAGTTGTTACTAGATTTTTTTGCAAACTATTCAATCACTTTAAAGTTGTTTCAAGTTTTTGTTATTTAAAAAATTAAGTTAACACATTAAAAAACTTCTTGAATTTTAAGTATAAAATATGAAACTTACATTGTTAATTTATTTTTTTATTTTTGTAATAAAGTTAAACTTTTTTGTTTTAAAATAGTGTTTGTGCAGTTTAAGTTTTTATTTTAAGTATGTCTCTTTTTTTTTTCTTTTTTCTTAGTACATTTAATTAACGAAAAATAGAATAAAAATATTTGCATTCGATAAAATACAAAACAAAAAAGTTGATTATGAACTTTAATAGCAGTTAACGAAAATAAATTCACTGTTTAAAAACTGATGCAACTTTGCTTTTATTTAGTCTTTTGTGTAATTTATTTATTTGTGCTGTGTAAACATAAAACTTGTATTTAAATTATCGCCATAGTATTTACTTATATATGTTTAACTAAAACATATGTTTGCTTTTGAACTTATAGTGATCACTAAACTAACTTCTTAAGGACTAAATTCCCTTTAACTTATGTATTTATATTTTAGGTTAGTTTTACTAGAAGTGTTTTGAATTTCAGTGCTATCTTTTGACTTTTTTTATTGATGTTGACGTATTTGTGGTTATATTTTTATTTAGTTTCTAGATTTTAAAAATGAAAGTTTTATATTAACATTTCTCAGAATAGCTGATCAAATATACATACAAATAATAGACACAATAAAAATATAAAATTTATTAAAGTCTGTGGGAAGGTTTCTTTTCCAAAAATAAATAAACAGTAAAATTTTTTGTTTTCAATTATTAAGATTTAATATAGTAATCAAATATTTCAATATGTTTTTTAAGTATTACGAGGAATATTTCTTAAAAATTTGCGGTCTCTGTCTGAAAATGTTAAAAAGAATTTTTTTTTTAGTTTACTTTTAGTTTATCCATTAAAATTTACAAAATGTGGTCCATACAGCAGTACAGGAAACTTATTTTAAAAAAGGACTATTTCATAAGTTAATTGAGTTTTTTATATTGTGTTTAAACTGAATTAGAGTTCATAACTTAAACTATTTTTTGATAACTAAAGTAAACTTCTGTAAAAAAATGTTGGGTCCCCTATGCTCTTTAATTTGTGTTTTTAACTTAATTTGATTTTGTTAAAAAGTGTGAAACCTTAACTTATATTTTGTAAACAATTAAGCATTTTTATTACTACAGAACAATTTATATCAAAAAATACTTAATTTAAATTATCACGTCAAAAACATTTATTAAGATATTAAGACTTAGATTAAATGTTACTAATAGTTTCTACATCACTCAAAAGTTTTAATGTTTTTATGCAAATAAATTTTTAAAATTGTACACCAAAAACATTTATTAATTATGTTGGTACTTGGACTCAAATTTTACTAATAATTTCAACATCACTCAATAAGTTTTAATATTTTTATTTAATTAACAGTCGCACATCGAAAGCGTTCACTTCGAAATCAACAATGAAATTGTGTGGTTGCGGTCAAGTATATGCTGAAGCCTTGAAAGTTTTCATGTCTGTGCTAGATGTTCAATATCACACAGATAAATTGCATCTTGGTTAGTGTTTTATATTAGATGTTCAGTATCACACAGATAAATTGCATCTTGGTTAGTGTTTTATATTAGATGTTCAATATCACACAGATAAATTGCATCTTGGTTAGTGTATTACACATAACTTATTTTTAATATACTTTCAATTTTCTTTACCAAAAATAAGTGAGCAATTTCTATTCTACTTATTGCTTTTGAAATTAAATTTTAAGTTTAGAACTCAAAAAATCATGATTTATTCATAGTTGCCTGGAATCCTGGGATTTGACGATTTAGGCTAAAAAACCCGAAATTTTGAACAAAAATCACTAAAAAACCTGGAATCTTAAACAATTTTCGCATGTTAAGTAGTAAAGTTTTGATTTGACATGAAAAATCTATGTGGTCATCAAAAATCTTAATTAAAAAACACATTATAAGTTGCTTAACACTATCTTTTTAATGTTTCCATACTACTTAACACAGGTTTTTAATTTAATCTAGAAATAGACCCAAAAAAGGGGTTCCTTCAAAAACCTGGAAGAAAAATCTCAAAAAACTTTGGCAACCCTGAAAATGTTTTCAATTTCTTTCTAACTTGGACTTGTACAGTATTTTATTTGTTTCAAAGACAGGTCGAAAATTAATATTAAAGCTGCCCTGCTTAACAATTTTTCTGGATTCCAATACATTTATTACAATTAAATAATGCTTTCAAATGTTCGTTATTATAAATAATTAAATACTTAGTATCACAGTGTTAAGCCATTTTATAGAAATTCTAACCAGATCCAAACAATATTTATATTTTTCTCACAGTATTCACAAAATTTTTAATAAATTATTTCTCAACAGGATTCAGACAATATTTTATATATTTTTCTCACAGTATTCACAAAATTTTTAATAAATTATTTCTCAACAGGATTCAGACAATACATGCATAGGATGGTGATTTGTTTGGATGATGAAGTTTTACAATTTATTCCATTAATTGTAAATCAACTTGTTAATAACCAGCAAGCCAATGTTCTACTTGAATTCATTCCCTTCATTTGCCAAATCGTATCTAAATTCAAGGTTTGTTTTCAGTTACTACTGTAATGAATGTATTTTCAGGCTTACTAGTATTTATATTTTAAGTTTTGAATAATAAAAATAAACTAGTCTAAAGTTTTTTTGTGTGGTTTCAAAAATCGTCAAAGTAGTTGTATAAATATATTGAATTAAACTAAGTAATTAAAGTATATTATAATTCAATTTTCACACATATTTCTTTAAAGTTTGCTTAAAACAATATGTTTTTGTATAAAAAGTAATTTATTTATAGTTTAATAATTCTCAACATAATAAAACTATTTGTAAACAATGTTTGATATAAACAGAAACAAGTAGGCCAGTTCATACACCAGATATTCATGATTGTTGTGAGGTCAGTGTTCCAGGTCATCAACGATGTTGGTAGTCATGACAACCACGAAGACCCGCAGGTATCTTCCGCTAGGAGGTATTACTTCAATTTCCTTCACTCCCTGGTAACAAGCGGACTTGCTGGCGTCATCATTCAACAAAGTAGTTAAATTATTCTGTATATATTTTTACTTGGTTTTTGTTTTGATTTAGTCTTAAGTTTTTGGACAAGTGTTTTAATTTTTATATTGGGGTGTTGTGATCCTTTGAGCACTTTTTCGTTGAGAGCAAGCCTTTGATCTGGCCGTCCACTGGGACATTTCCACCCCGACAACAGGCCTGCAGCTCGAAGCCGCGCCAACACCGCGGTGATCCGACCGGTTCGCGCGTCGGTGGCGCCAAAAGGTGATCCCTGGTCCAGCGCGGCTCTTTTTGTTTCCCATAACTTTATATCTGAAAACTATATTAGTTATTAATTTGTTTATTTAAAAAATGAAATATTGAGTATTGTTAACAATAACTATGTAAATCCATATAATTTAAAAATTTTAAATTCAGACAAAGAGAACTTCGAGCAAATCTTGGCGACAATTATCGGAGGAGCCACAGAAGTTACAGAAGCTTCAATAAGAAAAATGGCATTCAATATCATGCTGAAAATTGTTGATACATGGGGTAAGTGTTTCAATATCATGCTGAAAATTGTTGATACATGGGGTAAGTATTTCAACATCATGCTGAAAATTGTTGATACATGGGGTAAGTATTTCAATATCATGCTGAAAATTGTTGATACATGGAGTAAGTATTTCAATATCATGCTGAAAATTGTTGATACATGGGGTAAGTGTTTCAATATCATGCTAAAAATTGTTGATACATGGGGTAAGTATTTCAACATCATGCTGAAAATTGTTGATACATGGGGTAAGTATTTCAATATCATGCTAAAAATTGTTGATACATGGGTTAAGTATTTCAATATCATGCTGAAAATTGTTGATACATGGGGTAAGTATTTCAATATCATGCTGAAAATTGTTGATACATGGAGTAAGATATTTCAATATCATGCTAAAAATTGTTGATACATGGGGTAAATATTTCAATATCATGCTGAAAATTGTTGATACATGGGGTAAGTATTTCAATATCATGCTGAAAATTGTTGATACATGGGGAAAGTATTTCAATATCATGCTGAAAATTGGTGATACATGGGGTAAGATATTTACACTTAATTTAAACTAGTTTTATGTTTGTAATGAATGTTTTATCAAAGTTAATCTTAAACGCATATAATCATTATTGATAAATTAGTATTATCTGAATTTAATTTTCAGTTTGATATACTATTAAATCTATATTAACGTTTGCAATGCTTCTAAGTTAAAGTACTTCAGATATTTATTAGACCTGAAAAAGTTTGAGATACCATAATAACTGATTTAATGATTGAAAATTCTGAGTGTATTGTATAGTCTTTGTTGAAATAGAAATTATTTTTTTTTTTAATTTAAACGTTGACAACAAAGGGGGAAATGTCGCCCTCTTTTAGACGTTTTTAGTTAGGGCACGTAGCTAGGTATGTTTCTGCAGAAAGATATACTTATGTGCGAAAAACTTGCTTTATTTCAGCCTGAAAAGACTCAGCTTTCTAAGTATTCATTTATACTTAGTTATGCACTCCTGAGAGATAATTTTGACATATATCTACTCTTTAGCATTTTTAGTGTCGTAAAAATTAAACGAATTAAATACATCTACAGGGTTGCCACAAGGTCAGGAAAAGTCAGGAAAAACTTAAAAAAATGACTAAAGTCAGGAGAAAATGGGGGTTTTTAAAAAAAAGCCAGGAAAAGTCAGGAAATTTGACAAAGTTTAAAAAAAAGTCAGATTTTGTCAGTTTAAATTTACAAAATTTCTTAAATTCTAAAGCCTTAAATGGTAAAAGTTTAATTTAAAATCCTTAACCTGTATTAAAATTAGATTGAAAGCTTTATAAAGTTTCAAGTATTAGATTATGTTGTTATTGTTTATTGAACGACAAAAAATACGCTCAAAAGGTTTGGTCAAAGGACCTGGTGTACAAAAACCCTTTTGGTTATCGAGTCGTGCACCAGAAAAGTTTAACATCATGCCCAGGACAGTATGCATTTTAGAATAAGTTAAAATTAAGAGTTTGATTTAGAAAAGTCAGGAAAATTTTAGTAAAAAGTCAGGAAATTTTTCTCAGCTTGATCTGTGTCAACCATGCATCTAAACTGTATACATTTAGCGCATTAAAGATTTAATTTGTCAAAAAGCTGCATTGCAAAATTGATTCTAATGGAAGCTGTAGTATTTTCTTCAAAATTAAAAATCATACAATTTTATGTTACAAAATTTTGCATAACTTGTTGTTACTATTGACTACGTTAAATGTTTGATTTTGAAAACAATATAAATGTCTTTGAGTTAAATTGTGATTTTCTTATAACTATTTTCAATGAATGTTTTCTGGGTTTACACAAGTGGCAACACATAAAGAGTCAAAGGGGATGTGAAGCAAAATAAATTGCCTTGTATACAATTACCACTCATACTTCAACATTCCATTTTTGAAGTATTAACATAACTGCATATTAATTAGAGGTAGTTTAAATTGCTGTGTTGGCGCTAGGACGTTATCACGCGTCATTTCAGATGTTTTATTTTTGCAGATTCATAAATTGTTTGAGCTAGCTACGTCCCTGGTTGGGGGTAATATGCAGTAAGGCGGCAATGACTTACTTACACTAGATATTCTTGTATTTGTAATAAAGAGTTAAAAAAATGGGCGACATACACTCTTGGGGATAAAAAGTAGTGAGGTTACAACAACACACTAACTAACACGTTTGTTATAAAGAGGTGTGTTTGATTTAGATTTTTCAGAAAAGGGGGAAAATTTTTTTGGAAGCCCTGGCATATAAGCTACCCTTGTATAGTTTCGTCCTGAAATTCTCAATACAAGCATTTTAATAAAATCTATCTTTTCTTATAATTAAAAAAAGAGTCTATATGAGAACAACATATTTAGACATATAGTTCATAAACATATGTAAATATAATGTTCACAGTTCACTTATATATATATAATTATTATTAATACATAAATTGAATATCTATTTATAGAACTCGATAAAAAAATTGTTATTGTTTATTTGCGAAGATATATTCGTTTAATGTTTTTTAATATTAATTTAATGTAAATAACTTGTACATTATATGTATTTATAGAACTCGATGAAGAATTGTTATTGTTTATTTGCGAAGATAAATTCATACCTTGTTGCTTTACTGCACCATTGAACAGCAACTTCGATTTAAACGATGCTCAAACTGTTCTAGCCCTCTACGAATCATGCAATCTCATGAAAGCCATACTGAAGAAACTGGTTTGTTTTATTATATTGCCATTTTGGCATGTTTTATTGTGGTAAAATTTAAATTATTATTTTTCTTTTTATTACCTTATTTAATTTTTACCTTAGGTAATCTTGAGTGTTAATAAGAGTTAACACTGTATATTTATTCGCAAAGTTATTAAAAAAACTAACCTAATAAAATTTCATAAATATTTACATTTATGAACAAATAATTTACCTTTACTTAAACTAATAAATGAGCAATTAATTATTTTTATTCAGGGTGGAAAATTAGACGGATTGTTGGCAAATTGCCTTTTAAAACTGAACATGCCGAAACAACACATTCAAGTTTGTTTAATTATTATATTATTAATAATTGTTAAATATTAAACTAATAAATATTGTTAAACATTCAAGTTTGCTTAATTATTATCTTTTTAATTGTTAGTCAGTATAATTAAAGTAAGTATTAAGTTAAAATTAAAATTTTAGTTATTATTTTGTTTATTATTGTTATAAAAAACATAAATGTTTTTTTTTCAGGATTACTGCATGGCTCTAAAACAAGCTGATAATAAATCTTTTAGAAAATACACAAAAGTAAGTTTTTTATTCATTTTTACATCATATTTTGAATTATTTAAATAAAAAAAAAACAATTTTTTTGTTTTTTTTAAGATGCTTCAATAACATAGATAATTATTAAATTTATGATATTAAAAAAAAGACAAATAGTTTTAAATACTTAATAAAGTTAAATTTTTTCATTGTATTTTTTTAACATTTTCCAGTGTAGTTAAGCTAAAATGCATATAAATATGATTTGTTATACATGAACAACTTATGAACTTTTAAGTTGCAACTTTTTTTTCAGGAATTTTTCAACAACTTCAAAAACACGTGACAAAATAGATGAGCCATTATTAATAAATTAGAAAATTATAAATCGTCCGACTATATTGTGATGTCATTATGTTTGTTTTAGTTGTTTGAATTTGTAGAAAAGTTAAAAATTTATTATACCAAGTATGCAGTTTTAATTAAACGAAGTTAATTATTTCTTAAGAAGTTTAAATTATTTTTTTTTAATTTTTAAACTTTAATTACAGCTAAATAACTTTAAAAATACTAATAAGTTTTATTTTTTTAATAATTATATGCACTATTTTTCTTCATTTTAATTCTCAGGCTAAAGGTGACTATTTTCGGTTTTAGGATTTTTTATCTGAATATTTTTGTTTTTTCGTCTTATTTTTGCGCCTTATTTAATTTAGACAAAATTTTAGTTACTTAATATGAGCTAGAAGTACTTGTTAAATATTTTAGAAACATTTTATTTATTTTTGTGTGGCTTAGCTCAACATTATAGAACAATTTTTAAGCACTTTTTAATATTTTGAGTTTTAACTTGAAATTTTTACGTTTTTCGACCAAAACTCAATTTTTAGTTAAACTGGTCTTTGCAAAAGTTTTTGCCAAATATATTTCAATAAGTAACTTTCTAAAATAGTAATTGTTTCATGAATATAGTTTTCTGTTAAAAGAAATTTTAGTTTAAACTGCTTACAATACACGAAATTTTGCTGAAAATAATAAAAGTTTTTTAGGAACTAATGTACGATTTTTTTTCAGTTGAAACAAAGCTTTTTAATTTTTATCTGACAAATATTTTTTTATTTTGTTTTAATGAATTGCAAGTTTTTAAACATTTTAACTTGCTGCTACCAATAAAAAATTTTTTGTTTCAAGTCTTTATGCCAAAACAGAAACTATTTAATAAGTTTGATTGACAAAAACTTAGTTTGTTTGTAATAAAACAAGATAAACTGTTTTTGACCGAATATTTTAGTTAATTAAATGTTGATGAACATTTATTGATTTTATATATGGTTTGCAAATATCAACAAATTGTATATCACGCTATAAATGATGATTGTTGTTTGGTTAAAACATATATGGCGTTATGTTTAAATTAAGGTTTATTTTAAATATAGTAGTATTTTAGTGCAAGTTTGAATTTAAAAAGTTTTAGTTGTCTTATGTATATACCATATAAATAGTAGCAAACTGCGGTCCATGAAAGGAAAGATATAGCCTGCGGCCCGCGAATGTGGCCTTTATATTTATAAATTTACACTAGACCATAGTTTCTCTTTTCACAAAGCCCCCTTTAAAGAATTATATAAATAATAGCCCTCCTTCAATTGAATTTCTTTAAAAAACTACTCTTGTGGACGCCAAAAAAATTTTCTGTTCTTCATCATAAACTACAGCGTATCTAATGTAAACTTAAAATTGTCTTTACTAGTCAAGGGCCCCTTTAAGTTTATGGGCTTTTGAATTTCTGAAATGGCCCACTTTGGGAAACCCTGCACTAGACATTCTGAGGTTTTTGTAGTGAAGAGCAAATACATGTTGGTAAAATTGGGAAGTTTTAAACTTACGCTTGGTACCATGGAGAAGTGAAACTGCGGCCACCAAATTCCTGGCATCTGTTTTAAGTGTTTTTAAAATTACAAACTTGTTTTTATTTAAGTATCTATATTAGTATAAAAACTAATTAGAAGAATTTTAACTACTTAGTAATTTGGTAGTTATTTCGGCTATATTTAGCTGAGTGTAGCGCCATACCATAAGGGTTAGAGTGCACGACCATCAACATTCCATGTGAAAACTTTCGACCTCATCATGCAGATATAGTTATGTCTAGTGTAGGGGTGGGCAACGTTTTTCAATCGACGGGCCGGATCCGGAAAAATTTAGTCTTTTGCGGGCCGGAATATTTCGAATTAGTGATTTACCGGATCCAGTATCCGAATCAAGCCGAATACTGACTTTTTAGATCCGAATCCGACTGGAAACTAATTTAGGTCGAGATAAAGATCTGGTCGGATTCTAATGTAAATAAAAGTTTTGGATCCGGCCTGAATATAAATATATGGATACAGACGATCACTTTTTTAAATCCTTCAAATTCAAAAAACTTTCTCAAGTCTGACAACTAAGATGTATATTGAGACATGTCAGATGTTTAAATAGAATTGACATTGTAATTGACAAAGGTACGTATATAAAATATCGTACTTAAAAAAAAACACTTTGCTTGGAGTAATTTTACAAAAAGATATTCCAACTAAGTTAAAACAACACAAAATATTAGGACAGAATGGTGTATTTATAGTACACATTAATTTATAAAATATTTTTTTGCATGTTTTTGAAGTCAAATTCTTACAGTTTTGTTCTGTAAAAATATGATACAAAGTTTTGTAAAAAATTTGTAACATTGACCCTTTACGGGACTATAACTTTGCTCGCGGGCCGGTCATTTTCATTTGCGGGCCGGATCCCATTAAAGTTTAAAGAACGGGCGGGGCCGGTCATTTTCACTCTGCGGGCCGGATTAGGCCCGCGGGCCGTACGTTGCCCACCCCTAGTCTAGTGCCTACTACATTTATTAGAAAAATAATCACTTAACTACACTTGTTTGAAGTGCATTTAGATAAGTGTCTTTGAGACATTTTTGTTAAAAATTTACCATCTCTTTATATATCAACGAATTAAATTTTGTTCAATCATTCTTTTTTAGTACATAAAAAATACACTGTTATCAATTAAAAGATATAAAATTATACTTAATCAAATTAAGAAGATATTATTGAACTCCATAAAGGATTTTCAATCTAATAGCAATACTAAGCTTCAAACCTTATCTTTGGAGTAAACAATACCAAATTAAATATTTAATACATTTTGCTCAGAATACAATTGTTTTTATAAAAACCATGTTTATACCAATACTGATGTAGATTACTGCTATTTAAATATCTCAAAAAGTATTATAATTGTCTAGAACAATTAAGATGAAAACTATGTTAATGTAAACAAATTTTTTTAAAAACAGTAGTTTTGTTAAAAATAATTAATTTTCAAATATCGAAAATTACAATTTGTTAAACAATTATTCTGAGGTATAACTTAAACAAATAGGAAATCAAAAAGAAAAGCATTTATAAAATCAATATGGTTTGTAGTTATGATAAGCGAAATATTGCTTATAAATTTTAAGATATAAAGTTTCTAAAACACTTGAGTATTAGAAATGTATGTGATAAATCTAAATAACTATGATAGCCTTTGTTGTTGTATCTTAATTAAATATTTATTTAAAAGAAGTAATTTCCAAGCAAAGAGATCCTTAACAATTATTTTATAAATATCTTTTTACTTTTTATCTACTAGTTTATTTAAAATATTAGTCACCTTTTAGATAAAACGAACAACCTTCTTAAAAAAATTAAATAAGCTCTTTGTTTATCTTACTCCTAAAAATATTGCTACTGATGTTATATAAAGTAGTTACAAGTTATAGTACAATTAATTTGCTACATATTTTTAAGATACAACCATTATATTTCTACAAAACCAAAATGTTTCTACTGCTTTTTCTAAACTCTAAATTAAAAGTTTAGTTCGTTTTCTGATCGTCTTTAATTAATTGAAGTTTCTCAAATGAATGATGTTACTAAATCTAAACCAGCTAAAATATGCATGTTTAAATTTGAACAGTTATAAATTAAAGTGACGAGCAAAAAATATTTGAGCATGAAATTATAAGTTAAAACAGACAAAATTAATTATAAAGTTTTTTTTTTCTGTTAACCATAAAATGATTTTGCATTCTTTCCTTTTACCCAGTAATTCTTAAACTTAACAATTTCTTATTTCATATGAAAGAAGCTTTTATAAAAACACTAAGATTACTTTACATAAAAATAGTTGGTTACTTTGTGTTGCCAGGGGCAAAGTTTTAATATTAATTATGAAAATAATAAGGTACTTCTGCAGCAAAAAATTGAGACTTCAAGATTTTTTCAAGTTTTTTGTGTGTCAATAAACTTTTAACTCCTTCATTAAAGTTTAAAAAATTGATTTATCAGCAGTTAAAGAAGATTACAAAGTATAAGATACTTATAGGTTAACATTAATCATAAGCTATAAAGTTGAATTCAAGTTCTTTTAGTACCGTAGTTAAAACTGTTGTTAAAAATTAAAATATTTTTTTTCCAATAAACAAAAAACAGTAATAAAAAGTTGTGAATATTATTTAATTTAAATAATTTAAATGTAACAGCTAAAATAGTTGCATACATAGTTTTTTTTTTTTAATAAATTATCGTATTCAAATTTAATAATCACAAGCAGCAGTTTATTCAAAATATTATAATTATTATTTGAAATTTTGTGTTTCAATATGTTAATTAAGAGTTGTAATCGGTTCTAAAAATGTTTATGAATGTATAAAAAATTAGTTTATGAGTTATATATATTTAGTCGTAAGGTTCTAAGCTTTCATTTATATATTGAAAGAATGAATTACAGCTCTAAGTTTAATAAAACTAAGTAACTACTTGTTTTCAAAGATAGAAAATCAAACAAATAATCTTCATTTATAAAATAACAGATAATTTGTAGAAGTTCTTACTTACTGACGTAAACAACGAACGTTAATTCAATTTACTGGTATACAAATATCAAGAGTTGTTAATTTTCTATAAATCTTTTAAAATTAGATAAACTTTAGTCAACACATTTTTAAAAGCCTTTTTTTAAGAAAACTCAAGTTAAAAAGCACTACAGTAATAAAAATATTTTTACTATTTGTATTCTGATAAAATATGACATTACATTGTATAAGTTTGTAATTTAATGTTCTGTTTGAATTTAAAAAAATATTTAATGAATAAGCTTCTAAAACAGAATTTATAAAGTTTTTAACAATGCCTTACTTAGGCTTTCTGTAAGTAATTTAAGTACTAGCTTAACTACTCGTCATTAATTAACTTAAATGTATGAATTAATAAAAGTTTTATAAAATACAACTTGTAAAATTAGAAGAAATAATGAGTTATTTCAAAAACTAAACAGATATATGCCCGATAAAAGTTTTAGATCGATTCTTACTTTGTTTTTGACGAACTATAGTTCAGTTAGTTTTTTATAAAAGAAAACTAAATTTAGTTATTTTTATAAAACATATCTTTTAAAAACTTTTTTAAATTTAATAACTCACTCTCTTCTAATATAGTTTGCAATATATTTATTTGCGTTATGAAGTGAAAACCACATTTGATGTCCTTTATAAAATATTTAAGTTGTTTTATGTAATAATAAGTGGTTTATTGAACAATAATAAAAATTGCTCAAAATATTTTGGTTCGAGGACCCGCATAGAAAAAAAGACCTCTCGGTCATCGAGTTGCATACCCAACTTAATCAATATTATAATGAGCTAAAAGTGAAGAAAAAAAAAGAAAAAAAAATTTACAGCCTAAATTTAAAATCTAGAATGAAAAACTTTATGAAAAATGAAACTACTAAATTTAACAACACCAAATGTTTTTCTAAAAAAAATGTCCAAAAAAAAAAATTATATAATAAAGTCTATTATTATATACACGTTTAATATTGTAGTAGCTAATGCGCATCTTCATATAAAAATTTTTATAAATTAAAACATTTTACAATAATTGAATAAAATCACAAACAGTAAGTTTAAAAAAGTATTTATTTCTAAAGTAAGTATCCTATTACAACAAGCTGAAAGTTTAGTCTGTTTTTAGAAATAACAATGAACACTTAAAATACAATATATGATGACTTGTATACATTTGGAAGTAGTACAAACATTCTAAGCTTGTTATTTTTATATTAAAAAATTAATTACTATTCTAAATTTGAAAAAGTTTATAAATTATAGTATTTTTACAAGGACAACAAACAAAAATAAATTTTTTACTCATGAAAAAATAGCAAATTAGTACAAGTCTCTTGCTAGCGTAAACAACAAACTATAATTTCATCAACTATTATATAATATTTACGAGTTTGATGTTTTCAGTGGCTTAGTTGTTTTACATCAAAACTGAAGCCAGACATTATGTAGAGGGCATAAAGTTGGGTGTAAAAGTTACGCACTGAGGTGTCACTATTATATGTAATACATATTCAAAGAAATTCTAATGTACTTTGGTACGATTTTGTCTTCTTCTAATGAACTTGGGTTCGTCTTTTGTGCCTACGGCACTTGATCCTGACGGTCGGGATATGATATGGATATGAATTAATCTAACCCACCCACTCCGCCCTATATGTCTCAACTTGATTTATGTTTTAGTTTGTAAGTTAGTGTTTGTTTTTGAAGTCACTAACTTGAAGTGAAAAAGTATCAAAGGTCTTTAGAAAAGTTCAATAATATTACAATATTAAGAGTTTTCAGTCAAGAAGTTGTATCAGAACTAAATTGATAAACTGCTTACAGAATCTTAACCACTGTAAATGAGATTATGTTTATTAAAAAAAAAGTACGAAGTTTGTGGTATAAAGTTTGTAACGTAACTAAGACAACTTATCAAAACAAAATTAGTTAGTATTAAATAGATTTTTAAAAAATTATGTTTTATTTTAAACTGATATTTATAATGTTTAATTGTTCTGTATTTTTAGTCATATAGTGTTTTTTATTCTTGATATGTAAGTATTCTTTTACTTTTTTTAACTACAAGTTTGAAAAGACAGAAGATACTTTTTTTTATTCTTCATTTAAAGCTGAAATTAATCGAAGTAAATAAGTAGTGTATAGCTCGATGACCGAAAAGTTTTTCTACACAACAGGTCTTTTGACCAAAATATTTGAGCTTTGACTTTTTTTATTATTTTCAATAAACTAAAAAATAAATGAATAATTTTTCAATATCATAAGAACTACTATTATTTTATTAAGAAGTTTATTATAAACTACTTCGTTCAAATTTCATTGTTTTTGTTCTTAACATTTTGAAACAAATTTATTATGTACAAATTATGTGAGAATTTAACTTTTTAAACAAAAGTTTAAAAGCAAATATTATAGTGATATATGCACATTCAAAATTTTAAACTTATTTATAAGTGCCATCAGTTTCACTACGACTTTTATGTTCAGTTATTAGTAAATTAATATCAAAAAACGAAAAAGTTTTGAAGACACAGCTTTATTTAATAGACCTACATTTTTTTAAACTTAACTTTTTTTTTGGAGATATGACTAAAATAAGTTTTAATACTTACAAGTGTATAGTATTACTAAGCTTTGTTAAACCTAGTCTAAACTTACAAGAACAAAAAAGACTAAAAACTATATTTTTTGAAAAACAATTTAGAGTATAGGTATAAATTAGTACGTAATATGCTTTGATTTATTGAGTAGTGTGCAGTTCCGCATACAGTTACCCTTAAGAGTTGCATGAGCTAAACTCAATTAAGATATTCTGAGTACATCGATGTAACTATGAAATACCAAGTGCACTATCTGTTTAAAAAACTGTTATATATTTATTTCAGTAAAAGTCAGTCATCGTTTGTTTTCAGTTACTATTACGTCAAAGAAACTTTTTAACTGTTTACTTTGTATTAATATTTATTTCAACATACACTTTAGATTACTAGGGTACAGAAGCTTTTTAAAGGTAGTAAATGTTTTTCAAGCATTCTAAACCATATTATTTTTTAAAGGTGTCTGTTCAAAACTCATAACAAATTCTTATTTACCGTCATAATAATTAAATTGTTTTGCAGTAGATCCAGTAAAAAAGGAGTTTTTTACTAATCTAGTTTGCTAAAACCTGTTTTTAATAATATACAGTGTAAGCTTTAACAAATTTTAAAGCTTAAAACCAAAATATTTATACAAAAATATAATTTGAGGCAGTACTGTTGTTTTAGACCTAAAGATCTTTCAAAATTTATTCAAAGCTCAAACCTGAACCCAAATATTTAACCAAAATATATATTGATACAAAAAACTACCGTTTGTGTGTCTTTTGTTGCACACTAATCAATATATGTACAATTAAAAGATATGAAATAGTTTGCTTGTTTTGTTTTAGAAATGTAAGCTTTAAACTTATACTTATTCTATTATTTTAAAAGAATATGTATCTTAATAAAAACCAAGTTTATGTTGCATTTTCTAATTAAAATTAAAATTTTAAAACGAGTATAAGTTTAATTTTTCAATTAAAATTGTTTTAAACCTTAGTAAAAACTAAATATTTGTTTTTTAAACAACTATTACATTTTAAAATAGTTATATAAAGTTTAAAACATGATGACACTCAAAAAACACGGAAAAAGCTAAAAGTAGATAAACTTATAAGTTTTTAACAAAAACTAGCTACAAATTTTACTGTAAAATTAGAAAATTCTTTTAGTTGAATATAAAATTGTTTATAAGTCAATAACTGAAGATACTTTTTACAAAATGTTTTACTAAATATTAAAACAAGTCTAAAACTTTTAAACAGTTATATGATTTAGATTAAAATATAACTAAAAAGTATGTGCTACCTAAGTACCAAAGATCAAACAAAATTAACTTCAGCTGTTTTGAACTATGTTTTAAGTTATCTTAAAGAAAAAAAAAAAACATTGAAAATGGTAATAGTTTTACTCTTTAAATTATACTATAGATTAAGCTTAAAGAGACAACATTGACTTAAGCCGAAGTCTTTTTATTATAATTACCATCTAAACATTTATTACATCTAAAAAAAGTACTACCCAGAGGATCACAACAGTTTTAAACTGCTAAAAAGTATACGACTTTTTGCAAATAAAACTTTATTTGTCCTGGACATGACTTTAAACTGTATCCTGGTGTACGACTCGATACACCGAAAGGTTTTTTTCGTACACCAGGTCCCTGGACCAAATATTTGAGCGCTTTTTTTTTTCGTTCAAAATAAGAACTTAGTATATTATAAATATTCCAATAACAAGAACTTAAAATTTTGTATAACTCTATTTTTGAATCGAGAAACCATAGAAGTAAAATATAGCAATTTCTTGATTTTCATTGCTCTGTTGAAATGTGTTAACCCGGGAACACACAGAAACATGTGTTAGTGTAATAAAGAAAGAGTACTGTTTAAATTTGTATTATTGTAATGTTTTAGTGTATTTAAAAAAAATACTGTTTAAATTTTTCAGTGAACTTGTTTCGCTCAGATCTTTGTTAACAAACGCTTAAATTTGAATTTTCGAATAGTTATAAACTATAAAACATCATTTTGCAAGTAAGTCACATAAAGTCTTACAAATTTTTGATAAAAGAAAATTTTTAGCTAAAGAACACTATTGATTAATAAGAAGCTATGAAGCGCTATCTCTTTTTTTAGTTTCTTTGAATCGATTGTTTATGGACTATGTGTATTAATGCCTTGGTAAAAATATTTTAAAAACATTACAATACTCATTTTATCAGCTAAATAATATTTCATTTACTTTAGAACAATTCCTTGTTTCTATAAAAAACTTAAGTTCTTAAAATACTTGTATCCGTTTAGAATTTTAGAAAGAAAACAAAATTTATATATTTATTACAATATTGCAAAGATTAAACCAAACAATTCGATTTGCCATACTAAAATTTAATAAATAATAATTTCAATTTAAAACTTTTATTATATAAATTCGTATAAATTTTTCTGTTTTAAAGGCACTTAAAATTATTTAATTAATAATACTAAAAAGTAGTTAGATCGCTTAAAAATAAGAAAATATAACAAAATTATTATCTTAAAGTCAAACAAATTAAAAATAATGATATATTAGTAGTTCTTATATTATATATATTTTGACCAAATTTAAGCATATTATTGTTAATTGTACTTTTGTATTAGCTACTTCATTATAAAAGCATACTAAACTAGTTTTAAATTAAAAAAAAAAATTGAAAAATTACCAACACTTAATTTGATCATAAAATCTAAAATATAGTTTTAATTGAAGTATAATCTATAAAAACTACTGAAAGCAACAAAAAATATTTAAATGTTCCGAACTAATATACCCTCCTAAGAATATAATTTTTTAAACGATTTGGCATTAAAAATATACGGTTATAATTAGGTTCCTATATTTACAACAGGGTTGCCAAAGGTTAAAAAAATGTCCAGGTTTTTGAATACAAGCTTTTGGGTCTATTTTTAGAATAAAATTAAGTTTAAGGTAAAAAACTGTCTTAATAGTATAAAATATTGAAAAGATACTGTCAAGCTATTAAAATATGTTTTTTATCAAAAAAACCTTGAAATAATATTTTTTAACTCGATGTGATAGATTTATGTATGTAATTATTTTTTTTTTCACTTAACATGTAAAAATTACTTAAAGTTCCAGAATTTATATTAATTTTTGTTCGAAATTCAAGTTTTTTTAAATTTAGATTGTCAAATTCCAGGATTTTAAGTTTTTGGCAACCCTGCTACGTACAATTCAAATGATAATTTACAAATTTTATATAAATTAAATAGAATAGTAGTATGGTATAATAATAAAAACATACTTACTCAACACTTAACAATAAAAGTTTAGTTTCTATAACATATGGAGCTTAAAATTTTAATTACATTCTCTCAGAGAAATTGGAAACTAAATTACATTTCAAAGTTATTTCTGATTTCTCCAAAAAATTAAGCAAATAGCATTTCTTGTAATGTACAGGGTTGCCACTCGTTTTTTTCCAAATTTCTTCCAGGTTTTTAAAAGTAAACATTTTTGGGTCTATTTTTAGTTTTAAGTTAATTTCTATAGAAGAAGCTGTATTAAATAATACAAAAATATTCATAAGATGCTTTAAAGTTACTTTAAATGTGTTTTTTAATAATAAAAATTTTTGATTATTACAAAAAAACCTTATTTATATGATAGATGTTTTGTGTCAGATTGAAATTTTAGTACTGAAAATGTTAAAATTATTAAAAATTCCAGGTTTTTTGATCAAAATTCCAGGTTTTTTTTTCAAAATTTCTCAAATTCCAGGTTTTTCCAGGTTATTTTTGCCTAAATTGTCTAATTCTAGGTTTTTCAAGGTATTTCCAGATTTCCAGGTAAAGTGGCAACCCTGAATGTATCAACTTAAAGTCTACTTATAATTTTTAACCTTAAAGCATTTGCATTTCTTTAAATTTCCAAGAAAATTACAAATATATGTTAAAAATAAATCAAAACTTTAGTTTAAAAAAAAACGTTATAAAAACACCTGAAAAAACATAGAGTTAGTATGCTAACTAGCCTTGGGTTTATCAATAACTATGATAAGTAAAAAATATCATTTGTTTAACTTTATTTACATACAACTTTGAAGTAGTTATAATTGGAAAATTGCATGCACAGCATAAAACTTTATTGTTATTTTGTCTAGAACAAACATTTAAGGTTTAAAAAAATATTAAAATCATTTTTTAAAGTTTATCTTATATCATTTTAAGTTTAATGTACCTATTAACAATAAACTTGTTATAATGTTCGTTTGCTGAATATAATTCTTATTGAATTAAATTTGTAATTAAATAATTATTTGTAACTACACAAATTGAATTGTCAATTTTCAAGGTTTTTTATTAACCTTATCTTTATCTAATAAAATACTTAATACAATACAACTGTTAGAAATTTTTAAAGTTACAAATCAAATTATTTTCTACTTATGTTACATAGTTAACATAATATGTACCTTAACTTATAGTTAACTATAATAGCTTAGCTTAACATAGATGTAACGTAGACAACAGTATAAAAAATACATTGACAACTAATTTATCATAGTTTTATTTACAAAAACAACTTATAATAAAACTTTTATATAGAAAACATCCCAACACACATATAAGAGCACATTAACATTTTCAAAAACAATAAGAATGTTTAAACTCGAATAAAAATTTCAAAAGAAGTTCATAGATTGAAGTTTGTAAATATAGAAGAAAAATTTCAGTCTCAAAATTAGCTACTAATCAAATAAGTTATTATTAATAATTTTTTATTATATATATGTAGAAAAACACCTGAAAACAAATGTTTGTGTTGTTAAGAACCAACAATGATGTTGTTGATGGGAATGTGGATCAACTTGACGAAATATCCGATGAAACCCATGATTGCAAACCCGATGGCTGTTGCTATGGCAATCTTCTGAAATTCCTTCCTATCAGGCTTGGTGCATCTCTTCACTAATCTGATTGAATCTTTGGCGAATTGCTTGCCTGGTTCGACTAATGATAAAAGTTGGTCCATTTTGATATATCAGTTTATAAGGAACTAGAAAAATAATTAGTGTTATTTAGAATAGATATATTTAAATTATGATAGAAAAGATACATTATTACTTTAGTAACAATAAAACAATGTTTTGGATTGATATAGTATATAGGGTTGCCACTCGTTTTTTCAAAACTTTTTCCAGGTTTTTCAAATTTTTTCCAGGTTTTTAATAGTACACATTTTTGGGTCTATTTTTAGTTTAAAGTTAAATTTAAGGTAACAAACTGTGCTAAATAGTATAAAAAGATTGAAAAGATATTGTAAATCTACTTAAAATGTGTTTTTTAATACAAAAAATTTTGGTAATGACTTAAATATTTTATCTATATGATAAATTTTTTGAGTCAAACCAAAACTTTACTACTGAAGTTGTTAAAGTTCTTAAAAATTCCAGGTTTTTTGATCAAAAATCCAGTTTTTTTTTCAAAATTTATTAAAGTCTAGGTTTTTCTAGGCAACCCTGTAGTATATGAAATACCTTATTATACAAAAGTATAACGCCATAAAGCTGGGTTTACCAAATGAAGCAATATTGCACATTTAAAATGAATTGCACATTTGGCCATTCATGCATAACTACCTTTTCACTTAGACTCAAACATTTTCAAAAAAACAACAAAGTTTGGCTATTTAAAAAACTAAAGTAACTTTGGAGGTAACAGGGTTGCTACTCTTTGAGTCAAAAACTGCCCTGAGTCATCCTGAGTGTTTACAAAAGTTTTATTTTTTGTTTTTTAAATAAATAACAACCTAAAAAATCAACAAATTTTGTCATTAAGTAACAAAATATTGTACCTAAAACAACTAAATCAAATTCAAAGTCAATAGAAACTTTCTTGAGATTTAAAAAAATCTAAAAGTTATCCTGAATTTTGGACAAAAAAAAAAAACTTTTGAGTCAGCCCTAGTTAAAAAAAAATCAAAATCTTCATACTTACAAATGCTTCAAATATCCTTAGTCATCCTGAGTGTGTGGCAGCTCTGGGAAAATGAATAAAAATTTGGGGACTCTTTGTGAAAATAATAAAATAAAACTGTTAAAACAAACTAATATATTAGAAATCTTTTGTCTCCTATAGTTTCTTTTATCAACTATTTTTAAACTTTACACCATAAACTTTATATACTTAAAAAATTATTTAATTTATTTTACTGAAAAAGCAAACATTCATTGAGAAAGATATATTAAAAACATAAACTTATATTTAGCTAAATTAATATTTTTTTGAATATCTTTTAAATAATTAGTTTTTAGAATTTCAAGAAAATAGACTACAATAATTTTTCCATTCATGTACACCAGAGTTGCCACCGGTTTTTTAGAAAATTCTTCATGGTTTTTGAAAGTACACACTTTTGGGTCTATTTTTAGTTTTAAGTTAACAACTGTATAAGTAGTACAACAACATTGAAAAGATACTCTTAAGCTACTTTAAATGTTTCTAGTTAAAAAAACTAATGATGACAAACTTTTTTTTATCTATATGATAGATGTTTTGTGTTAAATCAAAATTTTACTACTTAAATGTAAAAACTGTTAAAAATTCCAAATTTTTCCAGGTTTTTTTAGTGACTTTTGTTCAAAATTTTAGGATTTTTTTAAATTATCAAACTCCAGGTTTAGTTGCCTGACCACCCTGACTGTTTGTATTTAAAACTTTCAATAATATTAATGGCATAAAGTGGTCCACCTTAATTTTTACAACTTGATTTCATTTCATAGAGTTTTATCTGAGATATCAGACACTTTTAAGCACTTGAAAAACTCAAAGTAATTTTTGAGATATAAGCCATAAAAGTGACCTCAATAGGTTCCTAATGGAAGGCACAAAACAAAAACGCAAAAAAAGACTGTATCATAAAAATCTATCTTCTCCTTCATTTTTTAACCTATCTTTGTTAAAACTTTTAAAGAAATTCTATTATTAAATTTTCAAAAGATTGAATGCAGAATTTTTAATAATTTTGAAAAATAAAATTTCATTAAAAAAAGCACTTTTTTTTTGGTTTTTTATCTAAAACTTTTATTTTTTAATATTTTTAAAATTGCAGCATTTAAAGTTTTTAAACTATAAAAGGAACGTTTCCTGAAAGTTTGAGGTCTCTAGCTCAAAAAATTAAGGAGAAGATAGATTTATAGTGATTTTTTAAATTTTTCAAGAAAGTTGACTCAAATAAATTGGTGGTCCACGTTTGTATTGGGAACACTTTACAAAAATTAAAATATCTCAAAACTTAAATAAGATTTTTTAGTTCCATAAAAACTGGCTTGTAGTTTGTACTTTAAGCTATCATATAAGATCCAATGTTATTTTAAATAAAAGAAAAATTAAAAAGTTTGACCCCCCTATGCCCTTAACTCACTTCAGTTAATAATTCAAAGTTTAAATTTCTTATAAGTGCCTATCTTAGTCTATGTGAAAATATTAAACTCCTTAGGCCTACTGCATACTAATAAAATAAAAGTTTGTCCATTTAAAGTCACTTTTCATAATTAGTAAAAACAATTTAATATGTTATAAATAACAAGGGGACCACTGGTAAATAAAAATCTCAAGGTTTTTCAAAGTACAACTATTTTCAATTTTTTTGGTATAAAGTTAAATTACAAGTAAGAGAATTGTGTAAATGGCATAAAATAACTAAAAAGATACTGCAATGCTCTACTTTAAATGTGTTTTAAAGTAAATAAAAGTTATTACTGTTTATTTGGCTTAATTCTTATCTAATTTAAAAATATTGGCAAAAGTGTATCAGAGTCTGGACTTACATAAGCTGTGATAAGCCTAACGATAAAGGTATGGTCAACTCTTTATCTAATTTAAATGTAATTGTTTTACATTTATAAATAGCACAAAATTCGAGGTTCTTACTAGTTTATATTCAAAATTTTGATTTAAAGACACCAAACTCAAGTTTTCTAGTTTTTTCCCTACATTTTAAAATAACTTATTTTTAATTAACTTAATGTTAACGGTTATCAAATTAAATGATATAGCTGTAATTAAAGCCATAGGGAGTTACAACATTAAATAAAATAATATTGGCCATTATTTGAAAAACTTCAAGTACAAATAATAGAATACTTTTTATAAGAAAAAAATAAACTTCTGAAACATAGTAGTTTTTAAAAACATTTTGATACAACTTTTTAAATTCTTTATATAAAACAAAAGCTACTTGACTTAAAAATAAAATTAAAAACTTTTTCAAACTCTGTATAAATTTTACTTTTTTATTTTTTATAAACTGTTATAAAGATGAAAAATTTAACTTTTAGTCATTTAATGATAACTTGAGTAATAATTTTAATTTGAAAGAATTAATTAAAACAAAAAAAAATCTGTTAAAGACAACATCTTAATTGTACATCTAAATTTTTAAAAACTCTATAAATAAAAAGTATGATTTTGTACAATATCTTGTTATATTATTATTTGCTTAATTTGGCTATACTCTTATTATTAACCCACATAGCTCAAAATTTAGGTTCATATAATTTCAGAGGACAGTTAGAGTGTTGTTATGAATAAGAACCAGACTAATGGCTTTTTTACTGCGGTTGTTTTAGGTTTTGATAGACAAAACTTTGTTGTAGCTTCAAAAGTTGGGAATTAAATAGAAAAAACATATATATAATAACTATAATATGCGCAGTGACTTGGCCAAACAATAAGGTTCTTATTCATGAGTTAATTTAAAGGGTAATCTAGTTAACTTCTTAAACCTTTGCCAAAATGTAATTTAACAGGTGAGGTAGGTTTATGATAAAAATTATAAAAAAACTATATTAGCATATTATATAAACAAGTTATTTTTATAAATTATCAAGTCTGGCATAGAAACTTTAAATTACAACATACATCTAAAAATTGTCTAAATATATTTTTTCAAAACTATAATATATAGTAATAAACACTCTATTACTCAAACAAATAAACTATTTCAAGATGGATGTATTTTATTATAGGATTATAGTAGTTTTAAAATCACTTGAATTTCAAAGTAAACTACACACTGAAAGTTAATATATTTTTTTTGTATATGTGTCAACCACTGGGTTTTATCTTTCAAGTTGAACTCAGAGAGTTTTCAATGCAACTTATTTATATAGACAAATAAATCAACTATACAATATTTAATAACTTTTTTCTTCACCAAGAGATATAATATATATAATTTACTCTATATGCCTAGCTATAGCTTCCTGTAGGTAATATTGATTACAACTCATAAACTACTGCCAACAAGTAACTTTTGTAGTGAATGTTTAAAAATACTACAGTCATTGTTTTGCATGAACGTCAGCAACTTTTATACACTAGTGACGCTACAACTTTAAAAGTTTTTAAATCTTGGTCAGCAAGGACTAACAAAAAAAAAAGGCTCCTAACTTAAACTAACATAACTATAACAAATAAATTTTCTACTGACTCAAGTGAATTTTAAAGTTTAAGATTTTTTTCTGAATTGTTATTTATTGAAATTTTTAGCTAAACTCTACTATCCTAAGAACATACATAAGTTTTGAAACTATAACTTTTTTATAAGGAGACAGCTTATTAGCAATGTAATGTATTGGTAAAAGTAAGATCTACAACTATAAAAAAGAAAATTATCTGTTTCATTAACTTTAAACAAAATTATCGATTATAATGTTATTCTATTACTCTTACGGGTTTACAGAAATACATAGTAAAGTTTGTACTACTATTAACTTACTTATTTACATGCTAGTTAGTTTTTGATTTTATTGAAACTTTTTTTTAGATAATCAGAAAAAAAAAATTTAAACTTGATTTTTTATAAACTTATAAAGATGCATAAGTTCTAAAATAAGTCTGTCATTACAATTATGAATATGCACTAGTAATTTGTATTTTTTAAAAACTTTAATTTTAAAAACAATATTTTTTTAGAAATATTTATTCTGTGTAAAGTTTTCCAAAACTTGCAAATAACTAACAAAATATTTATTTCAAATACTTTTAGGGATATTAAAACTTTTACACTGGTTGAAATTTAAGATTACCTATTATAAATAATTATTTTAAACTAAACATACAACAAATGTAGCTTGTTTGAGTATATAATTTGACTATTCTTACTTCTTCTTATAAAAAATAACTTTTTAAAATAAATATAGGTAACCTTTTACAAATTTAAGTAATTTTTAGCAATATATGATAAGTAGCCAAAATTTCTGATTAAAGTATTTAATAAAGTTGTTTAAATCATTTTATACTAGTAATAATGATTTTAATTATTATTTTCTTTTAAAAACTGTTAAAGTGTTTAAATCAATGACCTTAACACTTTATAAATAAATATTTAAATAGTTGTTAACTGAACTACATGCTAATCATTATTTTAAACCTTTTAAAGCTAATAAAACTGTTTTGACCACAAGTAATATAATAAGTACGTTTAATTAAGAAAAATGCTAACAGTAACTGTGCATAGAAAGTTTGATAAATGTTGAATCTGTAATAATAATTATTAGAAAATTTATGTTTTTTTGTATAGAATAAATGTTTGTTTAATTAACAGGTATACAAAAAACTAAAATTTCATGGTGTATCGTGCACAATGTTAAAAAACTACTTGATTCGTTTATTTAATTTCAATACCTAGCTAGGTTTTAATTTTACTTAGTAATCCAAATTAATGAAAACAGCATCTTGTTCGAACATTGTTACAAACATTATAAGTCGTAAAAGAAAATCATGAAATTGTTGCTTTTTTGAATGAATAAGCATGTAATTGTAAAATAAATGATTAATTTTTACAAAAAAATTTCGATACACAGTTTTAACTGCAATAACTTTTAATGTAGTTCATAAAAAGCAAATATTATTTCAGTTTTGGTAAAAAAGTTTTTTGTTGTCCTGAGGTCTTAGGACCAAATATTTTGAGCGTCTTTTATTGTCGTTCAATAAACTATATAATAACTAAAATGTGCTTATAGACCATTTTGAAATATTAGCGACAGATAACAAGTTGCTAGTGAGTTTTTTTAGAACGATCAATTTACAGTAAAGTACCTTTTTAGATGTAGAATTAAAACAGCTATCGAACATACTACGCACAAATGTTTACAGAAAACTAACACAAGTATAATAGTGCAAAAAATTTTTAAGTTCAATTTGTTAGACTTTGAAGTGAACACAACATTAATTATGTTATCATCTTCAAAAAACTATTTACAGCCTAAACTAAATAGTTTTGTTACTCAACGGATATTATCAAGAAAACGATATAAACTCACTAGTCCTACAAAACAAGGCCCAGTGTACTTAAGAATTCCCTATTCAGGCAATGCAACGAAGTTCCTGAAAAATAAAGTGATACACAATTATTAGAACATTCGGAGCAGATAACCTTCGAACTAGTCTGTTCATTAGAAAACTTTTAAATGGAATGTCATTCCCGATCCTGATAAGAATAATGTTATAAATCAGTTTAAGTCTCACTTTGACAGCGTATACATCTGGAAAACTTCTCAGAGATTCCATCTGAGAAGGGATCAGCATGTATCAAAATCCCTCAGAAATTCGATTTTTAATAAACCTACTAAAAGTGTGGAGATCATTCACTAACTATGCGTAATGGTCCAAACATAGTAATAATAACAAAAAGTTTCTGGGAGTATAATATTGGAAAGAAACATTTTTTTTTCACACAACAAATAACTGTAGGAAGTTGCTCACTACAACTTCAACAACTATGTTATCTAATGTTATAAAAACAAAAATTACTAACTAAACATGCATACGTTAATAAAAAAAGTTTCAGACTATTTTACATACAAGTATTTTTAAAAACAGTCAATTATGTTTAATAAGTGTTGTAATTTAAAAATTAGTACATCCATTATGAAAAAGCTAAACATTGTTAATTTCTTGAAGTAACTTTACAGTATGTCAATCAGAAAACTAATTCTACTTTTAAAGTTAATCCGCCTTGTATTGATCTGGACAAGGACTTAAAACTGTATACAAATGGTGTACGACTCGATAACCGAATTTTTTTTCGTACATTGTGTCTTAGTACAAATTATTTTGAGCGCTTTCTTTGTCGTTCAACGAACAATATATACAGCTTTTGAAAAATGTAAAACTTTAATGGATAAAGTATTTACAAAAAATACTTTAACAAGAAAAAAACAAAGTTTTAAGGCAAAAATGGAATAATATTGAAGGTTCTTTAAAGATATTGTAAAGATAGAACATATATTTCGTTTTACAAAGCATTAGTTAAAAAATACTTTTTTTTTATGTAAATGAAAACTAACAATGAAAGTTTCTCAGTTTTTTATTAAAATAACAAGTTCTAAAGCAAATGTACTTGACTCAACAACCGAAAAATTAACTTTTTTTTAATCGTCGTTAGTTATGTAAGAAGTATATAAAAAAACTAAATGAAGTAGAGTGCTCTATATACAGAGCTTAATAACAAAATACAATTGTTGAATAAATTGTATTTGATAGTTTGGTAAAAGCTACTTTTTGTATAGAAAAGTTACTGAACCATTTAAAAAACAACACTGATTAAAAAGTTCAAGTATGTGTGTTTTGAAGAAAATAAAGCATTAAGATGCTTGAATAAATAAAATAATGTTATACATTGTTTACACTCAACATTAATAAAACACCTTAAGTTTTAAAAAGTTGTAGCTATTTTAATGAATTTAACAAAAACCTGTAAAATTTATTAAAGTAACCATGGGAGATAAACACAGAAACTACAAAAATATTTCCAGTGTAAGGTTATTGCAACTGTAAAGAAACAAAAAAAAGTGTCTGAAAGTAAATACACATTTTCATACAGCTGAATAGCAATTACAAGACTATAAATTAATTATTACAAGAAAAAATTGTAATAGAACAAAAAATTAAACTTTCTTTTCAAAGAAAATTGCAAGGTCGGTACAAACATAAAAGAAAAATCGTAGAATTGAATTAGACCGGTAAGTTCTCAACATCCAAAACTTTATGGTTTTCAAGGTACATAAAAGGATTTATAAGACTTATTTTATCTATGGTAGATTCACCAAAAATTTTAAGTGAAAAACTCGCACCAGTTTTACATTATTTGGTAAACACAACAAAAATGATTATTCTCAGTTTGTAGAACAAAGTAAATCTAACTTATAGAAAGTTTTTTGAATACATTAACAAAAGTTGTTTGCATTTGGCTAGATGCTAGAAGTAGTAAAGCTTATTGTAATATTGTATATATGCATTGATATATTTTTTTCAAAATGCTCTGTACACCCTAAGCTAACATTTGTAAAAGACGTTGGCATTCATATAATTATATTTCAATATGAATATAAAACAACAGTTCAGTAAAAATATGATACTTATTACTGTAAATTAGAATGAAATTTTTATTATAATTCAAACTCCTAATAAGTTTATTTATGCAAACTATCATTTGTAATAAAAATGTATATATTGAAATTTATAACATGAAGACTGTATTCAGATGGTTTGTTCTGAAAAAGACTTTGTTTTTGATAACTTAAAAATATTAATCAATGACAAAATACCACGATTGCAACTACCTATGTTATTAAAACTTAACAAAATCATTAAATGAAACTGGTGTGACCTTTGAAATAAAATGATAATCAACTAAAGACAATGGAAAAAGAAGTTGTCTATAGTAAGAGAGAGAAAATGCTTCTCAAACGAGAAAATACTATAAATAGATTTTTGTTTGAGTTATTGTGAAACTATAAAGTTTATCAAAACAAAAAGGAGAAGATGTAACCGAGATAGCTGCTTGGAAACTCTTCTGGGCTCTCGTAGGTTCTTACAGAATTGCTAACCTTGATGGAAAACATGAGCAATACGTCAAGAATGTGGCAGGAGTAATCATGCAGCATTTTTTGTTGACCCCTTTTGAAACAGCCGTTGCTGACTCCTCAGCTAAGAGCATGAAACCAATGATCGAGAAGACGGAATATACTGGATTGATCGCCGCAATAGACATGTTTTTCCACAAATTCCCTGACTTCTCTAGCTGTAGGCTCGGTACTCTTTCGTCTAGATTTAGAGCTTGTGCAGCATTGATCAGTGGTATTTGCCAACAAAGTTAACAGGCCTTTTTCACAAGTATTGGAGCATTTCCCTTTTTTGATAATAATTGAGTTGGACAGGATATCAGCCCCTAATTATCAGGAAGACGTTGATTCTTATACACCATATATTAAGGATTTTGGCATTTGCAAGGTATCGCCTTACTCCTGCGAATCCGATCATTTACACATTGATTCATGTCACTGGAGTTGCGTCAGGAACGCTCGATGAGGGCACACAGAGTGACAGAAGAAGCTCAAAATCAGCTTCTTAGATAGGGATGCACTGCCGCTATGTGTATGCAAAATTACAATGATTACACTATGATAGCGGCCTCTGACAGAGAGAAAATGGCTGAGTTGATTAGAAAAAGAGATCACAAGGTAGAAGTGGCCACAACTAGAGATATGATAGATAACCGGATCTCAAAAGGTCTGAAAGCGCCATCTAATTGGAAACCCTGGTTCAGGACTGGAACAGGGGCCGATGTACATGAGCTATTGACCAATTCCACTGGTTAATTTGATGCATTTAGGAAGAATATCATATTGCAGTATGAGATCCGGCTCAATTGGTAAACAAGTGCTAGACTACATCGAGAACTGAACAAAAAATCACTAAATAAAAGTTGTGTTACAATTGAAATAAAATGATAATCAACTAAAGACAATGGAAAAAGAAGTTGTCTATAGTAAGAGAGAGAAAATGCTTCTCAAACGAGAAAACGACTATAAGTAGATTTTTGTTTGAGTTATTGTGAAACTATAAAGTTTATCAAAGCAAAACTAATTTTTTATAAAAAATCAACCTAATTTCAATGATGCCACATAAATATCAGTATTACATTGATTACCACCTTGCTATTCAAAGCAAATATACATTATTCCATTCAATTTATATAAAAACGTTGATTCGCATAGTCCTCAATAATATGCATGTTTCTGGTACTATTAAACTATTTGTTAGGCTTATTGCATGCTTTAAATTGACTTGGTAGAAAGAAATATTTTATTGACTTATAAATAAAGCAGAGTATATGAAACAAGTCAGGTTAGAAAAAATGCAGTGCACTTGCAAAAACAGTGTACAAAATATTAGCACAATGCTTATTTTAAGACCGCGTTATAGTTAATAAGTGATACAATAAAAAATTATGAAGGTTTTTAGATGACCAAAGTGAGGAAAAGACTTATAAGGACACAAAGCCACACTTTGTGCAAATAACTACAGGCAGAAGAAGAACGTCACAATTTTTTTTGCCTGGATTCATAGGATTGAATATGGTAATTCACACTCTTGCTTACTTTCGAACTTCTTAAGCAAATAAATTCGTCTAAACAACCGAAAAATAAACTTTCTTATAAATAGTATGTAATTAATTAAACAAAAGCTGCAATGTATTTAGTGTAATCAAAACAAACAAAATTTCTAATATGAAAGTATTTGCTAGGAATAGTTATTGTGAGCTACTTTTATTTAATATACAGATTATAACTAAAAAAATTCTCATAATAAAAAAAATTAAAACTTTTTGACAAAAGTTTTAAAAACCACCAAACAGTTTGACTGTGCCCTGGATCAATTATGAAACATTATTTTAGTAGAAAAACTAAGAAACTTTGAAAGTACATGAAAAAAAAACTATTTTTATTAATTCATTTGACAAGGGTACAAAATAAATCTGTAGTCAGCCCTTTTTTCCAAACTAGAATGGAACAACTTATGTATAATAAAGTTTGGTTTTAAAACAATTTGACAAAAAAAAATGTATACAAGCATACTACCCATCCTAATTAAAGAGTAGTACATTATGAATAAAAATACGCATTTGAAATAGACTGCAATATAGAGAAATTTATAAGAAGGTGCATTATTTTTGTAATAAAAATTATCTTCACTTGATTTCAAGAAATTCGACTTAGATTTTACTAACACAAAAAAAAGTAGACAATTTGTACAGTTTAGCTCACAAATTGAACTCTATTTAGAAATACCTGGACAAGTATTTTTTTTGTTAGCTTAAATTATCAAAAGCTGACCAGTTTCAATCTAAAAAAGAGTAGAAAACCAGCCACTAATCATCCTAGTTTCTAAACAAATAATATATCTCTTGTTCTAACATTGTGAATACAAAAACAAATTTGAAAACATACTACAATATAGAGTAATTAATATTATGTTCTCAATATGTATGTTTAATTCAGCTGATTTGATATATTCTAATAGATAAAAGATCTCTTTCAAAATATTTTTTTTAGAACTGAGATATTTTTATAACCAATCTTTATTTTTATGGTTACAAATTTGACCATGAACAGAGTTATGGTAGCTTATTTATTAGAAAACAAATCTGAAAGACTTTAAAGATGAAAGTCAACTACTTGAGAAAATAAAGAAACTTCTGAATATTTAAAAATACATAATAATACTTTATATAGAAATGAATTTTTAAACGTTGAAACTTAGTAAACAATACAAAAATTAGTTGTTTTTTTGTATTATAAATAATAATACTTGATAGACAAGCATTGTTATATGTGATATTTTTAAAGAAAGTAATAATGCTTCAAAAAAATTGACTGCTAAAAAGCTAGCATAATGAAAGTATAAGTTTGCTGTTTTCATTGTAACTATAGCCTTAAAGACATTTAGCTAGTAAGTAAAAATTTTTACCTATCTTGTAAATTTTTATTTATTTCCTTGAACTCAAGTTGAGAATTTTGATAATTAATACTCTTCATTGTGCTAAAAGTATACAAAATAAGTTTTCAAAAGAAAAGAGTCAATGTAAAATCAAATATGCTTTCTTTGTTTATCCATACAATATACAAGTATTTTTACTTTTTTATCTCAAACTGACTTTTCATAACTGGTACTGGTTTACAAAACAAGAAAGCTGGTAAGTTTAACTATTTATTGGATTACTGGTTTTTATTCCCAACTGTATTCTTGTAAGATTTAAGTGAGTTCTGATATAGAGTAAAAAGATATTCTTAGAAATTATTACTTGTTTTAAAAGTAAGAAGTTTAATAACATACAGCTTAAATTGTGCTATCACTTTAGAAATGATTTTGATGACATTAAAGTTTCTCAAACAAACTAGATTCAATTATTACGTCACTCTACTTTGAGCAGAAAAATTATGTAAATTGAAAAGCAATATGCTATAGCTGAATTTTTCTTAAACTAAAGTATCAATTTAGCTTTGAACATTTGTTTATTTTGTGTATTACAAATTTGTAGTTTTCAATAATTAGATCGAAGAAACTGATAATAATTTAATTGGAACCGTTGAGTTTTGGAAGTAAAATTACGATCGATATTAAAAGTCTGGATAACTTCCATGTATACTATGCTTTAAAATCTTTTATATGTTTACTTGTAAATACATTAGAGTTGGTTTAGTTTCTTAAATGTTATAGCTTTAGCACCAATTAAGTTTTATAATAAGTTAAGCTTTATTTGTCGATCAATAACTTTTAATGTTATTTGAATAATTGAGTGTCCAACTATGTAGAAAATTAATGATATAAATGGCTTAGGTAGAACCAAGCTAAGTTTAAACATATTTGAATATAAAAATAAAAACATGAAATGCAAATAGTTACCGTTAAAAACATATAATTGAAATAAACTTCTACACAGATATTTTGTACAAACCTTTTAAATTTTAAACTAATAAAAATATTTATAGATTAAAACTCGATTTTACTTTTGTGCGAAATAAACAATATATGCATGTGCTTTCATAAAAACGAAAAACAATTGTATTTAACATTCTGTATTTTTACTATAGTCAATTAATACAGATCTCCAACACAAACAATATTTTTAAAAGACTTTGCACTTTGATTAATTAGAATTTAATCTCAAAAGCTGATTTTGAAAATATTTAAAGACTTTTAATTTTATGCAAAATGAAATTTGAAGATATAAAAAAATGTTTTAAAAATCATAACTGGTTATATAACCACAAAAACTCTTTTAAATTTCCCATCAAATATTTGTTCCATTGTTAAATAAGATAAACCAAACTTTATGTAATTAAATACAAGCTTCATTGAATTAGCTTGTTTACAGCAGTATTGCTATGCACATAATAAAAACTTATTAATCAAACAGCAATGGAATAAGGTTTTTCCGTAATTTTATGATATTCAATATATTCATAACCAAATTAAATTTATTGAAAAATTTAGAATGTTAACTGCTTTTTATTTTAATAACCATATTTTTTGTGCTTATAAGTATCATTTTTATTTAAACAAAAATATATGAATGATTATAAGTTTTACTAGGACGATATATCAAAGTAAAACTAAAATATAATTCCAAGTTTTACTCTTATGTACTTTCTGGTTAAACAAAGTATCTGATTTAAATTTAGAATAATCTAAGTTTAAACTTTTATATTAAATAGTACAAGTTAGATAGAAACATTTAGCTGATATGTAAATTAATGCAAAATAACTAACTTCAGGCAAATCAGTATCCTCAAAATTGTAAAATAGTAATTTACCTGGAAATCTCTAAAATAACTTTAATTACAGAACTAATGTTCATTATAAATTCTTGAAATGACCAAGTTTTACTATTACTTCAAATTTTACAATTTAAGATCAAATCAATTGCTTTGTTTTTGAATAAATAAAAAACTCTGTATCACGACTAATTTTGTTTTAAAACTTTAATTTCGAGTAGTGATCATAGTCTTATACACGGAAAATATTCCAAAAGGACGGGTGTCAAATATGCATGGCGACACTTTTACACTGCGCCACTTTTGCACAGGTTGATTTTATCACTATCACAGTTACCCTTAGTCCTTAACTTTTTATTATTTATTTTTTTAACTACAACTGTTACGCCTAACCCTTGGTTGGTAAGTTTTTTTACTCTCATGCAAAATTAACCGTGAAAAATACTCTCGTGCATATTCGACCCATTCCCATTTCAACTATATTTATACTTGATAAATTATAAAATTTTCTAGTTCAAAATTTTGTTCTTACTTCTGTGTGATGATTATTTAAACATTTTAAGATAGATGTTTTTTCTTACTTACTATGATAGAAACTTAACAACTTTTAAAAATTATCTGCTTTTTAAATATACTGATAACACAAATTTTTATTCAAAAAGAAAAATATGTTTTAATAATGTTCAATTACTATTTTATCACAAAAATTAACAGCTAAAATCTGATAATTGTAACTTTATTCATTTAGATTAGGGGTGGGCAACGTAAATAATGGTTATAATAATTGTCCAAATTGCTTTTAAAAGTTTATTAATTGTGATCATTGTCTAAGCGCATGAAATACTGTGTAAAGTAATAAACTGTATTTTGAAATTGTTGATATTATTATTAAACAATAAATACTTTTTAATTTAAATTTTGTATATTAATTTGAAAATTTGTGATAATCTAAAAAAAGCATTTAAACTTTTGCTAAATCATAAGATTAAAAAAAGTTGGATTTGTTGCCACATTTTTATTAAATTTACAAAAGAAAGTAGCAAAATACGAAAATAACCAATACAAATAACTTGTATCTATATTTATTGTTTAAATGCTTATCAAAAATAAATATATGTTATACTTTGGTTTTATTATATATTTAATTTATGTATATGGCTTTAAATAAAGTTTGAACAAAAAGTTTTATATTTAACCATTTCATAATAAACAGTTTGTACAAAATTTTATTTTATCATTAGTTGTAGAATAATATAAATAACTTTTTTTTGATATTTCTTTCTTTTTCTTTAAAAGTTGTTAAGTTCACATTCATTATAAAGTTGTAATGTTTAAATAAAACTTAATATTTGGTTATGCAATGCAAAATGTTTATATAATAAATTAAAAAATCTTATTATGATACTAATTAAATCTTGTAGCTTAATTCATAAAAATTGGCTAATAAATTTATTTACATTTCGTATACTATTAAAAGTTTAAAAATTATGACTATCAATAACAATTAATATCTTGTTAAAAGTTTTTGCTTAATTTGCATAATTGAACTGTACATATAGTAAATATATACATATATGTATATTATATGGTATATAATAGTTAAATGTAAAAGGAAATGTAAGCTACAAAAATATTTATTTCATTTTTTTTATATCGTAAAGTAAAAAATAAGATTTATTTATAAATAACTAATAATAAGATAGAAAATGATCACATTTGCCTGTTTTTTCTAGTTATCTGAGATTTCTAGTTACTTTGCAATCTGTAATTTTAATTTGTGATGAATTTTAATTTTAATTTGTGCGAAAGCATGATAAACCGTTTGAAGATTGAAGACTGCAAGTTTTTCGGTTGTGACTGACTGATGAGTCCTAATAAGGACGAAACCGGTCTCAGTCTACCGAAGGCTTATGGTCGGATGATCGGATTGGTGTGATCAACCATGTTGTTAAACTTGAACTTGTCTCACGGCATACGAAAGTCCAGGCATCTGCTCTGCAGACTTTCACCGATGTTTATGTTGAAACTGTTGAGATTTTTATTATTTTTTTTCAGTAATAGAAACAAACCCTTTTCTTTTAAACATGTACAGTTTTGCACTATAAAATGTTATAAAGGTTTTGTGCTAGTCTAAATATCTTAAAAAGTTTATTAAACTTTTACTTATTCGCAATTAACACTTAGTTTGCATTTTAACTGATTTTTATAAATCAATTTTCTTAAAAGAACTCTGTTAGAATTCTATTTATCTGTTTTTTATTATAAATACACAATTTTAAGATTTTAACTGCACTAGCTTTATAACAGTCTAACTATTAAAAAATGGTTATAATGATTAAAAGTTTTAAATAGTCTAAATTTTTTTTAACTTTTACCAAAACTAACTGATAAAGTTATAAAAGTTCAACAAAAAAACTAAGTAAGTTAACTAAATGTAAATGTGTACAGTTTTAGAATTGTATTAATAACTAATATTTAACAATTAACTTATCTTCACGTGCAAATATTGATAACTGCAACAATTTTTAAACTTTTATCGATTTTATAGATTTAAAGCTAGCTAATTAGTAATTTAAATTAGTAATTTGTTGTTTAGTGCTAAAAAAATGGTGCACAGATACTTGTTTTAAATACTTAAGAACATTTTTATTAAATTCAAAAGTCTAATTTTTTTAGTTTATAAACACAAAAATAATTTTGTAATATTTAAGACACATAAATTTACCTGAAACTGTATAAACTAGAACTGAACTAAATTAGTTTTAGTTCTCCGGTTACAATAAACTTAAAAAATATGTATGCTTACAAAAGTTCTAAAACGTATTCACTAATATTCAATGCCTTAACGTCATAAATATAAGTTTTTAAAAAACACTTTTTTTAATTATTACTTTTCATACAAAATTTTGTTAATAAACGACTGTTGTAATTTTAGTATTTGTATCTTATGAAATTAGTTGTAAAAAAATTATTTTAAAGTGCTTGTAAATTTTTTGCAACTTTTTTTTGTTTTTTTATATTTAATTGTGCTAGGCATTACGTTAAAAGGTCTCCATGTGGTGCGACTCGATAACTGAAAAGTTTTTTCGTGCACCAGGTCCTAGGACCAAACTTTTTGACGTCTTTTTTGTCGTTGAATAATAATAGTATACTGTTAACCATTTAAGCTTCTTTCAAATTTTAATTTCCTACTTTTCTTTATTTTGCTTAAACTTTAAAGTATCTAAATGTGCATCAGGTCTTATGAAATAAAATTTTAAGTATCATTTTTTATCGTTCAATAAACTGAATAATAATAGTCAACAAAAATACTATGCGACGTACAATTTAAAAAAATTGAAGTTTTATAAAAAAAAAATAAATAAATAAAACTATATGTACATGAGAGAATAGAAAACAAGTATCACAGTAAAATAGTTTATTGAAGAAAAAAAAAATTAAAATAATTGGTCCTAGTGTACGAAAAAACCTTTCTGTTATAAAGTGGTACACCACAGATGCAGTTCAATACCTTGCCCAAGACAAGTTGCTGTAGTCAAACGAACAAAATACACTTTAATCTTCTTTTGAAATTGTAAACAGCAAATTTTCATTTATTTTTGATACATCACTTCAATCAAATGAATATTTAATTTTTGCTTGAACACTATTTAAAATGAATATATTGACCAGTGAGTTATGATTTTATAGAGTAAGCCGTAAAATTTTATTCATTCTTAATTTTCAGTAATATATATAAGCAATTGAAGTTTGAATTGTCTTTTCTGTCTCATTCATAATAAAGATCTTCTCACATTTAGTTTTTAAACAAAGAATTTCTTTCTTTTTTACTTAAAATATCTAAACTCTAAGCATATAATAATCTATAAGAATTACGTTAAAGTATTAAAACCCTTTAGATTTATTTTAACTTTCACTCGGAAAATACAAAAACACAAAATAAATTAGTTAGTTTTAAAACGCTACCTTATAAGAATATAGCATTAAAGATCAAAAACATCTTTAGTTATAGTATTTAAAAATTTCTTAATATATTAAAGGTTTTGATATTATTTTAGAGATGATATGATGTCCGGTTTTTTGTACTTTAATCTTCTTTTATGTTTAAATCAAAAATTATCTATCAAATATATACTATATTTTAAGTTGTTTAAAAGCAAGCATTAAGACTTTTCTACTTTTGGTTTGTATTATTTTAATTCTTTATGCTCCATGTTTTAATTAATTCCTTAATTTAATATCAAATTCTGTGACTTTTAAATACAATTTTCCATTAATTTTTATTATAAGCACTGACGATTTATAAAAGAAAAACTTAGTTTGTCAAACAAAGGTTTCAAAAATAAAAACATTTATCTGGCTGTTTAGTAAATGATATTTTATTTTTTTTACTATTTAAAGGGAACCTTAAGTATAAGTATAAGATTTAGAAATACTAATAATTAAAAATCTAGACAACTTTTTTTTACTTGTTAACTTCGACATCAACTATTTTATAAAAGTATAGAATAAAGCTTCATAAATTTATCTGCCAAAAGTATTTAAGTTAAATATATAAGTTAATATTTAAAGTAATGTTTACAAGAAAACTTTACAAAAGTTTAATTAAACATTTACCTTAAAAATATCTCTAGTGTTTTTGCATTCAAAGCTTAAAAGTTTCTAAAAATATTTACTAAAATTATCTTACAAATGTAAAGTATTTGTACATGTGAGAATGTTTTTAGTACTTATATAAGAATTTTACCGCATAATTATTAATAATCGTAGATAAATTAAATTTAATCTTTATTAACCATTATTTTACCAACATTATTTATAAGTTGTTGTCAAAATTATTAAGATTAATTATGCTTTCAATACAGAAACCTAAAAAAAAAAGATATATTTTAAAAATGAAAGAGCGAAGGATATTATTTTTGCTTCAAATGTGCTTTTTATAGGCTTAAGTTTTTTTTAATGTAAACCATTTTTCTATGGTTTTCAAGTGTTTTGGATTTTTTAATTGAAGTATATTTTAATATATTACTATAAATTTTAAATATTAGATTGATACTAAAAATGTTTACACTATTCTTTAAATAATTGCTTAAAACATATTAGTTACAAATTAAAAATTTAAATTCCAAGACCTTAATTTAAAGTAAAATATTTTAAGAATTTAATAAAAAACATAATTATATTGATAAAATTGTAGATTAAAATTTTATTTGCAACAAATTTTCTATGAAAATAAAAATAGTTACAAGTTTTTATTTGAAATTAAAAGTAAAAGTTACAGCTTTTGCAAGCTGCTTTAAAATTGTCAGGTTGGAAAATAATAATATCACAATAATAAATATCGACTTTTGTTTATAAATATACCTTTGAAGCGAGAATTTGTGTTTGAAAAAAATTACGTCACTAAAACACAAAATGCGTCAAGAAATTTTTTGTTTTACAAGTTTTATTTTAAAACTTGTACTAAATAAAAAAAAATTTGCAAATTTTAATGAAAATTTTAAATAAGTTTTGTACACTTTCTAAGAACGAAAATTGTATACTTTTATTTAAAATAAACACAAAAGTTTTTTTTAATAAAAATCTTTCATTATCAAAAAAATCAAACTTTTAGTAAATTTTGTATAATATTTTTATTCAAAACCAATGTATGAAAGTATTTATAAAAAGTTTAAATATTTGTTTAAATACTACAGTACTTAGAAGACTACTTTTAACTTAAACAAGTTCAAACATATTTTATTAGTTAATTTTATGATTGTTTACAAGTATAAAATAAATATAAAATTTAAATTTTTAAACATAAACTAAATAAATTATTTTTAAAAATAGTTTAACGTTTTTAAATAATAAACTAAATGCAAGAATACGCTGACAATAAAGCTATTATTACATTATAAACACATCTATAACAATACTTTTTGAATAGCTTCTTATAAAATCTGTTTATATAACTTAATAAAGTAACTTAATAAAAGTAAAAAGTCACAAACATTTGTTTCTATTGTTTTTTTTTAATATAACTATTTTTAAGCAATGTGCGTCTATTTCAAAAAAGTTCTAAAATTGTGCCTCTTTACTTTTAGCTTTCTGTGAAAAAAGCAGAAATAATTTGTATTATATTAACGCAAAAAATTGAATGGTACTGGTTATATACCAAAAAAACTTGATTATGTTTCAATTAGTGTACCTGATTGTTACTATGTTCAATAATTTAAAGTTTACTTTAGTGATAAAATAAGTATAAATTCAGAAAAAAAGTATATAAAACGTGTGAAATAGAAAAATTAAGTACAAAACAAAATCAAATTTTATTGAGAAATCTTTAGTTACTTGAGTTAGAAACAGTTTGAAGGATTAAAAAAAATTACTAGAAAGCTTATAAATTACTAGAAAACACTTAAGGGGCCTATATATATATATTGAAAACAAAAGTTTTACTGAGTTTATTACAGTTCATTTATTGAGTTAGTTTATAAATGTTTCACATATACACGATGATCAAAAGTAAATAAACAATTTAAATATTTTTAATAATTAATAATAAATAAAATAACCTTATATAGCATACAAAATTTGAAAGTTATTCAAATACTGAGAACTGTCTCTTTAACTAGTAAAAGTAATTATTCTTGTTTGCAATAAAACGTAGAAGTTTTAGCTATCACGGGCTACTTTAAATTTTGGGATAAAAAAAAATAAATAATACAAAACATTTTAATTAGTTTTTTTTTTGCGATCACTTGCATCAAATAATAATACGAAGTCATTAGAACTCAAAATGCGTCAAGAAAAACTTTTTTGTATCAAGTTTTTTTATGTTGCAAATTAAGTGAGATTTAAAGTAAATTTTTAATTATTTTTAATTAAGGAAAACATAAGAACTTGATAAAAAACATAAAGAAGAGATCTTTAACCGTTTTTTTAACAATCATACCTCTAGTACATTAGTATAATTTTTTCAATTAATTATATAAATGTAAAAGTGTTTAACAAAAATAGAAATATTTTTTAAAACGTTTGGCTACTTTAATCGTTAATTTAGTCATTAAATGGGTTAAATGCTTTTATTAAATGGTCAATTTTAAAAATTGTACACAAATTTTTAAAAATGTAAAACTAAATGGTTTAAACTAAACTTCACATTTAATTACTTTTATCTCAATAAAAAGTTTAACGTTTCAAAATTGTATTTACAATTTAATATAAGGCATAAAACAAACTTACTATTTAATTCAAATTAAAAATAAAACAGTAGTTTTTGTGTAATTATTTAGAAAATTATAGATTATTTAGTTTTCTATTGTAATACTTTTGACTTGTAAATTATCAAAGTATTTTAGAAAACTTGTAAGCATTTGTTTTGGTTTATTTTTTATGAACGAAAAGATTTTAAACTGAGTGCGTTGATAACTTTATTAAAAAAATGAATTTAACTTTTTATAGAAACTAAAATAACAGTTAAAGAGTTATACTATTAAAAAACAATCGGAAATTAACAGAAATCTTTAGAGAAACAGTCAAAAAAAGTTAAATTACAACTTAAGTCAAAATTGTGGGCCAGATAAATATTGAAATTACTCTATTCAGACTTGTAATTTCGAAATATATAATTATTAAATTTTTTAGTTCAAAACTACTAGTAATTAAAATACTTAAAACTTATTTTTAATTACTCAATAATAGTTTTTAAAATATAGCTTTTATTTCAAGTTTAAATTTATTTATCACAATAAGTACTCATTTGTAGTTGGTATAATAATTCAGACTTGTTTGTGTTTTTATATATCATTTAGTGTTAGATTTTTTTATGTTTAAAAAAATAAATAGTCTTCTATGCATACCAAAGAAAAGTTTTTGTTTTAATCAATTCAACAGTAAGTTAAGATTGTAATAAAATAAAGTTACAGCTTTTATAAGCTGCTTTAAAATTTTTATACAGCAAAATTACCTAGAAATAAAAAACTTAATAATGTAAAATTTAGTTTTATTTATAAACAAGTACTTTATGCGACAATTTTTGCTTTTTATTATGACGTCATTAGAATTCAAAATTCATTAAGTATTTAAGCTACAATATGTTGCTAGCCTCTGGAAAAATTAAAAGTAAATAGTTTTATAATTAGTGTATTTTAAATAGTTCACAGTTAATTTAAATACTTTGCAACTATAAAGTGCACGTAATATTCATTTTAAGGTAAAATTAATGTTTATAAAGTTTGTGTGGTTTTTGAAGATAAAGTAGTTATAAATTGTAAAACAGCTTTCTATATTTTTTCTATCGATTTTAATTTATTATGTACTACTATAAGTTTCAAAACTTAAAATACTATAACTAGCTTTTTTTTAATTAACACATATTTAGTTATTTGTTGAATATTTATATTTTACAACTTTAATTTTAGTAAAAGTGGTTAAGTTTGACAAAAAATTTAAATAACATTTAGTAAAGTTTTGAACTAATAATTTATAAATGTTGTGGTTTTTTTTTCTGACAAAAAACTTAAATAGTAACATGATTTTTTTTAAACTTAAAGGTAAAAATTACAGCTTTTGCAAGCTGCTTTAAAATTGTAGCATTAGAAAATCTAAATATCATTTTCACTATCTAAAGCTTTTGTATATAAACAAATATTTTATGCGACAATTTGCGTTAAACAATATGACGTCATTAGAACTCAAAGTGCTTTTTTTTTCAAGCTACAAAATGTTGCATTAAATTTTAACAGTTTTGCAATGAAAATGTTTTAAGAAGTACATACTTGATTTAAGAATGTTTATTATTTTAGAGACCATGAGTTTTATTTTTAGTTCTATACAAACAAGTTACAGAAATTAAAAACTAAATAAATAAAATAAAAAGTTAAAGTAATTTATGATCGAAATTTTAAATAGTTGAATTTTATTTAAGATCTAAAAGTATTTTAAGAAGAAATCTTCTAGTACAGTATAATTAAAAGACAAAGAAGATTTTAATGCCAAGTTATGATAACTAGTTTTAAATTTTATTAAATAAGCATAACATTTTAGTATCAAATGTAGATTACTAAAATTTATTTTGTTCAGTTCTTAGTTTATACAGTTTCAGGTAAAATTATGTTCAAAGTTTTAAAAAGTGTTTTTAGCGTTTATAAACAAAAAAGAATTAGACTTATTTAGATAAATCTTTAGTTTTTAGAAAATATTTAGGGTATCTTTTGTTCTAGCAGAAAATAATAAACTGGTAAGATTAATTACCTAGCTATAATTCTATAAAATTAATACAAGTTTGAAAAATGTTGCAACTACCAATAGTTGTACTTGCAGAAAAATTGAGTGTTAAATACTAGTCCTGAATACAATTTTAAAACTGTACACTTTAACATTAAATTAAGTTATTTAGTTTAATTTATTTTCTTCAACTGTCATAACTGTATCAAATAGTTTCGGTATAAAAATTAGAAAAACTTCAAACTATATAAACTATTTAAAGTTTTTAATCTTTATAACCATCTTTATAACAATTAAAAAATAATTTAAAAACTTAGTCCATTTAAATCTATAAATTGTTTAATTTTAATATGAAAAAGTTCAATATATTTTTAACATAGTTCTTTCAAGAATTTTTTTTATTAAAATCACTCAAATTACAAGCTAAGTCTAAACTGCGAGAAAAGTAAAAGTTTAATTTGCTTTTTAGAATTCATAACTTCATAAGATTTTTATAGAAACTTATAGTGCAAAACTGCACATGTTTATAAGTCTATATTATAATATGTATCATAATTTAGATTTTATTAATAACATTTGTATTCAATGTATTAGTATTTTGCAAGATGAAAATTATTCTAGTTTTTTTTAGATAATAGAAGTTATAAGTAAATAAGACTTTCAAATTTTTTCCACAAAAGTTCCTGAAAATTCTGCAACCAAATTTCATTAATTGCAAAATAATCTTACTTACAGCTTTATAAGCTGTTTAAAAATTAACTTGTTCGGGTATTACTGGATCATCATCTTGTATTATAGAACATAACTTTACTTATGTACAAGAACTGGAAGCGAGAGCTTGTGTTGATAACAAGCACGTCAATAAGAGACTGCATGATAATAGTTTTGCGACAAAAAATTGGTTTTAGTTTCAAACGCTGCTTATATCAATGCAAAGTAAAAAATTAGAAAAAAGATACTGTTATATTGAAATGATATTGATATGATAAATCATAGTTATCTATAGTTTCATTAAATGATTTATATAATTCATATTTCTGTTGCAAAATTAATTTTATTTTAAGCTGAAATCAAAATTCCTTTATACCTGTATAATTTTAGTATGAGAATTCTTTAAATTTTTTGAAGTACAGTTTTTCAAATTAATTAAGCAAATACATTTTGTTTATTTTGTAATATTTATCATAGTTTAGATTTTTTTAAATAAAGGTAATCCTAATGTTTCTTAGATAATAAAACTTATAAGTCCCAATGTTCAGTTAAGTTAATTCACAAATAAAACTTTCAAGTTTTTTGCAGAATATTTATTAAAAGTCTGCGACCAAATTGCAAATAACGTTGTTTACAGCTTTATAAGCTGTTAAAAATAATCTAATCGATGTTTTACTAAACCACGACTTTGAACCTATCGATACATGTTTATTTATTATTGTGAATTTTAAGCGAGAGCTTGTGTTGATTATAAATACGTCAATAAGAAACTTAAAAACTGCATAATAATAATTTTGCGACAAAAAATTGGCTTTAGTTTTTAAACCTGCTTTTACCAGTGTAAGATAAAAAAACTATAAAAAAGTTATTATTAAGTTCAGAAAATTAATAACTTTATTACAAAAAACAAGTAAATTAAAATTATACAAGTGATTCTAAAAACTTCTTGATAAGCTTGTATATTTGTTTTATATTTCCTAAACATAGTTTTTCTTTTTAATAAACAAAAATAATATTATTTCGACAAATATATATAAAGTTACTAAGAAAACAGATAAAAACAAGTTAGCTAAAACAAAAAGAGACATTAAGGTTTTACCAAAAAAAAAGTTTTAGGCTACAAATGCAGTTTTATAGATAAATGTTATGTTAGAACTTTATTAATTACACTAGATAAGTAATATACGTTTAGGTTAGCTCAAATTATAAGAAAATTTTAAAACAAATTTGTATTAATTAAATTTAAGCAAGATAATAAATCAAATATTTAAGTTTTGATTTCATAGATTAATGTTTTATTGAATTTATTACTACTTTATTATGCTTCTGTTTTGATTGCTTAATTTTTTTAACCACTCATACTGTGTTAATAACAACTTAAATTTCATTTAAATTTCAACATTCGTAGCAAATGTATTAATTGTCTGATACTTAAAGTTTGTTCTAGTGTTTCTAAGAAAAAAAATTAAAACTTTAAATATTTAGAAAAAAAAAATTGAAAAGCAAATTTTTAAATTCTCTGCACAAAGTTTATTGAAAGTCTGCAACCAAATTGCATTAGTTGCACAATAGTCTTATTTACAGCTTTAAAAGCTGTTTAAAAATTACTTTGTTCGGGTATTTCTCGATCACAATTTTAAACTTTAGAACATAACTTTATTTATGTACAAGAGTTGTAAGCGAGGGCTTGTGTTGATAACAAGCACGTCAATAAGAGACTGCATAATAATAATTTTGCGACAAAAAATTGGTTTTAGTTTCAAACACTGCTTATATCAATGCAATGAAAAAAATTGAAAAAAAAAACTGTTAAGTTTAAATAAACTTATAAGTTTATAACGAACAATAAAAGTAAAATAAATGCAAACTAAAAATTCTAACCAACTTCTTGATTAGCTGTTATGTTTTTTTTATTGTTTTTGAAATATATTTTTTTTTAACAAAAATAATAACAATAGACAAAAATACAGATTCACACAGAAAACCGATGCAAAACATATTTTTAAAGATTTTTTTTCATGTTTACATTTATACATATACACATTAATAAAATTATTTTAAAACTAAATGGTTCAAATTTTATATTAAAATAGTAATATCTTTAAATTTTAGTAGTATAGTTGAAACTTAAAATTTATTGACTTTTCTCTGAATAAAAACTTTAACGTTTTTAGATTCTATTCTGAATGTAACACTAAGCGTAAAAAAGAAAACTATTTAACACTAATTAAAACCTAAACAAAATTCTTGCATAACTTTTTAAAATATGTTTGATTATTTTGGCATTATATATTTAATTTTTCACTTTTAATTTATTGACGTTGTTGTAAAAATTATTTCGATTGCTTTAATATAAGTATAAGGACTTTTAGCTTTGAGCGTAAGTAGCGTAAAGAATTTGTTTCTGTAAAATTAATACAACTTTTAAATTTGTTGCTATAGTTAATACTTGTGCGCGGTTGATGGTAAGTTGAGTTGATACGTTAATCTTTAATACTGAACGCTTTCACATTAAGTTATGTTAATTAGTGAAAATTTATATATTAAAAAAAAAGTTTATTAGAAATATTTAGTAAAAGTATTTAGAAAAATTTTAAAACTTTTAAATTTTTAATCTATATAACCACTTTTTAATAACTTTATCAAAATAAAAGGTATAAATACAGTAGAGTTAAAATATTAAAATGTGTCATTATGATATAGTTCAGGGTTTCCCAAAGTGGGCGATATCGCCCCCCTGGGGGCGATTTTAGTATTTTGGGGGGCGATAATTAGTAAGGGGGCGAAAGGGTGGGCGATAACTAGTAAGGGGGCGAAAAGGGGGCGATTTTAAAATTTTTGGTTGTCATAAGATTTTTACTTTTTTTCTTGCTATTTTACTATTTTTAGCTTGCTATTAATTATTTGACCCTGAGGTAAAACTTAAACAAAAAAGTTTATTTTATTTATGAAAAAAAAAAATCTAGTGCTAATGACTCCTACTTTCAAGTAAATACTATATTTTCATTTATATATTTCCATATTTAACAATTACATATATCATAGACGGTTGGAATCCCTCTCACTATTTTATAACCTGACATATATGTTATTTGGGGTTTTAAATGGTTTGTAAAAATCTATGTTATTTGTTACTAACTATCACCTCATGATATTTCCAGTTGCTTTTTGAAAAGTCACTAAGTTAGACTAAGAAATAAAACTATACAGGGTTGCCAATTTACCTAGAAACCTGGAAAAACCTAGAATTTGACAATTTAAGCAAAACAAAACCTGGAAAAAATCTGGAATTTTTAACAATTTTAACATTCTAAGTAGTAAAATTTAGATTTGACACAAAAAAGCTACCATATAGATAAAAGTATGGATCCCTTCGAGGCAAATACTTTTGAAGTAAACGACTTACAGGAAACCTTCTCACACTTACAAACTGACCTTGAACTTAAAGTAAATTCTTCCAAAGAACGATATGAAAGCTTTTGGACTCAATAAAAACTAAGGCAAAAGTATCCAATCATTTTAGAGGAATTTAGATAGTTGTTTATAACTTTTCCTTCTAGCCATATTGTTGAGAAAGCTTTAAGTTCAGTTATCAACATCTTGAACAAAAGGTCTAATCTGGATATTTATAAAGGAGGTGACTTAAGGCTCTATTTTACTAATTAAGAATCAGATTAGAAAAACTTGCAAGCAGTCATATTCCTCATCCTCACATTATATTAGACTTCAGTAGCAGAGATTATTTTATGGAAGTTTTTTAATTTTATTTGATCTTTTGAAGTATTTCTTATTTAACCTGGTTTGTATTGTATTTAAGTAGTCTTTTTATAATAACAACTTTATTAAGCTATTTATTCTACAACAGGTTTGCATAATGCCTAATAAATATTATTTACGGTAGACTTCCTCTTGAGTTCGCACTTTTTACCCAAAAAAAAATGCAAATTTTTCATTTTCTTAAATTTAACTAAGTAAAGTCTATTACTAACTAAATATTAATAAAACAAAATATATATAATATTTAATAGATTATATAGATCTATTTTTTTTTTAAGAAAGTTTGTTTTATGTTTTAGTGGATTTCATGTTTATTCATAACATCATTGAATATAACATATTGAAATTTTTCATTTTGTAAAAAAAAATATGGTAAAAATTTTTAGAGTTTGCACTTTTTGAATTTTTAAAAGTGCGAACTCAAGCGGAAGTCTACTATATTTATTAAATAGCTTATGTTTTAAAGATTTTAATAACTTTATTTTGACCTGGTTAATTTTGTAGTTGATATTCGTTGTTTTACATTACACTAAAAGTTTTTAAAGCATAGTGATTAAAATATTTGTTTGAAAGACCTTTATTTGACAGGTTTTTGTAATTACTAGTTTAATCTGTATACAACTTATATCACTATAAAACTATTATCTGATTGTAATATTTTGACAACCATTAAAGTTTTTATTTCTAAAAAGATTTTTTTTGGTTTTAAAAGAGTATAAATTTGAGGTCTCTATTTGAAATGACTTCTACTTTTTCATTTAAAAGTTTCTGAAACACAATTTTATTTTCTAACTTGATTTATTATTGTTTAAAAGTTTATCATAATATAAGGAGTTTTAAACTATTAATACAACTGTTTTTTGTTTTATCTGAATTCAATATATATTAGCAATTAGAATATACTTAGTTTGTTTTAATACGTCAACACTAGCTTTTAGTTTTTCACTATTTTCCTCTGTTAAATTATTGTAGGCTAATAGCTAGAAAAAAAAATTTTAAAACAGAATTAAATAAGCCATCAAAAAGACTGCTACAGTTACAAAACAAAATTTAAACCTAGTTAAAAGTTTTTTTAATTGATTACTTTCTGTTCACAGAATTAACTATAAAACATTGGATTTTTTTTTTGAATTTAAATGAAGAAAAAAAATTGTTAGTATTAAGGTTTAGTTCCCTAAAGATTATTCCAAGTCAAATGCTATTTCATGGTATTCTACTACGAAAAAAATAGTTTAAAAAGTTAAAAATAAAATTAAACTTAATAAACTTTACAACTAACTTGCTTACAATATATCTTAGCATTAAAATTAATAAATTTACTGCATTAACTGAAGCTGTTGATGAAACCACTTTTCATGTGAGATAATCAAGCAGTCGGTCAAACTTCCTTTAAATAGATCAGAAATAATGTTTTAATATTTATATCATTATGTGCAAAATAAACTGTCAATTCATTTATAGTTTTTTAATCTCTGGTATAGATATTTTTAAAAAGCCTATTTATAAAGTAATTTAAGTATTTTTCGCGGCTTAAATAAGTTACTTAGTATTAACTTCTAAATTTCCGAAATTTGTTATATGAGATATTATTAAAATGTCAGGTTTAAGTTAAAATTTCAGGTGGGTAACGTACGGCTCAGATCCAGTCGCAGATCCAGTCGAATTTCGACCCGCTAAGTAAATTGAAAACTACTTGTGCAAAATAAATAAAATTTAGTTTTTTGGTATTTAATATTTTGACATACGCTTTCATTTCGTTTTCAGTTCACAAAAGTATTTCCTAGAACACAATAATACTAAATCATTTTATTACAATTTTGCTCGAGTTTTTTAATTTTCTTATTTGTAATTTTTCTAAATCATGCAGCCCGCAATTACATTTTCTAACGAGTTGAAAATAGAAAATATTTTTCAGTAAATATGAATTGCTGACTACAAAAGTTGTCCACCACTGACGTAAAAGTTTCAATAGTTTCAAAACAGATCATATTTAAACAGGATTGATTACAGATTACTCAAGGCTTTTTAATAATTTTGTATTTTGATACACTTTACTGGGCTTCTAAGAAAATAACTGTAAATTATTTTCTCAAGCCCTGTAAACTACTTTGAACACAAAAGTGCGTGCATAAGAAGTACAAGACTAAATTACATTTCGTACACAACTTTTTTTAGCTCAAAATTTTGTACTCAAAAGAAAACTACTTTGTAAAATCGTGGGGGGGGGGCGATTTTTTTTCAAGTTACTGAAAAGGGGGCGATTTAGAAAATGAGTTTGGGAAACCCTGATATAGTTCAATAAAACTTTAACACCATTCTTTTGAGAAAAGCATTGTTTAAACTTTAGTTAAATTATAAGCTATTTATAAACTCTAATTTACTTTTTTAGATTTTTAAATCAACAACAGTTTTTTTATAACAATTTATTGTTCAAAACTGTACATGTTTGAAGTAACGTGATTTCTTTACTTTAGAAATAAAAAAGTTAATAAATTATAGAATAAGTTCAAGTTAAACTATAGCGAAATTAACAAATTAATTAATTTTATGTTGTGAATTATTTAAAATGTGTATATTTTTTATTATTTATGTCTTTTAAGTTTTGTGTTTAAACGAAGAAAAACTTTAATGAACCATGAATCAGAATTATATTTCAGAAACAATTTTCTTCATTTAAAATTCAAAACTATAAATTCTACAAAACCATCAATAAAATTTAATTATAGTGTTTAATCTATTTATACTATTAAGAAAAATAGATGTACTTTATTTATATAGAAACTTAAAATTAAATTAAAACAAAAAACTTTAGAATTTTTAGGTTTCTCTTTACAAACAGTTTACTATTGTTATTTAATTTTTTTTTTTTTGAGTTTTGTATAAGATATTTAAGCTTCAAATAAACAAAGCTTAAATAGTTTGGATTTTTTTCAAAACTGTAGGAAGAGGATGTTCTCTGTTAATTTTAATGCATTTTATACAAATGAATGTTTTTTAAGCTCATTAAGAAGCTAATCACTTTAAAAAACGTAATTGTTTATGCGTATTTTTCAACAAGCAATCTACTTTGTCTAGTATATTTTTTTATAGTGTTTACTTTACTTAAATAGTCGAAATGCTAGCTCTTAATTTCTAGTTGTTTTATGTCGTTATATAAGCAAATTTTGGAATAGTACTATAAGCTTTCAATGCTAATTTTAACTATCTTTATTTTTCAAATTTTACCTATCAAAACTTATTAATTAATCAAAGATAAAAAAGTATTACAAATCATTAAGAGTTTTACATTAATTAAATTTACCTAAATAGAATAAAAGATAAAAACATCAAAAAACTTTGAAAATTCTTACTCAAAGAAAAAAAGGAATTGACAGTTTAGTTGTGATTAAAAGTAAAATTCACAGCTTTTAAAAGCTGCTTTAGAATTTTTATTCCAATCGGTAAAATTAAAAACAATTATTAAATTGCAAAAAAAATATTTTTATACATAAACATATATTATGCGGCAATTCGTGGTGAATAATATGACGTCACTAGAATTTAATTTGAAAAAAGAAATTTCAAAGCTTCATTTTTCAAGTTTTATTTTTAACAAAAAACGTCGCAAATAATGTTGAAAATTTCAGAAAAAAGTTTTAAATAAGTTTTGCATAATTTTATTTTTAAAAAGCTTTTAAGTATAAATTTAAGCTCCTTTAGTGAAATTTTGCTTACCAAATAAACTTTTAATTAAAAAAAAGTTGTTCTTATTTTAAAAAGTAAATACCTTATTTATTTTTTGAACAATCAAACCTAATAGTATAATTAAATAAATTTTTTGTTATACATAATTTATACAAGTGCTATAACAAGAATATAAATAATTATTATATATTGCAGTTCAATCAACAATTAAATAAAGACCAAGGACTATGCACATGAGGATCTTTCGGTTATCGCTACATTAGAGAATTCTTTGATCGTTTAATAGTGAAAAACATAGTTTTTATTTAATTTTTCTAATATACACTTTATATATAAACTACATATAAAGCTAAATAGTTTAAATTATATATAATATGTTTTGGTTTCAAGAAAACAAATAGAGAGATCTCAACTGCTGGAGGAGAAGTAATATATTTATTCTTTCAAAAATTTATTTTACAAACTAAGTTTCGGTCAAAGACCTCTTCAGTGCTTAAATAAATCTAAAAAAAATTTAATTGATTTTTAAATTTAACTAGAATTTAAACTTTGCCAAAAATTCAAACTTAGTACCATAATTTAACTTGTTTTGTTTTAAGGTAAAAATTTGTTTTAACTGTAAGCTTTCATATAAAACATATGAACGGAAATTTAAATTTTAATAACGATTAAAAGCACAAAATTGTTCAAGTTTTCAATAATTACGTCACAATTAAAATAAGCCACACCAATCTCAATTAAATTTTAAGCTCATTTCATTAATTACACTTTTACTTAAACAATGTTTAGTCTGTAAATTATTTAGAAGATAAAAGAAAGCTACATACAGCTTTGATTATTGTTAGTATTGTTGTTATATTGATTTTAAAACTTAGCTAAAAATTTAAACTTCTACAAAAACTCAGTCTTAATATTAAAATTTGATTTGTTTAGTTTCTTAAGTAAAAAATTTTCAGTAATATTTTGTTTTTATCTTAATTTAATTGTTCAATTGCTATTTTCCACGACTGTCACATATCTTTTTTTAGATTTATTTAAGCACTGAAGAGGTCTTTGACCGAAACTTAGTTTTTAAAATAAATTTTTGAAAGAATAAATATATAGTTTAAATTATATAAAAATAATTACATGTAATAAAATTAACGAAACTTATAGAAAACATTCATGTTACAAAACATAACCTTTAAATAAAAAGTAACTGCTTTTATGAGTTGCACAAAAATTTATGTGAATTAAATTTGTTACTCAACTTTATACAGAACTTGCTTTAATACACCACTTTGTGCGACAACTTTACTTAATTTAATGAAATCACCAGATAACTTTAATTTATTTAGCTAATTGTCTTTTATATTTTTGCACTTTAAAATTTGTTTAATTTTGAAGTGCTATATGCGTATGACGATATTTAATTAGGTGGTGGTTTATGATATTTGTATCATTTCGTTTATTATCTAAAATTTTCTTTTGTTTAAGTATTTGTATTAAGTATTTAAGTCATGTCCTGGATATGACGTTAAACTGTTCTTGGATATGATAAACTGTTTATCGAAAAGTTTTTTCTTGCAGCAGGTCTTGGTTTAAAATGTTTATTTAGTTCCGTTTGTTATACTAAATTGTATTTTAACTAAGTATTGCTTAAGCTGAAGCACTATGTTGGTAACATTAACTATAAACTTTACTCATACTTATTACGTACTTTATTTTGTAATTGTTATTTATGCTTTTATACTCATCAAATAAATTTGTAAATAGTCTATTGAGGATCTACCTACAGAATCTTGAACTTTTGTAGTAAAATAATAAGTTAAGTGTTTAATAGCGCCTGTTGGCTAATAAAATTTACTGTGAAATATTGTAAAATATTTATTCTATTATGTCTTATAGTTTGATATAATATTAGTTGTCGTAGTTTGTTTTTTTGTTATTTCTAATTAAACTATATAAATATTGTAATTAATACTGGAAAATATATAAGATTAGAAATATATTTAGTTCATAAACTATGCCTTGCTTTAAATTATATCAGCCAAAAAGATAACTAGTTAAAGCTTTTCAACACAATAAATTACTGCGAACATATAACTTAATTTTTTATTATTGTAAACAGTTTTATAAATAAATACATTGAATGTACGTCATAGTTTTTCTTATAAAAATTACTTTTACCATTTAGCTTTGAAAAAGTATATTTCTGGTAGTTGTGATTTTAAAATTAAAGTATTTAAGATGAATTTTTTGCGAACTAGTATCATATGAAAATTTAAATGTTAAAAGCAAATAAAGTTAATTGAAATAAAAATTTCCTTTTAATGGTACTAGATTGTATTTGAAATTAATATCTGTAATAGAATAACAGCTTTTTAAAGCTGTTTCAAAATTGCTCGATAAATGGGCTTTTGTTGAAAAAAGTTAAACTAGGCTGAATTGACTTTGTTTATAACCAAATATTAAATACGACAAATTGCTGTTTGAATTTAATGACGTCACTAGAAGTTTAGGTTTAATTTTCTTATTTTTTACTATTTAATTTCAAAGCTTAAACAAAATCTGTTACTGTGCATTTGTTTTAATTTATTATTGTTACAAACTTTATTAAACATATCTTAAGTTTTATAATAGTTACTGATGCAAAATATTAGATTTATCAGTTTATTGCTATTATTATTTTTATTGTAAAAAACTTTCCAAAAAAAAAAAAACTATTAATTTTATCATTGTTTAACTTTATACTGTACTAACTATAAAAAGCAAATTTTTAAAACCATTGACAAAATAAAAAAAATTTAAAACACAACCTAAAATAGAAAAAAAATACTCAGTAGAGATACTTTAAAGTTTAAAATATGTTTTTTTAGCTAACAAAATGTTCCAAGTCTAATGTTGTTTATTCACTGTATTTGGTTGTTGATTCAATCTTAAAGGTAAGCTATATTTCAACTTAGTAGTGATCAGCAAAATAGTGACGTCAGTGTTTTAGTTTTACTTACGCTTTTAATAAAATATAATTAATAATAAGCTTTTTTTGCGTGAATTTATACTTAAATTATTAATTACGTTAAGAACTTTTTTACTAAAAAAAATCCTACTAAGATTAGTTGCTACTTAATTGTTAATTTTAGTCTTAGTTTATTGTTTGTACTAACGATAAGTTAAGTTTGTATGATACGATAACTACCAGTATCATATGCAAGCTTAAAAGTTAAAAGCAAACACAGATATTTTAAATAAAAGTTCCTTTTTAATAGTACTAGATTGTATCTGAAATTAACATCTTATATAGTATAACAGCTATTCTAAGCTGTTTCAAAATTGCTCGTGCAAAAGAAACTTATTAAAAAAAAGTTAACATAGTAAATTGATTTTGTTTATAATCAAATATTAAATGCAGCAATTTGCTGTTTGAACTAAATGACGACACTAAAAGCTTGAAATTTTTGATAATTTTTTTACTGCTGTTTATAAAAAACTAATCAATTAATTTTAACAATTTAAAACTTAATACAATAAAAATTATAAAATAAAGCAAATTTTTAAACATTAAAATCATAAAAAATGTTGGGTATATAACATAACCTAAAAAATTAAAAAAATACTCAGTAGAGATACTTTAAAGTTTAAAATATGTTTTTTTAGCTAACAAAATGTTCCTAGTCTAATGTTGTTTATTCACTGTATTTGGTTGTTGATTCAATCTTAAAGGTAAGCTATATTTCAACTTAGTAGTGATCAGCAAAATAGTGACGTCAGTTTTTTAGTTTTACTAAGCACATTAAAATTGTGGGTGTACAACACAATTTAAAACAAAAATAATATACTCTGTAGAAATACTTTGCAGTTTTTTACCTTTCATTTCAATTTTTCAAGTCAGGTATTGTTTATTAATAATTTGTTTGTTAATAGATTTTGAAATTAAACTACATTTCAATCAGCAAAATAATAAGTTAGTGTTTTAGTTTTATTTAATATTTTTGCTTTAAATAACTATTTTGGTTTAATTAAAAAAAAAAGAATTATGGAAGTTTTTTGCAAAAAAGAAAAAAACAAAAAGTTGTTACTAAAATTTGTTACTATTTGATCATTTAGTTTAGTCTAAGTTTATTATTTACTTTTGTTAAAAAAAATAAAATATGAATTTTAAAGAACTTGAAGCTTAAAAACATGTATAGTTAATATAAACTACTTTTCCTCAATATATAGATATTATATTTGTAGAAAATAGTTTTATATAAATTAGAAAAATATCATCATCCTATAATAACTAGTCAAACCAATTTTGTGGACCAATCAAATACTTTTAAACTTTTTTCTTTTATAAATTCCAACCAAAAATTAAATTAAAACTCAATTTTTAATTAACTTTAGTTTATAAGATCTTTAATTGTGAAAGAAACTTTTATAAACTGCCTAAAATTAGAAGTCTATTATACAGATTCTGATTAACTGATACCATTTAAAAGTATATAAAGTAAGTGACATTCTGTTTTTGAAGTTAAATATGTCATCAATAAGATGTGTGTACTGGACAAAACATCCGTGGTAAGCGACTCGATAACCGAAAGGTTTTTACGTGCACCAGGTCTTAAAAAAATTTTGAGCGTTTTTTTTCGTAAAGTAAGCAATATGTTTAAGGTATTAGTTTTTTTAAATGTGTAACTCTTGTAATCAATGAATGTCTAAGCTTATGAAACCTTGAAGCGTTATAAAAAACTTACATAAATAAAATAAAGCAGACAAGATTTTTTTGTATTTATCAAATAATCAAAAAATAAATCTATATTGTTTTAACTAATTTTGTTTTTAATCATACAAACAGCTTTCACTTATTTCGCAATAGTTTTAAAAGTGCGTTATGTTTTTAAAAAATATATTAATTTTTAGTTTAATCCACAGTATTAACAATGTTACTTAATAATCATGTTGTTTTCATAGCATTTAGAGCTTCTATAAGTGTTTTAGTTCTAGTACTTATTGTATCTTCTTTCTCTAAAAATTTTATGAAAAGGTTGAAATATTAGTTATAAAACACTACCTTATATACCGTATTTAAGAAACATTTCTGTTTTGAATTAAGTGTCAAGCTGAAAAATTTGTTCTAATTTCACAAACACATTTAACTAGGTGTTTTATATATCTAAATTATTTTTTTTTTAGAAAAAGTTGGTTTTAAAGTTTATTGAATAATTTAATATTCAACCCACACTCCTAACATAAAATTTGCAGGAATTTGGTTGTCAGTGGCCAAAATAAAAAAAAAATATTTGCGGGCAGCAGTTGTAGTTTTTAGTTTCCATAACAGAAGCGAAATATTTAATGAAGTTATGAGTTTCTATGAAATGGACATGTGACTTTTTTTAAATTTCCGTTACATATTCGAGAACATCTATTGTAAGATTCAATTTTTTAAAACTAATTTTCAAAACATACTTCTTGTTAATATTGTAACTTCAAATTTGTCCTGGACATGACGTTTAACTGTTCTGGTGTATGACTCGATAAACGATTATTTTTGTCCATCAGGTCCTTGGACCAAACTTTTTGAGCGTTTTTTGTCGTTCAATAAACAATATATCATAACTATTTTAATACTTTAAACTTTAAAAAATTTTATATTGATTGTTTTAATTAAAAAAGTTCGTTTTTGAAAATTAAATCTGAGCCCATTAAAACTAACTACATTTAGGTCTTAGGTTATCTAAACGTTAGAATTTACTATTATCTTAAAGCCGCGAGACGTCTATAAATTAAATTACTTCAATAGTGCGTATTTATTGTTGAGCTCTTTTGTTAAATTTTTACTGTTAATTTTTTAAATATGTTTCTTGACATTAAAATGTTTTCATTGTATTAGTTTGCTTCTCAATTAACTTAAGGAAAATTTATAATAACTCAATTTATAGTTAATAGTCGTAACAAAAGTCTGTTCTCAATATTTTAACAATTAAAAAAAAAAGTTAAAAAAACATTGAATTTTACACCATTTATTTAATAAGTAATTAAACATAAAATTAAAATACTTAAAATATTGTTTTTTCATTTAATTAAATTCACAAAAACATTATAATATTAAAAAGTTGTCAAATTGTAGACATACTATTGAGAATTTTACATAAAACTTAGCTCTTATAATAGATAGTATTAAAGCTGTCATAAAATGGATATTATTCATTCTACATTAAACACAAAGTATTTATTAGTAAACCTTTTAAAAATATAAGCTTTCTAACATATTCTTGAGACTTAAATTCTATAATAAAAAAATAGTATGTTAAGCTTGGCCTAAAATATTTAAACAGATAAAACAATAGAGTATTAAAGTTTAAGCTAGTTAATATTTTTTTGTTTTACTCTAATTAATAAACAAAAATTATGCTTAAATGGAGTAAGCTGTTGTGCGGATAAAAATCTTTTTATTTATAAACCAACTGTAACTTTTAGCTGAAAGTTGTTAATTAATAATTTTAGTTTTGTAAATTTGACATCAAACCGCCTTTTTAAGTTAGAAGAATGTTACGAAAATTAAACAATACTGTCAAAGTTAAAGAACCATTGGTTAGAAATAGATTTCATATTATACTATATTAATAAACTTTTAAAATTTTTTCAACTATAGTATTTTAGAAGTTTGCATAATAACGATAGCTGTACGTTTAAAGAAACAAATATTGGGATAAAAGAGAAATCAAATTAATATAAATTATGAGTTTTTTCAGAAAATCATAAAAACTTTAAAAAAAAGTTGTATTCAGAAAAAGTCTGTAACAGTAAATTTTGTTTCATACTTCAAACTCAGAAAAAGAACTTCTTTTATTAAAAGAACTTTATTCATGTTGTAAATACAATCTTAAAACAAAGTTTTAACTCTAGTCCTAGTATAAACTAAAAATGTATCACAAAAAATGTACAGTATTTATTTTTAAGTTTTTATCTATTTGAGTTTGAAAATCAGTTTAAAACTTAAATGGTAAACTTTATATTAAAATTCATTACTTTATGACGTTGTTACTTTAGTAAATTATTAACTTCGTTACGTTTAAGTTAAAAAAGATTATTTAACTTCAGCACTAGATGATACGAAAAAAAACCCATGTATATATTAAAAACTATAATACCTTTGAGTAGAACTTTTAAAACATAAGATATGTAAGGAAAGAAACTAAACAATTAAGTTTTTAAAGTTAGTTCTTGTTTAAAGTCTACAAAAGTCTAAATTGTTTAAAATTACAGTAAACTGTTTGTAATTAAATCAATTTAGGTTAATCAACAAACAATATAGAACGTTAAGTAGTACATGCATTTTAATTTTTCATTGTTTAGCTCCTTGCTCAATACTAAAACTTGGTTCGAGTTCCAATAAAGTTTCAAACAAACTGAACGTTCTACATAAACAATTTTAAAATTTATTCTTTCAAGAGTTTATTTTACAAACAAATTTTCGGCCAAAGACTTCGTCAATGCTTAAATAAATCTAAAATGATATGTGAAAGTCATGGAAAATAGCATTTAAACAATTAAATTAAAAAAATAATTTTTTTCTCAAAATTTTAACTTTAAAAACTAAACAAAACAAATTTTAATATTAAGATCGAGTATAAAGCAAAGTTTAAATTCTAGTTAAGTTTCGAAATCAATATAACAACAATAATAATAATATAGGCTGTATATAGCTTTCTTTTTTCTTCTAGTTAATTTTCAAAGTAAACATTGCTTAAGCGAAAATGCTATTTGTTTTTTATGCTATCTTTCTATTTGTTTTCTTAAAGTTAAAACATATAATAGACAATTTTATTATTAAAACAAAAATACTGAAAAAATTTATCTCGTAAAATTCAATTGGTATTTAACACACTTGTGTCAATAGATTATTTATCACCATTGAAACAGTAGATTAACTTGACGTTATCATCGTCCTTATTCGACAACTTAAACTCACGATAAGCGACTTACATCTAAAAGTTTAAAGATAAACACTAACTTTATTAAATGGAAGCTACTTTTCTATGTTTTATTAATCTGCAGTAGTTTAATTTTAAAGATTGTTTGTTCTTAAATTAAAATTGGTTAGTTAATAATTGTTAACTGTTTATTGAACGAAAAAAAAACGCTCAAATATTTGGTTTAAGGACCTGGTGTACGAGAAAACCTTTCGGCTATCGAGTCATACACCAGGATAAGGACAAGTTTTTAAGCAAATGTAAGACTTCAGACTGATAAGGTTGAACTTTTTTGAACAATTGAAAATTTTACAAACCTGACTTATCTAAATAGGATGCTTTTTAAAATCTTTTATTTTTGACGTTAAGGCATTAAACATTGTTATATACGTTTTGGAATTTTTGTAAGCATGCATAGGTTTACATAAAAAAGATAGCTGTACGTTCTAAGAAAAAAAAAAGATAAAACAGAAATCTAATAAGTATTAGTTTATTGAGAAAAATATAAACACTTAAAAAAAAGTTATACTCAGAAAACTTCTGTACAGTAAGACTCATTCTATATTTCAAACTCAGAAATAGAACTTCTTTCTTTACAAGATTTTTTTCATATTGTAAGTACAATCTTAAAAAAGAGTTTTTATTCTAGTGTTAGTATCAACTAGTAATGTATCAAAAAATAGTACAATATTTATTTTTAAACTATTACTTACTTAAATTTAAAAATCAGTTTTAATTAAAATAGTAAATTTGATATTAAAACTCATTGTTTTATGGTATCGTTACTTTAGTAAATTACTAATTTTCTTACATTTAGTGCAAAGTTATGATAATAATTTAAAAATCAATGTTTTTAATTTTTTTGAAGTATGTATAAAACTTTTACAAAAAAAACTTGAATGCGTTAGATATAGATTACTAAAACTTATTTAGTTAAGTTCTTAGTTTATAAAATTTCAAGTAAAATTGTGCATCTTCAACATTATAATAATTTTTTTTCGTGTTTAAAAACAAAAAGGAATTCAGACATAAATAAATATAAACTTTAGTTTTTAGAAAAGTTGTAGTCCAACATTTATTCTAGCAGAAAATAACAAATTACTGATTAAAAATATAAATTACCTAGCTATAAGTCTATAAAATTGATTTAAGATTTAAAAATTGTTTAAATTTTAAATTTTATGAATGAAGATAAATTGAGTGTTAAATATTAGTTATTAACACAATTCCAAAACTGTACGCTTTTTTTAACTAACTTACTTAGTTTCAATTTTTTTTTGTTGAATTTTGATTACTTAATCAGTTAGTTTGGGTAAAACTTTTGAAAAAGTTTAAACTTTAATCTTTATATCCATTTTTTAATAGTTAGATTGAAAAAATGTTATAAACCTAGTGCAGTTAAAATCTAAAAGTTGTGTATTTATAACAAAAACACTTAAACAGAATTTAACAGAGTTCTTTCAAGAAAATTAATTTATTAAAGTAACTTAAATTACAAACCAAGTTTAGATGGCGAGAAAATTAAAAGTTTAATTAGCTTTTCAAATATTTAGATTAACATAAAACCTTTATAACAACTTATAATGCAAAACCGTACATGTTTAAAAGAAAAGGGATTTGTTTCTATTACTGAAACATAAAAAAAAAGAATAAATTTAAAACAGGTTCACATTAAACTACTCTGCAATTAAAACTTAGTTTTAATATTATTTTGTGAACTATTTAAGATGTGTGTGTTGTTTTTTAATATCTTTCAAGTTTGGTATTTATATGAAAAAAAACTTAAATGAAAAATTTAGTGAATTTATTTTTCAGAAACGTTTTTCTTTATTTTTAATTCATACAAAAAATTTATTAATATCTATTAATTTAAATTGAAAGAAAATTTATATTCATTGTTAAAAAGAACAAATACTTTATATATTTACTAAAAAAGTTTAAGAAAAAAAAAACTATAAAACTTTTAGGTTACTACTGTTATTTTTACATCTTTGCATACTGTATAAATATTCAAGCTAAGAATAAAGAAAGCTAAAAAAGTTGGGTATTACTTTAAAACCGTAGATAGAGAAGATATTCTCTGTTTTTTAGTTATTTTATACATATGAATGTTTACTAAGGTCCCTTAAAAGCTAAAACCTCAAAAAAGTAATTTTTACGTGTGTTCTGTTCTTTTGTAACAAACACTTGCCAAAAACATCTAATTTCTTGTGAAGTTTAGTTTACTTAAATGGTAAAAAAAGTTAGCTTTTATTTTTAAGTTGTTTTACGCTATTATTATTAAAATAAATTTTAATATACTGCTATAAGTTTTTAAAAAGTAGAAGTTCATTTTTACTATCTTAATTTTTAAATTTTACTTAATAATTTAGAACAATTCATTAAAGATTTAAAAGCGATAAAAACCATAAAGCATTTCACAATAATTAATATTACCTCAAGTAGAATAAACAATCAAAAATTCAAAAAAAACAGTGAATATTTTACTTAAAAAAAGAGTATAATGTTTTTAAGTTGTAATTTAAAAAAGTAGAATTAAAGTAAAAGTTACAAATTTTACAATTTGCTAAAAAACTATTTTTAAGTTTCGGGAAAGTAACACAATAGAATATTTTAAGTACAAAACTGAAATTGTTTATAATCAAATATTTTATACGATAATCTGAAAATATTTTAAATAATATGATGTTAAATAATATGACGTCACTAGAATTCAAAATGCAACAAGAAATATTATTTAATTTTTTTTTTACAAAAAAGCATGCAAATAATGTTGCAACTTTCAGTAAAAATTTAAAACAATTTTCTTAAATTTTACTTTTGAAAACTTCGGAGCCTGACGAGACAAATGGACTTTTAATTTAAAAAAAAATCCCGGTTATAAAGTTATAAACTTTTTTAAAATGTTAAACTCTTTAGTGTGATTAAATAAACTTTCCACTCGAAAATAAATTACATGAATACTTCAAAAAGAATTTAGCTCATTGTTTAAATAATAATTTATTAAACGACTAAATATAAGACGATCAGAATATTTGGTCTTATGACTTGGTACAGGAAGAATTTTCCGGTTATCGGTGTACTTTAAGAAGAAGTTTGGTCGTTTAATAATTTTAAAACTAATTTTTCATGGTTTATTTTAAATACACACACAAGTTTAAATAAATATAGAACTAAACAGTTTAAACTTAAGTTTAAAATAAATATATGTTTAAACAATTAACGTATTTTAAATGTGACGTTAAACTAAGAATTAAGCTAATATACAAATTTAAATAAAACTAAAATATTAATTATGAGCGTAAATAGATAAAGATTAAATCATTAGTTCAAAGTCAAACAAAATTATGAATACAGTGTTTTTGGTTAAAAAGTGCTTACTCAACCAATAACGCTTTTTCAAAAGTTGCTTACTCAACTGATAGGTTACCGCATTTATAATATTACATTATTGGTTTAGTTAGATGAAACATTATTTCATATATTGTTTTGTTGACACAAAATTATATTCTTAATTACTTTAACTCACAGCTAATGTGAAAACTTTTTAACATTTTAAACATTTATTGTTAAAATAAATATTAAGCATATGAAGCAAGTTATTAATAAAGTATCAAATATAATAGAATATTTTAATGTTTATGTTAAACTTTAACTTGGCTGTTTGGTTTAAAATTGATCACAATAATTCTTATTTCGATTTAATTTTTTTTCAGTAATATTACAGCTTTTTCAAGCTGCTTTAAAATTTACGTTACAAAACGTTTCTACTACAAAAATTACCCATGCCGTTTAACTTTTTATTATATAAAATATTATAATGCGACAGTTTGCTGGTTAGATTTTATGACGTCAGTTGAAGATTTTGTTAATATTTATAACACTTCAAATTTATATATTTTATTAAAAGTATAGTCTTACTTTTCGATATAAGTTTAATTTAAATAATGTTCTTCAAATCCATTATTATTTAATTTATATATATAAAAGTTTTAAACTTAGCAAAATTCATCTTTTATTAAAATGCGACAAGAAAAATTCACGTAAATTTTCAAAAAATGTAATGGCTCTTATAAGTTGCAAAAAAAATTATACGAATTATAGTTTGTTTCTAAACCTTATACTGAATTACTTATCCCTTAATATAACACTTTGTGCGACAACTTTATTTAGTTCAAAAAAAGACTTAAACTTATTTTGTTATTTAAAAATTTCTAGTTTTTCACTTAAAAGTTTGTCTACTTTTATAAGGACGATATCTAATTAGGTATAATTTTAGATATTCGTACCTGTTTGTTATACTAATTTGTATTTTTAAAGTATTAATCAAATTGAAGCAATGATTTAAGCAATACTTTAGTAAAACTTACTATAAACTTTCATTTAACGCAGTATACACTTTATTTTATGATTAGTTGTTTTTATGCTTATTTACTCTTCAAATAAACTCGTAAGCAATTTATTTTATCTAAACCATCAGAATTTTGAACTTTTTCAATAAAATTAATATGCTAAATGTATAATAGCATATGTTGACTAATGTACAATGTTGTAATTATAAGTTATATTTTTAGTAAATGTAGTTTTATTTTGTGTTAACGTTTTTTTTAATTTATACCCTCGTAAAAACTGCTTCTTAATTTTAATTAAGTTATATAACTGTTTCAATTATGACTTAAAAATGTATAAGTTTAAAAATTTATAAAGGTCATAAAGTTATACTTCGCTTTTATGTTTAAAAGCAAAAACTAAGTTGTTTAAATATTTTCAACACAAAGTATTGTGTTGAAAATTACTGCGAACTTAAGCTTAATTATCTTTTCTCATGATTATTTTTTTAAATACATATACTAAACTTAAATTAAATTTAATTAACTTATATTGTACATAAAAACCATAACTTTTCTTAAATAAGTTTAATTCAACCATTTAAATTTATTTTTCAAGTAGTTTTGATATTAATATTAGAATAGATAGTCATTTTGCAAAACCTACCAATAATAACAAAAAATTCTTAATTTTTTAATTTTGTTTTACAGATGAGTTTACATATGATTATGAAAAATTTTTACTGTAAAACTTTAGATCAAGTGTTTTTTTATAACTTTTTTAACGATTATAAAAAAATTATAATTAAAACATTAATTTAAAAATATTATTATAATTGTCACTTTTTTATCTGTAACAAAAAAAGTACAAACTAGTCTTGAAAATCATTAAAAATGTTAGTTATAGGTTTTGCTAGCTGCTTTAAATAGTTTTTAATAATAAAATTAAATATGAGCAATAGAATTAAGTAGAAACAGATTTATGTTTATAAATTACGGAAAAACTTGTTTTGAAATTTTTATATATTTCGTGATTTAAAAGTTTCACTGTTATAAATTTCAACAAACAATGATATTAATTTTCTAAAGAATGTTAAAGTATAGTTTATATAGTTATTGTAATAAGCTTAATACTTAAAAATATTTTAAATAATAAACAACCATTTACTTTTTTTTTCGTTACCAATAGAATTTCTTTGATCTATGATTAAATTATAAGCTTTTTTTTACTAGTTTTTAAAATTGTATAAAACATCTAAATAAGCACAAAAATTAAAACAAAGTTATTGCTAAAAAATACAATATTGCTTCTACTGTCTTAAAAATGAACAAATAACACGTTTTCGATTTACTAGTACTTTCGTTTATTAAAACATTTTCAAGCAATAAACGGCTGAAATTATAAAAATAGAATTAATAGTAACTAGTTTATAAAGTAAACAAAGTTAGAAAAAAAGACGTTAAAATTTAAACTTTTAAGCTAAATGAATTTATAAACTATTTCATAGTAAAAAAACAATTAATTATCATACAAAATTTTAAAACTAATATTTTACCAACTAACAAACCATAAATACATACAAGTAAACAAGCCAAAACACAGTGTACAAAAATGCTGTATTTCTAAAAACCCTAAATTACTAAGCTATAAAATATTAAATCTTTATAAATTGTTTTATTTAAGTTAATGTTTGCATTTAAACTCTATACCCATAAACTTTCTTTGTACTCAAAATTTTCAAACTCAGGCTGTCTAAAAACATTATCTTGTAGGCATTGTCCAATCCTATAATTTCAATATCAGTATGTTGACTCTCAAAGTAGTGTTTAAGTAATGCAGATTCGTCTCCTTTACAAACCAAGTTGAAATTTCTTATAATTTTTTTCATTTGTTTCTATGTGCATTTCATCTTACGTTAAAACTGTTTTTAGTCTGAATACGTAGATTTCCTTGCATATTGAACACTGAGCAGAATATATTCCGTAAATTTTACAGTTTAATTTTGGTTTTATGTCTGCTGTTCTGTTTTCAACTGCTTTTATGTTACTATTCTCATCTATTATGTTTTTATAGCTACTGTATTTTCCGCATAATGCACAATTTTGGCATTTTTTGCTCTTATTAGTAGGTACGTTGCTTCCCTTTCTAGCTATACAACTAAATGTATTCAGCAATTGACCTATACTATTTTGTTTTAAGAAAGATGTTTTTGCAAGTGGGAAAAGTTTATTTACTTCTTTCGTGAATCTTGATAAAGTTTTAAATTGAGATGACTAGTATATATTCTTAGACTTTTGACTTTTTAGTTTATTTAAACTCTCACTGAAGTTAAGTTCACTAACTTTTTAAAACTGGATTTTGACTGTTTTAGGATTAAAATCGGATCTTATGCATTTTTTTTTCTACTTTCAATAAACTTTCCTTAAAATATTTTTCGTCTTCATTTAATCTTTTGAGGCGTTTGATTTCTCCTGTTATGATTCCTTTAAAGACATTTTGTGGATGATATGATCTAACATTTAGAAAAATTGCGTATTTTGCAGTCTCCCTTATAAAGCTTTTTGTCTTAAAAGATTTGATTTTACTATCATTAATGAGAACATGTTCTACGTCTAGAAAGGAATTGTTGTATTATCTTCAAACATTATACTCGATGTTATTTTAATATTATGTTTTTCAAATGTGTCTTTTAAATTTTTGATTATCTCATTCGCAATGTCTTTACTTTCTAAAATAAATACAATGTCATAAATAAACTTTTTAATTAGAAATAATTAATTTGTATTCTATACTTTTAAAACGATGAAATGCAATGCAATATTAGCAATTGCCACTGAATAGTTGTCCCCTGTAGTTATACCTTTCTTTTGTTTGAAGTAGCATTTATTAAATTTATACAAAATTATTATATTGGAAATAAAAATGAAGTATTTTATAAAATTATTGTAGATTTTAGTTTGTTAACTTAGTAATTTTAACTATAATATAAGTTTTTCATAACAGTTTGGTCAATTAAGTTAAAACAGAAATATTTATAAACATTTAAACGAAAATTGTTTTTCAAGTAATCTGGTATTTATAGTTATCAGTTTATAAACTTTCATATGCATATTATTGACATATGCAGTCTTAGTTTAAGTCAGTGGTAATTAGTTTACAATTATCTCTTGTTCGAAGTTGTTTCACTGATTAGCTTTGTATAAAACAAGTTCATTGTTTTAATAAACATAATTTTGTATAGTCATTGTTTTTTTTGTTCTTAATTTACTCATACTTTAACTGTTTGCTTATTATGTCAAATATACTATTGGTTTAAAACTTTTATGCATTGTTTAAAAATTTTAAGAAGGAAAAGAGACGAAAATAAAAAAATTAAATTTATAAAAAAAATTTAGTTGTTGGTAGTTGTTTCATTAAGTAGTTTAGATAGTTTTTAAAATATCTATTGCAAAATTATATTTTGTTAAAAAGCAGAGTTTATAACTTGTTTTATACTTATAACTTTTGTATGAGATGTTTACAAATTTTTTGAAATACTCGCATCAACCTTGAATATTTTTTTTTTTGTCATTTTTTAATATTTAACATTTATCATGTTTTAATTTTTTTATCAACATTTGTATTTTATGCATTAAAGTTTCTAAAAATTGAAGCGTAATTAACTTTTTTTATTAGATATAAGTTATTAGTCTTATTGCTTAGAATTTAGATGAAATGATTTAAAAATAAAACTTTTAAGTTATTTTTACAAATATTTAATACAAGTATCTACACCAAAATGCAAGAGTAACAAAAACTAATATTATTTGCAGCTTTATAAGCTGTTAAAATTTTGTGTCAATTGAACCTGTTGGAACACGAACCCTAACTTATAAATGTAAATTTGTTTATATATAAGAGTTTTAAGCGAGAGTTTGTGTTAGTAAAACATACGTCAATAAGAGAGTTAAAAATTGCAAAATACTAAAATTGCGACGAAAAATTAAAATGCGATGAAAAAATCAGCTACAGCTGAACATTTAGTAAACAATATTTTCTGTGGAATCTATTTTAATATTACAAAATTTAGTATAGTGTGTTAAGAAAAACATATACTTTGTTTATTTTCTAAAAAATTGTGAGAAAAAAAGACAATAAAACTTTTAGGTTACTACTGTATCTTTAAATCTTTGCATACTTTATAAGTATTCGAGCTACGAATAAAGAAATCTTAAACAGTTTTGTATTACTTTAAAACCGTAATTAGAAAAAACATTCTCTATTTTTTGATTATTTTATACATATGAATGTTTACTAAGCTCCTTAAAAAGTTAAAAACTTAAAAAAAAAGTAAATTTTTTTGTGAATTCTGTACTTTTGTAACAAAAACTCCCCTAAAATATGTATTTTTTGTAAAGTTTAGTTTATTTCAATGGTAAAAAAGCTAGCTTTTATTTTTAAGTCATTTTATGTTATTGTTAAAATAATGATATACTACTATTAGTTTTTAAAAAGTTAAAGTTACTTTACTATCTTAATTTTCTAATTTTACTTAATAATTGAGAACAATTCACAAAAGATTTAGAAGCAATAAATACCATAAAGAATTTCAAATTAATCAAAATAACGTTAAGTAAAGTAGAAAATCAAAAATTAAAAAAACCGTGAAAATTTTACTTTAAAAAAAAGTATATTGTATTTAAGTAGTAATAAAAAGTAAAAGTTACAAATTTTACAATTTGCTTTAAAATTCGTTTCAAGTTAAGGGAAAACACGATTGAATTAGTTAACAATAAAACTGAACTTGTTTATAATTAAATATTTTATGCGATGATTTGTGTTATATAATATGACGTTACTAGAATTCAAAATGCAACAAGAAATATAATTGAAATTTTTTACTTTTTACAAAAAGTATGCAAATAATGCTGCAACTTACAGTATAAATTTAAAACAAGTTTTTTTAATTTTATTTTTTGAAAAGTTGTAAGTTTGACGAGTCAAATAAACTTTTAATTTAAAAAAATCCCGGTTATAAAGTTATAAACTTTTTTTTTAAATATTAAACTTTTTAGTGTGATTAAATAAACTTTCCACTCGAAAATAAATTACATGAGTACTTCAAAAAGAATTTAACTCATTGTTTAAATAAAAGTTTATTAAACGACTAAATATAAGACGATCAGAATATTTAGACTTGGTACAGGAGGAATCTTTCAGTTATCGGAGTACATTTTGATACTTTGATCGTTTAATAATTTTAAAACTAATTTTTCATGGTTTATTTTAAATACACACACAAGTTTTAAATAAATATAAAACTAAACACTTTAGTTTAAAACAATTATATGTTTAAAAAATTAATGTATTTTAAATGTAACGTTAAACGAAGAATTAAGCTAATATGAAAATTTAAATAAAATTAAATAATTAATTTTGTGCGTCAATAGATAAGGATCAAATAATTATTTGCAAAGTAAAACAAAATTATGAACACAGCGTTTTTGGTTAAAAAGTACTCAACCAGTAACGCTTTTTTAAAAATTGCTTACTCAACCAGTAAAGTTTTTTCAAAAGTTGCTTACTCAACTGGTAGGTTGCTGCATTTATAATACTTCATTATTTGTTTAGTTAGATGAAACATTATTTTATATATTGTTTCGTTGACAAAAAAAATATTTTTAATATTTTTTTTCACAGCTATTGTGAACACTTTTTAAAATTTAAAACATTAATTGATAAAATAAGTATTAAACATATGAAGAAAATTATTAATAAACTATCAAATATATTAAAATATATTAAAATATACTAAAATATATTAATGTTTATATTAAACTTTAACTTTGCTGTTTGGTTTAAAATTGATCACAGAAATTTTTATTTCGATTTAATCTTTGTTTTCAGTTATATTACAGCTTTTTCAAGCTGCTTCAAAACTTATGTTACAAAAAGTTCTTACTACGAAAATATACATGTGCCGTTTAACTTTTTAATATATATAATCATATAATGCAACAGTTTGCTGGTTAGATTTTATGACGTCAGTTGGAGACTTTTTTAATATTTATTGCATTTCAAATTTATAAATTTTATTTAAAGTATAGTCTTACTTTTCGATATAAGTTTAATTTGATAAATGTTCTTCATATCCTACCATTATTTAGTTTCTATATACGTAAGTTATAAACTTAGCAAAACTAATCTTTTTTTAAAATGTGACAAGAAATATTCATGTCGCAGAATGTAATTTTTTAATAAATGAATCGGCTCTTATAAGCTGCACAAAAATTTATGTGAATTAAAATTTGTTACAAAACTTTATACTGAATTACTTATACCTTAATTAAAAAATATGACAGAACACATTTCATTTTCTTTCAATTTATTTTATTATTTTTGTAGTAAGGCTCATCAAAAATTGTTTCTTACTAAATTGGAATGTTAACAAATTGAAATAAAATCAACCCACCTGAAGTTTAAAGTTTTAAAATATAAAATGACGTAATAATTAAATGTTAAAAAGTAAATAAATCCTAATGCTTTATACGTTTGGTATACCAATAAAACTCGTTAGAATTAAAACAATCTAAACAAACAAGCGATAAAAACTAAAACTAAAACTATACTTTAAAATAAAATTAAAAAATCAAAACTTTTTTGTATATTTAACCCTAACAAAACAACCCTTGATATTAGGTGTTTAAGCGTGTATATCAAAGCAAAGATTACATTATTGTTTAGTAAGTTTTAATATTGTCATCATCGTGTTATTATAGATTAAATGAAATAAAAATAATATTTTAATGATTTCTTTTGTTTTCTGACAACAAACAAGTACTAAACTTCAATAGAAGAAACGGCAACAGACTTTTATCTTAATTGAACAATTTAAAACCATAAACGTTGTTTTTGTTACTAAAAATATAAAATTACTTCATCAAAATATGAATTCAGATAAAAGAGCAAGATGTAGCAAGATTTGTAAAAAATTGGAGCAACCTGAATCACCTAATGAACAGATTATGTTAATTATTTATTTATGTACACAAACTAATTTGACTGCAGTGTTTTTCTAAGTGATGCAATTAAAAATAAATAAAAATTACTATTAAAACTAAAACGAACCTACAGAAACAAATGAAGTTACAAAACTGTTTAAACTTGAATAAAACTACTTTATTAAACTAAACTTAGTTTTTATATTTTTCAAAAAACATTCCAAGTTGTCATAACAAAAAGATGTAAAAAGATAACAGAGATATTTATCCATCATATTTTTTTTATCCTAATCGTTTTTTTAACTAATCAAATTAGACAAAATTAGTATATGAGTTTAAGAAATATAATGAAGAACAACAATTTTTTCAGTTAAAAAAGTTTTAAAAACTAAAATGTTCTTATATAATAACTTTGAAGGCCTTTTAAATACACTACAAATAAAGTTATAATATATGCTGTTACCAATTTATAAAATATTTTTTATAAGTTTTAAAACAATTTAAAATATAGCTTGCACTACTACTTTTTTAGTTTTAATCATTTAAAAGTTTTATTTCAGATCGTTTTTGTTTTTTTTAAATACTTTCGGTTACATTAAATATTTCTAATCAGCTATATCTAAAACGGAATTCACTAAACTTAAAACAAGTAATAAGGTTAGTGTAATTAAACAGTTTAAAAGAGTAAATGTAATAATTTAAGAACTTAATTTTATAATATATGTAAAAAAGTAAGTATTACTATAACTTTAATAAGTTGCCAAACAAACAAAAACCTAAACTATACCTAATCTATCTTTATTTTTTATTTAAGTGAATTATATTATACTTTTTATGTTTTCGAAGCTTTATCATAATTATTAAAGTAAAGTAGATATTGTTAAATTTCTTTTTCAAAGTTAGTTTGACTGAAAAACCTTTGATTTTATTTAAGTACTTTGTATAAAGGAAAACAGATTATGTTAATTATAATAAATTGATAGCAAAAATATGAAAAATTAATAACATCAAAATTAAGTTTACAACTACTATTATTGAAATTTATGAATCTACCAATTTGAATAAAGTTTTTTGAGAAGAATAATGTATTAATAAGTTACACTGTAAATAAAACTCCATAGGTACTATAGTAATTTAAAAAAAAGTATGCTTTCATTTTATGGAAGGTAATGTATTTTGATGTTACTCTTTGTTTCTTGAAAGTACACGTAAACTTGCTGTAAACTATAAAATCAATAATTACAACTGACAATAATAGCCGCTGACAGACTTACAGAACAACAAAGAATAAAATTAGGTACAAAAGTGTCTGGTTTAAAAGGACTATGGAAGGCTTTGCGTCGTATTTTGTTACTTTTAGTGTTTGAGTTGAAATATCTTCAGATGGTGTTCTTTACTTATACTTTAACTGTTTGCTTATCTTGTCGAAGTTCTACTAATGTTATTGGTTTTAAACTTTAATGCATTGTTTAAAAATTTTAAGAAGGAAAAGAGATGAAAATAAAAAAAATTATACTTATTTAAAAAAAAAAAATAATTATTGGGAGTTGTTTCATGAAATAGTTTTAATATTTTTTAAAATATCTAATGCAAAATTATATTTTATACAAACGCAGAGATTGTAACTTGTTTTATACTTTTATGTTTACAAATTTCTTGAAATACTCGCATCAACCTTGAATAAAAATTTTTTTTGTCTATTTTTAATATTTAACATTTGGTATATTTGAACTTTTATATCGACATTTGTATTTTATGCATTAAGTGTCTGAAAATTGAAGCTTAATTGATTTTTCTTGTTAGATATAAGTTATGAGTCTTATTGCTTAGAATTTAGATAAAATGATTAAAAAATAAATCTTTTAAGTTATTTTTACAAATATTTACTACAAGTATCTACACCAAAATGCAAGAGTAACAAAAACTAACATTATTTGCAGCTTTATAAGCTGTTAAAAATTTGGCAACTGAACCTATTGGAACATGAATTCAAACTTATAGATGTAAATTTGTTTATATATAAGAGTTTTAAGCGAGAGTTTGTGTTAGTAAAACATACGTCATTAAGAAACTTAAAAATTGCGAAATAATAAACTTGCGACGAAAAAAAAGTGCGATAAAAAAACTCAGCTATAGCTGAACATTTAGTAAACGATATTTGCTGTGGAATCTATTTTGATATTTCAAAACTTATTGATATGAGACAATGTTCAAATTATTTGGAATTAATAAGACAAGAGGCCATTCTAATACATAAAATTAAATCGATTAGTATATATAAAATTAAAGCAAGAAATTGTGTTATTAAAATTCGTCAATAAGAGACTTAAAAATTTCATATCAATAATTTTATGACAAAAATTTGGTTTTAGTTTTTAACGCTGGGTATAACAAAGCTATGTAAAAATACATACTGCTGTACGTTTGTAACAAAAAACAAGTAAAATAAACAACTAATCTAACAAACCACTTGATTAGCTTCTATGTTTGATTTATTGTTTTCTAACTTGGTTTATTTTTAATAATAATATTCTAAAACAAAGCGACTTAAAAGTCCAGCTAAATAAAATGTTTTAGAAATTGTTTTAAACTATGATTACAGTTTACAGATAAATATTTACATTTTAATAAGAAAATTAGATTAATAAATACATTTGTCATTGAGAATTTAAGTAAATATTTACTTGGAAATTTTTTTGGTTTTAAAACTAACATTAAAAAATTTTTGTGTTTCAAATTTAATGATTTAAAAGCTAATTAAAACAAAAATATATATCTTTTAGTATTATTTATAATATAAAAAAAACAACTAATTTTCAAATCGTTTACTTAGTTTCGATGCTTTATGCATCTCCTCAGAACGAAATAAAGAACACAGTAAGATTTTTAAAGAATCACACAAAAAAACACATTGTGACGTTTCAACTAAAATTGAATAATTTTAGTTAGCCTATTTTAAAAACAACTTATGTACAAGTTAACTTATTTTTGTTTTGTTTGTTCTTGTTTTTGGATTTATTTTGTTGTTATTTTTTTGTTATTATTTAGTGGTTTTTGTTCTTTTGAAATACATGTTTTGATTATATAGGCAGGGTTGCTGCCTTTTTTTTTCTTTTGTTTAAGGATAAATCTTTTTTAATTTTTTCAATCTCGTGTTTTTCCAAGCAACATAAATGGCATGTTTTATTGTTTTTTGGTTTTGTTTTGGTTCTGCAGAGTATTTCCCATTTTAAATTATAGTCTATTTTTGCGTCTTTTAATTCCCAAATATAGTTCGATAGTTCAGTATTGTGTCGTTTTAATTTGTTGGTAAAGCTTGCTTTATGGTTGCTATATCTGTTTTTAAATGTTGTACTAGAGGAAATTACGTAAATTTTTGTTATCTCATCTGTTTTTATAGTTGCTTGGTAGATTATATTTTTTGATAGGCAATTATTATTTAACGGGCATTTTTCTTTCTTGCAGTTGCAGGTTTTTTCTTGTGGTTTGAAGTTTAGGTTGTTTAATAGTTTATTATTGTGTTTAAGAATTTTTGTTTTGAAATTTTCCAATAAACCGAAAAACAATAAAACATGCCATTTATGTTGCTTGGAAAAATACGAGATTGAAAAAATTAAAAAAGATTTCTCATTAAATAAAAGAAAAGAAATGTATATACGTATATTGTTTACTCCTAATTTTTAAGCTAAATAACCAGTTTAAAGAATTAGCAAATATAATAGAATAAGTCGTTATAATAATTTTTCAATATAAAATGAACCGTTTGAACTATTTAATTTAGTCAACAAAACAAACGTATGTTTTTAGAATTGCTTATTAATTACAGTTTTTAAATGGCCAGCTTAAAATTTATTTCTTAAAGCAAAACAAAAATAAAATCAGTAGTCTAAAATTTTTAGTATTGAACATAAAACTTTGAAAATAACAATTATATATGAAACATTTCATTTTTAATTAATACATTTCTTTTTTAATTTAATTTTTTGATAACTAGTCAAGTGTTGTATAAAATGAAATAAAATTTATAAATGAGTTTATCCATTTATTTAATAATATTGAAAATAAAAGCTTTGTAATCATTTTGATAAGTTAGTGTTACAAAAAAAAAATATATAAACGATAGTTTTTAAAAACTGCTTTAAAAATAAGTGAAGAGATTATTCTATATGCAAATTGTCAACAAATGCGAATTACTAAAATTCACATTCATTTGTTAATAGTTTTTTACTGCATACGTTTGTTTAAATAAATCAATGTGACAGTGTACACTTTTTACAAACTGTTTCAAAGTTCAATTTTTTTTTCCAAAATTTATTGATTTATATTCTTAAAAATTGTATTGTTTATATTCAACAATCTAATTTAAGAGTTTGCTAAGTTTTACAAATAACGTCATCAAACGAGTTCGCTTTATATTACGACTTAGCAGATTATAATAAATATATTTTAGTCAATAATTATTTATTTTACTATTATGTTTCTTTGATTTGCTTTTAAGAAAGTATTCAAACTATATTAGCTTTATTTACAATCGTTTCAAAAAAAGTATGCTTAGAATTTAAGTTTAGTTTATAACAAGCTTCATTCAAATATTTAAATTAACATACTTTCACGAATAGTGTTTTAAATATTCTAAAATCAATTTATTCACAGTTTTATTGCTGGTTAGGATGCAAACAAAAATACAACTAAACGAAACTTATGTAGCAAACAATACAACAATATATATCATAATTTAAAAACTATTACTAAAAATTATTTGATTAAATTGAGTAAAGCAAAAATCTACAACCAATTACAAAAATTAAGCTAAAATATATTGTAAGAACTCGCTTTAGAAACTATTTAAACATGCTGATTAACTTTATAAAAGATAATATGAAGCATTTAAAATCAACAAAATTTTAAGGTATTGAAGTATAATTTTACTTTAAGCAACATTTTGTTTAAGTTTTTTGTTTGCTTCAATCTAAATTAGTATTTTTGAGGTTTAACGCTTACAACTAACGTTTCTAACTAAAACTGAAACTCACCAACTGAGCTTCAACAGAAAAATGTTATTTAATAGTTTGCTTAAATTAACTAAATTACATTCATAAAAGTTCATTGATTAATCAGTAAATATTAATTGCCAAATATAAATAATAATCAAAAAAAAAGTTTATAACTATCATCAAAACTACTAACAGCTTTTAAAAAAAAAACAAAAAAAAGTTCTATTTTGTTCTTACACTCTGATAAACAAAATGCGTTAAAAATACAGTATTTTAGTTAATTTACTAGTTTAAAGAAATTTTCAACGTAAATATTTTCAAAACTAACGTAACATGATTTGTTTTTTCTTTAATAATTCCTTATTCATATTTAAAGCTTGTCACTATCATGTTTTTTTTTAAACTAATAAAAATAAAATATAATGTCCTGGACGTTAAACTGTATTCAAGTGGTTTACGACTCAGTATCTGAAAAGTTCCTTTTGCCAGGTCTTTAAACCAAAATTTTGAGCACCTTTTTGTCGGTAAATAAACAATGTTATATAATAATCTGAGTTTATATTATTGAACAAACAGTTTAGGAATTGATATTAACAATATTTTATCATATTAAATGTTTTTGATGATAACACAGCATCGATTAATCTGTTTAAATTTACTAAATTAATATATTTGTTCTAAAATAAATCATCATAAAATAAGAAGTTCAAAATTATACTAATAATTTACAGCTTTTACAAGCTGCTTTAAAATTTGGTACAAATTTAGAAGTACTGACTTTTAGATTACCAAATGTTATATTTGATTATATACAATATTTTTGTTCAAGATTTTGCTCGCATTTAAAATGACGTCAGTCAATGTTTTCGAAACATTTTTATTTTTGCAACATTTTTATTTTAACAAAACTTGTTAGTTTTAGTTTAATTTTAGTCACTACCTTAATTATTTTACTGTTACAAAGTTTTATTGTAAGCACAATATTTAAGTTGTAATTAGCTTGTACTTTGTTAATATAAAAAATGGTTACACTTTTATATTTAGTTTCAATACCGTTTAGTTTAAACTTTTAATCTTGTTTATATTTTATATTAAGGTTTATAACACTCAAAAAATTAGTAAAAGTTTTTATTCATTAAGATGCCAACTAAAAGTAGTTAAATGAACTGTAATAAATTTATAAATCACTTACTTTTACAAAATCTATATTTTATAGCATTAGTAAAATTTAGTTGATTGAATTGTAAAAAAAATGTAAAACTCTAATTAAAGTTAAACCAAAAAATTTGCTGTAAATGTATTATCTATTTTATTTAATCTCTTGAAAGTTGATATAAAAATATTTTCTTTTCTTATTAATCATTTGTGTAAAACTTTCAGTAGCAGTAATTTTTTTGTTACTTATTCAAGTTCAAGAGTTTTCTACAATTTATTAAAATTGATAATAAATTTTGACAATATTTTAAAAATTTTTACGTTCTACTTTAAATTAAAATTAAAAAAATTAAAAGCAATTAATAATTTTTTTTTTAATCTGATATAATTGTTTTTATTCAATTTTATAGTATTTAAACCTTAGTATGTTTTTTTCAGCAAAGTGCAATAAAATTGCTGTACAAATTTGACTAAAACTCAACTCCAATAAAGTTTATTTATTAAATAGTAGTGAATTACGAATTTCAGTACAAAAATATTTGGATCGTCTATTTTTAAATAAAACTTTGATAAATTTTAAACTCTACATTTATTTTTGAAATAAAAATATAAAAACTGACATTTACGTACTTCATGATTAAAACACAATTATAAGACCTGATAAAAATCCATATTGATAACTTAATAATTAACGAAAACATTAAAAAATGTGATTGAAGTTTATTTAGATTTAGGTTTTGTTGAAAACTTATCAGTATAGTTTGTCATTTTGATCTAGCAGACACTTTTTGTTGTTTGCAACTTCATAACAAATTATTGTTAAATTTTTTATAAGCTATTTTTAGCTTTAGGTTACTGTAATCCGTAATTGTTTTCATATTTTTAGTTATCGAAATATACAGAGTTCTGTGACTATCATTTTATTTAAAAGAATTAATAACGCAAAGGATTATTTAAAAACTATTATTGAAAACTAAACAAAATAAGCGTTAATTTTTTTAACTTTTGTTAATAATAATGAACATTGATAAACGATATACAAATAACATAAGATTATAGATGTTACTTTATATTCTAAACTTAGTGATAGTTTAATTAAGGACAATCCTTAGTGATAAACGAAGTAACATATACAAACTATTTGAAAATCAATAAAACAGTGCCTTATTCTTCAAAAACAAATTAAATGCGTAGTTATTAGACCAAATTTCGACTTTTTAGACTTTTGTACACATTAATACTTATATAAGTTAGTTGCGAATTTTTAAGCATTTTAAGCTTTTTGGTTTCAATGTACCATCAGATTGGTAAATTTTTAATTAAGTAGAACTGGATTATAAATAAATAGTTTTTAAATACATTACCTTAAACAAATTGCTGACGATAACAAAGCATATAAATACTTCTTTTTTTTTTTTATTCAAGTATCAAGAAACAGAATAAAGTTACATACAAAGTCTAGTTAAGAACCAAAAAGAAGTACCTTATTCTTAAATAAACAAATTACATACATGTATATTGAATCAAAACTTTAAAAATTGAATATAAGATATTAAGTTAATATTAAACTTTCAAGCATTTTAAGCTTTTAGGTTTGAATGTACCATCGGACTGGCAAACGGAATAACTTTTATATTTATTTCTTGGCATTCTACCTTCATCACACTTTATGAAAACTTTGTCACCTACGTAGTACCACCCCTTGTTGTAAGTCTTCCTTCCTCCTACAAATGTGGGAAGGTTCACATTTCGACAACCAGCTGTAAATTTAAATTGATTTATCATGAAGCTTGAATTATTTTAGTTTAACCTTCAAGCTGTATTTCAAATAATCTGAGTTTTTTTTTTTGTTGCAAATAAAAGTATTGATCTTATTATGATGTCAGAGTTGTAGTAAAAACAACTCAACTAAGATAACAGATAGTTTACTCACTTTGAAGATTAAGGGAAAAACTTATTTTCTAAAATTATGTCAAATTATACACTTCTAAACATATAACAGCAAACTTACGTTGGTTCGAACAATCTTCGTGATTTTTATCATTCGGGCATCCAATTAAAGATCTCAGTTTGTTCAATGCAGTCACAAAATTGTAACCATTCGTGAAATGGCTGCATTCGAAACCTTCTACGTGTTTCTCCTTACTCCCCATGTTGATGAACCAAGCCTGCTTGTAATCATAAACATCATCCAATCCTTCAACATCTTTTCTCAATTGTCCTTCAGCGTACATTGAATAATCGAAATCTCTCGGAACGCCGTCAAAAACTACAATCAAAACTTTCTGGGAATTTTCCCTGAACTGAAAGTTTTCAGCATTCGAAGCGAAATCAAGGGCCGGTTTCAAATCAGTTTCGTCCAGGGGGCTGTACAAATACTTCAATTTACGCTTCAGTGCATCCAACTTCTCACAGCCTCTCTGTCGTTCCGGATGAATGACTTCAGTGCACACGTCACTAACGACCTTCATTCTCACGCGATCAGAATGATTTCTCCTCCGATCCGCTTGAGCGACTTCGATGTGCACGGGGTGGAACGATTCATCGATTTTTAATTGGTCCAAGCTTCTCATCAAAACGTTCACCTGGTTGTCCATCTTCCTTTCATCGACCTGGTCACCAATCAGCATGAATGTAAGGTCTAGTGGCTTCGACCCGCATTTCTTTAAACATTTCGGCTCTGAAGTGATTGAAGTGTAATAATTTATTTTTTTAAGATATGTATGAAGAAGTTATCTATTAACAAAATCGAAAACTTTCTACAACAAACTATATTTAAAATAGAACAACTCTATAAAAATAATAATATTGTAAGGTGTTAATATTTTTACGACATTTTAGTTAAATCTTGTAATGTAGAAAGTCTTTATTATATTTGTTCATTTCTTAACATGACATGCTGTTGCAGATAAAACCAATTTTTTTATAACTGTCATTGAACAATGTTTTCAAAATTAATCTAACATGTAAACAGTTGTTTTAATTTCAACAAAATGTAATTTTTACACGTTTAAAGGTCTTTTAATGGTTTAACATCTTAATAATCAAAACAAATATTTAAAAATAACTACAAACCTACATAGGAGCAACAGGCATCTCTTGCAATCATCGAAGCAGCTTTGTACAATTCCTCAGCCTCATTTGCATAAAAACAATTTCCATCGCATATGTGATCTGCCCGGGGTGGTAGCTTTGTACCAACAAACAATTGGTAGAAGAAATCAAACCTGTATAAAAAGGTAAGTTGTAGATGAGTTTCAAAGTTTTTAAGCATATTTAAAAAAATAACTGAATGTTCAAAGTATATGTTTACTTTAGACTAATAATTGAAATCTAAACATATAACTAATTAAGTTATGTTTAAGCAACTTCAGAACAAAAGTTTTAAGTATAGTTAATTAAATAAAACGTTTATCTAAAGAATGTTTAATAATTCTAATGTCGAAACCAAATACAAAAAAAAATTCTTAACTAATGAATTTGTGTAGCTTATTTATTTGATAACTTTAAAAATTAAATTTTTTGGTTTATGTCAATTACTGAGTGATTTACATAGGTTTGAACTATAACTGAAATTAAATCTATAAACTTTAATTTACTAATAAAAATATTAGTTGTAATTCACGTTTTACTTTAAATTTACTTCCTAATTAAAAAAATATACAACCTTTTCAAGTCATCTACAATGTTCCACTTGATAAATTCTTCCTCATTTTTAATTTCATCTCCAGTGATTGTCACCAGAATTTTAGTTGAGTCAGGTCTCATCTGCAGCACATCGAGACCGTTGAAAGCGTGATCCCAGTACGGCTCCCCTTTCAGCTTTCTCACTTTCATAATCTTCGCTTTTAACTCATCGAAAGTTTCACAAGCGGTTTTGTTGGTTTGAGAACAAATAGTGTACTTATTCAGATCAGCTTTGAAGTAAGAGTGTCCACCAAACTGGATGAAATAAACTTTCAGTTGATGTTCGAACTTATCGGGTTTGAATGATTTCAAAATGCGGACAAGTTTTGTTTTTGATCTGTAGAATTTTGCTCGTTCACTGCCATCTACTACAAACACAACGTCTAACTTTTTGTTTTGACACTGTTTAGCGCATTTCCAGTCTAAAAATATTAATATATAGAAATTAAATTTAAATTTTGAGTTAAAAAAAAACTTGACAGAGTTATCTATCCAAAAAGGGATTTTAATTAAATTTTTATTAGTTTAAGAAACACGATTTCACTGTTTCATCGCGTTTTTACCATTATTATTTTATTACAAATTAACAATTTAAAATATGCTTTGCGTGAAACAATGTAATTGTGTTTCTTAAAATAAAAAAAAAAGTAAAACGATTGTATATCTGAATATAATTAAACAAAAACCTTTTGGTAAAAACTTTAAAGCTTCTAGGGTAGATAGCAGCATAAACAAGCTCACAAAAATCAAAACTTTCATATTATATTTTCTGGTTTCTGCTAAAAAAAATTATGTCAAACTATTTTGATGTTACTTAAAATTATTTTATTGAAATTAACGGTTACTGTTGATTAAAATAAGTTAACAAAAGTGCTACTGACTAAATTTAAAGATAAAAAATTGTTACTATCGTACTTAGATTTTTAAAGTTTATTTAGGGCCTTATTTTATTGCTTCTTATTATAATACACATATATATAGAAGCATTTATCTGTTTTTATTTATTAAAAGTAGTTAAATAATATCAGCTATATTTTATACATTTTATTTCAAAAAAAATGTGATAAACAATAATCAATATCATTTTGTAACTAGTTAAAAAACGTTTTTTGAATGATAGTTTATAAAGTTCTGACTTTATACTTAACTTGTTTAAATTATAATGTAAAAAATATAATGCATAATCTTTTTTAATAATCTTACAAATTAACTATAGTAAAAAAATTACTTTAATAAGTTTTAAATTCGGCAACTTGTCGTAACTTAATTTAATCTTTAAACATTTTAAAAGTATAAGTTAATAAATAACTATACTTAAAAATAACTGTGTACGAAATTAATGTAATTACTGTAACTTTGATCAGTAAAATTAAGAATACTAAACAACTAAAAACTTTTGATTTAAAAACAAACTTTTATCTTACTGTATTTGTTAATCCTAGATAAACCGTAATCTACTAAGTTTATAGTTCGATTAAGTTTTAATTAAGATTTTTGTAACTAATAATTTTATATCTGCTTAAAATTTTTGATACTTAAACTCTTATCTGCTTAGAGTACTTTTTAAATTAAATGTTATTGTTCGTCATTTTTATACTACTTTTTTTCAAATGCAATACAGTTTTTTTTTTTGCTATTTCACACGTATTAGTTTAAATAAATTAGCTTAAAGAGAACTATTCATAACCCAAAAACTAAAAGTCGACTCGTTTTTTAATTTAAAATATAACAAAGTGATAAAACATACATACTTGAGATTTTTACTTAACTTCTTTACTATTCATATATAAAATTACTTTGGTTTACTGATTTTATAGGACTTTTTAATATGTCTACTATATGAACCATATTTGTTTATGTTTTCAGTTACCTAATTGTATATACTAAGTTTAAATTAACTGCATTTTACTGTGTACTTTTCATATAACTTTATTTAGCAAAATTGATCTTCTTATATTCTTTAATATTATTTTCATACTTATAATCTTCTTACATACTTCTTATCTGCTCTACTATTGTTTTTAAGAATTTGTCGTATAAGAAGTACTAATTTTTTTGTTGGGTTAAACAAAACATTTTATTGCTTTAAAACTTTCAGTAGACAAAACAATTGTAACAAAGAGTTTTTGTAACTACTCAGTTATATTTTGAACAACTAAACATAATTAATTAAAAATGTTTAAACAAAATAAAAGTTTTGTTATATTTAAACGAAATAGTAAAAACTTAGTTTTTATAAGTGTATTGTCTAGTATTACAAATTAATATCCTTAAATATAGTACCATTTACTGCTATCTATGTTATCTAATAAAGTTTAAAGTATTATTAAATTTTTTGTTTAAAACATGTAAAAAGTTTCAACAGCCTTAATATATATGACATACTATTAGATTTAAAAAAAAATCAAAAAATTTGACTAGATTGAACTCATTTTTACAATGATAAAGTTTTCTGTAGCTTCCTGTTCTCTTAAAAATATTTTTTACATTTTTTACGTCATCACTTTTCCTTACTATTCACACAAAAACTCTGTGAAAGAAGTTGTTATTAAATATAACCGGAAATATTAATAAACATAAGTGAATAAATAAATGAAAAATAATATGTAATAAGAAAATATAGTCTAACTAAAAATAAGGCTTATTTTTTGATTCAATCTATAAGTTTTGTAAATAGTTATATAAATTGACTTTAACATTTGTACGCATCAAATCAACAAAATATTTTTTAACATATTAAATTGTTATAAGACATCTGTTATTTTAAATATAATTACTTTGGTTGAAAACTTAGATGATTATTTTTTTCATTAAGATTTTAGAAATAAGTAAAAATAATCAAATAAAGATACACTGTCTTCAATCAATTTGTTTGTTAAAAAGTTAAAGAATGCCAGGCCAACTAACAGTAGGCTGTCAACTACTTAATACTTCAATATTAAACTTTTAAATATCCTCTGAAGAACTCAGGTCGTTTTAAGATGCATTTTGGAAAACGTTTAAGCTTTGCCAAATTATTGGTACTAGTTAAATTTTCAAACGATCGTTTTTGTCGGTACTAATGTTTTCTTAGACTAGGGGGCAAAGTACGGCCCACGGGATTTACTTAGTTTTTTAGTGTCAAAAACTCATGTTTTGATAAATATGTTTTTAAGTTTATTGTCTGTTTTTTACTTATTTAATAAATTTCATAAATAAAAAAAGTATCACATAAAAATTTGTATATTTTTACTAGATTATTTAAATTATTAACGATATTACATCTAAATTTATACATTTAAAATAAACAATTTACGAACCTATTAAACAAATTTCTCGCTGAAAGATTAAGCTTACAATAACTTATCAATGACACAACTAAAAATTAAAACAAATTTATTCATACACCTTATAAAACTACTATAACGAAATATGGACGAAACTAAAATGATTCTATAATAAATGAAATATTTATATTTAACAAAAACCTGTTATTTTATTTAATAGAATACATATATGAAAAAGTATTGTCTATAAGGTTAACACTAACAAGTTTTGTTTATTATTTTAAAAGATAGTTCTGTAGGTTTGTGAGTTATACTCTACTAAAAAAAGTGATACACTTTTTTGCTTTAAAATTTTAGAGGTCTGATGAAATTTTTATTTTTGTGCTCGTTTAGATTGTTTAAAAACTCACTTGAACATTTTATTTTTACATTATCTTCTACATTTAGTTTGATTTGCAGCTCTGTACTTACTGAAACTTCATCATCGATTTTACCACTGTTTATAACCGAATCATTTGGAAAACTCTCATTTATGTCAACAGCAGATAAATGCTTCGTAGTATTCACTGAGACAAATTATAAGCTGCTGGTTTATACAAATTAGAATTATAATGACTAAAACCATAACAGGTAACAAAACCGACTATAACAATAGCCAAATTGCTTGAACTAACATCAAATTTAATGAGAATTTCATCATAATTAAGTGTACAAAAACCGGTACAAACATAGTAACGTTTCTGAATGTTTTATAGGACAAAAAATAATAAATGCACAAATATTTTATACGCTTACTTTAATTAAAAAGTCTACAACAGTTCATACCATTGAGAGTAAAATTGGTGTTCATTTAAATTCTTTTTTTGTTGAACTTTAACTAAAACTATTCAACAGTTATTACTTTTTGAACCTTAGCTAGATTTTTTATTATTGAAAATGTTTCAAACTGGTATTAGTCTTTTTAAGCTGTATTTACAGGTAATTGTGTTCGTTTTAACAAATCAAATTTTGAATCAAGCTAAAATATAAAGTAAATGCAGTTAAACAAATAATAAAATATAGCTGTTTTAAAATAAATAATATAAATAAAAACTTAGAAAACAATACATTACATTAAACACTTATATAAAACACTTAACACGAGTATAAGACAAATACTTTTAATAAAATATTTTTTAAAACAAAATTAAAAATCAAAAACAGCTGTTTTACTACTAAATTCATAGAAAAACTTCGCACTGAAAATTTATGGCAGGAGTTTAAGTGAAATAATAAAAGTAAAACGCAAAAAGGAACTAAAATTTTTAACAAATTTAATAGTTTCAACGAAACCTATACGATATTGCATTAGGTATTTGTTATTTAGCAAAACACATTTTTTCTTTAAACGTATCTTAGTAGTGTTAAAGCTTACGTTTTAATTAAATGTTTATTTACTTGTATGTTATACCATTTAGTAATAAAACGTATTTGAAAAACATAAGCACATGTAAAAACTCTAATTTTGTTTTATGATTTAATTTCATATAAATTAACATTGTTTCTAATGCTGTTTGTATTTTATTTCGTGCTTTTGCGAGTTTAATTAGTTATGACTACTATCATTTTTAAACAAATAGAATCTATCATAAACAATTTTTTATATTAAATAAAATTTGAATAGTAAGTTAAAACTTTCTAAAATTTTGTTTTTTAACATAAATTTGCTGTAAACGTGATCAGTAGTTAAACAGAACGGTTGTATAAAATACATATTTTGCTAAACTCTATATGCCACTAAAAACTAACTGTATTTATTCTACGTAAAACTCTAAAACAATATTGAGTCGTTTTGTAAACCATCTATTCAGGATTTAATTATTTTTTATCAAACTTCTAGTTATTAGAGTATCCTAACATTCATATGACCAGTTAATTTTTTTTTAATTTATCAAACTACTCAAATCGAAAACTTGTTTATTTTAGTCGTAATTCATTATGAAAAACAATATCCTAAAATTTCACCACAGTAAGTAAATTCATCAGTATATACAATACTTTTCAATTTTTTTTTGGAGTTTCAAAATAAAATAAGATTGTTATAATGCTTTACAAACCGTTAAAAAGACTTTACAACCAAATTTAAAAAATTAAATTAAAAATCTCAAATAACTTACTTGTTTTTCAATTATCTATTATATAAATCTTTTTCTAGTTTTCTAATTATTTTAATCAAATTTTTTTCATTATGTAAGAATTTTTTTAGTTCTATATAATCCAAACTCTCACAACAACAATAAACAATAGTCCTACGTACGTCACTGTTTTTTCAAAGCAATTGCTCGCATTTTTCTTTTATATAAAATCAGCGCTGTTATTTAAATTGTAGACAATTCTAAAAACGTTTTCTGGTTTTTATTTTTAAGCAGCCTATCAAAAGCTGTTACTTAGATTCTTATAGTTAGTTTTCTTACACATTTTAGATAATATCTACGTTAAAAATAAACACACTTTTAGTTTAAAAAACAAAAAAAATTGTTTAGTGCTATTACTTGTATCAGTTTTAAATGAAATAAGTTTTTTTAACTATTATCTATATGTTGTATGGGAAAGGGTCAAAATTTCACGAAGATACTTTTGCACGAAGACAAGTTTGCACGAGTGTGAACACAAGTCAAGACAAGGTGAATTTTGTACGAGTTATAATTTTTGGCGGAGGATTATTTTTGCACCAGAGTAAAAAAATAGAAATGTATATAATAAAAAAACAAAAAAAATAATGCTTGCTTAGGAATAGTTTATAAGTATTTTGGTTAACTAATAAGGAAAGTATTTTATTGTCAAAAAAAACTTTATTGTATTTAAACACCATTTGCAACATAAAAAAAAAAACAAAGAAAAAATCTAATGTTTGCTTGTTAAACAACCAAAATTTCTTCTTAATTGGTTAAAAAAATATAGACTCTTAATAAGTTTTCTACTTTAAAGTTGAAACTGTTAGTAATGTAAAAACGATTTTGATACAGACTAATACTTGACATTTCAAACCAGTTTTGTAATTTAAGTTAGAAATTTTAAAACTCTTGATTGGTAGACTAAGCTAAATTACTAAACATTTTAACCTGATGTTCGTTAAATTGTTTTAGATAGGCAATTATTAGATAGAACTAAATATACATAATGATTAATAAGTTGCCAAACTAGCATCTAGTTTTTTTTATAATATTTTTTTTTTTAGAAAAATGCATTTTATTTTTCGAATTGTTATATTAATAGCAGTAGTACCGAAATTTTAAATGCTTTTTATTATTTTTAAACATAAAGCTACTCTTATTAAATGCAAATAACTTTTAATTCTTATTTAATAAATTGAACTTCAACTACCTTTTTTTAATCAAACTTATCAGTATACTAGTATGTTGATGTAATAAAATTTTACTCCAATGTCAACATGTTTTGATGAACTTAGACGAGTGTTATCAAACTGTGCATAGCAACTTTGGTGAGATATAATTAAGTTTTTAGACAATAATCACCAGACCACAAGCCTTCGGTAGACTGAGACCGGTTTCGTCCTTATTAGAACTCATCAGTCAGTCACAACCGAAAAATTTGCAGTCAATCTACAAACGGTTTATGCTGGACAATTTATTAAACTTTGCACGGCAAAAGACAATGCTGACGTCATTGATCAATACCAGAGTTACTGATGAGTCCTAATAAGGACGAAATCTGTCTCAGTCTACCGAAGACTTGTGATCTGATGATCAAGTTGGCATGATCAACCCTTTTGTTAAACTTGGGCTTGTCTCACGGCATACGAAATTCCAGGCATCTGCTCGACTTTCGCCGATGTCTTTGTTGATTTTGTTTTGATGTACTTATACGAGTGTTATCAAACTGTTCATAACAACTTTAGTGAGGTATAATAAAATTTTATACATAAAAATTCGGTATTTTTTAATTTTCAAAGCTATTTTTGATGGTTGTTGACAACATTTGATGTGTATTTTACTTACGAAAATTAATACAAATTTAAACTGGCTTATTAGTTGTACACAAAAGTCTTTTAGTAACTTAAAAACATATCAGCTAAAATTATAAATTGTTTTATAGGAACATAGTTTTGGTTATAACTTTGGAATTTACTTAAATAATTTACTTACACCTTTTTATTCGTGGGCAAACTGCGGCCCAAAAAGATCGGCATTTTAGTCAGTGTCGTGCTTTTTAGCTAAAAATTATTTTAAAAACTTTAAGCTTTTTGATAATAAAAAATTACAAGTTAGCTATTTCTTGATTATGAGTTAACAGAACTATATATTCTATGTTTATTTTATTATAGATTTTGTTGTGTTTTTTTAAAAAATTAATATTTTTGTGTACAACAGCCTTCGAAGGATTATTTTTATGTGGCTCGCGAAAGCTGTTTATGGGTAAAATCTTATTTCCTTGATCCTTTAAGGCGATTGAATCCTGATTTAAATGGTTATACAAAAGCAATATTAACTAACTAAATGATAACTAAAATAAACAGTAACTTAGTCTATTTAAAATTTATCAAGTTAATTTTTACTTTTGCTATGAGTTTTATAAAAAATAACTAAACTTCGTTATACTAATACTAATTTGATTAGAATAGTATCTATTTTATTTTGTTTTCCTTTTCAAACTTTTAATTTGATTTATTTAAAATCATGACAAACTAGATAGTTTTTATATAAGTAACCATATTTTTTTGTAACTTCGTCAGTAATTTAACCACAAACTTACAATTTATATTTGTTGTATCGTGATAATAACTACATAAATTTTAAAAAAACATTTTGATAGGAGTTCAATTTATTAATTAAAAAACTATTATCAGTTAAAACATCTTAATGAACAAAAATATTTCGTACAACTAGTATTGTGAATGAATTCTGAAATGAAAAAATCATAAAAGCTGCTTATTAACACTTTTATCTTCTTTATTTTGAAACTTTTTTTTTACTTAAAGCAGAAAAGTTAAACGAAGCGCTCTAAAGTATTTGTGTTTTATGAAAATGTTTTGAACTAAAAATTATTGTTATATGTTTACATAGAGTTACTTTTGCATAACAAAACTTATTTAAGTGCACAGTATTACAGTAGAAAGATAGATAAAAAAAAGTCTGAAACATTAATCTTACACAATTTTATTAAAAAAAACATTGCATACCAGACACATATTTTTTTACCTGAGACCTTAGTATAATTATATGTCGTGTGAAAATAAATTTCGTAGGTTTATAAATTGAATATTTAATACTGAAAGTTTATAAGTGGTACTTATTAACACTTAAAACCTCCAAATTATGAAAAATTTACTTTCAAAATTCTATAAGTATAAAAGTATTAAATTTTTTTTAATTTAAAAAACAAAGTAAAATATATAAAATGTTTGTTTAATTTTTACATAAAGTAACTTTAGCACATTATAATTCATTTAAATGGAAAGTATTACTGTAAAAGAATAGATAAAAAAAAATTGTTTTTCAAACATTAATCTTACACAATTTAATAAGGAAAATTTTATATACCAGACACTTAAATTTTATAAAGTCTTATCCCAGACAGCAGTAATTTAATTTTGTGTGAAATTAAGTTTCTTAGGTTGATAAGTTTTAATATTAAGTACTGATAGTTTATAAGTGGTACTTATTAACACTAACTATGAAAAATTAACTTTCAAAATCATGAAGTATAAATACTAGAAATTGTTCTAAATGTTTGCTTAAAAATATTGAAATGTTTGTTATATTCTTTGCATAAAGTTTTTTTATTCCAACATATTTTATTAAAGCACAAATAATATTTTATGATACGAACTCATCAAAAACATAAAACTTTTTTTTAGTATAGCTTATTCTAATTTACAAAAAAAAAACTATATATACCAGACATGTATAATTTTTTAAGACTTATCCCAGACAGCAGTAATTTAATTCCGTGTGAATATTCCGATGTCATTTCAAAACATTAAATTTCGCCTTGAGCTCTTTTCAATTACGTCATAATAAAAAAGTGTTTTATTGTGAAGTTTGAAACTTTTGTTTTAGTATCTAGACAAAACTTTTCAATATTTAATCCATTGTAAGTTAGAAACAAAACTAACTAATAGTAAATTTAAACAATCTATTTTTAATTACAGCTTACTGATGTAGGTACTAAATATTTAAGAAGTAAAACATAAAATTTAATGAAATAAGTTTTAAATATTTAATTTTTAATTTATGCTTTTTTTACTGTTTAGAAAAAAAAAACAAAAAAAAAGTTAGTAGCTGAAATATTTTTCAATCGAAGTAAATACTAAAATGTTTTATTTTTGGTAATAAATTAAATAAATTATATCTTTAGGTCTGCCTTTTTTATTAGTCATTAAAAAAGTATATAATATTCATAACAATATATGTAAAAAAAATAATTAATATTTTTTTCATAACCGTTGTTAACGCAATAATAACTAAAAAAACACATTCTTACTTATGTAAGAAATTGGTAAACAATAAAAGTTTTTACTAAAATTAAAAACAATGATTTTATTGTATAAAAAAGTTTCTTAAAATATCTTATTTGTAACAAGATTAAACTATTTTTACAACACAAAAAGCGTTTGTATACAAAACCTTTCAAGCATAACTTTGTATAAAACTTGTGACTTTTTCATAAAAAATTGTAATCTTATTTTAGTACTTAAAATTTTGACTGTATAGTTTTAGTAATAAAAGTTCATTATTGGAGAATAGTAAATTGTATTGACTAACTTTTAAGAAATTTAAACATAACTTTTAACAAAATTGACTGTATTCGTTTGTATTCTAAAAGTGAACGTTGTAACATAATTGGCAATTTAATATTGAATTTTTAAAATTGAAAAGAAATATAAGCTTTTATGAGCCTTGAAAAGGCAAAAATAAGTTACTTTATACTTTAAAATACTTATACTAAATAAATTTGTGGGTGAAAAAAATACTAAAAAATTCAATAAGATAAAAAAAAAGTATTTTACAACTTTAAATTTAGCGGGAAATTTCTATACAAAAATTTTTTTGTTTAAATAAACTTTGTTAAACTTTTAGTTTTTTGTTCAAGTTTTAAAACAAAGAATTTTAAAGTACTTGAATTGGCAGCTTAGCTTTCGCACGACAAAAAACTGAACTTTTTTTCAAGAAAAATAAAACATTTAAATTTAAAAAAATGAAGTTACAAATACGTCGACGTTTTTGATAATACTTTAATTAAAACAAAAGTATAAAGACTTATTTATTTACAGCAAAAGTTTTCAAGTTTCTTACAAACATTTTGTAATTAAATTTTTTAATTACATGTGTAAAAAAAAAGATATGTTTAAATTATATTTACATAACTTTATATCACGTTGAAATCTACGTTAATCAAAACTTTATCACGTAAATATTATATTTAGAAAAAATCGAAATAAAACATGTAAAAAAGTTTTACAAATAAAACTATAATTTACTCATTCAGTAAGAACATAAAATTTTAAGAGACAATAAAAATCATTTTGTCTGAAAACTTTTATGTCATTGCTAAAATATTTAATTATGTCTGAAAATAAATTTGATGCGTCATATGATGTATAAAATTATATCTTTAATAAATGCTAAAACTTTACTAATAACCACGAATAATAAGGTTTTTTATACTATGCAATTTTATAACAAAATTAAAACAAGAAAAGTAAATAAGTCGGTAAAAACTTATATTACATACAAAGTATTTTGTTTTATACAACTTAATTTTATACTTTTATGTATTGTATAAAAAAATCTTAAATAAATAATACATTACAAACTTAAAACGGAAGACAAACTTAGATAAACAATATAAAAAACATGTTAAGTTATTTAAATAAACTTGTAAACCTTCAAAGTATTGAGAACAAACTTAAGTTAAATTTAAAATAGATAGCATCTTAATTTTCAAGATAATTCGTTTGAAATAGTTTTAAAAATGTCAGACTTTAAAATTACTAAATTTAATTACAGATATCTAAATTTAGTAAACAATTTAAATTTATTAATATTTTTCAAAAGTTGATGAAATTTTAAGTTATTATATTACTTGTTTTTAATATTTAAAAAAAAACTATAAAGCAAATGTTTTATTAATTATTTCAGAAACTTATTCCTGGTGACTTTAAATTTTTGTAGAAATAAATTTTAAAAACAGTATTTTTGTGTTGAATACGTATCAAGTAAATATTTTATTTAAAAAATAAAACAGAACAAATTTCAATAAAACGAATTCAGCTATAATTGTAAACTTAATGGCACTTAAACCCTTTTATACAAATTTTGTGGTTTTTATAAAAACATTTTCTTTTGATGTGGCTACATTTGACTTGGTGTTAATAAAAAAAATATAAACTTAAAAATAATTAAAAACACTTTAAAATGGTTGCTACAACATATTTAGTGATAAACTAATATGTAATTTTTTTAAATATAGTTTTAAGTTCAAATGATTCATAATTAGTTCATGAACTACATAATTGCTCGTCAATTATTTTTGCTTAAGTAGTTTTTAAAAGAGGCAATTTTTTAAGTTAAAAACAATTTACTACAACTTTTTAATTCGGTTTAAACAAACCATAGTTTTTGATTAAAAGTTTTAAAATGCTTTTGTTTAAAAGCAAAATTTTCAAAACAGGTTTTTATACAAAAGCATAAATAAAACATAAATGCATTGTACAATAAATCATTAAGTAAGCTCAATAATAAACAGAATATTAAAATAATTTAAACCAATTAAATGTTATACAACAATTTAAAGGAAACAATCAAAATTTTAAACATTTAATACATACCAATTAATATATTATATAACTGTATAAGCTATAGTACAGGCAATATAAATTACAACAAGATTATTGAAACACTAATACAAGTTGAATACATATTATTTACAAATACATATAAAATCTTAATAATACATAATACGTATATGACTTAATAAACTAGATCCAAACTAAACAGCTTTATTAAAATAGCAAATATATTTGTATAATAAAACTAATTGTTTAAGAAGAAATATTTAAAACATACAATACAAATTACAAGCTTGTATAATATAAAAACTCCTGAAACTAAATTAATACAAACAGAAATACAATACAATTTATAACCAGATACATAAGTACTTCACATTATAAATGTACACACACATATACTTAACTGTAAAAAGTTTAAATTAATACAAACATGAATACAGTATAGTTTATAACTAGATACATAAGTACTTCACAATATACACACACATATACTTAACTGTAAAAAGTCTACTATAAGCTTATAATGTCTGCATTGCAATATATAACACAATATTCTGTACATTATTTCCCAAGTGAATATATTATGCGATGTGAATTTTCTATTACTTTATTCATATTACGTATTTCCAACTTTAATATAAATGTGCTATAAAATTTGACTTGTAGAAATTGTATAATATACTTGAATTCTTATCTAAAAAATTAAGAACAAAGTCAAACTTTGAAAAAAAAAAGTTATTTCAATGATTTCTTAAACAAATTAAAAGTTTTGAAATTAAAACTTTAGATTTATGTAAACATTTTGAAAACATCAAAATATGCAATGTCAAACAATGGTATTATTTTTAACAGTTATAAAAGGAAGAACAAAGTTTTACTTCACTTTAAAAGTTTTTTCTGCTCTTAAGGAAACATTTAAATTACATGAAATTTATCATGAAAATTTAATTGATTGCTCAGTTCACGAATTTTTGGTTTTGAAATATGTCATTATTTTTTTTAATATATGGTTCATAAATTATTACATTTTTGGAATAAAAAAACCGTTTACTTAAACTAATGATAAAAATTAGTTATGAATAATTTATTATACTACAATTTCAAACACATGATTAACAAACTTTCAAATATCACATGTTATTTTTACTACTACAATTAAACTATTTGTAAAGTAAATAAAACATTTCATTTGGCAGTAAAAACATTTTTGTAAACAAACTTTAAGTACTTTACAATAAACTAAAGGTTGAATTTTAACAATGTAGTTTTTAATGACTAAACTAAAATGTGAAAAATTAGATTTTTTTTCTTTTGAAAATTTCTAAATTAAAACTTAAATATGTAAACAATTTGGAGTTTTTAGATAACAAAACAAAAACTATCTTTAACTGTGATTTTTCAAGATAAAAAAGGAGTTGATTGATTAGCAAAATAAAAAGCAAACACTACATTTAAATAAATTTAGACTTAAAACAGTTATTTTTAGTTTCATAAAACAGAATAGAAATTAAATTTATTTTGTGTGTTTACAAGTTCTAATAAAAGTAAAATTTTACAAATAAAATTAAATTTATTTTCAAAGAAAAAAATATTTAGTAGTCCAGATTAAATTTTGACTTTTAGTATAAATTAAATTACAAACGTTTTAAACCTGTTCAGGCAATTCGTTTTTTTCTTGCTGGAAATACACCAATGTTTTTTTAGTGATTCTTAGGACTTGTTATACTGTTTTCCAAACTGTGCACCTGTTTCATAGCGATGTGCAAAGTATTTTTTGAAACACAGTGAATTATCTGTCAAATAAAAACCTAAACAATTTGATCTGTTTGTATATAGTTTAGTTTAAACAGACGTTACTGAAATAACTTGCGAATTTAGTTTATATAAACATTAAAAACTGTCGTTAACTTTTTTCTGAAAAAAAACATTAATCTTAATATTGATTAACAAATCTAGAATATTATAAATATGAGATGAGCATATATAAATTACTTACCTTAAACTTTATTCACATTTGAAGAATGCTTATAAAAATCAATCATGAATAAATTACCATTCTGTACACAGACAATTATTTTAAACATTTCTACATTTTAAATAAGTAGTTTAGCATTGTAGAATTATGTAGCTCATTTTTATAATTCAATAAAGTTTTAAATCAAACTTTTGTTAATTTTTAAAATGTAACTACATTACCCATATACTGAATATGAAGTATATCACGCAAGGTTTTTATATCGTATTATAAGACTTTTAATTATTTAGTTAAAACTTTAAATAAAAGACAAATTTCTGATTAAGAAGTGAAATTTTATTGACAATAAAATTAGAAAGAATACATCAAATCGGCCATAATAGAGTGAAATTATACAGTGAAAAAAATTGAAACTTTAATCAAATATTAATGTCTATATTAAACTGCTACTTTATCAAAAATAGATGTTGAAAATATAGAAAAATATAACTTTAAATCATTGTTATTTAGAAAAAACTGCAACTTGAATTTTAAAGGTATTTTTATTGAAAATAACATCACAAAAAATGTTAGTTTTGCAAAGCAAAATAGAAAAAGAAAGCATTATTCAAAAATCACTTGAAAAAAGTCTTTATTCAATATGAAATTGTTTTTTATTTTCATAAAGATCAGAGCTTGTACAAAAGTTTTAGAAAAAGTAACACACTCTTTTTTATTTTTTAAAAACATTTTATTTTTATTAAAAAAGGCACAAAAAACACAAAATATTAGAAACATTTAAACCTTTTTTATTATTTTTTAACTTTTATAACAAAATATCATAGAGATAATCTTTTATGACCTCATTTAGAAATGACAATTTAAAACTTTACCAATGAAGGATATGTCTACAAAAAAAAGGATTTAATTAAACAGAAAGACATTATAAAAATGATCATGTAATCCAAATCAGACTTCTCTTTTAATAAAAAATAGAAAAACGAGTTAGTGTTGAAAGAATACAAAAAAGTTTACAAATCAAAAAACAAAAAGTTTATATGCGACTTAAACTTTATAACATAAGGAGAAAAGTTTTTTTAAAGTTTACTCAACAGGACAGAAATTAATAAAATATGTTTCAAATTTAAGGTAGTTATAAAATAAGTAAACTCATATATTTGCAATCAGTAAAACTTACAAAAATAATGTCATCACAACAACTTGCCCACAAAAAATCAATTATGACATCATAGTATCATTATGAAATCATAGTAGTCATATCAGGGTGGTAACTTGTGTATGTCTACAAAACAAAAATACTTTTTATTAACTTTGATTAAAGCAACCCTTTAATCAATAAGATATGGACAAAAACAAAGCTTTATAAAATTAAAGTTCTTAAAACTTTCTATTCATCTTTTTCTTTTGTAATATCAGGCCAGGTTATATCAACATCAGAATTATAAAAAATCAAGTATTATTGAAAATTACAAGTTTTGGACATAATCCACATCATACAACTTATTATGACGTCATTAAGCATATTATGATGTCACAATCTACTTATTAGATTGAGCCCTCCTTCTTTGCCTCCTCAAATCCTGATTTCTGGTCAGGTACTTTGATGCTAGGTTCCTGGGACCCTGAGACTGGAACTGGTATCCGAATTTCAGCAGGGTCTTGTTCTCCTTCAGTATTTCGCAAACATCATGTTCAAACTTCGATCCAAGTCTGTAGTTTTTAAATTAAATAAATTTTATTTGTTATAAAATCTATTCTGAAATTTTGTTGCTACTTTATAATTTATTTTAGTAGAAAGTTTTATAAAAAGCAGTGGTAGGCAAATATGTGTCCCACGATAACTTGAAAATATACTTTTAGAAATCAATAAAAAATAATATACATGTTTCATGTATATTTTACTGTATTTTATTATTTATTAGACAGCTCTTGGTTTGAAAGTTAACATTTTTCGTCATCTTTTACATAACATTTATCATAAAAGCCCTTAGTAAAAGACAAATCACTATAGACATCATTGATAATTACAATTATCGTAGCTTTATAAAAACTAATTAGGTCCAACCCTGTTATACACAGCATCTAATTTAATTTCTATTCAGTAAACAAAACTAATTCAGTACAAAACACTTAATTTGTTGTCATATGAATGAATTTCAAGTATATTAAGTGATACTTGAAACTTTTCGTTATAATTTCGAGTTTTAAACAAAAGTTTTAATTTTTGATGTGGTTTCAATTAATATTACATCAAACAATAAGATTATTTTAAGTGCGCAATACTTTTAATTCTTTTCAAAAAATTACTCTTTAGAAAGTACAAAAACTTTACAACTTTTTTATTGTTAAACTAAAATGAAATGTAATGAGTCTATGAAGACAAATAACTTACAAGCAATTAAAAACCAATTAAACTTTAAAAAGCAATTACTTTCCAATTTCAATACATTAAAAATGACTTTAAATGTTATTTTAAATTGTCTTTAGTATCAAATATCTAGTTTAAAAAAATATTTTGATTCAAAATTTTTAAGGCAACTTTTTACAAATTTTTACATACGCTTTTATTTAAAAGATTAAAGTTTGAAATGTAAGTCAGTTTTTATACAACATAAACATTTTTATCGATCTTTGAGATATAATCAGTTTTATAAAAGATTCTTATACAAATGTATAATGAAAATTTTCATGACTCATTTCCTTAAATTTAAAAAACTTTACTAAACTTATCTCCTCCTAAGATTCAAATCAATTTACTTCAAACTTTCAGAAAACGCTTTTTGCAATATTAAACACAATTTGCTTGTAAGAAACAATTTCAAAAAATAAAGAAAACAAGAACATTTTTAGAAAAAACCAAAGAAAAATGTAAAATTTTGTTGATTATTTTGGTTTAAAAAACTTTTATTAAAAATTCTTAAATTTCTTACTTACAAACTGTTTATTTTCAAGAAAAACTAGAATGATTAAGTATGAAAAGGATTGATTGATCAAAAGTTGTAGTAGAAAATATATTTTTAGTATTACAGTTTTATGTTGCCTTTTTTGTTTTCGCCTTCTTATATAACCTATTTAACTCTCAAAAATTGATCGCTTATATCTTTAAAGTTATTTAAACTTTAACAAAAACGAAACAACTAAAATAAACAAAACATATACCTGCTACGTTGGTTATCAACTCTAAGTTGTTCGAGGGAACAATTCTCTTTCAGAGATTCAACAATCAAATAAACACCATCATTGCTAATGAAGTTTGACTCAACATTCAGAATTTTCAATGAAATATTGTCAAGAAGCATCTCTGTTTTGAAATATTACTTTAATTTGAAACTAGTTTACTTATCATTTGGAAAGGTTTTAATATCCAAAATTAATAGCTCTAAAAGGTTATTTTTATTTATGATACTTTCAGTTCAAAGGTTTTATATAGATATTTTACAGGGGTGAAATATGTTAAATCTAATAGTTTTTAATTTTTTTTTAAATTAACTTTTATCATTATATATTAAAAAAAACAAAATAACCTGCGATAGCCTTGGCAACTTTATCATTGCTTCTTGTGTTAGCAATTGACCAGCTTTTGACATGAGTATTAGTCTTGAGAGCTTCACAGTAGTCAAGTAGAATGTGAATTGGTACATTCTTGATGTTGTTCATATTAACTTCAGTCAATTCTGCATCATTGTCTATAAAACAAAAAAATAATAAATGTTGATGTTGTTCATATTAACTTAATTAACTCTGCATCATTTTTTGTTGAGAAACATTTTTTATTATATATTAAGTATTAAATACTTTTAACTTTCTCCAGCTATTTTAGATTACACAACGAATTAAGTCTAAGATAAATACTTTTCACTTTAACTTTAATGTTATTTGAGTAGGTAGTAAATAAAGGAATCAAATTTTTTTTAACTTTTTGTAGCTTTTATGGAACTAATAAGTATAATAGTAATATATTTTTATTGATAAACTTATACAAATCAAAAAGAAAATGCTTAACTACTTTAAGCTGTTATGGGTCTATATTTTTTTTTTCAAACTTTCTACAGATAAAACAAACTTTTAACCTTGTTTATTATTATTAAACTAATACGTGAAAATTAATTGATTATTATAAGAAACAAACTTTTAACTTTCTCCAATGTATCTTCAACATCAGTCGGATTAGGTGGTTCATTAGCAGTAGTGGTTACAAGTTCACACTTTGTAGTTGAAGACATCGAGCTCTTGTTGACAATTTTCTCATTTGATGTGTAACTAACGTTGTACTGATCGTTGCGAACCAATGAGTGCATTCCTGGTGAGAGTAATGTATTGGATAAATTTTATTTGTATCTCTGACAAACAATAGATACATGTTTTGTGATTTTTGTCTAATGGATGCACGTTTTTTCTCACATTTAAAAAATCTAAGTACATTCATTGGCTCAGAGTTAAATGTTTAGACAGATCTTTTTCAACAAACCCTGTTCTGAACATTACAAACCAATAAATGTATTACTAGCAAGAATTTATCAAGTAAGGATTTTATTTGCAATAATCTATATAATTATCAAACAACACTGTGTGTAAATTCATTTTAAGAACTTATGCACTTTTGATGAGAATAATATGATATTGTATGAAAATTTTAAATATTATAAATTTAACAACAAAATGTTTTTTTCTGCCAGTTGATGCAGTTTTTCCCTGACTTTAAAAGTTCATTTTATTGGCTTGGGTTATAACTCTATCAAACGAAAGTTGGGAACTTAATAAAATTTTTTGTAATTTAAACTGCCAAAAGACCTTTTTTTAATAACAATAATTCTAAAGCATTGAAATTTGAAACTTATTTTAAAAAATTATTAAAACTCCTTTTAAATAGATTTATGCGAATTGTATATTTTATTCGCGACCGGTTTTGGTGGCAAGAGATTGCGCCCTTTCAAGCAAAAATAAAATATGAAACTGCATATAACAATGTTAGTTAATAATTAAATTGAGCATTATTTTTTAGTTAAGGCAAATAACTATAAAACTCCTTTTATAAACTGTTATATCATAAAGATGGAGATGCAATCAAAACTGAATATAACTAAAATGAAGTTATTATTATTTAAATAAACTTTCAATAGTAATCTTTAATAGTCTCTAATTAATGTATAATTTGTCTTCCAATAACAACCTTTTGCAAATATTCTAAAATTCTAAAACCATGAAAATATATTTATACAGTAACTGCTAGAAGGCTTTTTTTCTTCTTTTGATTTGTTTGTTGTCAGAAATAAGCACATATTAATTTTAACTTAGTTAATTACTGTATGTACTTAAATACACATTAAATATAGATTAATTAAATCTAGATATATCAATTTGGCACTAACTGCTTAAAACTTATATAAGATTTATATTGACTGAATATTTATAAAGCCTAATTGTGTACATGTTCACATGAAAACATATGTGTTAATTTTATTGGCTATATACATTTATAATTGATTATATTGCACAATTAGGCTTTATAAGTATACAGTATTCATTAAAAAAAGTTTGCAATTTATTTTCTATTTTTAATCACAAAACAAACCCAATATAGCAGCTATATCAGTAAGTTCTCCATCTGAAGCATTGTTGATGCATTCCTCCAGCTCCGGATCCAGATTCGCAAGATTGTTTGGATCATCGAGGGGATTTTCCTAAATTAAAAAAAAAAATAAGTACTAGGAGTCTTTGGTGAAATTTAAATACATCTACGTTATAAATATTTTAAGTTGAAATATTTTTGCAACATAGAAACTTTGACAAACCTTTAAACTTATTTTAATACGAGTAATCATAACTGATGATCCCTACAGGGTGAAACATTGTGTTGTAGAAAAAACTATTCTAAATATTAAAATCTTGGTGGATCTCACCCTTGTGGAAAATGCTTATTGTGCAACCGAGGGGGAGTAGGCGGAATGGTGAAAAAAACTAACTTAATAAAATCAAAAAGTGGTAAAACAATTGAATTAAAAAAGAATTTGAATTGCAAAAATTTTGGGATTTATGCGGCAAAGTGCAATATCTGTGGTGAGCACTATGTGGGACAGACAATTACGTCTTTTTCCCAAAGATGGTGCTCTCACAGACATAACTGGAAGAACATGACCACCAGCGAGACAAATGATCGAGCTGCACTCAAACTTCACTACGCCAACAAGCATCCAACATCGAACAAAACCTTTGAAGAAGCATATTCAATCACTTTTACAGACTCAACAAGCAACCATACGAACTTAGATTATTTAGAGAGTAAATGGGTTAATTTATTACAAGCAAGTATAAACATAAACAAAACAATACTGCCTTTTTATAGATAATAGAAAACTTATAAAATCAATAATTTTACAGTAATCGGTTTTTAATAAGATAGTTTCACAAAAAATATTTTTTTGTTTCACAATAGTTTTTAACCGTTTGTTTATTTGATAAAATGTTTACCTTAAAAAACAATATATTAGAAAAAATAATTTGCTGCTGAAACAAGTTAATTTAATTCTTTATATATTTTTTGTATTATTATCTTATTTAGATTTAAGTTTCGTTTCAAAATAGTTATTTTTATTCAGGGATTAAACTATTTCTTTTAAGATAAAAAGTTTGTAAGATACAGCTTGTTATTAATAAAAGTTTTTATAATTACTTTAAGTATTGTTTGGGAAAAGTTTTTATTCTTATTTGTATTTCGCCGATAGCAGTAACTATTTATTAACAATAACTAACATCAAACAGTTCCTTACTAAGATAGTTTTAATTTAGTTTAAAGTTTATATTGGTAAAGTGTTTGTTTTTATATTCATTTCATTTGGATTTACTTTCACTTACAAAAATACTATTACAATGTAAAAATCGCCTAGCTTTTAAAATTTTAGTTTTATAGACAGTTTTGAACTACTACGTCATAATATATATTTTAACTTTTATTTATTTTTTTGTTGCATGAATGTGTTTAGTTCTACTAGTTTTAAATTTTCACTGATGAAGGACGGTTGTCCGAAATTAATTTGAAGAAAACGTGCAATAAACTGGTAGATTTTTAAACCATCGTTAATTTATTTTTTGTATTAAAATCTAATCAGGGTTGCCACTCTTTGAGCCAAAAAATCTTCCCTGAGTGACCAAAAATTTCCCTGAGTAACCTTAAATTTCCCTGAGTTTCCCTGAGTATTTTTCAAATCTTAAAAAAAAAAAAAATTCAATTCTAACACAAACTATTAATACCTCACTCTCATTTTTCTTCTTTAATAATAAAAGGAAGGTTGTATGTGTATGCTTCTGCATTAAATTTATGAAAAAAACTGTTTTCAAAAACTCAATTTTAAAAGGTTTAAACCAATTAAAAATTAAAAACTAAATTTTTGCACAACTTTGTGTAAACTTGTTAGTTAACTTTCTACATAAAAGAATAAAGTTTAATTTGTTTGACATTTTAATTGACAAAATTTAAGGCCATAGGGGGGGTCCACTTTGTTTTTTACAACTTGATCTTATTTTGTAGAATTTAATCTGAGCTATCAGACACTTTCAACCGCTTAAAAAAACTCAAAGTTACTTTTGAGATATAAGCGATCAAAGAAAGGGCGTTCAATAGGTTCCTTATGGAAGGCGAAAACTAAAAATGCGAAAAAAGACTATTTCACTAAAAATCTATCTCCTCCTTCATTTTTTGAGTAATCTTTCTCAAATTTTTACAGAATGTGTATCATTAAACTTTAAAGAGATCTATTGTAGGATTTTTTTTAATTTTGAGTAAAAAAAATTATTGTCAAAAAACTACCCTTTTTTTCAGTTTTTTGTAGATAAAATTTTTATTTTTCAAAATTTCAAAAATTCCAACATTCAGATTCTTCAAAATATTAAAAGGAACAATTCCTGAAAATTTAAAGTCTTTAGGTCAAAAAATGAAGGAGGAGATAGATTTTTAGTGAGTTTTAAAAATTCCGATAAAATTGACTCCGAAAAATTTGCGGTCCATACGTTTGTATCGGAAACTTTTTACAAAAAATAAAATATCTCAAAAGTTAAATGATATTTTTAAATTCTATAAAAACAGGCTTGTAGTTTGTATTTAAAGCTTTCATATAAATGCCAAAATTATTTTTTGTAAAAAAAAAAGTCGGATCCCCCTATGGCCTTAATTATACTATAATAATAATTTCACATGAAGAACTCACTTAAATGCATACATAATAACTTCATTATGACTTGTATGTCTTTCCTAGCAACTGTTCTGAATGCAGTAAATAAAACTTAAAAGCTTAACATTATTGTAAAAAAAAAACCTGCAAAAAGAAAGTTTAAAGAAATAGCTAAAGAAATATCTCATATCAAAGTACAACTTAATACCTAACAACTGATACAAAATAATCTAAAATTAAATTTTTTTTTATGTCTTTTAGATGTTCATACACAATCTATTTTAAATAACTGAAAACATAATTTTGATTTTAAAACAACTTCACATTACCTAATAAAAAAATCTTAATACTGCTTTTTCAAGTATGCAATTTCTAAATCAATAGTTTTAATTTTATTTTCAAGTTTATTTGCGTTGTCCTTAGCAGCTATTCCTCTTGCTAATAATTCTTTCATTGCTTCTAAATCAGACTGTTTGTTGGCATCTGCAGTATATTTGTCATAGTCTTCATTCAAACATTTGAGTTGCTTTGTAAGTTTACTTTTTTGTTCTCCTAACTTGCTCAAAGCATCACCTTTATTTGGAACATTTTTAGCAAAGCGCTGTTGCTCAAAATATGCCAAATATTGGGCCCTAGAACATTTTACAAATTTCAACAATTCAGAACTTAGTTCAACTGTGCTTGGTTCTAGACTGTTTGCATATAGATGATCTTTGATCATTCTTTGGGACCTTATTGTCATCTCTCCCATATTAGTTGATATTACTTCCTTATTTAAGCTAAAGCCCCGTTCAACACTTGCATGGCCATTGTGAAGCTCAGAAACAGCCTCAAGGACTCTTGTTAAATCTTTATACTTGCTTGGGATATCGAGTGTGTCAATAGTTAACAACAACTTTCATTTCTCTAAACTGTTTGATTTTACTTAAGTAAATATAAATCTAAAACTTAAAAAAACTACAATGTTAAAACTAAGAATATTGAAGAACTAGCCGCAAGGCTAAAAAATTCTAAATAACCACTTAAATAATAAAAATTACTACTTTTGAACAAAATATTGAAACTGGATTAACTAAACCTCATTCTAGATCTAGAAAAAAATTTCCCTGAAATTTAGAGAAAAAATCAAAACTTCCCTGAGTTAAAAGAAAAATGCCAAAATTCCCTGAGTTTCCCTGAGATTCCCTGAGATTTTCTACAGTTTGAAAATTCCCTGAGATTCCCTGAGTTCCCTGAGTGTGTGGCAACCCTGTCTAATAATAAAACTTAATAGAAAAATATATTACTATGTAGAATACCAATAATTGTAAAGCTGAGCTACTTTTCAATTACAAATAAATGTCATATAGATTATACTTTAGATTTACTTATTTAAAACAAATAAAACCAAAAACTCACATCCAAGCTACCCTGCCATATTTTTCCCCTCTTAACACCAGGAGTGAAGGGAACAATATCTTCAACATCATCCAACTTCTTAGCTTCATCCTCAATATAATTGAGTAATTGATCTCTGTCAAGTGGGCCAGTTGCTTCCTTGTCCGTGTGGTTGCTCTGTAAAATAGAAATTACTTTTATTATATGATTCATGTCTGTAAAAAACATTTAAAAAATTTAAAAAAGTTCTAATGAAATTCAATGTGTTGCAAGTCAAGTGAACTTCCATAATAAATTAAAATTCAGTTTATAATTATAATTTAAACTTAAAATAATCATTGTGAAATTGTAATAAGTCATTAATGAATAATAACGAATTGAAAATTATTTATAAAAATAAACAAACTTATCTGAAAAAACAAACTTTAATTTTTTTGTTAATACTCTAACAAATTAAACTTTTAAAAGTTACTTATTTTTAGCATGTTAAGGTTATTTAAAAATTATACAATAATTTGAAATACTTATTATTGATGTTAATGAAGATTACAGGTGTATATTTACAAATAATAACGTAAGGCCATAGGGAGTAAATATCCTTATTTTACAACTTGATACTATTTTTTAGAGTTTTAACGCTAATTAACATTACTGACTATACTACTAAAGTTTTAACTATTTTACAAGTTGCATTTCAAAACTTTTCAATATTGAAACTGTTTTTTAGATATAGCTAGTTAAAGTAAGAGAGTACAATGGGTTTCATATATGGAACTTATAGATACTTTAAAATATATCTCCTCCATTGTTTGACTTAAATACTTCAAAGTTTTAAAAAATGCTCTTTGGATTATTTAGAAAAATCTGTCAAAAATTTATTTTTAATTTTAATAAGTTTTTTTTTTCCAATAAACACAAAATAACTTTTATCATAGATTTTAAGGTTTGCCAACCCTTTGGCATTTTCAAAAATAAACAAAAAAAATTGTAACTTGTCATAGATTGAAAGTTTTCCAATCCCTTAGAGTTTTACATTAAAAACAAACTTGTCTTAGGCCAGCTGGCAAGAGTTGATTATCAGGATCGATGTCTTGCATGTGGATCTTCAGTTGATTGAGATCATGCTCACTGAGTTGATCAAGAATCTCATCTTCATCTAGAGCAAGATACTTGCTCCGTTCCTGCTCCAAAATCTCTGCTACACTACTCATAATTACTCATAAAATTTCTGTAAAGTAATTTATTTGTTTTGTTACACTGCTCAATGCTCATACTTGTTATAAAATTTTTTAATTTAACTTGTTTATTTTTAAGTTACTCATAGTTTTACATAAAATATCTGAAATCGTAATTAGTATTTTTGTTTATATTTAAGCTACTACACTAATCATGCTTACTAGCTCATATATTATAATATCTGAAATATTCAAATGTTGTCTAATGTTTCTAAGCATATGATCTTGAAAACAAAGTTATCTCTAAAACCTCTGTTACATATTCAAGATTATAATGTAATAAATCAAAAACAAATAAACTATTTTTGTGCTGTTATACTACTTAAACATATCTATTACATTTTTGTTCCAAGTAACTTTTTATTGTAGACCACTCAAATACTACTTGTGGTATAAAAAATTATATTTGTAAATCAAATTTTGTTTTGCATATTTTTCGAATTTTTACAATTTTGTCTAAAAATATAAAATACCAAAATGATGAATGAAAAAAAAAGGAAATATTTACAATGCAGTTATTAAACTTATAAATTAATTATGGAAATAAGATAAAACTTGAGACATCTAGGTCATTAGTAATAAAAATTATAAAAAATTGGCCTTAAGCCAAAACATGTAAAACTGGATTAATTTACAAGAAAATTAAGCCATACTTACAATATAAGTTTTTAGAATTCATAAAACATATTTATTTTCAAGGATAAATTGATGTTAAACTTCACATTAGTAAACTAAGCCTAGTACTGTTTGTAATATAACTCAAATTAATCCAAACTTTCCTTTAACAATTTTACTGAAACATCATTTTGAAAAATTTTATACAACTTTAAATATTTTGAAACTATTTTTTTATTTTTAACTATATAGTTTATTACCTATTCTCAACAATACACACTCATGCTTAAAACACAATGCAACTAACAGAAGTATATTTTTCATGTATTTTAAGCAGTTCTGACTAATACAACTATAATAAAGATGTTTTGAACAGTAATAAGATAATATATGTTTGTTTTAAGATGTTTACAAGCAGTCTTAAGATCAAAGTGCAAACAATGAAGTTATGTAACAATGCACAAGTATAAACAATATTGTGCAATTCATTGTTAGTAAATACTAATGGTAAGTTTACATGTAATTTGCACAATGGAAAAATTTTGAAAACTAATAATTCATGATGAATGGCAAAATCTATTTTTTGGATTATGCAAGAATAAAAGTTATGCAAGAATAAAAGTTATGCTAAGACTAACAATGATTTGTTTATATAAAACATTTATTTCAGATAAATAAAACTTAAAAAAAAACCTTCAAAATAGATACAGTCAGTTTTAAGCTCTATAGAAAAATGCTATAAACTTTTTAAATAGTGACTACATATTTAATTATGATTACAAAGAGTTTTAAAAAGCTCCTCATAGCTTTTAAAAAGGCAAAGTAGGTTAAACTTAGTATATTTAAGATCTGATGATTGGCCATGGGTTTTGATCTTGCAACAAAAAACTTATAGTTTTCAAAGCCACTAGGACCCTACACCATCAGACCATATGTTAAAAACTTCAGCACAAAGTTGTACAATAAAATGAAAATGGTTGAAAAGCTTTCAGTAATTTCACCACGGTTTTACATTTATAAAGTTATTTATTATGAAAAACAATCATTTTTAAAACAATCAAGTTATTTTGATAAATCTATTCGTAAAGAAACATTAACCCATTATAATATAAACATATTATTGGTTTATGAATCGTAAATATTAAATAAACATTGTGATGTTACATTTGATCAAAGTGTTCTTGTATTATTAGAGTATTTCAATTTTCTCTTCATCATTGTTTGTTTAATGTTTTATGAATTAAATAAGTTTGAAAGCTTCTGTTTATTCTGCCCTTGCCTCTTTAAGCCAATACAAGTAATAAAAAGTCCCTTGGTAGAAAATTTAAAAGTAAAAGATTAAAGTTTCTTAAAAATAATCAAATAAATATATGTCAAGTTTAAAATTGCTAGATAACAAAGCTGTATGATTCTAAAAAACTCTTTTAATAGAAAAAAAATAAAAACAGTGATAATAGACTTTTAATTAGTTTTCAATGAAAAAGTCTGCTGTGTACAAACTGAAAGTTTTCCTTACTAGGTTCGTTGACCACTTTTAAGAGTTATTTTTTCTTTTTTAACATTTCTGTGATAGATTCTTGTGGTAAACTGACTTAAACTATCAACTAAAAAATTAACTGCTATTTAAGTCAAGAACAAAATTTTAATAGTACATACAGCTATAGTTACTTTACATTTATAGTTCCAGATTTTTACTTAAAATTTAAAGAAACTAAAATATCTTAATATGAATTTTTAAACGTCTAAAGCTTTAAAATTAATTTATAAACGCGACAAATAAATTTTTTAGGTAAGTAAATAACTTTAATTGGACTTACTACTTTTAATGTTTATAAGTATATTTTAGTAAAAAAAAAGCTATATTTGTTTTTTACTGACGAATATTTTCAAAAACAAAATCATTATTTTATTTTTATTACATTTATTGTAATTTTGTGGGATTATTCTACTCCTCATAGCTTTTAAAAAGGCAAAGTAGGTTAAACTTAGTATATTTAAGATCTGATGATTGGGTTCTATGGGCAAAACCTAATTGAAAAAACTATACTTTTGAAATATTGTAAACTAAGTTCCACGTTTTAGCAATAAATTCGCCATTTTTTAGTCACTGGGAGTTTTTTTCAAAGCAGACCTGTATAGCTGAAGCCTTTCTTATAAGTAGCAGCTCTCAAACATTTACTTGTTGCATATAGTTTCGAAGAACTAGACTTATTATAGAAGATTTAGTTTTAAGAAATCATATCATTTACAATAGATTTACAAAGACTCAAAAAAATCACCTCTGTTATAACTATTAAACTTTTTAATTTTATATGTTTTGGTTTTAAGAAAACAAATAAAGAGATCTCAACTCAACTACTAGAGAAAAAATAATGAATTTATTATTTCAAGAATTTATTTCACAAACTAAGTTTCGGTCAAAAACCTCGTCTGTGCTTAAACAAATCTTATTCAAATAGAATTTCTTATATTTAAATAAGATTTGTTTAAGCACAGACGAGTTCTTTGACCGAAACTTAGCCTGTAAAACAAATTCTTGAAAGAATAAATTCATTAAACTGTTCAATGTTATTTACAACGTTCTCTCAAAAAGTTCTAAACTCGTATCATAAAGTTTTAAATGTAAAACATTTGCTTTACTTTCTAAGGTTTTACTATTTCACCAATTAACAACAGAAGAAAGAGTTGCCCATAAACAAATCTGAAAGTTTTTCTTTCAAAGATGTTTAAAAACTAAATAACTTATATTTAAATTTACTTAAAAAAAACTTCTATGCAAATATTTTGATTTGAATTACATTTAATAACTTAATTAAATATATTTAAAATACTTTGCAAACAGGCTTCCTTTCAATTTATTATCATTAAAGTAATTTTTACAACCGCTATAATATTCAAATTATCAACTTTTTCCAATTCCTATCTAAGATTATATAAAGTTTTTTTCAGTTTTTGTTAGGTTTTTTATGTTACTTGAACACATTAATACATCTTTTATCTACTATTTTGTCTAACTTATAACTAGTAATAGTGCTTAAGCGCGTATATTACTAGGAAAAATATAATAACTTAAAAATTAAAGCAATTAACCGATTCAGTTCTGTTCAAAGTTCAAACATAAAAACTGTTTGTTTAGAGCTAAAGCTTTAGTGTATAAATAAATACTTATTTTCTGTGTTAAAATTAGTCAAGCGTTGAATATAACTTATCATAAAATCTATTAAAATCATAACCAACTATAGTTTTTATTTTATAAGCTTTAACTGTTGTATGCTGTTGAAGCCAAAAATCTTTATAAAAATTTTGGCACTGAATTAGATACTGAGTAATCAACTTTTACTTGCGTATCTGATTTTAGCTAAGACATAAAAAGTAACAGTTTTTATAGGTGTAGAAGTTTTGATTTAATGTTTATAAGAGGATAAGAATAACAACATTTTATTTTTATCCAAAAGTAGTTTAAAAACTAAGTCAACTAATTTTATAAACATTTGAGTTAGCTTAAAAGGAAAAAAAAACATTTACTGTGTTACCTAATATTGTAATTACTCCATATTTAAGTGCGTAAACTTAGATTATGAATAAAATGGTTGATTTTCATTAAACAAGTCAAAACAAAACGTTTTAAAAAGTTGATTTTTTTACCAATTTAGAAAAAAGAGTAATAGTAATTTAACAGTTGCGTATAGTACACATTGTAATTTTTATAACTTCAGGACTTATACAATTGAAAATTACTACATTAATATTCTGTTTTAATAATGTACTAATTCAACATAAAAAGTCATTTTGATTCCTTCGTACTTTTCTGAAGTTTTTTTATAAGTTTCTTCTATTTTCAGTTTCTTTTTGATGAAAAGCATCAAATGTTGTGATCATTATTTAGATTTTCTGATTCTTCGATTTAAGCAATTTAGGACGCTTTTACATCTTGCTTATTTGAGTTTTAAAACCTTCTAATTAGTAATTTTTATCAATATAGACTTACTGCTTATTCAACTGTAAGTAAACTTTAATGTCAATTTCACGATTTCAAACTATAGTTAAAATTTTTTCAAATCGTTTTATTTTTTAATAAAATTGGTTCGCGAAAACTTGTTAGAAATATCGACTCATCACTTTAGAAAGAAAAAATTTCAAGACAATACAAACAGAGGCAAATCAATTTCTAACATAATTGTGCAAAACTTAAAAATTCTATTATGACGTCAAATTTCATCGAAAACTTTTTACAAAAAATTATTTAAACAAAATTTCAATGATGTTTATCAATCCAACTTCAATATTTTTCATACTTATCTTGATCAATCTGAATAAAACTTCTGCAAATCCGACTTTCAATTTGTACCACGAGCAAGTAAAAATCCACGTAAGATACCAAAACCACCACAAATACACAGAAGTAGGATCTGGTACATTGATGACAAAAAGTTGGGTTTTGTGCTCGGCAAACTCGTTGGATCCAATCAACTCGGGAGGACTTGCGGAAGATGTAGAAGATGTTTGGATCTCGTACAAAGATCAGGAAGTCAATGTTGAAAGCTGGAAGGTTCACGATTGGCTGAACGACGAAGGTGTCACCAGGGAAACCCCCGATTTCGTGCTGATGCGGCTGAGGGGGGAGGTGGAGGGCGTTGTCATGGCAGCGAGTCGGGGAAGTACCGGAGATAGAACTGCTGTGAGGTACGGCAGAGTTGATGCTGATGATGATGTTTTAATTTGAGCTTGGAAGTTTTTTTTTAGTTTTTACAATTTATTTTATTACATAACTAGTTAATAAACTACTTTAAACTTTATATTGCAATTAATTTTTAGAAATATAAAAATGTATTTATTTCTTTTTAAGTTTAAGAGCATAATAAAAAGATGATTTGTCTTTAGCTTTTAGTCTAGGATTTTTATTAAAAATAAAAACAAAATAAAGAGCAATTAATATTAAGATCTAACAATTTATTGAAAAAGTAGTAGTTTGCTATAATATAATGAAAACAGATTCAGTTTTGTTTATAATTTCTACAATTCAACTGTTTGCTTTTTTAGCTATGTACGATGTCCTTTTACACAAAGCTTTGCATTTTTAATAAAAAAATATATCAATAACTTAAGTGCTAATAAATACTTTCAATATAGGTTTAAAAGTTTTAGTTATTTTTTGTAAATTTTAACAGAGGATTTCAAAATTAGAAGACCTGTACAGTGTACAGTGTACAAAGCATATCATTAAATGAAAAGTTTTTTATACCACACGTGAATGATTTTTTTTTCAAACAAAAACACCATTATCTTCTTTTAATTCCTTTTATTGATACACATATGCTAAAACTTAAAAGAAAAAACTAATTAGCGGAATGGAGTTAATAGAAGTTTGTAATAATAAGATTTATTAATAAACTAGGTTTTTTCATGCAAAGCAAACAACTATTTATGCTTACTTTTGGAAAAATAGTTTCGAAATCTGTTCGAATATTATGTTCAAGTTTTTATTATCTAAATTTTGTGCTTTTGAAATACTTATGACTTTTAAGGACATAGTATCCAAATAAAAGTAGTAAGACTATTAAAATCGTGCTACTTGTTTGAGATCGTAAAACAATATTATTGTGTAAGAAAAATAATGGTAGAGTTTGATATGAAAATAATTGATCTGAATTGAATTAGTTGACAATATTTTTGAAAAAAAAAAATATTTTTTATTTCTTAAAATATATACAGGTACAAGCTTATTGTACTTTAAGTTAATTACAGTTGAAATAAAATACTATAACAGTATTTGTCGAAGTACTTCATTTTTTAAAACTTATCTTACTTTAAGCTTTTAAAAGTTTTCTATTCTTTTTCACAACAAAGTTTTACTTATTCCAAAAAAGAATAAAAAACTGTAATACTAAGTTAGCCTATTGGAACATCGTTAGTTTCAATAATTAAAAATAGACTTCAATATAAAAGACTTTGAAAATTGTGTTTTGAAAGTAATTAATGGTATAAATCAAATGCTTTAATAAAGTTACATAAACAAAACTACGAAAGCTTCTAAGCATAATATCTCAGTACAATTAAGAGAGGTAATTGATAAAAAAACCACTTACAGAAGTTATTTAAGTTTATGATACAAAATATTACTTAAATATACAAAACTAATCATTTTTAAAAATCTTAACCTAGTTTTTACTAAAAAATAAGTTATTAGCTTTCTAATAATAAAATTACTTTTCATATAAATATTAATATTCTAAAACTTTTCTCAACAGTTCGACTAAGCCTAAGCGCACCACATATTAATATTACCCAGACTAGGAGGTCTTTTAACGTATTTTTAGAACCATATTTCATCGGGTAACTTATAAATATTAATAATTAAACTCAAGTTTAAATTGGAAATTTTGCCTTGAATTTTAAAAGTTTATAGTACTGTAGAAATTACACTAATTTTTTGTTTAAGTTTTATTGCATTACGCCGTTTCACTGCAGAGCAGTTCATCAGACACATAAAAAAGCTGTAAAACAAAAACACAGAGCGATAAACTAAAATAAAAACAGATGTAAAAATAAAACTAAAAATTACTAACCATTTGCTTTTTTTTTGATAAAAATCAAATTAAACATAGGTAAGTACTAGTATTATGTTAACTTGAGTTATAGTTTAAGTGGTATAATATACATTATTTATAATAATATAAAAAATTAAACAAGAAAAAAATGTCTGTACACAACTAAACCATTATCTTTCTATCATGTAGAAGCTTCCACAAAAAAAAAACTTTTAAGTTTACTCAGGAAACATGTAGCTTGGTTAGAAACCGCAACTAAAAGGAGTTAAATAAGTTTTCTTAAAGCTGTTCATTGATTTTTTATCTTACATTTCTTTATATTATAAATTAGTATCACTTGAATCCAAATAACGTGAACTAGATTTACTAAAAAGAACTGTGGGTAACTGTAATGTTGAGGGTAATATATAAATATAAAAAAAAAAATTTATAATCAAAATTGTATTAAAATTATAGTTTAATGTACATTATCATTTATCAAATCAATGTAAGAGCACTTTGGTAAAAATTTAATATAGAAAAGCTCAGTTTTTTTTTTCGATCTAAACGATAATGAGACAGAAACAACGTAATTAATATTTATAGTAGATAATATTGACCTCTGATTTATATGAAAATTTTAAACATATATTTATTATTATTCTTATGGGAGGATACCTATGTCCTATAACCTTGTAAGTCAAATCCGTTTGTTTAGCGAAGATCTTTTGTCACAGACTTATTTTTAACTTAGAGGAATCTAAAAGATTTGAAACAAAATATAAATTTAATATTATATATTGATTAACATTTTATTTAATTTTAAACAATAAAACTTGGCAGTTTATTTTATTAAATACAATTTTGAAGTTGAGGGTAACAATTTTTTTCTTTTAAGTTTTATAAACACAGATTAAACAAGCAGTTATTTTCTATATCATTCGCTTATTTCTTAGTTCATAAGAGTAAAAGTGAAATATAATATGGTATTATAATTTTATCTAATGCCAAAAATCAAGTTTAACATTAGGTTTGATCACACCAATTTGATTATCAGACCACAAGCCTTTGGTTGTGACCGGTTTTATCCTTATTAGTACTTATCAGTCAGTTACAACCGAAAACCTGCAATTGTCAATCTACAAACGGATTATGATGCTTTCACATGAAGCATCTAACAGATTATTATTAAGAAGGTTATTATCGATCAGATGACGTCACTGAACGACTCAATAACCGAATGGATTTTTTTGTACACCAGGTCCTTAGACCAAACATTTTGAGCGCTTTGTTTATGGTCTGATAAACAATATTCCTGGACAAGTTCTGGATAGGACTTTAAAAAGTATCCAAGTGGTGTAAAAATTGATAACCGAAAGGTTGTTTGTGTACTAAGTCCTAGTACCAACTATTTTGAGCGCTTTTTTTGTCGTTCAATAAACAGTAACATAATACTATTTAGTGTTTTAGAGCGGTTCTTAACTAGTTGCACTGTTTTAATCAATTAGTTTATAATGCTAGTTATTTAATTTTGCTTACATATTTTTTTATATCTAAGAACAAAATATACCTTATTTTATTTTTCTACTGGTATTTAACAGTTTTTGCCTTTTAAGTTTTTAAGTGTATTATTGTCTCTGAATTTTACACTTTAAATCATAAAAAGTAAATAGTACGACCATCTTAGGGGATTTTAGTTTATTAAAACTTTTGCACAAGCATTTTTACATAATAAGGTTAAGATCAACATAAAAATTATGATTTAAGGTTTATAATGTCTTTTTCAGTACTTTTTGAACATAATTTTCTAATGATGAAAACTTTCATATGTGTTAAACTGAATGACGTTTACAATTCTTTAACATAATTTAACAAGACATATAAAATTTGAAAACCTATTTATAAAAAAATAATTGTTTATTGAATACACTTTATTCTCAATAAAAAATCAATGATTGTTCTTCTAAATAAAAAATATTAATCAAGCAATTTTGATCATCTGTAATTTCACATATCCCTTTAATAACTAACACTTGAATGTTAAAAAACATATAATAAATTAAAATAAGCTAATATTTTTAAACTGAAAACCCTTGGTGGCTTGTCTTTTGGCAAACATTTATAAGAGTGATATACCGGATCCACTGTTTAAAATCCAACCAGTTCAGGTTCCAGATCTCTTTTATAATTTAAGATCTGTCCAGTTTTGGATCCAAATTGTTTTAAATTTTATGTAGTTTCAAAATAGAAGTAAATTATAAAATTTAATCATTATAATACCATTAAAAGGTATAAATTGTTTAATTCAAATGTTTTGTTAAAAAAAAACCAATGTAATTGTCTAAATCAGGGTTTCCCAAACTTTTTTCAAAAGGCCAACTTTAAAGAAATTAAAAAGCTATGGACCCCTCAAGCCCAGAGTATCTAGTGTTAGTTTCAAAACTACCAGTAAAAACACCTAATACTTTTTTTTCTTGCTCTTTGTCATCAACTCCAAAATATCTAGTGTAAGTTTTAAATTATGACCTCATGACCCCCCTGTGTCTTTGCCTCTCATGGCCCCTAAATATCAGTCATGGCTCCCAAACTTTTGAAAAAAAAACAAAAAACCTACTTATATGAAATCTCAGTTAAACTGTAAAATTTCAAGCCACTTATAACTAATTTTGAATTTTGTACTTTTATGACGTAAAAGAAAGTTAAGTTAAATGTTACAATGCTTTAAAAAAATAACAAACTTTTTTGTGATAAGCTTTACATTAGACTTTTACTTACAATAACTTCTTTACAAACTCTTTACGTATAAAAAAGTAAGTAATTTAGTAAATAACATTTACTCATAACAACGCCATTAAGCTACAAAGGTTTTTTTGTTTTTTCAAGATGTATGAAGAAATGAAAAATATTTGCTGGTTTTTGAAAGCAATCAATTCCACTTTTGTTGTTAAAAGCTACCTTTGAAAATAAACTTTCATTATAAACAGAAGATGGTGGTGCCAAAAAATACCTTCTTACAAACCTAGCAAGGTGTGTGTGTTTTTTCTTGTTTGAGTTCCACCAAGACAAGACCTCAGCTTTTTAATTTCTTCAGCAAATAAATTTGCTTCAGTCAAAAAAGCCTTAACTTCTCTCTCAATTTCTTATCAACTGAATCTTGTTGCTCACTTTGTGAGTGTCTGCACTGCTTACTGATTTAAATGTAGAATAAAAAGACAAAAAAAAAGTTGAGAACATTATTTGTAGGTATTTGAGCTTAAGGTTTGATAGGGGGTACTAAAGGAACTCAACCACTTTGACCAGTCTTACAACAACTATGATTTTTTACTTGTGATTTCAGTAGCTTTACAAATTTCTGTTTGAGATTAGCAGGGAAAAAGTCAAGTTGATACCGTGGATCAACAACTGTTGTGACTAAAAAAAGTTGTTATCATAAAGGTTTATTTGTTTGCTGTTATTAGTAGTATAAAACTGTGTTTCAAAAGCCTCTTCTGTATTTTTTGCCAAGTTTGTAGAACTACTTTGATCTAGACCTGGTGGACTATGTAGCTTTATGATTAAAAAACTTTTTTAGTACTGTTGCATGTGGGATTACATTATCAGCAATGCGTTGTTTTTTCCACACTGCTGTGTTACTATGTAAAAAGGTTTGAGCAGCTCATTAAGAAGGCTAACAAGTTTCCACTCAACAGCTTTAAGAATATATTTGGGTTTAAGTATGTTGTTAACCATGTAGTTCTGGACACTTGTTTTTAACTTTTGTAATACTTCCAGCATTAAGTATATTGACTCCAACCTTGTTTCAACATCTTGTACAAGTAACAAGACTTTTTGCATGGACACTGATGAACCTAAAGTGACCTGGATTTTTTTTAGTTTCTTTCACGCTGTAGAAAAATGGTCGAGTGGTCAATAGTTTGACGGCCTTGGCTAATAACACACTTATGTTACTTTCTGAAAACAGTGAATCTTTATTTATCAGTTGAAGTCTGTGAATGAAACTGGGTGCTGAATTGAATTCTAACATCAACATATCAGCCTTCATGTTAAATGCATAATCCAGAAAAACATGAATGCAACTCATATTGAGGGCACAACATTTTTTTTACTAAAAATAACTTTAAAGAAATTTCATTTTTAACTACCATTAAAAACACCTAAGGCCTATTTTTTTTTTGCTCTTCATCTGCAAATCCAAAATATCTAATCTTAGATTCAAATTATGACCCCCCTGTGGCTCCCTTACTGCTTATGGCCCCCAGGGGGGGCACTTAGCTCACTTTGGGAAACTCTGCTGTATATGGATAACCAAAAAGTTTTTAAAAAGTATCTTTATTTTGTTTGAAAAATTCTGAGGCACCTAATTAACGCGTACAAGATCTAAAACATAATAAAGTTTAAATTTTTATTCTATTTTTTTGAAAACCTTGTATCAGTTGAACAAACTGGAAAGCTTAACATTATACTTAGTCAACTTAGAAGCATTCTGCATCAATTTTAAAAATTATAGGTCAAACATTAAGCATTTCAGCTCAAACATGATAATTTCATTTTAAAACCTTTTATGCAGACTAAAACTGACGAACCAAAATAACACATAAAAGAACTAAAACTTAAAGTTTAAATCTTTCTCCTATTTTTTTTTTGAAAACCTTATAAAAGAAACAAACTGTAAATCATAACATTAAACTTAGTCAATTTAGAGGCATTCTGCATCAACTTTGAAGTTTTTAAATCAAACATAACATTTGCTAGATAGTCATGTGATAATTTTTTAACCTTTTATGCAAAAACAGTATGCAGCACCACTTCATGGATGGGTATAATATTGAACGTGTAAATAAAGTAAACTATATTTTGACCAATTTTGAGTAACTGTAACAGGGTTGCCAAGAAACCTGGAATCCTGGAAAACCTTAAATTAGACAACTCAGGGAAAAAAACTAGATTTAGAGAAAGTAAAAAAATCTGGAATTCTGATCAAAATCACTAAAAAACCTGGAATTTTAAACAATTTTTGTATGTAAAGTAACAAAATTTTGATTACATAAGAAAAATCTATCATAAATTTAAATGTTTTGTACAATTAAAATTGTTTTCATTAAATTACAAACTTTAAATAGCTTTACAGATCTTATCAATGTTACTATACTTTTAAAACAGTTTTTTTTTACCTAAAATTTATTTCATACTAAAAAACTTGTTTCAGAAATTCAGAAAAGCTGGAAGAAATTTACAAAAAACCTTTAACAACCCTGCTGTAACCATTATGTACTTAAATGTTTGAAAGCTATGGTACCTTAAATGTGTTTTCAAGTTGCCATCTGACACTAAGTGTTAATGTGTGACCATATTGTTTTATAATATAAAGAGGGTGGGCAATATGTTTTGTGATATTGTTTTTTATTTTTTTCAATATTAAAATGAAATTTTAAATTAAAGCTTATAGTGTTTTTATGTGCAAACTACCTAAAATATTTAGGTAAAGTTCTGAGCTTGATATTGAAATAACATTTGTAACATTTCAAAAATAAGTATTTTATGACTTAAGTTTCTAAAATGTTATTAATTTATTTCCTATTTTTGGAAAGAAAATATAGTATTTTGACATTTAACTAAAGATAAAAATGTTTACAAATGATGGTTTATTATCTAATAGAAGTTATAGGTTTTTATTTAAACTCTAGAATCAAATAGATTATTAATATTTTTTCTCTGTTCAAGTTTCTCTCTTTTATAGACTCTTATTCAACTACTTAATTTTGATTTCTAATATCTGAAAACTTAATTTGGAGTTTTAAGCAGTAAAAACTTACTGATAGCAAGTTAAAAAATCTGCAAATGAAAACAAAGTTGTAAAAATGCGGTCCCACCCTTATGGTCTTACTTAATCACTAGAAAAACAGTTGCTAAAGTTCAATTTTAAATTAAAAAACATAAGAAAATGCAGTCTTATTTTAAATATTGAAAACTTTTGACAATGTTTGTGATGTATTTGTTTACACAATAAGTTTATTTATTTTTACTTTTGTTTTAATTTTATGATACTTTATGCAATTTTTTTTACAGACTTTACAAATAATTGTATTATGAATGCAGTTATAAACACAAACTTGAAATGGATACCAATTGACAAACTTATTTACCTCAAAACCACAGAATTCAACAGTTTATTTACAAGAAGAAGCTTCCACATAGCCAACATATTCAACAGCAAGTACCACGAGATACTCGGAGTGCCAAAAACAGCCACCACAGCTGAAATAAAAGCAGCGTACCTGAGAAAGTGCATGCAACTTCACCCTGACAAAAACGATGGCGACAAGCAGAAACATGAGGAATTTTTACAACTAAACAAGGCTTATGACATCTTGTGTAAGAACAACAGAAGTCCAGAGCTGTTGGTACATTCTCCATACAAAACTCACAGAGAAACTCCCAGTCAGAAGGATAACAGGTACAAGAAGAAAGTGTACAAAGAGTCTGATAACTTTAAGAAGAATTATGGGTACAAGATATTCTTTGCGTTCATTGCCTTCCATTTTGTGTATTACATACCGAGTTATTATGCGGATAAAATGAATAAGGAGAGAAGTAGGAGGCATGCTCTGATGAGAATGAAAAATGAACTTTTGGAAAAAGAAAGGAAAGAAAAATCTCAAACTGATGTTTGAATAAAAACTTGAAAAGACAGATTAAAATAGATTTAATATGTAAATAATTACAAAATGCTTTTTGCTCCTATTTTTGAAATAGTTGAAACAATTGACATAAAAGTTTTATTGCAAGATACTTTTATAGTGATTATCATATAGTTATCACTATTAGTTTATTATCTTTTAAAAAATTATTATTTTTGAATTTTTAGAATTTAGTCAAAGTTAGTTTTAAAAACTTTAGATTTATTTTTGATACATTATTTTGATATTGTTATACAGTCTAAAAAATAACTCCTTTTCTCTTTAAAGTACTGTTGAACTTATGTTTTTTAACTTTACTTATTGGCTCTAAAGACATTTAGTATTTTTATTTATATTAAAATTGTACTAATATTTTTTCATTCTCACATTATCTAAATTTGGTTATTAAGCTTTTGAAACATATTTAAAACTTTAAAGTTTTAGAACAAGGTGCTATTTATTAAATATTTGTTTAATATTTTAAGTTATAAGTTATTTAAGCTCAAGCTTTGTCCTTATAACTTTATTAATTTTTTTTTGCTATATTGTAATTTGAGAGGTTAAACTGTAACAATAATTCGTAAACGAAAAATAATTTTATTTAAACAAAGTTAAAACATTTATTGCATCAAAAGTTAACTAGCTGATTTTTTTACTTTGTCTATTTAAACAAAAAGCAAACGAAATGCCAACTCTATAGTTATTTATAAATTAAATAATACTATAGTTGCTTAAAAAAGTAGTTTACTTTGTTCTTTTTAAAAAGAATCTTTTGCTTTTTATAATTATTATTTGTTATGCAAAAGTTTTCTAAACTATTTTTATTTTCAAACTTACTTTTATAAATTGATGAGTTTTTCTTGTGCTTAGTTCTACCAAGTCTAAGATAAAATTTATATCTATACTATTTTTCTGATAATATAAGAAAGTTTTATAAAAGTAGAACAATTAACTTAACAATAATATTAAGTTTTGTTACAGTTTTCCTAGGTTTGAACAATTTTTTTTTTCTTATCAATTATCAATTAAGAAGATAGATTAAATTATTTAGCTTTATACATTTTTGATTTGAACAGAAAATAATCATCTTATTTTAAAAGCTAGACTAAAAGTATTTTAATAGTTTCTGACAACAATTTTCAGAAGTATCATTTTAAAGTTTAACTACAAAATACTTACTGCACTGCGTATGCTTATGTGAGCTACTTATGAATGATATAGTAGAACTTTGATGATTGCATTTAGATGGTTTGTCAGAATGAAGTTAACTGTTGCAGGTTTTTTAAATTCTACATTAAAAATCAAATAAAACAAACTGTTTGTTACATTTTGCACTGTTAAACATATTAAGATTTCTTTTTTATGAAAAAATAAATTTAATTTATAAAGTACTCATTACATAAATAATGTAGGTATTTTTTTCCCTGGTAAAATTGAATTTTTGAAAACTATTGCTGATTGACAAAAATTTCTGATAAAATTACAGGGTTGCCACTCGGTCAGGAAAAGTTAGGAAATCAGGAAAAATTTAAAAAATTGACAAAAGTCAGGAAAAAATGGGGGGTTTTGAAAAAAAAGTCAGGAAATTTGATAAAATTAAAAAAAAAGTCAGATTTTTTCAGTTTGAATTTACAAAATTCCTTGTTTTCCAAAGCCTTCAAATGGTAAAAATTAATAAAAAGTCCTTTATAGTCAGAAAAAAATTCCAAAATTTTCCTAGATATTTACAAAAATATTTAATTTTATTTCGATTTTCTTCATCTGGTAAAAATTAGTAAAATATCCTTTATAAAACTGCAAAAATTTTCTATTAACATATTGAACAGTTTTATATAGTTTTAAGTGTTAGATTATGAATTTTAGAATAAGTTTAATTTAAGATTTAGAAAAGTCAGGAAGATTTTGGTAAAAAGTCAGGAAAAAGTCAGTAAATTTTTCTCAGCTTGATCAGTGGCAACCATGAAATTAGTAATGCAATATTAAACAATTAAATAATTAAAATCAATTTTTTTTTTAATTGCTGCAAAGTAAATTTTTAAGCTAATTATTGCTACATGGTTGCCACACTTTCAAAATAACTCAAGACAGTATGTTTTTTTTTTAATTTAGGATAACTCAGGACAGTCTGAATTTTTTTTAAATCTCAGGATGTCTCTGGCCAGTTTTTTTTTAACTCAGAATAACTCAGGACAGTTTGAACTTATTTTAAATCTCAGGATGGTCAGAACAGTTTGAGGTCATAGTTTTTTGTCTCAAAAAGTGGCAACCCTTTTACAGGACGAATAAAACTCATTTTATTCAATGAATTCAGTTTTAAATTTCTTCAACGTGTTTTCCCAAAAGAGAAAATTCAAATTTTAGTCGAAATTAAAAAAAAATGTGCATCTAAAATGATCAAAAAATTGTAACAATTTTGGTTACTACAAATAAATAATTCTAAGAATTAAGCTATATTATATCACAAAGCCTTTTGTATTTGATAGTTAGGAACTGTAGATATGTTTATATATTGTGACTCAAAAACTTATATAGTTACAAGTATTTTATGTAACAAGGTATTAATTTAAAGTTGTCTAAAAACTTATATTTTAAACAATACCTTGATGATATTTATAAGATGTTCTCAATATTATAAAAACAAAAAATATTTTAAATTTGCATTGAAGCTTTGTAGAGAGACTAAAAATTCAAATTGTTATTTCTTTTGGTTCGTTTCTTGAAGGAACTACAAACTACTTTATACAAAAACTAAATAGTCTTTATAACAACTATAACCCTAAAAGTCACTCTTATGCAATGTAACCAAAATTTGAGGTAGGTGTCAAGTTTACACGATGATACTTTTGCACAAAGACAATTTAGCACGGAGACTTTTTTGACAGGTTGAATTTTCTATGTTTTTAAATTATTTTATAAATTTAATTTTTTTTTATTAATTAATTTTTTTTTTCTATCACTCTTACCCCTCCTTGGTTGGTAATTTATTTTTTATTTTGTTTTTTTATTAATGATTTTTTAATTTTTTTTACTATCATTATTACCCCTAACTCTTACCCACAGTCAGTAACTTTTTTTTTGTCTTTTTTTACTCTTGTGTAAAAATGACCCTCTTGGCAAAATTTTAACTTGTGCAAAGTTGACCCACCAAAATTAACTTCTTACAATTTTGTACCCTTGTGCAAAATTGACCCTTTGTGCAATTTAGTAACCTTTTGCAATTTTGTCTTCAAATAGTAGCTTAAAATATGGTTTTCTCTGCTCACTACAAATATACAAACTTAAATTTGCGGATAATTTAGTTTTTTAACTTCACAATAATTTAACTAATTATGAAATGACATAGAATTTTAAAAAATAATATAAAAACTAATCAAATTATAATAAACAGTTCCAAAAGAAAATCTTAAACAAAAAATTGTTTAAAGTAAAGTTTGCTTCAAGCTGTAGTGATTTTTTCTTATATGAAAATTAAATTGTTCAAATTAGTTTTAGATTATTTTTTTATAAATAAATTTTGATAGCACTTATTGTAATCCACTATAGTTAACAAACAGTCCTAAAACTATTAGAACCAATAATTTTAGAGCTAAAGTCCTACTTATTTCATTTTATGATGAAAATCTAACTTTAATCAAATAATTGTTAGTCACAATGTAAACTTTAAAGCATTATGTAACACAGTTAATTTTTCAATACAGGTTTGTAGCAGAGCTACGTCCTTAGAGTAATAAAATTGAAAGTACAGAAGAATGGATTCAAACTAAACAACATATTTGGGATTATCAGACCATAATAGTTTGTCTTTAATTAGGTATTTTTTATGTTATAATGCAGAGTTTATTATAATTGGCACTTTTTAACTTGTGTTTAAAGCCACTAAAACTATTAAAAGTTTAAAATTATGTAAAAATAAACTAGTTATTTTTTTCATACTTTTTTAGAAATATAGTAAATGTTTTATTAAAAATTAAACTTCTTAATAAATTATGGGTAATATACATAAAAGAACTTTAGCATGCCTCAAAAACTTATTTTTATTTTGTAAGATTTTGTCAAACATTTTTTTTACTAAATTTGTTACTATAATAACTAAAATATTTAGTTTATTTGAAACATGATAACTATAAGATAGTTTAAAAGTTTTTGTTATAATTATGTATTGTTTTGTCATTTTAATTTTGTGTCATCTAAATATTAATTAGTTATATTTTTTGTTGTACACACAATCTATCAGCGAATATGTATTAAAAAACTTTTATATGATAATTTATTTTTTTATTAAATACTTATTCTGTCTGATTAGAAAGTAATAACTAGCAGTTGATTTGTATAGTATGTAGAAATAATATGCATAAAACGTATAATGTTTGTTTTAGATAAACCAAAGTTTTATTGTTGTTATTTAATAAAGTTTTGTTGTAACTTTTGAACTGTAATAGAAATTTTAGATGTAACATTGTTTCTTGTATTTAATTTATTAAAAAAATAAAGTTTTATTGAAACAAATGTTAATCAGTAACAGTAGTATAAGTAATTAAGAATATTTTAAATTTTTATTTAGTATTTTAGATACTTTGTAAATGATATAGGATTTCAAAATTTAAAAATCATTTGAATCTCATTTTTCTTTTGAGTACGCACTTTGAACACAATAAATCTAAGAAGTGCGTACTTAAACGAGAGGTGACTGTATAAGAATTAAGTTTATTATTAATTTTCTCTAAAATAATTTTAATTGAACTAAAAATGATAGTTCAATCACACCGAAAAATAAGAAATTCATGTTTGAATATTTTCAACAAAATTTTTACCCATCTAAGGTAATGACGTCACAAATATATTTTTAAACAAAAATTTCGCCAATAAACTTATAATTAAAACCGAAAACAAAGATTTCTGCTTAATTTCTAGGTTTAACCATTCTTCAATTTAAAGACGGTATAATACCGTCCAAACTTTTATACATTGTATTAACACGGAAAAACTTTATGGTAAAAATTTATGCATTTAATTTGTCTATGTTTAAAAAAAATAGTAGTTAAGCTTAAAGATCTATATGTGTTCTGTATAATTTCATTTGTTTTCTTATATACTTCCAATTTGATTGTTGTTTTATATCAAAACAAATGTTTATAAAAATATTATAAGATGATCCTGATTTTATAGGAAGCTGTTTAAAAAATTATATTTGTGAAACTTTCTTAGCCGGATAAAAAATTATATGTAAATTAAACTTGTTTTAGTTATTTAAAAAAACTTTTCTCTATCAAATTTAGATTTATAAGTAGTTGTGTTTTAACATAACAGACTGCATTTTATATTCAAACATAAATTAAAAACAATCTAAGTATTCATGATGTACTTTGTATAACTAGTGTTACGAAACATAATTATTAATTATTATTAATTTTTTTATTTCTTAGAACTTAACTAGATTTATTTTTCTACACAAAATGTTCGTAATAGTATCAACATAAATTACTTTGTTGTTATATGAATTCTTCAACAAACATTTTTGCTAACTTTAGCCAATCTTTAAATGGATTCAGAGTCAAAATACTTAAAATTTAAATGCCGTTTTATAGTTTTGGAATTAAGCTTTTGTTTGTTATAATTTTTATACAAATAATTGAATTGAAATATACAACAGTTAATTTTTCTATTCAGATTTGCAGCATCATATTTAGCTACGTCCGTGTTCCATATTTATTGTCGAAACTTCATTCAAGCAAAACAGTGGATATTTGTTTGAAATATCAATAAATTTTTGATACTTTTAAATAGGAATATTGAACGTTTTTGCAGGTAATTAATTAACTTGACAACTTAGTTTAATCAGTATATTGAGTGTATGAACTGATTTTAATAAAGTTTTATATTACTAGTTAAAGTAATAGTAAATAACATGTTTTTTAAGATGTTAGTTTCTATATAGTTTGTTAATTCCTTTAGCAAAATGTTTTCTAACTAAGCTACTGAATTACTTTTTTTAAACAAATTTCCATCAAAGATTCAAAAACTTTGAATCGATACACCATACTTATTTAAACAACTAACTTTTACTGACAATTTTTAATATTGCTGTTTATTATATTTTATTGTATATACCAGGGTTGCCAAAAAACCTTGAATCCTGGAAAAACCTGGAGTTTGAGAAGTTAAAAAAAAACTGAAGTTTTGAACAAAATCACTAGAAAACCTGAAATTAAATAAAAATTTTACATAATAAAATAAAATTTCGATTTGACACAAAAAACTATGGTATAGATAAAAAAAATTGTCATCATCAAAACTTTTTTTGTTAAAGTAGCTTTACAGTATCTTTTCAATGTTTTTGTACTATTTGACACAGTTTTAAACCTTAAACTTAACTTTAAACTAAAAATAGACCTTAAAAGTGTAATTTTAAAAACCTTGAAGAAATTTTCAAAACCTGGAAAAAATTTGCCAAAAACATTCGGCAACCCTGATATAAGTATTTACTTATTATTATTAAGTAAAAGTGGGTACTCTAAAGAAAGCGCGTACTTAAGAAGAAGATTAATGTGTTTATAAAGCATTATATTAATTTATCCAACCAAAACTGCATATAAGTATTTACCAAAACTTAAAATAGAAGTATAAGTTATGAACTTTAATGAGAACTTTTTTATTCAAAATTTTGCACGTAAATTTCAGTATTGATGTAACATGAATTTTTTTCTTCATAAACTTTTATAATAAGTACAAATTAGTTTATAATGTTCTCAAAAAGCTTGTGGTCATTATTTCACTTAATTTCTAGATGTAATTAAATCATCTTATTTTACATTAAAACCTAACTGCTATTGCAATAATCAAGCTTGGTTACAATTTATGGAGACTAAAGCTTAAGTTTTTTATTGCAAAGTTATTGTTTATCTTGTGTAATTTTGTTATGGTAACCCAACTTTTTAATGAATGTCAATTTTGTTTAAACATAACAGAAAGTTTTATTTTCTTATAAAAGTAATGTGACCTATGATCGGTAGTGATTTCTATCTATTCTATAGAAAAAAATATTTTCTTAAAAAAACAAATTTAAAGTAGCTTTGCAGTATCTTTTTAATGGTGTTATACTATTTGATACATTTTTTTTACGTTAAACTTAATTTTATACTAAAAATGGACCAAAAATCTTGACCTTTAAAAAATCCGGAAGAAATACTGTAAACCTTGAAAAAAATTCAAAAATTTTTTGGTAACCCTTTACGAAACAAAACTAGCACTAATGAACTATCTACCTTAGAATATTAACTATAAGTATTTACTTATATGTCTATTTAAATTTTTAGAAGTAATTAAATTGTCATAGTCGAATAATTTTCAACTTTTCAAAAATGCTTTGTGTAATATTTAATTAGATTTTTAATACAAAGTTGCTTATATTTTAACTTAAATTACTGAAAAAGTGTTTAATATTATATAACTCAAAAATAATAATTTTTTTACGTTTAGCAAATTTTATGTCGTACTGTTATTTTAGGCAAAAAATTGTTTTAGAAAAAAAAAAGATTATTACTATAGCTTGGTTGCAAAAAAAAACCTGGAATTTGACAATTTAGGCAAAAATACATTTAAAAACCTGGAGATTTAAGCAACTTTTATACTAAAACATGTAAACTAATGAAATTTAAATCAGCTACGAAAAACCAATTATAAGTAGAATTTTTTTGTATTATTAAACATTTTTTATTAAAAAACACATTTTTAGTAGTATACTTATCAATATTTTTGTACCATTTAAGACAGCTTTTTACTTTATATTTAATTTTATACTAGAATTAGATTAAAAAACTTGTAATTTCAAAAACAGGGAAGAAATATAGGAAACGTGAAATAATTTTTTCAAACTTTTAACAACTCTGTAGCTAATGTCATAAAAAAAATGTAGCATTTTATTTAATGAATTGTTTAAACAATACTTTTACTTTTTCAGTTTTATTATTTTGAGACATTAAAATAAGCAGTGTAAAAATATAATACTTATTTACAAAATCATTTTTTGGTAAAACAATTGAACTTAAAATGCAAAAAGTTTATGATACAAATAAAGTTGGTCATATTTGTTATTTTCAGGCAGAAAAGTTTACAGTTTGTGTAGAGTTTTCTTAGTTGGATGAATGAATAATTATAAACTTGATCTGTTTATAGTTTTAAAACAAAATCACAGTAACTATTTATGGTAAATGTTATGAATTATTTTTCAATGGTAATTTTATAAAGTTAATTATTTACTTTCTTGTTTAAAAGTTTTTTAATTTTTTACAGTTTTGTTTATTTTTTGTTCTTTAACTTTGATATTTTATATAAATATATTCTCTTTAATTTAAATACTGATAATTTTTTGTAATATAGTTTTTGATACAATTTTTCAAATTTGTATACCTATCATCTTAAATGCATTTAATTATTTTCATCGTCTTAAAACGAAATGCTACTTTAATATTTTGTTAATGTGGATAAGTTTTCATATTTTTCATTTTTGTTACTTCTTCAACTTTTTTCTGCTTATCTTTATAACTTCTATCGTTATACAATTGAGTTTGTTTCATTATTTATCTAAAGTACTTACACTATATCTACTATAGCATTAATATAATGTTTTGTTGATATTAATAAGACAAATGTTTTTTTACTGCAAATAATCTATATTTAAGTTGTAAAATTGTGCAAACTATAAACTAGTTGTTTTAGATAGTAATGCCGTTTAGTAAAGCATTTTATAACTAAAAAATATGTTATTAAAATTTTACTAAACTAAAAACACACCTAGTTACTGACTGAAATGTAATTTTAAAATATTTTTTCAAAAATTTTTCATCAAAATTAAGCAATGACGTAACAAAAATAATTTCATCAAAAATTTTAAATAAAGCATATATAAAAATGAACAATGTTAAGAGTAATATATTTTAAACTACACATCTAAAACAAATTTTTAGTCGGTACAAAACCGTCATAATAGAATTCAATTACCAAACTTTTCTGTGCTAAACAAATTAGAACTGTATATCGAAGTATTAAATATTTTATTTTCACCACAAATTTTTCTATAATTTGTAATAAGCAAACGCGTACAGAATATTAAGAAAAAATTATCTTCAACTAAGTTTTTATTTTCGATCCACGGACTTATTTTTTTCATTTTAACAATAAGTAAAATTTAGTATATTTCAAACATTTTATTGCTTAGTTCATCTAAAAATTAAACATTATGAAGTATTATGGTGGTAGATAAATAGCTTTAATATTATTTGGGTGTGCGTTTAACTTCTTTTACATACAATAAAATTGGTTTGAAAAATTAGAAAAAAAACTGTTTTAACTCTTTTAATAAGCAACAGAATCAGAGATCTTCCGTTTTATTAAAACATTCTCAATCCTATTGTATTTGTTTTAAAAAATTTTATTAAAACAAAAGATCTTTGAATCTTTTGTTTTTCATAAGAGTTGAGACAGCTTTTTTAGATGGTTTTTTAAAACCAATTTTATTGCATGTAAATCATTCAATGCTGTCCAACTTCTAATATAAAATAGACTAGCTTCAAACCAGTCATTCTAAATTTTTTAACTTCTTGTTTGAAAGCTGTTAATATTTCAAACATTTAGTTTGTTTTAACTAAACAATTTACAATCTGCCTTGATAGTTTTGACTTAATAAAAGAGTTTTTTCTTCATTTAAAGTCACCAATAAGAGTTCAAAATTTAAAACATTTTTTAAAGCTGAGTAGTGATAAAACTACTATGAAATGGATTAATTTTAAATACCAAAAAGTATAATTGTTTTTCATATTAAGCTTTCCTAACAGCTTTTGTTTAATTATTAAAAAATAAGTTGAATTAATAAACTTTCACTGAGATATCAATTTAGTTGCTCTAAAACAGTTTAAGAAATTGATAAGTATAAACAGAATATAGCGAAAGGTGTTTACATGATTTTATATATTAATTTATCGCTAATAACAATTTTTTTTTATTTAAACGGTTTATTGAGCAATGCTTTCAAAATTTGACTAATTTCCTTGTCCTTGATAAGTATAATTTTTGAACATCGTTATTCATCTTAAGGTGCATGCTTGTAAAAAATAATTAGAATTTAACAAAGTATTTTACAACTAGCTTATTGTACCAAAGAAATTTTTCTGCTTAATCTAAAAGTCTTTAACTCTGCAATATTTTACTCGCCTAATATTTTTTTATTTATTGACTGAGATTTTTTTTATAAGCTTTATTTGAGTTTTAACTTTTGAGTCTTGAAAACGAAAATAAAAAATTTGAAGAGTTATAAAGTACAACAGTTTTACTATTGTTTTTCAACTTACTTTATTACTTGCTTATCTACATAATACTTAATTATAAACGCTAACTATTTAAACTTAGTGACTAAAATTAACACAAATTCTCAGATTATTGTTTGAACACTGCTTATAAATCACCAAACAAAAATATATCGCGAGACAAGTTTACTGTTTTTTGTTGAAATAAAACTTTGCATGATATAAATAAGACAATCATTGTTATAAACTTTTTTACAAACATAAAAATTTTCATTCTTAGATAAGAAACTTGTAGTTAATTCACACCGATAAAATTATTAAACTAAGTTTAAGTGTAGCATTAAAAATTTTTTACTGCTTAAAGTTAATTTGTATTATAAATAATTATTTTTTAGTTGATTTACTACTAGGACTTGTCTAGAGTTCCCATAAATGAGCTTAAAAATAATTACTGTGCACAAAAACTTAAAGAATTATTCAGTTATCTTAAGTTAAGGATTGTACAACATTTTGTTCTGTTTTAAACAACTGTATTTATGTAGTTCTTTACAAACTTTAATATACTAAGAAATATAAATTAAGGGTTAAACGAACATTTCACTTTAGGTATAAAACGTGATGCTAGTATATAAAACTCATATATATTAATCAAAAATATTAATATTTATAATAGTCTTCTGTGAAGACCTACAAAAATTTTCAGTACTAACGATTTAGCTGCTTAGGACCTTTATTTTCTGATAGAAAACAATAAACTTTCTATAGTTACTTGAAGTAAAATGGAGTGACATTTATTTTAAATTAGATTTATTTGCTTTGCATACTTTTCTTCACACTTTCAATTTATGAGAATGCAAAAACTAATCATTAATATACAAAACATTTAACAGGTTCATACAAGAAAACGAAAAACTATAAATTTATGATTTTCTGTGCTTCAAGTTTTTATTTTACACAGTATTTCTTAGAGTTTAAACTTTTTTAATTAGATATGCTTTCTACATAAAAAGTTTTATTATTTATTTTTGTGTTTGTAGTATTTATACAAAAGCAAAATACTTTGTTTTTTAAAAAGTTTGTATTATTTAAAATGTTACAGAAATTAAAAATTAAACACTACAAGATGTTAAAAATAACTTAGTTTACTTAAATTTCGTTTAGATTAAAACGGTAAGTTTTATTTCAGGAATTTGTACTGAATTCAAAAGGTTTTAGTATTTGAAAAAGATTTAAAGTACCAAGATAGCTATTTATATAAAAAATAAGTGCAATACAACTGTTTTATACAAAAATTACGTTATTTTTTGATACAAAACTTTTCAATATCAACTAAGTAAAAACTAACTATGAAAACATAAAAATAATTTTGAGTTTTAAATCATTTTCAAATGTTCAACTTATCAACTACAAGTAAGGGTCAAATTTACAAAAAACTTTTAAAAACTTAATACAAAAAAGTCTTCAGTGTATCATAATAAAAGCTGATCAAGTGTTATTTAGTTTATCACTAATAACAAATTATTTCTTTAAAAAATATTTAGTCCTCCTATTTTATCAAACTTAAAGTTATAATCGGTATTCAAATCATCAATAATTATGTAGACGAGAAACGATTTATGATGTATATGTTTTTGGTCTTAAAGCGAGAACTTAAGTTTTTTTAATTGTTAAATTAACGAAAAACTCTATAAGTTTAATAAAACACAACCGTTTTTCTAAACATAACAAAAAGAAAATTTTCAAATCTGACTTTTTAGTTAATACTTGGTGTACTTTGGTTAGTACGATGTATAATCTCCCATTTGATTATTTTTCCAATCGGTGTTGTCATTTTTGTGAATGAATCTACTTAATCTTGTACTTTCCTTCTTTATTGCTTTTCAAAAAGAATCAAAAATGCCAACATCGAATGAAAAAAATAATAAAATGGGAGATTATTCATCGTACTAACCAAAATAGACCAGGAAAAATGTGTACCCTTTGTACAGACAAACTTGAGTTGAACTTTCACTATAGTTCGTATTTCTTATTAAAATAATGACAACAAATAGCTTTTTTTTGAAAACATAAAGCCTACAAGTATTGCTATTATAAAACGTCTATTAAAATTTAATTAATTTACATTTAAATGGTTTTATTCTTAACTTGTTGACATAAAATTATATTTATAATCTGTTTGGAAACTTAAATAATGTTATATGTAATTGAAAGTTTGTATTTTTATACGAGTTATATTAATGTTTAAAGTTATTTTTTATTTTCCATAAAGTCTGCTACTTTTAAAGCTAGTTGATTTTTTAAGAAAAAGCATATAATCTGTAACTATTTTTACTTTATTATTTTAACGTCTGCAAAACAGTTTTCGGATGTTCGTTAAACAAAATAGGTACTTTAGTTATTACAGTCTAACAAATGCAAATTATCAAGTACTTTTTGCAATTTATAATTTGCACAGCAACTAGTGTTGTCCTTTTAAAAAGGTATTGTGTAAAGAAAACTAGAACTATGCAAGTTTTGTAACTTTTAACTAAAGTATTATTAGTTTGTGAATTTTTGGATACCCATTACGTAGAGTAAAAATGATGACGGGCTAATAATTTAATTACTGCTATTTATTTTGTTTGAATAATTAAGTTTGAATTATTCATGTATGCTATCTTAATTAACTTAATTTTTACTTTGCAAGCTAGGGTTTGTTTTAAATGTGTTTAACTTAAGTTAACATTTTAATCAAGCTGATTAATTTATTAACAGAGTCAGCATAAAGAACTTTCAGTCAAATTTAAATCTGTTTGTCACATTACCAATTGAAATAAACAAGTGGGGTTAAACCAAAATAAATAAAAATTAGTAACTTCTTACTAATTTTTATTTATTTTGGTTTAACGTCACTTGTTTGTATAACTTGTAAGGTCACTAATCGAATAATCAAAAGTAAATTGTAGTAGATACTATTTGTATGTACCAATATATAAAAACTTCGATTTGAGTAATAAAGACAAATAAAACCCTTAAAAAATCATAGAAACTACTAGTATTACTTTAGTGAAGGAATATGCTAGAGATGAGTTTATAAGATTTTTCTTACTTTTTGATATAAATTTAGGTGCAAATTAAACTGTTACAAGGAAATTAGTATTACATTTTGTAAATCTTGTGTAAAAAAAAGTTTTAACATATATATTTTAATTATAAACATAAGTACATGCAACTTTGGATAATACATAACCCAAATTATAACTAAAAACAATATAACTAGAAAAAATTGATTAAAGGGTCAATGAAAAGCTTACAAAACTAACTGTAAATGTCCATTAGTTTGCTATTTTTAAACACCTTAAAGTGTTCAAACTTTTAACTTTTGAATTTCAAACAGAATGCAAAAATATTCTTTACATTTGCAAATTGCAAAATTGGTGAATTTTATAGAAGATCGTAAATAAAAATCATTTTTAAAGTAACTTTTAAATAAAGTTTTTTAAGCTAATTATAAGATATAACTAATATTGTTTTTTATTGACCTTTTGTCAGCCCGACATTTTTTTCTGATATGAGTTATTTTGATTACAAAATATTTTCATGTTGCCGTTACATATTGTGCAAACAAAAAAAAAACTTAAAAGTAAAGCTAATGCAGTTATTTAATTTATTGTCCTTAAAAAAATTATTTGCTTCTTGTTTTAGCTTACAAAAGTGTTGGACTTTATCTAAAAAGGTCATAAAATTTACCAGTAGATGTTATTTGTTAGGTTAATACATTATAAAGCATGTATGTTTAACCAACATGTAGTTTTAAGTTATAAGATAAAATGCATAAAGTTCTGATTATTAGAGCTACTGTTTTGTGTAATAAACATAGTTTATATTTCAAAAAAAAAATTCAAATACCTGTTTTTGAACTTGTATTAAGAACAAAACAATATAAAGTGAATATTTTTTAAATAGTCCATTTAGAAACGATTGTTCTTTGAGTTCTAAACTTATTAAACAAATAATGTCTTTTTTTACATTTTATGATTAAGTTTAAATCTTAAATCTATTTAAAAGTTACTTTGAATTTATTAAAACTTTAAAATTTGTTTTTAGATTATCATGTTTACTATAAAAGTATTGGTTTGTAGCTACAAATACGCTGCTTCATAAGTTTTAAAGAATTAAATAAACTTTTTGCAACCTTTTACAATCCAACAAAGTTGAAAAACTTAGAGTTTTGCCTTTAAGATATAAAAGTAGTTTTAGTTATGAAGGTGTTTAAAAATGTACATTAAATTATATAAGTCTAATTAAAGTTGATTTCCTTTTCTGAAATTTATGTATAATAATATTCGAATTGAAGTACTTTTTCTTAGTAAAAAATATTCGTTTTTACTTGAGAAGTGGACGATTTTTCAGTAATTACATATTTTAAACAATACAAAGTAACTAATAAATACACACCAATTTTGATCAATTTAAAAGACCAATCTTTTCTAAGATAGTGACTAATAAAGTTTTACTTTTTGATGGTTTGAGACCATTCTAAATTAAAATGATTTAGAAATGTTTAATAACGACTCTTAAGTATATTAAGTGTTGCGAAAATAAATAAATACATTGTCAATACTTTATTTTCAAAATAGTTATGTTACGTCACTCATAAAAGTTTAGTAAATTTTTTTTTTCGCAGAAAAAGTTATATGACTGATAGTATAAGCAGTTTAAAGATTGATTATTTTCCCAAAAAAAATCTGCACCTGTGAAGAATATTGTGCATGTTACATTATTTAGTATAAGTAACTTTACATGTGACAAAACTAGTACATACAAATTATGAATTATATTTAATATTACGATTTAACGGAGTTTTAACTTATAAGTTTCTATACTAGTAAATACAATAAAATATTACCAATATTTGTTTTGTATCCAAAAATTTATTAACGTTGTAGCTTAGTTTTTTTAAGAAAGCAAAGCTTTTGAAACTTTTAACTACTGTTTTAAACTATTTACACATTTTTATGTTGAAATTTACCAAACATATGTTATGAAATTTAAAAGCTTTACCTTAACCCTTTTTCGAAAAAAGTTAAATTAGTTTCTTTAACTACTTTTTTTTTTGTAAATAGAAGCTACAACAAATAATCAAAAAAGTTTTAATAGATATTTGATCATAAAGATCCTCAACAAATTGTAGACGTTTATTTTTGCCTAACAGAGCAGTGAAACATTTATTATTAGTAAAACGTATTGTTGTATTAATATACATTTGATTTCTTAATTTTTTTTTGCTGTTTTAAAACGTCTTATTTTTGAAAATATATTTTGTGTTAATTAATAATATATTAGCAATGTGTGATTATAAATTCAATAACTTTGGTTTTCTGTTAGTTTAAAAATAATCTTTAGTTTTTTTTTTGTCAACCATTTAATGAACTACAGGTTGATAATACAAAATAGACAAAGCTATTTATTTTAATAATTATAACCAAGTAAATAAATACTTTAACAAGATTAAAGCGATAACTGATTATTTTAATATTTAAAAAAAAGTTAATTAATACATCTCCGTAGTAAAATACTTTATTAAAACTTGTAACCAAAAAAATATTATTTACTTAAATAATACAATAAATACAACTTTTTGGCTATAATTTTATTCATTAAAACTAGCACTTACTAAAATAAGAGGTATATAATTTCTGAATACATGCATACTTGGAAAAAACTGAATGTAGTTAAAAAATCCCTGAGTTTAGAAAAAAATTATATGAAATTAAGAAAGCTGTTTTCATTAAAATGTTTATCAATAGAACTTTAAAATCTATAAAAAACTTAATACAAACCATGTATTTGTTTGTTAAAGAAAATTCGTAATTTTACGTAAATTTAGGCTAAAAAAAGGTTTTAAAACTTTATGGAATTTTAATAAATTAAAAAGTATGTTTTTGCATCTTGAGTGTAAAAGCTTTTGGTTTCTTACAAATTTTAACAATACAAAACACACAAAAAAAAATAACGCAGATAAACTTCACTAACTGCAAAAAAAAACATATAGTACATAGAACTTCTATGGCAACTTAAAAAAACATATATACAAAAAAAAAATAACAAAAAAACAAACCAATATCTTTGCATAATAAGTAGAAAAAAATAAAAATACAAAACAATTTTTAATTAATATTGTCAGCATTAAAGTAAAACGAACGTATTGATATAATAGTGAAATTTGTTGTTAGTAATAATTTAATAAAAGCAAGAAAGTTTTATTAGCAGTAATATATTATTAAATAGCAAGAATATCGACTTTTTTGGGCAGCTTTTTCTAACTACTCTACTCTAAATTAGTTATTAATTAAAATTTGAAAAACTTTTTTGTTTGTACTAGTACTAATAAATACGTTAAAATATAAACAAAAAAGATTTTTCAAATCAATTATGAATTAGTACGAATTTTTCTAACTAACTACTAATAAGCTACGAATAAATAAACAGAAAACGCTTGATAATTAAATACAATAAGTTTGGTTAAAATATTTTGAATCTACAGTGCTGCTTATAATATAATTATAAAATTTAATAAAAAGTTTGCAATATAAACCAAATTCAGGTGACATTATTATAAAGAAGGAACAAAAATTTAATACTTAAAAATTATTCAAAAAGTTAAAGAAGAGTTGACAAGAATTATTGATGAAAAATTATAAACTTCTTATCTTAAATTAACCCTTTTAATACCTATAACTTTAATCTAATTATTTTTTATAAATTGTATCATCACAAACTTACTTGTTTAACAATTTAAAGAAGCTAAAAACAAATTTAAATTCTATAACTACATATATATTTATAAAATATAATATAAAGACTTCTGTCAAAAAGACATCATTAATCTTTTATATAAATCTACAAAAAATATTAAATAAGCAGAAATTTATTGCAGACAATGTTTTGGTTATACATAATAAAAATTATTACATCATACAAGTTTGTTTATGACGTAACTATTCGTCTTTGTCTTTTTCGCTACCACTGGAGTCCTCCCTATTATCTTTTATTTGTTGTCCCCCAAGCATTTTACTAATTGCTACTATTATCAGCTGAAATAAAATATTAAGAGTTTCGTATATTTGTCTTTTTACAATTTTTTATATTTGTTTTAATTAAAATATAAAAATAATAGAAATATTATTTATAGTTATCCGCTAAAAATGTATATATGTGTGAACAAGATAAACATCAATTTCATTTAGTTTTTTTGTATCAATTATTATAAGTTTCTTATTTATCTTATACATAGCTTATATGAATCAAAATTTAAAAATAACATTGTACAATTTCATTCTAAGAAAATAATAACTTATCAAACATACAATGACTTTGCTCAAAGAATGATAGGTTACAAAAAACAAAATAATTGCTTTATATATTTTCATTTATGTCTAATTATGAATGAAAACCTTAAAAACGCTTTAAAATGTGATTTTTTAAATACAATAAATATAATAATCTAAACCTTCAAAATAACACCTAACTCTTTAAAGTTTATCAACAAAAGGTATTTTAAACAAAAATGTTTTATATTCAATTGTTATGCCAGTAATATAAGATATATTTTATGATATAAAACCCCATTTATCAAAATAAATTACAATAAACTATATACTTGCATAACTTCAAACAAATAAACAGAAATATCCAATTTTTAATATTTGTGTTTCAAAATAAAACATTATAAATAAATACAATCTATTTACAATTCATTTCGAAACACAAATATTTATGCCTAAATAATGTGAAATGCAATTTGTTTATCTTAAATTTAATTACAAAATAAACTTGATTTGATATCAATAAAATCAAATTTTATTACAGTAAGTTTAAGAAACAATTTCTATCATTTAAAGTAAATTTCACTTTTAAAACGTTTTTTCAAATTACCAAAAGTTAAATAGATATTAAATAAACTTAATTTAATCACTTCTTTCTAAGTATAATACTAATATTATTTGTTTTTGAGTATCTAGAAAAGTATAACTTAACTTTGAACGAAAATTAAGAATTTCTTATCTAAATTTAAATAAAAATAATAGTTAAATGAATTACAAACTTTAAACTAGGTTAAAATAACAACTAAACTAAATCTAATCTTCAAAATATATCTTAACTAAATAAATTAAAAATAAATAAATTTAAACTAAATAAATCTAAACTGAATAAATTTAAACCAAGTAAAATAAACTGAATAAATAAATCTAAACTGATTAAATTTAAACTAAATAAAATAAACTGAATAAATAAATCTAAACTGAATAAATTAAAACCTTCTCTGCTGTCATTCACATCTCCTCCTTTCACTATTTTATAAAATGCAACAACTATCAACTGAAAAAAATTATTAATATTTTCGTTTGTTCTATATTATTTTGCTATTTATCCATTGTATATAGAAAGTTTATAAATTTTGTTTTATTTTTAATTTTAAAACTTTTATACACCGCAACTACTATCAACTGAATAATTACAAAAAGTATATATGTATATTATAAAGCACTTTTTCAAACATGTATTTCAATACTAAACTATAATTTTTTTTTCACTTATACCTGTAGGAAAACAATTGAAAAAAATGGTTGTTTAGTAAATATACAATTATCTATTTTTCTATTTTTACGTATATTTATTTGCATGATTTAAATATGTAACTCAATATAGTTTTACTGTTTTAAACAATATATATTTATAATTACCTCATATATGAAACATATTAAGAAAATTTAAAATCTACATTTATATTATGAGGAAAATAATTTCATCAACCATATACTGACTTAATTTAAATAAATATTACATAGATAAAAAATTTTCAATTCATAATAGTTATTTAAAAACATTTTGACTAAGATTAAAATAATGAAAAATCTAAAAAGTTTAATAAAATTGCAATTCTATTAATTAAAAAAACGAATGTAACTTCATTGCTCTATTTACAAAATCAAACAAATTTGTTTATATATTTTGAGATTTTTGAACCACAAAATATAAAGCAATCACAATAATTCAATATTTGCAGATATTTAAGTAAATAAACTATTTCATCATATTCCAAAACATTTGCTAATCAAGATAAAATGTTATAACAAGTTACAATTTATTTACAATTAATTTCGAAATACAAATATTCGTGCGAATTTATTTATTTTTGTTTTTACGTTTAAAATAAACATAATCTTTGAATTCAAGATTCATGCTTCTAGTATAAATACATTTCATAGAAAAAACACAGTTAAAATTTACAATCTTTGTTTTATATCTTATGAAATATCTACAATCTTTTTATTAATCAAGTGCAACAAATATTAACTTTTTAAGTATATATAAAAACATAAACAATATCATTTTAGCAGACATTGCAATAATACTCCATTTTTTCTATAAATACTTTTTTGACTAAATATTAGCATTTAATAACTTATCTATTGGTTATTAAATATCATTTCCCACAAAATATTATATAACATTTTAAAGGTATAATATAATAACTACTAATTTTTACTTTATCAGTTAAATTAAAGGTAACAATTTTGTTTATATTAATTTTAAACAATTACCCCCTATCATTTAAAACAAAATTTTGATAAGAAATACAAAACAAAAACACAATTCAAAACATTATGTGAAACTACTTAAACTTAAGTTTAATTCGAATAAAATATTTTCAAGTTTATATTAAGTTAGAAACTGATTATAGTTACTTTTACCAAACTAAAAAAATAATTGACATTTAAAAACAAAATAAAAATTTTAAAATAAATTTAATAAAAAAACAACTAAAGAAACCAAAGGTTAAACAAACTTTAAAGTAGGTCAAAATAAAATTAAACTTTTACTTCCATTGAATTAAGCTAAAAACTAAAGAAACATCAAGGAACAAAAAAGAAAAGAGAAAATAAAAGTTAAACATCTTATAACGTAAAAAGGAAATAAATAATTAAAAAGTTGAAATGTCACGTTAATAAATTATTAAAAGTTGAAAAGTCACTACGGGTCGTTTTTGAATATCGAATATTTTTATTTTTGTTCAAATCAAATCATCAAATATTTATCTTGGCCTCTAGTTTTAATTATTTATAATTTACCGGTTTTTTGTTTATCATATGAACTCACACAAGTTGTTATAAAAACAATTTGTGATTTATAACTTATATGCAAAAGCTTCGTCAAATTTAAAACATTTTAAACAAATCTATTTATATACAACTTTTCTTTTAAACAGTATTACATATAATTTTTCTAAAAAATACAACATATTTTAATCAAAACAAATTTTCAGTCAAGTAAATAATCATTTGTTTTAATCTAACTCATAAACAAAGCGCTTAAAAATGTTGCAAACCATTGCAATATTTTAACTTAGCTTAATAATAAAATCAAATGATTATAAACTAGTTTGAAACAATAAATATTTGTTTGAAAAAACTAAACTTTAACAACTGGTAAAATACTTGTAGAAATTTAAAATTATGAATTATAAATACGTGTTTAGTAAGTTTTTTAAAAAAATTATGCTGTTAGAGAATTCAACAGAAAGTTTACTGAAATGAATTAAGATACTAGAAAGTATATAAATAAACATTACTTTTGAAATAAAAACAATTACAAAAATGCCATAAGAATTACTTAAGTTTGAAATAAAATTTATGAATTTTTAATAAGACCACTAGCCTTTAAAACTAAAAGGAAAAACTTTTTATTAAAAAAATTTAAATTGAATAATTTTAACAAATAAAATTCTGGAGGTAAGTAATATCTGGTTTAGGTTTTATACTAAGTTATTACGAAGTATTTTACCTTAATTAACTTTGTATATAGTTTCAGAACAGTTTATTAAAATACAAATTTTATATTTTGCTTGTACTTATTGGTTTAAATAAGTTTAAGATCCAGTTGTTACGTCAATTTATTTCTAAAAAGGAAAAAGCATTTATTTTATTAAAAGTAAGTGGGAAATACTTATAACCACAATTACAGAATATATTTGAATATTAAAAGTATTGTCCGTTAAATTTAAAACTTTCATTTAACTGAAGTAACACAAATAATATAAACTGACTAAACATAATCTAGTAAAACATTTATATCAAGTATTAATAATAAAATTAATTAAAAAAAAATTAACTAAATGTATACTAACTTTTCAAACTATTACTACATTGTGCACACGTTTTTTATAAAGTGCTAGGCCTTTAATTGATCTATAAAGTATATATTTTACTTCAACACATTTTAAAAATGTATTACATTTACAAACACATGTAGAAAAACTTATATCTAGTGAAATATAATAAACTTGCAAAGTAGATGTTTGTATATAATTACAAAATTAATAAAACTAACATTTAACTTATTTGAGTGATTAATAATAAATAAATTTATGAAACAAACATAGAACTTATGTGAATAATTGAAAAATAATATTATCAAGTAACACTAATATACAACTTGTTAGTGTTGCTGATGAAAAATAATAAGTAAAACTAACATGGAACCACCAAATGTTCATTGCAAATAAAATCCACAACAATCCGTTGAAGAAGTGATAAAAATATAAATATTTATTTGGATTATTAACTATTGAAAGATGTCCTGCTGCGTATAAAGCTTTCAGTGGGAACCAGTATAATCTGAATACAAACCTGTAAAATATAATATATAAATATATAATAAAAAGTAAATATAGTTATAAAGTGGAAACCAGTATAATCTGAATTAGAACCTGTAAAATGTATATATAATAATAAAATAAATATATTTATAAAGCCTTTAGTGGTTGACTGATATCTTGAAATATCTTTGACATCTTTTAATTTACTGAAGTTTATTAAAATCAAAAATATATTCTGTTATAGGGTAGCTTTAAAAATAACTTTCAGAAGACTATAGTTATGCTACCAAAAAGATTTTTTTTATAACTTTGGCCTATACTTGTAAAACATAAAAAAGTTTTGATGAAGTAAAAAAGATTGTCAAGATAGAAAATTTTATAAACAAATATGAAGTATCTTTTTTTGAGTGGCATATTTAATATTTAATTTAAAAACCACAACTTTATGAGCAAAGCTATAAAAACGAAACGAAGCTAAGTTTAATTTAGTTGGTACAATGAAGAAAAGAAGACAATAAAAGCTATAAACAAAATATTTTTTAATTTAAAAAATAGCTCAATATATAAAATGTTTCTTTAAAAACTGGTGAATAAAATCAAAAATATTTGCATCAAATAAAAGTCTGTTCAAGCTTAAATATTTTTCTAAGGTATTATAGTAAAAAATAAATTGATATAGTCTCAAGTTTATTTTGGATTACAACATGTATAATAAAAATGTATTAAAAAATACATGAATTATTTGTGTTTTATTAAAAAACAAGTTAAGAATATGTACTACAAAACCCAAGTTGTAACTGTTATAAAGTGTAATATTTTTTACATAACAATATAAAAATTAAATTCTCTGAATATATATAGATATATATATTACACAAACAAAAACTTATACGCATAATTTATAATACCAAACTAAATTGTGGCTATTATCAATCTTACGAAGAGTCTATGTTTATATATAAAACTATTCTCCTAATTAATTTTTAATTAGGGTGTTTTAAAAGTAACTATTTTTAGATTGAAATTTAAATTAAATTAAAATTTAAGGTAATTGAAAATATGAAAATATGTAAATTATTTATTTACAGAATTTAGTGTTTCTTTTTTAATTTAGGTGCTAGACCTTTTAAAATGTTTAAATTTATAGTTTATTAAAAAAATAGTACACTCATATGCTTTACCAATACATTGCATTAAACTTTCTCTACCTTTAGGAAGGTTAACTTTTATATTGTTCATACTTAAATAATATGCTTCTCAATTTAATAATTACATATGTAACAACGTTTTTTTATAGTTTTATAATTACTTTTTTTTTGATACGTAAATTTCAAAACCAACTATTTTTATAAAATATTTTTACCATTTTTGTTGAAATATAAACAAATAAGTTAATGAAAATTTGTAAATACGTTTTCTTTACAATTTGCTAAGCTAGATTTGAACAATTAAACTTTTAATCGTCTGAGCTTAAAACTTTAAATAATTAATTATAATTAAAATAAAACTTATAAATCAAACAAATCAATAAGTAATTAAGCCAAACGATTTAAAAGTTGATTTAAAACTTGTGCTAATTGTGATACAAAACAGATGAAGTATTCTGTTATTTCTATATTTTGAAGTTTAAACGCTAATCAGTTATTAAAATGTTTGAACAATTTATCTAAAAAAGTATTTTTGTTTAGCACTTTATCAGTTAATAATATTTTTTTGGAAAATAGTGCAGAATGTGTGATGTTTATAAAAGTTTGTTAAAATTGTTACGTCATAAAAATACAAACGTAAAACGGGTCTAAGTTACTTTTATTTTTTGCAATATATTTACAGCTTACAACATTAAAACTTACTTTATCACTTAAACTTTCCATTCAAAAATAGTCAAATTTAAATATAAACACTTCAAAATTCTATCAAAATATACTTAAATTTTACTTTACATATATAAAAAACACAATTGTTTTTATATATAGCATAGGTTATATAATACTTAGTGATAATGACATAATAACCAGTTAAAAAATTATGCTAGCTCATCAACGTTTCATAAAATTTTTATTAGAAATATGATTTGTATTGTTACTGAAATTTAATTTGAAAAATAATCGTTAAGTTTATAAATTTAACTTTACTATCATAACCGCTTATGTAGCTCATAATGAAAAACTAAATTACGAACTAAATGATACATAATGTTAGTTTTTTAAAATAATCTACTTAGAATGTTTCAATTAAAACTTTTCCCTTTTGAAATTCACAAGAGAAATAAAAAAATAAATTTTGCAATAACTTAGGAGAATTATTAAAAAGAAAAGGAAACGTTTACCAAAAAACTTCCTTTGATCAATTAAAATGTTTTAATCATATTTATTTTACTTTTTTATTAAGTTTCATTATTATATAGATAAGCAACTTTAACTAAGTGCTTTTAATCAAATACTACTAATTTTTGATAAGCCGAAATAGACTAAAATGTTTAAACTATTTTTTTTTTACTTTTAATAAAATATCACTATTATTAATCTAAATTGCTTTAGCAAAAATGTTTAAATTCAGCTTGTTTATACTTTAAACCAGTACATACTATAATAAATTTAAACTAATTAAGTTGTTTAACAAGAAACTTATTTACTGTAATAATTTAATACTACTATAAATAGTTACCAAAGTATTTTTTTTTAACAACTATTCATGAAATAAGCACAAAACTTATAGATTCAAAACTTTCTTTCAAATAATTTAAAAAACCGCCTATTTAATGAAAAATATGATTTTAGAATATAAAATCTAAAAAATTAAAAAAAAAAATTAATTAACAAACCAAGAAATAGCAAAGCAAGCAAATCCAACAGTTGCTAGTTTATCACAAATATATTCCCAATTTCCACCTTTCGATTTGTAATATACAAGAAGTTTTGCAGATTCAAGAAATATATCAGTGATATCGTGGAGAAATAAAACTAATATTCCTACATTCGTGTATCTGTATAAAAATACAGTTTTAAAATATTTTATACAATACTACGCTTGAACTACAAACAGTTCTTTTTTCAGTAACTAATGTATTACTTAAATCAAAGTACGAAAAATTTTAAATACAGAAAATGTAGTTTTTGGTAAAAATCTGTATATAAATATATGTATTTACATTTAGCTGTTTTTAGAAACATAAGTATTAAATAAACAACTAACCACTCAATAATTTAAGTTGTTTTATTATTAATTTACTTTCTAAACTTTTAAGGAATTATGATTAATAACCTAATTTTATAAAAGTACATTTTAAATTTAATCTATCAATTTAATCTTAATTGTGTGATTAGATAACAACATTTTTATTTATTTAACAAATTTATGTTTATTTTGTTGTAATAACAAATATGATAACTATATATTACACAATATTTAATAAATAATTATTTGTTGCAAAATTTTTTAAACAAATAATCAAATATCAGTCAAAGCTGCTTTACATAACTAATTCAAATATTAATATTATTTGTTTTGTTTATTTTAACATTAAATCAAAAAATTAACTACAATAATAAAGTCGCATAGTAAGTTATACATAATTTCGTATTTTTACTAGAGTTAATTTTTAGAGATTACTGAATTCTTGCAATAATTTTCACAATTCAAATAATGATAAATATTTTAAAGAAAAGTTATCAATTAATCGTAACTAATGCAACTTAAAAGGTAAAATTAATTAGTTTAAGTCACGCAGTTTGAAGAAAAATACTTTAAAGCTTGCCTTAATTAGCTGGTTAACTAAACAGTCAGTAAATTAAAATAAGAAAAATAGCAGCTTAAAGATAGTTTAAGTTTTTAGAGTTTTTAGTTTCAGATTTCAAAATTTTTTTGGGAAATTGTTGCATATAAAAAACTTTAACAAATATTATACTTCAAAATTAAACTTTAATAAAATTCTTACTGGGTTATAACTTGTTTTATTTGTTGTACAAAAACTAACTACAAATTAAGTATTTGTTAACAAAATTATATACAATAATATATTTAATGATAAATATAGAGAAAAATATTTATTATTTATGACTAAATTTTTTTAGCATGATAATTACCAGCAGAACATAATTTATCATTTTACAAGTATTTGTAAGATTTGATTAATTATACTTTTATTTCCTTCATAACTTAAGCAATAAATTTATTGTTACAATTTATAATGATATAATAGAGTGGTTAACATAGTAAATTACTTTATAATTTTTTTAATGAACTTATTGATTTTATTTTAATCTAAAAATAATATTTTTCTATTTTTAACTTTTTAGTTTTTTCAATGCAATCTTAATTTATTGTTCTATTAAACTTAAAATAAAATATTTTAAAAGAAAAATACAAAAAATATAAAGAGCTTTAAACTTCTGTATAATCTTAACTTTATATAAATCTAATAACTGAATTTACTTTGAAAATTAAGAACCCTAAATTATACTATTTTTAAAACTATAACAATACATTTTTTAATAAGTTTAACTGTTATAAAACTATCAATACAATATTTTTTTAAACAATTTGTTAAAAAATACGTAACTATAGCTGAATCCGATCAGTTGTAATGTAGTGAACGAAATTATTCTTAAAATTCAATATAATTTAATAAAAATACCTGTAATTATAGCTGAAGCCAATCAAGAGTAATGTGGTGAAATGGTGAGCCATCATTAGAACTGAGTCTTTTCTCCATACATCCAAATACAATGTTGCATATACTGAATGTAAGTAGAACGAAAATTGTACCATATAACACATGTATATCACATTTGGTACTTCATTGTACAGATCCCAATCTGTTTAAATATATATTAATTGAATGAAGGTGTAATGCAAGTAACACATGTATATCACATTTGGTACTTCATTGTACAGATCCCAATCTGTTTAAGTATATATTAATTGAATAATGGTGTATTGAAAGTTGTATGACGTAAACACAATAAATTAAAATGGGATGAAGGTAGTCTCCCTTTTTTGATTTTAAAGACCGGACAGGATTGAATTTTAGATAAACAAAAACAAAAAATGGTTAGAACCATCAAAAACAATTTTGATGGTTCTAACCATTTTTTGTTTTTGTAAGCACAATATATCACAAATCAGTTGTTTTTTTACAACTTTTAATATGATTCTGGATTTTTAACTTGTGGATGCTTATTACATTGCCCTATTTTACTTTTGTTAGAAACTCATGCTATTTAAATCAAACTGTTTATATAAAGCAGTTTATAAATATTTCAATAAACGTATTAAACCAACAATGTGTTAATATTTAAAATTATTCAAACGGCACAATCAAGCTTTTCATTAGAATTTTTTTGTATATATTTAAAAAACATTTTTATCTTTAAATGGGATATTTTTGTTTATTAGTTTTTAAATTTTATTAATTGAGTATTTAACTGAAAATCTTAACTGATTATTCAACAAAACTCATAAAGTAAATATTTTCTGTTTTGAAAAAATGTAGCTATCTATATAATTTATTAACAGTTTAACTAAACTGTTTTATAAAACTTTTTGAAAAATTATGATAATAATTTTAATCAGGTTGTGCTATTCAACAAAGTTTAATCAAACATCTGAAGATAAATGGTTTTATTGCGTCAAAAGACATATTCAATTATTTATATAGTCATATTAAGTGTAGTGTTTTTAAAGATCTTTAATAAATCTATATACAGTGCTCCAAAATGTTTTTGGAATATTTTTTCCAGGTTTTTACAATTACACGTTTTACGGTCTATTTTGAGTTTAAAATTAAGTTTAAGGTAAAAAACTGTGTTAAATAGTGTAACGACATTGAAAAGATATCTTTAAGCTTAATTAAATGTATTTTTTAATAAGAAAAGTTTTGATGAAGACAAACAAATTTTATGTGTACGATAGATTTTTTGTGTCAAATCAAAACTTACTACTTAACATGTAAAAATTGTTTAAAATTTCAAGTTTTTTATAGTGATTTTAGTTCAAATTTCCAGGTTTTTCTTAGTGATTTTTGTTCAAAATTACAGGTTTTCTGGCAACCCTGTATATAATTATAGACAATTTACAAAAATAAATTAAACTAGAAAAAACCCTAAAATACTTATACAACTACTAAACTAAACATAGAATTACATATAATTTTGTTTAGTATAAGAAAAAGTTCTAAAATTAAGATGATAAATAGTAAAATTGAATTTAAATTTTTCAATTATTTGTCATTTTCAGTGGTTGATTTTGATACATTATATCCGAAACATTTTTTATAAAACATAAACAACAGTTTATTGTAACCACTAAAAGTTATAACGAAGTATATTTATTTCAAACTTTATTCAACAAATTTATCAAAAAAAACTTGATTATAATATAAAATATATAGAAATTTGAAACAATTGATTTCCAATTTATCGAGTTCATACTTTAGCAAAGAGTAATAAGATGTTAAGTGTTCAAAACTCATTTCCTATGACAATGTCATGTGTATTTAAAATGTGTCATCAACAACAAGATAATAAACAACAACTTATAAAGCTAAATTTAAAATTAAACTTTAAATTAAGTTACAAATTGAAGTGATTTGACTATTTGTTCAATACTTTAAAGTTTAATATTAAAACAAAAAAAAGATTTAAAAAATTTTAAGAATATAGAAATGAAAGGGGAAGTTTACCAGTGTTCAAATATATTATTTTAAAATTTTGGAAATTTATTTAGCACCAAGAAATAATATTTGATTATATTTGTAATTTACTTTAGTAGAGTACAAATCTATTATCAAAAAATAAAAAAAAACTCATAAAAACTTTAAACACTTTTTACTTAAACTTTGTTTAATTTTTCTATAAGGTTTAATACAGTGGCTTCAAAAATAAATACAACTTTTAAACTTCTGAAGTATATTTTGTGAGCTGTGTAAGTAAAAACAATTCGAAAAGTAAAAAGTTAATAAAGAAGAAAAAATAAAAATATCCTGTAAAAACTTTTTATTTGCAAATAAAATTACATAAGTAACTCAACATCCCATTTTTATAGCTTTCTCTGTTAATTTTTAAGAAAAATAATTATTATAATTATTATTAGTGATGAAATTGTAAACGTATATATAACTTTCACATACATATAAGTCTTTAAGAAATTAAAGTTTTACAACAAAATACTTAACAGGATTTTGAAGAAAACCATTTAAAAATAAACTAAGTTATAACTTAATTTTGAAACTTTACAGCAAATGATAATGTTTCAGTAATTTGTAATATTTGACTAATTTGAGCAGAAAGTTTAGGAAAGTTTTCCAAACTATTTCTTATTATTTATACACAACTTGTATATTTATCTTAACAGCGTAATTTATATATTATGACAAATGCTTGGTAATAATGGTCATTACAATCATATATTATGAAACAATTAAAAATATGTATTTATAAAATTTTTGTTAAAAAGTGTAACACTCATTTATTTCTATTCAACTGTAAAAACTACTTTATATTTTTATTTATAAGTAAAATACTTTTTATAAAAGCAATGTACCACTTAATCAATTCATTATTTTATTGACTTTGTTACTTTCTACTTTTAGTAATCACTTAAACGTTTACTTTCTTTTCAATCTAAAGTAACTAAAACATAAAAATGAGTTTGTTATATTTTTCAGTGTATGTATAAAAAAGATAAAGAAATAAAAAAATTTAAATATTTTGTTAGTTATAAAAAGATTTTTTGAAAGAATTTTTTTTTAGTTATGTAAATAAAGTAAACACAATATGATTTTTAAACATATTTTCAGTTTAACTAAAATAAAAACAAACTTTTGAAGATATTTTGAGGGTTGCTGAAGAAAGTATACTGAGTTGCGAACAGAATATAAGCAGAATAAGACCAAGCAGTCAGGTAGAACAACAATTTCCAAGCTGACTCAGGTGCTTTTGTCGCTTCATTCATCTGAAGATTTGATATCCGAGCTATTGGCTGTTGGAAAATTGAATTTTGTAATTTATAGTAATTATAAAAGCTAACAATGTATATTAGTACATCTCAATCATGAGAAACTTTTTATATCAAAATTTAGAGTAACTTTGGTATAAAAGTTGATGAGTTCAAAATGGTTTGTATGGAAGGTGTGAACTAAAATGAAAAATAAGATTTTTTTATTAAGTCTATATATTCTCCTAAAATTTTATTATCAAAAATTTTAAGTTTAGTTTTTTGAACTTGTTTTTATAAATAAAATTACAAATGGAAAAGTTTCTTAAACTAAAATATGCATATATCTTTTATTCATAAATTTTGTTTTTTATAAAAAAATTTGGAAACAGAATATTTTTTTTTAATTTCAATATATTGTTCTGTAAACTACTGAAGAATGCTTCCTGTAAATTTTAAAACTTTTTTTACAAAAAAAAAGTTAAAAGAATTGCTTTTATAATATCTGAGAAACTTGAAAATGAATAATTAAAGTTCATACTATTTTGGAAACTATTTTAAAACTAACTACAACTAAAAATTTTAAAAATATACCAATAATAAATACAAAAATATGATTTAAATATAAAAGGAAATAGTAACTTTTTTTTAATCTTTTGACTCCCTGTGGCATTAAACTAAAGAAATACATAAAAATAATTTACTTTAGAATCAATTAAAAAGTCTAATAACACAATTTTATGTTTAACTTAAATAAAACACATAACATTTAATTTTAAAAATTTACATAAAACATACAAAACAGACCTTGAAAACCATATTAGTCATGAAACTTCTCAGCGCAGTCCACAACAAAGCAAGACAAACGACGAGAAAAATATCAGCTTTAACAACCCTGCTGTATTCATACATTAGTTTGAACCAAGTTAAAGATGGTGTCTTGTATTCATCATCGATAACTCTCCATCTCTCAGTTGATGTTTGGTAGATTCTTGTTGCTGCTTCATAGTATGAAGGATCCCTGTATTCTGTATCCATCACTCAATATACTTCTTATAATGTTTCTGTTTGCATAAAAATTTTATTGAGTGTTCTCTTAATGGTATGTTTCTAGGAATTACTCTGTCTTTTTAGTGAATTGGTGAAAAAGCTATTAAAATACTTGTACTTCAGTCAAGTCAAACTTTAAAACTAATAAAATATTTAAAATGACTTATATCTAATTTAACCATATAAGTCATAAATCTATTTTGTACTTTTACTCTGCCTGAAAAAATTATAATTTTATATAGACAAAAACACTTTTTTGAGTTCACTTTGTTTTTTATATACACTAAGACTCTAAATAAATAGTACAAATGTGTTTTTATACAAACTATAAAGATATATAAGCTTTGTTTACCTTTGTAAAAAAATGACACAAAAAATTATTTTATTGGCAACAAAATAAAATTGAGATATTGAAAACTTATAGCAGAAAAAGAAAGTAAAATAAAAGCTTCATACAAAGAAAGTATTAACCACAACAAAACTAACTTTAAAGTACAATAAATTATTTTAAGAACTACATTACATAATACTTGGTTTTTATAATCAAGGAATATTTTTTAATTAAAAATTAAAAGTTTTAGAGGTTTATAAGGCTTTTTTATTGAATAATAGTCTTATATTTAAGTGAATTGAAAAGTGTTAACAATGCCATACTGCTATATACTTGTAAACTTCTCATATTTTTTGCCATTTTCAACTTATAATACATAGTACAACAACATACATTATAATATATAATTTATTTCCTCTAAGTATTGGTAAACAGCAATAATTGTTTGTTTTACTTTGCTTTCTTTTCTTGTAAGTTTTAAATTTAAACTTTTGCTTCCCCCCCCCCCAAAAAAAATTGACAACATCAGTTGTTGAACTTAGTAACAAATGATGATTGTTTTTTTGAATATGTGTCTTTCAACTCATTTTGAAAAACTAACTTAACCTAGATTGTGTCATTCAACTCAGAGAGTTTTCAAAAACATCATTAGAACCTTTACACTATTAGGCCACATAGTTAGCTATTTCATAAAATAAATTAAATCAGAGTCTTTCAAAAATGGGCAACAACTAGTAAAAGGAAAATATTCTATTTTCAAATATTTCCAAGCAAAGAAACAAATTTAAATTTAAATTTTAAAAATAAAGGTATCACTAAATTATTTTAAAGTTATATATAGTTTTTTTTAGTTTTAACAGTTAGATTTCTAAAAGCTGTTCTGTATCTAAAATTTTTCAAAATATTTAAGCATAATATAATTGAAAAGAAGAAACAAATAAAATCATAAAATACACTTCTATACATCCATCAAGACGTTCTCTTTTAAATAGTCATTTGTCATTTATATTCAAACATTCAAATCAATAGTTTTAAATACTAATGTATACTTATATTTTTGTCTGTACACTTACTAGTTCATGTAATTATGACCCTCTTAAGGCCTTAAATAGATAAAAACAATAATACAATTCTTTTTTCTTAAATGCACCTCAACATATTTAACTTTGTTTGAAATAACTTGCTTCCTTTTTTACATAAAATTTATTATGATTAAATTTAATAGTTTTAAAATGGTACAACTAATGTTTATGATATTTCTAATATAATTTTATATCTATATTATACAACAGTAAATTCATCAAATAAACAAATAGTTTTTATAAAATAAAAACTTTCTTTTACACTAGATCATTTAAGTTTTTTTAAAATAAGTGGTTTAAAATTGTTTTTATTTTCAAAACAATAGATAAACAATATAAAATTATATATAATCAACACATCACAAAAATATTTTTTCAAACAACTTTTAAGTATTGAAAATTTTCGAATAATTAATAAAAATAAAATTCTATATAATGAAAAAATTGAAATTATAAACAAAGTTATCATTAAAAATACCAACTTTAGAGCTTCCAACTCAATGCTTAAAAGCAATTGAATGTAGTTTAAAGCTTTGAAGTAGTAATTTTCAAATCGAAAAAGGAAACGAAAAATCTAGCTAGTGGATAAATTTTAAATTTATTATATTACTAAACATGACTAGCTCACCTGCTTAAAAATGGAAGATGTTTACAAACTTTAATATACTAGAACAATTTACAAACTGAAACAAACTACAGATAAACGACTTTTGTTTTTCAACTGAATTCATTTTTTGAGTTCGTTTACTCTGATATTTAGTTCGTATTATGACGTATTTAGTTGAAACAAAATTTAATGAAAATTTATTTCGGAAATAAATATTAGCGCCAAAGTTTAATTTTTTGCTCTTAACATAAGTTTTAAAAACAAACTTATTTACTTAATTTTTTTAATAAACTACAATTATTTTTGAATTTTCAGTTTATGAAACATTTTATACTTTTGTACATCTTGTACTAAGTGGTAGTTACCTAAAGTATAACTAGATTTAAACGCTTGTTTATAACTACATATTATCAAAAAAAGCTAGCTGGTAAGAAATAGAAATGGATTTTATTTTGTTTTATTCTTGAAAAAGAGTAGTAAACTTTTTAAGTAGTTTAAAACTAATTTTATGACTAGTAAAAAACATACATACACTTTTTTTGACCTAATTGATAGTTCGTAATGACTTAGTCACAAAATATGTAGGTAAGATGTAATTAAGCTTATAATTTAAAAACAATCATTTGTAAAAATAAATCTGCGATCTACCTTGCAATGAACATAGCTTGAAGATGTCGGGATAACAGTTCATGGATTTTTGAAATGGTAAACTTATGATAAAGAATATTAAACGTTTTAGTCAGTATATAATAACTAAGTAGGTAGTATGTAAAACTGTTTGTAAGAATTTAGAAAACATCGAAATAAATATGAATGGAATCCCTTTTGAAACCATTTTTTTTTCTCTTTCTAATTGTGCACAAAATTACTAGATTATCACAAAGATATAAAGATACTTACACACTCTATAAATATAGACACAAAATATATAGGTAAAACACTAAATTAAATCATAAGTAGCTTGCATAAGATCAAAAAAACTTAATTTAATCTATTCTTAACCAATTATTCTTAGTAGTATCTCTTGAATATTGAAAATACTGTTCATTACTTAATTAAATGTGATAATTAAAATTCATTTTAAACTAAGCTTGCTAATAAAAAAATATTTTTTATGTTTTTGAGCAATTATGAGTGTTTTAAAACTGTTTGTTAATGAGAAATACAATTATTCTTCTTTGTTTCTATGTATACACCTTTATTTTTTTAGTCCTACAAAATGATAAAGAATTAAAATCTATCTAAATATATATTTTAGTTTATCAAATTAAGTTTGAAAACTTGTACTGAAACAGTAGTATTATAATTTTATTTTATGTTAGATTTAGATTGAGTATATATGTATGGTGGGCTAACAATAAATGATTTTTTTTTCTTTTTATCATATCATCATGAGTTAAATTTTTCTATTTACTTTTAATTTGTTAAACATAATAAAAAATCAACACTAAAAACAACGCCAAAGGTCGGATGTATAGAAAAACTATACACATTTATTTTTAAAAAAACTTATTAAACTTAAACCGAGTAAAGATTAAAGTTAAAAACAGTTGATTCACTAAAAACAATAAAACTTTTATGTGCGGTGTATAAGTTGTTTAATAACTGAAATAATTAGTAATAGATAGTAATAAAAGTTAAGTCAACCGGTATCAAAAATCGCGTCGAACCGGACATTATTTTAAAGTTTTGCAAAAACTCAATGTTTGTAAGTCTTTTTGAAAATTGAACTTAAATCTTTCAAAGAATGTATAATATAATAGATTAGTTTAGTTTTTTGCAACTGTTCAAAACAATAATGAAACGAAGTACAACTGATAATTACATCGACTTATCATTAAAAAAATGTTGTGTCAAGTTAGTACGTTGCATGGTATTTTTCTTAGGTGGTGCAGAAAATTAAAAAAAATAAAATGCCGAGTTGCTCGTACTCAAGTTGCTGGTGCTCGAGTTGTCTCTACTCAAGTTGCCTCTGTTTGTGTCGCCTCTGCTTGAGCTGCCTTTGCTTGAGTCGCTTCTGCTCGAGTTGCCAATACTCGAGATGTCTCTACTCGAGTTGCCTCTACTCGAATTGCCTCTACTCAAATTGCCTTTTCTCGAGTTACCTTTGCTTGAGTCGCTTCTGCTCGAGTTGCCCATACTCGAATTTTCATCTCAAAATACTTACCGCAAGATATTGAGATTTCGGTAATTCTTGAAGAAATTTTGGTTTTTTGAGTTCGTTTGCGGCAGTGTAGTGAACAAAATGGTCGTTGTGTAAATTTGAGTTTTATAATATATTTTATTCTAAAAAGTAAATAAAACTATTGGATACTTAATTTTTTTTTACAAAATTTTAAGATGGTGCAATAGCGGCAGAGCAACACCCCACGCGACGCCCCTGGTACTAAGTATAGTTACGTCCTAAAACAGAAAAGGAAATACAATTGTAACAAAAAAGTTTTAAAGATATAGATTACTAACTTCATCAACTGTTTCAAATATAAAATTTATTACAATTGCAAAAGACATCTCTACAATTTAAAACAAAAAAACTGTTTTAGGTTTTTCAACTTGTTTTGAAAAGGTACCATTTTTCGCAGGTATTTAGAAGCAACCAACTACAAATTTGCTCGTATAAGTTATCAGCTTCAGAAAACAATATTTCAGAATACACAGAAGGTGGTGGGGCGGAAAAATATCAAAAAAAAACTTTTAAGTTTTATAATTTCCAAACTGTAAGATATAACAACTTGAATTATTTCTTATCAACTAATAAGGCGCTAAAGAGTTGTAAACACTTTTTATAAATGTTAGTACAGTTTTAACTTAGGTATATAGTAGGGAAGAGCTAAAACAAGTAAAGTAAATTCAGTGGTGTACAAAATGCATAACATTAGAATTTAGAATAGATTGAATGGATCCTTGAATTGGTAGATAACTTATTAAAAGTAATATTTTTTTATTATCATTTCACTTTCAACAAACTAAAAGACTTTCAATCATTTTTCTTGATCTACTAAACTTCTTTTTAATATTGCCTTTAACATATTTTATTATTTGTCTATAATATAAGCTAACTATTTTTTTAATTTTCGTCATATCAAAACGTTTTTATCATAGAATATTTTTTATGTTTTTTTTTTACTTTTTTTTTTCAAGTTCTTGTTGCTAGAACTTAAATTAAAGTAATACACTTAATAAAAATGGTATTATTAAAAGATCATCTGATAACAATATTGAAGTTAACTGAATAAAACTTTGAAATAGTGTTTTTAAACAAATTTATATAATTTAAAAATAAATGCAAAAGTAATGCTTTTATGTTTTTTTTTCAGGATTAGTTTTTTCAATTTTTAAGTCAACCAAACTTTCAGTTAAAATTTTTCAAACTACATCGTGCCATGTTTTTGATTTTATAGGAATTAATTTTTTTTTGTAACCTATAAAAGTTTTAAAGTTTTAATGTTTAGCAAATATATCAGAATCTTAGCCATCTGATAAAATATTTTATTTTCCAAATTAAGTAACCACTGTAAAATTATTATAACTAAGTAATTTATATTATATTTATATTTGGCATTTTTTCTAGATATTAAAAAAAAAACATTGTTTTAGCTAGGTAATTGTTTATATGAAAATAGTTTGAGTAATTTCATATATTGTATATGAGTAATAAACTGATGTATACAAATAAGCGTGTTTAAAAAACTTAAATGACCTGAAAAGTTTAAACATCATGTTAATGAACTAGTAAAGTAAACCGATAACATAAGTTGTAAAATAACAAATTAAAAAAAAAAATTAAACCATTCTGTTTATGCTACAAAAACTTCTTTTGCTTACAACTAGCCAAAAAAAAAAGACAAAAAATATTTTTATTAAGCACAAAAGTTATTAGTTTTATGTATATTCATATCAATAATATATAATAATATTTGTTATTACAATTTAAACCACCACGCAACTCATTTATCTTTTTTTATCTCGTTTATTACGTTCTAGCACTCTTGTTTTATGATGTAATAAAAAATTAACTGCAAATTGATAATACTCGAATATCAGTTACTTCTAAACAACATGCTTACAATGTTGAATTTGAAAAAATCAAACCCTTTTGACCAAACTTTAAAAGGAGAGTGTGCTTTCCTAACTAAATTTTAATGACTAAAAATTTATACATTAAAGAAGTTAATTATAAATAATTGCACTTAAGCTATATATAAGTATCAGAGGCGTAGCGTGGGGAGGGACGCTGGCGCATGCGTGCCACCCAAAAAAAAAGAAGTAAAAAAAAATACAATGTCTTTATCCCTTATTGTTTATTTTTTCTGCTTAATTTGCCTTTTTTTTAAATATGTTTTTCTAGTATTCGAAAAGTAAAACGAAAATTCTAATACCAATTCGTGACAAGTTAGGGAAGTTACCCAGTATACTGATTCTAAGCGTAATTGCAAATGCGCACCGATATTAATGAAAAACTCCATAAGGAAAAATTTTATAACTTCATAAGAATTTAGACTCAAACAGTGCGCAACTAGTTAGTGCACCGCAGTAGTATAACCTTATGACAGATTTTTTTTAAAGGACAAATGCTAACATTTTGTTAACAAACCATAAAGCTAAACCTGTTTTATAGTGACACTTAAGATTTTTTGTTCTTCTTCCAGAACTCCATTTTATATAACTTAAATTGCTTGTCAGCTTTCAAAATCGATAATTATGAAAATAAATTTCGGCTGACAGTCGCCTAAGTTAAGCAAAATCTCTTTGTTTATCAAATTAATTTGAACCCCTGGAATGGTTGTATATTGTTCTTATTTTATCTATAAAATTGAATTAAAATTTTTTGTTTCTACTTTCTAGAAAACAGGACAAAACTGAGTTGAATTTTGTTGAACTGCATCCGATTGTATTTTTTCAAATATTTTTTAGTAGATTTTAATTTATTTTGCTTCTTTAATTTCAAGTTTTGATGCATCTGTAATCCTTGAATTTTTTTTTTAATGTTTAATTGTATTATTCGTATAACTTATACGTTGCAAAGGAGTAGTTTAAGAACATGTCTGTTTTTCAAAAGAGTAAGTCATTTTTTGTTTGATACATTTTTGAATCTTATAAAGCAAACCTGGAAAACATTCTTTAAAAATTAATTTAACGAATTTTCAAACGTAATTTATTTTTGATGCAAAATGAAACTTCCGCCATATCTTCTACCGGGAAACAACCTAAGTTTATTAGAAACCAAACAAATAATCAGGATTCAATATTTTAGTTGTATTTTAAATTTAATAAGAAGCAAAGACTTATAATTCATAAGTTTAAATAATATAATAAATTAAATACTGGTAGTAAATTAAAAATTGATGATAACGGTAAGAAAAAAATAATAATGTTTATTAAAACTACAGCTAATAAACAAAAAATGTACTTTGTATATTTTTATATAATTAAATATTTTTAACCTTTTATAATAAAAATTTAATTTTTTTCGTAGAATTTTGATTTTTAATTCTTAAGATTAAAATTATTATAATAAAATATTTAATAATGTCATTATAAGCACCCACCTCAATTCATTTACTTTTTTTAAATTTATTTCGGTCTCATCTATGATGATGCAACAATATACCAGCAATATATCATTATCAAAAATTTAATCACTCTCAACCAACTTACATGGAAGGAAAGTGTCAATTACGAAGCCAAAATCTCCTGGTAAATTTTTAACCGAGAGTGAACATTCCTAACAATCAATTAAATATATTAACGAAATTTATAAATTCATTTTTGAGCAAACTTCGAATGGAGAGTGCACCTTATAGCTACAACTTTACTAACTTATTTTTGAATAAAATAAGTTTAATTTACTGTACATAAATTTATTATTTATAATCTGTTTATTTTATTCATTGTATCAATGTGCGCTCTAACTTATTATTATAATTTATATTTTTTCTCTTTGTCAAATTACGCATAGGCTATTCCTGGTGATAGCGGGCCTTTTATTTATTTTTTATTATATATAAAACTACAAACAATTAATATTTGAATTAAAGTTTACTTCAAGAATAGAAAATCTAATCAACCGACATATTTCTTTCTTTTTTTTATTATAGCATATATTCAATTAATAGGCAAGCTTGCTTCCCTTTTAAAATTAGGATGGATCTACCATCCGAAAATCTACTCAATAATGCATCAGCATCTGAGTTTTAATTAATATCTGAGATTGTACAAATTTTTTACAATGACTTTCATGCTACGTAGTAAAGCGAGAGAACTAGAAAAAGCGAGAGAGTTGAAAAAAATGAGAGAAACATATGAGAGAGTATTGTTATACTGTCATGGGCGGGAGGGTCTAAATTGCGGGAGGTTACTAAATTGCACGTGGGGACTAAATTGCACGAGAACTAAATTGCACGGGAAGACAAAATTGCACTAAGACTGTTTTTCACGGAAGCTCAATTTTGGACGATATACAGTTTTGCACAGAGGGTCAATTGTGCACAAAAAAATACTAACTTAAAATAACTAAATGAAAAATATTTTAAAACCTTTACATTTGAAAAAGAATAATAGTTTTATTAATCTTAATTAGGTTTAAGTTGATTTTAATTTATTTTTTAGTTTTTCATTTATTTACTTTTTATAATTGAAATTAAATTATTGTGTTTAAAAACTAATATAAAAGTTAAAAAAGTTTTTAATAAAAATAAAACTAGAATTTTATTTTAATGAAAATAACCATTATTTAAGAATAAACATGTATTGATGTAAACTTAAATTAAATTAAAATTATACTAAACTTAAATTTGAAATAAAAATAAGATTAAAAAAAGAAATAAATAATATTTACATGGGTCGGTGTTAAAATTGCACGAGGGGACAAAATTGCACCAAGATGCTTTTGCATAGAAAAAACGAGCATGCAGAATACTGAGAAAATCAGATAAATTTAGAAAGGCGAAAATCCGTCTGATGAAATTTATATTGTGCGTTGTACAGAAAGTTCTGTTATGGCTGTCTACTTCCACAAGTTATACTTAAAATAGTTTTTTTTGTTTTCTATAAATTTTTTCAATTATGTATACAAAATCTTAAAGTAAAAAAAAAATATTTCTACTACAAATATTTATTGTAAATTTAAGATTTAGGCTCTATAGGGTGAAAACTACTGGAATTTTGAGATTTTTTGATTAAAATTCTGGCATGGTCAGCCAATTTTCTGTGATTTGTTTTATTATTTTCAAAGTCTAAGGATTCTAAAAATAAAAACATAATTTTTATATCATTATTTTCAAATCGTCTAAACTTTATCTTAGTTGCATCATTACTTGCACACTTTTTACGCTAATTAGCTCTTAAGTTTCTCCTGCTCTGTTTTTTCTCTTTACCTAACCGAGACTTGAGAAAAAGTACTGTCAAAAACTAAATTTATCTTATTTTTTAGAAGAAAAAAAAATACAAGCTTTTGACTAAAATGAAACCAAAAAAATAATACAACAGCTACAATTAGTAAATTTCTATTTTTAAGATAAAAAAAATTATGAGTATAAACAAAACTTATTTTGGTAATTATATTTTAATAAAGGTTAGAATCTAATTTTATAATCTAGTTTTTATCTTTTTTTACATAAATCTTTTTTTAATGATTTTTGTTTAATTATTTAATTTACTCATGTAAACTTTTTTAATTATTATTATTTCTTTTAAATTTATTTAATTATTTAGTTTATAAGTTTTGACATTTTTTTATTAATTTTGTCAATTTTTATTTGGACTTTTATTTAATGTATTTATTATTTAACTTATAATTTTTTAGTTTTATAAATCTTATCTATTATTTGATTTTTTTATAGTTTATTTATTATTTAATTATTTTATTTATTAAATTTTGAATATTTTTATTATTTGGTTTTAATCTATTTAACATTTAATTTAAATTTTTTAGTTTTTTTTTTCTTTTTATGTTATTTATTTTTATTTTTTTTATTTATTATTTGATTTGTTATTATTTACATAATTCTTTTTTTTATTAATTATTTATTAAATTTTTTAATGCTGACTTATTTTTTTAAACATTATTTAAATTTTTTTCGTGCAAAAGAGTCTTCTCGTGCAATTTTGTCCCATCGTGCAAAAATGTCTACGTGCCATTCTGACCCGTCCATGGGCAGAAAACAACACGTGCAAAATTGACCCCGCGCGAAATTGTCACCCGTGCAAAAGTGTCTTCGTGCAAAAGTAAACTTCGTGCAAAAGTTAACTTCGTGCAATTTTGTCTACGTGCAATTTTATCTTTGTGCAATTTTTGCTCTCGTGCAAATTAGTCTTCGTGCAAAAGTATCTTCGTGCATTTTTGTGTTTTCGCGCAATTTTGTACGCTCGCACAATTTAGACAGCTACCCGTCCTGGGCATGATGTTAAACTGTTCTGGTGTATGACTCGACAACCGAAAGGTTTTTTTGTACACCAGGTCCTTAGACCAATCCTTTTGAGTGTATTTTTTTATCATTTAATAAACAAACAATAAAATATACGTGATAAATTAAAAATATCATCTAATCTAAACTATACGGCGATACATTTTAAACAAAGTTTAGTTGTTTTATTAAACAGCAATGAATCCAGTCAAGTATAGGCTTGTACTTTATGTTTTACTTTATTAACTTTATTTTTATTGTTCATTAGTGTATTTATTTTTTTAAATATTGCTATAAGTTTATAGCTGTACACATTATTAGACAATATATAATCAATTTTAAACTTTATGCATCTATACAAAAATTCAACCTTACTTGATAAATAAAAATATAGCGCTTATGTTCGGTACTATTCCCACTAAAGCAATGTACTCTTATCTAATAAGTGTACTTAATGATACAAACAATTAAGGCTAATAAGTTGTAGAGTACTTTGATCTTATTTAGCGACTTTATAACAGGATATCAAGTTGCACTTGATTACTGTTTAGATTTGATGGAAAGTTTTGGGCTAAATTCATTGTTTATTAAGCGGTTAAGAGAAAGCTCGCAAGGTCATGTATTATACTGATGCAAGTTAACATAAGGAGAAAATAAAGTGAAGACAAGAAGTTACTGATGTAATGTTGCAAAAAGTTAAGAACGCTGCTATATAAACCAGTCACAGAAAGTAGTGGAAGATTCTAGCCACAGACTGCTGCAGTAAACATGTTATTCATGCCTAATAATCACTTATATTGTTTTCTTGTGTTATTTAAAGTATTTTTTATCAATGATACTTTTTATATTTATTTTTATTTACATCCCAAGTAATTGAATCTTATTTTGTTTTATACATTCTTAAAGTATATTCCTGTTAGATAGATTGGTGTGTTAAGTTCTGAATACATTTAAAGTAGTTTCTAAAGTATGATGTTATTTATAAATTTATTAGTGTTCGCAATAGTTTTTTTAATACAATATATTCATTCATTGTCTTGCCTAGTTTTATATAGAGTAGCCCTAATTGTTATTGAGTATCATTATTTAATATAAGTTAAGTTTATTATAAAAGTTACTTACAATCATAGGTTATAACTTTCAGTAATATTGCAGTTTTTTTTTTAATTTTAGAAATTCAAACTCATATAAAAAAAAAGAGTTCAATAAGTTTCTCATTGAAAGACCAAATAAAATGGTCAAAACATAATTTTATTTAAAATCTACCTTCTCCTACAAGTTTTTACCAGTTTTTTCAAACTTTTTTAGTTTACTTTTGACTTGATAATAGACTAAGTACTGGGGATTTTTTTATTTAATCAAAAAATAGTTTTTCTTAATTTATTTCTGGATAATATGTTTGTTAGTCATACAACTCATATTATTTATTAACTTGAAAATTTAAAAAATTCAAAACTGTCTTATAATGCAAAATCGATTCCTGTGTATTTTAGTTCATTTTATTAAAAATATAGCAGAGGAAAAGGATATTCTACTACATTTGAACATTAGAGCAGTTTGTTATGTGGATTGTTTATAACTTTTTAACAATTTATTCTTTACCATAAACAGTAAAATTAAATGTTTTTGATTTATTATACTTATGGTTCACTTAAGTAACACTTTCAAAGGTGATATTTTTGATTATTTTCAAAAATTTTTAGCTGCAGATGTAGTGTTTCTCCGACAACATCTAGTCTGCAGACTCTGTTTCGTATAAACTTTAGAAAAAGATTAGTTTTCTCTATATTTTGTTATAGTTAAGAAAAAAAAAATTTTTGCTTATACTTTTCACAGCTAACCGATTTGTTTTTCTTTTATGTACTTTTTCTAACTTTTATACAGAATACTGCTGATCAACCATCAAATTTCCTGGACAAGACATTAAATTATATCCAAGTAGACTCGATTACAGAAAGGTTTATCGTGCACCAGGTCCTAGGACCAGAAATTTTGAGCGTTTTTTTTTTTGTTGCTAAATAACGTAAACTAAGTTTTACTATTACCTTACTGATAGAGCCTTGCTTTGTTCTTTCTTAAGAGCTCAGCAGTTACAGTTGTCTACAATTTAGGCTTCTTTCGGACTTTCTTACAGTTGGTTTCAGAGGCTCGTAATTGTACGATAAGAAAGATTTTTGTTGAAAGCATGGTTTTGCCTATATAAATTTTTTTGGACTTTAATTTTTTACTGACAATAGTTTGTAATTAATTCTGCCGGTGATTTTGAAACTTTTTAACATGACCAGTATTATTATAATGTGTCAACCTAAAACATGGATAGTTGTAGAATATTGTAGGATGGATTACACGTAATCAAGTTCAGCTTTTAGAGAAAAACTTAAATCACTTTAATTTATAGTCTTTGACTTTTTTTTAGTTTTGTTTTATGAAGTTGGAGTTTTTGAAAACAAATAAAACTATTAAACTTTAATTGAACGCTAACAAATAAATAGAAATACTTTTTGACCACGCTCGTAAATTTTTAATTCATGGTTAAAATTGCTGTAACAACATTAAGTAATTTAAACTGAGAATTTAGGCCTTTTGCAAAATTAATAAAATGTAACTCAACTATTTTGAGCAAGCGAAAAAGTACTATATTTATCTATTTATGTCTAATAAGATATTAACATTATATAGTTGTGTATTGTTATAATGGATAAACTACTGTTTCAAAGTTTAACGTTGTATATACACTCAACACAAGTAGTATTACAAGGTAAAATTTTCAGATGTATTTGAAGGTCAAAAAACTAAATACAGGAACTTGCAATATGGTAAACTTTTCAGTTCGTTGTACTTAATAGTTAACAAGTAATTTTTTATAATTTTTCGCAAAAGACAAAATATTTTTATAAATAAATGATATATAATGTTATACTACAAGTACTTTTTTGTCAATTTCAATTGTTTAAATGGTTTTTAAGCTGTTACCAATTATATTTGAACAATTATAATTACATTCAACTTCACTGTTTAATTTAGAGATTTGAACATTTATTAGCGAAAAAATATAACTTACTTATTGGCTCGTGCAAATTAATCACCGTTTCATTAAAAGGATTATGTACAATTTTTTCATTATATTTTGTTAGGAAAGATGTCTTTCCTTTTAAAATTTATTTTTGGAATTTCAGAGTTAATTTTTATCAACTTAAAGGTATTAGTTTTGGGTTGGTATATATATAAGACTCTGCACAAAAATTTATGACTGATTCTTTATTACGTCAGAAAACGAGAAAATTAAATAGTGATGTATTGTAGTATGAGAAAAAGTATCTCTCAGATAACAATATATCACTATTTTATTTATGGGAACAGGTCTAAATTGCGCGAAGACAAAATTGCACGAGTGTACTAAAATGCACGAAGATATTTTTGCACGAAGACTAGTTTGCACGCGGGCACAAAATTGCACGAGGAGACAAAATTGCACTAAGACTATTTTGCACGGAAGGTCAATTTTGCACGACAGACAGTTTTGTACGGAGAGCCAATTTTGCACAAAAAAATACTAACTTAAAATAACTAAATAAAAAATATGTTAATACCTTCATATTTTATTTAAAAAAGTAAGCATGTATAAGTGTAATTAATTTTAATTTAATTAGGTTTATATTAATTTTATTTATTTTTTTTTTTAATTTTTTTAATTGAAACTAAATTATTGTGTTTAAATACTAATATAAATTTAAAATTTTTCAATAAAAATAAAACTAGAAATTTAATTTGTAAAAATATCCCTTATTAAAGAATAAATATGTTTTGATGTAAACTTAAATTTAGTTAAAATTATACTAAACTTCAATATGAAATAAAACAAGATTAAAAATAAAAATAAATAAATAATATTTACATGGGTAGGTGTTAAAATTGCACGAGCGTACAAAATTGCACGAGGGGACAAAATTGCACGAAGATACTTTTGCACAGAAAAATACGAGCATGCAAAATAGTGAGACAACTAAATAAATTTAGAAAGGAGAAAATCCGTCTGATGAAATTTTTATTGTGCATTGTACAGAAAGTTACGGCTGTGTACTTCCATAAATTTTACTTATTATTTTTTTTTGTTTTATATAAAAGTTTCAAACATAATTTATATATCATTATTTTTTATTTGTCCAAACTTTATCTTAGTTACATCACTATTTGCACGCGTTTTACTCTAACTAGATCTTAAGTTTCTCCGTTCTAGTTAGTCTTCGTGCAAAAGTATCTTCGTGCAATTTTGTCACCTCGTGCAATTTTTTACGCTCGTGCAATTTAGACAGCTGCGAAACAAAATAAATGTAGTGCTTTGCTTCTTTACTTAATAAAAGTATCTTGATAAGTATAAAGTGGGTATAATGAATTAATATATTTAGAAAAAAGTTTGAGTTATATCGTATTTTTTAAGTATTTACACTAAAATTTTAACATGTATTGAAAAGATATACTTGTTTGATAATCCTATAAAATAATTAATTTTAATTATAGTGTAAGATATACTTCTACTAAATACAATAAGCATTTTAATTAAATTAAAACTAATAGTAATAAAAAAATTATTAATGATTGTGCTTTCTTTTGCAGAAAATTGCTGCATTTTAAATTGATTGTGCCGAAAAACAAGAATAAGTAGATACTAAGATACTTAATACCTCGATAACAGAAAGGTTTTTTCGTACACCAGGTCCTACGACCAAATATTTGAGCGTTTTTTTTTTCGTTCAATAAACAATAATGTCACTTCTTTTGGTCAACATGATTTTTAATTCTACTTCGAATTATTCAGTATAGTTTAATGAAGGACAAAAAAAGCGCACAAAATATTTGCTCCTAGGACCTGGTGCACGAAAAAGCCCTTTCAGTTAACAAGTAGCACACCACAGATACCTTTAACTTCTAGTTCTGTTGCTAATATATATGAAACACATACGAAAGTAGATAAATGTTTAAGCAAAAGAACAATATATTTAAAATCTAATTATTTTCATAAAATATAGAAAATTCTATTACAAAATTGCCTTAAAAACAAAATTAACTTGTAATATAAGATTCAAAAACAAACTTATTAGCATTTTTTAAGGGCCTAACACAAATAATACTTAAATTACTAAAACAAACACACCATAACTAAGTTTCATTATTTAAGAGATAAATTTTTTTTAAAGACTTTTAAATAACAATGCAGTTTATAAAACTTCAAATAAGGATTTGAGGTGCTGAATAGAATTACATACAATAAAAATTACAATAATAATACAACTTTTACAATTTACCTCAATATATAAGGAGCATTTAAGTACCTAATGTTCTTAAGAGTTTAAGATATCTAAACTAATTTTATTTAAGTATGAAAATGTACAAATATATAAAATAAATTTGATGAGAACTATACTAAAATTTTTAACAAATTTCATAAAAGTTTCAAGAGCATGATTTAACTTATCTGGTCTTAATTAAAAATCAAATATGCTTAATAAAGTAGTTTTTTTTTACAAAACTGTAATAAATTAATTTTTTATAATACAGTAAAAATATCTCATATGTCTTAAGTTTGGAAAATTTATAGTAAAATTTGTCAGCTTTATTTTGTAATTTAACATTAAAACTTTCTAACAATGTTACTCTTAAATCAAATATATACTTACAACTTCGTAAAATTTCAAGTTCAAGTTTCTTGTTTGTGTAATTTTTTAAAAAATCTTGACTTATTTAATATTATTTTAATTTTTAAACGATTTTAGAGCTATTTTGTGATGTAAAGTAGTAATTCTTAATTTCATGTTCTCGAAACAGGCAAACTTAAATACTTTGAAACTAAATAATTAATTTCACTTCTTTAGTTATGTGTTATTGAAAGAAACAACATAACTTAAAAAATAACTTGTGAAGAACTAGGTTAGTAACGAAAAATAAAATTTAGAATGTTTATGATGTTTGAAAATTAATTAACTTAAAAAAATAACTAAACATCAAATAGCATATTAGGGAAAGTTATAAATATATTTCAATTAAATTTCAACAATCTAATTTTTTTACACAAAACATTTATGTAAACTTATAGCTTTTTATCAGATAATCTTTTTGTTGAAACAGTTTACTTATGAGTTGCTTTTAGGACATTAGTTTTTAAATAAACATTACACAAACAAATATAAGGTTTTTTTGCACCTGATCCTAAGAACAATTATTTTGAGCGGTTTATCATTATTTTAAGTTTTATAATCTCTTACTTAAACAATTAACAAAATCGGCGAAAGTCTGCAGAACAAGTCCGGACTTTCGTTTGCCGTGAGACAAGCTCAAATTTAACAAAAGGGTTGATCATGCCAATTCGATCATCAGACCACAAGTTTCGGTAGACTGAGACCGGTTTCGTCCTTATTAGGACTCATCAGTCAGTCACAACCGAAAAACTTGTAGTCGTCAATCTACAAACGGTTTATCATGCTTTCGCAGAAGCAACTATTTGCTGGCAATGATCAGTGACGTCAGCATTGTTGTTTGCCGTGCAACGTTTAAAACATTGTCCACTAGGCAAGACATCTGGTACGCTCGTTTTAGTACAATCAACAGAATCGGCGAAAGTCTGCAGAACAAATCCGGACTTTCGTTTGCCGTGAGACAAGCTCAAATTTAACAAAAGGGTTGATCATGCCAATTCGATCATCAGACCACAAGTTTCGGTAGACTGAGACCGGTTTCGTCCTTATTAGGACTCATCAGTCAGTCACAACCGAAAAACTTGTAGTCGTCAATCTACAAACGGTTTATCATGCTTTCGCAGAAGCAACCATTTGCTGGCAATGATTAGTGACGTCAGCATTGTCTTTGCCGTGCAACGTTTAAAACATTGTCCACTAGGCAAGACATCTCGTACGCTCACGGCAAACGAAAGTCCGGACTTGTTCTGCAGACTTTCGCCGATTTTGTTGATTGTACTAAAACGAGCGTACCAGATGTCTTGCCTAGTGGACAGTGTTTTAAACGTTGCACGGCAAAGACAATGCTGACGTCACTAATCATTGCCAGCAAATGGTTGCTTCTGCGAAAGCATGATAAACCGTTTGTAGATTGACGACTACAAGTTTTTCGGTTGTGACTGACTGATGAGTCCTAATAAGGACGAAACCGGTCTCAGTCTACCGAAACTTGTGATCTGATGATCGAATTGGCATGATCAACCCTTTTCTTACTTAAACATGATAAAAACCAATATTAATTTTAACTTAATTTAAGTTTAAATTTTTATGAAATTAAAATAATTTATAAAAACAAAAAAATTGTAAAATATTTATACTGACGTAGAACAATTTATTAAATTTTGAAAATCGTAGTTGTTAATTATAAACATATGAAAATAGTGGTTTAGTTGTAATATATATTTTTTGGTATAAAAAGATAGAAAAAAAAAAAAAATTATTAATTTGTATTAAAATCTTTATTTTAACAAAGTCGAAAGATGAGTAAAATCATGACGAAAGTTGACTTATTAAACTACCAACTTCGAATAAAAAATTAAAGTGTTTAACAACAAAGCTTATTTTGCGGACCTGCTTTTAAGTTGAGTTAGAAATATATTTTGAAACAAGTATTTCATTTTTTCAAATATTTGAATTTTACTTAACAACAGTTTTCTTTGTTATGTTGTAGCTTCACAAAATTGGAAACAACTTCAGCATCTGTGAGTTTTTTATTATTATCTGTTTTTACTTTTGTTACAGTTGCATTATAATGTGATATATTTTTACAACACAAAGATTTATATATTCTTGTTAATTTGGATTTTAATATCACTTCAAGCTACATTAATTATTAGTAGTAATTTAAGCTTAACTATATGATTTTGAATATTTTGTATGGGTTATTAACTAAAGAATACTGAAAAGCGGTACAAAAAGCAAAATACTAAGTTACATAAATGACAAATGTATATATTAATTTAATGTATAGACAAGGGGTGGAAAACAAATTTTGAGCCAGATTCAGCCTGCCAACTAAAATCTGGGCATGTGATGAAATGATTTGAAGTTCAAAATTAAAACAAAATAACTTTGAGTCTTTATATAACAAAAATTTGAACATGGTCTCGCGAGTATAGGTTCAACATTGATTTTTAACAATTTAATCTTATTTTGTTAAGTTAATTCTAAAGTAATTAATTAAAAAAAATTATGTAAAAATAACTTTGCTCTTAATTAAAGAAATATACAATATAGATTTTTAAGGGTTTAGAGGAGGAAGATCACCTAATTTTTATTCATGATCTTATTTTTTAGAGTTTTAGCTAAGCTACAAATTGCATTTTACATATTTTCAATATTCAAATTAAGTTTTGAGATACAGTTGGTTAAGGGCATAAGGCAATAAATAATTTTTTTATACTAAATTTAAGGCCATAGGGGGGGGGGTACAACATTTTTTTTACAAAAATTAACTTTAGCTTTTATATGAAAGCTTAAACTACAAAAATAAGCCAGTTTTTATAGAATTCAAAAACATCATTTTACTTAAAGATATTTAATTTTTTTTTAAATTTTCCGATATAAACATAGACCGCAAGTTTTTTGGGTTCATTTTTCTTGGAAATTTTAAAATTCACTAAAAATCTATCTCCTCCTTCATTTTTCAAGCAATCATCTTCAAATTTTCAGGAAATGTTCCTTATAATAAAAGAAAAAAACGTTACTTTATAATTTTAGTAATTTATAAAAATTAACATTTTATCACAAAGTTTAAAATAAAAAGTGTTTTTTTTTTTCAAAAAAAAAAAATTTACAATTTTTTTTTATTTCCAAATTAATGTTTTTTTGTTATTGTATAAAGATTAGACTGCGAAAGTTTAAAGAAGATTGCTTGAAAAATGTAGGAGGAGATAGATTTTAAATGAAGTAGTCTTTTTTTACTGTTTTAGTTTTCCCTTCCCATAGAGAACCTATTATGCGGCCCAACTTTGACTGGTTATATCTCAAAAAATAATTTGAATTTTTAAAACGATAAAAAGTATCTTGAAGCTTGAAGAAAACTCTATAGAATCAGATCAACTACTGAAAAACATGGTTTATCCCCCCCCCTATGGCCTTAACATTGATTTTTTTAATTAAACTTTAAAGTATAAAGTATAAGTCAGTTTCTATAGAGTATAAAAGTTTTAATTAGTTTTTGAGATATAGATTTTTTCTATAAAATTTGTATAATAACGTCCACAATTTGTTCACAGTCAAATTTCTTTTAAGTTTAAAGATTCACCAAAAATCAATCTTCTTGTTTTTTGAGCTAGAGACATTAGGTTTTCAGGTAACGTTCTTTTATAGTTTAAAACACTTGATATTTCAATATGAAAAAAAAAACAAATTAAAAAACAAAAAGTTTGAATTTTTTTTATTTATATATTTTTTAAATAAAAAAAGTTCTTGAATTCAATCAATTTAAATATTAGTAGTGTACTTTATGGGAAAATAAAAAAAAGATTAGTTAAAAAACTAAGGAGAAAAGGAATTTTAGTGAAATAGTCTTTTTTGCGTTTCTAGTTTATGCCTTCTCCAGTAAGGAAGCTAATGAGCACACCAACTTTGATTGCTTATATCTCAAAAATTACTTTAAATTTTTTAAGCGGTTAAAGATGTCTTATAGCACAAATAAAACTAAAAAAATACAAAGTAGTAATATCAACAAGTAAAAAACAAGGTAGAGCTTCCTATGCCCTTAAAGTGAAAATAAAAAAGGTTCATTATGAGAAGAGAAAATCAAAATGGTTGACAATCATTAAATTTTAAAAAATATATCACCTCCTATGTTTTTTCAGATAAATAACTTTTAGAAAATGTTCTTTGTAATATTTTAAAAAATGTTATGAAACAGTTAAAGGTATTTATCTCAAAAAACGTAGGAAATTGATTTTTAATTAATTAATTTTTAATTGCCTCCCATAAATTTGACCTGCTGTATTTCATAAATTAGTTGGATATAAATATCTGTAAAAAGCAACTTCCAGAGTTGCCACACACTAAGGATTACTCAGCACAGTTGATTTTTTAAAAAATATTAGGGTGAATCAAAGTTCTAAAGTAACAATTAAGGCCATAAAGAAGTTTCCCACTTTTTTTTATACAGAAAATAACAGTGGCCTTGATTCGAAACCTTAAACTACATTTATCAGATAATTTTTACTAATTATAAAAATTTTGATTACTTTTTGAAACATATTCAGTCTTAAAATATTAAAAAAATTATGGCTGAACCCACTTAAAAACTACTAAAAATCTATCTCCTCATTTCCAAAACAACTTACCTCAAGTTTACAAGAAATGTGCATTGCAATATATAGATTACATTTTTTACTTATCAGCAATGTTTCACTGTTTTTCTGTAAGCAAAATACTAATGTTCAAAGTGTATTATATAGATTGACCATTAAATAAAATTAAAAAAATAAAAATAAAAGTAATAATAATCTATATTCAGTGCACAACTATTTAAATTTTAACAAGAAGTTCCAAAAATTCAACATTTTTAGATAATTTTTAGTTATTGTTAGTTTTCTTTATAATTAAGAATTAATTTAAAATGTTTGACTACATGAATCTTATTAGTTATACCTACATGAGCATTTTTTTCAAACTAATTTTTTTTTTTGAGAATTGGCTAAAATAAGTTTTATAACTCAATAGAATATAGTTATTTTAATTAAATTTAACGTTTAAACTAAAAAAGATAATTATATAAATATATATTTAAACATTCTTATTCATGTAATGTTAAACTTCAAAATGATGCACAGAAAATTAACACAGAGGCAACTAAGCCAAAGGCTGTTCATTTTGAAACCTAATTACACCTACATGAACAATTTTTTTTACTTTAGTTTTGGAGAAATGGCTCTTTATATTTTTGATAAGTATTTTAATGAAAAAATATTTATTGAATTTTTTTCACAGCTACTAAGTTTCATTGTGCACTTATTTTCAAACTGTGATTCTATAAAATAGAAATAGATTCATTTAAATAAGAATCACAGTTTGAAAAACTGCGCACAATGAAACTTAGTTACGGAATAAATTTTTCAACAAATATTTTTTAATAAATAAATCTTCAATTTGAATTGTTTGTTATTAAATATTTTAATGGGCACAAATGTGCACCAAAAATAAATCTAATTAATAACAAACAATTTTTTTCTCAAAAAGATAAAGAGGCGCTCTGTTGTCTATCTCCAATCTACATCTTAGAAGGTACTTCTTTATTCTTCTTTGTTCTATTTTTTTTTTCTAAACTTTTATCAGTAATCTTATATTGTATGTTAATGCATACACGGAAGCCAGGGAACATTAGCTTCTAAATTTGTCTTATTTAGGACATAAGGGAAGGGATGTAAATCACTTTTTCAACAACTTAATATTATTTTGTAAGGTTTTATTTTAAAAATACAACTTGCTTTTTACAAATTTTTAATATTCAAAATAGTTTTTGAGATATAGAAGGTTAAATTTTGGGAGTACAATAGGTTACATATGGAAAGCTTAAACTCAAAAGGCAAAAAAAAACTATATTACTTATTATATTTTTTCATGTTTTTTGAAATAAATACCTCAAATTTTCAGGAAACGTTCCTTGCAATATTAAAAAAATCTCTTGTAACAAATTCAAAAAAAAAAACAAAATCATAAATTTTACGAAGAAAAGCCAAAAAAAAGTTATTTTTTTTTATTAAATAAAGAAAATTAGTCTAAATTTTATTAATTCTTTACCAAAGATTTTTCTAAATTTTGCAAGAAACACCTCCTGAAAACTTGGGGTTTCTGTCTGCAAAATATAGGAGATAGCTGTTTAGTAAATAGTTTTTTTTTTTGCCTTTTGAGTTTATGCGTTCCATATGTAACCTATTGTACTCTCCAAATTTAACCTGCTATAACTCGAAAATTAGTTTGAGTATTAAAAATATGTAAAAAGCAAGTTGTATAGTTTAACTGAAATAACACTAAACAAGGTATGATCAAGCTCTTAAATAAGTAATTTACCAGAGTTAATGTTTTATCCATTTACTTTACATCTCAGTGTGACTGTTGCTATTATTAATATTTAACAATAAACTTTACATTTTTTCTAATATAACTTTTTATTTCTATTTCTTAATTTATTGAGTAAAAAATACTTATGAACAGATGCTGCTTAGGAACACATCAGATGACTGTCAGGAGTCCCAGACATCACAATCAACTGGTTTCAACAACTTCAATAGGATGTGACTTATAATATGGAGCGGATGAGAGCTATTATATGGAGAGGTAGGAGATGTGCCCAGACGTTTGACAGAGTGGCGGTCGTTTCAACTTAGTGGGAATGGAGTGCACAGAAGAGCAGTAAAGTAGATAATATATTAATTTATTATTTGTGATATTTACAGCAAGAAGCATTAATTATAATTTATTTTAGATTTAAATTTTAAACTAAAGCTTAGTATAGATTAAAAAGCATTTTTAGACCTACTTAACCTTCTAAATAACAAATAATGTACTTATTTATGTATTTCATTCCAACATGTTGGTATTTCTTATAAAGTAATTTTTAGTCGATTATTTATTTCTTGAGGTTTTGTCCGTGTACAAATCAGTAACAATTGTGTTTATGTGTGTTTCATTTTTTCAAACAAGTGATATATATTTTTTCAAAACTATTTATTCATAAGTTATGTTAAACTAAAATTCAACAGATCACAGACTGATTTTTATTTCAATACCTTAAGCCAGTATTCCCTTTATAATTAAAGTTTTTTTGACTAGTTTAATCTTTACAGGGTTGCCACACAATCAGACTAGTTTAAATTTTTAGAAAAACTCATACACATTTAAAGGTTAAATAAGCTGAAACTTAATTTTAACTGTTAATGTTTTCAAACATAAAAAATATTTAGTAGTGATATAGAAAAAAGTTCCATTTTTTTAGACAGTTTAGAAAGACTTTTGCGAAGAATTTGCTTGATTATAAACACAACAGAACTTTTTTTCTATCTTTTTACTAAACATTTTTTATAAATATAGTTTTATTGCAATGTTGATTTGCTTGATTATAAACATAACAGAACTTTTTTCAAAGCTACTGTTTGTGGTTTTTCATAAAATATTTAGTTTAAAATCTTGTTAGTAAACAATCAATAAAGTTATTATTAAAGTAATTACTCCCAAATATACTATTGCCTTACAATATGTATGAGTTTAACCTTTAAATTTCCATTTTGTCCATTAGGTTATTTTAAACATTAAATGACGAAAGAAAAGAATTTATTGAAATAATTATACATATACGAAAATATTTTACAAGTCTTAAGTTATAATGTGAAGAGTTTTGCCCTTTTCCAAAGTTAATCATTAAAAATTGCTGTCTTTTATAATGTATAGCTAAAATAATTGACGTCTAACACTATGCAGGAAATAATTCTTAATTTAGAAAAACTTATTTCAAATATCACTTGTAAAGAATTCAAATCAAATAACATATTTACAATTAAATTCAATAAACTATTACAATTGTTTACAAAGTTGAACTCAACACCAGAAATATTCAAATTCTTAAAACAAGATAAATAATTGTAATAGTTTAATAAATTCAATTATAAATATGTTATTTGATTTACTTGCATATTAATAAAAACCAAGTTTTGTTTATGAATTTTGAATTTTAGCTAAATCTAGAAGCTATGCATTAACTACTTTTTTTTAGATGAACTGCTAAATTATTAAGTAGATAATTTAATATCGTCAGGTTATGAAAGTGACATAAAATAAGCAAAATTTATTTTAAAATTCAATAAGTTAAGACTATTTATGAGCTTTAGGTAAGAAATGAAGAAAAATTATCAAACTTTAGAAATTGAATTGTTAAGAACTTTTTGCTTGATATTTTCTCTCAAATAAAAGTTAGACTTAAAATTATTAGTATAAAATTGATTAGTTTTTGCTTCTTGTCTGAATTAATAAATTTATTTTAAATTATTTAATCAATTTTTCTAATTATTTTAAGTTTCTTGTTGAAGAAAGGTGTGTTTAGCAATAAATTTTAAACAATCTGATAACTTTTCGATTAATAACTATTTATTGGGTATCTATCAGAAATGCATGAGCGTCACTTTTGTATTTTAACTCAATCAAAAAAGTTCAACATAAAAATTAATAAGCGAACTATGTTTTTAGTAATAGCAAAACAATGTTTTAAAGTAAAATTTTCTAAATTATAAAATTCTTAACTAGAAGATTTTAAGCTTGTTCAAAAGTGATTTCGTGCATTTGTGACCCGTCTCCCTATTTGTAACTCAATTGAGTTTATACTTAACTATTATCATTTAATTTTATTACAATTTCTTACTAATTACAAACAATTTATTGTTATACAGTTGTCAGTAAATGGAAAACTTTTCAAGATCAAATTATTAAGTTAACATTATATTAATAATAAGCTTACTTTGAATAACTGGCTTAATATTGGTTGGTATAATAAAATTTGAAACCTTTCTAAAAAAAAAGAAAACTATATGTTTAAGATTTTTCAATCAAAAATTTTTTCTAAATCTGTTATTTCCATCATCTGTTTCGTTTATTTACACTTCTAATGTAAAACTGTAAATAATTATACTATCTTGCTATAATATTAAGATGTTGTATTCAGTGATTACCCAATTATATACAATTGTTAATAACTTTACATTCTCAGTGTAAAACATACAAATGATGGAAATAATGTATGCTATAAGAAAATTAAATAAATTCAGTTTATTTTTTTTTAATATTAAGAAAATAGTATTTCAAACTTTATTATATCTTTTATTTTTTTATTTTACGGAAAAAGGGTTTCTCCTTAATTTTAATGAAGTCCTTTTCAGTTGCTCACTTAAAATTATAAAAATAAGTAGTTAGTGAAAAGAGTATTGTGCAACTCATTAAGGTATTTTTTACTACTAAATAAAAAAATAAGTGTTTCTTGCTGTAAATAATTTTGTATATCTCGCTGTTTGTTGTATTTTTTTCTTGTGTATTTTTTTCTAGATTTCGTGAGTGTTTTATTTAGTTTTAAGTTTAATTAGTAATTATTAATTTATTTAAAATTGGGGAAGTTCATTTAATAGTGGTAAAAAGTTATGTAAACTTCATCCTTTAAAATTTAATTTTTAGGTTTGTATAGTAAGACACTAAAACATTACCTGGGTGATTAAAGTACTATGTGAGACTTGGATTGATAAAAAAAATTAGGAAAAAGGTACAACATAAATGAGTCATGGTCAAAAAATTATATTTTTCGAAGTTAAGAATAAGTTTTCAAAGTTTTTAATTTCCATGTAAAGAGCTATCTTTTCGATTCCGAGTGCTTTGAAATCAATAACCGATGCACAAAACAACTTTAGTAACATTCTTGTTTTCCTTGAATGTCTCTAAAGTAAAATTTTAAGAAGGAACAGAAGCATCTTTTTAACATTGATTATTCGTTTTCCTAACATTTAGAATGACGTTTGCTTACTAATTGGTAGTGTAAGACCATCATTCAAATAATTCATGTTTCAAAATCTTGAGTCCAAGATACTTTTCCGTTTCACAAAAATTAACTATCTATAAAATGTTCTTTTGGCAGTGGACTAGTAGGTCATTTATACTGACTTGTAATTGCCGAATTTCCCATTGTAATAATTTTTGTTTGTTGCACTGGAATTCCAGCCGTAAAGATAAGTACAGTATACTACCGCTTAAGTACGCACTTATCCAGAAAGACAAAGTAAAGGATGTTATACTAGAACTTCAAGAAATTCCAGTTTTTTTTGCCTAAATTTTCAATCATAAAGTTCCTCCAGATTATTTTATGTTTCCAGGTAGAATGGCCAACCTGCTGAGTTAGCCTGATACTTTGTTAACTTTTAAACTAAGGTGAGTAATCCTGAGTAGGCCAAGTGGCCTGAGATTGAGACAGTCCTGTTATTAAATGTTAACAAACTAAATACTTATGTAGTGGTTGCAGAAAAGTGAAAAGAATAATGATATTTGAGCTGTAATGCTATAAAATAAATAAATCTAGATGACAAAGTTAAAAAAACCTACATATACAAAATGGTTAAGTCATAGTTTAAATGTACATACATTGATGTTTTGAAAATGTTTGGTAAACACAAAATAGTTTTGTACTTTCCCTCTAGAAAAACAATGTAGCTTAATATTTTTTTAAAATCATTGACTGACATTGACTTTCTATATTAAATGTATGTATTAATTATGTAGAAGCTTTTTATAGAAAAAATAAATCATTTTAAAATCTATTAAAAAATTTGCAAATTAGAATTATGTTTTAAATGTTATTTAAAATAAATGACTTGTTTATTAGGCTTAATTATTTGGTGGTTAGTTGTAAGAAAGAAAACAAACAACTAAATTTCATATTATACTATATCGTCAAAAAGTACGCACTTTTTGGTCTGGTTCAATTTGCGTACTTAAGCGGTAGTGTACTGTATTTGTAATGTTAATAAGTTATATCAAGTGTTTTTCTTGACAATCGAATATTTTATGACCGAGCCCTGCGCAGCTTTTTCCATCAGCCTCCCACTTAAAAACGCCTTATAGCATGAAAAATTTTGATTGAGTCTTTTCTTAACCTTGAATAATATTTATAACATCGAAACTACTGTCTTTCTTAATTATTTGAAGTAAGTTTCAATGTTTGTGATAGTAAATTTATTAATACTTTTAAAATGTGCAGATTAGTGTAATCGAAGGGTAACAATGTTTAGATTGGAAGAATTAAATATCTGGGTAAGTTATAACTACTCTAGGGAAATCCTGGTTTTTAAAATATGGGCGATATGGAGGTAAAAACATAATGCCTTTCAAATATGCTTAACAAATCTAAAGTTAATTTATAATTATCCAATGAAAATAGATTAAACTCCATAGGTTGGTTATTTAATTTGAAATTGGTTACTTAATTTCAGTAAAATTTATTCCAGAATTAGATAATATAATCAATTTTTTAACACTACTCGAAAACATTTAAATTTTATAGTAAAACTAAACTAAAACAATTTACCATACCAACCTTTGAATCAAGTATCCAATATATAGGAGACCACCCTGAATAATCTTCCAAAATACAACGTACTTCAACGAACACTAAATATATTAAATGTGCCATTAAATTAAATAATGCAGTTAAGTTTGTATTTGTACTATTCTGGTCAAAGTAAGTTTAAAACAAAATTTTAGGTAGCCGAAGATTACTAAACCTTAAATTGTATTACATTTTTAAACGCATGTACCCACATAGTGCTTATGTCAAATAATTATAGAGAACAATTTTGTAAACGAATGTGTATTTATACAGCAATGTGCAAAACTTACTTAAAATTAGTAATTTTATTGAGAAATGACACCAATTATCGACGTATCTCCAGATAATTTCTTATAGGAAAGAAACATTCGAATCCACTTGCTATCAACTAACTTCACTAAATTACGACTTTGCAATGTTGATAGAATACTTGGGAAGTAATTGACATCCGCGGCCTAAAAGGCAAAAACATTTGCCCATTGCATATTTTTAAGCTTATTAGATACTACACACGTAAAAAATCTTAATAGGTACTTCTAGTTAATAGTGCCTCCCCTTTGATTGTTTTATCACATTTTATATTTCAAGCAGATTTTTGCTGGTAACTGTAATTCTTATGAATATCTGCCTATTATGTTTAAAATACATAGAGACCACATAAAGAAATGTTTCCAGATAAGTATGCTCAAATAATAGAAAGATGCAAATCATTTATAGAACTCCGCAATAGTACTTAAACATTCAGAACCATCTAGTATTAACTCAGACTAAAATTTTAGATACACTGTAATCAATTTTGTTTTAGTGGTTAATATTTATACTAGAATTGGTTTATAATAAAAAATATTTCAGTTGCTTTGAATTGATTACACAACAAATGATTGCTAGTCCAAATTTTCAATAAAATTTATTGTCCATATCCGAGATATGAGAACGCGAAATTCTTAAGTTTTAAAACAAATGTAATGTTTTAATGATAAATTAAAAACACGTTGAACATTTATTACTTTTATAGCAGCTATCGTTGATATTTTTAAGTTAAATTCGTGTAAAAGATCAACATAAAATTAAATGATGAAGCCTTCAACCTAACTAGTGTGTCACGTTTATTTAACTTTTTTATTTATATGTGCATAACTTTTATTAAATTGTATAGATATAAGCTCTTAAGTTTTGTAAGTACTTTAGAATACTGTTTTTTGTTATTGAATATATATAAATTACGGAGTTAATTAACTTTGAATGTCACTAAAGTATCTATTGTGCATTTATTTGTTTACCTAAATAATTTAGTTTTTTGTTGTAGATAAAACTATCCTTAATGAAATTGGTTGTTTAATGATAATTTTAATAAATTAGTGTTCAGTTGCTGAAACAACAACTAAATATAAAAATTCCAACAAAGTATTGGTTTCTATTTGTTTTGAAGTTTGTGTTTTTAATAAGCGATTCTAAACAAACATGTTGTAAAAATTATAAAGAAAATCTACCAAAGAAATTTTAGAAATCCCAAGTTTAAATTGAGTTATAAGTTTATTATATACTGTTATTATATTGATGTGCAGTGCAAACATGTAAGTCTGAAATCAAGCTTTTTTAACTGCTGCATTGTTTGTTTTATATTTAAACTGATTAGAAAATTTTACACTCAAAGCAGTTATGATAGCATGTTCTTCAGCGAACTGTAAAAAACTAGCTACATTAAAAAGGTAATAAGTTCGCAAAAGTGCACCAGCAAAACTGCTGATTTAAGTATATAAGTAAAATTTGCAAATAAATAGTTTCCTTTTATTTAACTTTGCTGCTTTTGTAATATAACTGAATTATGTATGTTGTATTTAATGTAATCCAATGGGCTATAAACAAATAAGTAGTCTAATAAACAAGTTCTAAAAAAAATCTGGTTGTAGTTCGTGTATTACTTTAAAAAATAATAAGTTCAAATTAAAATAACAGCATCTTATAAAGTAACACAAAAGTATATTTTTGTAAAAGTTTCAAAATTTGCTGAAAACCAACATAGTTATCAGTACTAAGTGAAAGTTATTTAAAAGTTTGGTACTTTGGAAAAAAACAACTTGTTAAATGTGAAAGCTTTGTAAAAAATTATTTGGTCATTAAATTAAAAAAACCATCTAAAAAAAAAAAATGACAATATTATACAATGCCTAAATATAAATTGACTGATTGATTAAAGCTATTACTTCAATTTATACATTATAAAGTTAACAGTCTAAAATTTCTTAAGGTGTTTTATTTAATTTAAATAAGGCTCAACGTTTTTTACTAATTCAATTTGTTTGTTGATTACGGAATAGAATCTTTCCTTCTGAATAGAAGTCATAGTGTAAACTTATCATGTATCTATAAAACTTTACCTAGTTTAATTTTAAGTAGTTATTTATTGTTCGCACTATTACAAAATCGTCTGCAGAAAATTTGTTAGAAGGCTTAGCTATATCTTACAATCAAATGATAGAATAAGACTGCAGCATTAAATTTGCAATTTATATATTTCCGTTTGTTTATTGAAGTTCAATATTATTTAGATTTCCATTATATTGAAATATAAATTTTAAATGATTTGAATAGAAAAAAATCATGTTAAAGTAAAACTGTCAGACAGACTTTGAATTGTCAACAGAGAAGTAAACACTTCTTCAGTAATATTCGTCATAATATGAGTCTAAAAATCACAAATTAGGCCTCACTAAAAAACAAATTTTATTTCTCTACCTACATATTTGAACAAAATTTTTTGAGCAGACAATTGAGCCCTTTTTTGTCGTTCATTTAGCTTTTCATTACTATAACTTTTAAATTCCGCAACATTATAAATAATTTTTTAAAACTTTTAAATTTTAAACGTTTTAAAATTTTAGAGACTTTAATTCAATGTCTTTTAAAAACGGGTAGCTGTCTAAATTGCGCGAGCGTACAAAACTGCACGAAGATACTTTTGTACGAAGACTTTATAGCACAAAGATAAAATTGCACGACTTTTGCACGAGCAGACAATTTCGCACATATAATGTTTTTTATTGTTTTTTATTAATGTATATATATTTTTAATTTTTTTTATTTATTTAAATTTTATTACTATCACTGTTACCCCTAACCTTTACCCTAAGTCGGTAGCTTTTTTTTTTTTGAATATAATTTTTCTTAACTATTTTTTTATTTTTACTATCACTATTATCCCTAACCCTTACCCTCGGTCGATTCTTTTTTTTAATTAATTTATTTTTGTATATTTATATATTGTAATATCTATTAGCTATTTTTTATTTTTACTACCACTATTTCCCCTAACCCTTACCCTCGGTCAGTAACTTTTTTTAAAATAATTTTTTAGTTCTTTTTTTGTTTTATTTTATTTTTTATTCACGTGCAAAAATGTAACTTGTGCAAAACTTACCCTTGGTGCAAAATCGTCTACGTGCAATTTTGTTCACTCGTGTAATTTTTTCTCTCGTGCAATTTTGGCTTTGTGCAAATTTGGCTTCGTGCAATTTCGTACACTCGTGCAATTCTGTTCTCGTGCAATATAGTCGCCTCGTGCAATTTAGACCCGTTCCCTTTAAAACAGAGGGTAAATAGATAAAGAATATTGATGTTATGAATAAGTAAATAAAAATAGCTCACTATTATAATTTCTGTTGTGTTGTTCGTACTTATTTAGTAGAAGTTACAATTTAAGGTATGTATTTAAGCATTCGCTACTGCATATCTTTAAGTTTAAAGTTAATGTTTGTAAATTTGTAGTGTCCTTTACACAAGACCTTTAAAGCGAAAATGACAATAACATTTGCTCTATAAGTCATAAACTGCAAAAGTTTTTGGATAATTAGTCTTCGTCTTGAAGAAAAATCTAAGATAAGTTTTTATAGACATAAAATAATAGAGTTACAGTTTATAAACTTCTATGTGAAAAGTAACAAACCAAAATTTCAAAAATTAATTATGCTTAAATCTAGCGGCCTTGTAATTTTATTACTTCAGATTATTGCTCTGGGCACATGATCGTTAAAAAATGATCGAAAATTATTAGATTTGTAGAAGCTTTGTTTATAAAACTATGCTCTCAAACAATCATCTTTAAAAAAATCATATTTTCACATAAATTATACATTTTAGTTCATCAAAAAAAGTACAAAACATAACAAAAACCTTGAAGTTTAAACGAAGTAATCCCTTATAAATCTATTTATTAAAATATTGCTAGTATTTATTTACATTATGGTTTATTGAACATGATGAAAAAAAGTCGACGCTTGGTGTATAGATAAGCCTTTTCATCGAGCTACAGATTACTTATTTATTTTATCTATTTTGAGCTATGAAATAAAGAATTAAAAAACTACAAAAACGTACTTTTATTACTACAAACTTGTACTTTTATAACAATAAAATATTTATGAAAAAAAGTATACATTAAAAAGAACAACATGACAACTAATTCAGAATAAATAAACATTATCACCTATATTTTAAAAAGAAACATACACAATGATCAAAGTTGTATTGAGTTTTTATCTGTTTAGTCCTTACAATAAGTATTTATAATAATTCAGTTTTTGTAGGTGGTCTAGTGACGTTACAAATTGTATTTCACAAACGTCTCACTAATCTCTTAATATATATATAATCTCATTTAAATAAGTCTGAGTGTCTATCAGTAGTATAGCAACTTCGTTTTGACTAAACTACTAGCAGTTTACTCGACTGAAAACTCATTACTATGACCTTTCAAATTCTATTTAGTTTGTTTTAAACTGTGGTCATTGTATTTACTGGAACTTAGTGACGTGAAAACAAACACTAGTCTACAAACAAAAACATAAATTAAATTGAAACACTTAGGGAGGTGTGGGTGGGTTAGATCAACCCATATCCTGACTGTCAGGACCAAGCGCCGTAGGCACAAAAGACGAACTTAACTACATTATAAGATAAAAAGCCATACTTCAGTGCAGCAAGATATTCAAAAATATTCATTGTATGAAAGTATTAACACCTCAATGTTAAAAAAAGATTAATTACTTTACACTTCAACATTATGCTCTTGACACAATGTTGAACTTAAGTCTTTTTGTAAAACTTTGGTTTTACAAAAAGACCAGGTTACTGATTTCTTCAAACTCGTAGTATATATGTAATATTTGATGAAACTACAGTTTGTTGTTTACGCTAGCAAGAGGTTAGTAATAACTAGCTACTATTTTATGAGACAAAAATTTCTTTCGTTTGTTATCTTTTAAACCTAGTACAATAACTACGCTTTTTGAAATTCATCAAAAAAATTGATTACTTTAAAATACAAATAGGAGACTTGGAACCCTTGCCCTAGATTTAAAAATATGCCACTTATAAATTTTTTTCCTCTAATCTTTCAGTTTATTATATCTTTTAGTTTATTAAAGTAAGATACTATCAACCCTTGAAACCTTTTTTTTTTAAACTATTACTTAAGACTTTGTCATAAAAACTACAAAATTATATAGTTTAAATTTTAGTTTTTTTTGGTTTTTTAGCTATCACATAAAAAGCAAACTATTTTTTAAGGGGTGTCAAACTTAATTAATACAAGCAAATAAGTATATTACTAACTAAAATTGAAGGAATTTAATTGTTAAAATAAAATAAAGTTCATTAAAGATATCGTTATCAAAATAAAAAAAATATTCTGTTATAATCTAAAACTAACCTTACTTTTAACATAATGAAAACCATTTTAGAACTTTTATTAAGTATACATCTGTTTAGTTTCACACAATAACTTTATTATCTTTTGTAATAATACAAGTTGTGTGACACAAATTTTATTAACAATTAACTTATTAAAGTCTAATATCAATGATGTGTAATTAATCTAGTACTCAAGTTATTACAAAACCCTTAGTTGACCATAAAGTTTTTTTCTTTCACCAGATCCTAGGACTAAATATTTTGAGCGCTTTTTTGTTCAATAAGCAATATATTAGTTTGTTATCTTTAAAAATAATTAGTCATTAAATTCTATTTAACTCAAAGACATAAAAGAAAAAGAACTTTCGTACTAGAACAAAACATATAAATCTCATAAAATGTTTCTCTTATACACACTCATTAGATTTTGTAGAACAAATTGAAACTCTTAACTCATATAATCAAGTATCGAAAAAACAGAAAAAAATTATTAAAGAAACTGTTGTTTGCTGTTATTAACTACGAACAGCGCAAAATTACTTAAGATATATTAATTAAGCAAGTTTTATAGCTGTACCATACAAAGTAAATAATGTATATTACGTTTTCAATTGTATTTCGACTAATAGTAAAAAACTAAGTTTTACTTTTAACAAAAGTTTTAAAAAGGGTACTAAAAGAACTTTAATTTTATAACTAATCGTTACTGTGAACTTAAAGGTTTCATATACTTTGTAGTCTTTTTTAGACGCTAATAAATAATTTTTAAAGGTTAAATGAGGACTTAAAAGTTTATTGATACTCTTTATGAAATATTTTGATTACAAAATTCTTAGAAGATTTTTTGCTATGGCTTAATAAATTTGTCTCAACTGTAAATAAACTAAGTTAGTTCTGGCAATATAAGTTGACCACCTTTATTACAAAGTAATCTTAGTATGTTTATAAAAGTTTCTTTACAGTTAAAAAACCAACTGTAAGTTTGGAAATCACTGGTTTTATACAAGAATAAAAACCAGTCAAAAGTGTAATATAAGTTAATAAGGACAGAAAAATTCAGTATCAAATTTACAGCAAATATAACTAAAGAAGATAAAACTCCTATCTCTGGTCAAATTAAAAAAACTTATAACTTGTTTGTTTATTATTGCGTTTAGTTTTGTATACTGTTTTTTAAGAGCTTTATACATTAAATAAAGTGTTAAGTTATTTATTAAGTTTAACTACACATTTTAATTGTAGAAATAAACATTGTTGTAAGGTATATTTATAACAGAATTTAAAACTATTATTCGGGATGGGCAAATATTTTAATTAAAGATACTTAATAGCTTTTGATTTATTGATTTTTTTATTCTAGTAATGAAAAGTTATACTTATAAGAAAAATAAGACTAAAATTTTTTAATAAAAACTTGTGTGAGTTGACAGTTTGTGACATCCTTTCAAAAAATTATCTTTAAACAGTTTTATTAACTAGTTAGTAATAGTTTTTTTAAAGACCTTTAGCAAAATATTTCTTAAACTAATATTCAATTGCTTTCAAAATACTTTAGACATTAAAGATCCTATTCTTTGACTAAGCACTTTAACGTAAAAATTTATAGGAACTTTAGTCTATATCTTATCTTGTTTTTTGTGAACGCCTTAGATTTTTTAAAGAATACGGCGCTGTATAGGTAAAGCTTTAAATTGGAATACTCACTTCAAAAGGACTCATAATAATTTTCCATATTAAATTAGTTTACAACATATTTTACTTTTAGAAATCTTTGCACACAAAGACTTTGTTCCTCTATAATTTTGACTTAAGCTTTTAAATTTATATCTATTAGTAAAAGGGGTTTAAATCCTGTAAGTTTTAACCTAGAAATATTATCAACAACAATTTTTATGTGAATTTTATTTATAACATCAATTACTTAAAATATTCAACTAATGTGCAATGTGACTACAATACAAAAACACAAAAAACTTTTTTTTTTTAATTTTTAATAAATTACAGCTCCGATTTATTACGACGACTAAATAAAAATAAATAAAATCATGCATCACTTTTTAATAAATTTTTCAAAATTGTGTTCACTTCTTCAGCTACTGCATTCAATGCGAATTGAAACTGCTCCTAAAAAATTAATATATTGGTTAGAATATGTTTACTTAAACCTAATTGCTTTAGTTTTTGATAGAGTTTAGTTTATATTCAAATATTTACTAAAGTTAAACTTTTCAAAATTAGATCAAGTTTTAATACTTTTGATTAAAAATTTAAGTAATAATTTTATAAAATTAAAATTTTTCATTGTAATCTGATAAACTAGCATTAAAATATTTTTATTAAAGTTGCTTCTTGTAAATGGTATAAAATGACTTAAATTTTACAGAAAAAAAATCATAAAGATGTTAACAAAAAGCTTATTGTACAATGTTATGTGCCAAAGTATTCAAACTTTTAAAATATTAAAAAATATTATATTTCTAACAACTATTATTTTCTCACCTTGGAATTAACCATACTCATACGCTGATCTCTCAGATGCTCCACAGTCGAACTGACATCAACTTCGTGTTTATTACTACACTGGAGATTGTTCAACACAACATCTATCAAAATATATGAACCACTTCTACTACTACCATCATCACACTGAACTAATACCGGGTTGTTCGATGACACACTGCATTTTGCTGCTTTTCTGTTGAGTAAAATATATGTTTGAAATATGTGTGTTTGTTGAATTTAAGAATACTTTAAATACATTTTAAAATCAACTTTTGAAATGTGTATAAAATATTTCAAACATAAGAAACGCTTTAAGTTCTGAATGTTGATATAAAATTTTACCTTTCTTTATGGGAATATATGCTGTATTTATATCTATATTTGAATCTTTAACCTTACACAACTTTAGTGAAAAACTGAACTTTTAAACTTGCTTGTCTAATCTATTAACATGTCTTTAGAAGTAGGTATCTTAAGTACAAATTCTCATTTTATATTAACTTTTTCCCTTGTTTATTTGAATACGAATTTCTGAAACACTACTAACTTCTGTTGTAATTCTCTTCTGTTGTAAGTGGCTTTTTCATGTTGTTTGGTTCGATTACTCGTAGGATCACTTTTACAACTATGCAACTTGGAATAAATTGAAAAAGTTACATAGTTGGAAAGTGATTAACGAATGACGAATGATTGAGTACAAAAAAGCCACTTTACAAAGCTATCAGATAAATTTATCCTTCTTTTATAGTACTATCTACAGCTAATTTATAACTGTTCAACTTAAAAGTTCATTTCTTTCAATTAGCATTTACCAAAGATAAACCTACTTAACCTTATTTAAATTTCTAACATTCATTATTTTAATACACTGTAGGTAAAATTTTTTTAAAGCCTGAATCTTTTTCAAATTTATTCTTCATTTAGTTGGTTTATATTCGAAAATACTTGTAAACTATCTTGTTTCAGTTTGTAAAAATCTATTCATAAACTAAAAAATTTATTTGAAACTTTTCAATCGCCTGCGTTTTTAAACTAGATTATTTATTTTATTTTGTAAAATACTTTCCTAAACTTTTAAAGCATACACACTATTTTCAAACATATTCAACACAAACCTTCGCATATCAAGCAATTGATCAGCAGATGAAGGAATGTCATCGGATGGCCAACTGAGGTAATGAAATTGTGTGATCGTCCTACTGTGTCCTGACTCCGTGTTCCTTACGAACAACGATCTCACCACGTAATCTTCGCTCAGTATGTGCTCCGATATCAAGTGCACCTGTTTAGAGATTTATTCTGTAAATTGGTTTCCTCATACCGAAAAAAAGCTTTTGATTTAATAAATAAGGATTTTAAATTTGTCTGGAAGCTATGCTAAACTATTAAAAATATTTATGAAAACAGACTTTAAGTCAACTCATGGTTCAAAAAAAATTTTAAATAAACCAATTGACAGAAGCTAATAGTTTTAGAAAATAAATTTGTAAAATCCCAATATTGACAAGTGTAGTGTTGTCTTTTAAAATAAAGATCAAAACTTTTATGGTCCTGTTAATATATAACAACAAGACATAAATAAACCACTTTAACAAATTTAAACCCCCTAATCAAACACTTACCTCATAGCAACCAAAGGTCATGGTAGATTCGCAAGGCCAGTACATGGCGCACTTTTCAGTGGAGTTCTCGCTCAGTGGGGTCAACAGAACAATGCAGGTGATGTTGTGCTGCCATATTAGTTGCCACGTTTGAACGACACTGTTGTTGGTTGGAGCTTGCGAGGTGATGTAACGCGGATTTCGTGGGTCTTTGTCGATCTGTATGAGAGTAGGTTGGATGAATAATTTTGTGTTAGTTGTTTCTTGTGTAAAACAATTGTCAATCTATTCAGAGTTAAAAGGACTAATTTGTGTTGTTAAAATGAAGTTATATTGATAAAATCCGAAGTTTAATAGATTTTATTGATCATACAAACTTAAAAGTATTGGTAGTTTTTATATACTAGTTTATCTTCCTTTTACTTGTATAACAAAATTGTTATAGTAAACAAGAAGTTGTAACTAGTCTACTGTTTAGAAATGAATCTCTTGTAAGGAAGGTTGTTTCGCCAAAAGAAGTTTTTTTGGTAAAAAAGATGAAAACCTCTTAGTTGTAACACTACATACTTATTTACAAAGTATTTCACTTTTTTAAAAACACTTAAATGTTTTTTTAATTTTAAATGTATGGTTATATATGCACGCAACTATATAATTTTATTAAGTTAATTTTGAAATATTTAAGATGAAATTAAAAACAAGTTTTTAATGAAAAACTTTGATGTGTTAATTTTAAATTATTTTATATTCTCACGCAATTTTAATTTATACGGCAAATTATAAATGGTCATCAAAAAGTCCTTTCAAATTTTTATTAGATGTTTTCATAATAAATAACTTGAAAATCAAAATATTTCAATAAAATGTTTTATGATTTCAGATTATACGTAAGATAAACTGGTGTACCGTTAAATTATTTTTCTGGTAATTAGTTCAGAAATTATTTAATTTCAAGCATAAAACTTAACTGTACAAATAGATTAAACTTAATTAATGTTATAGTTACAACAGAAATTTTTACAACGCTATAAAAACATTTTTTAACTGTTTTTTCTAATCAGATTGATTAAGTTTTCTTGCTTTGAAGATTATTTTAAGCTTATTTCATATACAAAATCAAAAAACGGTAAATTTTCTTCATAAATTGATGCAGTATTATTAATTATTCTAAAAGTTCGCATTCATCACTTTAGCAAACATCATCAGAACCACTTATTCAAACCATATTTAATTAGTTTTTTTAAATCACAATATATTTAGGCAACTCACAATATAAGTAGCATTGATGTAGTCACCAGTATCCAACAAAACTCTGTTATGATCGAACGGTAGCACATTGTTGTTCCTGTTGAGATAAATGTTACTTTCAGCTACATCTGTTGTCACATTATCAGCTACATATTCTTCCAACTGATTCCATTCTACGTTGAGTTTGTCCGATGTTATTGACTCCATGTAGGTCTATTGGAATTATTTTGTTGAATTAATATTTTATTTAAACTTAAATGTTTTTGTAATACTTATAACACAGCATTGTGTAGCATCCATAAGTTTTAAACTTTTTGATTTTGAAATAAATTTGATTTTATATTTTTATGTGAGTTGATATTATACACAATTTAGAGCATTTAGTAGACCGAGGTCGAATATAATGATTTTTTGCTAATTACTTCAGTCCTTTGTATTGAAATAATACAAGAATGAAGAAATAATATAACTTTATGCTATAATTAAAATAACACTAACATTTTAAGGGTATCGAATTAACTATTTAAAATGTAATTAATTACTGATGAACATATAAAATAATATCCTATCACCTGTTTAAATATGACCAGACAAAAAAAGTGATTTCAAGACTGATGAAAAATTTTTTGAAATTAAAAATTAAAATATCAGCATGACATTTCAAGTATAAAGACGTCATTCAAAATACGCATGAATATTTTCAAAACATTTTTATTATTTTAATAATTTAAATGTAAATGCCAGTCTAATCCGTGTTAATTAATTGGATACAAGCCTTTTTAAACTTCAATTATGTTTTATAATGCATTTTTATTAATATAATATTAAATAATGGCTTGTTTTTTAGTTTGTAAATTTTGAAAAACATAATTTAATAGGATTAAAATATAAATCTAGACAAATGGCAAAGTTTAGAAAACTGTCTATTTGAGTTTAATCTTAAAATAGCTAATTAAATACACCCAGTTTACCTTTAAATATCTTCTTGAAATACCTTTTATTTAAAATATAGCTTAAAGAAGTCTTGATGATACTTAAAGTAGCAACATTTTTTTTTAAATTTAAATCACTAACTTTTAGCTTTCCTTTTTATCTAAAAGTAGAAAATAACAACAAATATAGTAAAAAAAATTGTCAATAACTATTTATTTTTTTAAATAAATACTAATAACAAAATATAAAATAAACAAACGAGCAATGTGTGAGCCATGGAAATATCAATTGTTTGAATCGGGTCTTCAGTTATTGTCGATGAAATTGACCCCCTACCCCTAACAGATTCGTTTGTTAGTAGTGATGTTGTCTGTATAATATAAAATATATTTATATTTTGTTTGATTTGTTTATAATTGTATTATTAAGTAATTTTGAGCTTTTCAGAATATTTTCTAATCATTCAACTTTTTTTTGTTGTAATCAATTAAAACAAGTCATCATATACAGCTCATTAAAATTTTTTAAAACTTATATTATTTATCAGTTGTAGTTGGTAAAATTTAAAACATTTTCAAAACTATTCATATAAAATTAACACCTAATAATTTGTTTAATAAATACTAACAGAGTTTTTATGAAGTAGTGGTTGCTTAGTAACTTCAGGCTGGGGCTGTGTAGCAACGGTATCTATGCTGGGTTGCTGGTTACTAGGGACTATTTGGTTGCTAGGTGCTGTTGTTGGTTTGTCTGTGTACCTCTGTTGCCCACATAATTTGTTCTGTTAATCAATAAATGCTTATGAGCTAAATAAAATATTTGTTATTAAAAATGATTTACTTATAAATATCTAAAAGTTATCAACAATTATTTTCTTTTGTTCATTTAAAAACATTTTTTTACAGTTTCTGACATTTAAGCATGTTAAAATAATTTTAAACCTTTTTGTATTAATATTAATGCGTTAGGATAATCTAAACAAATTTTATGATTTTGAGTTATCTGTTACATACATTACTTTTTAATTTAATAACTAATACATATTATTTAAAATCAATAAACAACCGAACCTCGTAAACTTCTTGGGGCTTGTCGCCGTCAATGGACTTCTTCACAGAGTAAATTTTGAAGCAATACATGATGACAACTGACAAGAACCCGCAACAAATGATGATAACTGCAGCCACCACCGGTACAATAACTGTCGGATCAACAGGGTTGGGTTCCACTTTTGATTTCTCCACTCCTGAATCAGGTAGTCCTGCAAGTTTGGAGGGTTCCAAGCGGATGTTAGAAGGTTCTGGCTGAACTAAAGTGGGTTTCAAGTTATCAGGAGAATGTTTGATTGTATCAGATGGTGTTGTAGCTTCTGTTTTTAAAATATTTTCATTAATCCAGTTAAAGCTAATAATTTGAATTGTTAAGAGTAATATACTTTTGCTCATCTATTATTATTTGTCATGTAAAAGTTTAAGAGCTGTGTTTATAAATATTCATATATATCTATATCATGTTGAAAAAAAAACTATTTAATAACAAAAAAGGCATATATATATATATATATATATACCTGTATACCCAAATCAAGTATGAAAAGTTAATAAATTCAAATAAATCCATTATAAATTGAAACTAATTTACCTTCAACATAATCGTCGTACAGTTCAGATAGCTTGGGATCCGAATCTTTTCCGAACAAGTAATCGTAATCTTCATCTGACAACAATGGTCTGTTTGTTACGTCACCAGTGGCGTCACTGTCCGTTTCGTCATATATCGGCTGCTCTACGTCATAATCGTCAGCAGGATTCACGTCATAGTTGCTTACGTCATAATTGTAATCGTCAGTTGGGAGCAGCTCGCTTGCTCTGTTGGTAAAAAAAAAATAAAAATAAATTATCTGAATAATGTATTATGTTTTACAAGTATGAAGTAAAACAAAAAACAATCATATTGAATTAAGTCACATGAAAGCAATTAAAATATAATTTGAATTGTTATCAAAACAATTTAAAAAGTATTCAAATTAATTACCTTTCGATATGAAAATAAAACTCATTTAACCTACTATATATTGTTCTATATCTGTAAAAATAAGTAGTTTTATTGTTTTAAAATTAAAAAACTATCAAACTTATATTTATATAAATTTAGTTACTCAACAAAAGAACACATTTGAAAAATATAACTTTTTATTGTATATTCTTCAACTAATAAGCAAACAATGATCATGTTTCTGCAAAAAAAAATCACAAACAAAAAAGTCTTAATATTATTTAAGTCAACCGACAAAAAGTTGAGAATTTTTTTCTAATCGTGAAAAGAAATTTTTAATCGTGGATGGAATACACGACTTGAGTATGACGTCATAGCAGCGAAGAAACAAGAAGGAGAAATTTTGTTTGCCGGCGATAAAAAGCATACGACTTCCTATACGCAGTTGAGAGGTTCGTATTACTTCACGTATTTCACAAATTTATAAGAATTCATATTACTTCACGTATTTCACAAATTTATAAGAATTCAAATTACTTCACCAATATTACAAATTTATAGAAGTGGCAATACGTTAATAAGTGATTGAATATAAGTTGGTGCTAATCAAGAAATTAAACCGCTCACAACTTCGTAGATGAATAAAAAAAGAACGTTTCTTTATTTTAACAAATTTTCAAATGCAAGAAAAAAGCTCCTTTTAAGGTAGTTTTGCTTTTGTAAAAATACAAAAGTAAACTTTAATTTCTGCTAACAACAGTTGTAAATACTAAAACTAGCAAATCTCACACAAAAGTATATATACTTTATCAAAAAAGTGAGGAATTTTTTGGATTATTTAAAAAGTAACAAACCAACAAGAATTAAGCTTGGTTCTTAAGAGTCATTACATTTACGAGTATTCTCAAAACACTTGCATTGTGACGTAACAAACATTAAATTAAGCGCCAAGTCAGTTTGAGTTATTGCTGGTCTCTTGTGGGAGTTTGCAAATTGGTGAAATAAATTGAATTTAAACAAAAATAAATTGAACAAGATGTTTTCAGACGCGAAGATAAATTACCAATAATTTGTTTACCATCTCCGAAAAGCGTCGAAATTTATTTGAAAATTTTCATTCAAAAAGCAAAACTTCCATTTCTACAATTCCGCTGAAATGAACAATTTGTATTTATGTTACTAAAAAAAAAAAACTTTTAAATACAAAGTTTCTTTTTGTGAAACTTTTAAATAAAAAAGTAAACTTTTTTTCCCCACTCATAGTTAGTTTACAATTAAAACTCGTGTAAATAACTTTTTGCGAAAACTAATTTCAAATTGGCGTATGTGTAATGCAAAATAGCCTGAGGGGACAAATTTGAAACAAAAATTTTCATCTCTGGGCGGGAAGCGCACACAAAATTCAACGAGCTACTTATAAAACAATACAACCAATTTCAAGTGTTTTTATAATTTTTCTAGAAAATATTCAATATATAGGTTGGGCATTTGGATAAACATTTTTTTATAGTTGTTTTATTTATGAGTGTATATTTTTTAGGTTGAATTTTCCTACTTTTACTTCCAATCTTCATTAATTATTAAATGAATAAAACTTCTTATTCATACAGTTCACTATTAGAAAAAAAAAGCTACATTAATAAATTTTATAAACAAGATATCTGTATGGAGATAAAGTTTTTGTTTTCATCACGTTTTAGATATACACGTTTTAGATATACAGAATAATTTCATATTTTATTCACGCTTTTTATAGTTTTTAACATGAGTTTAGGAAGCTACGCTTTTTATTTTCAACGTTTTAATATGTTACAAGTTTTTCATAAAACTTTACTTTTAGCAAACACTATCAGATATTACAGCTTTAATGTTAATATTTCTGCAAGTAAGCTGTTATATAAATTATTTAGTTTTACAAGTCAGCAACTTTTCGCAGCTATCTGTGCAAATTTGCTTATTCAGCAAAACTAGTGAACGTCCTTATAAGAAATTTAATTTATTATAAGTAATTTAAAATTTTTAGTTTATAAACTTTCAAAAAAACAAAAAAAAAACAATAGACTTTATTGTTTCAAATTCAAATAAGATTACTTAATCATTTTTCCTGATAAAAACTTCTACTATCTTTTGTTTAATATCTAAATATGATAAAAAGTTTAACTTTATTTGTGGTATTACTCAAAATTGCTTTACAGTGAACTTAAAAATATGAGCTAATTTTTTTAATTAAAACCACTTGAAAATAGACTTAAGTTCACAAATTTCTCTTGCAGTTGTTGAAATCAATTAAAATATTTCGACTTTCTTCAAACAATTGAAACAAATTACTTTATTAGTAGACCGTGTAGAATTTTTGTACTTCAATTAGAACAATTAATCAACTTTGACATATATAAAAAGTTTACATTATTTAAAATAACTATAAACATTTATTAAAAACTACTTTCCTTTTTAAACTTTGATCGCAAACTTATAAAATATTTTTCAATATGCATAAGTAATAATATAAAAAAAAAGAATACCTTTAAGTAAGACATTTCAAAATCAAGCAATGTTATATATATATATATATAGTTAATAAAAACTAAATTCAAGCTTACATTTCTTAACACAACTTTATGTTAAATTCTATTCCAACCAACCTTTGAATTTTTCATCACCAAATTTTCCCCGAAAATTTTCGCAAAGATGCTTATTTCGAGCGACCGATTTTCAAATGGCTTCCGAGAAAGCCCAAAAACCCAACAATCTTCAAAAACGAGAGAACGAGAAAAAGGTTCAGCTCTCTCATATTCACAAAAGTATTATCTTACAAGAGACGCGCTTTAGTTTCTCTTTTTCACTTTTCGTTTTTCGCGCTCACCAAATTTTGCCGCCCAATTTTCGTGAGGCTGTTTCTTGCGAGAACATTCTACGCGAGACTCGAAGATTTCGTTCGACGCGCGATTGAGTTGAAATTTGTGTGTTTATTGGGCTGAATTTTCACTGAAAATATGGTTTTTAGCGCTCTAAAATTTTTTTATGAAAATATTTTTGGGTATTTTAAAGTGTTTTATGCAACACTTATGTGTTTTAGAGATTAAGTAATTATAAAAAAAAAGTTTAAAAAAATTCACTTGTAACTCAACCTTATTATTTACTGTTTTTTAAATAAATAAAAACGCAATAAAATTAACAAAACTTGATTTTTTTAGAGTACTCTTAATTTATGAATTTTGTTATTGTTAGAAACTTTGGAATGTGAAACTTTATTGTGTCTGAAATTTCGCTGTACTATGAATTTATTTATGAACAAAAAAACTTGAGTATTCAGTCTTACATTGATATTTTTCTACTTAAGTTTAAATAATACTATATAATGTTTTGCTATTTATATATTCATAGTAAATAGTATGTAAATATTAACACAAAAGTCAAAGTAGAACTAACTTTCATATTTTAATTTTGTGTCAAAAACAGGGTTCGTGCGCCAAATTTTTTTCATTTAGCCTGACTGGGACCAATTTAGCCTGACATTTTTTTAAAGTAAGGAAAATCTCTTTTAGAAGTCATTTTAGATATTGATGGGTCTTAATTAGTACTATCATAGTCTCCGAATTCAACTAGCTTTATCTCAAAAACATTTGGAGCTTTAAAAATCTGCAAAAAGCAACTCATAGCTTAGTTACAACTCAATAAAATAAGACTAAATTGTGAAAAAGGTGATTGACCCCCTATGCCCTTAACGTAACAGATTCAGTGATAAGTTTTAAAATTAGTGTTATATCTATACTAGTGTAAAAATTTAATATACATTACTAAAGACAATTTTTCAATTTAATTAAGCATTAAGTAAAAACATTATAACCAGAAAATTTATATTAAAACAACGTGCATTGTCTTGTTTTATTAAAATTTAAAATAAAACGCTTACACGAGTATTGAAGTTCAAACAAACAGCTAAGTTGTTGAACTAAACTTTAATGTTTAAACTGTGTTTTTTTTATGAATTTTCATAATTATGACGCATATAATCTACTCAAAACAAAACAATGAAGATTCATAATAAATTTTTAGAGATTCAACAAAAGGTTTTAAGCATTTATTTTTACAAATACTTACTGATTTTGTCTTAAATAACTAAATCATTATTTAGAAATAAATTCACATCTTTCTCAATTCTTTTTAATCAAAAAGTGTGAAGCATTTGAACTGAGAAAAACTGAGATTCTCAAATTTTTAAATAAAAAAACTGATTTAGCCTGACGTTTTTCAACTTTTTTCAAAAAAACTGATTTAGCCTGACTTAGCCTGATTTAGCCTGACGCGCACGAACCCTGCAAAAAGTTTCAATACAAAAATATGTTATTTTATTTCTGCACAAAAACACTTTTTTGTAAGTTTAATGTTTTTTTGTTACGTGTTACATTAAAACACAATAATACTTCATAAAAAACATAAAACGTACACGTTGAAATAAAAAAATAACGTTTAGAAAAAATAAAAAGCTTTAAACAAGACATATTACAAACAATAAATTTCAAATTTTGGTTTCACAAAAAAAATGTTATTTTTTGACCGCTACGTCAATTAAAATACAAAACAATTTCATGAAACTTTTCACTTTTTATGTTGAGTTTTCAAATTTAAATTTAGTAGACAAAATATTTAAAAAAAAACACGAATTTATCAAACTACATTTCACGTATTCATTTCCTTTTTGAACAACTGCCAGTGGAAAGTTTTGATAATATTTAAAGTAATATTTTATGAAAATTTATAAAATATATAATCGAATGATGTTATCACGTGACATAAGTTTAATAATAATTATTTTTTATTTTTTTAAAAATTGTACAACTATATTAATTGTTTTCACTTGAAGTTTTTCTAAGTAGGTCCTTTTTTATATTTGATGTAACAAAATTTTAATGTAAATTTAAAACAAATTAAAGTTTTAGTGAACTTTGAAGAAAAAATAAAATAGAAAAAACGCATACAAGATTCGGATGGTATTATTAAACTAACAAAACTTCTGGACAATTTTAAGATTTTCAATTTATAAAAAAAAAAATACGAAACAAAAAACACAAACTTGATAAAATGTTCAGCTGTATTATTTGTGGTAGAATGTAATTTATTAAAAGCAACGTATTAATTCATTTGGGAGTTGTTAAAAATTCGCAACATTTTGAGAAAAACAGAAAAATAAAAAAGTACTTTGAAAAATAAAGCACGGTTTAAAAATAAACACTTAAAATCAACAAAAAAAAATGCAATTTCTCAAAACAAAAATAGATCGGACATTTAAACAAAATTGTGCTCAGCTTGATTTATTTAAAAATTCACTTTGCTACAAATTTTCCACAAATAAATTAAAAATAAAAAACAAAAATTTTATTTTTTTTTCATTTCAATTTGTGTGAAACTTAAATGTAATCTAAAATAAAAGTAAAATTCAAATTTTATCCGGAAATGTGAATTTATTCTCACTACGAATCGCTCAAATTAGATCCACAGTTTTCAATTCAGACGTTTTTGTTTTTTCAAAACAATCAATTTTTTTTCTATTTTCATCAGGCTATTTTAAAATGGCCTGATTATAAATTTGTGAAAAATTTTCATTTATTTTAATAAAAACGAGCTCTCCTTTTGTGCTTATTTCAAGAAATGCAAAAAGTTATTCGAAAAAAAGTCATTAAATTTAAACTTATTCGTTTACTCTTAAAACTTTTGTTTAGCCAAATTTTTGTAGTGTTGTATTGAAAAATTTGAAAAATATTTTGTCATTAAATAACGGCTTTAAACAACATTTTATACCAAGTTACTTATTAAGATATTCTTTTTATATTATGATTGTAAAACAACACAAACAATTTCAAACCTTCAGTCAGAAAGAGAAGTCTTACAAACAGACAGTTGATAAAATCAACAAATTTAAAGGGGGAGGGCGATTTTAACAAGAGAGGCGGTAAATTCACTGGGCGGGAAAAAAAGTCGAAGTTGGCTGAAACAATTGAGTGCAAGAAAAACTCAACAAGAAAGTTTCAACAAGAAAGTTTGAATTTTCAACAAAAAACTTCGAGAAGAAAGTTTGAATTTTCAACAAGAAACTTCAAGTGTTTTCATTTTGCCTGAAGGGTCTGCTCAAGTGAAAGTAAAAAAAAAAGTTCGAAATTTTTCTGTTTTTCGAGCAGAAACACACGCGGAAGTTCGAAATTGGGTGAAAGTTTTCTGAAGTGTTGAAAATTTCAAGACGAAAATTTCTAAAAATAAAACCACGCACTAAATTTTCACAAAGTTTACGTACAAACATAAATTTTTCAACTATCATGAAAACTTTACTTTTCTTAAAAAGTTTAAAAACTAGATTTTTTCAAGCCTGGACAAAAATATTTTTTAAACGCAAACCAAAATTTCACAAAGTCTGTTTTGTATCAATCAGCGATAACAAACTTTCAAATATACAAATAAATCGCCATATATGGCAATATCAGCTCATTATTTGCTAGAATAAAACCTTTGTTTGAAGATTTAAGTCTTCACATTAATCTTTGCTATGGTAAATTAAATCATAACAAAAAATATTAAGTACTTCCGTATAAAGCTGGTAGAAAAAATTGATAATAAAATTACAATTGTACCTTTTTAATCCTATTTAAATAAAAACTTTTGTTTTAGTTTAAAACAATAGAAATAAATTTTATGGTTTAATACAAAGTTCATCTTAACTAAACCACATTAAAAGATAAAATAATGAAAATAATAATTCTTAGAAAGTGTAATTTAACCATTGAAGTAAGTAAAAGACTACCGGTATTTAGTTTCATACAATTACAAATGAAATACTTTTTAAACAGTAGAATATCCTGGAAATATATTACTTTACAAAATATCAAAAAGTTCCTTAGATTGTAAAAATATTTTTTCTATAAAATTTCATGAATTTGAAACTTTTTGCAAAAATAGCAAAAGTTTAGTTTTCTTTGTAGAAGTTGATACTATTGTTATTATGTACAAAAACCTCTTTTAAAAAGTATCAAACGTCTTTATTTCATATCATTCTTTTTCTCTATTTAATAAAGTCTTTTAATTACATATAAAAAACTTTATAGTAAAGTATAAATATACCAGATACAAGAAACATATTAAAAAATCCAAGCATTAAATATTTCAGCACAAATACATAAAACTCGCCATATAAAAGTCAAACTGTGATGCAATAAAACTTTCAGTATGACGTCATAAAAACCTTGTAAGGCGTCTTGTATTTACAAGAAGCAAACAGTAAGTTTTCAGAAAACAATAAATTAAAACAACAATAAAAATTTCTTGTGAAAACTAATAAATTTATCACAATCATATTTGAACAGGCCGGTTAGTTTGAGCTGAAAAGTTTTGAAACTGGGTTATTTTTGAATATCAATAAAAACCGCATAAATTTTAATAAGAAAGTTGTGGAAAAAAAAAATTGGAATTTTTCGGGTTCAACCTAATAACAAATAAATATTTCAAGTGATTAATCACAATTAATATGAGAATTTAAATTATTGTTTTTTGTTTTTAATTAACAAATACAAGTCGTGACTACTGCCAATAAATTTTACAGACTTTTTAATTTTAATAGATAACAGAGATAATACCAAAACTGTTTCTAAGAAAAATAATTCAAAAAATCTTATTTATGCAGCATATTCACAAATAAACAGTAAACAACAAAACTTAAAACATTATGGTAAGTTAACGAATTTTATTGATTATAAACACTTATAAACATTTTCTATATACGTTTATAATACGCAGTTCGTAAAATGATAATTAATTAAGTTTGTTTTCTTTTTTATCTACATAAGTTTCTAATGATTATTAAACATATTAAAACAGTAAGTTCTACAAATTTTAATTGATTTATACTCTTATTATTACCTTGCATTTCAAATAAAAATACTTAAGTTTGTTTTTCCAAAAGTACCTAGTACAACTTACTACATCGTAAATAAATTAGTATCACAATCTTGCAGTATGAACTTAATAGCGCTTCAAGCAAACACCTCTGATATTGTTGTAGTTCAGAAATAATTTGTTTCGGTAAAATCCATTAAAAAGCAAACTTTTAAGTGAACTTATTAAAAGATTAGACAGCAGTGTCTTTTGCCAGACTATTTAATTTTAAATAATTTTCTTACTTATCCAATAAAAAGTTTGTAAACTAATAGATATAAAGTGAGCATTTATAATCTTCTGTATTAATATAAAAGTATATACTTGTACATGTATTTAAGTAGTCAAACTTTTAAAAAATTATACTTTCAACAAAACTGATAAATTCTAATGTAATAGTTTCATGAAATTTAACACAAACAAAAAACAACAAGTGCGATTTATTAATCCAATTTTAAAAAACAAGATTTTTCTAATAAATCAAAACACCACAAATTTAGTAATATAACATTTTTTTTACAAATTACATCAACAAATAAAGATATTTAAAAGCGGGACTATCTGGGGAACAATAAATTAATTTTCACTTAAAAAATCGCCCGAATTGATGCTTCAAACAAACAATCGTTGCCGTTACGTCATAATTAAGAGGAATCTCGACCATTTATGACGTCATAAACAGTGGCAGATGGTCGATCTGCTACGTTGCAAACTATTTGCCGCCAAAATGTTTATTACAAGTTTTATTTTATTTTATAAAATGTTTTTTACAAGTTTTATTTTATAAAATGTTTATGATGATAGTCATTTAGTTAACTTAGAGAAAACCAAGTTTACTGAAGTATGTTTTTAAATTAAACATGATTTTAATTTCACAATTTTATTTTATAATATTGGTTACATATTAGTACAAAAACTTTAATAAAACTTTTCTTAACTGCTTCAGGTAAAACTTGTGCACATTATAATTATACTTGTTGTGTCAATAAAAAAATAAAACAGTTGTTTGTGGAGACCATTGTTGTCAGTAACAGTAAAACACTTTTACTTTTGAAAAATAAAAAACTGAAAAATTTATAAATATTGCTTGCAAGATTATTCTAATCCGTTTGAAAAATATATCGACGTTATTTAATCTAATTTGTGGCTAAAAATAAATATCTGAGCTTTTGTAATCTAATATTTTTCATAAAAACATTAAAAAACCTGAGAAAACTATATAAATACAAACTATGACTAAGCTAGACAAAAGTATGGCTACAAAATCACCAAGTAAATAAAAACTTTATATAAATTACTATCTGTAACATTATAATTATATATAAAACTACATTCAAAAATGTGTGAAAAAAGTTGAATAAGTTTCTCATATTTTCAATAGTCGATACAAATTTAAAACGTGCGATTCATATTCTAATGCTAGTACTTAGAAATTATGTATATAATAATCTAAGTATTAGTAAATGTGAATATAATAATCTATATGCTTAATAAAAAGGAACATTATAATCTGGGCACATAGCAAATGTGAGAACTATCATGTGGTCGCAAATAACTGGGTTGAAAATTTACATTGGACGAGCCCATTTTAATTTAGCATTTGTAGACAATTCTGTCTTAAAATTGTGGGAAAATTTTTATGTCGTTTATTAGCGTTTCCTATCATTTTATAATTTGTTCGTTTTATATATAAGTAATACAAAATAATTTTATCAAAATTTTATTAATTTAATGTGAGTTTGCAAATATTTCATATAAATACATGGTTTGGCAAATAAGACATTTCCTTTTTAGTAAGAGCTTTTTCCATTATACTGGTAAATTTTAAAGAAAAATAGAAGAAAAAATATCACGAAAATTTTTACTAATGATTATTAGGCCAGTGTATATTAATATATTATAATCCATTAACTTTTAGATATATGAACTTTATACGCGTAACTCATGGGTAAGCTGTTGAAAGGAAATTTTTTGTAAACAAACCCATATTTGACAATTTAATATAAACAATAGGCTTTTTGAAGAGGAAATAAAAAAAACATTTCAAAAGTTTTATTTGTGTGTGTGACTTTTGAACTCATGAGAAAATATTACCACTTGTTGTGAATTAAACTGTTATTTACCTACATTTAAATAAAAAAACATCCGTTAAATATGGTTAATTTTATTAATAATTGATTAAAAACTTCACAATTTATCAAGGGTGAAATTAAAGTGTAATACACTTTAAATTTTGAAACATTAGTATTTTTATATATCATTAAGAAATGGTCAAAGAATATTTATATACTCATATATACCAGTTGAACAATAAACTGAAATAATTCACAATCAATCAAAATAAAAATAAAGTTAATTCATAAATCATTATAAAAAGGTTAGTTACTACATTTCGTGTGAATTTTATAAAAGTGGTTTTATTTTGTTATGAGAATAGTTATTTCTATTCAACATTTTAAACAACAAATAAACAAAAACAAGTTTAATGAACGTTAATTAAAATGTCTTTTTTTTTGGACCAAAACAACAAGTTTAATAAGTTTTAGTTCCTAAAGTTATAATATTTACCAAAAATTAAGTTCTTGTAAAAAGTCGTTTTTATAAACTTAAAGCAAAGTTCATAAAAATAATGATCTATCACAACATTTCTAAATTTGTTTTTAGTATTTTTTTAGAATTTAATATTTTATTCTTTAGTGATTTAAAACCACTTTATTTGTTTATAAAAAAAAATATTCACCAACTTATTTAACTTTTGAATTAGCGCACACCAAATTTTCATTTCCATATAAGGCAATAATAGACCGGCGTTTTCAAATCAACTTTCTCAAAAATGAGCACTTCAAAATTGAAGTGATTTAAAATTATATATTCACAATTGCGGTTTTATTTCACAATAGTGCACTGTGTGATATAGATTTATTTGGTGAACTTATGAAATGTTGTTGAATGAAATAATTATGCAGTTAAACAAATAAATGACAACTTATTAGTATAAATAAACTTTCAGTTAAATATAAAATATAGTGTCTGCAGATGTATTTCATGTTTCATACCTAAATTAGGTAATTTTTGTAATTTATTTTATTGTAACGGACTTATAAGCATATATATATATAAAGTCACAACATGTAGAAGGTGATTTAATTTACATGGTCACATATTTTCTTTACGTATATATATATACATGTATTATAAAAAGAAAATAAGTCATACTTGAGATAACTTAAGCATATCCAAAAAAGTTTAACTGTAAAATAAGTACACAAAAGGTATTACATAATAAAAAGTACAACATTTACATACTAGACTCTGTTATGTCGCGGAAACTAAGATGCTAATGCGGCGAAGAACTTTCGAAAAAGGCGCGATTCAAAAGTTGGCGGGCGAAATTTCCCTCAATTATGACGTCACACCGTGAGTCATCGGCGCGTATCACCCGAGGCGGAAAATTTTGCTGGAAGTAATCTGATTAGTTTTGAAAAGTTTCAACAAAAAATCGGAGATAAAACCGAATCCTGAGTTTACTGGACAGTCGCTTAAATAAGAGGAAATTTTACATTTTCAATTTTTCAGTTTATCGAATTGTTTTTTGATTATTAAAAATATTTTGTGATTACTTTTTGCTGTTTTAACCTGTACAAGAATATTGCATTTTTATTGAAAAAATATTTTAAAAATAAATCCATTCGTTTGACAAATCTTGTTGGGTTTATCATTGACCGATTAAAAACTTCTTAAATAATAAAAACAAAACATGAAAGCTAATACTATTTTCAAATAGTTTTGTTGACTTTTAGAAAATATTACGGAGCTTTAAAGATTATAGAGCAATTTTGTAATAAAACAGGTTTTACTTACTTATTTATTTTTAAAACAATATATTTTAATTGTACAACAAAAAACATTGGAATAATTTATGGCACTTTGATCACAAAATACCACTGAATGATTTTTAAATAAAATAAATCAATTATATACAGTTTAAAGACTCTTCAAAATAATAATTCCGGGTGCTTAAAGAATAAAGTAAAACAAAATTTGGTGTTGCACATGTTAAAGAAATAAAACAAACAAATTCAGTTGTTATGGTATCTTGTATTTTTTATGAACTTTATAAACTGATTAAAATTAATAACGATAGAAATACCCTAGTACGTATATATATTAATATAATATTATAATATTAATTTATTAGTTAAAGGTTATTTAGAACTCATTAAAACTGCGTATTAGTTTAGAAAATACATAACAACAGTATGTATCAATACGAATAACAATAAAAAGTGTATTAAAAAATAACAGTAAAAAAACTGAATTGATCTTAATAAAATGCCATCTTAGATAAGCATCAACATAATTTTTATTATTTCAAAAATATTGATCAAGAACCGTACGTACATTCAGTTGCGTATAATTGTTGATGGATTCGGTTAAATTTTTGTTAAATTAAATACGTACATTTTTTATTTGTGTATTTTATTTTAAGTAAACAGTGATGTGATCTTGCCTTTGAATAATTAATAAACAAAACATTTCAGCCATTACGCTAGCAGAAATATTACAAGGTAAAAACTACTTTTTATTTGTATGTGGTCGTATAAAAAGTAGTGTATAATTCAAAAAATTTATGAAATATTTTTGCTTTTAGGTTATGAAAAGTTAATCTGTTTCAATCGAAGCTTTAGTGATACATTTTTAGATATATTGCTTAATTTAAAAACATATGCATTTAAGTTAAATACAGCTATATGGTTTGAATTCTACCAATTAAATGACAATAAAATAGTTAGGTATATATTTATTTAAAATGGAAACTAAAATTTGAACCAATGGAAAATTTTCAGCATATTCATACTCAAAATACACCATTTTTTCAAAATGACGCTCACAGACAAGAATTTCAAAAGCACAGCACACATAACTTGCCCAAATACAAAATGAAATAATTAAACTATGTATCCCATTTATGTGCTAGATAAATTAAGAACCACTGAAAACTTCTCAGTATTTCCATTTTTATTAAAATACACCGTTATAGCAGTCAACACAATTAAAAAAGAAACAACACATCTCGCTTACCCAAATACATCATCATCTTAAAACTCACTTGAGCACAAAGACACGCTTGAACAATTTTCAGAATCAACTTCCATTCAACCAAAAACAAATTAAAGCAGCCAACGGAGCGTACAACGCATTCATCAGCAGAACAAACAAAATTATCTCCCAAAAGATTCAATTACAACATTTCTGAAGACCCAAACTTAATCAAGCGTGCACAAATCCAATTTCGCACTTTTTCGGCCCAAATCAACCGTGACGAAAAGTGACGGCCAATCGAATAGAGCCACCGACGTCGAGCCTTCCAGAATGATCCGTTCACGTCACGGTTGATTGATTACGAAGATGCGTTCGAAATTGTTGTCTTCAATAACAATCTGAGACGAACTTATTTACCTTTTATTAAATTATTTATATATTTTTAATAGCTCACAGCATGATGTTAACTGATAATATTTTTCTTATCAAGAAACTCCTTTTGAATTTGATAAGTTGATTGTGAAATAATAAAAATTTAACTTAACATTTGTTTTTTGGCTTTGTAAAGTTGATATTTTAGCCAATGCATACTAAAAAGTAAAGTTTTGCTCATTATAAAAAAATTAGTTGAGATATTTCTGATGATTGCATTTTAATCTTCACGTTAAATAGACCTAAATGCTGTGAAATTTACTCTTTTGTGGTATAAATATATTTATCAGCTTTTTATCAAAACATCATTACAAAATAATTGTGAAATTCTAAAAAGTTAAGTTTTGCAGTAGCTTAACTACTAAACTTTGAGAAAAATTGGCAATAATTTTACTGTAATTTACATAAAGCTTGCTATAAAGTAAACTTTTACCGAATATCAAAAAAAATTAGTTGAGATATTTTTTGATGTTTGTATCTTGATTTTCACGTTAAATAAATTTTAGAATCTAAAATTTTATGTGTAAAGTATAAGATAAAAAATTAAATATCAACATTTTATCAAAAATGTTATTATGAGATATTAAAAAAAAACTATAATTGAACTTACAATCTTTTATCTCAGGTTTTTGTTTAATTTTAGCGCCGATAAAACCTAGCTCAATTTTTTTACAGCTACAAATTAATTTAACACGTTCGCAGTCAAGAAAATTTCCCAATTTTAATTGATTTAAACCTTATTATTTCGTACAAAGGTCCTTATTATGTGCATGATAACTTTAGCTGATAAAAAAGTGCATGTTTTGTGAAAATAATTACACACTTTTGTATTTTTTTGCACGTATTAAAGATATTAAATCTTTAAACTCTCAATGTGGTTTTTTGACTGAATAACGCAAAAATTTTAAACAACATTTCTTTTGTTTCAAAAAACAACGCAATGTCTATTTATAATATTATTAAGCTGAATTTATTTTTGTGAAAGTTACACAACCTACCTTCAAAAGGACATCTTAACAAGTGACCCTATTTTATTTATTTTTTGTTTTATAATGAAAATAGTTTTAATTGTTGTAATTAAAACAGGACTTTTTGACGTATTATTGTTTTTGACCAATTCCAGGAAATTATTTAAACCTGTTAACGTAGATTAAATTTAAATGTAAGTTTAATAGTTCAACTATTTATTTATCATTTTTATAGAAATAAAATGAAGTTTAATCAAAGACATTTTACTTACTTATTTATATTAGACATCACAGCTTTTGTATAAAAAACTATAGCTTCATATACAACCAAATTCGCACTAATTTTTAAATTAAGTCATACGATAATTTATCAAACAAGCTCAAATTAAACAACTACATAAATAAAAAAATTCAACAACTTATTTTGAAAACAGGAAACTAAACAAGTGAAGAATTATAAAAAACAAAACTTCTCAAAACTTTTACAATTCTAAAGGACTGCTCAGTATGAATGGACAAAGTTTAATTATGTGTTCGTATGGTCAGTAACACAATTTAAAATATTTTTAAGAAAACCAATAAAAACATTACATCAGACTATATTTTTAAAGTGTTTCAATCACTCAAACTAATATGAAAATAAGTAAACTGTTTTTATTTTAGTTCCTAACATTATTTTCTTTAGCTTTGTTGAACGATTTAAATGTCATGTATAAGCAAATAAAATCCCTGAAAATAGCCTCAAACTATAACTTATCAATTGTATATTAGACTATGAAATAAGTTTGACATATATAGTTTTAAAGTACAAATAGGTAGAAATTTAAAACTGGTTAAAACAATATGTTCATTTTATTAAAGATCAAAGTAGATAAACTGACAAAGTATTATTAAAGTTGACTGATAATTATAAAAAGGTGTTAATTAAAACATACTTCAAAGAATAAATTTAAGTATACTTCATAGATAGTGTCAGATTTTCAAATAAAAACCTTTCAAATAAGAACAAGAAAATTTGATTTTATTCAAAAAACAATACTTAAAAAACACAAGGCTAATTAATCTTTACAGATGTTTGATTATAACATCAATTATCCAATTCAATTTTACTTTCAACAAACAAAAAACCAAATACTACATCATTTGATTGGCTAATTCAAGTAATTAAAAACAAATCCTTTTTATTCCTTAGATACTTTACTCATAAGTTTTTTAAATTGGTAAGCTCAGAAGAGTTCATACTATTTACGTTTGTGTAGTTAGATAATTAGTTTAAACTTTTGCAAAGACAGAAGAAATAACTGAAATATTTTCAAATTGCAGACGTTGTAACAGTTACGTGTCTGGTTTATTTTGTGTTTCTTAAAAATGAGATTAGAAAATTTTAATTGTTTTATGTGGTTGTATGAAACAAAGGGTTGTTAAAACCATAAAACCTTGTAACCTTGATGCTACTTAAGATAAGATCAAAATTATTTATACATTAATGTCTTTTTATAAACGTTTGCAAAAAGATTGTTTGTACTTTGGTTATTTTTCGGCCAAGTTTTATTTATGGGTTAGTTATTTACTTCTTTTATGATTTATTTCAGCAATGCTTTTTTGCATTATACTTTGTTTTTGTATAAAATTAAACAAGGTCTTTTTTTTCATGTAAGACAATCAATTTCAAATTTTGTTTTTAAACTTATATAATCTTTTCTTTGATTTAAAAAAGAAAAACTAAATAGAAAACACAGTTATGGTTTAGATTTAAATATATTTCAAGTATACAGTAGAACTGGACAAATTAAAAAAATATTATTGATTTTATACATAGATGTACTTTAATACAAAAATCCAAAATAAAATTTTTAAACTTAATACGTTGCTGCAATGAAAAAAAAACAGCAATGAAGTTGTGTATATAGAAAAAACCGCATAAAATATTCAGTGAATTTTTCAGTGAAAACCTCTCAATTTATATAAACAACTAAATCAACAAAAGTGTTTGAATTATTCACAGTTATGTTCGATGAATTATTTAATATTCTTGCATTTGCTGAGATGATGCGTTTTATTTGTGTTAATCAAATTAAATTTTATTTTAAAACCAGTGTTTTTATTATATAGAAATAAAAAATATTTATTGGAGAAGTTTGCTATTTGAATTTTTATGCAAATAATACACAGTAAAAACTTTTTCTTCAACCTAGTTAATGTTTTACATTTGTTAAAAACATAAATAAAACTTTATAAAAAACAATTATTACAAAGGATTGCATTATTTTGTATACCAAATTTTTAAGGTTTCAACTTTAAACATAAAAAGTTTAAATTAGGTTTTAGTTTTTTGATACACCATTAATTAAAGTATAAAAGAAACGTAATAAAATCACAAAATATTTAAGTTTAAACTAAGGTTTATTTGTGATACAAAAAGTTGTTTATCAACTTTACTCAACATCTGTTTCAAAGGAAATAAACAAAATTTAATCATGTGTTAAATTAAACTTTTCTTTGATGTTTAAAATAATAAATAAGGTTCGGAAATAATTTTATAAAACTTTTTTTAAATTATAAGTTAAACTTAAAAAGCCATGTGACTGTTTCCACTTTTATTTTAATAAATTTGATAGTACCTGAATTTTAAATGTCTTTTTAAATGTATATTTACAAAAAACATTTTTCTTTTTGATTACAAAAAACTTTTAGCCAATATATAACCAAAAAAAAAAAAAAAAATTTTAAAAGTATTACTCATTATTTCTTTTTACTGTGGTTAATTTTTCCATTCTGTATACTTCTTTAAAAATAATTTTAAAAAGTTTTATTAAGAACTTTGCCAATAAATAACCATAATAACCACGCCCTAAAACAAATTTAAAACAAAACAATAGAGATCAGGTTAAAAGTTCACAAAAAAGTTTAATAAACTTTTAAATGACAATTAGAGTGCGTTAATATCTATCAGTGCTCGAATTTCGAAATACAAACAAACAAAAGTTTAAGTATTATGATTAATTGTGTTTTTTTAGCAGACACAAACACTTATAAAGGAGACAAAAAATCTTTTTTTCAATAGTTTTAAGATTTTAGTGTACTTTTAACTAAAACATTAAAAAATAATTTGCAAATTATAATGTTAAGACCAATATAATGTTTACTAAACAAAAACAATAAAATATTATGATCAGTTTCAAGTAATCTTCTTTGTTTTTTAGATTGTTTTTTTTTTTCAATTCAAAAACTTCAATTGATGTTATTTCAAAGACTTGTATTGATAATTGTTTTCAATTTAGTCAATTATATTTCTTATTTGAAAATTTATTGCCTAATTAAAAAATTTTAAAAAGTGAGAAAAAAAAATTTGAAGGTAAAAAATAAATTTTTAACCACATTAATATTTTTAAATATATTTAGAGTGTTTAAGAACATTATATTATTTCAAAAAAAATATATTATTAATTTTCCACCCTAACATCTAGTAGTCAAGTATATTCAATATTTCCTAACCAACTAACAGTTGTAACACTTGTATTAAGTAGCAACAAGTGCTTAGCAACGAAGCGTCCATAGTTACAAGTTGACACATTTTAAAGTGACCACTTTAATTTTGGCGCAATTTTTCAAAAAAAAAGATTTTACTGGAATTTACATAGTAATCTATAGATCTTTATTACAAACATTAACAAACAAAAGAAAAATTGTTCAAAAATTTGAAGGATATTTAACTTTTAATTAAGTTAATATTTTAGTAATTGATTGATGATAAAATATACTATAACCTTTTTAAAGACACAACTTTTTAGTGATAAAAATAAACTTCTAATTATAAACAAACGCACAACTTTTTATCTGTTAACATTTAAATTAAATAAACTAAAGTAGATTACCTCAACAATCACAAGGTTTTTAGTCATACGGTGAAATTTTTCAAGATAAAACTTTTTAAATTTCATGAAAAAATTATCACGAGTTTTATTTAAATATTTCTACTATTTTTGCCTCAATTTTTTTTAAATTGTTTGTTTTAAACACGAATAAATATTATGGGTCATAAGATGAAATATATTCAGCTTAAAAAAATAAATCAATATTTTCTGTAGGATGAATTATAACATAAAGTCAAACAAGTTAAAAAAATTAATATATAACATATTTAATCAAGCCTAGCTTAGTTAGTTTTAATTGGATTTTAGGAATTAATTTACTTAACATTGACGTATAAACCAGACTGAAAGAATTATTTGATTAACAAAAAAAAAAAACTATTTTTATATGTACTGACGTTCTTTTAAACATGAAGTTTAGAATTTATTCTCAATAAAAATTTTTTTTATCTTGTTGATAAAAAACAATATTGTGTTAAAAAAACTTTAAAAGATATTTTATAAGTATGGATAAAATTAATTAAGATAATGATAATTAAATTTCAAACTTCATTAAAAAAAAATAGAAATCTTTAATCAAGAGACAATACATAAAAATTATTGATATTTAGAAATATTTTTTGATATTTATTCAAGAAATGGACTTGAAAATGTAAGAAATTATTAAAAAAATAGAAAAACTTTTATCAAAAACAATAGTAGTTATATAGCCTAAAGGCGTATAGAAGCTGTTTACAAAATTTACATCAAATAAACCGTACTATCTTATTTATTGTAGAAAAATATGCTAGACACAAAATATAATTTCTAAATCAATTTTTCGCTTGCATATTATAAAGTTGTGTATACCGAAACTTGAACTTTTTATGTATTAACATGCATGCATTATTAAATTTAATATTTTTGTGAATAGCATCAAAATATCATTTAATTTAATGAGTTTAATAACATAACATACTTTATTGTGTTAAGGCTAAAAAACTGTTGTTAAATGGTTACATTACCAATAGTTTTCTAAATTAACTGTGAAAATTTTATGTAAAGTCTACAATATTAAAATATTTTACATTGCATTACAACGTTATTATTTACATATACATTCAAAGAGTAAAAAAAAATTATATTCAAATAGTTTTTGAAAAACTTTTTTACTAGTACTTTCTTTTCGTTGGACCTATTTTTTTAAGAATAAAACTATTCAAATGTTTTTATTTGACTGAAATAGTTTTGGTTTGAATGTATAAAAATAAAGGTTAGATGAAGTAAGTACAAAACAAGAAAACTTTTAAACTTGGTATTTTTTTAACAAGCAAAATTTTATCAAGTAAAGTTTAATGTAGCATGAATATTAACATATTTTGAAACAATATAAACTTCTATCATTTAAACTTAAGTAAACTTTAGATCAGGCCACAATAATAAGCAATTGAAAGTTTATATTAGTTTTTGTCAACTTATATAGGATACAATTAGACTTATCTAAGAAAATAATCGCTTAAGACTGTAATGTAGATTAAAAGCTATCTTTGAATATATATCGTTCAAGCATTTAAAGACATAAAATAAAATTCACTTAAACTATTGTTTATATTCACATAAATAAGTTTTAAAAGCTGTGAAACTTTAATTTAATTTCATAAAATTAATTTTAAATGATGTCTTACATTAAGCACTAAAAAAAAATTATTTAAAAAATGTTTTAAGTTTTATTTATCAATTATAAAAAACAAAGAAAAAATAAATATTATACTAAATAATTTATACCACCAGTTAAACAATTTTGTTTACAAAAAAAAAGTCCTTACAAAAGAACGACAACAATATTTTGTGAATTTAAGAAATGAATATTTAATTTATTTTGCTTGTCAATTTGTGTTAACATCAAAATAAATTATTCAGCACAAATAAATCAACTGAAATTTATCAGAAAAAACAACATTTTTATTAGCTTTTATTTTTATTGGTTAAACGGGCGCATATGCTGTTTTTTAAATGGATTAAGTATTGTGTTAAAATTTAATGAGATTATCAATGCTTTTAAAATGCGTTTGTGTTATAGTGTTAAGTGTATATATTTATTTAATTATAAATAAAAAGCTAACAATTGTAAGTTAACTTAAATATTAAAGACATCTTATTGAGTTATTTAAATTCTGATATAAAAAAAAGATTATATTTAAGGACTAATTCATCTGGTAATAAAATATATTGAATATTTTCTCAAAAAATAAAATAACTTTTTGCACGTATCTTGAAAAGCATATAACTTTAAACAGATTACTTTTTCTTATCTATATACTCTATCTTAACGTTAAAACTATTTCGAAAAATTCATTAATACTGAACTCATGTGAAAATTTACAAAATGTTAAAATTCTTTTATGTAATTTAGATCAAAGATACGCTGTTTATACGATTATTCTTTTAATAAATTTTTTTATTTAAAAACCAAAAATAATCTAAGGTTGTCAATAAAATAATAAACACAAATTTTTCAAATAAATAAGATTAAAATCTACTTATTTAGCGCGATAAATACAAATACTCTATTTAAAGTCTAATATCCAACTAACAGTATAGTGATAACAAAATTTTTCAGACCATAATTATAAGTAAACGTCTAAAAAATTGTAATTTTGAGCCACAATTTTTACACAGACTAGACTTGGTGCGTATGTTTAGCATAATTTTAAACTATCATGATCTTGTTATAAAATTTAAATACATTGTTGAGTTTGTACTTTGGATGTGCAAAATTTTATATTTTTGACCTATCATATGTGAAGTTTTTTGTTAACTAATATGATAAGATTTTTCTAAAAAAGTTAGAAAATTTATTTGTGATCAAAATTCAAAAACATTATTTTTATTATATGTTAATATTAGATACAAGTATTTCATAATTTAAAAATTTATATTTCGAGTTAAAAAAAAAGTTTTATTGATTTTTTTTAACTACAAACTTACTACGTAAAGAAAAACTAAAATTCGTACTTGTTTTTAAATTTTCATAATGTTACATAACTTTCATATTTTAGTTTTTTGTAATCATAATCTAATTTAGTTAAAATTTTTCAAAATAGGCGAACAGACATTATGCAGGCATAAAAATTAGCAAAACTAATTACTCACGTTAAGTAAAAATCAATAATTTCGTTACATAAATCTGCACAAGTTTAACACGGAAAATCTAGGGTTGAAAAATTTAAGTTGTAGCAAACTTTTATGCAGAAACGTTTATCAACTCTTTACTACTCCATGCGGATAAAAAAATTATTAATTACAGAAATACGATGTGCCATTACCGCTTTATAAAATTCAAAATTTTAATCACTTGGAGTTGTACAAGAGCAAAAAGTCTTTAATTAAACTTTACAAAAAGTTTAATAGGTTTTGAAAACTTTTATTTACTAAAAAACTTGCCATAATATGTTTTTAATAAACGTAAAACTTAAACCATTTAGTAAATTGGACAAAGTATGGGTATTTCACTATGCAACATATTTGAAGTCTCATTTTAGTTGTAGATAACTATAATTTAATTAATAAATCTTTAAAACCAACTGTTCTTTAACTCAATTTGCATTTTTTGTAAAACCATTAAACTTTATTTTATTTAGTAACTTAACAAGTTTTACAAATGAATCATTTGCAATTAAAATAATAATGAAAACACTAACATATTTTTTTATCTTTTTAGTTGGTAGCAGTAACAAAACACTACAAAATACCTCCTAAAATAAAACTTGATTAATCTTAGTTTTCCTTTTTCCATAATCAGCATAAGTACAAATCATAATGATAAAAAATTTGCATATCTTAAATCACTAGCATATATTTTATCACACAATGATAATTTTAATCTTTTTGAAATATTATTTAATACAATTTTTTCTACATTGCTTTTGTTAACATAAAAAATAAACAACCGATGCTTATTACTATAAATTAAAAATGCTATTTTACATAAAAAAACATATAATAAAAAATAGCTTCATTTTACTTAGAGTCCAATTGCATTCAGTACAAATCAAATTCTTAATTATAAATTTTTATCTAGATATTAAGATCTAAATTTTAATAAGTTCAGGGTTACCACTGGCTTTTGAGAAATTTATACTAAGTTTTATGAATTTCTTCCAGGTTTTTGAAAGTACTCGTTTTTGGGTCTATTTTTAGTTTAAAGTTAAGTTTAAGGTTGAAAACTTTATTAAATGGTATAACAACATTTAAAAGAGTCTGTAAAGCTACTTTAAACTTGTTTCTTAATAAAAAAATTTTTGATGATGACAACATTTTTTTATCTATATGATAGATTTTTCGTGTCAAATCAAAATCTTACTACTTAACATGTTTAAATTTCTAGGCGTTTAGTAATTATTGTTTAAAATTTCAGGTTTTTTAGCCTAAATTGTCAAATTCCAGGTGTTTCTAGGACTTCAGGTTTTGTGGCAACCCTGACTAAATTCTAATAATTTGTAGCTAAAAATTTAAAATTGTGTAGATCTTAAAGATAGTTAACAACATAAGCTGGATGAGTACTTCTACATATTTTTTCAATATGATTTTTATTATACCAGTACTCTATAAAATTTATCAAGTTTATTAACTATTTTTAATACCATCTTTCGAGATTATTTAACCATGAACTACTTTAGTTAATAGATTACATTACAAAATTATGTATATACAACTTTTAAAATTAAACAAAAATTTCAAACTCCATAAAAGAATGTAAAAAGGGCTGAAACTTTATTTATCAACACCAATTTGAACAATTAACAATAGTTTATTCACAACTAGCACATTATACATTTATCTTGTATAAAATTCAACTACAATTTACCAACTAACATTATTTTTGGTTGATTTTTTCTCCGTTTTGCATCGGCTTTCTGTAATAAAATTTAAATCAGTAATAATAATTAAACTAAATAAAACATATTATATAACTAAAAATTATTGATAATAAAATTAAGTTTTTTGAAGAAGATCAAAGACATTAAAAAGATAATGTTAATTTAAAGTTAACTAAAGTAATAAAATTTAAACAACTAATAGTAGTAAATGGTATAACTTTTCAATTAAAATAAAAACTTTTGCTTTTACAACAAATTATTAAAAACTTGAAAACCAATCACAAGATGTTACATGAGAAACGATAACGTTTGAATTTTTTAACAATAATATCTTTATTTATATTTTGAATTTTAATTTTAACAATATTGGTAAACTTCTCAAACTTTATTCTATTAAGTGCCAGTTCTATATTTTTTGTAACGAAAACCAGTGGTTGCAATTTATACCAAGAAAAGTACTTCTACTTAAAGCTATAGTCTAATTATAATTTAAACACTAGTTGTCACTAGAGAGCAGTACCGAACTGAAATCTGTATTGATTTTATATAAAATCAAGGCAGTCCTAATAGGAGTTGAACTAAACTTTGAAGTTTTTAATTATAAATAAAACAGTTTGGCTTTCAAATTAATCTATTTGAAAAAGAATAATTAATTACTTCAGTAAAAAATAACTTGTTTTTTAAAACAACTTTTTTTAAACTTACTTTGTCAAACCCAAACTTGTTGCATTAAATTCTATAAAAGGTAGTTTTGTTTTTAATATATTTATATTTGTTTTATAATTGAAGTAAAAAAGTAACTAAACAAGGTACTAAAATATTAAGTTTTATTTAAATTCATATTACATTATTAAGTTTGTCATGAATTTCGATAGTAAATTGTAATTACTATTTTTTTATGTACTATTATAGGAAGGTTTTTAAAAGTATTTATATACCATTTGCAACTAAGTATATAAAAATTACTCATTATATTTTTGAAATGAAACTAATATAGTTTTGAAAACGTTTGTGTTATAGATTAAAAAAAAGAATAATCTCTACATACTTAGTTGCAAATGCTATACAATATTTTTTTAGTTTTGGAAAAAAAAGCTTAACGCAAGCTAAAATTTAATCAAGTCTCTATCTCACAATAAAAAAAAATATTAAGAAAAATTAACTTATACAATTCCAAAATATATTTTTAACTATGTTTTAAAGTATGATTTTTGACTTTAAAATGATTAAAAAAAGTTTTAGCGTAAAACATAAATGCATAATGTTTTCGCAATTTATTTTTATATGCGCAGGAGAAAATAAAAAGATTAGTTGTAAAAGTTTTGACTGATATAAAATCAATACCAAATTTTTCCCAATATTTTGATTGACAAAAGAAATTCGAAAATAGAATGAGAGTTGGCAAGAAAAATGAAAAGTAGGAGAAAAATCCAATTTTTCTTCTAAAAAATAATCAGACATACTGAAGACTACAGTACTTTTTGCCAAAAATATTAATTACAAAAAAATCACAGTTTTTAGAAAAAACAATGGTGTAAAAATCTCATTTGGTTATACATTTTAGAGTAATATAAGTCAATAAACAAATCATTAATTAAGTTTTAAATAAATAATCCTAAAATCTTATTAAAATATTTATTTTTTGGCATTTCAACAATTCAATGATAATTAAAACTATTTTAGTTTGCTCTTTACAAAAACACTACACTTAAATGTAATGATTTTAATATAAAAGATAGTTAAACAAACGAGTAGTTAAATCAAGTATTTTTTCCGAGTAAAACTTATTTAAATAGAAAATTGTGTTTTATTACATTTAAACTTATCTAGAGCTACTTTTTTTTTTAACAAAAATATAAAAAATATTTTGTTACAGCTAACAACTACAATGACTGTCTATAAAATAAAAACACCGAATAATTTAACTTGAATATACATTTTGAAAACCTAAACAATAATTAAAGTTAACCTATGACATTTAATTATTCCTTTTTAACAAATCCTAATGAATAATTAAAAGGTTTTTACTCATTTAGAGAATAAAAAAAACTATTTCTACAGAACAAAATCTACAAAATTTCAGGCATTTCACATAGAATATTAATTGAATTATAGATTTCATGCTGTAGAAGTATTTAAACTTTTAATCATAATCAAACGTGATTTCTTAAAATTATTTTATTTTTATATATAACTTATTTAATTCTTTTAAAAGCTCACCTATAAGTATATTCTGTACTAGATATTTATGAAAAATAACTTTTTAAAGCAGACCAAAGCGATAAAACTTGAATACTTAGTAAAATACTTAAATACAAAAATAAAAACTCAAAAATCGACCAAGAAAATTCCAAAAAAAAAAACCTCAATAAAAGAGTGCAACTGGAATAAAACACAACAGATCAATAAAAATCGATCAAATTTCACATCCTTGTATGACGTCACCATATAACTCGGTTGCCATGGAAATTGTGATATTAATTTGAAGGGTTGCTACGTAGGAAAAATGTTATTTGAATTTTATAAAGGTCAGAAATTTTATGCTACTACTTTCTATATGTGGAAACGTTTGAAAAATTAATTAAATTTCAGCTGAAATGCTGGAAATATGTTATTGGTATTTTATCATAATTGGGAGAAAATATATGATATTTAGGGAGTACAAAATCTTGTTTTTTAGAAACTTGTAACTCAACTTTAATTTATACCATTTGCACTAAAGAATGAATATTTTTTAGTGAACATGTTTTCAAGTGGAACAAAATAAAGAAACCGGAGTTTAACTTATTGTTATTGGTATTTGTGCAAATATTACTTAACAAACAAAGAACTAAAACACAATTCATAATATAAACTAAATGTTTTTTAAACTTTGTTTTTATTTATAACAGTTTTTATTAAAAAATAATAGATCTATATAGTAAAATAAAGTATTTGGAAACAATAATTTTATACATCTGCTACACTTTAACTTGATACAATACTTTATGCTAAGAGGTATTATTAAATTAGGTTACTAAATTAATTGAATTACTTCAAAAATGTAATTTTTTCATATGTGGTTTATAAAATTTTCACACTAAAAGTAAATAAACGCCCGAAATTTCAATAAAAAGCAAATAAAAAGTAAGAAACATTTTATTTGTACAGTCAGATGAAACGCCCTAAAACAAAATAGAAATAATTATTACTATTTTAATATTTCTAATATATACTGAAAACCGTATATTATACTTAATCATAAATTTAAAAACTATACTATAATCCCATGGAGTTATGTAAAACGAAAAACATTCATAAAAAAATTATTTCATATTTTTAAAACGAAAGCAGATTTTGAATGTCACGAGATTTAAATTAAATTATTTTACTACGTAGATATTTTTTTTTTCTTACGCGTTTTAACTCTTAAATTTGATATTTAAAATTCAATTAGTTTTACTAAAAATTTTTAAAACATGTAACATTTGAAACATCGGGAATTGTAAATTAAATTAAACAAATGTAACTAATTCGTTTTGGTAATGTATCTTTAATTGGTCTATTAAGAATTTTATATTTTAGTTTCAAAAGAGTAATAACATTATTTTTCAGGTTTTATTTTTATATTAAACATCTGTAGTCAAAACAGAAAAGTTAAATTAATTTCTACTTTTTAAAAATATGTTGATATTATCGTTTGGTAATTTATTTGGAAGTAGTTTAATTTAATTTTAGTTCGAAGATAAATTTTAGATAAAGAATTAACTTTTACTTTTTGTAAAAAAAATAATAAGACTGTAAAATAAGCTGTTAGAGCTATATATAGCAATAAAATAATGTATCCAATGGTTTTGCTATTATAATCACAGTTAATGTTAGGATATAAACTTTAAACCCTACAAAAAAAAAACTTTGAAACATAAAAGTATAATTCTATTGAAAAGTTGAAAAACAATATAACCATACTGTAAAAACATACTAAATGTTTTTTGACAATTAAATTTTATAATGCTTGTTAAAGATCCCAAAAGCTTTAAAATATTGCTAAAAAATTAAAATAAAATATTAATTGAAAAAGTTTTTCATTAATCATAATTATTATTTTTTTTTCATAATTAAGTATTAGGCTGTATGAAATTTGTTACTGTTAGACTAAATAAATTTTCTTTTAGTTTGAGACTAGAAAATATTTAACAACCTAGCTTAGCTGTTTCAAATTAATGTTCAAAATATAAATTTGAATTCTTAGAGAATCACTAAAATTATGTGCATTTTAATTGAAAGAATATTTGTGGGTTTTACTAAAAGTTTGAATATTCCCATGGTACAATTACAACTTTTTAAATTAAAATAAAATATGTTTGTTACACGTGCTGCAGTTTATTAATTTAAAAAATACTTTAAACTACTTTTAAAGAATAAAAATATAGAAAGAAACCATTAAAAACTGAAGTATCTCTATTATTCTAACATGCAGCCAGTTAGTAGTAATTTAACATTGTAGTAAAAAATATAAACTCTGTATATTAGAGTAAATTAAATTTTACAAACGCACTTTTTAAAATTCACATATCTCATTTTTTTATAAGAAGCTACTCAAAATGTTTAAAAATTATCGTCACCTTGGTTATTTCAATTAAAATTCGAAATCAATTTAAAACAGAAGGTATTTTTATAACAAATATTAGGTATTCGCGGTGAGAAGGATAAAATGTGTCTAAAACTGTAAAGTACGCATTGAATTTTAAGGTACGCACTTTTTCCTGGGTTCAAGGTTGCTCCTAGGTTGCTTAAGGTTCAACCTTATTGATCGACTTTACATGATACCTTAATGAGAAATTACAGCCATGCTGCTTTAAAACTACAATTTGACTACAATAAGTTATTGTCTGTTAAATACAACACTCTTGATAAAATACTTATACAAAAGTACAGTTTGTGGGTCCTATCAAAATATCAAAAGCTTATATCTTAAAAAATCAATAGCAATTCTATAACGTTAAACTAAAAGTTAATGAAGTTAGTTACAGCCTAGTCAGTAAATAAATTTCATGTTATTAATAATGGCATGTAATTGCAATACCTAAAGTTTGGAAGTCAATTAAGTCAGTTGCAATTTAATTGGTGCAAATTACGCATAAAATGCTTACAATTGAAATAATCAATCGATTTCATATAACTGATTACATACATCTTTATGTAACTAGTGGGATTCAATAAATAGTTTTGCATGTACAGTAACCTCTCGCGAATCTACGCACTCGTTTAGTTACACATTTCGGAGTTCTTAAAGGATGCATAAAAAAATTAAAATTTTTTAAATATTGAGAACTTATTTTTATATATACAAGTTGTATATTAAAACTGTTCAAATATCCTTTTTTTTATAAATTTTTTTATTATAGATTTTACCAACTTGCTACTCCTTGTTAAGTTACGCATTTTTGTTGTGAACACACTGTGTGTATATTTGCGAGAAGTGCGTCCACAGCAAAAAGAATAGTATATAAAAGAAGAATATTAAACAAGTTTCAAACCTTGTTGTTGTTGCTGATAACTGGGCCAAGTAGTGAAGGGGCCATTATCGCCTGCAGGTTTTCTATTTGTTGTTTCGTAAGAGGGGTATTCACCTTTTGCGAGAAAACATTTTTTGTGGGTGAGGGCTATAAATTGTTGGTAATTTAGTTAGAAAAAAAAAGTTTACGTCTTTAAAATCAATAATGTTACTGAAAACTTATCAAGTACTTCGTGAAATAGTTTTATGTAAAAAAGTTAAATAAAATTTCACTTAAATTTTTTTTTTTAATAAATAAATAATATTTTGCTTAAAAAAAAAGTTTAAGCGCTTGTGCTGGAGATTATTTAAATGTTAAAACATGAATAAAATAAAAATCACAAAATAATAGATTTATTTCAATGCTGATATGTTATTTGTACAACCTTTTTCATCTGAAAAATCATTTTAAGTTTAAGATGAGTTGTTACTCAATTTAAACTCGATATAATGTAATAACAAATTCCATATTTGAGTTTATAAACTGTTGACATTCATAATTGTAATCATATTTTTTCATTGCTTTTAAAAAAATTATTTAACTTTCTTTTCTTTTGTAAGATAAAATATTATTGAAAACTTAAGCTTGATCATAAATAAATGTGATAACATTTTTCAAAAAAGAATAAATAAACTTGATATTCGGTTATAAATAAAGTTACTTAACATTGTAAAATACTAATCAATACAAAAATAATTAAACAAGAAAAACTAAAAGCCACTTAGACATAATATACTTCAAATATTTGCAAAGTTGCCAAGTTTTTATGAAAAAAATCAATAATATGTCTGAAGTGATTATAAATATTTTTATTATAAATATTGACAACTCATGTTCAGAGTTTCTTTTCTTATTATAAAAATATTCAATATTTTAAGCTCTCAAATTCTAACTTAATAGTTTATCTCTACAAGTATAAATTTCAAAAAGTTAATATAGTAATGCATAAAGCCATTTTAATTTGAAATCAACATACAGTACTAATTTAAGTAATCAAGTGTAAAAAAATAATTACTTTTAAAAACATATTTAAAGATAAGTAAATTTGAATTAAACTTTTTATCTATGAGTTTTAAAACAAAATATTGTATTTATTTTCAATAAGAAAAAAAAATTAAACGAACTAGTGTAATTGTATCAAACAAAAAACTTGATATTTTTGTTTACAATAAAAAAATTTATTTTAATTTACCTGGTATTGATTATATTTGAGTTGGTTTCTTTTTTGTTGGTAGTTTCTTTCATCTGATAAATTGTTTTTATGTTAGATATTGATAATTTAAATTTATGTAAAATGAAAAATTGCCGGATACTTCGAAATCGCAATTGTTATTAAATAAAATATTTACAAAAACAAAATTATTTTTTGCTTTTATAATTTTAAGTGTGCTTTTAATTGAAATTTCAAAAGTAGTAGTAAATCAATCAATAATGTAAAATTTAAAAATTTTCATAAAAAATGTTAATAACAAAAAAGGTTTAAAGAAAGTCTTTCCAACTTTCTTAATTGGTATAGTGTTTTATTTTTATTGCCAATAACATACTACTTAATAAGATTAACAATACATACCAAAACAAATTAACGAACAAGTTACAAATAACTTAAATTTAACTAAGTACTTTACACTGTTAATTTAACAAACATACAAGCTTTTTCTTCTTACATTTAACAGAATTGTTAAAATAATACTCGACTTAAAAAAAATCAAAATCTTCCTGAAAAATTAAAAATTTGTTTTACTTTAGCATACGTATTTCAACAGAGTTTAAAATAATTTGATCGAATTGTTTTTATACAAATTCAATCATTAGTTAGGCCTTCATGGATGTAAAAAACAGAAAAATTCTGATAAATTGTTGAAAATCAATACTATTACGTCATAATCGATATTATGACGTATTACTGACGTACTTATCAATCTAAAGATGTTTTCAATATCCCAGTTGACATCTTATATTTATATTTTTATTTATGGATTTATTTCAACAAATAAACTTTTATTTAATGTATGCTTGAAATATTCATATTTATCTACAGATATAAATCCTCGAAACAAGAATTTAATTTTTTCAGATTTCATTTATATGCCTTTAAAAAGCTGATCGAAAATTTTATTTACTGTTATTTTTCATATGCTTTTTGTATTAGATAAAAAAAAAGGTTTCTAACTTGCTACAAATTCAAAATTTCCAGTGCAAAATTTTTAATTAAACAATAAAATTGTGTACCAACTAGTTTTGCTCTTACAATTTCATTGCAAAAGACAAAATTTGTGATATTGTTTAAAAAACACTATTTTAGAAAACATAGAATTTTATGCTTTGCTAAAAAACTTTTTATTAATTTATTTTTCTCTGTAACTCTAAGGTTATGGATTAAACTTGGAGAAAAAGATTGATTATTTAAGAATAAAAACGTCTAGAGTTTTTTTCTTTTGTTTTTGGTCGTGTTTTTTGTTTTATTATAAACAATTTCGTTGCAGAACTATTTTTTTAGAACAAAAATGAGAACAAGTTCTTTAGACTTATACTTTTTAACTTTATTTCAATTAACCTTTTGTAAAATAAGATGACTTACTTTTTATAAAACTTTTAATGAAATATTTTTTTAAGGTTTTTAAAGTATTTAATTGTTTTTTAAAAGTAACTTATAAAAAAAGCATTTGTTAGTTTAAAAACGATATACTATTGTAAATAGTTTTTCTATTGAGACAAGTTTAAAAGTATAAGATTTATATGTCTTAAATTAAGTAATCAAAAATTTCATTTACTGTTATTTGATATACTATTTGATTGAAATTAAAAATAAAACATTCTAACTTGCTACAAGTTCAAAATTTATTCCAGTGCAAAACTTTTAATTTAATCAATAAAACTTTCTACCAACTAGTTTTGCTCTTACAATTTCATTTAAACGCCAAAAATTGTGACAGTGCTTTAAAAACACTAATTTTAGAAAACATTGAATTTTAGATTTTGCTAAAATACTTTTTTTTATCAATTTATTTTCATCTTTAGCTTTTTTTTATGGATTAAACTTGGAAAAAAATGATTGATTATTTTATTTAAAGAACGTCTAGAGCTTTTTTGGTCTTGTTTTATGTTTAACTATAAACAATTTCGTTGCAGAATTATTTGTTTTGAACAAAAATGAGAAAAGATTCTTTGAAATAAACTGTTCAACTAAAATTTAAAATTTCAAGTCTTTTGGAAAATAAGATAATTGATCTTTTATAAAACTATTATTCAAATCTTGTATTTCCTTTTAAAGTTTTTAAGAATTTAATAATCAACTAAAAATAATTCATTATAAAAAATTTCTGTTTAAAAATTAAATAATTTTTTAAATAATTTTTCTTTGAGACAAGTTTTATGCAGTACAATATATTAAAAAAATATAAATTTTATAATTGTTTATATACTACATAATTAAGTATTTATTAATTTTTTACTAAAAGAGAGAATGGAATAAAGTGTTGGAGGTGCATTAGTTTTAAAAAGTTATTTGTATCTAACGAGCTTAAAACGCCGAATATTTAAATATTGAAATAGAATATAACTATATTCAAAAAATAAACTATTTTATTAATAATCAAAACTTTAAACTTTCATACAAATAAAATAAAGTTATTTAATAAAACTCCAACGAAGTATACTATCTTATGTTAAAAGCAAACTTTTGCTTTTCATCAATTTTTTTAGCAACTATTTTAATTAACATATAAACAATTATATTTTATTAAATAAAACGAACTTTCGCTTTTAAGAAAATACTTAGTGATCATTTAAGCTAGTATATCTTGACATAAATATTTACACAAAAAAACTTTTTTTTTTGATGAATTTTCTATAAATTATTTTAGAAAGTATATCTTGATATAAAATAATTTTACAAAATATAACAAACTTTCGCTTTTTATGAACTTTCTCGCGATTATTCTAGCGAGAACATCCTGATCCTTATCATCAAGATCACTCAATGAGATGCCGTATTTTTTCAGATGGTTTCTCGCCTGCTCAACTGCTTGCAACAGCCTGTTCTTCAGGTCTTTCTTCTCTGTTATTACTGTTTAGTTTTTAAATTGTACATCACTATTGTTACTGAACTTTCATACAGAGCCTTAGGGTCGAAAACTAATACTTCATTAGCTTCGAGAATATTTTATCAAAAACAATTACACAAGTTGAATTATAAAAATAGCCGATTTTTTTTGAAATTCTAAAGCTAATCAAGCACATCGATAGACTCCAGCAGAAAAGTATGTTAAGAAACAAACAATTATTATGTCAACTTTGGTAAATATGTTTTAATTGTTTTATAAAATTTTTAATAATAGATTAATTTCTACAAATAAAAAAGTCTATACAGATTGAATTATAAATGATGTTATGCATCATAAAAAATAAGACACAATATAAGAGCTAACATTTGAGGGGTTCGAAAAATACTTACATTTGCTTTCGAGTCAAAACTTTAAAAAATCAGTTTATTGTACAACATAATTCAGTTTTTATAGTCAAAAAATTTTAAAACAAATTTTGAGATTTTGTCAATTTAAAAAACAGAAATATGTACCAAAGTTTTGTCATTGTCATTTAACCTGATTTTTTTTTTTCAGCTAGAGTTCTTAAGTTTTAACAACACACCCCTTATATAGACAAAAAAAAAGAAAATTGAAACTAATTATTAGAAAATAAAAATTTTAGATAATAAAACTAAAAAGTAGTTTTTCAACTTTTTTCATTCATATTTTTAAATTCCAATTATTAAGTGAATCACTTAATAATCAGTAATTGACTAAGTGTATAGATTTGAAGTGTTGTTTAAAAATTAAATTTTTAGTTAATTTAGTTTTTTTTGTCTTTTTGATGGCACCCTGTTTAAAAAACCTATTGAGCTAACATTCCTTGACAACTTATATTTCCACAGTTACTTTTATTTTTTGTTTAATTGCAAAAATTGTGTGACACTTAAGATAAATTTCTACAAACTAAAATCAAGTTGTTAAAAAATTTGAGCCTCCTATGGCCTTATTACTGTTTAATTTTATTTTAACAGCTTAGATATGGTTTAAAATTGTATTTAAAAAATAAAACAAATTTACAAATAGACGCTAGTTTAAAACTTGAGAAAATTTTAATGGTACTTCTTAAAATAAAATATTAAAATCATGAGATTTAAAAAAAATTAAAACAGCTTTCAAAAATCAATCAAAATTATAATTTAGGTTAATAAACAATATGCATAGAAGATACACTATAACATAACTTTTTATGTGTACCAAATATATAATTACAAACACGTTTTTTAATTGACTTGAATTTCATTTAAAACAAACATATTGTCATATCAGAACTTTAATGTTTTTACATAAAAAAGTACTATTCACCAATTAATGTAAAATATTAGCTACAAAATAACATACCTCTAAGTATAAGGTTAATTTAAAATATTAAAAAATATATCTGCATATAAAAACAACTCTTTTAAATATTATTGAACAAATTCATTGCAAGAAAAACTAAATAATAAAAATTTTACGACCAATATTTTGACGCACTTATGCCACATGTTGACGGAAAAAATTCTTACTTTTACGTCATAAAGGCATCTGGAAATTATTTTTAATTCTTATTTAATTGACGCAGATATCAGACTCAGAAAATAAAATTTCAATCATAGGCAATTGAATAATTTCAGACTTTTTTTTTAATTAGAAATTAATAAACTTATGTTTTCCAAATTATTACCGTGGAATAAAGGAGCAAGTTTATTCATTAATTTTTAAATAAAATAAAATTGTAAGAACCCTAAGAATTTTTTTCATAAACAAGTTTTATCAGAACGAAATTCAATAAAAAAAGTGTATGATAGACTGTAATAAACAAACTATCGGGCAAAATTTAATTTTTGTTATGATTTAATATCAATCATTTAGTATATTTTCATACTTTCAATAACAAACTTATGCAACGTAAACAACATAAGCTTTGAAATCAATCTCTGTGGAGTTTCAGCCAAAAGTAGAGAACAAAGTTTCTATTTTTAAACAAAATTTTGTGGAAATTATGTTTTGTTGTTGAATTATGGAAAGCAGTGCTTAAAAGAACATTAAACGAAAAGTTTTTTGAAGCAAATCACACGGTATTTAGTTTGAAGTAATTTGCACAGAGAAACTCATAAAAGTTGGGAAAATTGTTTGTAAGCTGCAAATTACAAGTGGCTTGACTTTGAACACACACAAAAAAAATGTTGTAATTTTTCTTATACAGCTAAAACATTTTCTTTAAAAATTAATGTTTAATATCAAAAAAAATGTTTGTAGTTGTGCTAAAAAGAAAGGTTAAAAACTTATACTTGATTTATTACGACAACAATTTTTTTCAAACTGCATTGCACTTTATGTAAAATTAATTATTTAGTAAGAACATTAATTTTTAAATTTATCAACTGTAATAAAGTTGTTATTAACGTAATACTTTATGCAACATTGTGATTGTTAAATATTAAACGAAAAATTAAAACAATATTTTCTAACAATAAAGTAATTTTTAGATAATTTAATGTGACAAACCTTTATTTTTACTTTTGACGAATTGTGAAACCAAAATGTGCAAATTTTCAAAAGTTATTTCATTTATATTTATTCCGTTATCAATTAAATATGATAAAAACTCTTTCAGTAATTTGCTGTTTTCTAAAACTGAAATAAAGTTGATAATTTATCTATTATCAATGTTAACTCATTTACATAAATGTTTAAACTTCGAATGTAATATTTATCTGACTATTATTGAAGTAAATAGTATTCTTTTTACACGAGGGGACTAAATCGCACGAAGACACTTTTGCACGAGCAGACAATTTTGCACGGAGAAATTTTTGCACGGGTTGAATTATCTATTTTTATTTTTTAATTTATTTTATTAAGGGAATAGGGGGGTCCACCTTGATTTTTACAATATGATCTTATTTTATAGAGTTTTTCCTGTGCTATCAGACATTTTTAACCGCTTGAAAAAACTTAAAGTATTTTTTGAGATATGAGCGATCAAAGTTGGTGACCTCAATAGGTTCCTAATGGAAGGCGCAAACTAAAAATACAAAAAAAGACCATTTCACTAAAAATCTATCTCCTCCTTCATTTTTTAAGCAATCTTCTTCAAATTTTCACAGAAAGTGTATTATTAAATTTTAAAAAGATTGAATGCAGGAATTTTTTTAATTTTGAAAAAAAAAAAATTATTAAAAAAAAACCACCTTTTTTTTTGTTTTTTTATCTAAAATTTTTATTTTTTAATTTTTTTAAAATTTTAACATTCAAAGTCTTCTAAAATACAAAAGGAACGTTTCCTAAAAGTTTTAGGTCTCTAGCTCAAAAAATGAAGGAGAAGATAGATTTTTAGTGATTTTTTAAATTTCCAATAAATTTAGGTTTAAAAATTTTCGGTCCATAAGTTTGTATCAGAAACTTTTTATAAAAATTACGATATCTCAAAAATTAAATAAGATTTTTTAATTCTGTAAAAACTGGCTTGTAGTTTGTACTTTAAACTTTTATATAGGATACAATGTTATTTTTAGTGAAAAAAAATTTCGGACTTATTTTTACTATGCCCTTAATTTTAACTTTTCGTTTTTTTTAACAATTTTGGTTATTTATTAATTTTATTTTTTATCACTAGTACCCCTAACCCTTCCCATCGGCCAGTAACTTTCTTTTTTATGGTTTTTTATTAATTCATCTTTTATTTATTATTTTTGTTTTTTATATACTTTTTTTTATGTTTTTTTTTACTCTCGGGCAAAACTGACCCTTGGTGCAAAATTGTCTTCGTGCAATTTTGTGCCCTTGTGCAATTTTGACCCGTACCTATATTTTTATGTTATACTTCTTAAATTTAATAAATGGTTATTATACTATTGTTATTTCCAAAAAAAAATTTGATTAGAAATAAAACTGTTATGATTTAGTCAATTTTGAGTATAAAAATGGTAAAAACAAAAATATTATTGTTTTAAACAAAAATTATTGTTTTAAAAACAAAAATATTATTTTTTTAAAAACAAAAAATTATAATTCAAACAAACTTTCTATATCGCCAGCACTGAGTGAGCTTGGTTTCTGAAAAAAAAAATATTTCTACTGATAAATAAATCTAAAGAACAATAACAATAAAAACAAAGGAAATTTATAAATAAATACAGACAATCGGGATTGTTATCATATTGTGACGCCATAACACTTTTTATACCGGAAGCAAAATATTTATAAGTTATGCAAGAGTGATATTGCGACAACAAAACATTTATTTTAAAAACTATTAATTTACATTTCAATAATTGTTTTTTTAAGTTTTAGTAAAATAAACGTCTATAATCAAATAAAGTTAACAAAAAATAATCTTAAGCTGAATAACAACAAAAAAAATATATTTATTAACATTCAATTTTATAAAACTCACCTTATTGTACAGAACTTGGTTTTTATTCACACTTTTTTTGTAACCTGTAAAATATTATTTCATTTAAGGTGAAAAAATAAAATAAGATATTTTATATGATAGAAATGACAAAAAAAAAGACTTTAAAAATATTTTAAAAATCAACTTACTGAAAATCACAATAAATGTACAACAGATAACTTAAAATTAAATTTTATATTAAAACTGTATTTAATGGGATAAATTTTACATTATTTTAGAAAACTAAGTAATCCAAAAAAGAGAAACTTTTATTTACAAAATAATTTTACATAAACAAAGAAATTTTAAAAGCTGTTTAATACAAAGCTCTTTAAGTTTAAGAAAAAACATCTTAGTTTTCATTGAAATAATACTCAATAAATTTCAACTTTTAAAAGTCAAGATTCATTTATAAGTTGTCAATATAAATAAAAATACTTGAAAAATAAAAGCCGTCATAAACATATGTATAAATCAAAAGGGGAAGGTTTTACTATTTTACAAAACAATATTTTAAACTAGGCTCATAAAATATTCATTTAAAAATACAATATGTTCCTTTGACGTTATAAACTTTTATTACTTAAGTAATTTACTCATTTTTTAAGAAATATATTTTTTATTCCAAACATATATTATTTTGTCTACACATTTTGTTTAATATTTCGCATACATAAATATTTGTACAGTAAACATTTAATATTAATTAAATGTTGAAATAGAGAGGCTCTTTACAAAGAATTATAGGTTTATTTAGTAGATAGTAAGTTTATAATCTACTTCTGGAATGGCCACTGATTTTTGAGAATTTTTTTTCAGGTTTTTGTAAATACACGTTTTTGGGTCTATATTTTGTTTAAAGTTAAGTTTAAGGTGAAAAAATGTGTCAAATAGAATAAAAAAAATTAAAAAGTTCTGTAAAGCTACATCAAATGTGTATTTTTTTAGATTTAATGATGAAAAAAAAAAAATTTTTCTGATGGATTTTTTGTTTTAAATAAAAATTTATTTACTATACATGTAAAACCTGTTTAAAATTCAAGGTCTTTCAGGATTTTTTAGTGATTTTTGTTCAAAATTACAGGTTTTTTCAATATTTTTTCAATATTTCTCAAATTCCAAGCTTTTCCAAGTTTTTTTCACCGTAACTTATCAAATTAAAGGCTTTTCCAGGATTTCAGGTTTTGTGGCAACCCTTTTAACTGTTTATCAGAATAGTGAAACAATGTTTTCAAAATCGTAGTATTATGATATATACAGTTTACATAAATATTAATATAAAAATCATTAAACCTTTCTTCAATTATTGAACTAATTATTAATTTGTTAGGTTTTTATAAATATCGCTATTTTATTAGCAATTTTTATATAATTTACAGTGAATATTTAAAACATATTTGAACTACTATTTTTTAAAACAAAATAAAAACAAAAAAAACTGATGTTTAATTTTAATTATAAAATCAATTTGAAATATATTAACATCTTTATAAATCAGATTTTACAAAACGAGTAATTTTGTTAGATTTTAAAAGTTAAATAGTTTTTTTTCCAATTTCATTTAAAGACATTTAAACATTTGCTAAACTACAACTAAAAAAAATACAATTTATGGAATTTTTGTTACTAAATTTTTAAACATTTATATAAATGTACACATATTTAAATTTGAGCTTATAGCTAATTTGTATTTAGTTAAGTCTATTAAAATTTTTCTTGAAATTTAATTACTGAAAATGCAACATTCAAGTTATAATTTTGTAATAAATTTTGAAGTACAGTAAAATTTTTAATAACATTACTTACTAAATGTAACTAAAAAGAAAAACTGAAAATATATTTAATACTTTTTTATCTGCTATAATATCTTTCAAGCTGAGAAAACTGAAAGTACTTTGTTTTTTTTACTTAAACTCAATTTCAATGCACTTGAACAGTAAAATAAAAATCAATAAAAGGGAAAAGTTTATTAATTATTAAAACAGTATATCACCGTGGAAAACTTAATTTTATAGTTGATTAGCGCGTATTCAAAAAATAAAAATGCTTCTTTAAATAAAAATGTTATACAAACAAACAACATAGGTAATAACATTTACTATGTTAAATTTCCTAAAATAAATCAGCCATTTGTTTACAATTCTTTTAAATTTTTGATGTTTTTTAACAATATAAAACTGAATATGAAAGCTTATTACAAATAACAAATTAACAGTTTAGAAAATTAAGAAAACAAAAACAATCTAAATAAAAGCGAAATTGAAATAAATCTTAAGAGTTTTTGTATGTAGCCGTTTGTAAAGTACATCATACAATAAGCGTACTTATTTGAAAAAATATTATAATAAATAATTAATTTTGTGTTTGTTGTGTCTAACCTTTCTTTTAAAGATCATTCTTTTAATTTTAGCAGAATTTACATAAAATTATGTAAGATAAATCGATCATTTTGGTATTTTTTCTCAAATATTTTTTGACCAAGTATTACAAAACAGTAAAAAGTTCAACATATTAATTTTTAATTTAAAATTATGATTTAATGAACAACTTATCCTTATACGACTAAAATTTTAAGATTTTTTGTGTTGATTTTTAATGAACTTGGTATTAAAACTGGTAAAAAAAAAGAGTATTGTATAAAAAAGAAAATGTTTTGAGAAGAAAAATCTTATGTTGCATATGTAGCTTACAAAATTTACAAAAAAAAAATCTTATGTTATATATGTAACCCGCAAAATTTGCATGCAAACATTCGTTTTACTTCAAAACATCCAAAAAGCTTTTTTGGCAAGATTTAGAAAATTGTGTCATATATTAATCTAATCAGAAAATATATTGATTTACTGAGAAATAACATTAATTTTATAAAGTATTACATAACATAAACAAAATTCTAATCAATATGTACGAAAAAAATAATAAAGCATTGATTAAGTTTTTAATGCTGATTTGTATAAAAATCTAAACTACCAATAGTGTTAAATACTTTATTTTTAAAGGATATTATCAGGCAAAAATACTAAATAAGTGTCATAGATACCAAACAACAAAATACCAAATAAATAGATACAAGCTAAAAAAACTTAAACAGAAATTAAACTTAATTGAAAGTTAATTAAAAATGTATAAAAAACAAAAAATCCAGAACAAACACAACAACATTAGGTTTAATAATGTTTGATAAAATATAACTAGTTGTTTTTAAGACATAAAAGTGCCACTGGTTTTTTGAATTTCTTCCAGGTTTTTGAAAGTACACGTTTTTACGCCTACTTTTATTTTACAGTTAATATAATTTAAAAACTTTGTTAAGCAGTATAATAGTATTGAAAAAATACCATAAAACTACTTTATATAAGTTTTTAATGAAAAATTTATTAATAAATTTTTTAATTTATTAATAAATTTTTTAATTTATATGATAGACTTTTTGTGTCAAATCAAAATTTTACTACTTAGCATGTAAAATTTTTTTTAAATTTTAGATTTTCCAGGTTTTTTAATGAATTTTGTTTAAAATTCCAGGTTTTGTGGCTACCCTGTTAAAAATTATAAGTATTTTAAATTACCTGCTGGCTTTACTCTTGTTATGTCTACACATTTTCCATAGAGTCCATCTGAAAAAAAAAATTAATTCATAAATAAAAAGTAATTAGAACTTACTATTACAATTACGTACTGTAATTACTGAAAAGTATCAAAATAATGCAACCAATCAGTCTAAATTAAGTAAAATTTGTTTTTCTTATTTCAATGAATAAAATTTTAATAATATAGTATTTACTTAATAGTATTCAATCTACTTAAATAACAGTTTAATTTCTGTTTAAACAAAACAAAAGTTTAAAAAAATAAAAATTGAAAAGAACTATAATTTACGAAATATCTTAACATTGATGTAAGCTCAACTTTTTAATAAGGTCAAACAATGAGTATAAAAACTGTGATTAAAAACTGTTTAATAAAGGATTTATAGTTTAAATGTTTGAATGAATGCAAAAAAATATGGAAAGTTATCTAAGATTAATAAAACTTAAAACGTTTTTAGCATGATATAGTTTATGTGCTTTATATCTTATAGATCACAATAAAATATCTCAACTTAATGATAAGGAGAATGATCAATTCAATATTATTTAAATTTTATTACCAAAACCATGTTTCACTCTCTTGAACCAAATCATATGAGATCATCAGTTGAAAAAAATATTATATAAATAGAATGATATAGTATACATAGTTTTATAAAATTTTGAAATAAAATAAAACACAATAAAAAAATTCAAACGCAAAAGTATATCATACCATATACTTGTTTGAAACAAAATACAACTCACTAATATAAAAGTTTCAAAATATTTTTCAAAATACATAAAGTACAATCAATAATTCATTTGAAATAAAATAGTAAAATAATGCATAATAAATTGATTTGTAAAGTTTTAAGTAAGTACTATTTACAAAACTAAGGTAATGAAGTCATTACAAAGACAGAACAAAAAACTGACTTGAATAATTTCCTACTAAAAAAAAAGGAATATATTAAAAAAAATTAAACTAAATAATTTATTCTTAATTTATAAAATGGTTAAAAAATGACTTAGGTATTTTTTTTTTTTGAAATTTATTAAGACATCAAAAAAAAAAATTAATAAAAAACTCACCATCTAAACATACATGATTTTGTCTTGGACAATATCCATTGTAAAGGCAGCCTGGAATTAAAATTGAAAGTTTTTTTGAATTTCACGCTTGTCAGTTATACTAATTTATTTTAACAACTTTAAAAGTTTTAACATTGCATAAGATAATGGAAAACAGAATGGCAGCTTTTGAAAAGTTATTTTAAACTTTTATCTATATCTTGTAACTACTACAAACTTCAAGTGCTTATGTTTTTTTTGTTTTTGAAAGTTGTAAAATATAGTATTATTATTTGTTTCTACCCACAAATTTTTTGTTTTATTTAAAATATTTACTAAAATTTTAATTATTACAACTAAAAACATTTTAGCTAAAATTATTGTGCTAAAGGAAAGTTATGTTTTTTTTTGTAGGAAATGGCTATAAGATAATACAGTCTAAAAAATAATATTTGACGATAAATTTATAATATAGGTTTTGAAATTTAAACTTAATTATCAAAACAACAAACTGACTCTAGTCTAATATATATGCAAAAATAAGTTTTATATTAATGCTTAAGTTTTTCATGGTGATTTATTTAGAGAACATTTTTTTAAACTAGATTATTACTTTTAAAAAACTATAAAGATTTTTATGAGATAAAAAAATCTACTTTTTAAATTACTTCAATTCTTTATTTTATACTATTATTAAATTTTAAATAAGTTATATAAATGGTAAAAAAAAATTATCAAAAACTATCAACTTTGTTTTATAATCAATGGTTTTTTTGTATTTGTAGTAATAAGGAAAACAAAAAAAGTTAATTCAAGCAACCACTTAATAATAAATATGAACTAAAATTTAATTTAGTATATAACACTTAAAAGACTATAATCAGCATACAAATAAAAAACAAATTATACAGTAATCTTCCTTTATTGTACCAACATATGTTTATGTGTGTTAAAGAATCAACACACTTCAACTGGGTTCTGTAAAAAATAATTACTGTAATATGAGAATAGAAGCATAGAATAAAGTAGGTGTATACACAGAACATAAAGTAGGTGTATATTATATTTTTTACAGAACCCAGTTGAAGTGTGTTGATTCGTTAACACACAGAAACATATGTTGGTACAATAAAGGAAGATTACTGTATAATTTGTTTTTATTTATTTTCTAGTAAACTTGTTTCACTAGGATCTTTTGTTAACAAACAATTAAATCTATATTTTTGAACAGGTATAATCAGCATACTTGATACTATTTTTTGAGATATGGCTCAAGTAAATTTAAATATAGTAACTTAAAAAAATGTTATCCCTCAAAAAACATGCAAAGTTTTGTTAAAATTAAATGGCTTGTAGATTTTAAAAATACCTAGACTTTTTTTTCAAATATATATTACTTTTTGAGATATGTTCTTTTAATTATTTTTTTAAGAATTCGAATTACCCATATTTAAATTGTCATTTAACCAAAAATTGAAGCTTCAGTATTATTTATAGGTATATGCTAGCTTATCTGAAAATAGTTTTTAAATTAAAACTGCAAAAATGTTTAGAGTAAAAATTTAAAGTGCATTTACTTTTACTAAAAAAATCACTTTAATCAAAATAATAGTTATAATTAATTTACTAAAATTGCTGAAAATTTCAGAAATTAAATCTTAATAAACTAAATTGAACTGATTTTAAATAAATAAATATATATATATATTTATCATTAAAACTAATATTTAATATTAAAAATAATAAAACATGAAACCTGAATATGGATCGGCATGACATGATATGAAAATAAAAACTAAAAGGAATTGCTTCATCATTAAATGATCATCGTAAATTGTAAAATGTGCAACATTATTAAAAAAACATTATAAAAAAACTGCAAGAATAGTGTTATAATACAATTAAAAACATGTAAAGTTGATAAAAATAAGCTGTTTTTTAAAGACTTTAACAGTATTTTTTATGTATGTCAAGCTTAAAGAAGCAAGTAAATTAGATTTAACAAGTTTAAAGTTATTTACGCTCTCAGCAGTTTTTGCTTATTCAAAAGTGCTAATTCATCAAAAATAAGGTGTACAGCATAATAAATTTATTTCTTAAGTCGATATTGCTTTGATAAGCACAAATTCATTTAAAAATAACCTTTTTTGTTTGTTTGACCTAGTTATTATTTCTAGCTTTAAATTTTGTTACCAACAAAAAACTTGCTTTACTCAAGCTACTCTACAGGGTGGCATCTGTTTCTAAGAAATATCTTCCAGGTTTTATTAAAAAAAGTATATGTTTTTGGGTCTGTTTTTAGTATAAAATTAAGTTAAAAACTGAAAACTGTTTTAGATTGTATAACAACATTGAAAAGATACTGCAAAGCTACTTAAATGTGTTTTTAATAAAAAACTTGATGATGACAAAATATTTCTATCTAAAATACAGATATTTTGTGTCAATTCAACTTTTTACTAATAAAACATGTAATAATTGTTAAAAATTCCAGAGTTTTAATGACGTCTCTTCAAAATTCCAGATTTTTTCAGGATTCGGGTTTAGTTGCCACCCAGCATGTTATTATTGTTACCAACGTCTTTTATACCCTAACACCAAACTACTCTACCAGACATATTTTATAAAGCATAAAAAATTGATAATTTCACTGTTTGTATTCACAATAAATTATTAAAATTCAAACTTTTCATTTTACATCTTGATCAAGGAGATTTAAACATTGAGTATTTTAATTCAATGGAAAATTTTTTTGTACATTATGATAGTGATGATTCCTGTACTTTTCTTTGTTATATACGAATTATTTTGATTAAAAGTTATTTTATTAATTGTTTTAAAATAAAGGTTTAATTAATTTTACCTGTTACTAATTAGATTTTAAAACAAATGTTAACTTTAACACAAATTTTTTGGCTTAAAAAAGTAAAATAAAGATGTAGACTACTGTACAAAGAAGCTTGAACTTTAGCTTGTTTAATTAATGGTATGAAAATTATAACATAATGACCATTTATAAAAATAGAAAATAATCCAATGAAGTTACTGTTTTAATTAGAGTAAAAAAGTTGATGCTATAAAATTATATAAAGTTTTATAATTAATTTTAAAGTAACAGTTTAGTATGACGTGTTTTAAAACTACAAATAATTTTTTTCAACAATTAATAAAAACCAAAAAACAACCACAAGTATTTCTCAAACACTTTTTAATTTGCAACACTTTCTATGTTTTTTAAGTTGGTTTATTATAGTATTTATAAATAAATGTATATTTGGTTTGACATTAGATAAATTACGTTACACAAACTAAATTGTGTCAAAACAGGTCAATAGAATAGTTATATAAAACAGCAAATATTATTGGAATTTAAAAGTGGCAAAAACTTTAAACTTAACCATAGGGTTGACAAGCGTTAAACAACCCTTTAAAATAATGACAACAACTGCATTAATGTACTAAGATGTAGTATTTACCTTTTTAACTTTTTTATCAACTTTACTAAGAGAAAACTTTCAAATTTGTAATCATATATATATAAAATAAATGTCTAGTAAAAACAAAGAACTGTGGAATGAATTCAAATAAAAACCAAAAAATTAAGAAAAGCTCAAATTTAAATTTTGTAAGGTAGTTACAGACAACTATTAATTTTCAACGCAGGACCACTAAAAACTTAGTTGATTATCCACATTTAATTAAAAAAAAAGTTTTGAGATTAACTTTTATAAATAGATTTAATACTTAAAAAAGATTTTAAAGTAAGTTAATATAGATCTCCTCAATTTAAAAAACTTCAAAGAGTTTCAGATAAACAAATTAATAATTATAAAAAGAATATAAAAATGGTTTTATATTATTATCCAATTATAATTAATGCTTAAGACTTTTACAGCAACAATATATTTTATAAACCAAAACTTATATTAATTTTGAAATTAGATATAACATAACAACTAACAAATAATCAATGAAAAAAAGTTCATTGAGTAGAAAAGTTAAGAAATACACTTTTTACTCTTGATAAAAGCAAATTGTTAATTGTAAAGAAAAGAATGAAATAACAACTTTAATTTTTATAACATAAAGCATAAAAAACTTTAGTATTAAAAATCTAAGAAAACTAAAAAACAAATATTTTAAGAAAAAAAATCTGTACTTAAACAAAATTAGTTTATTTCAATTTTTTTATTATTATTACTAAATGACAGACTAATATAAAAATTATAACTCTGATTTATAATGAAAATAAAAACAAAAATATGAAAAATAATAACAATTTTTTGCTTAGCTTTAGTGTATATGTGTTTGTTTAGCTTATTTTGTTGCCTACACATTTTTATGGAGAAATTCATCTTAATGTAAAAAAATGTTTGGACTTATTGGAAATAATGTTATAGCTTGGGGGATTTTCAAATGAGAAGACAGTAAAGTTTATTACCTTGTTAAAAAAACAGTAAACTATAAAAAAAAAGTACTGTTTCAAAACATCTAGTGACTAATGCTTTAAAGCTTTTAATATATAAGAAAATTCTTTATTAGTAAAGATTTAAAACTTATCAAAAGTTAAAAATGTTTGATAACTTAATTAACTAAACGAACTATTTGTTTTCTAAATCCCCATATTTCCTTATACCAATTTTTTGATTGCTTTTTTGTGTCGTTCAATAAATTTAACTAACTTTACTTTTACGACTAGCTTCATTTGATCTGAGTTCCATTAAAACATTATATCTTAAATATGTAATTTAATTTAGAATAACTCAAACTGATATTTTTAGTAAAACATGTTATTTTTTGCTTACTGCCCATAACTTTGTTAGGCTACTTGATTTTATTTGAATACCAGTAAAACATAGTTTCTTAAATAAATATTATATTATAAACTAATTTTAAGTTTATTACATATTTAAAATTATAATGTTAACAAGATATTTGATAGCTTTTTTAAAAGCCTTGAAACTTTCATGAGCTATTTGTTTAGACTGAAAAAACATTTTTTATAAACGAAGAGAACTAATGATTAAGTAAAACATATGTTTTTGCTTTATTTTTTCACCTAAGTAAAAGAAAACAAAAAACTTTGATAAGTAAGTCTTTGTTCTACTCACTCGGTAAAGCTTAGGAGTACTGTAGAAAATTTCAAAAACTTAAATTCAAAACATAAAAGAAAAAAAACATGATTAAACATGTAAAGTTTTTTACAAAGTACCAAAAAGTAAGTTCAAAAAAAATAATATGAATTTAATATAATATTAAATTAAAATATTTTCTTACCGAGATTTAACGGCAAAATAGGTCATGAATCGCTATCCTACCAAGGAAGTAAGTTATGGATTACTCTAACACTATGTTTAAAAAATATAAGTCATTTTAGAAAGTTGCAGGATGAACTTAAAAGTTATATTTTAAATAGTGATTCTCAAGGTCACTAGTGATCATTCCTACTCGTCTATTTATTTTTGTTTAAGGAGTTAATAGTGACAGTACAGCAGTATATTATAAATACATCTATCTCCTATCCCTAACCCACCTTTAAAAAAAGTTAGTCTGTACCCTTATCCCTACCCCAACTTACCCAAATATATAAAAAAAACAGAAACGAATTTTTTTTTATTTAAAACTTTAAATAAAAATTTGTAAAGTATTAGCCAAGCAGATTTGCCTTAGATCTGCATCCGACGCCAAATTTTATGAATAAATAATTTTGAAAATAACAAACGCGCAATTACTAAAACAACAAGATATTATGATTTGTAAAAGCACAATAATGTCACCAATTTAACATTAATTTTTAACTAAACAACATAAATGTTATACATGGCGGATAGGTTGTGGAACGACGACAAAAAAGTATAACCATGTAAAAACTAAAATATCCAATTTTGAACTAGGATTTGAAAAACAATATAAATTTCAAAGTAAATAACTACAGTATCATTAACTTTTACTTATTCACATATAAACATTTGTTATATAGGAAACTTTAAGTTTTTTATTAGTTTTATAAAAAAGTTGTAACAAAAATGATAACACTTCAGAATATTTTTTGTAAACATTGTCAAATATAAACTAAAACTAGTAAAAACAGTATTAAAAATCTCTAATTTGATATTTTATTCATATTGTTTTTAAGTATTATATACAAGGAGATTTATAAGCGAAATCATATAACTATAAATTACAGGACTTTTTATAATTAACGTATTAATATTGAAAAAAGAAATAAAAAAATAAAGTTTAAATATAATTTGTTTGATTAGTAATTAATAAAAGTAGATTATTTTTATTAAACATGCGCTGGTCTATAAACTCTGAAAAAAAATAAAAAAACGTGGTTTGCCACGAAATTAAATATAACTCTATTAATAAAAAAGCTACACTCACAAAGAATAATTTTAAGCAATCCCTGTAAAAAAAAAACTTAAAAAAAATGTACATGTTTAAAATCCAAAATTGAGTTACCCTGCAACAATATTAAACTACCAAAAAGCTTTAAAGCTTGGGAATGTTATTTTAAATTTAAACAGATGTATAAAAGCAAAAAACAAAACAAAGAGAAAGGTTAAAAATGTTTATTTTGATTAACTTATATTTTGCATATCAGCAACTACAAACAACAAGTTACTAAATTAATTATAAAAATATTTTTGCGAAAAACTTTTATAATACAAGTTTTATAATACAAGAACTTTGTGTTCAAGAGTGTGAAATTCTCAATTTTATGAAGTACTTTTTATTTAAATTGTTTAATGTTATATTTTTAAAGATTTTCTTAAGGGTAATTTCGTACTAAAACAAACACTGATTAGTTTTTGCAACTTGATGCCTTATAGTTGTTTGTACTTCCAATAAAAAAAAACTGCTCAAATTACTGTGTAAAAGCTTTTTTAAATAACAATGCAAGTACGAATAACCTATTATATTTGTAACCAGTTTTCGGTGGGAACAATTCAGAATTTACCGAACATTGATAAAAATAAAACTTCAATATAAATAAGTTTGCAATAACTTCAATATAATACATTGTTTACAATATAAAAGTGAAAACTAAATTCTGGTCAAACTGAAAACACCTTGCTTAAAAAAATTAAAAATATTTCTTAAATGCCTAGAAACTATTAGTTATGTATCTAGTTAAATATTGTTAAGTTCGTTTTTTAACTCAACTTATCTTTTGCATCTTTTGTTTTCGTTTAATTTCTTTTAAAAAATGTTTACTGTTATTAACTTTTAAAGTCAAAGCATTCCTAAAATTTTGACAAGCGAAAGTTTAAAAAATGTTTTAAAACTAAGGTACTAGATAATAATACAGCATAAGTTTTGTGTTTAACAGTTTTCAAAATTAAGCACTATCGGAAATATAAGTAAAATAAATTTGTTGCAAAAATTTGTACATAAGGTTTTAATTTTTTTTTGTAAAATTTAAGGAAAATTGTTGTTTGGCTCAGTTAACTGAAACTCAAAAATTGATTGTTTGTTTTTTACGATGACTTTTACTGATCACATGTCCAAAATAAAGCAACATATTGAATTAATTTCCAAAATAAAACTTAAAGCTATTTAAAATTTTAGTATAGTTAAGTAAAAAATGTACTTTCCTATTTATGTTACATAAAAATGTTTCAAATAATTATCTTACAAGGTGAAATTGATAATTATTAATTTACTTGTCACTTGTGTTATCAGAACTAATAAACTTGTAAATACTTGAATATTATTCTAAAGAAGATTAAAATACAAAATCATTGAACAACTAACAAAATACTGCTAACTACTTTAATATTTTAAAAAAGCTTCTGTTATCCAAAGAAAATGATAATCATTACTGTTGTAGTGTCTGAGTAGACTCAATTAGAAATTTATTTTCCCACCTGGAAATTGATTACTCTTTGAAGAACAAATTGTTTCTAATTAGATAATTAAATCGGTGTTCATATTAAACTTAATTCAAGACAGTTGCTTAGCTTACTTATTACATAACTACTAAGGTAAATTAACATCTTAAAAATAAAAACTATTCGAATCTACGACTTAGTTTTTTATTTAGCTTTAAAATTGACTGTGATAGATTGAAAAATAATCAGTAATTGATTTTTTTTGTAAAATTTTATTTAAGTGTTGTCAACTTTTTCTGGTTGTATATTTTACATCCATTTTTATAACAGCAATTTTACTGTATACCATTCTATATTGTAACTTATGTTTATTTTTGAACATTGTTACCCTTAACGATTAATTGAAAAGTCATAAAACTTTATGGTAACGTAAATTCATTTAATAACTTATGAAAAACAAACTAAAACGTTTAATTTTTGACCATTTACAGAACACTTTAGTATGTATAAATTATCATAATAAAAAACAGGAGATTTTACTGTAATTTCTCTTCCAACCTAAACGTCTCAACGAAACTAGGAATCAAATTTTTAAACCTAGTAATTAATTTTTTTGACTACAATCGTTAATATAAGATAATATTTTATAAAAATAAATTAAAAATGTTATGCAGCATTGGATTACTGCAAAAGTATCAGTAGCTTCAAAAACAGATGTAACTTATCATCAGTGTATTTATAGGCCTAAGTTATTTCGAAAACTTAGCTAAAAACAAAAAAAAAGTGTTTATAAACAAAAATCAAACAAAAAAAAAAACTTTCATGGATATACACAACTAAAATGGTTTCATACTTGTAAGAATCTATCAAAAATAAAATAGTTTTCGTTTCAATTTTATAACTTACTTTGTGTATTGTGGTGAAAATATTTTTATTTGGCGGTGCCTACTATAGATTAGACTCCTGTTATAAGCAGACAATGTAAGAAGTAGTGGAAACTTTACTCAGTAAAATGAACAAATATTGTTGTTTTTCGAAATGGAAACACAAACGATAGCAACTTATTTTTCTAAACAGTTGTAGTTGATAAGAAAATTAAATATTTTGATAAAATAAACTAAATTGTAGCAAACTTAAAAAAAGTCAACATTTTACAAATACTTAGTTTTTATAGTCAATCCACAAGTTTTGAAGCATAAATATCTATAATACTAAAATATTTTCAAAATTTTAAAACTTTATCAGCCACAAAGTTGATAAAAATTTAATTTTACATTAAACAGTTTCCTTTTGTGTGGTATTAATAAAACTTATCATTCTAAAAATAAACTCTATGTCAGGGGTCGGCAAACTGCGGCCCTCGAAGTGTCAATCTACGGCCCGCGATCATGTTTTTTATTGTAATGGCATGCAGCCCGCGAAAGAAAAAGCTGCGGCCCGCGAGTATGTAAATGTGGCCCTCGAGCATGTAAACTTGGTCCGCTATACAAAACTATATTTTAAATTGTCTTTTTCGAAAAAACGATAGTGTTTTTATTAGTTTTGTTTTTAGGTTCCTGGATATAATTTAAAACCAATTTATTATTTTCATTCCTTAAGCTTAAATATATGAAAAAAGACAAATAGTAGTTCTAGCAGTTTTTCTTTAAAGTTTAGATTTTTCTTATCCTTTCAAACAACAACATCTTGGATTGTAAACAAAAGCTTACGTACTTGGATTGGAAAGTTTCTTAGACTCAGTAAGTTGAGAATGCAATAAGTAATTTTATTAAGTATAAATATATTTATGTGTACAATTACTGTGCAAACATTACAATGTTTTACTTACATGTCAATTCTTTATAATTTAGGTGTTTGTTTTGACATGTGATTATAAAAATTTATCAAAATTTTGAAATCTGCAAAGAAACATTTAAATTAAACCAAAAACTATTTACTAAATTTTTTTTGTTTCATTTGTAATTTATTTTGTTTAAATGGCAAAGTTTTTCAATCTTGGCTCTTTTACATTTTTATCTTTTTAAAACACTGACTGGTTTGATGTAACTGGTTGTAACTTTTTTGTTTTGAAAAGTTGCAACCAAGAAAACTTTAAATAGAATGTTAATGTATTTAAAGGTTTTAAAAGAAAAACTTGCGCTGTTTAAAATGAAGTTAATAGTATGAGTTTTGTTTATATTTTAGTTAACTTAACAAAATTACTGAAACTTTAAATATCGCTGTGCAATGTATTGAATATATGAAGATTATTTTCAACAACTTAAAATAAAATAATATGTAAATAAATATAATTCGATTATATAAAAAAAGTACAAAGTGATCCACATCTGTTTTATGAGCTTAGTTTTTTACAGATGTCAGTGAGAGTTGCTTGTAAATGACTACGTGAAATGGATATATACAAAATGCAAAAGACCAGAAGAAGGAAAAAAAAACATCACTTTATGAAACCAAACTAGAAGAGGAAATTGATATAAAATTACATTAGTTGTTTTATTGCATCACTGTGTTTGTAGTTTATCTTTTTTTGTTGTGTATCGTGTAAACTTTTTCAAACACAAAACGTCTGATAGATTGCTTATTTCATTGTTAAAAAGTTTGGTGGTAAGGAAAAGAACAAAATTATTATTTTATTTAAATGATTTTATAAACGATGATAGAAATAATATTATAACATAAGTATTATATTAAGTATTAGTTTTATACTCTAAAAAAATACCTTTTAAGTAGGCCAGGCTAACCCCTATAAGTAGCTAAATGTGACTAAAACCGATCAAAAATTAAAACTGAGGCCCATGGAAACCTTTGAAACTTGAAATATTGCCCGCGAGAGCCAATTGCCTGCCGACCCCTGCTCTATGTTCTTGTGTTGGGTGTAGTAAAACTTGTTTGAGTTTAGTTACATAAAAAATAGCACATTACAAGTTTTTTTAATTTTTCAGCATCAATTAGTAATCTGGGCCTTTTTAAAAGCTAGATCCCAAAATCCAATAGATTGTTTTTCAAAGTTATTAATGCTAAACTACACTCCTAATATGACCTTGTTTTTTGCATATTAATTGAAAAAACAAAAAATAAATAAAGCTGAGTAAATAATTTATGGTTTTGATTTCCAAGTTAACCTTTTTTTGTAGAACATTGAAACATTAATTGACAATAGAATAAAGTTAATAAAGTTTGAGAGTACAGAAAATGAAAATAAGTGTAAGTGCGTCATGGATTTAAGTGCCTATAACTCAATCAACATGCTTTTATTGATCCAACTAAAAAAAGCATACTTTAATATTGAAACACCATTAAACATCAATTTCAAAATAATATATAAAATTGATTTGATTATTACTATCTGCTTCTGTCTTTTATGACTCTCTTGATTACTTTATTTATTTTTTATAATTTTTAGCATTGAAGAGATCGTTCAAATACAATATGTATAAAACTGTTTAATACTGCATATTGGTTTCTGTTTTGTTTAGAACAGTACTCGATTTCACAAAAACAACTTCTATTGAAGGTCTTTATAATAGTAGTTTACAAAAATTTTTTTGTTTTTTGTGAGTATTGCTTCTGTTATGTTTGTATCAAATTAAAACTTTTCAAAAAAATACTGCTACGGTTTGTTTTATTTGAATGTAACTCAACAAAAACATTTTTCATTAAATCTTAACCCCTTGCTTGCAAAACAGCCCACTACTCAACTAGGTAGATTTACTTGAAACTCCCGAGCCGAACTGTATGTAAAACCTGTCTTCTTGCGCCTCAGTTGTATTAAATTATAGTTGAATTAAATAATAACTCATGCTTGAACAAAACACGTGATAAAAAATGCAATAATAAAGACTACTAACTGTTAAATTAAAAGTCTGATTGTAAGTTTACTGCACATTCTTTTTATTTGATCTTTAGCTGAAAAGTACATCGTGGGTCGCACTTGCTCACAGTTTATCCATCCCTTGACTCAGAGATTGTCTCTTTCAGAGAAATATTATAAATTTGGTGCGATTTACTATAGAAATATTATTTCCTACAAAACTAAAGTGTGACTTACTGTTTTTCAACTTGCTTGAATTCGTTAAGATCTTAGCTAAGGTCCAGACGATCACGAATTTTTCTTCAAGAACAAAAGTCCTAGGTTCTTACTAAATCATTTTGAACAATGATTTAGTAGTTACGGATGCTTTTAAATTTCTTTGTTAAAAAAAATAAAACTTTCTTTTTAGGTTATAAAATTATTTCAGCACATTTTTAAACTAATTTTCAATAAAACTACATTGAAAGACTCATAAAACGAAAACGCTTATTTTTTTGATTTATATTAAAATGTTAATAAATTTAAAAAAATAACTCAAAAACTTTCATCCCAAGTCATATCATTGTCTGATTGAACTATAGTTTTAAATATAATTCAGTACTAGAATTTTAGTGTTAAATGTTATTCTATTTGTTAATTATAAATACAGTTACAAAGAAAGCACTACTTTAATTAAAACATAATTTATTTTCTTAAAGTATATACAAATAAAATCGATTTCAAAACATATCAGTAAAAGAAATATAATGTATTATACGTAATTATTATTTTATCATTTATTAGAAAGTGACACAATTTTCTTTAAGCGAAATCTCAATTAAATACTATGCAAAATACGTTAAAAAAGTAAAAAATTAATAATATTTTTGTGTAAGTAATTTGTTTTCTTTCGTATAAAGTAATATACAATCCTTAGGCACCTTTCAAGCTTATTTTGTTTTTTTATGTAAAAAAATAAAGATTGTATTAGTAGCGAAATAGAGTTCTACTTGTGCATAAAACAAAAAATAAAACATTTATTAAACCACCATGCTTTAAAATGTACCTTTTTTGAAAAACTTAAACTTTTAATTTTTATTTTAATTAAGCAGCCTAAACTTTATCTTGAAATGTTTCAAATTATATATTAAAAAATTTGTGCCTTAAACAAAAAAACTCGGTGACGAACAAATAAAAAAAGAGGATAAATAAAATTGGTCGTCCTACTTAATAGTTGGTCTCGAACATTTGTTGGTCACTAAATTTCATCCGCTAGATGGTATATGACGTCATCGTGAATGTGTGGAGATGCTGTGATGTCACAATCAGAAATGGTCGATCAGAACTGAAACCGAATTGCTACCAGCCTCTCCGCCTTCGGCTGAAAAAAAATTAAATTGTTTAATTATTAGTGAAAAAAAAGAGTATCTTTTCAAATATCAGCTCTACAAAGATAAAGAGTTAAAAGATTCTAATTGTTGAGTTAAGTTATTGTAGTTTGTGTACATTTTTGAATCCGTATTTTAAATAACCCAAGTTTTAAAACTAATTTTAAGTAAACACTTAACTACTTATTTAATACTGATTAGTTAAATTATTTCAGCCTTGAAATTTATTTTTGATAGCATCATGCTTTGTTAGATTTAAATTGTGAGCTTTATGTTTTAAAAATAATTTAAATTGAAATACAAAATTTGCACGTTATTTTTTCAAACTGAAGCAAATTTATGCAGATATCTAAGCTCATATTTTGTAAGCATTTTAGCACAGAGCAGCTTTTAACAACTTATAAACAACAACTAAAATGTTTTATAAATTTTACATATAATACTTATCCTTATTTAATAGCAATACCAACTAGCATGGAATTCCAAATTAACATTTTTAAATAACAAAAAAAAAGTTCACAACAATTAAATTCAAATTCCCTTGCCTGTATACACATTAACAAATTGTTTTTCTTTTAATAAAAAAACTTTTGGGTTAGACTATAACTTTACTCATGAAAAAAAATTCTTTATTTGAAAGTTTAAGGTAAGTTTTATCACTCATTCATAAAACGATGAGTTATTAAAAAATTCTAAGTACTTCTAAAGTATATTATTTTATTTTATTGCGTACTTTATACTTTAAAGGTGGCAATTAAAGTTCTCAACTTAAGTAAAATAAAAGGAGATTGATCAATAATAAAGCTATAAGTTTTAATTAGATTTTATTCAGTGTTTTGTTATAACTTTATTTCTTTTGTTTCAAGTTAAGCATAATGTCTACCTACATGTTATTACATAAAATTTTTACAGATTTTGAATAAATGAAGATCTCGACTTAAAACGAGTGAAACATTGTTTTGTTTTATAAAATTTAAAGTTTATCATTGATATTATTTTATTAATACATTAATATTATTCATGCTACAATCTTACTATTAGACGCACAATGAGGTAATCTGAGCTCAACCGGTTCATCGAACTGCAATCCGTGGGGTCCGCACATTACTAGGGGGGATAACAAGGTTTCTCCTGTAGAAATATTAATATTATTATACACATAATTAGGGGAAATAATAAAGTTTTTCCTGTGAAAATAAGTAAATTATAATGTTTCTCCTGCGAAAAAATATAAACTATAAGGTATCTCCTGCAAAAATAAATAAATATAAGTAGACATAACTTGTGGGAATAACAAGGGTTTCTTATGTGAAAATATTAGACTTAAAAGGCTTCTCATAACAAATTAAACAAATAACATGCCTCGTCCATACAATTATGTCATAATGATTTTATTTTTGTACAACTCATTAAGTTTTTATTTTATTTTTAATCTGCTACTGAGCACCCGCAAGGTAAAAAATAAGTTGTTTCTGTTTTCATTTTGTTTGTAAACCTTTGTTTTGTTGGTTTTTATCTTGTTCTCTTAAATACATAAACATAAAACTTAAACTCGACTAAAATTCTTTGACTTAATTAATTGCCTTTTGATAAGTGATCCTTCTTTGTAATATAACAATTACTAAAGCTTTTCATCAAATATGTAAATAAAAATCAGTTAGATTAACCTTGTTATTTTGTTTGTTCAATAAATAAAATAATATACATAAGAAATCACATAAAAAAAACAAATCGTACAAAGAGTAAAAAAAAAAAAAACTTTAGTTTTACATTATTATATCTCTTACAGGTTCATAAAAGTTTAATCTACTTTTTTTTATAACTTGTTTAATTATGCAATGTAATTTAATTTCATATTATAAAAAATAATTGTGAAGTTAAATTATCTAAAAACTTTTTGTTATTTTAACATGAAATTATTTTAAAAGATGCTGGACGTAAAAGCGACAAATAAAACTTTTATTTTAAAATAGAAACAATTAAAAAGCTTTTAAGAATTTGAAATTGATTTAAGAGAAGCTTTTAACACAGAACGCAATTGTTAATTTGTTAAAAGATAAAAGAAACAGATCGATTCAATTATTTGCTCATTTTTACTTCTTGTTTAACTGTGATCAACTATTGTTATTTTTGTAAAACAACATTTTTACAAGTCAAAAACTTTATAAAGTACTAACTAAATGCTTACTAAACTAGACAAAAAATGTTGTACAAAATTTGTGTCAAAAGTTAAAATTAAAAAAAAAAGCTTTAGTAGTTTTTTACATTAAAGCTCATTAAAGTTTCCTAGTCTAAATTCAACTCATTTTAAAATTGTGTGAACTAAAATAGTCTAGCAATAATATTGACAAATATGTATCATTTATACCTTCTGAAGAATTAATTTTACTTTTTTCATGATTTTTTACCTAAGTTGTGAAATAAAGTATATTTTATAGTTTAAAGTTAGTTACTTAACCATTGTAAAATATTTTGATTAGAATTAAACTTAAACTTGGTATAAGAACGCAATTAAGCTGTAAGATTAGTTTCAAAAATAACTCACGTACGAAAAATCCAATCAAATAAAATCGATTGAAATAACAGATCAATAAATATTAAAGTGAATTGACCTTAATATCCAAGACATTTGATGGTTAAAGTCAGTTCGTATTGAATATTTTTATATAATTTGAAATTGATTTTAAATAAGTTAAGTTAAAAATTTGAATCAATAAAAGAGTCTGGTGAAAGTTTAAGTGTAAATAAAAAAATAAATCTATACCAAACTTGCAAAAAGTTTAAGCATTTGATAGTTTTTCTTCATGTATAAAGGTCTTTGGGGAAAAATACAGTACAGTTATATAACTTTTGCTGTGCTTTTTAATAAAATATAATTAAAAAGGTAAACTTCTACTTTAAATTTAATAGTATTGTAAAAGTAATGTTTCAACACTAATAAAATTACAACACTAGTAAAATTTGTATATATATTTTTGTTTATGGTTTTAAAACGCTAAGATAATTTTTACAGCTTTTAAAATAACATAACATTTCAGCAGACTTTAAACTACATGGTGGTTCAAAATTTACTGATATTTTACTTAGGACATGTGGACTGGATCATTGAAAACTGTAGATAATTTGTTAAGTATGATAAATGTATATACTAACAACCCATTCTTTCTGTTAGTAACAATAACTTTTGAATATTTCTTAATCTTTTATTTTAAATTCTCTTCTTATTACATATTTAAACTCAATTTTATATTAATCATGACCTAAAGCATCTACCTTATTAAATTGAAAATACAATACAATTATCACGTCACAAACCTTTCTCCCTGTCGAGAGGGGGGAGGGCGGTGTTGTCCCTGCAAACCTTGAAGTAGATGGGTTGCACCACTCCCCTCCTGATGGCGCCCTTCGGTATCACTATAGAAACGCCCGTCTCCACTGACGACAGAACTCCCCCGTTGTGATCGAACTCGCCGCTAGCTGTCGCCACAATGTCCTCCTCGTCTTCTTCTTCAGGTTGCGGTGGAGGGGGTTGTTGCGAGGGTGGTGGCGGGGCGCTAGAGAGATGGAAAAAGTTTCAATTTTATATGGTTTTACTTAAATGATATTATTCATTGTTACATAGTGGGGTTTTTTAAGGGCAGAATATGTTTACTTATTTTTGATAAGTTTTTGAAGTTTTAAAAACATTTTGATAAAGCAAATTTACGTTAATTGTTGTAGTCTATAAAAACAAATTTTTACTTAAATGAAAAAAAAAAATCAAAACTAGTTCTTGTAGTTGTAACAAATTATATTTTTTGGTTTGATAAAAATAACAGACTTGAAAAGTTTTTTTTTTTAATACTCATGGTTGCCACTGATCAAGCAGAGAGAAATTTCCTGACTTTTCCTGACTTTTTCCTGACTGTTTACCAAAATTTGCCTGACTTTTTTAAATCAAACTCTTAAATTAAACTTATTCTAAAACACATAATCTAACACTTGAATCTATAAAAAGCTGTTCAATATGTTAATAGAAAATTTTTGCAGTTTTATAAAGGATATTTTACTAATTTATACCAGATGAAGGCATTGGAAATAAAATTAAATATTTTTGTAAATTTCTAGGCAAATTTTGGAGCTTTTTTCTGACTTTAAAGGACTTTTAATTAATTTTTACCATTTGAAGGCTTTGGAAAACAAGGAATTTTGTAAATTTAAACTGACAAAATCTGATTTTTTTAAATTTTATAAAATTTCCTGACTTTTCCTGACTTTTTTTCAAAACCCCCCATTTTTACCTGACTTTTCCTGACTTTTGTCATTTTTAAAAATTTTTCCTGACTTTTCCTGATTTCCTGACTTTTCCTGACCGAGTGGCAACCCTGAATACTATAGTTAAAGTATTAAGACTATATAATACTTTGAGCTAGAACTTAGTGGCATTTTAAGTGTTTTTGACGAAAACTAATGATCCTAGAATGGTTTATTTAGATTTTAGACATACTCAAAATCTTAAATTGTATAGGTTTGTTGGTTATATACTGATTTAAAAATTTAAAACTCTTTTTTTACTTTAAATAAGTACGTTATTAAGCGATAATATTAATAACTTACATATTTTATTTTTTTTTAAACGCAAAATAAAATTTTTGAAAAATAGTTTTAATAAAGTGTTTGAAACTTCAAACCCTTTATTTTCAGTTCAAATGACAGCATAAAATAAAATTTATCTTATCTCAACTTTAAAGTTTATTTTTTTGTGAGAACTTTCACCACGAAACCAATTTTTAACGCGCTCAAGTTTAAATTTAATCTTTGCGTAAAAATGTGGTCTAAATATTTGAAACAAAAAGCTTTTGAGTAATTTTATCAGCAAAAGTTGTCTTCGGTAGCAAAAGTAAATATGCTTTACATCTAATAAAGTAAACATAAAAAAACCCCAAGATATGTACCTCGTATTTACTTAAACAACCAACGTTAGTATCAGCGAAATTTTGTTTATACTTTAGAGATTATACAAATAAATATGTAATTAATTCCGATACAGTTTCTAATCTAGTCTTGTTAATTCACAACAATTTTCCCCCATACTATTTTCAGGACTTGAAAATTTTTTTTTAAATATTTTAAAATGAAGGTTGATATAAAAACAGTCGTTATTCATATTTAAATTATTTAAGTATATTTGCAAACAAAGAGAAAAATAAAAAGAATTTTTACAATTTAAAACTTTATAAATAGCGTGTTTTTAGTAGTGATGTACCGGACTCACTATCCGGGTCCAGATCCGGCCGGATATTGCCATTTTTGTCTGATATCCTGATCCGGCCGGATCTTGATATAAAAAAATATCCGGATCCGGCCGGATCTCGATCTAAAAAAAAGCCGGATCTGGTTCCGGCCGATTCGGATCTAGATAGTAAAAAAAAGCATACAAAAAAGTATTTTTTCAAAAACAAACCCTGGGTAAATTAAAAAAAAGTCATTTTCGTCAGTTAAAATTAAACACCTACCGTGATTGGTTCATTTTGTACACGTGACTAGTTTACATTTGTTTATAATTAAATTATGAAATAAACAGTTCAGAAATGCAACTTTTTACCTATGTTGTAAAATTAATAACTTTACTACCAAATTGTCAACCTTATGGCTAGCTGTTCTACTTATTATTAGATTAAAGTATCTTTTTTAGTTTTGAAAAACCTCATTCTGACTCAGGCTTGTTTATACTCACTTTACAGGGTTCCCATATCCCTAGATTTCTCTAGATAGTATTCTAGATATTTGCAATTTTCTAAACAAAAAACCCTAAATTTCCCTTTATAAAATTTTCGGTAGATTTCCGTAGATTTCTCTAGATTTTACTTTTTTTTAGTGCTGGACCAATTTTAATGATATATATATATATATATAATTAAGTATATTTATATTTTAGAGTTTCAAGTTAAAAAAACAAAGTTCAAAAACTAGAATAAAATTAAGGAAATACTATCCGGATCCGGCCGGATATTGCTATTTTTGTCTGATTTCCGGATCCGGACGGATCTTGATATGAAAAAAAGATCCGGATCCGGTTCCGGCCGGATTCTAATTTGAAAAAACTATCCGGATCCAGCCGGACCCGAAATTGTGGGTCCGGTAAATCACTAAATTTTAGTAGTATTATTGTTGTCGTTTTTGTCGTATTTTGTAATGTGATTTTTATTTAATTTAGTTTCAGGTAAAAATTTCTACTATTTTAATTTTTTTTTTTAGCAATTTTGTTTTATAAATTACTTTAAATTTAGCTCAGTACAACTCAATTTTATCTTAAACTATTAAAACAGATATTTATACTTTATGACGTAACTATTTTTAGATAGACTTTTCAAATTCATTGTATATAACTAGAATTACACTATAATACCAATAGTTTTTAACAATATTATTCTGAGGATGCGCTAAACGAAATTAGTTAATAAACTTTTTTCGAAAATGAGTGAGTTATGTTTAATTTTTTAGTTGAAACCAGTACCAAAACCAAACTAAGTATTTTTAACTTTGAAAAATTTTACCTATCTATATTTGACATAACTTTCAAGTAATATTTCTAAGAAATATTCTATTCCAAATAATGTTATACAGAGATTTAATTAAGAACTTTAAAAAACAAACTAATTACGTTTAAGTGTTTTTATCAGTATAAATTTAAAATTAAATAAACTTTTAACTTGATTGACGGCCTTATAAAAACCAAAATTAAATTCTGTATAAAAACTTTATGTTTTTTTAATCTTTTATTTTTAACCTATATGAAATTTTTGATACAGTTACACATGTATAACATTCAAGAAAGCACAAGATTTTCATGAAAAGCATTTTAAAAAGCTGTTTATTTCAACGTTAATGCCTTTAGGGCATTTTAATGAAATATTCAGAAATTGTTAGTATATGAATTTGCTATAATTAAACATTCTCTGCTACAATGTAATTGGTTTTTATTTCAAAACCTCTTTAAATGTTTTTCGTTTTTAAGAGTCTTTTAATTTATTTAGTAGTTCTGAAACAAAAAAAAAGTATTTATTTCAAAAGTTTTCGTTTTTTTCAAATATTTTTTGAAAAACTTGAAACTCTGCTAAGTCAAAACAAATTAACAATAGTTTATTTTTAAAATATCTATACAATACAAGTACAATTAACTTAACTATATCTATATTACTACCTGGTAACAGAAAACAATTATCAAAAAAACTTTTTAGGTTTATTATTACGATGTAAATACAAATAATTAAACAAACTTTTTAGGTTTATTATTATCATAAGTATCGACACCACTGTCGTATTGAACATTGGGTTTATGTTGGCCCAACTGTTTATTGTATGGGGGCCTTCCGTTGTTATGGTTACCAAATTGTCTGGGTTGGTAGGGCTTAGGTCCGCTGTTTTGTCATGCAAGTAGTAAGAAAATCGAACTAATTTGATTAAATTTTCACACACACTCATTTTTTATCAAGTTATTTTTAAACAAAGTTTTTGAAGAACAGAAATGTTCTACTAATTGTGAGATTTTTTTACTTTATAAAAATTTTAAATAGTTTTAATATAAATATTCAACGTAAAGGAAAAAAAATACAAATAAATAAATTTGTAAAAATAACGTTAAAGAAAAAAAAAACTCTTTAAACTTTTATAGAAAGTTGTTTTTATGTTCAAGTACAAACTTAAAAACAAAATTTAAACTTCTGATTAAACATCAAGTAAAATTAAATACAATCAAGTAATATAATAATCAATAATTTTAAACAGAAAAAGTTTCTTTTTTTCTATTAACCTGTTAATATTAGACTTGACGCTTCCGATATATTCCTTGTAATTTTCCTGCATGAACTTTGACTTGACAGGTCCATTGTTAGAAGGTCGGTTGCTGTTATTACAAGCCAATGATAAGCACGTATTAACACTTGTTAGCCAATGAGAAGAGAGTATTTACTTTTGTTAGCCAATGAAAAGACAGTATGAAAGTTTATTTTTTAATGATAAAACGTAACTGACTAAAATGGAAAGTGACTACATTTCAGTCGTCAGAAAAAAAACTTCATGCTTTTTTTATTATTTAAAATAACATTAAGTACAGATTATAACTTTTATGCTAAAATTATAAAACGATACATTTATTCTAAAATTTAGGGAGCTAAATCAAATACTATCAATTTATTATCTACAACACACAAGACAAATATCTACAAATCAATGTACTAGTTTTAACAATTAACAATAAAACACTGTACAAATGTATTTTAAATTAACTAACTAGTTGTTTACTGGAGGATTGTAGTTGCTACTTGGGGGATTATATGGTTTAGGGGCGGTAGAAGACCCAGCGAATCTGTTGTATGAATTCTGGGGTCTCGAGTTGTTGTATCTGTGAATAGTATATTAAAAATATTTGTTTGTTAGTTGGAAGCTTCATTCAAAATATTATTATAGTTGCATATAACATACCGACTTGTTTGTATAGATGAAAAAAGTATGAAGTTTTGAAAATTTAATTTGTTTATGAATTCCACTTGTTATCTTTAAATAAAACTTTCTTACTAATACATAGAAAAAAACTTTTTTTAATATATAAAAACATAGTTAACTGATTTGCTTCAATGCAATTAAGAAAAATTTGTACGATGTTTGTTAGCAAAAAAAAAAAACCTAGTATTGATAAAAGAATAACCATTGACATTAAAATTTAACAAGTGAATGGCTTTCATGAGCTTAGTAGCTAGAAACATTAAGATACTTATTAATATGGTTGCACATAACAGCTTTTCAAACAAAGCAGTATTTTATTTGTTAGCAAACATGCACTATTTGATGTTTAATTGTTTAATAAATACTTAATTACCGATTGATGCTGTGTTCAGGAGCTGAATTTTGGGGAACAATTTTCTTTTTGTGGGGATCATTTGAAATAAAATCGTCAATTTCTGCCTCATAATTCCTACCTACTGGCGAACTGTGAAATAAAAGAATAATTTTATATAAAATAAATAATATATGCAAAGTGGTTTTAAATTGCTGTTTTGATAAACTTCAAAACTGAAAAACAAAAGAAATTAATTTTAAGAAAATATATCTTAATCTTTAATAGCATTTGTCTACAAAGTTCATTCGTTTAATTTTATGATTCAAGTAAATCATTAACTTGTTACAAATTACACACTTAGATAAACACAATCAAAATAAATATAACATGGTAATTTTTATAACTGGTGTGTGAGTTTGCAAAAGTTAAGTACATGTTACAGTTTTTATAAAAATAAACTTAAAACTTTGTTTGTTTTTTATCATAATACACGAAATTAATAATTAAATATATTAATTTTTTACCTGGTATGTGAGTTTGCGTTTGCCAAAGATGCTGGAGTCATTGTATTTGCTCTGTTTTTTATTTATTTCAAATAAAATCAAAAACATATTATTAAACTGTTTTAACATTATTTAAATTCATATTTCTTATTTTTATTTTGTCCTGTGCTTTTAATTATAATAGAACAAGTTTTTAAGTTTTAGTTCGAAAAGGGTTAGTAAAAAATATGTTTTTAAAGTTTTTAGTAAAGAATTTTACATGCATATAATTTCTATTCTTGAAAAAACCATTTAGCTTTTAAGTTAAGAAAACAAAAGACTTTAGTTGTAAAAACAAAAAAGTCTTAATAATTCAAAGTAAACAAACAAACACTTTTAAAGCATTATATGAAAAGCTTTCAAGTACAAATTTACTTTCTTAAGTAAACAAACTTAAAAAAGATGAATTTTTTAAATATGAGTCACAAATGTTTTACAAAAAATGTACTTGTGATTTAAACATGCTTTTTTATCTTAACGATTTAAAAAATTTAACTTTAATCCATCTTAAAATAAAATACTTTGACTTTTTTGGAAAAAATAGTACAAAAGTGATTTTTATATATTTTAAATTTAAATAATTAAATCTAAATAAATTCTAAATTTTTCTTCTACAAATGTAAAACCTTGTGTTGAATTTATTTTTCTTGTTAACTTTTGCGTAAATAGGTTGCTGTATTTCAGGTTGGTTGATTTTATTGTACTGGTTGTTTCTATATCAAATAAAATAATATGATTCATGCATCTTGTTAGTTTATACAAATGTTATAAAAAGTTCAAGTTTCAATGTGATATAAACACATTTATTAATAAAATAAGTAAAAACAATGAAAATGTGAAAAAAACAGATAATTAAAATGAATTTTGTGAGTATACACATAACAAACAATGTGAGGTAATTACGAAGTTTTATGAAAACAAAAATGTACTAATTTAATATTTAGGTATTTTGTTTTGTATATACTTTTCATAGGAAGCTTTTAAAATATCGAGTTTCTTATTTAATAGCTTCTAATGCTCCTATAAAAATATTTCTAATATTTCCAGGTGAAACTTGTGAAATGTTTTTAAAGCCTCTAGTGCATATTTTGAAAATTTTAATAAACAGATTTACTGCTTCAAAATTTTCAGTGCAAACGTGTTTAAATGTATACTTACATAAAATAAAGATAAGAAGTAAAAATTATTTTTAAATTACAACAATAAAAAAAACAGAACTTGATAGCAATAACGAAAGTGGAATACAACAAATTATTTTCCAATAAAAACTAAGTTTAGATTGCAATTTGATACTTTTAACTTCCTTATGTATTACAAATTTAATATCAATATTTAAAACAGGTGATACTAAGAAACAATCATGTAGAAAAACTTACTAAACATTTTTTAAAGATCTGTGAAGTTACACACAAATTAACATGAATGATAAAACAAAAAAAACAATACAAATCTGTATTGGTTTAATAATGTGAATATAAATATTATAATCATTTATAATTTTTGCAATCATCAAAATTAAACACCACTTTCTGACCACATCAAATGAACAACTAAATGAAATTACCGAAGTATTGATTATGACCATAAACATAAAAGTTTAAAACAAACAAAAAATTACAACAAAGTAAAAAATTATTTAAATGTTGACCACACCAAATGAGCAAAACAATGAAAAAACTTAAAAATTTATGGTATGACTTGTATTAACTTGAAGACAATTAATGAAACAATCAATAAAACAAAAATATAACAACAAACAAATCAAACAACATTAAAGACCACACCAATTTATAAACCTGCTTGTAAATGGTTTCGGGGTCTGGTAATTATTTGGTAAATGGTTATTTCTACCATATAAGGTATTCACCATATTGGCACCATACTGGACCATGCTAGATTGAGAATAAATGGTTTTTTTGTTTATATTAACCATTTATACTTTGTTAGTTTATTCATGCTCAAGTAGTGAGAATTGTTTGATGATACACCAAAGAAAAGAAAATGTTACAAAAATGACACCAAATTTTAAACACATGCATAATAATAATTTTTTGTATACTTATATAATTTGTGCATGAATTTCTAAAGAAAATATTTATACAGTAACTTGCGAAGTTTAACAAATAATTTTATTTTTTTGATTGGTTAAAACATCTTAATTTTTTTTTTACTAATTAAATGCCAACAGTTTTTTTCAACTATAGCTTAACAAAAAATTGATTAGCTGTATACAGTTTAATTTAATTCTCAACGAGTTTATTTAAAAAATACTTAATTTAACGAACTGAAGAAACTTAAGTTTTTCTAGTTTTTTCTTTAAGAGTTCTAGAATATAAATAATACTGTTTTTTACAATGAAAACAAATTGATGACAAAATAAAACCTGCTGTTAACAGGGCTCGGTTGTCTGGGTGACGGTTGCCTTGGTGGTTCAACCACGGGTTTGGGTGATGGGGCGACCGGATGGGGTGAGGGTTGGTTGCTACGCTGCGGTGAGTTGTGGTTGCTAGGCATCGGAGACTTGTTCAAATTCCTTATGTGGCTCCTTTCAAATTATGAGTGTGATATTTACATGCAATGATATGAGTGGTATTTTTTTGTAAAATAAAAATCATGCTTTTCATTAAAAAAGTGCAAACTTTTTTTTACAAAAATGTGTATTAAAAATGAACTTAAATAAAAGAATTCAAAATAAAAAATAACAACACCAAACATACTAAATGATGTGTAATATCATTTCAAATGAAAAAATAATAATAACAATCCGATCAAAATATTGTAATGCAATTCAAAAACTTTAAAATAGTTAAAAATAAAAGTTAAAAAGAAAAACATTAATTAAAAACTAAATAACTTTTACACTAAACTGAAAGTGAAAATTTATATATTATGTATATAAGTGTTTACAAACTTCAAGAAAGAGCTTGGGTCGAATCTTCCAGGTGGAATTTCCTGGGGTCCCCTCAACTTGGGGCGTCCCCTACCAACGGGTTTGGGCATGATTACTGGTGGTTGAGGTTCCGCCACTGGTGGGGACTGCTGAGGCTGGTTGCTACTGGATACGCTTGATGACGATGATGACACCGATGGTTGCTATGCGAGGAGAATTTTTTGTTTTTAGATTTAAATACATAACTTAATATGTATTTAAATTAGTTAATTAATGACTCCTTCTGAGCTTTACTGAATAATACTTTATTTATATGAAACCGTCCGACAAACTATAATTCAAAAAAATTTATCAACTATAACAAGTTATAACAGTTAAAATCTTTTGTTTAATTTTAAAATAAAAACTTAAGTTGCTGCAATACTATAAATAACAGTGTAACATAACTATAGAAGGTACTCACCACTACTGGCGCTGTCCTTGTTAATTTCTTCTCCCTAGGTGGCGCTTCTGGTAGTGGAGATTCTGAAATTAGATTATTTATTGGTTATTTTTAAGTTTTTGTAATAAAATACTTGTTTTTGTGGGTAAATATAAAAAACATTAGTGGAAGAAACTATTTTTAATCTTATAAGTAACAACAATAAAAATTTATTGTAAACTATAGATAAATGAAATTTTGTGATGATGCAAGAATTCAAATTAAATTTAATAATAAATATTTATTATGATAAAAAATAAGTGTTTAAACTATTTGCACGATAGAACACGTAACAACTTTCACACATATCAAATTATTGTGTTTTAAGTGGTAATATTTGCAATTTTGTGGTATTTATTTGGTAATTTTCAATTTAAAGCCTCGTTTAAATGCCCATTATAAATTTTAATACCACTCTTAAGACAATCGTTATATTTCAAACTTCAAGCTTTGTAACGTTAAATTAAAAATGATTTGTATTTATAAGATATACAAGTTTATGTCTACAACATTTAACCTTTTTCTTACTTTATTACCTGACAAAAACATTTTTTAAATAGTTTAAGTATTTGAACGTCATATATTTATTTAACCCATTGTATAAATTTCTAATAAGATAATTTAGTATTAATTTATTGATTAGCTATAACCTTCTAACTATATCACAAAGTATTAGTATATTAAAATTTACCTCCGAAATATGTTACTTATGCCTAAAAAGTATACAACAAACACCAAACTAAATAAAAAACAAAATTCTTGTTATGACGTCACACACCTTGCGATGAGGCGCGTGCAGAGTGTGGTGGTACAACAGGCTGAACACTAGGTGGCTCCACAACCGCGTCATCAGCGACGTCATCGTCGAAATCGTCGTCATCAAACTTCTCTCCCTCGCCTTCCGATGACGTCACGCTGCTTTCTGATGACGTAACGTTTTTGGCGGCTTGTTTCGGTTCCGCTACTTCAACCGGTTCGATCACTTCTTCTTCGGGCTGAATAAGTTTTAAATGATTATTTTTTTATAATAATTAAAAATACAAACAATTTTCAATTTCATTTTTTGCAAATGTACTTACTTTTATACCACGTATATTTCATTACATTTTATTATTGAAATGTTTTGCTTTTGTTTTGAAGATTTATAGATCAAATGAATTTAACAGTTATGTTGATTAATTTAAAAATACAAGCAAAATATTCAAAAGTAAGTTTAGTTATAAATGAAATTAAACATACTAAACATGTAAGAATATCTTTCAACACAAATTTTTAAAACTTTAAATTAAATACCTGATTATTTTTAGTGACGTCATCTTCAGACCTGGCGGAATGGTTGAGCATGTCGGAACCGGCGGTTGTTACCGAATAATCGGAAGCTGGAGCGCTGACGTAACTGAATCTGTCGTCATCACCTGGTATGTTCACTCCTGATTCGTCCAACTCCTCCGATGAACCCAACTGTTGCGTCGGGGTGTTTGTTTTAAAAAAATTATAACATAATTGAGAAATAATTGTAAATAAAAGATTGTAATCAACTAAGTTAGCAAATTAAGGTGAAAACAGTATTTTTGAACGTAAATTATGCAAAAACAAGGGCGATGTAAAACCTTTTATCAACTTTAGAAGCTCTATTAAAATCTTAAATAAATCGTTATGATTAACTTTTAATTTTCTTGCATTTTTTATCTCCGAAAAATTAACTGTTGATTGTTTATCTAATTCTTTACTAAAAGTTAAAATTTACGAACTATTACAAAAGCTCAGTGTAGATCAAAAATTAAATTTGAAGCGCAATTAATTTTTTTTTAGTTTTTTTCTATAGCTCACTGAAGTCTAACTGTTGAGTGGAAAAGAGTAGATTATGAAAAATTAAGCCTATAACATTATAATTCGAGCTCAAATATTGAGTGGGATTTATACGAACTCTAAAATGTAACAGCTAAACATAATATGTAAACATATTTTGTTGTAAAAGTTTAAGCATTAGCTATTTTTTAATTACTCAGAAAAAAATTTTACTTAAAAAATTATAATAAATCCAAAATTATTAAATAAACAAAAAAAATAAAATTTTAGAAACAAAAACTATTTTAGTGATAGATATTGTACAGATTGGATCATTTTTCATTGTTCTTTTTTCTTCATTATGACAAAATTCTTTATAAAACTTACGTAGTCTTTATATTGTTGATTTCCTCTATTGTATATTAGTCCTAATGGGTTATACGGCTATACGGTACAATTTATTTTTGTTAGTATGATTTTGTAAGGTTAGTATGTTATATAAATAAAAAACTAAAATTCATAGGATTAAGTTAGTTGTAAGAGTTCTGGTTAAAAAATTAATAGTTAATATCAATAATAACAAACATTATATGATAATTAACAACAATACGATTTAGTGTTAACAAAATTTGATGTTTTTTAATGTTTAAATAACGTACCATAAACAAATTTTCTTACACAAATTAAATGATTTACTTTTAAATCAAAAAAAAAACCTTGGTATAACAAAATACTTTTTGGTATTTGAATTTGAAGAAAAGGAAAACTTATATTCCCTAACCCATATTCATCAACGACATGTCAAAATAGAGAAGTTTTTAGTGAATAGAGCATAGTAACAATTTCAAGTGTTTTTAAAACACTTGACCAACATTACTACATGCTATACTATTCACTTTTTCGCTAAATTGCATGTAAAAATTTGCTTGTAATAACATTTGCATTGCAGTTAATTACGATATATTGGGTTCAAATTAATCATAATTTGTTAATAATAACTTTTTAAGGAAACTTTTTCTTTGTATAGTTTTGATTGTTTGAATTTAATGCATGAAAATTAACTGTTTTTTTATACACTCAAAGAAAATTATACTTAAAATTTATTTCTTGCAGTTAAGTATTTAAGATAAAAAATGTTTAAAAGTTAACAACTTGTCTTTTTTGTTTATAAATTGCTTTTTACTTTTACTTAGTAGTAATTAAACACGTATAACATTTTTAAAAGCAAAAGTAAACTTAAAGTTACGTCTGTAGAATGTAAAACTATTTGTTATTTACTTATTTTTGTTAATTTTATTACATTTAAATAATTTAATTTACTAACTTTATCTTCTGATACCCATACAGGCATACTTTGTTGATCTTTAATTGTTGAATATAATTTTCTGTACCAATCATCAGAAGCAGCAGTCAGCACAATTGTGTCTGTTCAAATTAATAAGTAAATAATATTGTATTTTATAGTGGGTTTGTATTTTATAGGTTACGTTTTATCCACAGTACAAAGTTTTATAACTGTTGGTTAAAAGTTTACCTTGACCACAAAACAGTTTGTTTGTTAAACATATTTATCTCTTAAATCTTAAGTTAAGCTTGTCTTTTAATTAATTTTTAGTTATAATGCATACTTATTTCTTGTTAAACTAAAGTGTAGTTTTTAAATCAATAAATTGAAAAGTTACTTAACATATACCGTTTTGTGGTAAATCAAACTTTCTATGAGTAACAAATGAAAAGTTTTCAAGTCTAAACCACAATTTCGTTTTGATGTTAAAATAAAACAAAAAAAAATACATTTGTGGCCAACTTTGATTTTTTATGAAAATTTTTCATAAATGTTGTATTTTTAGAGTAAAACAAGTTATAATTTTTTTCAATAATAATAACAACGCAACTTTAAAAACAAAACATAAATTTTGGCATCATTTATTAAAACTTGAAACAATTCCAAATAAGTTTAAACAAGTTCATTTCAAAGTATAAACATAAGTTTTTTGTTTTAAATAATAAAATTTTCTAAAAAACCATTTTAATCAAGTAGGAGATATCAATTAGCTAAGTAATGGACTTCATATCCAAGCCTTTTTATTTTTAAGGTAGTAATTTTTAATGGTCTAATGATTTTGCAAACACAAAGAAACTTCTATAAATAGAAATTCTTATTCAATGCCGTATTCAATTATTCACTTTGGAAGAAAATTTTTGACCGATATTTCGGCTTTAGGAAAAACTTAAGTATTTATAAAATTACTAAACTAAATACTGAGACAAATTTTAACACAATAAACTGTTTAAAAAAATTTCATATAAATTAATTTGATTTGTTTACAAGTTTGTTTTTGTCATCGTATTCAGTCGTGACATGAAAAAAATTTTTTAAAACAGATCTCTACATCTTGTGTAGAAATTGTTTTTCCTGAGAACTTTAGCTGTTTTGAACAAGTTTTTTCAGTAAAACAAGTTTGAAGTCGTGGAAAATTTTTATTAATCTAATTATAAAATATCCTATGACTTTATAAAACATAATGTATAACAAAAATTGGTCTTGTACTTTGTATAACTTGATCAAATTTCAAAAAGTGACATGGTTCTTACATATGTACTTTTTAGTAGATAAAAAACAAAATAAATTTATAGTAATTATAAAAGAATGTATAGTGTTGTTTAAACTGCACTTATAAAAGTTAAAAAAACATTTTTTCTTGTTAAAATTTACTTATTTTTAACATATTTATTATCAATAACAATTTTTTATACCATTATTTAACTACCCTAACAATTGTGGAAGCCTCTATACTGTCACATTTACTTAGCAAAAAGAAGTAAATTTGTATTTATAAATATAAATTACCAGTAAATACGAAGCTATATCCTCTCTGCATTTTAACAGCCCTATCATACAATTTTCCGGATTTCTTTTTCTTTTCTTCATCAGTGCAAGCCAGTCTGTTTCTCAGTTCCTTGACAACCTGTGTAGAGTAGCTCATTGTATCTTATTTCAACTATTATCGTATAAAAACAAAATTATTCATACCTGTTTACTTGGTGCTTCCAGGAAAACTACTATCGGGTACAGTTGGGTGTAATTCAGTTTCTCTACCGCCGCTGGTGTTATGTCCAATATTGCGTGTTTGTCCTTTGATGAAAATAATGATGATTTAATTAAAAAGAAGTAGAAATATTTTATATTACAATATCTTTTTATAAGCTGGATTTATACCCCATATACTTGTTTGTCCTTAGATAAAAATATGTATTAAAAATTTTTTATAAAAAATATTATCAATTATATCAAATATAAAGTTTAAAACTTGATTATAAAGTTTAAAACTAAAACATACGATTATTGTATTCAAGCATTTATTGTACTTAAAATTACCATTGAAATTTTAATTTGTTTTTATAAAAATATAACAAAAGTTGTACAGAAAAGAAAAACTTTAAAAATACAGTTACTAAAAAATATTAGTTTTTATTCAACTGTTCTTTCAAGATTTCAGATTTGTTTTTGAAAACATATTTGATAATTGTTACAAATTTTTGACGAAATATGTTAGTATTTACAAAAACTTATTTAAAGATAAGAACTAGAATTTCTAAAACTAGTTATCAGTTGAGATTAAAAAAAAACTTCATAGTTCGCTTTTTTTATTAACTTCAAACTTCCAGTTCAAAGATAGAAAACTGTAAACTTAAGTTTAAAAACTTGTGCTCTGCGGTTTTTTCTTTTATTTGTACAAGAAAAAAGCATTTTTTGAGGTAAAAAGAGTTCATAGAAATTTGTTTTAGATTCTTATTAAAAATAATTACATTTAATTTAATTCTATTATCATTTTTTTCTTTTTCTTTATATACTTATCTAAAGCAGATGCGTACTTTGGAAAAAACAGTTACATGATTTTTGATGTTAAACTTGGTTGACTCACTTTTAGTTTTTATTAAGTAGAAAATTAAAAACAACAAACTTAACTAAAATAGACTTGTTTTGTGGTCAATTTGAACTTTTTATGAACATTTTAAAAGCAGTGTTTTATGAGTTCAAAAGTTATTTTTTTGATACATAAATATTCTGTTTAATTACCATATGAATATGATGTTATACAGAAAAATAAAACTTTTTATTTATTTTTTTTTTTTTTGGTTGTAATTTTACCACAACACTGTAATTTTAAATTGAATAATGTAACTTTAAAATAATAAACAAAACCTGAAACTTCAATTTTTTGACTCGAAGTAAACTTAACTTAACTTATTAGTTTTTTTTGTATAGTTTACAGGGTTAGTCTTAAATAATGAATTATTTTTAATCAACAAACTTTTTCAATAATGTCCTTGATTGTGTTCAGTCTAATAACTCCTTTTCTGTTAGATTTCTGTCCGCTTATTTGGCCTTCGTTTGCTGTTTAAATTAATTATTATTACAATGAATAGCTACAAATACCAGAGGTATATGACTTTAATAAAAAAACATATCACAAACAGATAAATCTTTAAATAAATATTATAATAACACTGAGTTTAAATCATCAACAACTTTAGAAAGCTTATAATTTAAAATTTTATATATATAACAGTTAACTATATGCATTGAACCCAACGAAACAATTCAACAAAAAAAAAAAAACAAGTGTTAAACAGCGAGTTAAAAATATAAAACATTCTGAAATCAATTAGCAGTTAGATTGAAAACATTTCTTATTTATTTTTTTTCAATTATACATATATTTGTTTCAATCAACAACGGGACGCGTAAAATCCATCCGGTTGTTTTGTGACGTCACAAAAGCTTTTAAACGCGCGAAATGAAGGAGATTAGTAAATGAACATATGCTGCCTTCGACGCACTAATCGCCTGTTGGTTCTCACATTTTTGCATGTATATTTCAAATAAAAATGTGGTTGAATTTATCAATTCTTATTTTCAAATTTCGTAAACTTTTCTAAAATACTATTTAATTATTTCAAACTAATTGATTTTTTTTACAACTGCAATTTTTCAACCTAGAGTAAAAGTTGATACTTTGCTGTTTTTTTGATGCTGTTTAATTTGCTAAGTGTTTATTTTGAATAACTTTTAAGAAGATTTAAAAAAAAAAAATCATTTCATAAAGATCAGAGTACTCTCTAGCCAACCTTTAAATAGAATAAAATATATAATTAATTTTTTATATACCTGCAACTTCATAAAGATCCGAATGATCACCAGCTAATCTTTCTCTGGCGATATCTGCAAGCGGTCCGAATATTACCACTGGCCTCTTGAATCCAGCTAAAAATCATTTAATAAATTTAGTATATTTATAAATAATTATACACGCTGTTATAAGTACACCAAACAAACAAACTTCTTGAAGCAAATCAATTTAAATTAAAATTAATTTGAAGGAAACATTTGAATTATTACCTAATAATTTATTTAGTCCAGATAACAATAACAACTAAGTTTTTAAGCATTTAAGATTTAAATAATATTTTTATACACTATTATACTAACATGTTACTTATTTTAACCAAATTTTATCACTTTAAAAATTACCTTCTCTTAGTACGACTCTTTCATAGGCAGGGAACATTGCGTTGGTAGCACTTGAGGCTGGCGCCTTCTGCGATTTCTGGTTCTTCAGGATCCTCCTTCCGATTCCTCCCCTCCCCTTCTCCTTCATTTGAGCGATCTTCCTGTCCTGAACCATCTTCAGTTGCTCAGCTCTGATGAAGATCGTATTGTTTAAATTATTATTTGGAATTTGTCAATATTTGCACTTATTTTGAGTATATTTTGAAAACACGACAAAAATAAGTGCAAATGTCGGCGGAAGGCGTTTTATCTATAAACTTTTGATAAGGTTGTAATAAATTGATTTCAGTCTGTTTAATTTTTATACTACATCATCTTAACTTGTTCAGCTCTAAAGATCATTTTATTAAAAAAAATTGTAGGCTAATTGAAGAACTTATTTTCTCAGATTTAAAAAAAAGTACTTTTTTTGGCAGAAGATTTTGATTTTTTTAATTAATTTAGGATAATTGTTACTTAAGGATAAAGTATTTTAATTGTATTTACATTTTTTAACTGTTCAAGTTTTTATTCTGCTAGTTTTCGTAATATCTACAACTTTTCAGCTGTGAAAACTTCATAAATATCAATAAAAGTTAATGAAACATGTTTTATTTAGAATAATAGATGATACATCTTATAATGTTGATTTATATAAACAATTAAAATCTTTTGGGGGTTGTAAAAACAAAAAAAAAGTTATAATCTATTGAGCTAAAATTTATTTCAAGTTTAGCTTTGCAAAACTTAAAAAGTATAATAAAACGTTTTAAGTAGATTTACAGCATATTTCCATTATATTTTTAATACAAAACATTGTATTGATAATCTATTAAATTCAGTTTAGTTTGCTATGTCGTAACATTCATATTTTTTTCAGTTTTACTTGTTTAGAAATTTAAAACCAGTTAGAATTTCAAAGTATTACAAAACTGCATTGTTGTAGAAGTAGTCTCAATATTCTTATTATCTTAATGATTTTTCAATTACATTGTTGTGTTATAAAACTTAAATTCTATACAGGTTATTAAATTAGTGTCTGGATATTTCCTATATTGATTATTTTCAAACGTTTTGTAAGCTGGGAACTTTCTCATATTTTTATATTCTAACTACATACAACAGTAACAACATATATGGAAGCCAATAATAAAATAAATAGATTATGAAATTGTCAGATCATAATATTTTTAATGTAATTGAATACAAAAACTAACTAAAATTCATTAATAAATTCAAATAATAGTAAGCCATAAAAATATTTAGACATAAAACTAAAAAAAAATATATTTGCCTCTAAAATTGATCGTTCCAAGGTAAACTTTTAGGTTTTCAAAATACTTAATACTTTCAAACCTAATAAAAATCATTTAGTATTTGTTTATACTTTTATAAAATTTAACAAAATATCCAAGTAGACTTTTATAAAAAATATGTTCTGAAAATTTACTCAAAATTCTGTAAAACAAAAATTGGAAATTCAATATATCCAGCGTGGTATATTTGCACAGAAAACGAAGGGAAATTTCGAATAAAACATTTATTACACAAGTGAAATAGTGGAAAATCTTACAGAAATTTCCTTGAATTTATTGATTTTACTTTGTACATTTTCACATAAAACTTTATATGTGGCTTTTATACTTGCTTTGTAGGTCAATTTACTTTTGTTTAATCTTTTATAAAACTTATTTTGTTAAAATAATAAAAAATTGTTTATTTTAAAATTACATATTTTGTATCGTTATTTTTTTATATATACTTTTAATAAATTAGCTACTTTATAGGTTATAATAACCTATCAACTTAATCTAAATTAAGTTTTAATGACTGTTATTCTTATATATTAGAGCTATTATGCCAAACTCATGCTCATTTAAACTTTTTCCCTTATACTTGAATAATTATGTTTGTTTGATAAGTTATTTAATTGTTGTTTCTTCACATTAAGTTATTACAGAAAAAGTTCATAAAAGTATTAAACTTATTCCAAGTATTTTTGCACGTGCATTAAAATATGAAGTATTTGAGTGAATCAATTTTTATCAGATTATGATGATAAGCAGTGATAAAATAATATTTGATTGGCATTCATGTTATGACTAATAAAAATTGAATTTACTTATTTTCAGTGTAAATACTAGACATTTTACCGATTAATTCAGTAACTTTAGTTTTGTTGACTAGTAAATTTTTTAAAATATTTTTTACTTAGTTAAAAATTGGTATTAAACATATTTTAGAACTAAGTCAGAATTAAGACAAATATTTTTTAATTTTAAGTTATGAAGAAATTTACACTTATTTTTTATACTTGTATTATTAAGTACACCTATTTATATTTTCATGTTATTTAACTTATTTTATTTTAGTTTATTTTGTATTTACCTGCTCCTATTAGGAATTACACCTCTCTCTATTTCCATATTATTTCTTCCAATTCTTGCACCAAGCCAATAACCTACCATACCCTGTTTAATTAATTAAAACAAATAAAGTTCTAAATAATCAAAGGTTTTTGCAAGTAAGTACAAATCAGAACGTAGGTTAAACATTTCTGCAGTACAATAACATAAAATTGAAAGTTTATGGTAAGTAAAACAATCATTAAAAAACTATTTTATTTAGAATAAACTCACTAACTTATGGTAAAAAAATAAACAAAAGCCAAAAAAGTTACACAAACTGCAAAGTTTTACAGTAGGCATGTGATATATTAAAATATTATTAATATCATTGAAAGGTATTTAAAAATCTACAATGAGTATTTACTTTAGAAGCACATATCAAATTTACTTAGTTGTTTAAGTTGCTTTTATTTTAAGTAGTATAGTTTAAATAAAACCCTACTTAAAAATATTTAATTAAAATAAGCACTTAGTATTAGTACAAATACATGATCAGCGTTAGACTAAATTTAGTTTTACTAAAACTTATTACTAATTAGCTAACATAGTTTTTTACATACCCTGAATGTTATTTTTATTGACTATTTATTTCGATACTAACCATGGGTTTAATTTAATTAAAATTATATTTTTATTATTTTACCTGGTAAAGTGTATCTGATATCCTGAATGTGGATCCTTGTCTAAACGACATTTCATGATCTCCTTCGTTTTCATATTTGAAATGTGTCCTGATGTAGAAAGAATCTCCAGTTCCTCTTTCCAATATCTTCTCGTACACTGTTGAAAATTTTATATAATTGATATTTTGTTTAAAAAATGTTCAATTTTTTTTATATATTTGATGCTTTACTAATATTTCCTGATACACAGTAGATTGTTTATTTCTACTAAAAAACATATCTCATATTACATTAATAGCACTTAAGTCAATGGTATCAAGTTTTAAAATCATAGATTTTTATGCTGCAACATCAACAAAACAATTTTTAAATTTCAAAGTTAATTAACAAGCAATACTTTAGTTTCATCTTAACTAATTAAGGAGAAATTTAAAATATCTTGGAGTTGAAAACATAGTTTAACATTAACCTTTTAAAATAAAAATTTTAATAAAACTAACCTTCTAAAATGTTAATATAGTCAGTAGTTAGTAGATAATACTCTACTTTCACCTTAACTAGTTTTGAAGGAATTTATATAAGACAATGGACTGTAGCAAAAAAAAAATTCAATATTTAGGTATATCATTTAAACAGAAGACTTTTACACTATTTTAAAATAGTAGTCACTTGTAAATGTAAAACTTGTATTTATAAATATTTAGGGTAATATAATAATTAGATTTAATTGGTGCTTGTAAGCAAACTTATTAACCTTTAATATTTATAATTTACAAATAAATATAATTCACATGTAAAGATCACGTTTACTCTATTTACAGCAAGTCAACCGTTATACTATAATTGGTTTGATTTCATCTGTGATTATGTACAATAATCATACATTGTATTATTACATTTCATTGTTTATAGTCATTAACTAAATTAAAACATATGATTATTAAAACAGTATAAGTCGAAGGAAATGGCTAAAAAAGAAAGTTGTAACTTCTTATTTTCCAAGTTTTGTAGGTAAATGGGAAATTAGATATTTACTTTATGTTAACAAACCATGCATTTGTAGCATAAATATTTTAAGCTTGGAGAAATTTTAACTGGAATGAAGTTTCGATATGTTGACATTACTGTTCAAAAACACTTTTGTTAATGGCATAGGGGGGGGGGGGGGGGTCCACCTTGATTTTTACAAGTTGATCTTATTTTGTAGAGTTTTATCTCAACTATCAGAAACTTTTAACCGCTTGAAAATTTTAAAGTAATTCTTTAGATATGAGCGATCAAAGTCGGTTACCTCACTAGGTTACTAATGCAAGGCACAAAATAAAAACGCAAAAAAAGACCATTTTATTAAAAATCTATTTCTTTCTTCATTTTCTAAGCAATCTTTTTTAAATTTTCACAGAAAGTGTATTATTAAGTTTTAAAAAGATTGAAAGCAGGAATTTTTTTAATTTTGAAGAAAATAAAACCTATAAAAAAAAACAGTTTTTTTGTTTTTTTAATCAAAGTTTTTTTTTTAATACTGTTAAACTTCCAACATTCAAAGTCTTTTAAACTATAAAAGGAAAGTTTCCTTAAAGTTTGAGGTCTCTATCTCAAAAAAAGAAGAAGATAGATTTTTAGTAATTTTAAATTTCCGAGAAAATTGACCCCGAAAAATTTGCGGTTTGTATCGAAAACTTTTTATAAAAATTACAACATCTCAAAAGTTAAATATTTTTTCTAAATTCTATAAAAACTGGCTTGCAGTTTGTACTTAAAGCTTTAGTATAAGATCCAATGTTGTTTTAGTAAAAAAATGTCGGACCACCTATCCTTTAATTTAAAAAAAAATAAAGCAAAACATTGTTCAAGTAAATAAAACGTATAATATTAGTTTTTAAGCTCACGAACTAAATGCTTTATAACTACAAACATACTTGTTAATAAGCAATTTTGATTTTGAACACTATAAAAAATTAATACAACAAAATTATACATGTCATAGGTTTTGTCTAAATGTTGTTATTTTTAATACTTTTGTAGCAGGTATTTGTGTGCGAGCCCTAGACTCGTCTAAACAGTAAATAAAACTTCTAACTTGCCTACTACCGCTGTTTATCAAATATCTACAGAATTAATATATATCTATACCGATACAAACTATGGAATTTATTGTGTTACGTCAGTAAATGTCTCAGATGTTTCATTTTTCAATAAGAAATATGTGAAACAAATACTTTACTTCAGCAACGACTTTCATTTGCATGTGTTTAAATAATATTAATTTAAGCATTGTACTCATAAATTGAGATTTATTTATATCTACTTTAAATATTTTAGTTAAAAAATAGGATTTAAAACACCTAAAACTTATAAACTTTATTTCAAATGTACATGTAATTTTGAAAAAAGCATGAAGAAAGTTTCAATTTAAACAGTTTTTATTAATTGTTATTTTAAAACAAACACTAATTTTTAGGACTTATCCTCAAATAAAACATCTAGTAAATATATACTTTTAACTTCAAAAACCGTTATAAGGCATACGTTTATAGAACTATAAAATATTATTATATTCTAAATGTTACGCCAAGTGACTAGCTCTTTTTTTGTTATTTATTTGTTAAATTAACAATCAAATTCAGACAGAATTAATATTAAAACTAAATTATACAAAACATGCATCATTAAAATAACCTGTATATTTCACTATTAAGAATTGGACAAAATGTAATAAATATTATGAGCTTAAGAGCTAATTTGAAAGATATGGTTTCAGTAATCAACTGTCAGATATATATCAATAGATTGAGTAACAAAAAAATCATTTAAAATGTTTACGACGCAACAAAAAACTATTAAAACTTTGTTATTACGTCATTGAGTCACTTAAATATTTTTATTTATTTTTTAAATCAAAACTTTTAATCAATACCTTAACTTTATAAACCTTATTACAAACATAAGTGTAAGTTACTTTTTTTATTAAAAAACGATTACTGCAAAAATTGATAAAGTTTAAAAGTCCTTGATATTTTTTTATGTTGTAACGTTAAACAACTACTTGAACTTTTTCATTATTAACTTTTAATATAAATATTTTTAAATAAAAAAATTAGTTAACAAATTTTGTTCACTTTAAAAACCGTCATCAGTATTAATTTTATATTATAAATTTTTTTTGAATGTTATGGTAGTAAGTAACTTAATTTATTTTGTGAATTCGTAAACTAAAGAAACAACTCCAGAAAGACCTAAATTTAAAAAAAACTTTTTTAATTTATAATTTATCACAAGTAATGGGGAACTAAAGAGCTCCTTGAAAAATAGTTGAAGTGTAAAAAAATTCAGTTCCTCGCAAGCTTTAAACAAACTAAGTTGATACATATACTTACCATGCAACACAACTGCTGAAATTTTCTTCTTACGTCAGCAAGTAGCTGATAATGCAAGTTTATTACAACATTTAATTTTGAAAACTTCCTTAATCTTTAACAAAAAGATATTTAAAATTTGAAAAAATATAGCAGTATACAACTTCTCAAATCTTCTGTTTTAATTACTATTTTTTAACATTTCTTTACCATCGAAATCTTATTAATTGGACCATATGGAAAGTTTTTATACTAATAAATTTAAATTATTTTTTGAACTAAGACCTTTTAATACGTTTGTAATAATTTGGATTGTCATCAAACCAACTTTATGTGATCTTAAAATATGCAAATTATCATAAATTGAGTTATATGCTAACACGTTACCAAACAAAAAATATAACTTCAATTTTAACTAAATGAAAAGTTTAAGCCAGATATAATTATACTATATTGCATGTTATACGAAATATGTATTGGTAATATTACCTGTAAATGTGAGTATTTCATAGTTTTCTAAAAATTAGGAATTTAAGAGATCCTTTAAAACAATGTGAGTTAATAAACCTAGATGTAGAAATACAATTGAATTTTTTACAAATTTAGCTAAATTATTTTCACAGTGCATCACAAAGACTGTTAAAATTTTCTTGTTACGTCATTAAGCCACTCAAATGCAAGCTAGTTAAAAAGTTTTATTGTTCAAAAGACATACAGTTTTGTTGTTTTGTATTCAAGCAGACTCATATATATTTCAAAAAAATATAAATTAAACTTTTTACAAAACTTATAACACTTAATGAGAAAAATTAAAACAATATCTTCACCCATGTAGATAAATATGAAGATTCTATAAAGTTAAATACATACTGCATACTTTATACTTTAAAGGTGGCAATTAAAGTTCTCAACTAAAATAAAATAAAAGGAGATTGATCAATAATAAATTTTAAATTTTATTAAACAAAACAATGTTTCACTCGTTTGAAGACGAGATCTTCAGTTGTTTAAAATCTTATTCAAATAGAATAAAAGTTAAATACATATATAAATGTAATTTATGAAATATTTTATGGTAAAATGGGTAGTATAAAAACTGTTTAAATAAAATAAATTCTAATTTATAAACGTATTTTAAATAAATCAAAATCTTAAAATCTTTAATGACAACTTGTCATTTTTTATGGCTATTTTTTTGATAAAGTTACTATTAATAAATTACTATTTTCTTATATTTGACTAGGTCGGAATTTTTCCCAATGAAACATGGTAGTAAATAAAATATTTAATTGCTCAATTATTATTATATTTAAGAACTTATTATCAAATTAAATATGTAATCATTACAAAAACTATACAACACAAAAAATTGATAATTCAAATTCTGACATTTTAAAGTATGATAATTCTGAGTTAATGGCTGTTATTTTCTATTTATTTCACCATAGAAATTATATTAATTAGACATTGTAAAAACTTTTTGTACATTGTAAATTAGATTTAAATGTATGGCCACTTGAAAACTTTATAAGAATTTGAAATTTATAAGAACTTTAATTGTCATCTAACCAATTTTGTGTTATTATGAGATGTGCAAATAATTGCATTTTAAATTGTTTTTTTAAATAGTTACTTTAATATGTAACTTTAACAGCTTTTTGTAATCTAATTTGTAAATTACAAACGAAGGTTAAGAAAAATAATATAAACTAAACTTTAAGTTATAGGAAACATATTTTTAAATTGTATTATTTTCCTTGTTAAATTTAATAAGTTGTCATAAATATTTAGGAACTAAGAAGCTCCTCTAAATAAAGGACCAATAGGCATTTACATAGGCAATTCAACGAACATCATACTAATTTATCTCTAATATTTTTTACTATTCACAACAAAGACTGTAAAAATTTTCTTCTTACGTCATTAAGCAACTCAAATTTAGCTAATTAAGAAATTTTAAAGTGGGAAAACTTGCAATTATATTTTGGTTATCATTTAGGCAGATTTTTACACATTATAATAGTGGAACTAAACTTTTTAATTTTATACTAAGTAAATATTTGTATTAATAACTTTCTTAAAAAAACATATGGATATTTTTATATAGTATTATTAATTAAAACTTAAATAAGTATATCAATAGTTAATAATAACTGTTCTAAATTTTAGGTTGAGTTTCAACAAACAAATGTACAAATTCACTCATTATTAAACAAACATATTATTATTTAGTTCAATGTAGTTAATATTCTAATTTTTCGTTAAGCTTGGGCAACTAGATGTACGAATTCTTTATACGTTAAATATTATAATACTCTGAATTATTTTACTAAAACAGTAAACTTTTTCTATTGCATATTTTATTTGTTTTTATTTATTTTGTAATATTTTAATTTATTATTATCATAGTCAACTAAATAGATCTGCAGGTGTACTTTCAATTTTTCAATTTTTTTTGGTTTAGACCAAAAATAAGTTTAAAAATTTACTAAAATATGTCTATTTACCGTAATTATGTATTTTTTATTCAAGATCAAAATCTTGTTAATCAGTTGATCTAAAAACCTTTTTATATTTTTAAATTTTAAATTATTTCTTGAGATTTTGCCGCTTTAAAACGGTGAATATATGAAATGCATATTTATATAAGTTAATTATATTTTTGCAATGTAACCTGAAACTATTTTTTTAATTTTAACAAGTTGTTTTAAAATTTTGGAACTGAAAAGCTCCTTCAAATGTAGAAGAGTTCATCAAAAGAACTGATGTGTTAAACTCTGAAAGCTAATTTGATTAAAATACTCATGATGCAACACTAAAATTACCAAAGTTTTATTCTTACGTCACAAAGTAGATGATAACGCAAACTTGTTGAAATATTTACTATTTTTTAAAGTTGTCATTATATTTTAGTATTTAAGTAAACTGTATAGCTATCAGTTTACTTGTTTTCTTTTTTAATATTTCATTATGTTTTATTACTAAAATCTTTTAAAATAACTACATTTCTTTACGTTCTAAAAACTAGTTTTGACCTATGATCAAGTCTAAAAAAGTTAAATAATATAAGAAACTTATTTCTTACCTTAGACTAAACTTCAATTAACACAAAAAATTCTAAGTAATAAGTAAATTAATATTAATTTCAATACTTTTTAAATAGTTAATTTAATATTTTATATTGATTATTAATTCAAAATATTATTAATGTTGATAGCTGAATTGAAATATTTATATTGATAGTCAACTCTAAATATTTGTATTGATAACTATTTTAAAACATAAATAACAATCTATAATTCAGTTGCGCAATTTAAAGAAGAATAATAATCATTATTTATAATGTAATTAAAAATTCTAACATTTAGGTTGAGCTTGGGCTACTAGATGTACAAATTCATCCAATAATTGAAAAAACATACTAATGTAAAATTTAAACATTTTTCTTAATTTAATTTTTACTTTTAGGTTGTGCTTGGGCAACTAGATATACGAATTAGCCAGCAGGAAATTATTTTAATTAATTTTTATATAAATACTATTTATTCTTACTTTTAGGTTGAGCTTGGGCTACTAGATGTACGAATTCTCCAGCTGGGAGTTTTATTTAATTAGTTATTATGTAAATATTATTTATTCTTACTTTTAGGTTGAGCTTGGGCTACCAGATGTACAAATTCTCCAGCTGGGAGTCCCATCAATGTCAAAACTGCTTCTTCTCTGATGATGTTCCTGAAGTTCACTCCGTTGACCTGTGAAAAAATTTGTAAAATATATACCTGTGGAAATATTTGAATTTTTTTTTTTTTGCATATCTAAATATGCATAAAAAATTAACTGTCTACATATAAACTAGAAAGGAGTAAACATATTACATTGTAATATTTTTTATATTTGGTTTTTTAAATGTTAGTTTGAAGATCAGTTTAATTAAGTTAAGCTTAGAACTCAACAAGCTTTTTTGTTTGTATATTAAACATTGTCAAATGCAAAATATATATACAAATTTTAATTTGTAAGCTGACTGCATTATATATACTTATTTTATTCAATTATTTTATCAGATTTATTTATATATACAAGAAGATGATTTTATTTCGATTTTTGTCTTTATGACACCAGTATCCAAATGGTTTAATTTAATAGTAAGTTGCAAATATACTTTAAATTTAATTTTCATATATTCAAAGCAGTTAGTTTTGATATATACCAGCATTTTAAGGGGAGAAAAATAGATATTATGATATTAGTATTCTAAATTTGAAAATATATGAATTCAAGGTTACATATCATGTATTAAATAAATTGTTTATACAAAAATTGGAATGTTTAAATTTATCACTTTATAAAAAATGTTTTTTTAAAGTAGTTGATAGTAGTAAAACTACTGAAACAAAATTAATATAACTAGAGATTAATCTAAAGAAAAACAGGCTTAATTGTGTTATAAATACAAATTTTTGTTCAATACATAAATGTGAGCAGTAAACTTTTATATAAAAAAAGAACAAAGTTCTTCTAACTAAAAAAATGTTTTAACTTACAAGTTTGATTTGTTTGTGAAAGTCTGCTTCTTTCAAATCTTGTTTTGAGTAAAACAAAAATTAATAATTTAAATCAAAATCTCTAAATGCGAACTTTTCTTTTTGTAATTAAGAAAGTTTTAAGGGTGAAACAGAAATTTCACCTTGAAAAACTAGTAACTGGTTTGTATATTTTCCATATTATGAAATTATACTATTATCATTACAACCTAGAAACGCGCAAATTATCTAAGTGAACTGAATATTCAATAAAAAATTTAAGGTCTGGTTAATATTAAACAACGACATAAATTTTTATGAGGTCAACGAATAAAGTTGTAAAATAAAACAATGTTTTTTTGTTGTGCGACTTTTTATTGGTGTATTGTTCATTTTAGTTACTACTTTTTACAAGCTTCAAGTTCAGTTTCTCAAAATTTTTATTTAACTTAAAAGTTTTTTATTTTAATTATATATAGAACATTTTGTTCATCTAAATTTGATAACATATCTTTAATATTTCCATTGGACATCGTTACAATTTATTTTAATATTATAAAAAATCTGTTAATTAAAGTTAATGTTTTAATAATGAACATAATAACTTAACTTTTAAAGTTCTTTAAACTTTGTTGTAACTCTAGGGAGTACTACAGTATTATGTTGTAAATAAAAGGATATCTTTCATAGACTTAATACTTTGATACTCAAGTAAAAGGATATCCTTAACAAAAATTAATATCTTAATAAAAATACAAAAGGATATCCTTTATACGTTAAATATTTTAATAATATAAGAACTATTTTACTAATTTCCTTAAAAATATTTTATTTCAAAAATGCTGCATAAATATATTAATTTATAAAACAATTATGTTTTTATACAAGTTTTTAGTAAAATGAATAGACATACAAAGAGAACATAAAATATAGATTCTGCTGAAATAATACACATATATATTATTTTAGAAAATGTATCCAAAACATTTAATACATTTTAGCTTTTAATAAAAACAAACCATCAATATCTGATCACCCATTTTGAGTCCCTTATTAGCAGCAGCGGAGTTTTCCTGAACGGATGCCACGAAGATACCAACATCGTTGCCACCTGCCAATCGGATGCCAACGTTCTTGCCCTTGCTGAACTGGATCTCACGGACCGCTGTTCTGTATCAGAAAAGTTTAATGAAATAGATAATTTATTTTTTAGTGTTTTTTAATTATTAATTTAATTAATTTGTTGCTGCATTTGGTAAATTGCAATTCACAGACTGCGGTTCTTCTAATTGTTTTTTGAAGAACAAGAAAAATAATTAAAAAACTAATTAAAATGGCAATACAAAATAAAACATTACTAGCTAAAGTTCAATGTGTTATTTTATTATAACTTCAGCTGTTTTTGAGGTTACCATTTGGTAAAATAAACGAACTGCACAATTTAATGATCGATGGACTAAGGGTTTCACCTTAGTCCATCGATTATTAAATTACAATTTTTTGTAATAACTTAATTTATGGAAACACAAAACTTTAGTTTTGCTTTAGTGTGCATGTTTTAAGGTGTCAAACAACTAATTACTGAAATAAACCCGCTATAACATATAACAAAACTATCATCAAAACCCCTATTGTGTGTTAAAATGTATTATTATTACAATATACTTTTGTCTTTAAAAAGTTATAACTTTTTTAAGTTTTTAAACAGAACAAATGTTTAAAGTAAATGATTTTCAAACTAAAAATCAAATTCAGTTTAGTAGAATGTAAAAGCAGATGTGTTTTTAATGGATTATTCGAAAAAGTGTTAATGTAATTTTATTTGAAAAAGTGTTAATGAAATTTTCTGTCTCATACTAATGCGCTGTCGGTGGTTTTTAAAAATAGAAACTTGATTAATGTTTTTTACTGTGAATTTTACGTAATTTACGTTATCTGAATTATAAAAATCACGTAGATTACAACTTTCTTTAGTAAAAAATGTTAAAAGCTTCTGAATTTTAATTTAAAAACATTAACTTCTAAACAGCTATTTAAAATTTACTTGATTAAATTTTAATTATTGGTACTTTTTAGAAATAATTATTTTTAAATTATTTTATTTTTATAAAACATTGCTTAATATTATAAACATATAACATAGTTTGAAATTAAAAAAGTATTTCATGTTGTACAAAACTTTTAATGAACCAATAAAAATTTATTTTACACTAATCTACTTGAAAAAACACGTGTTTAGTAGTAAATAATTCACATATTAGCGGTGAAACTTGATACTTAATAAACCTGATTTGTGAGTAATTCTACATGTTTGTTTGGTAAAAACTTGTAGTAAAACTTTTAATGTGTTTTGGGCAGATATACTTTTCGACATACTAAAACAGTTTTTCTTAATATAAATAAAATTACAAAAATATTCAAATACATATAAAAACTCAATTAAATTTATTTTAAATTTTTTAAGCGTTTTAAACTTACAAAAATAAATTCACACACTAGTTTTTATATTTATCTTTTTGCATACTTGTCAATGGAAATAACTATTTTTTTTATATTTGCATTTATAATACAAAATTTTATAATTACTACTATAACTCTTAACTTTTGGGGTTCAACAGGCTAGTCATTTTTTTAAAGTGCTCCGCTTATTTTTTTAAATCAATATTTTTTAATACCTAACTATTAAAATTATTTGAATAAGAAACTATTTGCACTTGTAAGTTTTAAATACAACAACTTTTTTCGGTAACTTATTATTACTTTATGTAAAACAAACTAACGATTGAGGTTTAATGTCTTCTTCTTCTTCAACTGGGGGTTCAGAATATTCAGGTTTACTCGAATGTGAGTTTCTGTTGGAAGATGATTTACTGCTGGATGGTTGTACTACTTTGTTCAAGGAGGATTTTGATGCGGTCCTGAATATTTATATGATGATTAAAATAACTTATTTCATTAGACGGTTGTACTACCTTGTTTAGGGAGGATTTTGATGTGGTTCTCTTTTATTTACATATGCTTGTTTAGTGTTGTTTACACATAAATTTAAAACAAAAATTTGTTATTTAGAAATTAATACATTTTAGACTAAAACTATCTGAGTAAATACATTAAAGTTTTTTAGTTTTTTATGTTTGTTTAGTATAGTTAAAATATGTTTATTTCAAAACATTTTTTTGAAGCCTTATTTGAAATAAAATTTTGATACATTAATGGATAAAAAGAGCTACAATGTTAAAGTGATTTTAATTTATTTAGTACCTTTATGACATACATAAGACTTTCTCTAAATCTCAAAAAGAACTTAATGCAATTTTTGGTTTTTCACATGATTACAATAAACATTAAAATAATAAACTAAAATAGAAATAACATAATCTAGACAAAACATAATACATATTGTAATACAGACATTGGAATTGAACAAAAGAAAAACAGTTTATTGTTGAAATTTCATTGTTCTTTTGTGAATTCAAGTATTAAACAATGATAAAATCTGTTTATTTTATTTTTAAAAAACTTACTTGGATTTGTGACTTTTTGAGCTTCTTTTAGACGGAAGGCTTTCAACTGTAAAAATAATAAATTTCTTATTAAAATTTACAAAATCGTGAATAAAAATGTAAATATGTTAAATTCTAATAAAGATCAAAATATCTAAGGCTATTTAATTAAAATTAATATCAATATGCAAAAATTAAGTAAACTCAAATAATTCTTTAAGTAACTTTAAATAACCAAAGGCTAAAATTTTCACTACTACAATGTTTAATATTAATATCCTACTTTATATAAAATTCAAGTAAAAGTATTAAAAAAAATCTAACAAATTTAAGTTAATAAATTTGATGATCAAAAATATAGATTCAAACAAATACAATAATTAAATTAAAAATATTATTTCCAACAAAAACAAAACCCACCCTCACTAACAGAACCCCTAGAAACTGGGGCGGGTTGGGTTGTAGGTGGTTGCTTGGCAACAACTTCCACAACAGGTTTGGGTTCAGGTTGCACGGGTATGGTTACGGTGCCCCCGTCCTGCCGCTTAATCACCATGGTAACCTTGTTACGGTTCATTCCGATGGTTGCTATGGCGTCCTCGACCGTTTTGTTGTCCATATTTCGACCGTTTATCTAAAAAAAATTTAATTTTACAATTATTGATTTTTTACCTTTTTATAAATAATATGTTCTACTAATACTATTTTTTATGCATAACTTATGTTTTATTTTTTCATATTCGAACCGTTATGTGAAAAATTCTAATATTTATGTTTTATTCATTTTAACATATCTTTATAGAAACCCTGATATTTTTCAAATTGATTATTTTATAAAGTATTTATTAATTGTTTACAGTAGCCTTTTAACTGAAACATTCCATTTATCAGTTTTAAATAACAGTATGCCGTTATTCTAAAAGTTATCTATTTATTTTAAAATATAAAGATATATTTGTAAACATACATTTTTTTTATGAATTAGAATTAACGTAGCTGAAAAGTTATTTATGTTTTTTATAAATATAATTTATTTTATATTTTTACTTGCTAGATTTTAAAATCGTTTACTGAAAATTTGTACAGCTAAACAATACAACAAATTAATTAAAAACTTTTATAAATGCGTCACTTACTGACGCGTTTAATTTGTGAAAATAATCAAGTTGATTAATTTGTGTTGAGATAAATTATATTTGTAACAAATAAAAAGTTAACTAATGAACTCAACTAAGTTTGAAATTATTTAAGAGGTTGTATAAAAAAATTCTTGTTGTATGAAGTTATTTTAAAAGAAAAATGTTAAGCCACTTGTTGTACATTTTTAGGTTAATATTTGTTAATAGCTACCAACTTAATATCAAAATAAATTTTCATTTTAAATATATATGCTATAAATTAAAAAATTCAATGTGTTTAAACATTAATTAAGTAAAAAAAGAAAAATTTAAACAGTTAATAATAACTATAGAACATACAATGCTAAAAACGTTTCCTAATTTTAACTATAATGATAGTTTACAATATTTTTTTTAATCTGTTATAAAACAATTACGTTCACTATAGTTTTAATAAACGTTTAGTTAATCGATGATCAAGTTTGGAAACAAACTTCACATAAACATTTTTGTTTTACAAAAAGTCAGACAATTTTTATATTGAATGACATTATTATATTTCTTTTATGACTCATATATGTGACGTATCGTGGGAACTATGTTTTGTTTACAATAAGAATTAATATAAGCCTAATATTAAAATCTGAACCACAAAACCAAGTCTTTTTGTTACGCCACACAAAAATAAGATTATTACAAACTACCGTTAACATTTTAAAACTTAAAGTTTGAAAACAAAAAAATTTTCAACAACTTTAGCGTTGATTAAATTATAACGTTAGTTATAGTTACTTAGATGCTTGACTAAAAAAATATTTCTAAATTTATACATTTACAAAGTATTAATTTAGTTTTATTTGACCATGTTAATCAATTAAATAAGTAATTACTTTTTTATTATACTAAAATTAAATAAAACAAACCATTAGTACAGTATCTCCGGCTGATATAGATGAATTTCTGTCAGCTAAACTGTTTGGTTGAATGTCTTGAACAAAAATACGAGTTCCCAATTTCAGTCCATATGATGCTGTTAATAATTATTTAGTGAAAAACTATTTTTTTAAACTTTTTCAGAAAACTATATATTCTAGCTAAGACAAATAAATAAAACGAGTTCCTTATTTCAACCCATATGATGCTGTTAATAATTAGATATTAAATTACAATTTATAAAAAACTAAATAGTCCATCTGAGAAAAAGACATTAAAATTCAAATAAATATTTTTTTCTCAATCACAAGTTTTCTTCGCCTACAAATTTTTAAAGACTGTGTTAATTTTATAAGCTTTTTAATAAACTAAAAATCTAAATAAGATTAATTTTAATAAAAACAATATTACACACTGAGATTAATACAGCATGCTCTATTTTATTAGCAAGTATTAGAACAAAACATGAATAAAATATTTTTACGTTTTTATAGCCAATATATTTTATAAAACAAATTATTTATTTTAAAAACTAACTGTTAGCTTTGGTTTTAGTGAGCACAACAGTTTCAGGTTCGGGACTTTTTACTGGGAATGTTTTGGTCAGGGCACCTGCTACTTCGTTGGGGTTGTCAGGTGTCAGTGGTGATGAGGGTCTCTGTGATAAACAATTCAATTAATACTTATTTTTGTATTACTATCTATTAGTTAATTGGGATTGTCAGGTGTTAATGGGGATGATAGTCTCTGTGTGAAATATTTATTTAGTTATAAATTATATATATTATATTAGTCACAAATTACATTAAACTATAGTAAACTATATAAATATAATTTAATACAATTTAATCTATTCTTCTTTAGATGTGTTAAAATTAAAACAGGTTTTTGAGAAGAAATGTCAAGGTAAAATGATCTATTGTTTTCAAATAAAAAATCATCTTGTAAGTTTTTTAATGGTATGTTTTTAAAATGTGTTAAGTAAAAGAGTATTTTTTTAAGAAATCTATGACTTCATAAACTTCTACTAGTTACTAAACTGTTTGGTAAAAAAAGTATGTAAAAAAGAATTGTTTAGTATAACAATATTTAAAAAATTTACATTATAACAGTCTTTAAATAACATCTTCAAATTATTTTTAAATTAAAACAAGCTTTATGTTTTATACAGTTGAAATATAAACAGCAAACCGTTTTAATTTAAAACATACAGAACAAACCAAACTTCTGACATAAAACGTTACAGAAGGTTGAAGCAAAATATTAAAAACAACTAAGTACAAAACGAGATACATTATTTACGTTATAATTTTCCGCTAAATTAACTTCAAATTTACGTTGCAAATATAATAACTTTTGTTCATCATGATATATAAGTTTGCACTATTGCTTTTTCTAATATTTTTCTAGTGTTTAGTAAGAAAAAATACAACTTTTATATTGTATTCTGTGGTCATTAAATTTATTTAGAAAAAAATTTATGAAAATTAATTTGTTTCAACTGAAGATAAATTTGATTAACATTAAATAATTTCATACAATTCATTTAAAGAAAATAATGGCAATTTATTAGGAGAAGTTCTAAAAAAAATTGGCAGGCAAAAAAAGACTAGTATTAAATTTTTTTTTTTAATTTATGCTTGAAATATAACAGACTTAGTATGTTTGAAAAACTTTTAAAAATTAGAAATACGAATAAAAAAATTGTTAAATTTAGTGTTAAACCAATCTTAAAGCTTTAAATTTTCTACTTGTAGCAATAGTACAACTTATTTTGTAGAATTTTTTATTGAGACAATATTTCCACAAAAGACAATAAAACAGTAAACTTAATATGCTCTTAAGGGTGTGTCATATCAGAGTTTTGTAAAATACATGTATTAAAACAGGCTTTATATTAAACACGGGTTTTGTTTGTCTTGTAAGTATTACCAAGTAGTGGTTAGTTTAAAACTTGTATGAATTTTTGTTTACAACAACATTTATCTTTTAATGTTTTTCTGTGTAGTATTTTTATATTGTTTTAGCTATTTTCAATAATTTTATAAATAGTATTTTTAATTCTAATTATACTTATTCAATATAGCTTTATTAAGTACTAAACTTATTTTAATTTTTTTTTTTTAGTTTAAATTTATAAGATTTTAAATTATATTTTTATGAAATAAAAACATTTTCAGAGCGCATAAATAGCATAATGACATAACTTAATATTTAAATAAATACACAACTATATAGAATGATTAATCAAAATAATTCCAATGGACAAATAAGGTCACTTGCAAAAACAACTTCTCGTTTCTCCCATTTTATAAAAAGCTGTTTTCACTACCCGAGAAGGAATTCCAAAAACGCCAAACTTTAAAGTTTCAAGTCCGCGCTTTCAGTATATGAAGATAAAATATATTTTATATGAACTTTTTACAGCGTTTTCTGTAGTATTCAGAAATTTGATATAATTATGTATAAATTTACATGAATAAAATCGAAATTGAAAAACTTTCAGATCAAGTTTTTTAATAAATCCTAAAACACACTTTTTAGTATTTTTTTATTATATAACTGCTTTTTTTGTTGTTTACACTTAAATTTCTACTTTGTAATATAAAATTAAACCAAATTTTTAGCAATATACTAACAAAAAAGTTATTTATATTTAATTCAGTTCAAAAAAATAATTTAATACTTCTAGGAAAGACTATTTTTTATAGCCTTACTGAAACTTGAGCATAAAATATTTTTTGTGAAATTTTATAAACATTTGACGAATATATTGAACCAAGTTCAAATTTAAGACAATTTTTTTAAAACTACGGAAGTATCTTCGAGGAAGTAAATATATTTTTATATTTGTTTAACATAAACGTATTTCGATTTTCTGTGAAATATTTCAAGATGTTAGTCACAATTTTGGCTGCTTTTTTATAACCACAAAATTTGTATGAGATTTTTTTGATGTACAAAACAAAGTTTGTCACAAACTTGCTTTAGGGTTTTGAAGCTATAAATAAATAAGATATTTTACTCATGAAGTTTAAAATAATTTTATTAACTGTAAACGATTAATTTTGTTTCTTTAAGTTTTGTAAAGTATACTGTTCAAAACTATAATAAAAAACTTTATTTGCAAAAAAAATTATTTTTTTTTTTAAATTTAATAAAAACAGTTTTTAAAACTATATTTAATAATATTCAACTAAAAGCTCATACGCACATTTTAAACTGAATATTTTTTTATAAACAAACTTCGCAGTTTTTATTATGGGAGTGAAAATTGATGGCAAGCACAAAAATCTTTCATGTTTTTCTTATCGGTTTGCAGTTTATTTCTATTTGTTTTTGTTTACTTTAAATACAAAGACATCAACTTCGGTTAAACTTTCTTTTATTTTTGGCTATTTTTAAAACTTCTCAGTTTTTCAAACTTTTAAAAACAAAAATTTGAAACTTTTATACATTGTTTATACTTTAAAATAAATTTTAACTTATAAAACTTATACAAAAAATTATCCCTATTTTTATTTCAAGCTAAAGTTGTATAAGTTATAATTTTAGCTGTTTTGTTATTGATTTTGTTTTTAGTTTCATCTATTTCCGAGACTAAACTTTCGACATTGTTTAGCCATATAATAGGTGTATGACGCACTTATAAGTATTATTTGATATAAAGATAACTGTAACTTTGGAAACAAATTGCGTATATCTATAAAATCCATTTGTTTTGTTTTACAGGTAAATGACTCATTTTAAAACTGGTTCTATTTATTTAACTTTCAAAGCTTCTAAAAAAATTTTACTTCAAGGGATTATTTATAATCTTTTGACGCAGATAAATATTCAAAACAAGAAGTAACCTTTGAAATAAAACGTAAAAGGTCTATAAATATACAGTATTCTTTTTTATTTTAACTTAAAGTGATTTATCGTAAAAGTTATTCAAACTTGCGAATATTAAAATGCTAAAAATCTAAAATTGAAGTTAAAACTTTATTAATTAACTTTTTATTGTCTATTGCCAATTGTCTATTAATATTGTTTTTTAAGCTAATCTTCAAAGCAGTAATGTTATGTACTCTTTTTTATAAAGAAAATTACTTATAAAATTTTTAGTGAGTTTTTTAATTTTTGTATCTCAAGTAAAGTTCAAACTATTTTACAAAACTTCTTGAAATTCACTGTTATCTCCTGTTGACCTATTTAGAATTGAAACTACTTGTGATTTGTTTATTACGTAGTAAACATTATTTCATGACGTGTAAATTCCTCGAGTGTTAGTAAGAAGTACTGGTGACTTTAACATAAACTTTCACAAATTGTTTGTGCACAACTTTAATTGAGAATTTTTAAAAACATTAATAAAATATTTTGATTAGATATTTTATTGATGAGGTTGCTTATTCTTTGTAAATACGCATTGTGTATATTTTAGAAATTTAAATAGAAATTGTTTATATTTATAGGTTATTTAAAAGACATTAATTAAATATCTTTTTGTACACAAAAACTTGTGTATGACTTATAAACTGAACAATATAATAAGGTTAACAAAACAAAGTATTCCTCGATAACTATACAAACAACTTAATATAACTATTAGTCTTATTATGACGTCATAATACTCACCATTCTCGGAGGAGATCTGGGAGGACTTTCACTTCTTTCACTGGCTGATTCGCTCCATTCACTATAAATTAAAAATTAATTATTTGGTAAATAAACATATTTTTAACCGTCTTACTAAATTCAGAATACAAGAAGATTTTTTTGATAAAAAATAATAAAGAATAGCTAAAGCAAATATGTTGTTAACTAGGCGACTTAATACAAATATAAGAGTCTATAAAAAAGACAAAAAGTATATTTGAGACAAAAAGTATATACAATTTTTCTGTAAGTTTTTTATTGAAGTAGTATTTTCTTATCAGTATTAATTAGATAGTTTAGATTTTAATATTTTTTGTAGTATTTTTTTATTAAAAATATACTTTAAAATGCATAACAACAACTCTATTTAATTTTTTTCTATACACAAAAAACATTAGTTAAACTTATTTGAGACAAAAAGTATTTACAATTCTTCTGTCAGTTTTTTATTGAAGTAGTATTTCCTTATAAGTATTAATTGAGTAGTTTAGATTTCAATTTTTTTTTGTAGTATTTTTAAACTAAAAACATACTTTATAATGCATAACAACAAATCTATTTAATTAATTTTTTTTTTTTTTTGAGTTTATTTTATTTATTTATTTATTTTTTTTTTTACCTTCTTCTTGGTGAGGAGCGTCTTGAATGTCTGCTTTCACTGAAAAAATATTATTTTAATTTTATTTTGATTAAAACATTTAACAAATTATCTTTCATTGAAAAATATTAGTTTGATATAACTAAAAATTAATTAAAGTACTTTAAGTTTTACTATTGATAACAAAAAACTATTTTTTCTTAATATAAACAAAATAAACTCAAAGAATGTGAATTATTTTAATAATATTTTTTTCCCAAATCAAACAGTTTATGAGAATTTGTCAATATTTATTATAGATATATTTGTTTTATTACATATCAAAATCAAAGCAAACTTATTTGATCTTGGTCGTTTGCACAAACAGAGTGTGGTGAAATAAACTTGTGTTTTGTTTTAATTTACAAAATACAGTGAATTGTTGCACTAAAAAATCTAATTATAGGCCACTTAAATTTCTCCTTTTATTTAATTACAGCAATTACTTTAAAAAAATTTAAACTAAAACATTTACTGAAATTTTAAATTGTGTAGATTAAGTTTTTTTTCACACTTCATTTAGTTTATTACTACTAAAACCTTAAAAGTACTTAACTTATTGTAGACAATTTTATATTTTGTATAATAATAAGTAAAGACTCTAAAATATATGTTGTATGTAAAGTTTAATATTAAATATAAGGTACAAGTTATTCTTTTTCTGTTTTACAAACATTTTTCAAGTGCTAAATGGATGTTTTAATTACACTCTAATCATCTTTGAAGAATTAAAAACTATTTCTTACAATTTTTCGAGTTGATGATCAACAGGACACTAAAAAATTAAACCTAATTTTTATACAATTGTTACTAAATGACAGTTTTATTTCTGTAACTGCTGCAACAATACTTTTGTAAACAACAATTTTTCAAAAATGTGCCAAAACAAAAAACACTGTTTACTTTTAGAGGCGTTTTCATTTAAACTTGTTCAAATAAAATATAAGTTCAAAAACATGTTTGCCCATAGTATTTTCAAATGTTAAGATAGAAATTTGTTCTAAACTTATCTTTTATTTCCGTTACAAACTTTTATTAAAAATTTGAAATTTTTTCAAGTTTTTAAACTTATTTAATTTTTAGAATATTTTTACTTCACTTTATTAGTTTTTTATTTCACTAATGGCAGAGGCTGTATAGACTCAAATGAAAAGTATTTTTTCAACTAATTATACTTTTAAAATACTTTCTTATTATTGATTAAAATTTTTTTTTGTAATAAACCGAATAATAAATCCAATGCAATTTTAAGATTTAGTTAAAATTTTTCAGCAGTGTTAAACTTTAAGATAAAATTATTTTCATGAATTTTTTGCAAATTTAAAACAAAATTTACTAACATAATTTAAACTTTTTGTTCATTTAAAACCTAAACCGAGTATTTTTTCAAACCCCACTACATAATTTTGTTTGAATTAAAACTTATACAAAACTCCAGAAGCAAAAATACAAGTTCAAATTCTTGAGTTTAATACAAAAGTTGACTTTAAAAGGGCAAATTTTGCGACCTTTTATAAGCAGTTCATTAATTATTTACAAATTACTACAACTGAATACTTATACTCACAATACCGCCAAATTTATTATGACGTAACACTACTTATAATATCATGTTTTACTTCTTTTAAGTGTTTAGAATTAAGATTAGCAAAAGAAAAACGAAATAAATAGATTAACAATAAAGTTACTAGGAATTTTCAACACCATGTTTTATTTCTTTTGAATATTTTAAATTAAGTACAACAAAATAACTTAATTGAAATACTTTAAAACACAATTAACACAAAAAACTTCATATTTTGTTTTTTCAATGTTTTTTTAGTTAAGTTCAGCAGGACATTTAAAACATAAGTAATTAAATAATAAAGGTTAAAGTTAGAATTTCCAAGAAATTGTACTTTTTTTTTTTTACTGCAAATTTTTTGTTTTAATTTGTCAAATATTAATGAAAATATTACTCATAACAGTTCTAATTTCATTTGTCAACAATTTCAAACAATTTTAAAAGTGCACCTAAATTCTAACTTGACTTTCAGTAACTAATAGGGAAACAGTTAAGTACTTGATGACTAATTAATTAACAGCAATTGAGGAGAAATTGAAATATTTGAGTGTGTAGTAAATAAACTATTTGGTAAACAAACTTTACAAGCCTTATTTGTAGCATAACTTTACTTTACTGATTTCATTTGATGGTGTTGACTTCAAGATTGTTAAATTATCACAAGATAGTATAAATTACCATAGTTTGAGCTTTATTTTTCAATTTATTAAAAGTTAAACTTTTATTGCCATTGTAATTCAACGCAAACATAAATAAAAAACAGTTACTAGTAAAGAATAATAGTAATTATTAATAAATGTAGAAAAACACAGTGTTGTTTTGTTTTATATTAATTTGTAAGTATAAGTTGAATGTAATTAGTTCGTATCACAAGCATTGAATCAAGCTATACCTAGTTACTTTTCATCTTTTAATTTGCTCAATACTAATACCATGAACTAAGTTAGTGGTTAAGATTAAAGTGAGTAATATCTTAATCATTATCATAGGGCGTCCATTTTTTTCAATAAAAATTAATACTGACCCATATGTTAAAAACTACAGTATAAACTATACTTACTTTTAATGGGTTATAAACATTTTCAATTGCTTTTCAGACAAAATCAATTTTGTATTTTTGATACTTTACCAGTATATTTTAGTAATAAACTAACTATGAAGGGCTTCTTCTTTTCGAATGTCTCGAGTATCTTCCAGGTGATCTCGAGTATGATCTTCCTCTGGATCTGCGGCTGTTTGCAAATGAGGATTTTTTGACACAATTGTATCTTACTGGGTTTCTACTTGATCAATACATACAAAATACAATTTTTAATTTGCGAATAAAGTTCAAATGCTTTTACACAATTGTACCTTACTGAGTATCTAATTCAATACATACAAAAATAAAATTGTTAATTTGTGAATAAAATTCAAAATCTTTTACACAATCTTTATTTTACTGGATTTCTAATTCAATACATACAAAGCTAAAAATTGTTATTTTGTTTTACATAAAATATAAAAACAACTGAGACGTTTAAATTTTTTATATATTAGGTTTACGGAACGAAATTTTATAGGGGTGTAACTAATTGATCAAAGGTACAAAAGTATAAAATTAGTTAACAACTAAAGTTATAATTGAGTATTATTTCATAACAAAATAATCTGTTTTCCAACAATGTATTTTTAACATTAAAATAGTATATTTATCAACTATATTTATTTATAATATTTTCTCCAAACCTCCTGACACTTGGTGACCTTCTTCTCGGACTGGGACTTCTGCTGATGTCCCTGGATCTTGATCTCCTCCTTGAAGGGCTTCTCGACAGATCCCTGCTTCTGCTCCTTCTCCTGGGACTTCTTGAAAGATCCCTGGACCTGGATCTTCTCCTGGAGCGGGAGTCCAAGTCCCTGCTGTGTGACCTTCTTCGCGAGTCTAAATCTCTGTTGGTGGGGATTAGTTGTTTGGATGAAAACTTTAACGTTTTAAATAATGTAATATCAATTATAACTGACTTAATGCTATATTACAAAAAATATTCTAATTACTTAATGTATTTAGGTTTTAAAAGCTTAAACTATTAGCAAGGTTAAATTATTTTTTTACAGGAATACTTTGATATGTCATAAGGTCCATACAACGCAACTTGCAGAGGTAAAAATAATTAATATGAACCTGTACTTTAAATCAAATATATTTATTAAAATATTCCAACCTCTGGTAGTACCTATATCTTTCTGCTTCTCTTACACCTAAAGCTGTGCTATTCCATCCTCTACATGATTTTTTGTACAAAATTTCAAGGTTAATATGAGTATATATATGCAAGTATGAAGAATACAACTTAAATTTAACAGTTGTACTATAAATACAACTTAAGATGGAAAAAAAATTAACAAAATATATTGAATACTAATGAAAACAAAGTAAACTGGTAAAAACTTTCATCTTTATATAAAACTGTAAATAATATTATATATCTACATTTACTGCAACAGTTTTGCAAATAAAAACTTAATATTGCTATTCTTTAACTCCTCTGACCTGCTGTGACTTCTGTACCTTCCGCTTTGTCTTCCCCTGCTCCTACTTCTATACCTGCTCCTAGCAGGAGAGTGATCCAAGTCTCTTGATCTCGATCTCCTCAGAGGTCCCGGAGGAGGTGTGTCCCTCTCAACGCGAACCAACACCTTCCTTTTCACTGACTGTTTGTAAAAATATTTTGATTTAAGATATTTCCATCTTTGGGATTAAATATACTATAACTTAATAAGTGGCTTATAAAACAATATATCTTTTTTTGAAACAATAAACTCACTATGCGTTTAGTGTAGATGAGACACAATTTACTATTATATTATTATATAATATTATTATTATATTAAATTAAGTTGTAATAATATGATAATAATTAATTTAAACACAAACAATTATACTCAATGAATATTATTACATATAAAACATATCTTAAAATTTATACATCAAACTAACAAGTTCAACTCTGTTTCCACATTTTCTCAATTTATCAACAGCTTGGCCCTGGTTCATGTTATATGTTGGTCGCCCATTTATCCTTACTAGGATGTCATTTTTTCTGTTTTATTTTATTTATTACCAACAGTAAAATACACATGTTTTCATACTAAATACAATGTTATACTCTTCATTTATGTGTAAAAAATATCTTAAATGTATTTTTATTATACCCAGTTGTTATTGTAAAACCACACAAATTTTTAAACTACTAACATTAATTCTACACAATTAAACAGATAACAATTTCCCAAAAAAATTTTCATTGTAACTCTATAATGAAAACCAAAGAAAAAACTGTAGTTAAATTATTTTATTGCACAGCTTAATATAAACAATAAAACAAATTACAAACTGGAACTTGTTGACAGCAGGACCAACTGGTACCACATCGGAAATAATGACCTGGTTCTCACCAGCAACAAACTGTCCACCAATGGCCACACCGAAACCAACACCCGGTTGTTTGTCCAGCACGTAAGTGTGCTCTTGCCATATCATGTCATCCATTTTATTTATTTTTGCTGTTAAAAAGTTTTGTTTATTATTATTCATATATTTTTATTTGTATATATCTAAATAATTACGCTTTTGCCATATCATGTCATCCATTTTATTTATTTTTGCTCTTAAAAAGTTTTATTTGTTATTTAAATATTTTTATTTGTATTATATTTACATAAGTGAGCTCTTGCCATACCATGTCATCCATTTTATTTATTTTTGCTGTTAAAAGCTTTATTTGTTATTTATGATGTCATCCATACATTTATTATATATGTTAAACATTATTTAACTATTATCATTTTTATTATTATAAGTTGTATAAGTATGTTTTTGCCATATTATGTTATCCATTACCTATTTCTACTATTAGATTTATAATTTGTTATTATTTATGTAAATTATAAAATTTTTGTGTGTTAATATCATGTCACTTATTATTTATTTTTGCTGTTAAATACTTTTTAATGATGCTTAATTCTTTGTAATATTAAGGGTTGTAATTCTTAGAGGAAAAACACTCAGCCTGAATTTATAAAAATATTGAAAATATCAATAAATGAGTCAAAAACGTTTTTTTAGATACTGTAAATGTAGCATAAATACATAGAACTACCAGAGTGCTAACAAAAAATTTATTGGAAGCACATTTTTTAAGAAAAAAAAAGTTTAGGTTAAAAAACTAGCCAGAGATTCAGGAAAATATCTAAACTACCTTAAGTTTTGCAAAAAAAAAAATTAAACAAGAGAAGTTAACTTGAGCTTTTCAAATTCTTAAAACTAGCTGAATAACCCTGAATAAAATGAGTGTGTGACAAAACTTGAATATTTTACAACAACAATCAATCTACTATTTTATTTTAACAGTTTCCAAATACTTTTTTGATTTTATTAGGTCCAATACCTAATTACAACAAATAGGGTCTTTCAGGGTGGGTTTGAAGGAAAAAGCCAGCCTGAGTAGACAGTAACAAAAAGATGCCTTAGTTTGTTGAGTTTATGACAAACTAAGAAAAATAATTTCTATGAGTCAAAATAAAAAAATTAAGTCAATCAAGCCTAAATATTGACAAAAGGACTGAATAAAAAAACAATTAAAATAATTTATGTTCAAAAAACATACTTTAATTTTTCTAAAAAAATCAAAGCTAGCCTGATTTTTTCAAAAACATTTTAAAAATCCTGTTTTTTTTTATGTTTAAACTAGCCTGAGTTTCTCAAAAATGTTAAACTAACTAGCATAAGTGTGTGTGGCAACCTTGTTTAAAGTTAGTAATAAAAAAAATTTCAAAATCATCTTTAGTAATTATAGGATGATCCGTTTTATTATTTAATGAATGTACTTCAATAAAAAACTTGATAATTTTCAATAATAAAATTAACTACAAAGTACATAACAAATTTCAAACAACTTATATAATTAAAAAAGTTACTAATATTTATTAAGTTTTTCAAATCCTTATCAACTATTTTTTAAATGCAACCATTGTAAAAATAATGTTCTTGCTTAATTTTAAATTAGAAGTAGTATAAATACTTAAAATAACTATAAAATTAGTACACTTCTACCTTAATTTTGTAATAGCTCTCACAAACAAAGTACTAATTTAATATTTTAAAAAAGATATAAATCAAACAGCATTTAAAAATTAGCAGATAGACATAACTACTATCTATATGCAGATATTTCATTGTTGAACACAAAACAACAAAAGTTCATTAGCTTTGTTAAACTGCACAAAAGAAATTTTAACAAATTAACACAAATTAGTATTAAGCTAAAATTACAACTAATAAAAAACAATTATTTTCTTTTAACTAGTAGATATTATTAAAAGTTATTAAGTAATTTTTTGCTTTGACCAATTTAAATTTATAAAAGTCAAAAAAATGAAATTTTGGATAATTTGTCCTACTAATGTATTAAACAAAAATAGTTGCATTTTATGAATAGCAGGCAAAATTGCTGAGCAATCAATTTATATTCTGCAATCCATTGCACACTAAATAGTAAATTAGGAAACAATACAAGTTCATTACTTCCTTTTTAGTAACCTATATACATGTTTGAATAATAAAGTAGGTCTCTATGTAAGGATTTAGTTTTAAAAAGTACAGATAGTTCAGAAATCAATGATAAAAGTAGCTTAATAATAATTTAGTTGACAATGAGTTGTACACCTTTTTTAAAGATTTAATAACATTTAAATTACTTGAATCAAAAAATTTGCTTGACTTAGGATTTAAATATTTTCATTTTTATGTCTGAAAAAATAACTTTAACTCAATTTTTTTCAAAGAAGCAACTTATATTAGGCATTAATTTTTTAACTCAATAAGTTTTGTAATATTAGTTTATGAAAGTTAACAAATTACTTACCTTAACTGTTTTGTATTTGTTCCTTTTAAAATAAATATGTTTTGTTAATATAAAGTAAATGAAATCTGAAAGTATTGTTTATTATTTATAATTAAAACAAACAGTTTATTTTATCTTTCCAATATTATCAAATTTCTAAAAATCATTAATTAATTAGTTTGAAGTATTACAAATCAACAAAAATGTATATAAATGTTTTTTACATAATTTTTTTTAATATTCCAAAATTACTTTTTTAATGATAGTATACATTATAATTTTTGTTAAAAAGTGAATATATGAAATTAAAATAAAACTGGCAAATATATTTACAAATTTCCTTTCACATTAATCATAAAATGAATATCCTGCTAATATACAAAATTTCAAGCCTGATAATTAAATTAACATTTTAAAAGAAATCTTATATGTGAATTTAGATCCAAATATTTTTTGTAATTTAATTTTGTACAGTTTATAATTAAATTTAAAGTAGTTTAATATTAACTTGTTCTTTATTTTTAAATTAAAAAAATCACCCATGTAAAAAGCAAAACTTTGGTCAATATTTGAAATGTAACATATGTAATTTCAAAACATTACTTTTACGACTTTAAATTTTAAAAAGAGGAAAAAATAATGACATACTATTAAAAGACAAAAATTATTTTTTATTTATATCTTTAACATTTGCTGTTAGGTTATTCACGTTTAAAAATTAAAATTTTATATATATTTTTAGTCAAAAAATAATTAGTATGGTTGTAGAATGAATTGGTTTTGTATGTCATTATTTAAATGTCAAAGAAAGGTTAATCTATTGAAAATTAAAATAAAACCCTTTATACTTGGTACTTGGTATTTAATAGTTGATAAGTGCTAGCAGACTAAAAGAGGTATGTTGATATACATGTCAGCAGAAGATTTAATATTTTCTTATATACAAAGACACTATGCAATTGTGTAATTTTTAGAAAATATTAAAATTACTTATCTTTATTGGAAGTAATTAGAAGCTACAGTAACTATTATTTGTGTTACTGTAAATGTTACTGTTATCAACTTTCTCTAAGTTGAACATTGCAATATGAAAACCCATTTCAAAACACATATACAAAAAAAATCTTCTAAATGTTTTAATAATACAACAAAACTTTACAATTGTAAAAATTTGGAATTAGTAGTATTGAGTTTTTTCTTCACATAGTGTTTTTGTATTTTAGTTAGCCAATTACAACAACATTAAAACTGGTGGTCTTCTATTTAATTTTTAAAGAATAAAAAACTGTTCTAAAACACTAAGTTGTGATTTAAACCCTAAATATATGAAAGAATATATTGCTTTTAAGCTCTTTTTAAATGTTACTTTTGTTTGCTATAGTGTTTATTCAAACTTTTTTGATAAAACTTTCTACTGTTCATTGCAGTGGTTATCAAAAATTACTGTGCACACTTGGAAAAAAACTGGTCACTTTTATAAATTTTTTTGTTTCTTAAACTATTTTTGACATGCTGCAATAAGTTTTTAAATAAGCATTTTGGTAAAACTCATTCAAAATTTTTAATGTTAACTGACTTGTGCATCATTTCTTTTTATAGAACTTTTATTGTAGTAAATTGGATCAATATAAATAAACATGTGACTTTGTTTAATCTTTTGGTGTTACCAAGCTACATAATTCTTATTAATATCAGATCAGGGATTTAAATCTCAACAGTATATGTTTTATAAACTTTAAAATAAATAAACATATACGCTGAAATTTAAAATAAAAATAAAAGACTATAAAATTTAAAATAAATAAATTAAGTCTAGTAGCTTTAACTTGAATAATTTTATTGTGACCCTATAATATCAAACCACAACAAAAAACCTGGGTTAACAACTGTAGGTCTTGTTGAAACAACTGTTAAAGATAAACCACAAAGGTTAAATATCTCTATTTCAACAGTATACATTGGAAGATTTATAATCAAGTTTTTTAAGTTTAGCTTTATTGTGTAAATTTTAATATACTATGCTTGTTAAACCATTGTATATTGATTTCTCTTATTTTTGTTTTCTAAGTAGCTACCTAACTAAGTAATACAATAAAAATGTTATTAGTACATTTCTTATGTTAAATAAATGCAACATAATATATAGCATTGTCAATAAATTACTTTTGTTTTAATTTTTTCGCATTTCTATGATGCAACAAACTATCAATGAAAAAGTTACGCTTATTTAAAAATTATGAATAATAATTTTTACAAAAGCAGTGTATTAAAATTTTTTAATAAAAATAATTTAAATAATAAACAAAGAACGCCTCACTTAAGGGCGTGAATTTCGAAAATTTATCTCAACAATAAAACAGGCCTTCCAAGCGCAATTACTGAAGCGTAAAATTTATTACGGTTTTGGACTTTTAAAAACAAGTAGCAGGGCTTAGAAATTAACTTTTTTAAACTTTTGAATATAAAATAAAAGATAAATATTTTCTTTTAGTTAACATAAAGTTAATTTAATATAAGTTTATTTAAAAAGTTTAACACGTTTTGAAACTTATAATATGCTAAATTTATATATTAAATATAAAAGAAAAAAAAATTACATATGATTCGAGCTTAGTTTTATATGTAATGTATGTTATGTAGTACCACACCATAATATGTACCATAATATGTACCATAATATGTACCATAATATGTACCATAATATGTACCATAATATGTACCATAATATGCACATAATATGTACCACACCAAGTCTTTCTTAAAATTGATTTTTTCTTTTCTTTTTTTGTTTTATGAAAACGACTATCGAACATTTTAAACTAAGTTTAAGAAATGAAATTTATTTACTTGTTTATAACTGATAAAAAAATAGGTTTAATCGTTTGCTACCAAAAGATCCTAGTGAAATAACTTCACTGCAATATAAATAAAAACAAATTATACAGTAATTTTCCTTAACAGTACCAACATACTTTTCTGTGTGTTAACGAATCACAACACTTCAACTGGGTTCTGTAAAAAAATAATTACTGTAATGAAAGAATAGAAGTATAGAATAAAGTAGGTGTATACATGTTTTCATTAAAATAAAAAAATTCTACAGATAATTGTTAATAATAGGTAAAATACTTAATATTAAATCCGACTGTTATTAAACTATATAGTATTTGTAGTTATTAAATCTAAAATAAGTAAATAAGTTTACAAATTAATTAGTTAAAATAACCTCATTTATATTGTGACGTGATTATTGGATGTAATTAATGTATTTTGTTCATTCATTGACCACAGTAAAATTTGAATCAGTTTTTTTTTCCATTAACGTGAGTGGTTTGTTTATATTTTGATTTGTTTTTTTTGTTGTGTATTTTAGTTTACTTTATTTATTTTAGACTTAATAATTACATATGTTATACAGTTTTATAAGAGTTGGATTTAATATAAAGTATTTTACCTAATATTAATTATTATCTCTAAAAAAAATTTTATTTTAATGAAAACATGTATACACCTACTTTATTCTATGCTTCAATTCTTTCATTAGAGTGATAATTTTTTTACAGAAACCAGTTGAAGTGTGTTGATTTGTTAACACACAGAAACATATATTGGTCAATAAAGGAAGATTACTGTACAATTTGTTTTTATTTACTTGTTTTCAAATTTTTTAATTTTTTAAATTTATTTCAATCTGTTAATAGCTAAACTAAACTTATTCTCAGATTTTTACAACTGTCAACTATATTTGATAACAACAGTAAAATTTGTAGTTTTACAATAAGTAACTACATTTTATTTAATGTTTATAAATGATTTTTTTTCTTTAGTTATTTTCAAAAACTTAGTCTAGTGTAACAAATTGGTATTCGTGTTTTTATAATAAAAACTTATTTAGAACAATTCTTTCTAGACAAGACTTTAAAAGGTATCCGTGGTGTGCGACTCGCTCGATAACCGAAAGATTCTTCGTGCACTAGGTCCTAGGACCAAATATTTTGAGCGTCTTATTTGTGTCGTTCAGACTATGATAATTAGACTTGTTAATTTGTTTTTTAAAACTGTTTAAAGTTGTTAAATTTAGTCAAAAGTTATCAAACAAATTTTACTATTTAACTTAATTAGAAATATTAGGAATTAGTAAACTGGTATTTAATTTTTACACAACATAATTTATTGATTTGAATATAATTGAAGTATAGAGCGCAATAAATCTTAAATAAAACAAATAGGTCTTTAAACAAAATTTTAATCTCACTTTGCAAGTTTAACCTGATTATTTTTATTAACTGCCTTGCTCGTTTTGTGATTTTTGTTATAAGAAGACTTTTTTATAAAACTTATTTTTAACTCTAAAAATATTTTAGCTTGTAAAGGGACTTTTTCTTATAAGTTACAAAAATTATACTATCTTAAATTTAGTATATAAACTTATACTGTATTTAGAGTCATATCTGAATTTTAAGCTTTATTTAAGTATCTTTTAATTTTATTGTATAAATTGTAATTTTTCCACTCATTTATTTAGTATATTATTGTTTACACAACGTACTATGTTTTATAAATATCTAACGTGGTAATAAATAGAACAATGAGTAAGTATTTTATACATATATTAACATTAAGACTTATTTATTCAAAAAGTATACTTTTATTAAGATTAAACACAGCACTGAAATACCAAACTATGAGTTTTTTATTAACCAAAACAATTAATTATTTTCTGTGGTAATATAGATAAATGATTTTACAAACATTACATAGTACATACTAAATTATTTCTGAGCTAATAAAAAGCAATCAAGTCACTTGATTCAAGTGTCTAAGCATATAAGCTTTTAATCAAGTACATCTATTCATTTGATTAAAAGCTAATGTTCATAAAGATTTAGTAGCTTAAAAAGTAAACAATCTCTAAAAAAACTGAGGGAAGTATAGAAGACTTTTTCTTTCACTCACAAAAGTAATAAAAAAAGCAAAATAATTGTTTTTAAATAACATCAAGTTAAGTAAAATTTTTGGTATTTTTGGCTAATTAACTTTTAAATGGCTTTTATATGTGTCAGAATTCAAAATAATCTCAACAAGTATTAAAAAACACTACTTTTTAGTTTAACTAACTTTAGAGTTCATTCAAATGTAAAATTTGTTTTAAAAAATCTAGAACAGGGTTTCTTAAAAGTGTAATTTTAGTAGGTTGGCAGTGGAATAATTTGTGCGGGCAGTTGTAAAATTTTGAACAACAAATAAATTCCACTAGATATTTTGGGGTAAGTAGTTAGGGACGATTAACTGTTTTTTACAAAATGGGATAACTATGAAAATCAGTTTAGAAAACCGTAATCTACAATTAAATAACTGTTTTTTGGTTTAAGCTTAATAAAATATATCGGTCAGCATAACTGACTTAGGAGGTTGTGTTAGTAAAATGAATATACAATATAAATACGAATATTATAGTTGGGAATATACTCTAAATCAGGGTTTCCCAAAGTTGGCCGGCCAATTAGACCCCTTTAGGGCCTTGACAAATGTTCAGGGGGCCATGAGCAGCAAACAGGTCAAAGGGGGGGGGGGGGCATGAGCAGTAAAGGAGCTACAGGGGAACCATGGAGCATAATTTGAAACTTACACTAGATCAGGGTTTCCCAAACTAATTTACTAAATCGCCCCCTTTTCAGAAATTTGAAAAATAATCGCCCCCCCACAATTTTAAAAAGTAGTTTTTCTCTTAAGTACAAACTTTTGAGCCAAAAAATTGTGTTCGAAATGTAATTTAGTCTGGTATTTCTTATACACGCACTTATCGGCTGTGTTCAAAATAGTTTACAGGGCTTGAGAAAATAAGTTACTGTTGTTTTCTTATAAGCCCAGTGAAGTGTATAAAAATACTTAAATATTAAAAAGCCTTGTGTAATCAGTAATCAATCCTGTTTAAATATGAATTGCTTTGAAACTAATGAAACTTTTAGGGTAGTGGTGGACAACTTTTGTAGTCAGCAATTCATATTTACTAAAAAATCATTTCTTGTTTCAACTCGTTTAAAAAATGTAATTGCGGGCTGCATAATTTACAAAAATAACATATAAGAAAATTAAACAACAACTCGAGCATAATTGTAATAAAATGATTTACTATTATTGTGATCTAGGAAATACTAAAGTAACTAAAAACCAAATTGAAAGTGTATTTCAAAATCATAAACATCAAAAAACTAAATTTTGTTTATTTTGCACAAGTAGTTTCAAGTTACTTGGCGGGTCGAAATTTGATTGAATCTGGACCGTAAGTTACCAATCTGAAATCTTAACTTAAACCTGACATTATAACTATCTCTCATTTAACGAATTTCGGACATTTAGAGTGAATACTAAGTAACTTATTTAAGCCGCACAAAATACTTAAAATATTATATAAATAGGCATATTCTAAAATTAAATACCAGAGATTAAAAAACTATAAAAGAATGAACGGATTTTTTTAAACATAATGAAATAGATATTAAAACATTATTGCTGATCAAGTTTTAGGAAGTTTGACCGACTGGTTGATTATCTCACATGAAAAGTGGGTTTATCAATACTTTCTGGTAATGCAGTAAAATTATTAATTTCAATGCTGAGATATATTTTAAGCAAGTTAGTTGTAAAACTAAAAATTTAATTCTAAACTTTTTAAACTATATATTTTTTAGTAGAATACCATTAAATAGTTTTTGACTTAAAATAACTTTTAGGAAACTAAACCTTAATTTTAACATTTTTTTTCTTCGTTTAAATTTAAAAAAAATCAAATGTTTTACAGTTAATTCTGTGAACAGAAAGTAATCGATTAAAAAAAAATCTTTTAATTGTGTTAAAACTTTCTTTTGTAACTGTAGCAGTCTTTTTAATTGCTTATTTAATACTGTTTAATTTTATTTTTTCTCTAGTTATTAGCCTATAATAATTTACTAGAAAAAAATAGTGAAAAACTAAAAGCTAGTGTTCAACTATTAAAATAAACAACATATTCTAATTGCTAATATATTAAAAAATAAGATAAAACAAAAAGCAGTTGTATAAATAGTTCAAAATTATTTAATATATAGATTTTCTAACAGTAATAAATCAAGTTAAAAAAAAAGTTTGAGTTTTATAATCTTTTAAATGAAAAAGTTGAAGCATTTCAAATAGAGACATCAAATCTGTACTCTTTTAAAACCGAAAATAATTTTTGAAATAAAAACTTTAATAGTTATCAAGGCTTTTTTATTTATACAGATTAAACAAGTAATAACAAAAATATGTCAAATAAATTTCTTTCAAACAAATACTTTAACCACTATGCTATAAAAACTTTTAGTGTAATGTAAATCGACAAATATAAACTACAAAATTAACCAGGTCAAAACAAAGCTATTAACATATTTAAAACATAAAACATTTAATAAATACAGTAGACTTTCTCTTCAATTCGCACTTTGAACAAAAAAAAAGTTTAAACTCAAAAATTATTACCATTTTTTTTACAAAATGATAAATTTAATTATGTTATATGCAATAACGTTATGAATAAACATGAAATCAACTAAAACATAAAACAAACAGTCATAAAAAAAAGATCTATATAAGCTATTAAATATTGTGTATTTTTTGTTTTATTAATACTTAGTTAGTAATAGACTTTATTTAAGTTAGGTTTAAGAAAGTATAAGTTTGCACTTTTTTTGGGTAAAAAGTGCGAACTTAAGAGGAAGTCTACCGTAATTAATATTTATTAGGCATTATGCAAACCTGTTATAGAATAAATAACTTAAAATATTTTTTTATATGAAAAGACTACTTAAATACAATACAAACCAGGTTAAACAAGAAGTATTTTAAAAGATCAAATAAATAAAAAAACTTTCATAAAATAATGTCTGCTACTGAATTCAAATATAATGCGAAGGATGAGGTTCATGAATTCTTGCAAGTTTTTCTAATCTGATTCTAAATCAGTCAAACAAACTCCAAGTCACCTCCTTGACAAATATCTAGATTAGATATTTTGCTCAAGATGTTGATAACTAAACTGAAAGCTTTCTCAACAACATAGCTAGAAGAAAAAACTACACACAACAATTTAAATTCCTCTCAAATGATTGGATACTTTTGCCTTAGTTTTTGTTGAGTTCAAAAGCTTTCATTTCGTTTTTTGGAAAAAAATTACTTTAAGTTCAAGGTCAGTTTGTAAGTCGGAGAAGGTTTCCTGTGAGTCGTTTACTTCAAAAAGATCTGCCACGAAGGGATCCATATTTTTATCTATATGATAGCTTTTTTGTGTCAAACCGAAATTTTACTACTTGATATGGTGAAATTGTTAAAAATTCTAGATTAAAAAAAATGTTTGCCTAAATTGTCAAATTCCAGGTTTTTCTAAGTAAATTGGCAACCCTGTATAGTTTTATTTTTTAGTCTAACTTAATGACTTTTCAAAAAACAATTGGAAATTTTATGAGGTGATAGTTAATATAGAAAACATAGATTTTTACAAACCATTTATGATCCTAAATAACTTATATGTAAGGTTAAAAAATAGTGAAAAGAATTCCGATCGTCTATGATCTATGTAAGTGTTAAATAAGAAAATATATAATTGAAAATATGTAATTAACTTGAAAGTATGAGTCATAAGTACTTGATTTTTTTCTCTATATTTTACATAAACACAATAAACTTTTTTGTTTAAGTTTTACCACAGGGTCAAATATTTAATAGCAAGCTAAAATTAGTAAAAGAGCAAAATAAAAAATTAAAATTTTATGACAACCCAAAATTTTAAAATCGCCCCCTTTTCGCCCCCTTACTAGTTATCGCCCACCCTTTCGCCCCCTTACTAATTATCGCCCCCCGAAATACTAAAATCGCCCCCAGGGGGGCGATATCGCCCACTTTGGGAAACCCTGCACTAGATACTCTAGAGTTTTTGATGAAGAGAAAAAAATCATAGGTGTTTTTACTGGTAGTTTTTCACTAGATATTCTGGAGTTGACAATGAAGAGTAAAAAAAAGTCCTAGGTGGTTTTATTAGTAGTTTTGAATCTTATACTAGATACTCCGGAGTTGACGATGAATAGCAAAAATTAAAACGGTCTTAGAAGTTTTTAATGGTTGTTTGAGTAATATTGTTGAAGGGGGCCATTTTAAAAAAGGTTTAAGAAACCCTATTCTGAATAGTTAGTTAGAATAGTAGTTTAAACAAGCTTTATTTTTACTAATTTTGATTAAACTTCTTTTTGACCTTTGTATATTTTTCATTGATATTTCTTAAATAATATTAGTTAAGTTTTGTTATGTCCCCTTAAAAATTTGAAAACTAAACGAAATTTAAACCTTTAGAACTGTATTAAACATTTAAAGACTTTACAACACTAAACTTAAAGTCAGTTTAATGATTTATGTAGTAATTGCTTTCTTTAGTTTTAGAATAAGTACAATTTTTTTTTGAAAGTACTTTTTTGTCGAGTAGAATTTTCTTCTTATGTTAGGATATGTTGTTTATTGACCAACAAAAATAACTTTGGTCCTAGGACCTGGTAAACAAAAAACCTTCTCGGTCATCGAGGTTATACACCATGGTTACAGTTGAATGTCTTGTTCAAAATTTTCAGTTGTTGAGGCAGTAGAAATAAGTCTAGAACTCCAGATAAGGTAAGGTATTTAAAAAAAAAACTTTTTTTACTATGACAACTTTGCTACTTAAATGATAAACCATATCTTATTTTTTATTTTTTCAAATGTTGCTTCCTTTCTATTATTACAGTTTTAGACTTGGACAAGTATTCAAAAAAAAAATTATATTCTAAAATAGACGAAAAATTGTTGTTGTTAATATCATTATTGTTATAATTGTTATTGATTTTTTTTCTTATTAAAAGCATACATTTTACAGTACTTATTTTCATATTTTAATTTATAAAAGTTAACTTCAGTTATTGTAAAAATCACTCCTTAAAATTCTTAAAAATAAAGTTTTAAACAGTTTATAAAACTATTCAAATGTTAAATTGTTTTTACTTTTTAAAGCTAAACTATTAAATATAATTTACCTTTTTAGCACAAAATACTTATTAACAAAATTTTTGTAAAATATTTCAGCGTATTAGATTTTAGTTTTTTTTAAATGGTTGTAACCCATAATTCAAGTATTCACACGTTTGTTATTAGTGTTGTTTAACTACTTTTAAAAGTTAGTTTAAAGCAGGGTTTCCAAAATCATTTACTAAATCGCCCCCTTTTAAGAAATTTAAAAAAGAATCGCCCAACCATGATTTTATAAACTATTTTTTCTTCTTAAGTACGCACTTTTGAGCCAAAAAAGTTGTATTCGAAATATAATTTAGTCTGGAACTTCTTATGCACGAACTTTTAGGTTTTGTTCAAAGAAATTTACAAGGCTTGAAAAAATAGTTTACAGTTATTTTCTTATAAGCCCATTAAAGTGTTATAAATACTTTAATATTAAAAAGCCTTTTGTAATCTGTAATCATTTCTGTTTAAATATGAATTGTTTTGAAACTAGTGAAACCTTTAGCTTAGTTGTGGACAACTTATGTAGTCAGCAAGTTATTTTTATTAAAAAAATCCTTTCTAGTTTAGACTTCAAGATTTATAAATAATTCGCTAATTGGTCCAGGACACAAGTCAATTGTTTTTACTGGTGATTTTTTCTCTGCATCAGTAGTTACAAAAATAAATAAACGATGGTTTAAAAATCTACCAGTTTATTGCAACATTTTGTTCAAATTAATTTCGGACAACAGTCCTTCATCAGTGAACTTTAAAACTCCTAGTTTAGACTTGTTAAAAAATGTACTTGCGGGCTGCATAATTTAAAAAACTAACATATAAGAAACTTAAAAAACTTGAGCAAAATTGTAATAAATTGATTTACTAGTATTGCGATATAAGATATACTATTGTGAACTGAAAACCAAATTGAAAGCGTGTTTTAGAGTATTAAGTAAAAGCTTAATTTTATTTGTTTTGCACAAGAAGTTTTCAAGTTACTTAGCGCGCCGAACTTTGACTGGATCTGGACCGTACGTTACCCATCTAAAATCTTAACTGAAACCTCAAATTATAATAATCTCTCATATAACGAATTTCCAAAATTTAGAAGGGGATGCTAAGTAACTTATTTAAGCCGCACAATATACTTAGATTATTTTATAAATAGGCATACTCTAAAATTACTTTACTATAGATTAAAAAACTACAAAAGAATTAACAGCTTATTTTACACATAATGAAATAAATATTAAAACATCATTGCTGATCTAGTTTTAGGAATTTGACCGACTGGTTTTTTATCTCAAATGAAAAGTGATTTTATCAATAGCTTATGTTAATGTAGAAAAATTACTAATTTCAATGCTAAAAGATTATAAGCAAGTTAGTTGTAAAGTTAAAAATCAATTTTTTGACCTTTTAAACTATATGTTTTGTAGTAGAATACCATGAAAAATTATTTGACCTAGACTAACCTTTAAAAAACTAAAACTTTTAAAAAATGACTAGTTTCAATATGTTCTAATGCAATAATGTTATGAATAAACGTAAAATCAACTAAAACATAAAATAAACATTCTTTAAAAAATATTGGTCTATATAAGCTATTAAGTATAATAAAACTTTTGTTTTACTAATACTTAGTTATTTACATACTTAATTTAAGTTACATTTAAGAAATTATAAATTTGCACTTTATTTTGGGTAAAAAGTGCGAACACAAGAAGAAATCTACCTTAATTATTTACTTTAGGCATTAAGCAAACCTGTTGTAGAATAAATAACTTAATAAAATTGTTATCATAAAAAGACTACTTAAATACAATACAAACCAGCTTATATAATAAATCTTTTAAAAATCAACTAAAATTAAAGACCTTACAGAACATAATGTCTGCAACTGAAGTCTATTCTAATGTTAAGGATGAGCTTCATAAGTGCTTGCGAGTTTTTCTATATCTGGTTCCAAATCAGTCAAATATAGCCTCAAGTCACCTCCTTTACAAATATCTAGATTATATTTCAACTGAAAGCTTTCTCAACAACATAGCTAGAGAGAAAAGCTCTCAGTTGAAATATAATAACTAAAGTTTATAGAGAGAAAAGCTCATATTGTTCTTTAGAAAAAATCACTTTAAGTTCAAGGTCAGTTTGTAAGTCTGAAAATGTTTCCTGTAAGTCAATATTTACTTCGAAAACATCTGCTTCGAAGGTATCAATAATCCACTCGGGGACGTTTTATTGAAAACCGTCAATAAACCGTTAATCAATATCACTTTTAAGCTGTTCCAGATAAGATGAAAATGTTTTTTTATTTCACTTCAGTTATTTGAAGTTTTCCAACCTCGCAAACTGTGAAAACTATTTATTTTTGAAAATTTTTTCCACAGTTCAAGTTGGTTTCTGGAACGGGTTATCTTACTTGTGACTTTTACAAGATTCAAGTTTTTACCTTATAAAGTTATGTTCATATTGTTGATCTTACCATGTAAGTCTGACATGTAAGCAATGTCTATTTTTCTTATACCAAGATTGTATATATTATAACAAGATTGTCTGCCAATACCTTATCTTTTTCAGTAAAAAAATCAATAACTGAATTAAAAACAGCCAAAAACATTCTAAACAGTTTCCTTTCATAACTATTTCATTTCTGTATACATTATCAACTTATCAAAAACCTCATCATTGTCATTGTACAGCTTTTTAAACAGACGACTTTGTTAAGCATGCATTTTTATTTTGTTGACAGCTTTTATCTCAAAGTTTAATGAGTCATTTAAAGGGATGCTCAAATATTTTGCAACTAAATGTTGGCGATGCATATCGCAATGTTAATTAAATATATTAGGGTTTAACTCTTTGTAATATGTGATTAATTCACGATACTTTCCTATCACAGACGGAGCACCAACTGTTGCAATTCCTATAAGATGTTTTGAAGGTATTTTATTTACTTTAAATGATTTTTAGTTTGTTAAACAAACCTTCCTGTGCTATGCGTTTCCACTATTTTGGAGAATGCTAGTTCTTCGTATGTTGTTATATCAACCATTAAACGCACGCAAACAAGAAAAAGACATTTATTTTCTGGCAAAGTGGACCCGTAAACCTGCATCGAAAAAGATTATTGCACATCATTCGAACTAACTTTTGTTCAACACATGTTGAAATTTAACCTATAAGTCTTTCCATAGTGTTGCTGCTTAAAGGAATAGAACGTAAAACATTACTGGTGTTTTATAATGTATGACTTTTAACAGAACTGTTTTAAAGACAATGCTGTGAGGCAGTTCTTGTTTAGCGACTATGAGATATAGATAATAAGAAGCTAATTGTCCATCTTCAATACTTTGTGTAGATTTCTTGAACATGTTTGTGATTATACACTGTTTTGTTTTATCATCTCGACGTTTTCTGAAAAAGTCTACATTCTTATCTACATGTTCGGAATGAAATCTACACTTTATGTAAACAAAATGGACTTTTTTCATAAAGTTTTACCTCAGAGTCAGTATTAAATGGCAAGCGAAAACTAGTAAAATAACAAGAAAGAAAGTAAAAACTTTATGGTTGCCTAAAATTATTTAATCGCCCCCTTACATGTTATCGCCCCCCCCCCCCTTTCGCCCCTTTACTAAAATTCGCCCCGACTTACTAAAATCGCCCCTAGGGGGGCGATATCGCCCACTTTGGGAAACCCTGGTTCAAAGTTATATATATTTTTTAGTTTATATGTTAATAAACAAGATTCATAGTACATTATTAAACACAAAATTCAGTTAGTTTTTGTTTAGTTTTATTTTCTTTCATTTTTCTTTTTGTGTAACTAATTATTTTATTAAAATGACTAAAATGATAAAAAAACTATGTGTAATAGCTCGTAAGAAACTTTTATAAGAAACTTTATTTATAACGAGTGTGTACGACTCGATGACCGAAAGGTTTCTTTGTATCAGGTGCTTAGACCAAAATTTTTGAGCGCTTTTTTTATCGTTAAATAAACAATACATATTTTTTTTTCGTTTGAATTACTGGTATTACAATTCATTGGTTTAAAAAAAATCAATATGCTTGCTGTTACCAAACAATTAACAACCTTAGCCAATTGCTCGTACATTCCAGTTGGTAGACAACCTAAAAAAATCTCAAAACCTTTCAATATAATATGATAAATTGTTTGTTTTCTGTATGCAACTTTTTCTGATTGAAAAACTTAAATTTAATTTCTGCAAAAAACCAAAAATTTTAGAATCGGAAGTTTTAATTTTTAACAAAAATATTGCTAAAGTCTAGCAAAGTATAAATTTCTAATACAATTAAAAAACCTCTGAATGAAAAAGGTGAAAATTAAAGTAAGTTCAACTGATTGTAATAACTGATAATATTTGTACATGATTCAGTCACAAAAATTATTCGACGAATTTTGTTGCTTCAATAGTAAAATAGCATAAAATAAAGGCTTTTGCAACTACCTGGGATTTGATTGCTTATCAGATTTCTTCGTTTAAAATGTTAAGTTTTTATTGTGTTTACAATTAAAAAATTACAACTTAATACAATATAGAGTATTTTAGATGATTAAACTGTTATAGTAACTAAAAACTCTAGAATGTCTTTTGCAGCCTCAAAAACAAAATCAAGTAATATAAAAAATATATGTAAAAATAATTGAAAATTAGATAAGTTATACCGATTTAAATTCATCAAGTTTTCTTTAAATGATAAAAAATAAATTTACAGTAAGTTTTTTAATGTTTAAACTTTTGTTATTGTATTAAAAAACTGTCAATCAGTTCTTTTTTTCAAGTATTTTTGTCTCTTTAAATCCTGTAAAAAATATAGAATGAGTTGTTTAATTGGCTGATTTTTTTTCTTTTTTAAAGACATATTGCTTCGAAATTTAAATTTAAAAACAAAAGTTAAAACAATTCGTTTTTATTGTATAACTTAACTTTTGAAACTTGGAAAATTATTGAGCATAATTCTAAAAGTTTCCATTTTTGTCAGTGGTTTTATTTTAACTATACTCACAACATTAACTATTTTTAAGATACCCTTTTAACTTTTATTTAGTAGCACCCAAAAACTGTGTACACTTTTTTTTAACTTTTTATGTAAAACGTATACGCAATAATTAGAGTACTTGTAAATAGTGACGTAATATATGATTATGCGATAAAAATCATTTCCGTCAATTGTTTAAATTCAAAACCATTTTACTAACGTTAATTCGGTTTCAAAAGTGACAAGACCAAAGTCTTGGAATTTTAAAAGGTAAACATGTTTACCTAACAATTGCTATATTTTAGAATTTAATCTTAATGTTGAATAAAGTAGCTGGAATAACTCAGTTAACCTTAAATTAACAAATAGCCATGTTGATTAATATACATAATACTTTTTTTGTATTCATTAGTTATAAGCCGCATCAAAACATATTTGAGTCGATCAAAATCCAATTTTACTTATTAAAAAGTTTTCATATATTTCGAGTTTTAGTTTAGACCATCTTGCTGATCTTTTAAAATTAGTTTCCAACGTTTTGTCAGAATCTACAAAGCATAGTATGATTACAATAACAGCTTTGAATATATTGAAATATGAGAAAGCTTTGTTTGTTGCTGAGTCAACATTACGTCATAAGATGATAGAACTGGTAAAAAAGAAGATCAATGGACCATAAAATTCACGTCATTTTTTGAGAGTCAGCAGTTTAATTTACTCTAACTTAGTTTTGAAAAAGCAAAAACTTGACTTGTAATAAAAAGTTACTGATATGTTTTAGTAATTAAAAAAAATATATTTTAGGGAATTTTTAAACTCAATGTTATTTTCGCTCTAGATTTTCCTTTTATTTAAAAATGCTACTAATTTAGCTACTAACAAAATCTTTATAACGTTATTAGCTGTTGAAATACAAAAAATTAGTTTCACTGTTTAATTTAATTTTTAATATATACCAGTAGGACTGTCAATATTAGTGGTCGTCAAACTGCAGCCCTCGAACTCTAAACTAAAATGTGGTCTGCGAGCATGCGAATCTGGCCAAAAATTTTAAAACTTAAACTATATATTCTTGGATTTTAAATGAAGAGCAAAAAACGTCTTTAAATGGAGATTTTAAACTCTCACTCTATGTTTTCTGGGTGCAGTTACAAAGCGTAAAAATTAAAAACGCAATTGTCGCCCGTGGAAACTTTTATTTTCAAAACTTGGTCCGTGACCACCAATTGCTTGTGAAACACCGGTCTATATCTTGTGTGTATTTGTAAAACTCCGGATATTTAAACATTTTAGTAAAATTTTTACTTGTTAGTAAGGGGTCCGATTGTAATGTGGAGATGTTTACCCTAATATTTGATAAGCTAGCAAATATTTTGTAAGCTAAAAAAAATAAATAATTTGTACCCTTTTCTCTAACCCACCTTACCCAAACATAATGAAAATCTCACAAAAATTATATTTTTATTAACTAAAAATAATTATAAACATAAAAAAAGCTTTTTCATTTTGCTCACTCTGCAAATGTTAGGGTATACACCTCAACGTTTAAACAGGACGCAATAGTAAGCTAACTTAAATGACCTTTTCCATCTTCATTTGTAGTTTAAAATTATTACCAAGGACTTTTAAAAGAACCTTATATTGTTTTCTTGATAGTAATAATCTTGTTACGTCAAAAATGAACCTATGAGAAATTGTCGAAACAGCTCAGAATGATGAATTTAATGACCAGCTTATTAAAAAGTAGTACTAAACTTCTTGAAAAAAAATAGAGTTTGTTTGTGACAAAATTCAGGTATTTTTAGTATTCGAGGCAAATTTTATTAATGGGTATTGTTGGTAGTGCTTATCTAAAAGGAATAAATTAATTAACCCAAACAAAACAAAACTTCTAATGTCATAAAAATTATAATTGAAAAAAAGAGGTCATTTAAGTTCAACTGAAAGCAATAAATGCGCTGTATGGACATACTTAAACTGTATAAAATCTTTAATTTACTGAATACCTGTTTAAATTAATAAATAGCAAAACTTTTGATATTTAGATACAGTCTGTAAAAAAATTTGAACTTATTGCGGTAGACGTAAGTTACAACAGAAATTATACACTTTACAAAAAGTAAAACAACACTAAAAACTTTCGAACTATTTCAACTATACAAGTAGTATAAATTACAACTTATTTTTAATACTATTCTTAATGATTAACTGTAATAACTTTAAATTTATTTAGATGTTGCTTTTGATAACAGGAATTTTGAAAATACAGAGCTTTTTTAAATGTTTTAGAGTTTTTTAATTTAGTTTTTTTAGTTTTTTATAAAAAATTACAATGATAATCACTGTTTATTTTTTACTTTACATTGCTTTTATTTGTTTAACTTAACTTTTTAAAGATAAATCAAAATGTACTTAAATAGTTAATTTTACATTAAACTTTTCGTTTAAATATTTACTTAAAAATAAAATGTTTTTATATTTAGATCGAAACATAAAACATGAAAGTAAGAGGTAAAAGTTGAATTATTTATTGTATCAATTGAATTTCAAACTCTTTAAACTAAATTATATATATATATATATATACAAAAATATAAATTGTTTCAGTATTTGATTTTTTAAACCTTTTTTCAAAATTAGAACCCTTCTAATAAATAACACTAGCGTTAAAAACACAAAACAAAGGTCGTAAAATTAATATAAATTAATGATTAACACAATTTATTTAACTCTTATGTTACAAACCTAAAACCTTTAAGTTATAAAAAGTAAAAGTTCTTATTTTACCTATTAACAAAAACATTTAGAAAAAATTTAGATACGTGTTACACACAAAGTAAAACACCACATCCGAATAAGTTTTAAAATATTTAGAAAAAAAAAGTAAAAACAGTATAAAAATAAGCTGGTTGACGTTTTTTCATAAATTGAAGAAGCACTAGAGTCGAATAATTCGAATAATAGACAGATTAAATTGTTTAGCAGGTTTTAAGTTAAAATAATGGAAAGTATGATTAAAGGTAAGTCGGTTTGCATATTTGCTGAGTATAAAAATTTAAAATGTTTTTTTTTTATTTGTACTCCTCACTTAACCCAACCTACTTAAAATTACTTAAAAATAAAGTTTTATTAATATAAATTTAAAGTATTATCAAAAGAAAATTTTGCTGACTCAGCAAATATGCGAATCAGATCTTTCAGCAAACTAGCCGAAGCAAACAAGTATGAATTTCATTTTAGAACAGTCTTGCTGTTCTGTTAAAATTTACCCTTCTGTGGGTTATTGTCTTTAATACTTTAATAATTTGAAAATTTGCCTTTAATTTATTAGAAAACAAGAAGACGATGTTTGCTGCTGAGTAAATAATGCGTCATAATATGATAGAGCTAATATGAGAGAAAGTAAATAATGCGTCATAATATGATAAAGCTAATATGAGAAAAAGTAAATAAATCACATTAAGTACGAGTTTTAACCGTAGTAACCATGTTTTGTTTATGCAAAGGTGATGTTGCAATATATATAAAATAAATCAAACTTTATTACTACGGTTTACAATATTTCATTTTAATATAATTTAAATTATAATCTGGCTGGTTTTGAGTCCTGTTACTTAGTAGTTTTTGTATCTAAGTTTTTATAACAAAAAAATAGATTTAGTTCATATAATATTGTTGCTTAAGATGAAAATACAACCTATTGACGGCTTTTGTTTAAGACTTTTTAGATAAAACACTAAAAAATACTAAAAAAACTTAAGTTGTAGAACTTTGATTTCACCTATAAACATATTTTGTTATTGATAACTAAAAAAAATTTAAAAACCATTAAAATTTGTTATACAAGACTATCCTTGTTAGTTACCATTATTTATTTTTTTTATTGGTGTCTGCAGTTCATCAATCCGTTTACTTTCCAATGAGTATAATCATTAACCTTTTTTGAACTTCTATAAAATAATTTTTTTTTTTAAATAAATACAAATAAAAGTAATTTACAGCTGGACTCGTCAGTTGTTTAATTCATGTTAAAACTAAAGAAAATAAGTAGTAATTCAGCGATTTGTCAACATTTTATTGATAATCTGAATTGCTTTGTAAATTATAATGTGGATAACTGTAAATTTATATCAAGAGCTGTCAATGATCTTTATATAAAAACTCTAGAGACACTTCACATTCTAAGCTAGAACTGTACAAACAGAAGAAGTTTGTCTATTCGACCACGTTTTTTGCTTTTTTGATTTTAAATTGACTAATTTAATGATTTTTTTAGTTAGTTATTAGATTTGTGTTAAATTTTTATTACACTAATTAAATTAATTCATTTTGTTAAACATTAAATTTGCGATATTTTTTATTTATATTGTGTTAAAGGCTTAGACTTTTATATTCTTATTATAGTTCAAGATGTTGTTACAGAAATTTAAACCACGAACTTTGACGAGCCCGGTCGAAAATTACTTCTATTTTTTTTATGTTTAATAAAGTTTTGATGAATTGTAGTTGTTTATTACCAAAATTGGATAAACCATAAACCTTTGAACTTCTCTAATAATGATTAAGAATGAATCTTCTGAAACTTTACTTGATGTGTGTATTTTTTCGTTAGGGCAGCTAATCGTTAACTTCACTGGTACTTTTACAGATATAAAGTACAACTTTTTGAAAATAAAATATTTTTTTTCAACTTAATTTTCACCACTACTTTTACAAAGTTTTACAGTTTACTTGTCTTTTTTAATTTTTTTATGTGTTTTTACGCCTCCTTGCAATAATTGTGAGATATGTTTTTAATACTGGTTTTAGGTAAAATGATATTGCAACTGGTAAGTAATGTGGAAGGTATTTTTAGTCGTTACTATTTTTTATCTATTTTTCTCTTTTTGAATGCATTCCTAAACTTGGAAAGATTTTGTCCAAACGATAATTTTTAGTTGCTTTTCTTCGCTGTTTTTATTTTGTAGTTTAAACCCATTTTTTCAACAAACTTTTGATTCCGCTGATAACTAATTCTTTACGATGTTTTAGTACTTTATCCTCTATGCATTTAGAATAAACCATCAAAATCCACTCACTTTCTAAATTCATTCGCGTTCAAAATCCACCCAATATTTTTTTTATATATACTTTTTGTATTTTTTTTATTTGTTTCTATTTTACCGTATCACTGTTACCCTTAATCCTTACCCTCGATCAGAAAGGGTTCTCAAATTTGACGGGGTGGATTTTTATAATGGGTGGATTTTGAACGTGTTCAACGTTTAGAGCTTCCAAATAATCACAATCACTTTCACAAATCTTTTATTCTTATTGATTCGTTAAATATAATAGATTTGAAGATCGATTAAAAGAGATAAATTCGTTGATATAAACTCTGTTTTTAGTTTTATAACATAAACTTCAAGATTAAACCCATTTTTAAGTTTTAAGATGTGAATGATGTTTAGAAATTCTTTATTCTTACATTAAAAGAAACCTACTGTTAAATTGTACAACCTATTTTTTAATTTGTTGTGCAGCAAAGAACCCTGCCCTTCAAAAAACAAATGCCTAATTTCTAATACAGTTTGTAGTGCAACAGTAACATCTTAATAAAGCAACCAAACAGTACGTGGGATCTACGGGAAGCTGTTTTAAGCAAAGGTATAGAAGCCACATATCTTCATTAAAGACGTTGAACTATACCTAAGTAGAGTACGAATCGATAACCGAAAGGTTTTTTTCCTTCACTAAGTCGTTGAACCAAATTTTTTCGAGAGCTTTTTTTGTAGTTCCATTAAGTATTAATTTTAATGTAATTTTTATATTTCAACCATTAAAATTAATATCAAGATATCAAAGATTTGTGTGTTTATTTTTCTAAATAAAACATGAGGTACGATTTGAACTACTTAATTTGTATACTGACATACAAAAATTCCGATTGAAATAATAAATTGAATTAATAATTAAAGAATATTAAAAGAAGACATACAACAGAACTAGAAAATTATATTTGGAATTTAAAACATAACAATACAGACTGTAAAATTAAACGAAAAATACTAAACAGGACAAAATCAAAGTTTAATGCTAATTTCAGCTGCAGACTTTGCAACATGGAAAAAATCAAAATTGATAAATAAGACAAGAATATAATATTAAGCAAGAAAAGACAAGATATATGCATTCATTATCAGTAATACTTTTTTAGTAAAATCAAAACAAACTAAATATTAAATCAAAGTAAAATTAAGCCACGCACACGAGCAACCTAAAACATTTTTCTAATACAACCTTTGTTTCAAAAATTATTAACAGCAGTTACTTAAACTTTTCAAAATAAACAATATTTAGATCAATAACAAGACTAAAAGCAGCGTATTTTTCAAACTTAACTAACTGCACAAACACCTTCATTATTATTACGTCATAATACTTAAAAAAGTTTTAAATTGTAAATTTCTGCAAAAACTGCTTAATAAACTAAAGCTTTACTCAGAGTTAAAGTATAAAAAAAAACTGTTGTTTATAATACACTTAAATAAATATTTAAAGGAGAAATTGTTTTAAACTAACATTTTTTCGTACTTAGTTTGTGCTTTCCATTAGGAGCCTCTTAAACTCTATGGCTTTTCTCTATATATTTTAAGTTATTAGCTGCCTTTTGTACCTAAAATTCAAACAAAATACAACGTTCAACTTCTCACAATATTCTCATGGCATAAAGTTTCGTTAAACTCAATAATATCTTACTTTAAGCTAATTTGTTCCTCCAACACCTAATTTTAAACTTGTTTTACAACATGTAAGACAAATTTAATCTTAGGTGGGCAAAGAACAAAGTAAAAAACTTTCTATACAGATAAACAATTTTAATTAAAAAACTTACCACAGTTAAACTTGAGTTAAAACTATGTTCGTAAGCAAAGTGCGAAGGTCCACAAATTGGTTAAAATTAAATGCGTTAGAAGAAAACAGCCGTAGTATCTATATTTGCTACGTCTCGTTTAGTTACGCACTTTTGCTGTAGACACATTGTGCGCAGATTCTCGAGAAGTGATTGTGTATAATTTTTTAGTAGACATTTAAACCCAGGCATCTTTAATTTTTTATTGACTGAGATATATCTTGAATTTTTCTTGTGTACAAAGCTTATTAACAAATAAATGTCAAGAGTGATAAATTTGAAAAAACATAAATCACAATCATACTCACGATACGTATACATAAATATAAATACTTATTACGATAAACAAATGTATAACATAAAACGCAAGTATATTAAAACAAAAAAAAAATGTTTTGAATACAAATTACAATACTCACTTTATAATTGTTGTAACCTTGCGGCCGAAACTTCGTGTTTTGCAATTCTTTTATTTAATTTTTTTAGGTCGTGCTTGGAAACGATTTTAAACGTAGTTTTTGGTGACAATTTTATGCAGATACAAAAGATTTTAAAATGTGTCACTAACCTAAAAAAAATTACTTAACTAACCAATACTGTCTAAGGCTATTCTACATCGGTGAGGCTTTAACAGTACGTCTTAGTAATTTTCCTTTTTTAACGTCAAGGTGGTCATTTAATTTAGAGAATAATAATAAGGAACTTTTGATGTTGAATCCTTCCTTTACAAAAAAAAATCTCGTCCTGTCACCGCAAAGCAAAGAACTGCAGATAGATATTTTACGATTACATTTTTTTGTACTAATGTAGACATTTAAGCGGATGTGCCTAAAGTTTTACCAATTAAGCAGTTAATCTTAGCGTCTGTTGGAGCTTCAAATGAAAATTTTGAGTAAATGTATTCTATTGACGATATTTTCTTATGTTAAAAAGAATTTTATTCATTCTTGACTGTTGGTAAAAATATGCGGATTGGTATTGAACCATATATTGGGCTCATAGTGAGACCAAAGCTAAAGAATACAGAGAAAATTGATACAGTAGTGTCCAAAAATAAATAGTAGATATATATATATAAGTGCAGAATCATCAGCAAAAAGTAGAATTTGTGAAGTGAACTTATTGATCACTAAATTTATTTTCAAACATACAAGGTTAAATTGGTTTTTGTCAAACCTTGTACGTTTGATAACACCGATGACTTATGAACAATAGTATACATTTAACTAGTTTTTAAATAATAAAAAATCTAGCCATAAATTTAAACGCAATTAAAGCAATAATTCTTTTTTTGTTGTTGTTGTACGACAATAAAGTTTTTTTATTGATGTTAACAAAATATTCTTTTTTACCCACAAACGGTCGCTTCAGTACTTTGTACTTAAGTTTAAAATCACAACAGCGGTTTCTCGCGACTAGCCTACCACATGAGTCCTAAAAAGGACGAAACCGGTCGTAGGATTGTCTTGGATGCTGTTGTTGTTGGTCGTGCGGTGAAGTTCATCAGTTAATATTGATGGCGTGAAACATCTCAACTCTGTTGATGATGGCTGTAACTACTACTGGTTAAAATAAGTTTTAGAGATGTTCTATAGTAATTTTTATTTTGATTCTAAAGTTTGATAATTTACGCAATAAAAAACAATCTAATGTTATCTATATTAATTTTTTGTTTTTTTTGTAGTTATAGATCAAGTTAGTTGATATTTTCAAATTGATTTAATCGTTCAAACACTTCTTTACAACCTACATATATGCTTACTTTTGGCGATTTCAGCTAGACCTTGAGACTATCTTTACAAAATTCTTGTGTTTACAAAACTTATTAGCAGGTTTTAAAGTACTCTTAGAATTTTTTAAACTTGTGATGTTATGTTATACTTCTCTTGTGTATTTGTTATTAAGTTTGTTTATGAAAACATGTCATACTTAGCTAGAATTACTTTCTTGATTATGTTACGAGCACCCGCGTTGCATGTTTGGTAATTAAGACAAAAAGCTGAGTTTCCTGCTACTAGTACTCACAATCGTTATCAGTGATTAGTACTACCAATAAAACTAGGTAAAGTCACTTATACTTATTTAATAAAGATATCACTATAGTCTAAGTATTAAGAACGTTTTTTTGGTAAGCTAGCCTGTAATTACTAAACAATTAACAACATGCTTATTTTACAACGTAAACAAAATATTTATAAGAAAAAAACACTAAACACAGCTAATAGATTTCAGTTTAAACGGACGGGTGTATTTGAGCTACTTAAGTTTATCGACAGCTTGTTTTGAAATATGTGTTCGAAATCAGGAAAAGCATCCACAAAACGTTAACAACGACTTAAAACTTCCTTGGTTGTTTAACAGAAATTTTTCAAAAATAGAAGCTAGGTTGTTAGATATATTGAGTTATATCATTTATAAAACAAATGTTTCCTAATTAATATTCTTCAGACATACGGTGGGAATTACAAAAAAATTACTATCACGTGCTTTTAAAACACTTTCAGTTTAGATTTTTCGCAAAGTCTAGATCTAAAAAGTGAAGTTTTGTTTACAAAGTAAAACTCAAAATACGTTAAAGTATTTCAATGTCCTCGTAACTCTACAAACTTTTGTAAAAAAATCCTCTTTTTTTTTACTTCTCTGAAAAATCAAGCAGAAGCTTACAATATAATTTGGATGTGTTAAACAAGCAAGTTATTCTGCAGCTGAAATCCAAAGTAACGATTGGTTACATAGGCCTGTGTTGACCCTTTAAAGTTTGCAAATTTGCCTTTACTAATTGTAAAGATTCTGTTAATTTGTAGGTTGTTTAGCTTTTTATTTTATAAATTACAAAATAAATAAATTTGCTGTGATATTTTTATTACGTCATCATTTGAGAGAACAATTAAAAGAAAAAGAACAAGCTGCCAAAAATTGAGTAAGCCATAAAACTTTTATAAAATTTAAGAGATACTATTTTTTCATATTCGCCAATAAGTCAGTGGCGCTTAAACTTGCAAACAAAAATATTGTTTTAAAAGCAATATTTGTTTATTTATTTGCTGTTTTAAAACCGATACATAATTTCTAAGTCTTTTGTACTTTAATTATTTGTTTTTTCTAATCTAAACAATAAATGTCACATCTACAAAACAAGACGAATCGTTTAAGATTTTTTTTGTTTTAACTGAATAAAAATTGCAAGCTTCGTTAAATTTTTACGAAAACACTAATTTCTGATTTTGAATACCTGCAAAATTTCAGTTTACGAACAAAAAAAACATTTTTTGGTTTTTGAAATTTTATTGAAGAAACTGTTTTAATTTTCTTTATTAGTCTTTAATAATATCATTTTGTTTATAATTATTCGAGTGAAGGAGTTTTCATACACCTTGAAAAAAATCTTTTAATTTCTATATTTAGACCATTACTGTTTTTATTTTTATTTTGTAAAACAAGATAACCCTTGTGGGCTACCGATGTTGGTGGCCCAACATCTAAAGCCTCAGTTGGGTCAGGGTGACTTACTGTGGGCAGATAGTCAACCTGACCTTTCTGTTCATACTTTTCCTGCAAGCGGGGTGACCTTCTAACAGGCTTATTTTCAGGACCCGCTACAGGCAACTTATCATTAATATTCTGTAAGTTGGACATAGTACTATAACTAATTTATAAGTGCTAATTTGTAATTATCAGTGGACAATATATATAAAACACTTAAAGCTACTCTAGGCTACTTTATATAAATCAGACAGACAGTTTTGAGTGATGAATCTTTTATATAAAGCACAACAAGAAATAATAGCATATACAAAACTATAAATTACTATGACAAACTTTTTAAAAACTACAATCTATTTAAATCTCTTTAAAAGACTTTAAACAATAAACTAAAAGTTAAATAAAACTTTTAGTAAAGAAGAAACTGTAAAAGAATAAACTATTAACTATAAACCTGGCTTAAATATTAATACAATTAAATACCAGTTAAAATATTCACTTCTAACACAAAACAATACTTACAATACACAATCACAAATCAAAACAAGGTAGTTTCAGCTGCACACCAAAACTCACTGACTGCTTACACATAAACTGTCTGTCACGTCTTGACGCCCCGTTGCATCAGTATTTAGTTTCAACATTACATCAGATGACTCTCATTGGCTCGTGCATTGAAGCGTATCTGACTCTCTAACACAATGACAATGCAAGGAATTTTGCACTGTCATTACACCCTAAACATTTAGTGGCAGTTATATTACAAGTTTTTAATATATAAAAAATCACAATCTACTAAAGAGTTTGTCGAATTACAGCTAAAATTAAGTATTATTATAGAAGAAAGCTACAATTTTGCGTCTACTGACAAAATGTCAAAAAGATTTTTTTTTTGCTTTTTCCAGTTGTGGGCCCACTGTTTAATTAAGTGATAACTCAAAAACTTGTGACAACTTGATTAAAAATAACTGTATCAACAATATAGAAATATTTTATCGATATTAATCTCTTCAAAGTAATATACAGTTTGTTACGATCAAAATAATCATATCACTGCAGATAATTTGTTTTATATTTCTAAAATTGGATAAAAATTCATTAGAAATTACTGTAAAAGTCTTTTTTAGTTTCAAAGCATATTCTATAAATAAAATTAACATATTTTATGTTTTGTTTTCAAAAAGGCAGATAAATTTTCATTAAAAAGGCGGTAAATTTTCACTGTAGGAATAAAAGGCTTTAATCTATTTCAATATTACTATATATTTTTTTAAAATTTATAAAATTTTAAATATTTTTTTAAATGTTTTTTTATATAACGATTTTGTACTACATTGTAAATTGCTCAACATAGACAAAGGATCGATCCACTAAAAAAAAGTTTCTTTTATTGGTATTTTGTACATCTCTGCATTATCTATTTTCGTAATTTGTGCTACTATAAAAACTATGAAAAAAAAACAAATTTAAAAACAAATAATAAATAAAAGAATAATTTCAGCGAATTTTACATAGTTTAAACATAGTCAAGCAAAAAAACAAGTTTAAAGTTCATAATTTTTAAGTTGTAACCTACTAAAACAAACTGTTTATCATTTTTTAACTTATTTTAATCAAAAAATTTTGTACTTGTTAAATTTGTACTTTAATTTATGGCAAATCTATCTTATTACTTTGATTGTAATAAACTGTGAATTGCTTTAAAAAGATTAATATCGAAAAAATATGTCTATACTGTTGATATAGTTATTTTATCAAATAATTAAATAGTGACCAACAACTGAAAATAACAAAAAAAACTCTTTGACAAATGTAAGTAGAAAGCTAAGTTTCTAGCGCATTAAGTGCTTCATACTAAACAAAAAATTTTTATTTATAAATAAATTTATATCACTTGGCCCGAGGCGAGTTTATTAGTTCAAATTCTAATATGTTTAAAAATAGAAAATCAACGCTTAAATAAAAAAGTAAAAATACTACTTTAACATAAAAGAATTCTATTAATTTTTTTAGACTTTATAAAAGATACTTTAATGAATTGGTAAATGAAAAATATTAATATATAAAACTTCTTTTTTAAGAAAAAAAAATTCTATTTATTATTGACATTGTATCAAAGTTATTTTATTAGAAAATTTTCTCAGACTTAGTATTTATTGTTTATTGAACGATAAAAAAAGCGCTCAAAAATTTTGGTCTAAGGACCTGGTGTACAAAGGAACCTTTCGGTTATTGAGTTGTATACACAGATTTCGTAGATTGATAAGCAGTAGCAAAACATCATCTATCTACCCGATTTTTCTAATATTCTAGATATAACAAATAGATAGATATTATTGATTATATTATAGAACATTATAAAAAGATATAACCAACTTTTTATTCAAAAACACCCTATAGAATTTATTTATAAAATTAGTAAAAAATACTTATGAGTAATACATAGACTTATGAATGATTCACTCAATTAAAGAACATTAAACCAGCCTATACTTTTTAAGGGTAGTCTACATTGGAGAGACTTTTACAGAACGTCTTAGTAATTTTTCATTTCTAACATTAGGATATCCATTTAATTTAGAGAACAATAAAAAGATTTTTTGATGTTGAATTCTTCTGTTAAAAAACAAAATCTTGTCCTGCTTTTGTACTGCAGATGTAGAAAGAAGTTTTGTGTTATCTTGTAAACATTCGATTAATGTGCCTAAATCTTTACCAATCGGCAGTAAATCTTATCGATGAAACGATAGACGCTAACGAAATTTATTGTACTAACGAAATTTTGTGTGAAGGTGTTCTATTTATGATACTTTCTTATTTTGAAAACAACTTTTTTCATTCTTGATTGTTGGTAGAAAATATGTGTCTTGGCATTGGATCATATTTTTTGAAGATATTGCCACCAAAGTTTAAGAATACGAAAGAAAGTTGAGGCAGTAATTTTTAAAATCAAATGTTAGATAGAAATATAAATGCAAACGGTAAATTTAATGAAGTCAACTTATTTATTACCTTGTTTTCAAATGTTCATAGTTGATTTCTGTCAAATATTGTATAACAGCTTAAACCCCATGAATTATATACAGAAGTTTACTTTTATTAATTGTTTAATTAGCTGTTATTTAAAACACAGTTAAAGCAGTTTTTTTTTTTAATGTGAGATAGTTTTTTTTTTAATGCTTACAAAATAAATTTTTGAGATGTTTATTTTAATATTTCATTTGGTTTTTCAATTTTTTTAAGGAATCAAGAAATTAATTTCTAACTAAGTACAACATGTTGACATAGACAAACTTAATAATGAATATAAGAGAATTACACCAATACATCACAAATTTAAAAACTCAAACAGTACATTTAAACCTACAAATAAACTTTGTAAACACAAAAACTTTGTTAAGTTAGTCTCAGAGTCTAACTGAAATCGCCAAAAAAAAGCAAATGTTTAGGTTATAAAGAAATATATAAACAATGAAATCAATAAAGAACTTTATATAAACCAAAAACTTTATATATAAGTCTTTTATATCTATCAACTCAATCTTGTATAGATATCAACTTTTCTGGACATCATTTTTAAATTAATTCATCGTTTAAATACTTCTTTACAAGCTTAATATTTTCCTTTTTTTTTGGCGATTTCAGCTAGACTCTGAAGCTGTTAAAAAGCAAAACTTATTATGATCTAAGTTTAATTTGCCTTATGTTTTACGTTTAACAAAAAGATATTTATAACTAAAAATTGCAAATAGCAAAATAAATTTATAAAAGCTCTTACTTAAAATCCGTTAACTTTTATTCTGTTAGAACTTATTCAGTTTAGTTTAAAATATTAAGAGATTTAATTTTTAATTAAATTAGAATAAAATATTTCTAAACATTTACAAATTTTAATTTTCAAAGAAAATTCACTCCCTCTATTCCCAGTCAAACGCGATTTGGACCCATTGTGTATTATATACATATTACATCGAACTAATTGAACTAATTTCTACATTCAGCAATTTAAAAAAAAATATGAGTATGATACATCTTTAAATTTAACAGCTAAAACTAAAAAACAAAAATTACTTAGCTTTAAAATAACCCCTATAGAACCTATTACATTTATCAAAGCTAATTATAAGAATATTTATCAGGCTTAATATAATATACTAGTCACTTAAATTAATTTAAACAAGTTAAAAACCAAATTATATTAACGGTTTACATAAAATTCAAATACAATTTAATTATATTTATTAATCTACCAGCCGAAGCTAAGCAAACATGTCGTTAAAAAAGACCTTATGTTTCATTATCAAAACATAACCATAGCAGGAAACTGGTTTAAGATATCTGGGAAAATTGATAAAAATACTGTGTTTAGTATTAAAAGACCCCGAGTAGTAGAAATTTAATAATATTGAATATTCTATTACTTTGAACCTTTTAATACTGAACACAATGCTTTTTACTAAGTCTGGCATATAACTTAAGCCAATTACATAATAGTATAATATTTTTACTAGTTCACATAATTCTGCACCACCCCTGCGGATTAAAAGGATTAAAAATAGAGCTGGTGTTATTTGCTCTCTTTTATGGCTACATGTTTTCTTGTTCATAGAGTATTGACTTACATACGCTTTTTATTAAACTTTATTTGGTACGCTTGTATTTTTACCAAAAATTTTTTTTAATTACTTTATTTAACAACCAATTCTTTGCTGACAGAAGGATGAAAATACATTAAATAAAACTTTGAAAAGAAATTAGTTTTGTTTTCCAAACTGAAACTTATGCTGTGCATTTTATTTAATCTATTTAGGTCGCGCTTGTAAACTTTTTTTTCAGCGTAGTTTTTGGTGACGAATGTTATGTGTACATGCAATTACTTCTAACTGCGTCATTCAATTAAAAAGCATTAACTAACCATTCTAAATTTTCTAAGGGTAGTCTACATAGGAGAGACTTTTACAGTACATCTGAGTAAATTTCCAACTTTAACGTTAAGGTAGTCATTTAGTTTAGAGAACAGTTTAGAGTTGTTGGTGTTTAATCCTTCTTTTACAAAATAAATCTCGTCCTGTCACCGCAAAGCGAAGAACTACAGATAGATATTTTACGATTATCATCCATTAAACTATTGTAGACATTCAAGCGATTGTGCCTGAAGTTTTACAAATTGAGCAATTAATCTTAGCGTCTATCGATGCTTCAAACGAAAATTTAGAGTTATGGTATTCTATTAACAATATTTTTTTATCTTTAAAACAACTTTCTTCATTTTTGAAACAACTGGTAAAAAATACGCGTCTTGGCATATGACAACACTTTAGGAAGAAAGTGAGACAAAAGTTTTAGAGTTAAAATTTAGTTGAGACAGTACTGTTTAAAAATAAATTATAGAGAGAAATATAAAAGCAGTATAGTCAACAAAAAGTAAATTCATGAATTGAACTTATTAATAACTTTGTTTTCAAATGTACAGTGTGGAGCTTATTACTGTCAATTTTTGTACAACAGCTTAAAACCCATCGTTGATGAAAAAAGTTTACTTTGATTAAGTTATTAAAATAATAAAATACAATTAAAGAAGTAATTTTTTTGTACGAAAATAAAGCTTTTTTTCAATGCTGTCAAACAAGTTTTTGAAATGAATTAAATTTTAAAGAATCATAATTTGCACATTTACTAGTTTACTAATGTTAGTTATATTATTTTTTCGTTTTTATTTAAGTATAGAAGTCTTTCTCAACTACTTTATGGTTATAGATCAAGTTTGTTGGATATTTTCAAATTGATTGCAATGTATAAATACTTCTTTACAACCTACATATTTGCTTATTTTTGGCAATTTAAGCTAGACGATAGAGCTATCTAAAAAAGTTCCTGTTTTACAAAACTTATTTGAGATTTTTAAACTTTTAATGTATTGCTGTAATCATCTTACATTCTTCTACTATTAAACTCGTCTTTGATAACATAAGCCATTGTGTTAGTCAGACGATACAGTTAGATCGGATTTACTTGCTCTACTATGTACTAGCATCTTTAGCTGATTGTGCACGCGTTGACTGGTAGCTTTTTTAGAAAAAGTTGAATCTATCGCTCTAAATGGCTTTAGTTTCTTGCTACTAGTACCCTTAGTTGGTATCAGGGATTAGTATTACTGAGTATCAGTAAAAATAAACTTGATATTATTTGACCATACAAAGTTCTACCTACTAAATAAGTTAAAAGAATATAGCTTTTTATCGCTTAGCTATTATATGTCTTTTTCTATCACCTTTATTTAGTAAACAATTAACAACTAAGGAAGCTTATTTACAAAGTAAACAAAAAGACTTTAAGAAAAGAACATTCACTAACATGCAAACTAATGCTTATAGGTTGCTTAAAAGGACTTATATGTATTTGATTAGTTTCGTTTCTCAATAGCTTGTTCAGATTCAAGCAAAGAACCACGAATAGAAATATAAGATTGTCAACAAAATTGTTTAACAATCGAGACTAAGTTGTTAGATATATTGAGCAGACGGAAAGTGAATGCTTCCGAATTCAATCGTATTCTTCAGCCTAGGAAGTTCTTGAATTTAAGTAAGCGACTTTAGTAAAGGAAACTTCTAGAGCGTGCAAAACATATTCAGTTCAGGTTTTTCGTAAAGTCTAGATCTAAAAAGTAAAGCTTCTTCAAGCTAGTAAAACTCACCCTCGTAATACTCGCTCTTAAAACTTTTGTAATTAAAAAATCTCCTTTTTTTCTTTACTTCTCTAAAAAATTAAGTACCAGCTAACAATATAACTTGGATATGTTAAACAAGCAAGTTGTTTTACTGCTGCATTTAATAGAAATTAATCAATTATATAGGCCTGTTCTGACCTTTTAAAATTTTAAAGAATTTGTATTTGCTGGATACAATATGTCTTAATCTTTTGCATATTCGCATTTGTATTTATAAATTACAAATTGAATAAAAATGCTGTAATATCTTTATTACGTAATAACTTGAGAGAGCAATTAAAAAAAAAATTATATGTTGCCAAAAAGTTCAAACCGCATAAAGTTACTATAAACATTTTAAAGAGATTATTATTTTTCTATTATAGTCTTTAAGAAATCAATGGCGCTTAAATTTGCGAATAGAAATATTATTTTAAAAGTAAATTTTGTCTATTTGTTGTTTTAAAACTTATATATAATCTTTAAATGTTTTGTACTTACAGTATTTGTTTTTATTTAATCTAAATAAAAAATGTCATATCTTCAAAGCAAAACGAATTGTTTAAGATGTTTTTCGTCTAAACTGAATAAGAATTGCAAATTTTTTACGTAAACACGAATGATTTTGAATATCTGCAAAACTTATCTGAACAACTTAAAACTGAAAAAAAAAACTTTTTTGTTCTGGTAATCATATTTAATGAAGCTGATTTGTTTTTCTTTATTAATTTTTAATAACATCAATTTGTTTGTAATTATTTTTTACAACTTCTACAATAAGCTCCTTATATATTTTTTTTTGTTTAAACTATTGTTGGTCTTTTTAAATTTCTAAACACTGTGATAACCAAAAACATTTAGTTGCAGTTATGTAATATGTTTTGATTATATAAAAGTTCATAAACAATTAAAGAGTTTGTCTAATTAAATCTAAAACTAAGTACTATCATAGAAAAAAGCTACAGCTTTTGCGTTAATTAGTACATTTTATTGCAGAAAAAATTGTCTAAATTTCTAAAATTGGATAAATCTATTAACAATACTGCATAAATCTTTTTTATTTTAAAATATATTCTAAAAATAAATATTATTAGGTTTTGTTTTTGAAGAAGAGGCTATTAAAAAGCGGTAAATTTCGCTGTAGAAAGTAAAGCTGTTATTTATATAAATACGATGTATTTTTAAGCTGTATTAAAGTTTAAATAGTTTTTGAAATGTTATTTATTTTCAACATTAAAGGAAAGTTTGTTTTTGTTTTCCACTGCATTGTTAATTGCTTAACATGCATAAAAGTCCATTGAAAATAAAAAAAAAATGTCTTGTTTTAGTGTTTAATTTATTCCTGTATTAACTATTTTCGTAAATTATGCTATTATAATAAATTTAAAAGAAAATTAAAACGCTTTACTAAAACGGTAAAGAATAGTTACAATGATTTAAAAAATGTTTAAATATAGTTAAGCTAAAAAAATAGTAGTAAAAAAACGGTCTAAATTTTAAAAATCACCAAAAAAACTAACAAGATTTTTTAAATTTATGTATAGTCTTATATCAGAAAAACTTTTAATTGTTAGATTTCACTTTAGACTTCAATTTATGGCAAATTAAATTAAAATTATCGTAATAAACTGTATATTGTCCTGACAAAATTAATATCGGTAAAGTATGTCCACACAGTTGATTATAGTTGTTTTTATTTAAATAGTATATTTATTGCATCGACTTACTCGAGCAAGTTTCATCATTTAGTGTTTAAAGAAAAACTGTTTAAGTATGATAAATATTTTTAACTTAACAGCTAAAGCTAAAGAAAAAAAAGTTAGTTATCTTTAAAATAACCCCAAAAAAGTTATAAGTATTTGTAAATCTACTGATAAGAATTTGTATCTGCCATTCAACCATAAAAAAGTCACAAAAATTTAATTTAGACAGACGAAAATCATACAAAGTTTATGGCTGATACATAATTTATATATAATTTTAAAAAAAGTATAATTATTAATTTATCAGCTCAAATCAAGCAAAGCTGTGGTTATGTTAAAAATGTCTTATGATTCGAGCCTATCATCAACGTATAACTATATCAGGAATATTTTGTCAAAAACACTCTTTATTAACAAAATACGCTCGGTAGTAGAATCTTAATTATTATTTTAAGTAATTTATATCTTACCCCTGAGGGTCTTATTAACATTAAACACAGTGCTTTTTACGAAGCCTGGTGTATGGTGTTAACACTTATGTAGCCTTTTAGTTTTGAGAGTGCTATGAAGGCCATTATGATTTTTTCTTTTGTCCAACAACAAAGAAACAAGTAGCAAAGTGTTTGACAGACGGCCGACTTTATGCGAGTATTTAGAATGAGATTAATCCAAAACTCTAGAAGACTGCCAAGCAAATGCATCTAAAGCTTTACCAACTTGATTATTAGTTTCAGTGTCTATTGATTCGTTATATGCAACTTTTTAATAAACACATACTATTTGATATAATGTATAACACTTTTTTAAACTTCCAATGCACATGGCATCAACATGTAATAGTAAATAGATATTTGTTTCTTAGCTTGGCACCTTTTATCAGGTAGATAAATTTTTTAAAAATGCTTAAAGTTCAAAGCAAAAAATAAACAATAATGGCTGAAGATCTGTGAAAGATACATGTCAAGAAAAAAAATCGTGCAATTTATTTCGCTTTTTCACAAAGTTCTGAAGTGGAGGGATTAAAAAAAAACCACCGTAAATAACAAAAATATTTTGGCAAATAAATGTTAAAGTTATCACAATAAAATTAAGACGGTAACTTAAGTTGTTAGTTTTGTATTATAATAAGGGAACATTTTTTTTTGAATGCTAACAATACAAGTTTTGAAAATTTTATTTAAAAAAATTCAACTTTATTTTTTAAAATTTTAGTTGTTCTTAATTTTCTAATTTTTTAAAATTTGTCTTTAGCAAAACTATAAATACTTTTCAATATTCTTTATATAGTCTTTGTTATTTATTTTAATAAGCATGTTTTTTTTTTTATAAATGTCAGCACAATAATAAAACAAAGTTTATTGGACATTTTTAAATTAAATATACTCAAATATTTATTTAACATACGAACTGTTGATGTAATAGTATAGAACTAATGAATATCTTAAAAATATTTTGTTTTTACAAAACTTGACTGCAAATTTATACTACCACTTTAGATTTACAAACTTGTAATGTACATTTGTGATCTAATTTTTTTTAAATAAACAAGTTCTTTCACTGATATTATTCAATAGTGTAATGATATTAGGTCTGTGCTGACCTTTTAAAATTGGTTCGGCTTCATTCTGTTCGAATAGAAGGATGTGTTATTAACGTTTTTACTTTTGTTTCTATGCATTATAAAATAATGTAATTGGCTAAAACATTTTTACTATGTCATAATTCGAGAGAGGTTAAAAAAAAAAAACATCCTCTACCAAAAAGCAAAAAAGCCATAAAGTTGATTAGATTCTAAAGAGAGGAACTAATTTAATAGCTACAAGGTATAATTAACATTTAAATTAAGTACAAAAATGTTGCACTGTAATTTACTTTTAGTTAAATAGTGAAAACTGGAAAGTTTTCAATTAAAGTACCTTAAAAGAGATAAATAAAACTTTATTCTCCCAGATTGTTACAAACAATACAATGTTTCGCTCTTATTTTAAATTATAAGAAATTATCCTTTGTTAAAAAAAACTCTTACTTTAATTTAAGTTATAAGAGTGAAACAAAAATATTGTTTTACTTGCTAGCATAAAATTTTAAGATTGCATTGATTTATTTCTGGTAAAAGTTGATGTTTTTTCCTAAGCTTATACTACAAAAAGATAAACCTTTTGATTTTGAAGGAAAAAAAAATATGCATAACGTAAATAGTATAATCTTAATTTTCATATTGAGTTTTAGTTAAAGTATTTATAGTTGTTCGTATGTTAATGTTACATATATTATAACGTTTTTGACTGTTTTTTATAATAAACTCTTACTTTATGCAACATTGAATAGTATAGTTTTAGCTTTAGTCGGTCATTTAAATCAAACTTTGTTATAATTTGAACAACTTATAACAAGTTATTTTAAATAAACATGTGTTTTTAAAATCGTAGTTTATATAAAATTTCTCAAAACTACAGTTATCCTGTTAAAATATAATGTTGCTTGAATCAATATTTACTTATACAAACAAGAAGCAAACAGCAATCGTACAAAATATCAACAAGTTTTTTTTGTTTTGTCTGTTCTTGCTTTGTTGGAATCATGATTAGTGTTTTATAATCTGGTTAAATTAAATGAAAATAGTATATAATTAAACTATATATTGGAGTTTTAACAATAAATTTTTAAAGAGCTTCACAATTAAGGAGCCTTTATACAATTATGACAAAAGTTAAATTGTTAAAAAGTTTATTACTTAAAAATTGTTTCACAATAGTGCAATGATTACAAGTAAAAAAGTAAACAAACTAACGAGTTGCAAGGGACCAACATTTTATACAGTTTTAGATAACTTTGTTACAATATTTCGAAAATATTTGGCCCTGGTATAAATAATTTTTAGGCAAAACGTTTAAATGAAATACCAACACAATAAAGCTCTTGTTATTGTCAAAAGTTTCAAAAAACACACCTCAAATATTAAATATATTAAAAGAAATAAATCAATATTTCACTTATACCAAAGTGAAAAAACATGTTTTATGGATTTTTAAATTCTGTGTTTTTTTCCTAGATGCTAATTAAGTAACTAAATTATCATCCTTAAATGAACACAAAAAAGTATTTCTTTATGTACAATTCTTTTATACAATTTATCTACATTATTTAAAAGGATATTGTGCTAACAAAGATTTTTGTTAGAGTCACTTAAAACTACCTACAGTTACATTACCAATTCTCTCTTCTTAGTTATTGCTAAGTTGTTTGTTGCATTTTCTGTGGTTGAAAGAGCTGTGTTAATGGTTGTAAAAATAGAGACCTAATATGAGTGCAATGCCATGATGTGTTATACTTTTAATGGTTGATATTGGTAGTAAAAGGTTTAAAATAAGTGGTTAATTTTTCCTTGATTAATTTTATTGCTTAATTATATATATAAGAAGAAATAAAATTCTTAATTTGTATATGTATCAACCACTGAATTTGAATTTTGCTACAATCAACAAGACTTTATAAATTCATCAATTGGAGTCCTACCCTATCAGTTGTTAATCTTAAATCCTAGACCTTTTAGTTTTAACTTTAATAACTAAAAAGTTGTAATAGTCTAAAACAGCATTTACATCAAAAAAATCTGTAGATAAAAGAATAAAAGATCTTTTCCCACACCAGTTTATTGTACTTTGTTAAATGCATTCACAAACTTTTTCTCTCTTATTAGTTTGATATTTTTAGGTTATTTTAATACTCAGGAATGTTGAAGTTTTCACCAAAAACTTATGGATTTTTATAAATTAGATAGTGTGGCCTGATGGTGAAAGGTTCTAATGATGGTTTTGAAAATTCTCTGAGTTAAATGTTGCAAGTTAATAACCCATGGCTGACACTTATTTAATACATCAGGCAAGATTTTTATTCTATATATTTAACCACTTTCTTGTTATTATAATTTTTTTTAAATTCATGCTTCATCAACAATCGCTAAGGTTTAAAACTATTTTGACTTTTGAAAAAATAACACCTGTTCACAGTTTTCTTTCTTTAAATGTTTTGAGATTAAAATTACATATGAGTAACTAACCTTTTCTAAGGTATAAAGTTTGTAATCAAAAATTTATTTACCAAAAAAAAATTTGTCTATAAATTGCAAGGAAAGTTTCCTGAAATTTAAGGTGTTTATCTCAACAAGCGTAGGCGTAGATAGACTATAGGTTATTTTTGTTTATTTTCCATTTTAATCTTCTATTCTCATTAGGAACCAATTGTACTCTTTTAACTTAATGGCATGGGAACATTTATTTTTCACTAAAAATAATGTATGATCTTATATGAAAGCTTGAAGTACAATCTACAAGCCTGTTTTTATAGAATTAAAAAATCTTATATAACTTTTGAAATATTGTAATTTTTATATAAATTTTCTGATACAAACGTATGGACGCAAATTTTTTAAGGTCAATTTTCTCAGAAATTTAAAAAATCACTAAAAATCTATCTTTTCCTTCGTTTTTTGAGCTAGAGACTTCAAATTTTCAGGAAACGTTTCTTTTATAGTTTAAAAGACTTTGAATGTTAGAGTTTTAAAAATATTGAAAAATAAAAATTTTAAATAAAAAAAAACAAAAAAACAAAATTTTATTTTTCAAAATTAAAAAAATCCCTGCATTCAATCTTTTTTAAATTTAATAATACACTTTCTTTCTTTAATCAAATTTGAAGAAGATTGGTTGAAAAATGAAGGAGGAGATACATTTTTAGTGAAATGGTCTTTTTTTTGCGTTTTTAGTTTGCGCCTTCCATAAGGAACCTATTGAGGTCACCAACTTTGATCGCTCATATCTCAAAATTTTTTTCGAATTTTTTCAAACGGTTAAAAATGTCTGATAGCTCAGATAAAACTCTACAAAATAAGACCAACTTGTAAAAATCAAGGTGGACCCCCCTTATGCCCTTAAACCAGCTATATCTCAGGACAGATTTTTTTCTAGATCTACAATACAATAATCCACTTTCAATATTTGTTATTCATAAAAAAATATTCAAGAACATGGTTTTTATGATTCTGAAATGCTTATTTAAAATACTTAAGTCTTGCGGCTAGTTCTTCACTATTTTTAGAAATTACATATAGTTTTAGTTTTTAATCTGAAATTAATATTTATTAGGACATTTGGGTGGTTTTCAGAAAAACAAATTCTGCTAAAGTTAAAGTTTTTTCAAAACATCTATCATTTTTAACATGGTGTTTTTGTGGTATTTGCAAAGCTTCCAGCTGAAAAACGTATTTTTGGTAACAAAATTTCAGCTGAATACTTAAAGGAAGCACCCTAATAGTTATATTTATTATTTAAATAAGCACCCCTATACATTAGAAGCTTTTTATAATGTTTAGAAATTTTAATAAATTTTTTAGTTATAATGAGTATTATAAAAGGTTTCCAATACAAACTTATTTTTCTAGTCCAATTCCCTTCCAAGTTTTAATCAAATATATATCTTCTTTTATTTAAAAATAAATTTACATCAAACTTCTGCAAATATTCATTTCAAAATTATGTACAACTTGTAGAAAGCGGATTACAAAAAATCAAAGTTTAAATAACTTATTTTTATTACAAGATTTATTATTGATAGAATCAATTTTAGTGAGAAAATAAAAAACCTGTTCCATGTTATTCATAATTTATAATAGACTAAAAATTAAAAGAAATTAAAAAAAAGATTGCTTAGAATTGTAAGAGGAGATAGATTTTTGATAAAATACAAAAATTTTACTTTTTTAGTTTGTATTTGTCATTAGAAACCTAATGAATTTTCTTACTTTGATATCTTATATCTCACAAAATATATTTTGAAATTCAAAAGTTGATGAAAAAAAACTGGTAGCTTAGTTTGTTATGAAAAAATAAGAAAAAGTAAAAAAAAAAAATTTGCCTTCCTATGGCATACCATAAAATTTTAGCAAACATTTTTTGAATAGATTAAAACATGATTGCCAAAAAATATGGAATTCTATCAAATCATTGAGTTTGACTATTTTGGTTAAAAAACCTGGAATTTGAAAAATTTTGAACAAAAATACCTGGAATTTTAAAGACTTTTTACAACTAAAGTAATTAAGTTAAAAAAGATATAAGTAATCAATCATATACAAAAAAGAACTATTATTCAAACATTTTTTTTGTTCAAAAACATATTTAAAGTAGCTTTACAGTATCTTTTCAATGTTGTTATATTAGTTAAAATAATTTTTTACCATAAATTTAAATTAATATAAAAATTGGACTAAAAGACTTGTTCTTTAAAAAACCTGAACAAAATTTTAAAAACCTAGAAAATATTTTCAAAAAAGCCTTGGCAACCCTGTTAAATGACTCTTGAATGAATTTAATAAAAATTGTAAAGCCACCATATAAAAGTTTTATAAATTAATTTAAAACATTATGTCTTGTAAATATAGCTTGTATTTATACTCTTCAACTTTTTTATATAAGTAGTTTGTACCAGAAAATATTTTGTCATCATCAATTTTTTTATTATTAAAAAACACATTCAAAATAGTTTACAGTATCATTTCAATGTTGTTATACTATTTTAAACATTTTTTACTTTAAACTTAATTATAAACCAATAATAACTAATAGACCCAAAAACGTGTAATTTTAAAAACCTGGAAGAAATTTTGAAAACCTTGAGAAAATTTCTCAAAAACCAGTGGCAACCCTGTCTATGGCCTTGATTTCTATAGTAAAAAATCAAAGCTTGTAGAAGGCGCAAAAAAATTACAACTTAATTTGCTTAAAAATAATTTTGTATATAAAAACTAATTGTTTTATTGTTTAATATTTAATTAAATGAAGAGTAGTAATTTTCTTCTAGTATTTTAAAACTTTCAGTACTTAAATGACTTAATTACATTAATGGTTTTAAGCTGTTAATATCTAAGTTTGATGTATTATTTATTGTTGTTCACCAAATTTATTTCTTATTTAATTACTCCAAGAAATTTAACTAAATAAAATCTATATAGTTATATATTAAGTACATGTAATTAGTTTATTCTTATGCTCACTAAGTTAGTTATTAACAAATAAATATTTTAAATTTTTATGGTACCTGCCAAATTCAATTTTGATTGTTATATAATACACATGAGTTTTAATTTTCAAATAAGATCATATAGCTTAAAAATAGTAGATAAAAGACTTTTTTATTTAAAAAAATTTATATGCTGCATAATGTTGATAGATTATAAACTAATACTGGTTATTTTAAACTAATTTGAGTTATGTATTTATATTGAGTCAAGTAACTAAAATTTGTTATTATGTAGTTTCATAAGTTAGCTTCAAAATTTAAACAAAAATGACCTTTAAAATTTACAGATTTTGATATCTTTTTTTCATTTGCTTATCAGCTTATCACTTTAAGTTTACTAAAACTTGTAAAAATACCTAAATAAATTGTTTAAAAGTGTAAACTTATATTTTGCAGGGTAATAATTTAAAAAGTTCAAAATGGTTCTCACTGCTATGCAGAAAAATGAACTGTAAGTTTTATTTGTTGATTTAGTTTGATTTTTTAACAAAGAGTATTTATTTTCTATTAGAAATTGTTTTGAGAACAAATCACATGAGTTTCATTGCTTTGACTTCTGAGTTAAAAAAAAAATTACCACATAAATTTTTAGCTTGTAAATTGATTAAAACTAATAAAAGTAACAATAATGAAGACAAAAAAAGTTTTAAATCGAGTATATACTTTTGCACCTAGTTGAATTCAATAAATCATTTGTATTAAACAGCAATGTTCTGTAAAACTTAACATGTTTTAAGTCATTTTTGTTATTGTTAAAAATGAATTTAGATAAATTAATGTGATCAAAAAATGTACAAGTCACAAACTCATATATTAAATAATTTCTACAGTAACATGGCTATTAGTGAATATTTGAAAAATGCCTACCCAAATACCCATGAAATGTTCAAAGAAGAAGCTACACTTGTTAGTAATTTGTTTTGATTTTTAATTTAAGTAATTTGGTTAATCATTGTGGCTACAAAACCTGGAAAAACTTGATAATTCAGGCCAAAAAAGATGAAAAAACCTTGATTTGAGAAATATTGAAAAAAAAAACCAGGAATCTTTAACAAAAATCACTAAAAAAACCTAAAATTTTAAACAATTTTTACATGTTAAGTAGTAAACTTTTGATTTAACACAAAAAAATCTATCATATGGATAAAAATTTTATATCATCATCAAAGTTTTTTTTTATTAAAAAATACATTTAAAGTAGCTTTACTTATCTTTCAATGTTGTTATACTACTTAGCAGAGTTTTTAACTTTAAACTTAAAGTAGACCCAAAAACGTGTACTTTTAAAGTCCTGGAAGAAGTTTCTCAAAAACCAGTAGCCACCCTGATCATTATATATAATTTATTTACTAATAATAAATTTTATTTTTTTAATGTGACATATAAATGTAATGACATATAAATGGTAAGTGGTTTTGTTTTACATTGATGAGTTTATTCAATCAAGATGAAAATAGTATAAGTGTAGATAGGTAATGAATTAAGCATATAGTTTTAGATTTAGGTTGTTTTATTTATTTTAAAATCATTTATTTCATAAATTCTAGTACAAGTAAGTATTTTAAATATTTTTTTCAAGATACTATTGACATATTTTTTTTAGTTCAAAAAAAAAACAAAACAAAGAATCTTTGCTTATCAAATAATAATGTAAAAACTTTAACCTTTATTATAAGAAGTTTTATCATTTTATAGCAATTTATTGTGTAGCTTGGTTTTACTTTGACTACTATATGCTAAAAAATATTGTTAACATTAAATTCTAAACATTAAATGTTTATGAATTGTAGTTTTTCCCTAAACAGTTTAGTAGTTTTTTTTAACTTGATGTAAGTGTTAAAAGTTTTAAAAATATTATTAAATGAGTTTATTACAGTTCCTATAGTAACATTATTTTAATACATTAGTATTAAAAAAAAATACTGATTTGTTACATTTTTTTATGTCATTGACTATTTTTTTATACAAACGTAAAAAAGTACAAAGTCTTATCTGTTTTGTGTTTTTGAGAAAAGTAAAATGTATTATGAATTAGTTATTTAGTGATGTTTTCATTTTTTAATTTACAGGAGCTCTTAAGTTTGAAGTATGACAATTCAAAATAAATTTGCAGTTTTTTTTCATAAATTTATTTATTGAATGAAATAATTTAATAACATTTACAGCCTGACGAGAATGACAAGAAGTTCAATGGATTATTAGAAAGAAAATGGACAACTGTCATGAGACTTTCCAGAAAAGTTTGCTTTTTATAACTATTTTATATTGTATGTTTAAAACTTCTTAAGTTAATTTACATTAAAATTAATAAGATTTATGATTAGTAAATAAGTTTTTTTAGTATAAGATATAGTTTGAACAAAAATACTATAGTATGGATCAACTAAAAGCTAACAAAAAGTAGCTGCAGCTTTTTATATTAAACCAACTCAAAACTTTATCAGTTGAATATTTTCTAAACCATATTTGTCACTGAATATGATACACTCCTATTGTTTTACAGCTTTTATTTTGTATTAGACTGGGTCATTTAGGATTGCCACAAAACCTGGAAGAACCTTAAATTTTACATTTTTTCTAAAAAAACCTAGAATTTGAGATGTTAACACAAAAAACAGAAAAAACTTTGAATTAAAAAAAATCACTATAAAACCTAAAGTTTTAAATAATTTTTACATGTTAAGTAGTAAAGTTGCGATTTGAAACGAAAAATCTATAAATAAAAAAATTTTCTCACCATCGAAAAAAAAAACACAGTCAAAGTTGGTTTACAGTATCTTTTTAATATTGTTATACCTTTTAACACATTTTTTATCTTAAACTTGATTAAAAACTAAAAATAGACCCAAAAGGGTGTACTTTCAAAAATCTGGAAAAAATTTGCCAAAAACCAGTGGCAACCCTGTATGTGGTAATTCTAACCTCATAACACCTTAACAGGTTCAGGAATTAGAAGCAAACGTCTTTACTAGTAGTTATAAGTTAATATCTTCAAATAATATCAATACAAGTAGTTATGAAAAATAAATATAATGTTGATTGCAATGCAGTAATTAAGATAAAATCATTACAGATCCAGGAATTAGAAGTGAAGAACAAGGAACTTCAGCGCGAATCCAAAGACACGTTCAGCAGTAGGAAGAAGGATCCATCCGAGTGGATACCGAGGTTACCGCCCAGGACCGAGATGTCAGGACACAGGTTGCCAATAACCAGGGTCCTGTTTCACCCAACATTCAACATAATCGTGTCTGCTTCTGAAGATGCTACTATCAAGGTATGCTTTGAGAAGATATTTGATTTTTTGAAGCATATGGCTTTGAGCTTTAAGTAAAACGGACATATTATTATTAAGGTACTGCTTTCAAGATTTGTTTTATGCTGCTAAAGCTAGGGTCAGCAGCCTTTTATAAGGAATTGGTAAAAGTTACTGAAACAAGCTCTTTGAACCTAAAGTAAAATGTCATAGTATTAAAAAAGATATAAAAGAGATATTTGGTGTAAAATAAACATAAAAAAGGAAAAAACAGTTTAAATATAGGAAAAATGGTGTATTATCAAATTTTTTTTCTTTATTTGTGTAAATTTAAGATGCCAATGGTTGTTTATTTTTTAATTAGCTACTTAAGGTGTCAATGTGTTTGTAATTATATCTATATAGTTTAATTTTTTCAATTTATTTTGTAAGGTTTGTATTTTTGGTTTAAAGAGCTGTTATTAACAGTTTACTGACATTTTTAAAGCTACCTGGGCTATGAAAGCTACTCATTTAGGAAATCATAAAATGTTTAGTTTTTGTTTTCCCATGGTTGGTTATTTGCTTAAATAAAAAAAAATTAATAAGGGCTTTAGCTGTGATTTTCGCAAAACTTTTAACTCCAAGATTTTTATAAACCTTATATAGTTCAATGTTTTAATTTCTAATGGAAATTGTAAATTTTACATTCAAAAACCTGCAGTGTGTCTTATGAGAACAAAGTTTTAAGTTTTTTTTAATAAGAGTGTCATAGGGTATTAATAAAAAGTATTTTGTCATATTTTATTTAATGTTTCAAAGTTTTTAGTTTTATCAGAACTAGTTTCACTTATGATACTTTTAGTACAGCTTTCAATAAATTTAAATGTTGTTATGTTCTAAATTTCTCCATAATTAGCTTATAGGTATATACAAGGGCATAGGAGGGTAAGTCACTTTTTCACAACATGATTTTGTTTTGTATAGCTTGAACTCAGCCTCTTTTTACTTTGCAGCTCCCATAAGAAACCTATTGTACTTTAACCGGCTATATCTTCAAACCTATTAAGAACTTTTAAACTTTGTAAAAAGCAACTAGTAGCAGAATTAAAACAAAAAAGATCAAGTTGTAGCAAAAATGGAATTACCCCACCTGTGGTCTTAAGATTCTGAATGGGTTCATTGGAGATATTCAAACTTTTTTTACTTTTGAAATTAAATAAGTTAATTGTTAAACTTAGTTTTATGGTTTAAAAAATATTAATGATTGTAAACCAAAAAAGTTATTAGAATAATTTTTATAATTTAAAGCTGGCAAAAAAGGTGAAATATTCCAAATTTTTTAAATATAAGTATAGTTTGTGAAAAATCATAAGGTAAATTTCTGATAAGAATTCATAATACTTGCAAGATTTAAGTTTCTAAATAAAGTTTTTGGAATACCAATGCAAACACAATTTAGCTACTATTTTAAGTTTGAAGAAAATTGACCGCAAAAATTTACATTAAAAAACCACAATACTTTCACTAGCCATATTTTCCCTGTGTAATAAAAATAACTTTAATCTTTACGATTTTTAAGTAGTTTTATTTATTCTAATTTAGTGAAATATGATTAAATAAATAGAAAAAGATTGTACATCCTAAAATATTTTATTTAATTCGTTTTATCTCAGTGTTATTTAAAAAGTTAGTAGCCTGTTTAATTTGTTTTTTTATTCTATCTTTGTTTAAAAAAATTACACATTTAGTTATTTATTTCCAATCTTACTTTAAAATAGATAACTTGAGCTATTAATTAAACAGAAATATTCTAAAGGAATAATTTTAATAAAATCATTTAAGTATTTGAGGTATTTTATTGGAAACGTTTGAATACTTTTCTATTTTTCTACACGTGGTTTAGTTTGAAATTTTAAGTTTGTTATTTGCTGTGCACAAATAAATGTAAGCTATTTGTTCAAAAAAAATCTACAGTGGTAATTGTATTTATCTAATTGAAATAGTTTTTTTTTATTAAATACTACAAAGTACTTAAGTATTTTTATTATATGAACTCAAGTTTCTGTCAAGAACTAAGTTATTTAAGCTTAAATATTTTTTTTATGTTTTTTATACTTTATTGGTATTATTTCTGTAAATCAATGTTTTTATTTTTAAAATTACTAATAATATTTTTTTTTGAGTAAAACAAAAAAATGTTAAATTTTAATTTTAAAACAAATTTACAACTTGTATACAAATATATAATACTATTAACACTTGTAAAAGTTTGAAATATAGATAGCAGACATGTGCTTAATTGCATGACGTTTAAAATAAATTTATTTAAACGTGCCAGCAATATGTTATAATTGTTGAGATAATTTTTATATTTACACTTGTTTTACAACTTTAGATTATTTTTAAATCAGATAAACAAAATTTAATACATGTTTATATTACGTTTCTCCTTTTAACTTGATTTATATATTTATGTATATAAATAGTTAAATGTTAATAAAATGTTTTTCTTTTTAAATTTTATTTAAGAACAAGCATAATGAGATTTAATATAATTGTTTCATTTAATTTTACCAAGTTTTTGAATCTTTGATTCATCATTTCCAAACTTTTTTTACTTTTGAAATTAAATAAGTTAATTGTTAAACTTAGTTTTATGGTTTAAAAAATATTAATGATTGTAAACCAAAAAAGTTATTAGAATAATTTTTATAATTTAAAGCTGGCAAAAAAGGTGAAATATTCCAAATTTTTTAAATATAAGTATAGTTTGTGAAAAATCATAAGGTAAATTTCTGATAAGAATTCATAATACTTGCAAGATTTAAGTTTCTAAATAAAGTTTTTGGAATACCAATGCAAACACAATTTAGCTACTATTTTAAGTTTGAAGAAAATTGACCGCAAAAATTTACATTAAAAAACCACAATACTTTCACTAGCCATATTTTCCCTGTGTAATAAAAATAACTTTAATCTTTACGATTTTTAAGTAGTTTTATTTATTCTAATTTAGTGAAATATGATTAAATAAATAGAAAAAGATTGTACATCCTAAAATATTTTATTTAATTCGTTTTATCTCAGTGTTATTTAAAAAGTTAGTAGCCTGTTTAATTTGTTTTTTTATTCTATCTTTGTTTAAAAAAATTACACATTTAGTTATTTATTTCCAATCTTACTTTAAAATAGATAACTTGAGCTATTAATTAAACAGAAATATTCTAAAGGAATAATTTTAATAAAATCATTTAAGTATTTGAGGTATTTTATTGGAAACGTTTGAATACTTTTCTATTTTTCTACACGTGGTTTAGTTTGAAATTTTAAGTTTGTTATTTGCTGTGCACAAATAAATGTAAGCTATTTGTTCAAAAAAAATCTACAGTGGTAATTGTATTTATCTAATTGAAATAGTTTTTTTTTATTAAATACTACAAAGTACTTAAGTATTTTTATTATATGAACTCAAGTTTCTGTCAAGAACTAAGTTATTTAAGCTTAAATATTTTTTTTATGTTTTTTATACTTTATTGGTATTATTTCTGTAAATCAATGTTTTTATTTTTAAAATTACTAATAATATTTTTTTTTTGAGTAAAACAAAAAAATGTTAAATTTTAATTTTAAAACAAATTTACAACTTGTATACAAATATATAATACTATTAACACTTGTAAAAGTTTGAAATATAGATAGCAGACATGTGCTTAATTGCATGACGTTTAAAATAAATTTATTTAAACGTGCCAGCAATATGTTATAATTGTTGAGATAATTTTTATATTTACACTTGTTTTACAACTTTAGATTATTTTTAAATCAGATAAACAAAATTTAATACATGTTTATATTACGTTTCTCCTTTTAACTTGATTTATATATTTATGTATATAAATAGTTAAATGTTAATAAAATGTTTTTCTTTTTAAATTTTATTTAAGAACAAGCATAATGAGATTTAATATAATTGTTTCATTTAATTTTACCAAGTTTTTGAATCTTTGATTCATCATTTCCATATAAATAATAAGTTTATTTTACTTTATAAAATGAGGCAATTTTAATAATAATTTAAACAAAAGTGAAAGAAATGCTTAAAATTACGTCATAATAAATTAACTTAAACTTCGAAAAATAACGTAGAGTATTTAAAAATTTATAATTTTAATATAATTGATTTTATAACTTTTGTACTCAAAAATTAGTCAAGTACAAATTTAATGTAAAATTATAAAAATCAAGCAAATTACAAAGATTCAAGACGGAAAACATTGATAATTTCAACTGAGTTTTCGCAGACATTCATGAATAATTGAGTTTTATTTTCTCCTTTATACATCAAGTAGGCTTTCTTCAAAATCACTAAAAACTCTTCAGTTTGATGTTGTAATTATATTTTTGTTTGTAAAATATTGTTTAAAATTTTCATGCAACCATTGTAGAAATTAATATAAGTTATTTAAAAAATGTTGAAGTACATAAAATGTATATTTTACAAAATATTAAAGTGTATCTTTTAAAATGGTGCTTATTTCTAAGAATTTTTGATTAAATAACTTAAACATGTTTTAAAAAGTAAGTAAAAAAAGCTAATGTTACAAAGTAGAATATTCTGTATTTTATTTTTACTATCATATTAATTATGTGTTAAATTGAATTCTCAGAATTTATATTTAAAGTAAGTTTCATGAAGGTTTTCAAATTCAAGTTAGTTTTCTACTGTTGTGTACATTTACACAAAAGTTAAAATTGCTTATTTTAGAAAAAAAGTCTAGGTAGTCTTCAAAAGTATTACAAGTTCTTAAAAACTATTGGTATAATATAAGTAAATTAAAAGTGATCACAAACAAATTTTATATTTTGAATCGATTATTGTTATTAATCAATAATATAATTATGAAATAGTCAGCTAATGTTTGAATTTGAAAAACTAATTAAAAAACTTGCTGATAGACATTATAAATAAATTATAAGTTTAAAAATACAACAGAAATGTAACTTGATAGTATATTTAAGTAATAATGTTTCAATATGATTTAAACCTAATTATCTTTTTAAAATTATTATTTAAAACAATTTTTTGTTGAATTAGCAAATTAAATAATCTAACAGTCATTTTTTTACGTGAGTTAATTTTGTTTTAAAGTTCAATGTTTTAAGAGTTAAAAAAAATTTAAGTGGTAAAACAAAAACACATATCTCTTGATATTCAGGTATTATAAAACATTTAAAATTTATTTTTATTTAATTTAAAAAAACTTTTTCTAAATAAAACATTGTTACAGTAAATATGAATTACATGTGCTAAATTTTATATTGATTTAGACTTCAATCAAGCATGATTTATGTCGGTCATTTTAAATTTAATTATTGATTATACAAAATATTACAACTTTCTTACTAGAAGTCAAGGAAGTTCAATTTTCTCAAAATTATTTAAATAAGTTACTTATCGCTAGACTTATGAGATTTTAAACTTTTATGTATATTCAAAAAAAATTGAAACCTTTGTCATACTTAATTAAGAAAATAAATTAATTTTTGTTGAGCATAAAGTATTGAAATATTTAATATAACTGACATGGTATAATTCTGATGTTAAAACCTATAAAAATTAAAATGTTTAACCAATAAAAAAAAATTTTCAGTGTTTTATAGATAAAATCGAAAAAATACTGAAAAGAGAATGTATATTTGTGAAATGTACTAAATTTAATTTAAGTTGCAAGTTTGTTTTCAATAAATATTTAAAACTTTAACAGTTTGTGTGTAACTTACAAAATATTACAGAATTTATCATTGGAATATTTATTATACTTTTATGAGAGTAATTTCATTACTAATTAGTTTATACTGCGTACATTTCAATAAAATAGTGTAGTTGTAAATTTATTGTTATGAATTTTATATATCTAATATAATAAATTGGATTTCCATCTTGAGAACCACTGGTTTATACTTATGATAACAAAATAGTTTATTTAAATTAGATTAACTAATTTATATAATTTCAAATAAGATTATTTATTTTACCGTAGTTGAAATTTTGTGTTATATAGTTTTATAGATATGGGATTTGAGACGATAAGAATATTCAAGGGTTATTTAGTTATAAATATTAGTCTAATAAATTTTTAAAATATATCTAGTTGTCATAATTTATTTAGATTTGGGATTTTGAAACTGGTGAAATGAAAGACTGGTTTAAACTAATGTTATAAAGTAGTTAATCTAAATTATATTTTCTGATTTATATTGTTTTAAATTAAATGATAATATCTGTATTATAGATTATTTTTATAATTTATTTAGATATGGGATTTTGAAACTGGTTAATTTGAAAGACTGTTTTAAACTAATGATAACAAAATAGTTAGTGTAAATTATATTATCTGATTTATATAGTTATAAACAAAATAATCTTATTTTTAATATTTGTTTTACAGATATGGGATTTTGAAACCGGTGAATTTGAACGAACTTTCAAGGGCCACACTCAAATTGTGCAAGATTTGTCTTTTGACACCAAAGGAAAATTATTAGGTTTGTTCAACCAAATCTATTCAACCAAATCTATTTGTACATTTTAAGTAGCTTGATTTAGTTCATTTTTAAAACAAATAAATCTTGATATTTCTAAATATACTTTCTTAACGATATTTCAAATAATTAGTTTTAATAATTCTATTAACTATTTATTTATTAAATATAAGCGTGTTTAAAACTTTTTAGACTTTTATTTAAATTAGTGACAACCAATGAAATTATTTTAATTTGAAATACAAAAGTTAAAAAAATCTTGCTTGGCTTGTTTGTTAAATTTTTATAGAATAATTTTTTTTTAAGTTTTCATTATTAGTTTAATTAGTTTTTTAGTAAAGAATTAATGTTTTAATTAAATAAATTAATAATAACAAACAAATAAATTACAGCATCTTGCTCAGCCGATCTGACGATAAAAATTTGGGATTTCGTCGACTACGAATGCATCAAGACGTTGAAAGGTAGTTTTTATTATTTTTAAAAAGTAATAAAGACATGTTTTCACAAACATGTTTTTTTTTTGTAGTGACACATGTCAGTTAAATTGAAATAGAAAAAGAACTATGATTTTTTTTCCAGCTAAATTGTTTTGCTAGGATCTTTAATAACAAACAATTAGCTTGAACTTTAAATATTTATTTACAAAATGTTATTAACTAAGTTTATTGTATTACTGATTTTAGAACTATAAAGTTAATAAGTCATTCAGCAAATTCAAAATGTTAATTTTGCAAATTTTATAGTAAATTACATCCTTGACAAAATTGTAGTAGCGTTTTATTTATATTTATAATTTATCTTTTTTATTTTTAAAAAACCTCAAAGCCATGATTAGGTAAAACAGAAAAATGAAAATATTTTCAATCCTCAGTAACTTATAATAATTTCATTAACTCATAATATTTCTTAAATAAATTTTAGCAAATCCGCAACATTTTACTGTTTGAAAGTTTCTGTTTGAAAAAACACTAAAAGTTAACAAAAACTGTCTTGTTAATTTCTAACAGATAAACATTAAAAGTTAAGGGCATAGGGGAGGGTCCGACTTTTTTTTTTTAATATAAAAACAAACATTGGCTCTTATATGAAAGCTCAAAGTATAAACTACAAGTCAGTTTTTATAAAATATAAAAATTTTCATTAGTTTTTTAGATTTAGACGTTTTTGTAAAAGGTTTTTAATACAAACGTATGGACCATGAATTTTTCAGGGTCAATTTTCTTGGAAGTTTAAAAATTCACTAAAAATCTATCTCCTTCTCATTATTTGAGCTAAAAACCTCAAATTTTCTGGAAGCATTCATTTTATAATTCAAAAGACTTTTAATGATAGTTTTTTTTTATATTGAAAAATAAAAATTTTAAATAAAAAAACAAGGAAAATAGATGATTTTTTTTTTTAATAAAAGAAAATCCTCCATTAAATAATTTAAAATAGAAATCGACTTACTGTGAAAAATAAAAGAGGAGATAATTTTTTAGTGAAATAGTCTTTTTTCACGTTTTTGGTTTGCGCTTTCCATATTTTTACAAGTTGAGGTCATCGACTTTGATTGCTTATATCTCAAAAATTACTTTGATTTTTTTTAGCGTATAAAATGTCTGTTAGCTCAGATTAAACTCTACAAAATAAGATCAATTTGCAAAAATCAAGGTGTACCCCCCTAACAAAACTTTAATTTTAGTATCTGGTTAGAGAAACATCAGAATTTTTCATATTATTAAAAATAAATCATATTATTTTCACAATATAATTCAGGTCTTAATATATGATTTTTAACTTATTTGTGTTTAACTAAATTTATTTTATCTAGGCCATGACCACAATGTATCTTCGATAGCTTTTATGTCTGATTTATTAATTTATTATTTATTTATTTTATTCAGGCCATGACCACAATGTATCTTCGGTAGCTTTTATGTCAGATGGAGATCACGTAGTTAGTGCTTCTAGAGATAAAACTATCAGATTGTGGGAACTCACTACTGGGTTAGTTGATTATAAACATTTTTGATATTCTATAAAATATTTTTTTTTGCCTACTTACAAAAACATTTCATTAAAATTGATTTACTACAATTAATAAATAGTAGTATACATACTTTTAAAACTAAAGCAAAAAATACTAATTGCATTGTTAATGAACGTTTTCAAATAAATGAATATATATTTATTTGTTAGTTAACATATTTAAGCTTGTATATTAATTCAAGAATGCTGTTATAGGAAAAAAATTAGAATAAGTAAATTTAGTTTAAAAAAGAGATTGCTTCGTATTTTATTCAATGATAAAGATTATTTGATGATTGCTAAATTCTAATATTTTGCTTCTTAAAAATATAAAAGTCATTTTGTACAAAATATTTAACTTTAGTGATAAGCTTTAAATCGCAAGGCGCATAATCAAATGGTACAAATTTTTAACAGTAAAAATTTTACATGCTATTTCAAGTACTCTGTTAAGGCGTTTGAAGTGCATAGTAAATATCACAAGTATGCTACATAACATTATTATGCAGACTAACTTAACATATTAGCAATACAGTAACCTCTCGCTTATTTACGCACATTGTGTCCACAGAAAAAGTGCGTAAAGATACAAGAGATCGTAAAGATACGAGAGGTACTAAATATACTTACTATAATCGCTGTTTTTTGATATTGCTTTCAGTTAAAAGCATACTTGGGTCTTTCCCACTTTTAACAATTTGTTTACTTTATTTATAAATATGAAAACAAAAGATAACATTATACATATTTAAAAAAAAAAGTATTTGAATTTATATAGAATAATAATACTTGTAAAAAGTTTTTACTAATTTTAATAATAAGTAGATTTTATCTTTATCTTTATTCATATATGACTTACTTGAAATTTAACATTTATATTCTATTCTACTTAGCAAATTCAATTTATAATTAATCATTACAATAGAAAAATGGTGTGGTGTCTACATTAAAATTTGTTTTTATAGCCTTTTACAAAAACATTTCAGAATTTTAGTTTATCTCTTATTGTTAGCAAAATTTCTGATATACTGAGGTATAACTAAATGTTTATCAATTAGTCAAGGAACATAAGTTTACAAAGTCTAAATATATAGAGAGGTGAATTAGCATTTAAAAACATACTTTAAATAAAAAATTTACAATAAACCTAATTTGTGCAATATTAAAAAAAATTAAGATTTTTATTTTTTAAATTTTTTAGAGTTTTAAAATACGTAACTAAACGACAGTACGTAACGTCACGAGTGCGTAAAGATGTGAGAGCTTACTGTACTTTACTTACATATCTCAGTTAAATACTTTAGACCAGGTTTCCTGAACTTTTTTTTCAAAATGCCCTCTTTAAAGAAATAAAAAAACTATGGCCCCTTCCAACAAGATTTCTCAAAAACTACCATTAAAAATGCCTGAGACTTTTTTTTTGATTTTAATCATTAACTCCACAATATCAAGTTTAAAATTATAACCACAATAATTATATAAAATAGGCTTCCCTTTGCTGCCCATGCCCCATATTTTGTTCACTAATAGATTATATTTAAGTTTATAATATATTTTCAATATGTATTCTTTTTAGATACTGCATCAAGACATTCGAAGGTCATAGTGAGTGGGTCAGGATGGTTCGACCAACTAATGATGGAAACCATTTAGCTTCGTGCTCTAACGATCAAACGGTTAGTAATTATATTTAAATAAATTTAGTATAATACTATACAAAAAAAAATTATTAGCTGGAAATTTTGTTATCAATATCTACCAAATATAAAATTCACTTGAAATCCGTATAATTTATCATTTGTTATGCTTGAGACAATTATTGACAATTCCGTATACGGAATGTACAGGCAAACATTTTAATTAACACATTGTTCACTAATGACAAATTTAAATCACTACATATGTTACTAATGTCATTTCAACAGATCAGAGTTTGGAACGTACAAACGAATCAGTGCGACATTATATAGTTCATAATAACAACTATAATAATACACATAATTTATTATTGACAAATTTACAACACTACATATATCACTAATGTCATTTCAACAGATACGAGTTTGGAACGTACAGACGAATCAGTGCGACATTATATAGTTCATAATAACAACTATAATAATACACATAATTTATTATTGACAAATTTCTAACACTACATATATCACTAATGTCATTTCAACAGGTACGAGTTTGGAACGTACAGACGAATCAGTGCGACATTATATAGTTCATAATAACAACTATAATAATACACATAATTTATTATTGACAAATTTACAACACTACATATATCACTAATGTCATTTCAACAGATACGAGTTTGGAACGTACAGACGAATCAGTGCGACATTATATAGTTCATAATAACAACTATAATAATACACATAATTTATTATTGACAAATTTCTAACACTACATATATCACTAATGTCATTTCAACAGGTACGAGTTTGGAACGTGCAGACAAATCAATGCGACATGGAGTTAAGAGACCATGATCACGTGATTGAGTGTGTCGCTTGGGCTCCTAAAACTGCTTACGAAAACATATGCGCTGCTGCCGGTATCGAGGTTTGTCACGTCATAATGCTTTTTATTGTTGTCACGTCATACTTCTTGATGAAGAGCTTTGTTTACTTCTATTTTACTATCAATTGTAAAATAATTTAATTTAAAGTTTACATAAAACTTTCACAAATACAAATTGAATTTATTTGTTGTATTAACCAATTAAACTACTTAATTCTTTACAAACGTTTTATTATCATACAAGTTTACTGCAATTTTAGTTCATACTACATCATAATTCTTAGAATATTATATAACATCATATATGTTTTATTCTCATGCAGGTTAACTTTATTGTAAACATAATTACATGGCGTATCATAATTACTCAAAGTAATATTACATATATATATATATATATATATATATATATATATATATACATACAGAACAACATATTTATTATATATGTTTATATATAAATTAAAACAGTACAAGGTAAAGAAGGAGGATGAAGAGAAAGATGGTAAATTTTTAGTTTCCGGATCACGCGACAAAACTTTGAGGGTTTGGGACGTTTCAACTGGACAGTGCTTGTTTAAATTGACTGGTCACGACAATTGGGTTTGTATAATTTAATTCTGGTAACTTTAATTGTGAGTTAAACCCGTTAAGTTGGCTTATGATTGAGAGAAATGTTTAAAAAAAGTTTAACAACTGCCGTATTAGTTTCAAGGTCCTGCTCAAATAATATAAAAGTTGTTGAGAGTTAAAAACTAAGTTCGTATCATTAAAGTTTTTTATTTGGTAATATATTAAAGATAAACATTGTAGACTATAGTTTCTCAAAGCGTGCGATATCTTAAAGTAACGGAAAAGTAAATGGGGCTAATTAGCTAGTAAAAGAGCAAAGTTTAATAAAAGGGCTATATCTAGATTTGTTCTATAGGGGCCGAAAATACGTTTGTGAAACCCCTTGCTTGGAATTATCAATTAGATATTCTAAAGTTAGTGCGGGGCTTTCCAAAGTAGGTCACTTGGCCTCTTTAGGGATCGTTTAAAAATTTTAGAGGGCCAAAGAGGGGCTGTGAGTAATAAACGGGGCCCTTAGACCATATTTTAAAGCTTATAACATGTATTCTGGAGTTCACAATATTAAAAGGTTTTAGATGTATTAAGAAACTTATACTAGATATTGTCTTGCACACAGTATATTTTTGAGGATTATTAGAGGGGTATCATAGCTTTTTTAATTCCTTTAAAGGTGGCGTTACGAAAAAAAGTTTGGGAAACCCTAGTCTAGTGTTTTTCATAACTAAAACGTTATAAATGTGAGTTTAAAGTAAATTTTGAAAATTTTTCATCTTCTCATTTACGTTAACCTGTATTTTCTTCTTTCATGGTCATGGCATCACTTTGAAGTTTTAAATAACTAAACTATAATAAAACAAGCAATTAAACACAACAGGTTCGCTTCGTGCAATTCAGTCCGAAAGGTAAATTTATTTTATCAACATCAGACGACAAAACTCTGAGAGTTTGGGATATCAGGAACAAAAGATGTCAGAAAACATTAGACGCCCACGAGCATTTCGTTTCTTGCCTCGGTAAGAAATTTAATTATATATTGATACTAAATTAAGGGTTTCCAAAGAACCTGGAATTTAAACTAATTTTCAATTAAAATAGACATAAAAAGGTTCACTTTTGAAAACCTGGAAATTTTTTTTCAAAAATAAAATAGTTTGGAAACCCTGTAAATTACTAAATATTTAGAAAAATATTATCTGTGAAAATTTGATTTAAATTGTTTTTTCTGCACGTGTTTACAAAGTACAGCCGTTTTTATTTGTTTTATTTTAATTTTTATTTTGTAATTACAGCACTAATTCGACCTACATAACTTTGACTTTCAACTTAACTACTAGTTGCTGTATTCATGTTGTTGATTTTTATATTTGCAATTTTTTAAATTAATTTTACTTAATATTTTTCACAGACGTCCACAGAACGCAGCCGTTCGTAGCAACCGGATCAGTTGACAAATTGCTGAAAGTTTGGGAGTGCAGATAAATAAAAAATTTATCATTGTGTCAAATTTGTTGGCTTCGTTGATTTTAAAACTTTATTGGGATAATTTACATTTTACAAAATTAGTTTTCTTCTTTTTAAAACAGTTAAAATGAGACGTAGTTTTAAAATCTTTCTTAAAATTATTTTACTTTTCTTTTCAAGTATTCGAATAAATTAAATGACTTTCACATAAATTTATAAACTTTTGTAATAAAAATATTATAAGTTTTAATTTTCTTTAAAGTATAAATTTTTTGAAAACTTTTTATTTTCTGCACAACTTAAAGCATGTGGAACTTTATGAGCTTGACTTTTTTTTTTGCCTGTTTATAAAAATCTCTATTTCTTCTTTAAACTAGTTTTACTTATTTTACCTTGCATTTAATTAGGAACTATATATATATATATCTTGTTTAAAGCATTAAATTTCTTCTATCTCTATTTTCCTTAAAAACAAATTTATTTCATGATATTTTCCGAAGTTTAAATAAGTTTTTACTGAGGATGTTTTTGTTTGTAAGTCGGAATGCTTAAATGTTTAAAATATATTTATTTTTGTTTTAGTAAATTTCATGTCATTTTGTGCTCCTATAAAACACTAACTGAAAAAAATTGTGAATCTTGAGAATCTCAAATTTTCTATTTTGTTTTTAAATATTTCTTAAATTTTTTTAAATTAAACTCTATCTTTTGTATAACAATTTAAGTTTCTGAAAAAAAAACTTAAATTTGAACATAAATGTTAACATGTAATAAAAACTTTTGAAAGTTTGAAATTTCTGAAATGATTACTTAAAATATTTTTTAAATGACAAATAAAACCAATTTTGATAAAGAATTTTTTTAACAAGAAAATTTTGGGTGCTTATTTTTGTGCACGAATATTTGTGCTTTTCGGTGTAAATAAATTATTAAAAAATTAATATAATTAACTTACTGGTTAAGTAATAAACAGTTTCAATAAATTAAATTATTATAGGTTCTTGGAAGAATTATCAATTACTTTGGTATTTTGTAGTATTTTGTTTTGAAATTGTAAGATAACTTTAGAATATGACCATTTTGCTCAAAAATAGATTTTTTTTTTAATTTATCGTAATATTCCTTCTACTTACAATGCAAGTTTTGTTTTTATTTTCATTTATAAGAGTTTACTTTAAAGTTTTACAGTTTGTGTATTAAATATACACTCAAGTTTGTATATATTTTTTAATCAACAGTTTCAAAATTAGCTAGTCTATTTCTAATATCTGAATACTTGATTCACAACTAATTGCAGATAGAGTTTATTTCTATTTAAAGAATACTATATACAAATAGATAATAATCCCACCATAAAATTTTAATAAGAGTGATGATTGTAGACAAATTTTGGTGACTAAAATCTATCAGTTAAACTGAAACTTTATTTTGTATATAATTAATAAATGTTCATCTTTTATTATTAAAATAACATTAATGTCTGTATAAACATAAGAACATTTTTTTTAAGTAAATTTTCGGCCTCATTTCATATGCTTAGTCTTGATAAATATTTAGATGAAGTTTTTTTTAGAATTACGAATACAACGAAAAACCTTTAAATTAACTTAGAAGCCACATTTAACATCCATAAGCTATTTAGTAAATAAAAATCAGAGCAAAATCTAGTTGGATTAAAAATACACTTTTCTTATTTTTAAAAATCTATAAGCCAATCAAATTATAGGACGTAAAAAAACAAACATATTTATAAAAGTTTTTGTCTTTATTTCGAAGTCTAGCGAAAACTAGATAAGCTTCTACATACTTAAATTTTTAAATAAAAAATCACTGATTGACACAAAAGTTACTGCTAAAACTATTTATAGCAGATTGATATTTTAGTAACCATAAAGTAAATTACCACATGTAAGACCTTTTTAAAATTTAAAAATAACAGCTGAAAAATATAAATTGACACCTCTATAGCTTTGAGTAATAGTAACCTAATTAATATTTAACATTAGTATCAAATATTTTTGCATCTGTTTTTACCAACGTTCTTGATAAACATGCATGCAGTAAAAACATTTTTGTTATATTTAACAGTTTAAAATTTGACAAACAAGATTTTTATTTAAGTTTTATTTGATATATAAAAGAAAAAATTCAGCTTGAGTTTTACAAAAGGAGGTTTCTACAACCATATCTATACAGTAAACTACACTTTAATTTCACAACTTGAATGTATGGCACTTAATTAGACTGCTGCTATAAGTGAATGTCTCTTAATCAATGTATCTTTTTACAATGTGTTTACAAATTATCTTTCAAGAAATAATTTATTATTAGTGGTTTGTGTTCCGTCTTCATTCAAACATGTTTAGCTGAAAATAACTATGTTTTTGAAAAACAAAAACCAAAATTAATGAGAATTAGTTTTAAAAAATAAAAAAAGTTATATGAGCTTTTAACAGAGTTACTGAAAACTAACAAATGTTTTAAATCATAACTATTAAAATCAAGCTAGTTTAAGCTTGGATGAGAGTATTATATTTTTGCTATTCACAATAGCACTACACAAAGCTATCACGTGTAAAATAATAAATTAACGCTAACAAAAATTAAATAATAGAATAACCAACATCTACAACCACGGTAGTAAAACTTAATGAACTAAACTTTACAAAGTGATTTATTACACACAAAAATGCCTGAAAAAACGTATATTCATAAAACATTGTGCCTCACTTTTCCACTTGTAACACACACGATCAATTTCCTCTCACAAACACTGATTTGCATTCACCCTGAGTGTAATCCAAGCACCGACTTGTCAACCTTGTGATCGTTTTATACGCCGCAGTGAAGCAGTTTTACAAAGTTGGCATCCCGCATGCTTGCTGCCGAGTGTAGCCTTTTGAAGGTCTTGCAATCTTTGGGATTCTCCGCAAAATGTACTTGTTTAATTTTACTTAGAATCGTGACATGTAGTTTTTAATTTTTTTCAAGTTTTGAACTACATACTTTTGTTTTGTTATAGTTTATTTTTAACTGCTCAAATGTTAAACATTCTTTATTTAAACATGTTACTCTTTTAAAACTTCTTTTTTAAAAAATCTTTAGTATTCTGATAAATATTTCTTGAGTACTTTTATTGAAAAATTTTAAGTACTTAATATTAATAGTTTAACAACACTGATTTAATTAAAAAAGCTTAAAGTTTTTAGTATGCAAAGTTAATAACTCTTTAAAATCTATCAGTGATAGATAAACCTTAATAGCTATTGTATAACTTTAAAAGTCTCTTTTTTACAAAATATTAACCATACAAACTGTTCTAACAACTATATAACAGAATAGTACGTTTTTTTGTTCATGAAATAATAGAATACTTTTTATTCTAGGTCAATTAAAAAACATAAAATTTATACGAACTTGCAGCTTGTTAAGCTCTTTTTGAAAAATACTTACAATAAAGTATAGCAAAAAAATTAAAAGACTAGAATTTATTTTATTAAACTTAAAGAAAGTTAACAAAAGCTTTAATTTTTTAACAAACTTGCGTTTTTTAAAACATTTTTATCAACATTTAATTTTTTAAAATACTTTAAAACTTGTCAAACTCTAACCAAGACGTTTTAATATATATAATTCTTTTAGGTCAGTTAAAATCTAAAATGTTTCTTGTAAAGCTCATTCTGAAAGTCTTCTGTAAGTCTTCCATTTTTATCTTATTGTTAACCATCCATATATCTTTAATCATTTTTTCAATAATCCTAACAATAAAAGTATATTTGTTTATAAAGCGCATTATTATTTATGTGTGCTACAACGTTTAAATTTTAAATAACAATAAGTTTGACTTTAAGGTATGGAAATAAAGCATGTAAACAAATGTATTTAACTAGTCAACTAAGTACTAGTTAAAACTTTTAATTATAGATTGATATTTTTGTTTTATTGAAAATTGAAGTTTAATTTCAAACTCAATTTATAAACTATTTTTTTGGTTTTTAAACAAAAAATTTGATTAGAAATATCAATTTAATTATTAGAGATCTAGAAAAGTGATTGAAAAAAAAATCAAGTTTTGTTTTAGTTGTAAAAAAATTGTTGCTTCTTTACTGATTTAAGTTCATTAGTCAAGTTTAATTCAATGCAAATGAAACTTGACTAATGGTTCAATACAAATGGTCGGCAAACTGCGCCCCGCGGGCTATCTGCGGCCTTTCAAGTGTAAATCTGCGGCCAGAAAACATGTTTTTTATTTAAATGGAATGCGGCCCGCGTGTGTATAAATGTGGCCCCTTAAACAAAACTATGTTTTAAATTGACTTTTTTGAAATAAAAACAGTGTTTTTATTAGTTTTGTTTTTAAGTTCCTGGATATCATTTAAAAAGCGTTTATCATCTTCACTGCTTAAGATTAAATATGTGGAAAAAAGACAGATAGTAGTTTTAGTAGTTTTTCTTTAAAGTTTAGATTTTGCTTTTCCTTTCAAACAACAATATCTTGGAGTGTATGCAAAAGCTTACGTACTTAGATTTGAAAGTTTCTTAAATTCAGTAAGTTGACAATGCGATAAGTAATTTTATTTAGTATAAAGGTTTTACGGTACAAATACTGTGGAATTAATACAGTGTTTTACTAACATGTCAATTCTTTATAATTTAGGTCTTTGCTTTGACATTTGATTATAAAAATTTATCACTATATTGAAATTTGCAAAGAAACATTTAAACTAAAAAAAAAATTAATAAAACAAAAATACTTCTATTAATTTGTAAATCATTTTGTTTGAATGGTAAAGTTTTTCAAACTTGGTTTTTTACATTTTATTATCGTTTAAAAAACCTGACTGGTTTTATGTAACTGATTGTAATTTGTTTGTTTCCAAAAGATGCAACCAAGAAAATTTTAAATAGATTATTAAAGTGTTTAAGGATTTTAAAAGAAAAACTTACGTTGTTTAAAATGAAATTAATAATATAAGTTTTGTTAATATTAAAGTTAACTTAAGAAAATAGCTAAGCTTTAAGTATGTTAAATTTGAAATTATATATTTTTTAGTCAACAAATATAATATACTACTTTTTTTATTAACAAGATTAGACGCATTGTTTTGTATTGTCATCGTTTGTTAATAACAATAGTTCGAAATTGTTCTAATCTACATTAAAACATAATTATATAAATTAGTAGTTGCTAAAACTTTGATCAATACTAATGTACATTTTTAAAGAGTTTTTGTCATAGACAGGACATTAAACTGTATCAGTGGATTACCAATCGATAACCGAAAAGTTTTTCCATACAGTCCTTAATACAAATCCTTAGACTAAACTTTTTAATTCTTTGTTCAAAAAAAAAAAGAAATAAAACTGTTTAAGTATGTAAAGTTAATATAATATATTTTAGCTAAACAAAGTACTTATTGTATTTACTATACTATGTTATGTACAAAACTATAAATTATAGTTTTATGCTACTAATGCTAATTATTAGTTATAATTTTTGATCCAAAAGTTATATTTCAAAACATAATAACTTATTATAAAGAAAAAAATTTAAAAATGAATATGTTAAGTGAGAAGTTTAAAATTTACAAACTTAAATACTTAGTACAATAACTATTAGATTTAAGTGTGTGTATGCTCGATGACTGAGAGATCTTTTTGTGCTCCGAGGTCTTTGAACTAAATCGTTTTTAAGCATCTTTTTGTTTCTTTATAATAAACTTACAACAATATAAATAAAGTATGTATTAGAATTTTGTTTGTTATAATAAACGAACTTACAGCAGTGTTGATTTAGTTTAATTAATCTCTAATTAACATAACTATTGCTTATTTAACAATAACACATGAAAAGTTGATAAATAGCTTTAATTTAACGTTAGATATAAATATTGTTTGTTTTTAACTATAACTTATAAAAAACTATACGAAAAATTCTCTTGACAAAAGTTTGTACTTGGTTTATTTCATATATTAGTTGAATAAAAATTTAAGTAATTTAAATATCTAAAAAAACACAAAAGTTAGTATAACTAAAGATCAAATTGTAAAAATATTTCTTCTTAATACTGTTTTTGCAGACCTGGTACCTTAACTTTAACTCTGTGTTTAAAAAAATTAAAGGGTAACAAAATACTAATTGTTTTTCTGCTTTTGAATTTTCCTAGCAACAAGGATCATTCCAGAATTAAACTTCATAGTAAACAGAGCTGATTGTTGTCTATTTGGTGATATCAGAGACTTGGATCAACATGAATTGGCCTATGGTGAGTTGGCTTTGTTTCTCTAATTAGTATATCACTTTGATAAGTAAAATTGTGTTTATAAGTACTAATTAAATGTGGCACTAATATAATTTAGTTACATATTTATACCAAATCAATAAATTTAGTTAATAAGTTATAGATTTTATTATAACTGAGTTTAGTTGCTAAAATCAAACACCAAACACATTAATATTATTTTAGTTTATTAAAACTCCATTTAGATTTTTCTTTATCCTCTCCTATTAAGCACCTGTGCACAGAAACTTTGGTATGTGGTAAAAAATATTTTTTGATGTCATTATCATAACTACCATCAACAATCTAATTAATATATCCTCTTATAAAAAATATAAGATCTATATTGGAGCACATACAGTTACCTGTCACATCTTTATCATAATAAAAATTTAAGTCTTCCAAAGTTTTTGTAAGAGGTGAATATTTTAGAGTGAACCTATTTCTTTATAATAAAAAAAGTGAAGATGTTTCTTTATAATGAGATCATTATCAATCCTCAATTTTTTACCTTGAGTAATTTTTAAAACTTTACCTCTTCTAAACTGATTATGATTGTCTGCTCTAAACTGGCATAAATTTAGAATTGGTTTTTCTTTTGTTGTACCATATATAGATGGCAACAATAAGTTATACATATAAATGAACAATATTGGAAATAATATTATTTTCACTTCTTTGGAAAGCAGTAAAATAAGAAGTTTGTTATGACTAAAGTTTGTACTTCATTTATTTTGTTTTATAATTAAATAAACGTTGAAGAATTTTATTTACTTAAGTTGTTCAAGTGTTTGATAGCTGTAAGAACAGTACCAAATATATTTGTTTTATATAAATAATCTTTTGTTATCACTATTTTCAATGAGAATGATTTTTCTTTACCATAAAAATGTTTATCATAACATACTGATATTTTAATTTTATGAAGCTGTACTTTTTATTACCCTGAAAACCTTAAAACAGAGCAACAACTTAACAGCGTTTCATAACTTAAGGCCGTAAAGAGGGCTCCTAAATTTTTTCAAAAATTTCAAATTTGCCTTTACTTAAAGTCTATACTTTTTATAATTTTTTGAAGAATTTTGAGTTTTTAATTAATTTTTGTAGCGTAGTAAATTTAGTTTAAGCTTTCCAGTTCAAACATGTAAAGGATAAGATTTTTTGATAGTTTTCTCAAAATTCAATGTAATAATAACACTATTAAAATCTATTTTAAAGTTATAGACCAATTTATCAGTAAATTGAACACACCTTATCTGAAAAATTTGAAAAATTTTAATAAAGCATTTAAAATGTAAAACTTAAAATTTATGATCAGAAAAAGAAATACCTGTCGTAAAAAATGTGCTTTTAGTTGATTTGAGTACTCAGTAATACTTCTTAAATAGTTATTTCATTTAAACTTTGCTTTTAATAGTTTTAATAGTTTAGTTTTTCAAACTTATGGGCCCTAAAAAATTAATAAACATGTCCTACATGCAAAAGAATTTTCTGTCAAAATTTAAATATAAACTAAATCTGGTCCTATCATAAAATGCAGTTTTGTATTTTTATATATTAAGGTAATCAGCTACGCATTCACGCTGACTTAAGTTTGTTTGCAGTTTTCAAAAAACTAAAAAAAAACTTTTGATATATTGTAGTTTATGAAAAATTTCAGCTAGTATTAATGACTAATTTTTTTTTTCTATTGAATTTATTATTTTTTCTCTTGCTCATATATCATTTTGGTTCTAAATGATTTTTTAACTGTTTTCAGTTATTTTACAGGCGGTTTAATCAGTTTTTGAATCCTTTTGATAAAAATATATAAATTTTCCAAACTTAAGCTGACTTTAGCCAATATAATGTAAAATGGCTAGTTTTTAGCCGCCTAGACTAGCTTTTTTGATTCAACCATTGGCAACCCTGGTGTATGTTTTCAAGTAGTTTTGATCTTACAACTTTACAATGTTCTACAGTATTGAGACCACTAAGCTAGTGGAAAATACTTGATATCATAATCCAAAGTAAACAAGTTGTAATCCATTGTCAATTTATACAAAATACTTGTGTTGTGTTGTTGATTAAAAAAACTTTTTTCATTAACTTCATTATTTAAGTCATTAAATATTCAAATATCTTTGTTATCAAAGAATAATTTGATATTGTTTTGACTTAAGATTTAATTTTTAATTTTATCAATAATATAATTTATGCTCAGCCAATGTTTGGCAATTATTTTTAAGGAAGTAAGTCAAAGATTCTTACTATTAATTATAAAAACATAGAGTATGATTTGAAAATTTTGATAAAATACCTGTATATTAGAAGGGTAGGTGTCAAAAATTCATGAAGAGTCACTTTTGCATAGCTTAAATTTTTTGATATTTTTTTATTTTTTTTAAATAATTTATATTTTATCAATTTTATATTTTTATATTTTTATATTTATTTTTACTAACACTGTTTACCCTTACCCTTTGTCAACATCTTTTTTCTTTTTATTTTTCTTATTATTTTGTTTGTTTTTTTACCATATTGTTCCCCCTAACTCTTACCCTTGGTTAATGATTTTTATCTATTTTGTTCTTGTGCAAAAGTGTCTATGTGCATATTTGACTCCATATTAGAATGACTTATTAATCTGTGGTTTAGGCATGACACAGGGTTGCCACAACACACAGGATAGTTTTAAGGTTTTAAAAAACTTAAGGCTTGTTTAATTTTTTTCAGTTTGTTTGAAAACCTTGGCCAACTCAAGTTTTTTTTAAATATTGTGGTTCTTTTTTTATAGTTTTTAAAGCTTAAAAACCTACTTAACAAAAGTATATTGACAGAGTATAGCGAAAGGTGTTTACATGACTTTATGTACCAATTAATTGCTAATAACAAAACTTTTTTCATTTAAACGGTTTATTGAGCAATGCTTTCAAAATTTAACTAATTTCCTTGTCAAAACAAAATAAATACTCACAAAAAACTAATTAATCAAACGCAATACGAGTAAACTAAAGAAGCAATCAATATAAAACTAATCAAATTAATCATAAAAACTAAAATAGATAATTAGAACAAAAATGGACTATTTAAAAATGTTAATTGTAATTCTAGATCCTTTATCAGGACCTAGATGTTGATTAAGTTTAGGTTTAAGTTTTTTAATCATAATAGCCTCTACTGCAAGTAAAATATTTCTATTTTTACAAAATTTAATTACCTCAAAACAATTAAAAATATCATTATGATTCTGACAGATTCTACATTGTTCTATATGTGAAAAAACTGCGCTATTTGTAGGTTTTGTATGTTCTTTAATTCTGACGAACAGTTGTCGCTCCGTTTCTCCAATATATTGGGTATCCAGGTCACCTGGACATTGAAACTTATAAACGATGCAACTTCTGTAGAGTTTGTTGATCTTTTCTTTCAGTGAAAAATAGTTTCCAACTTTAGATGTTCTGAAAGTTACTTTGATGTTGATTCCAATTGTTTCCAAATTTTTTGTTATATTTTTGCTGAATTTTTCTGAAACCTTTTTTATATAAGGAACTGTTAGATACTGTTGTTTAGGAATTTGTTGCTTATCTTCTAATTTTTGAAGTTTTTCTATTTCATTGTTTATGAAGTTAATCGGATAGCCGTTTCTCAAAAGAAGATTCTTTATTCTGTTTGTTTCTATGTTCTGTAGTTCTTCTGACACTAATCTTTTGTTTCTGATGAACAACTGTCTAACCAAATTTTTCTTCCATGACTTCGGGGTACAAGAGTGAAAATTTAATAGTACATCTGTGTTTGATGGTTTCTTGTAAATTGAGGTAGTAAATTTGTTCTCTTCCAGCTTAACACTTATGTCAAGAAAAGGAAGTGACTTTTAGTAAAATAGTCTAATTTTGTCGTTTTAGTTTGCGCCTCCCATAAGGAACCTATTGTTGGCTCCGACTTTGACCAGCTATATCTCAAAAATTATTTTGAATTTTTTAAATCTGTAAAAAGCATTTTGTAGCTTAGTAAAAACTATATAAAATAAGATCAAAAACCAAAAAAGGGTGTTTACCCCCCCCTATGCCCTTAACCTAGTTATGATGTCATAAAAGATAAAAGGTCCTTGAACTTTTAAATGAGTTGAGACTCTTAAATTCTTAGTTTATACATATCTAATAATTAAAGAAATAAGTAATAGAAGTGTAAAAATAATAATGTATTTTTTCCTCATTTCTATAAAAAGTCATCTTTTTTTTTGGTTTTATATGAAAACGGTTATGAGTATTAAGTCACATTCTATTTGTATTGAGTAATTTACGATGCTGAGTTAATTAAAATAAAATTACCATAGAAGTTGATTAGTGGTTTTAAATGACTCCTTAATCTGATAAGAAGCAAATTAGGTGAAACTATTTAACTTTTATTTAAACTTTCAATATATTTTATTTGTTCTTAAATGTTTCTGATTTTCCCTATAAGTTTTTATCAGTATATTGTAATAATAATTTATGAAATTAAAGCTTTATAATATCTTAGTGTTTTTGTTTACATCTCAGACCAAATAAATGATGAATGCTTACTACAGATGCAGCTTTAGAATGCTCAATCAGATGGTGGCCCCTCGTCCAGACAACACAATCGACAATTTCATCAGCGTTCCACTTATACCAGAGAAGAACTTCCACGGAGAAGAGAGTAGCTGTGCCTAGATGTCTGACAGAGTGGCCGTTGTTTTTAAATACAAATGAGGAACAATTGAGTGTAGAGAAGAGGAGACAGTAAAGTAGATAATAACATAATATTTTCTTTTTTATTTTATTTTTACAGCAAGAAGCTTTATTTGAACTAATAATTAAGGTGTTAACTTTAAAATTCGAGTCAAACAGTAATTTAGCTCTGTTGATTTTTATTTTGTCAAATAATATAGTTATTATAGTTTTATTTAAAAAATATTTACGTTGGTATTTGTTTCCAACTAGTTTTTTAGGCTCCAAATATTTTTATAGAGTTTTTTAATTACCCAGTTTAAATATTAATAATAAGGTTGTTACTCAATTACTAGTCAGGAAAACTCAAGCTTGTTTGATATTTTATAAAAAATTTGATCATCTCAATCTAGGTTGAATCTTCTGCTGTAAATCTTATGCTAATTTAAATATTGAAAAAATCTTTTTATACGGTTAATATACATATTTTACTTTTTAACCTATTAATTATGTACATAATGCAGTACTGTAATATTTTATTAGTTACATTTTAACTTTGCAGTTACCATAACTATGTAGCGAATATATAATAAATGTTAAATATTATAATGTTTTAAACAAAAAAGTATATAGAGTATTACGAATAATTTATTGTAACTAGTTGCTATAAATTACTGACTTTCTTATTATTTTACAGTAATTTAAGTATTTTGTTAATTATATTATTTAATGATTTAATAAGAGCATTTTTCATTAGTAGCGTTTTAATATTTTTTGACATATAACTATCTTTCAGTAATAAATTTATATTTAGTTGTTTTTACTATTTGTGAAACTCAGTTAAGAAAATAATTAACAATCATCAGGCTTAAAATACTTCGATAAATAAAAAATAATTTAGTTTGCTTGAAGAAAAACGGCATTTAATATACTTGAGTAAAAAAAAATATTTGTGATTTTGATATGTTTCTTGTTTGAAATTCTTATCTATTTTTAAGATAACTAATTTTTTTACTAAAGTATACTAAAAGTCATTTTTGTTTGAGCAATGTATTTTTGACTACTAACTTAATTTTAGTTTTATTATTAATTATTATTTTTTACTGCAACTTACGAATACCTCCTATTATATATTATTCCTTTTAAGCAGTTGTAACTTATAATACATTAATTTCTACATTTTCACAGACTAGTATATAAATTTTTTTAAATTCCTTGGTATTTTCTATTTTATACAAACAACTTATAAATCAGTTATTACATGCATATTTTTGATAAGATTTACCGAACTATTAAAAGTTTTTATATTTTACATAAAAAATGTGCTGAGTTCAACTTAAAAAGAAAATTTGTAATAGTTTAGTAAATCATATCTAAATGTTCTGGTATTAATGATTCAAGTAGATAATAATTTCAAAATTGGTATTACACTTTAGCATAAAATTTTTTTATTTATATATTTAGCATTAGTACATTTATATATTGTTTTTAAAAACTATTACAATGTTTTTTCGTTTTATCTACAAATATATGGTGTGAGCTAATTGTTTTAAACTAGAAAAATGTTGTAATAGTCTTTATAAACCAATAATAAATACCCAACTAAAAGTCAAATAAAAATTTAAAAATTATGACTTAGGTAGTGGTAATTGCAAAGTAAAATTTAAATTAAATTGATACTGAACTACATTACTGTGTAATACACGAAATATTTTCCTTCAAATTGGTTGTAAAAAACTGAATCGTGTTAAACAATAACTTAAGGTTTACAAAAATAATAATAACCTAGATTTAAGGTGGTCAACTAAAACAATTCGACGACAAGTTTGGTCAATTTTCTATTCATTATTTTAAAACTTGAAAGTTTTTATTTTCCACATACATTTAATTTTGAATTCGGCTAAATGTTATAAATTTTTTGTTGTTCATAAAATGGTAATTTTCACAGCTTTTAAAGTAATATGCAATCTCGTTATTAGCAATCACAAAGCTTATTTAGTAATTAAGTAAATTTTGTGTTACAAGTTTATAAAGCGTTTTTAAAAGTAATGTGATCTATAAAGTAGTTAATTTAAAAGAAATATAAATAAAAGGAAATATGAGTAATTATCGCTTCTTGCTGTAAGTAACTTTTAATTGCTTCGTTTTATATCTCGTATTTTTTTGTCGTTTGTATTTGGCGTGAGTGTTTTTTTATTTATTTAAGTTATATATATTTATATATTATAAATTTATGTAAATAAGAAAGAAACTAAACGTACTAGCTGGTCACAATTACTATGAAAATATATCCCTTCAAAATAAGCATTTCGGGTATATAAAGTTCCTCACAAATTTAAGAAATGTCCCCATGGTATACACAGTTGTATGACATTTAACGTGGTAGTAAGTTGGAAAATAAATAAAATAAAATCAGGGTTGGCAAAAAACCTGGAAACATTTATTTTTTGTAACACAATGAAAATACCCTTGAGTTATTATAATATTGTATGTAAAGTAATTTGTGTAATAGTTGAAAATAATCTGCTTTATTATTATTGTAAGTTTATTGTCATGCGATGGACCCAGGCGTCAAAACCTAGGCCACTTATACAGAAAGACATACAACAAAAAGACAAAAATAAACCAAAATTGTACATTAAAAATGAAAAACAAAAATTAAATGTGGTTTTAATGTATTAACCCAAATTGAAAAAATTTCTTCAGCGAACAGTTGAATATCAATAAACTGAATGACGATTATAGGAATTTAAAGGGGTGTACGATTGTAGTTTACAGCAATTCCAAAAATATTATACAAAGGCCACACGTTTTAAGTAATTTTTTGTAAAAAGGTTACTGTAGATCTATGCGCAAGGAATTTTCAAGTTCTAGAAAATCTCAGAGACACTTTAGGAATTTTGGTTCTTTTTTTTAACTCAGGGCAGTTTTAATTTCAGGAAATTTTCAAAACAATATCAAGGAAATTTTTTTTTTCTAGATCGAGAATGAGATTTAGTTAATCGAGTTTCAATATTATGTTTAAAAAAGTTAATTTTGTGTTTATTTAGAAATTTTTTAGCCTTGCTACTAGATCTTTAATATTCTTAGAATTTTCATTGTAATTTTTCAATATATAGTAAATTCTGAAAAATACTTAAGGAAGTTAAACGTTACTCAGGGTTTTTGACTCAAAAGAGTGGCAACCCTTGATGTGAAATCTACAAACCCGTAATTTGACAAATTAGGCTAGAATTCCTTAAACTTTTGAAAAACAAGCTAGAGTTTTGTTCAAAAAATTTGTAAAAAAGAATATTTTTATTAAATGAGATTTAAATTTGACACAAGAGTACTTAAATTTAATGTACTATAACTAAAAAAAATCATTTACAGTTTTGAGAGTTGTTATACAAGCTAAGACAGTTTCAATACTAAAGATAAATTGTACTTTAATACACGTAAATTGGGATCCCAAAAACCTTATGCAACCTTGAATACAAAGTATATATCACTAGTATTCATCAGTTTAATCTTTTCATTGTTTGTGAATGGATCCTTTCATTTTAAATGGTACCAAGAGTTTAGAAAAATGCGTTAATATAAGAAAAATTGATTAGAAAATAATTATTCTTCGCGTTTAAAGTTTGTTCCTTCTTTGAGGTACGCACTTTCATCGTGTACGTATAAAATACTTGTACATATTAAAGCTGTTAAAGGCCTCGTCAGTGTGATACAAGATCTAAAAAACTCTTGAGTAAATTGTTAAAATTTTTACTTAAATTATTACTGCTTATTTTTCCAGACAAAATGTAAGCACTAACAAGGTCTTCGACCAAAACTTAGTTTGCATTATAAAGTTTTTAAAGAAAAAATTACAATAACTGTTCTAATCTAAGAATATTTCGATAAGATCTCTAAGCAAAATTTAATTTATTTCATTTGCTCCCTAAAGCTTTAACTTCTGATAACATTCCAAAGTTTATTTGACCAGTTTTTTTCGGTAGTATAGAACAAGCATATCAAGTCATCAGTTTAACAAACCTTTTTTGTTTTAACATAATTATTTGTAAAAGACAACAAAAATTCAGTTGGTGCGTAGGTTTTCCTTGAATTGATATAGTAACTATAATAAAATATTTAAGTAACTTTACGGGATATCATGATTACTATAATTAATTTGTTAATTAATGTACACTTAAAAACTTGAGTATTCATACACTGCTTATTTAAAGGAACGCAATAACACCATTGACTAAAAAAAGAGAAAATTAAACGCTTTGAGCTAGTTTAATTGTATCCACTTGCTTATAAAGTTTCTTACGAGCTATTACACATATTTTTTTTTAACATTTAAATCTTTAGTAATGAACAATCAAATAAATGAAAATAAGACTAAACGAAAATTAACTGAATTTTGTGTTTAATAATGCACTATAAATCTTGTATAGTAACATATATCAGCTTTAAATTTATTTTTGAAAGTAGATAAACAACACTAATAACAAACGTGTGAATACTTGAATTTTAAGTTCCAACTTCTTTAAAGAAAGTAGAATGTAATACGCTGAAAAGATACGACGTGTTAAAGATACTAAAAGTTACAGGAAAAGATTAATTTGTTAAATTCAAAATAGACCCAGACTATGCCCTTAATTTCAGATAAAAAACAAAAATTACAATGTTGTTGCTCTAAAGATTTTATCAAAAATAGAATCCGCTTATACAACAAAGCATGAAAACCCGGTATCAGCTCATTAAATTAAAGAACCCAAGGCTTATTGTGGGTAACGTTCGGGCAGCAGGGTTAAAATTACCATCAAAATTTGTATACTTAAGTGAAAAAATACTTACTAAAAGTTTTTACAAAACGCAAAGTAGTAAACCACAGTTTATGCATGTAAATAAAGAAAAAGATATTAAAAAATACGGTTAAAATTATCAATTAAAACTGTAAAAGAACATTTAGTAATTCTACATATTTAAATTACTTCATAGTTAACATCCCTAAAAACTTAATTATTGTTACAAGTCGAAACTAAAATAATTGTATATGTTATTTAAGTTCTACAGTTTAAGCTAAGAAGTTTCAGACAACTAGATACTCCATATACCATTCTTAAGGCCAAATTTCTACATCCAATAAAACTGCTCTTGCTGAACTATATTCAATGATGATAGTTTCCATTGAAATAGTCTGATATTCACCAAGTTTAAGTTCAACTTTCCCAGCAATTTTTTTTTGGAATAGGATCCTAAACTTCACACATGACTTTAATTTCCTATACTCTAATCGCAAACAACTTCTAACTGATAGCTACCAAGTTGTGTGTCCTTCTTTCTACAATCATACTAGGCATGTTTGACAATTCATCAGCTACATGATCATCAACAGAGCTTAAATTTTCATTGTCATTATACCCACGGAAAATTACAACTTTTTTCTTATAAACTAAACACGCCGCACTACTTCCACAGTCATTCAATTTAGCAGCTTCCATTAATTTCTCAGAATTGTATCATTTAAAATGTAACATTTTTGGATTTCATTATCAACAATCTCATTTTTATATCTTCCCATGATAAATATAAAATTTATAAAGGGGAACATACAGTAAACTTGTCACATCTTTATCATAATAAAAACGTAAGTCTTCCAAAGTTTTTGTAAGAGGTTTATATTTTAGAATTAAACGTACTTATTTGTCAACATCATAAAAAATAAAGTAAAGCTGATGTATAATACTAACAGCAATATAATCGATCGTCAGTTTTTCTTATAAGTATGAATTTAGTTTTAACTCTTCTAAACTGATTAAGACTGTCTGCTCTAAGCTGGTATAAATTTAGATTCGGTTTATATTTTGTTGTATCATATCCACCACATAAAAATATATTACACTTGCTATATAACAATATAGCTTATACTATAAAATACTGACTTGTTTCCGTAAAACTCTTCATTGATTTTTAACACAATTGAAAGGTCATAACGTAAATCTTTACTTAATCACTCAATGCTTCCATAAGCTTTTTTTTAAATAGCGCTAAAAATATATAACTGTTAAAAAATTAAACTTTAAGATTAAAATACTTAAGATACAAAAAGCTTTACTTCAGTTTCACGAAGACTTTTTTTGTATTTTTAAGTTGATCAGACTCTCTTGTTATTAAGATCCAAAACTTAGATTTTTTTAGTGTTTAAATAATGAAAATAATACGTTCTTTACATAAGAAACTGTTTGTTAAAATTTGTATAAAACTATTTTTACTTACAAACAGTCTCCAGTGGTTGTCATTAAGTTGAAAAAATGACAATATTGCTTTGTGCATGTAGATTTTTTTCTTTTATATAGTGGATGTTTTCAATTTAAGGTTTACACTTTTTATTTTACTTTTGAATAGTTTCTTATAGCAGTTATAAATTTAGGTTGATTTTTATCACAAGTAAGATCTAAAAGTATATTTTTGAGTATAATCTTTTCAATATTATCCAACATTTTTTTCATTTTTCTTTTATTAAGTGAATGAAAGTGTTGGCAATAATGTACATACATTTTGTCAATAAGCATTTGTTTGAAAACATTTTAACAAATAAAAAACCTACCTGTTTGAATAAAAACTTAATGTTTTAAGATCCTCAACCAAATTAGTTTTTTATGCAAATCTACAAACCTTTTCTAAAATACCTTTCTCCATCTCTTTTATTAACTGTTTGAAAAAATTAACGCTTATAAACTTCAATAAACTAATAACAAGACTATAACATCATTTAAGTATTGATTTAAGTATAGAAAATAACTGATATCCTAACCAATTTTCTCTGTTAATTAATTTTATAAACCATCAACTCCTAAAAAAGAACTATTAACTGAATATAGCTTAGATTGTTCTTAATTTTTAAATAACCGCCCTGAAAGTTTAAAAATAAACTTTATGTATTTAAAAGTAAATAAAAAGAAATTATACAGTAATCTTCCTTTATTCTACCAACATATGTTTCTGTGTGTCAACGAATCAACACACTTCAACTGTATTCAAAAAGTATTAATAACTTGGTTGTTTTATATAATAATAAACAAGAAAAAATTAGTTCTATATTTAAGTCAGAAAAAAAGTAATTTTTGATGCTTTTATTTAATCTAAACTAAAAATGTGATATCTACAAAGTAAGACGATTCGGTTAAGATATTTTTTGTTTAAATTGAATTAGAGTTGTAAGCTCCATTAATTATTTACAAAAACGTGTTTATAGCGAATAAGTTTTAAAAAATGCGAAGAAAAGTAAATGGGTATTAACAAGTATATGGGCGATATATAATAAAATGAGGTCAATTATTTTTTTTAGTATCTGCCAAGATGGTGTTTATGAATATGAATTTTTAAAATTTTTATCTAAATCAAATTTGTAAACTATGTTTAAATAATAATGAGACGGCTATAAACTTTGTGTTTATTAATTTACTCTGTGTTTCACGTACAAGGTTACTATTACATTTAACAAACTCTATTATGCAAGATGGACAAATTTATTTATACTAACATTAATATATACTAGTTAAAGTCTAATACAAAGCTTATTCACTTATCCGGACATGTTGGGCAATATATTTCTGTAAACATGTCCGTTTAAGCATTTTTCCGGATAAATATAAACAGATTACTTTTTTCATAAAATAATATTATGCAGTGCATAATAAAAGCTTAGCTTCTCTTTTTTTGCTTTAAACTATTTAGAATTTTCTTCACTTTAAAAATGTCGAACAAAGTTGACCTGCCTATGCTAAACTGCACAATCAAAAAAGACTTTGGCACATTGTTTTTTACCATTTTACAAACTTGTAGTTTATTTTAAATGGTTAGTGCAATTCGTTTTTGTTTTTTTGATGTCTTATTCATTTTTAAAACGCGGTATGTTGAGTGCGTCGAAATTATATAACTTCTGGAAAAAAAAATAAAAATTTTCATGCACCTTATCTTAAACAAAAAGTATTTGAACTAAAAAAAAATTATAATATGTTTTGGATTAAGAAACAAACATAAAAAAAAACATATATTTACTTAAAAAAAAACTTTGAGTTTAATCAATTACCACAAAAACTTAAAAATTTGAATAAAAAACTTTATGTCATATTTCAAAAAACATTGTTAAAACAGATTTATAAAATTGACTTACTTTACATACAAAAGTTTTTGATTACTAAACTAGTTTTGAACACAGTTTAAATGTAAGCTTTGTTAGTATTTTTACGTCATATTAATGAACTAGTTTAGAGAATTTATAAAATCACTTAAACTCTTTTACAGCATGAGAGCTTACATATTTGTTTTACACAAGTATGTTTGTTTTTTAAATAGATTTTTTTTTGATTTTTCTTCCTGACTTAAACTGTCCGGATAAGTGGGCGTCCGGATAATAAACTCCGGGTAGTGAATAAGCACTGTTTTATTTGACTACAATTAGACTCTATTTAGTAATAATAAGAATCATAGTTTGTTTAGACTGAAGATTAATTTTTGCACCGAACATTTGTAATGTACTTAATTCTAACGTCATATTTTTTATTTTTTTTTTTGTATAACTTTTGCATCTCTTTTTACCAAAGTGCTACTCATTCTAAATTGAACCAGATGAAGATCTTTTTTGTCTTTATGAAACAAATGTTCTGGAATTTTTAAAATTGTTTTTTCCTAATAAATTATCTAAAAGTCCTTCAAGTGGACTTTGTATGAAGTGATTAAGTTTAAATAATCATCTTAATCATATTATTATTATTAAATATATATGATTATTATTATTAATAGCAATCATATATATTTATATATAGAAATAAGTTAATTAACTTCTTAAACTAAATTTTCAACAAAGAGCCTACCTTAAGGGCTTTTCAATAAAAAAAGTTTATTACAAGATGTAAAAATTTGCAGAACTTAAGTTTCGTGCCTACGCATTCCTCAACTACAAAACAAGTTCAAAATAAAGTACAAAAAATTCATATAAAAGTTTAAAATTTAATCATAAAAACATTGTAAAGTAATTTTAAAACTGTTAAAAATTATGCAAAACGGCTTGTGCTAAAATTAACTTCCAAATCGACAATAAACTGGTAAAAATTGATAAAACTTCAGTGAGTGACTATAAATTTGAACAGAAAATTAAACAAGATAAAAAATTAAATGAAAAATAAAATAAAAATTTAAATTAATATAAGGTAAACTAAAATTTATTAACCTTCAAAAGCGATTCAAAAGCGTCTACAAGACGATAAAAACTCGCTTCTTTTGTTTAGGCATGTTAAACCTTTCAGTGCATACTTCTGTTGCTTCTTTCTTTCTTCATTCTTCTTTAAGACACAGAATACATATCGGACTATAGCCGTCAGCTATAGGCTGTGCTCTTTTTATAACTTCTCAGGATATTTCAAAGTCAATGCCGCTACGCTTTAAGCCACAAAAATACTTTAAAAGCTCAGTGTAATTTTCATATATGTCGCATTTAAAAGATTTTTTATGATTAGCATACCTGAATCTGAACTGAGTCGAGCACAAGCCGACATAGAACCTAGTCTCTACGCAAGAGTTAACTGTGGCTCTGTAAATGATGTTCCTGAATGGCAATTGCCTCCTTTCAAATTATATTTAAATTATAATAAATTATTAAACTTTATTGAATATTGATTGTGTAAAAGCAAACTTTTGGCTCGATTAAATTTACAACTTTACAGGTAAGACCAAGGTGTATAAAAAGTGAATCACCCCCATGGCCTCATTGCAAACTATGTGATTTCAAAAGAATGGTCATTTTTCTTGGTGTCTAAAAGTTTGTACAGGTGTGAGAAATGCACAAAGGAAAACTTTTGCAAGGCAAAATTACCGTTTAGTAAAAACTTAGCACGGGATTAAACTTATTTTAACTATTACTGTTGCTTGTAATCCTTACCATTGGTTGGTAATTATAATTAACACTATTAAAAGTGACCCCTCGTCCAAAAGTGTCTTATATAAAAACTGACCTGTCTCGATAAAGTTCGGTGTTGCTCACAGTAAAAGGTGGTAAAACATTTTACTTTGTTTTACAAAAAAAGTGTTGAAAAAGTTCCACTACCTATCTAAATTATTTATATGAAACTTAAAGCAAATATAAAAAAAAAACTTTCTTGTATTTCTTTTTGATAGCTGTCAAAATATCCACATTCTTATTTAGCTTGATGTACAGACCCATTTTCTTTCTAATAACTAGATTATTTAAAGTTGTCACGTTTTCATAACTTTTATAATCTAAACATTTAATTTAGACTTAAACACAAGTTACTTATTATTTGACTACAAAATTAAAACTTAAGTAAATTAAGTAAAATCAAGTTATAACTTTTGATGTTTTTAACATAAAACTTAAATAATTAAATTATAAGAAGTCACATAACCAACTATGTAAATAGTGCCAATAAAAAGTTCTTCTTCATAAGTTATTAAAATATAACATCTACAAAACAGATCACAAAAAACTAATAACTAAAATTTAATAAAGTTTTTAAGTTACAATCAAATAGTTAATTTTTTATAATTATTTTTTGTTTTAACAAGAATATTAATTTATAGGAAAACTTGGACATCTGAGCTCACTGATGACGCAATTATGACGTAATAATTTCGTTAAGACATCATGAAAAAGTGTTTTTTGTTTGTAATTGCAAGGTTTTCTATTTCACTTCACAAACAAATTTTATGTTGAGAAACAAATAATATTTTTTAACTAGATTCAAACTTTGTTCAATTTTACAGCACAGCTGCTTTTTTATTTAATGAAGTATTAACAAAGTTCGGTACTAAAAACAAGTTAATTTCATATATAGAAAATTGAAATTTTATAGCCAATAGATTTTAGTTTAGAATCTGTCGAAAACATTATGCTGATTTTTTTTTAGTTTTGTTTCGTTATTTCGTTTCAATTATGTCAATTTTTGTTTTTTCAATTTTTTTTTTCAATGTACTGATTTTTTTTGAGTTTTTTCTGCTTAAAATAAGAAAATCTGACTCTTTTTAAAGTTATACTAATCTGTGATACACGAAAAACAAATAATATTGCATTCCAAATCTAAAACAAATTAACATAAATTTATTTACTTTCGTTGATAGTATTTAAATACTCTCTGTGATCAGCTTTTTTTATTTGCTTTTTATCACTTTAATTATAACTTTTATGTTACGAATATACCATGGTGTCTTATAAAAATATGGATTATTTTGTTATTAAGTATAATTTATTAAACAATTGTCAATTCAAGCTAACGCCGTTTAACCTATTTAAGGTTCTTCAGATTTAAATTGACAAAGAAGTAAAATGAAGCACACAAATATATATAATAAGATTAGGTAATGAGAAAGTAATTGGTTATTAATAAATTCATTATTTTGTTAAAGTTTTTCGTTAGATTTTTTATTAGATAATATCCAATTTTCTATTTGAATAAGATCGCTTTACTAAATACCTTTTTTTTGTGATCTTTTGAACTTTGGAACTGCTGTTTATGTTTAAAGTTTTTCAAAAAGTAAAAAACTTAAAATGTCAAATGAAAATGGAATTAAAATGCTGATTGAAAATTCCAAGATTACAAAGCAATTGAAAGAGAGACTTATAGCATTTGGAGCTCAAAAGGATATGGTATTTAGTTCACTCCAAAATGATATTAGCAAATTAGAAAATGAATACACTGTGAAAAGCTTGAGTCTAGAACAAAGATTGGTTGAGTTTAAAAATGATGATTGCACATGTGAAAAAAGTCTTAGCCTTGACAAAAAATATACTGTAATCGAACAAAAAATTAGTGACTTGCAGACATCATTCCTACAGTTTAAACAAGAATTTTCTACAAAATTTGATAAGTTCCAAACAAAGTTTCTGACCTACGCTGATACAGTTCGATTGAACAAACCAGCTGAGTTTTTCACAGATATAAGTACAAAATTGAGCTTGGTTACCAAAAAAATAGAAGCTCAAAGTGATGAAAAATTAAAAGAAAAAAAGGCACTCAATGTAATTGTATTCAATATTCCAGAATCAGAAAATCCTAGTAGCTCACTTGAAAATTCAAAAAAAGATTTAAATACTATTCAAGAAATTTTGGGAGTACATAAAATTATTAAATCTGAATTCAACTCATTGTACAGAATTGGAAAAATTATCAAGAATAGATGCAGACCAATTATAATTAAGCTCAACAATTTGGAAGCTAAGCAGAGACTTTTAAAGTTAAGAAATTTAAAAGTTATTAGGAAAGGAAAAGAAAACGCAATATATATTAATCCTGATAGAACGGTTTCAGAGCTATTGGCTTTTAAAAAATTGCGAGAAAAGTTAAAAATAAAACAAAAACTGGCTGATGATAAAAATCTGAGAGTACAATATGTAATAAGAAACAACAAAATAGTTGAGAAAATACAGCAGCCCTTTCGTTACACCACCCTGGAACTCTGGGGTTAGTGTTAGTTGTAACAACTTTGTTAAAAACTTTAATATATTTAGTCGATCTGTTAATTTTGATGGTAATTGTAGTGACTTTTTTCTTAATAATAGTACTGTTAGTTCTTTAAAAAATAAGTGTACTGAAGCCTTAAACACAAATTTTCTCAATAGGTCAAAGTCTAGTAAAAATTTTATAATAAAAATTTCCTATACAAATATTAGATCTATCTTAAACAAAATAAGTTTTGTTGAGTTTCATATGTGCACAAACAACATAGACTTATTTTTCATTACTGAAACTTGGTTAAATCCAAACATTATCAATTCTATTTTTTGTCCATCTGGTTATAACGTTATTCGCAATGATAGATTGAGCAGGGGGGAGGCGTTGCTGTCTTTGTTAAAAATTATTTAAAAATTATTGAAGTTAAAAGTGAAATTATTGCTTTTGACGGTTTTGAATTTATATGCTTTGACTTAATTCTCAACGGATTAAAGTTAAGAATTCGATGTATTTATATTCCTCCAAATCTTTCTAAATCTATAAAAATTGTATCAAACATGATTGACCTTATTTAACATTTCACACCAAAAAATTTTTCTTTTTATATTATTGGTGACTTTTATTTTCCTAATATTGATTGGAGTATTCCGAGCTCAACTTTCAATGAATGTAATAAATTTTTATTAAGTTTTGTTCAGAGACTATTTAACTCAAATTATTGATTCACCTACACATAAAGACGGTGGTATTCTTGATTTAGTGCTTTGTAATTGCATGGGGTTGGATAGAATCAAATTTCATTCAGTAGATTCACCTTTAACTAATACTAATGACCATGCCCTTATATCTTTTGGCATTAGTGTTAAAAAGAGCATGAAATCAGCTACTGTGACACTTTACCAAGATTTTTCCAGAGCGGATTTTAAGTGTATCAACGAATATTTGTCAAGTATAGATTGGAAATTTATTTATAATAAATCAGAGAATTTACAGGAGTTTTATGATAATTTTGTTAACATTATTAATCTTACAATCAAAAAATTTGTACCCTTGAAGAAGAAAAATAGAAAACGTAAGATATATCCTTCTAATTTAAAAAAGCTACTAAAAGAAAAGCAAAAACTATACAAAAAATGCAAGTTAGATCAGCAGATTACTGAAAAATACAAGCTAGTTTCAAAAGCATACGAAAAAGCTGTAAAAAAATTCGACATACAACATGAAAAAAGCTTCTGTCAAAATACTATTTCAAAAAAATTTTATTCTTTTGTAAAATCAAAGCTAAATCTATCACCTTCTTTTCCTCTTTTACTTGATGAAAATAACTTACCATTAATTTCTGACTTTGATAAAGCCTCTTATTTTAACAAATAATTCCAAAAAGTATTTAGTAAAGATTATGAAGATGAACATTTTATACTTATTGATAAGAGTTGTCCTGAAATGCAGGACTTTTTTATTAGTAATAATGAAATAATTGAATCTGTAAATCATTTAAAAGATAAAATACTCAGAACAGCAGAAAATATACCTTCGTATTTTTTAAAACGAACTATTAGCTCTCTCATTTTTCCAATCTCGTTAATTTTTAATTGCTCTTTAGCTACATCTTTCATACAAAGGCAATGGAAAATATCTTATATTATACCAATATTCAAAAAAGGAAACAAAAATAATCCATTAAACTGTAGACCAATTTCACTAACTAGTAGCTTATGCAGATCTTTTGAACATATAATTTCATTAAAAATACTTAATCATCTTTTCTTAAATAATCTTATTTCTCCGAAACAATTTGGTTTTCTTCCTAAACGAACTTCATGTATTCAATTATTGGATTGCCTTCATTCATGGTTAGTATCTTTTTTTACCAATAAATCTATCAATGTAATTTATACAGACATTCAGAAAGCGTTTGACTCTGTCTCTCATTTTAAGTTAATTAAAACTTTATCTCAATACAAAATTAATAGAAGTCTAGTTGAATGGTTCAAAGAATTTCTTCAGAAAAGAACACAAAGAGTAGTTATCGGTAACACGTTCTCAGAATCCTTACCAATTTTTAGTGGAGTTCCGCAAGGAGGGGTTATAGGTCCACTGTTATTTATAATCTATATAAATGATATAGCCTTAGAGGTTGATTCTAATAGCAACATTAAGCTTTTTGCAGACGACACTAAAATATTTAGCCAATCTAACTTAGTTTTACAAAAATCTTTAGATAAAATCTACCACTGATTAAAAGAAAGGAGATTAAACCTAAATCCCAGCAAATGTCACGTTTTGAATATTCACAAAAGTACACCTATTCCAACGTTTGATTTTAAAATAAACAATGCAATCTTACCTAAAACTGAGGTATTCAAAGACCTTGGAGTTTTTATTTCAGATAATTTAAAATGGAACCATCATATTAACTATATTTACCGTACTGCATCAATTTTATCTTTTCAAGTTTTTAAAAGCTTTATATCTACAGATTTGGTAATTCTTAAAAAACTGTACCTAGTTTACATCCGTCCTAAGATGGAATACAACACACCTTTATGGTCTCCATATTCTATAAAAGACATCAACCAACTAGAATCTATTCAAAGAAAATTTACGAGATTAATCTTTAATCGGTGCAACATTTCATATACGTCTTACATAGACAGACTAACAAAGCTTAATATAAAAACTTTAGAATACAGAAGACTTGAATTTGATCTAATTACTTTTTTTAAACTGATTAACAATGAAACTACTATTGATTCTCAAACTTTCTTTAAACCTTATGAAAATAATTACTCACTTAGAGGTAATAATAGAAAATATACATGCAAATATCATTTCAACTATGTTGGTTGGCACGAATCTTTTTTCTATCGTTCGGTAAAAATGTGGAACAAACTTCCAAATGAACTAGTATCGTGCAAAAATCTTAAACATTTTCGATTAAACTTAAAAAGATTTGATTTAAATAAAATATTTACCAGTAAAATTTATAAGTGATTAGTTTTGTTCATCTCTTTAGCCATTGATTTGGTGTGTGGTATGTAGTTTAATCTGTAAGCTACACCTTCCCCTTATAGATTTTAGGTACTTTTCAACTTTGATTTTTTGGAAGGGCTGTTGTTAATGTGCTTTGGGCTTTAGATTTTGAAATTATTGGATACTCAGTTGATTCCTAAGCTAGATTTGTGAACTGTTGCTGCCACATTTTTGAAGTGATTTTTGACTGAATTTGCCGTCATAACGAGTGGCAAATAGTAGCTCAGATAAATGTTCTGCGAGATGAAGACAGGTTCTGAAGATTTGACAGAAATGCTTGTTACAGGTATTTGTTGCTTTGGAACGTATAATTGGAGATTGGTGACTTTGGAATCGTTGAATTGTGAAAGTTTTAATTTATTCAGTTTGTACTTTGTATAAGTTTTATGTTTATGTTTATTTAATCACTGTAATTTGTTTTTTCTTTTTATGTTAGTGTCTTTCAGTTTAAGTGGCTTAGGTTTTAATGCCTAGGTCCTTTGTTGGACAATAAACTTAATAATAATAATAATAATAAATAAATAATATAATGTTTATTTATTTATCCAAAAGTATTAAATACTTTGTTTTGCTGTAAAACAAAAAAAAAATCACTTTAATTAGTAAACGAAAGAACAAACAAAATTTACATCTTATACAATAAAAGGCGGATAACTTGGACTTAAAAAAAAGATTTTTGTTAATATAAGCAGTAAGAAAATTAGATAACATTGAAACTACAATATATTGTTTATTTAAGTTTTAAAATATATAAAATATTTTGGCTTTTTGTGAAGCAAAACAAATTATTTAATTAACATCTTGAATTGTAAGAGACGAACAACTTTAATAAAAAATATAAATGTTTGTTACTGTAAGCAGAAAAAACCTTAAAGTATTAAAAAAAGTAGTTCAATAAATATTTATAGAACTATTCTTTTACGTAAGCTTTTATGTATCCTAGCAACTTAAAAATTCCGTTGAATAAATGCTTGTGATCGAAAAAATGAAGTTATCGGATCAAATAGAGCTAGTATTCACAAATAAAGTAGTATGAGCGATCATGGTAGTTATAAACGGTATTTTTGTATATTGATGAAGTACCAGTACAAAAAATCATAACCATCGTCGCTACGAGGATTCCAATCGTTCGTATCAACCTGCGTTCCATTCTCCTCCAGATGTTGGCATCATCTCTCCTGATTCCCGTGTGGTAGCGATTATTGATAGGCATTCCTAGTTCTTCGGAAAGTTGGCTGAAATTTTTTGATAAAACAATTGATATAAGATAAATTGATATTATAATGCTTATTATTTTGTGTTTTAATCTAACTAAGTTGGCTGAGTTTTTTAATCATACTAAAGTGGTGTTTAGTTTTATAAACTTATTTTAAAGTAAAAGTAAACGCTTCTTTTATATAACATTGTATAACAAAAATAATAAGACTAGTTACCTATTTCAACTACATTCAAAAAATAAAAATTTTGATGTTATATATACGGTAATAACACAAAAAATAAATACATAAAAACACGTGAAAAATATTTTATGTAACAGAAAGTTTGTGAATTATATTGACTTTTATTAAAAACTAAACGTTTATCAAAACTTTAAAAGTAACATGATTCAACTAATTCTAGATCTTTTGGAACTTACACTTTTCCTTCGTAGGTCAACATTTTTTCGGTTTTCTGAATGAGATCTCCACCTCTCTTCTTGCAGTAAGTTCTCGCTTGATCCCAATACATTGCTTGGTTGACAACTTCGAATTCTGATAACAATTTAGTATTTGGTTAATGATTTATGCAGTTTTAAGATAATATCGATTAAAACTTATAAACTGACAGACAACTAGTTTTAAAATTATGTTTACGTTTGTTTTAAACTACAAAATTTAAACTTTTGTTTGACTCATAAAATTTAATTAATTTCATAAAAGTATCTTAAACAATATTTAACTTATTTTGCAATTTTAATTTGCTTTATTTAAAATGTTTATAACTTTATAATATGAGCAAATAAGTACTTTTTTATTCGCGAAAGTATTTACTAATAAAATTTTAAGTTGATTTTCTGTATAGCTAACACACTAAAAAAATATTAGTTAAAAGTTCAGTAAACAAGTTGTTAAACTACTACTTTTACCAACTAAAACATTAATTACTTTTTAATCACAAATAATTTAATTAGTTAAGTAACCAACATAAAAACTTAGAAATATTAAACGTTCAATCGGTCCCAATGTTATTATACAAGTACGAGTTTATTCCAAGATTAATATTTTTCTATAAACACTTTCCTTTTATAAAGAAAAGTTGTCTAAATTAATAGCAATTTTAGCAAAAGTTTTCAAGTTTCGTCATTTTTATTCACAGATACGCATGCGTATAACTTTTAATTATGAATAAAGACATCCCACTAAAGTATAAGTTTTAACTTGTTGTTATTGTTTTTATTTAGTTTTAAATCAGCTTTAAGAAGCTTTGAACTTTTAAATATTTTATGAGAAGTAAATAAATATATCTTTCTTGGTTGAGTTTATTCACAAACTAATTACAAGAATGATAAAGTCTGTAATAAAAAACATAATTAAAACTAGGTAAATACTTATACATCTCCCCTCAGATTTTATCTACGAAGGAGATAAAACGATAAATTTACCGAAAATTATTTTAAAACAATTTGTTACAACTTAAACACATTTTTCAGGTCTAAAGTTCAACGAAGTTAAAATCAAAAAGACAAAAGCATTTAAAAAATTACGATTAACTTAGTTCACTATTAAATGATTTGTTTAAACAAACTACAACTTAAATAAACAACTGTAACAAAAAGTTTGAAACTTAATTATTACTTTTCTTCACTCAGATGCTGAATAAAAGCATTCAAAAACTTAATTGCTTCACCGATTTGAACTTTTCAGCTTTGAAGAACGAAACCACACGCCATTCATCGAATTACCTTGAAACTTCACTTAATTTGCCGATAAACATCTTTACCATAAGTTCGACTTCAAACAAAGTAGATGGTACATTACTGATAGCATTAATCACTGAGAAATACTGCTACACTTATTTTCCAAATTTTGGTACCAATCAACAGTTCGAATTTTTGAAAGTCAATCTTCGCGTCCTCATCCAAGATTACGTTGAAGAGATGACTGTTAGACAAGTCTGTTGCAAACTTTATGACGTCACCATTAGACTGAAACTCATTCATTAGTTAGACCATAAAACATTAATTTACAGTAAACATTCCAACTTGATAATAAATGAATATCAGCAACATCGGTGTCACGAAGCTTTTGAAAAGCATCATAAAGTCTTACACGGAAACGCTGCAAATAATCCGATAATTTCACACACTCATTTCGGACACATTATTGTTCGCAGGCTAACTTTAGTGGTCTGTTTGTTTTTCTGTAGAAAATATAAGTCAAGAAAATATAGATCAAAGCAAATCTGAGCCATTCCGGTTCATGATCAATTTTGAAGAAAACTATTAGTACAGAGGGAAATTACACAATGCTTATTCAAAAAGAATCTTCCTTCTGGAAATACAGAACATCAAAACTTTTCTTGACATCTTTTTCTCAACTTTACCAGAAAAGACAAACTTTTACAGTGGTATGTTTGCCTTTCTAAGATAAGGGATACTACTTAAAGATTTGCAAACAGGAGGGGTAAATCTTCTTAGAAACTTACGATTTTGAACAGTTAAGCGACCTGATCCATCAACCTTGACTACACATTGATGGCAGTCCTTCACTTTCACCACCACTCCACTTTTCTCCCACTTGCTAGGAAACTTAGCTGTTTGGTTTAGTATCACGACATGATCACCGTAATTCAGTGGTGGCAACGATTTTGTGTTCTCACTTATATTTTCCAGAGACTTAACAAAATGAATATTGAGAAATTCTTCCTTTTTATTCCAAACGTCACGCAACATTTTTAAGATATTCGGGTTATTGTAAGTCACAACACTCTTTCTGACGTAAGGTAATGACTTCTTATCATTTGGAGGTAGGTGAGGATTGTTTTGGGATTTGTGCGGTTTTTGTCGCCATCCAGTGTGTAGAAATACATTGTTCTGTCCGTGTACCACCTTTTTCTTCTTTACGTTTTTACGCTCAAACATATTTTTCCTACGACTTCGGATGCAAAAGCTACCAGAATTTTGTGTAGACAATCCACCAACCAGTAGTGCATTTGACTCATCAACTTTATTTTGGTGACTTTGATAAACTTTTTTACATGACTTTATCCAGCATTGTTTACAGGCAGAACACTCATTATACCTCATATTTTTACTGCTCCAAACAAATTTATCAGTTGATTTATTACATATGCCACAAGTTATTTTACCACTTGGTTTTTGTGTGGTTTTCTTTGAGGATTTGTATGAGAAAACTGAGGCTGTAACAGCGGGTTTTGACATTGCATCACGTGCCATCTCTTTACCTTCAATAAAACCGATTGTCTCATTGACATTTTTTTATCTAGATTTTCCCATCTTAGTACCTCTTTACGGATATCCTCATCAGCTAAACCTGTTACCATGACATCTTTAAGAATTATGTTTGTAAAATCTATCATTTGATTACAGCCATCCTTTGGGCATTTACATGTGTACGATCATGTACTGGCTTTTCCCTTTAAACGTGCAGCAAATGATCTAGTGTTTTCAGTCAAATCCTGTTTTGCACTAAGAAAGTCTGATCGTCGTACAACAACTGAAACAGGAATAACTGCAAGCTGCTTGATCATCCTTAAAAGCTCTTGCTCACTTAAATTTACTACATCTTTATGACCCTTCAGAAGAGCATCGCCTAAATCTTCCTCACAGCACTGGTACAGTTGACGGCCTTTTTCTACTTCTGTCATCTCCATGCTATCTTTGAAAATAGTGCACTTTTGTACAAATATATACCAACCCTCTTCATTGCAGTCTGTCCCTATTCGAGGACGGTCCATCTTTGGAGGCTTTGGTTTTGAAGAATTTGCATAAATGTGAACGTTGTTGTGAATGAAAAGCAAAGAAGCAACTACAGAAGCATCGACGTCTGGTGTTTCATATTTGCAACTCTCAAGAGGGCATTTAATCACAGGCATTGTTGATTCAATTTAGCTAGTCCACTTTATCATAAATAAATATATCTTTTTTGGTTGAGTTTATTCACAAACTAATTACTAGAATGATAAAGTCTGTAATACAAAACATAATTAAAACTAGGTCAATACTTATACAAGAAGACCAATAAAAATCAAAAACTGAATAATACCAGCTTTTTTTAAATATACATAGCATATGCTGGATTATTGTCAGTTTGATACAAAAATAATCATTAAAACAAAAGCTGTATTTTATCATTTAATATATACACATAATGAAGGTAAAAAATTAATTAAAAAAACTTAGGTTTTTAAATTTCAACTATACTAAGTTTCTATTCAAAAAAACAAAAATTTCGAGTGTAAAACTCTTCTAAAAAAGAAACATAATATTTAATCGTAAAACTTAGCAACAGTTTAACATATGTAAGTTTAATTTTAGCAAAGTAAGAAATAAAAAATCTATGGTAGAGTGATGAAAACTAATTATCTCATAGTTACTTATTTTTTTAATTTTAAATATTTTTGAAACAATGATATACGTGAATTTAATCTTAGGTAACATCGCAAGTGATCTATCGCATTTTTAAAACAACTCAAAAATACGTATTCAACAAAAATTAAGTACCTCATAAAAAACAATGTTAAACAAACACTGAAATTTAAATACTTTTTTAGCGCCTACTTAACATGAAAGTTACTGAACATATTTTTAAAAATAATTGAAACAACCAATAATATACAAAAATAATATAACTATACATTAAGATAAATAATTAACTGGTTAAAACAAAAATCTACGCAAAACCTCTAGTTCAAATTGTAATCTGAAATCTCCTAGTGACGTCATTAAAATAACAGCAAACCCTCGCAAAATTTTGTTGTTTGTATCGAAAGCTCATTATTAATACCTAAATTTTTTGTGGCATATTTAGCAACTTTTTGTAAATTTTGAAGCAGTTTGGAAAAGCTGTTAGTTTTATTTACATTGTCCAATGCAATTAAGTATATTTAAAATTGTGCTTAGTGTCAGTTTAGATAAAAAAGAATACAAAAAAGCATTTTGTTATTTAGTATTACATTAATGTTTGTAAAAATTTGAATATCATTTATTATGATCAAACAAAAAGAAAAGTAAAAAAAAATAGTTTAATTTGACTACTCTTATTCTAGTAAATTTGTAGACTGTTAAGTAGTTGTTTAAAACTATTATTGTAATTACACCTATCATTTCGTAAAACTTATTCTAAATAAGTTAAAACATTTTGTAACTATCTTTACAAATCATAGTACACTTAACTAAAAACATTTTTATTAATATTCATTAAAAGGTAATGAAACTCAAGTTAAAATATTATCAAACCAAAAACTGAAATCTAAAATAAAATAAAATTTTGAGAAGCCAAAGTTTCAAAAAGTTATTATTTGTGTATAATTTACAAAAATCTTCATTAAAATTTAAAATACATAAAAAATAAACAGTAAATAACTTCAAAACTCTGTCATAGGAATTCAACTAAATTGAAGATTTTTACAAGTACTGCAGATTTACTGCTGCTAATAGTTCAGTAGCACAACGCTAGGACAGATTTTTTTTTTGCATTGTTTTTTATCTTTAATATAATTTAGAACAAAAAGTATTTCTTGAAGCTGCTTTTAAAGCTATTTATTTTGTGTCTTATCATAAATCAAAAGTAATTTAAAGTTGCATTTTCTTTGTTTTAAAGTTAAAAAAATAAATTCAATAAACTTTAAAAAAAACTAGATAAAACAATCATAAATTAAAATAAATAAATATAGGGGTTAAGCGGCTAAAAGTAACTACAGCATTGAAAATATTTTGCAACATTTTTCAGAGTTCAAGCGATGGAAATTATTTTTTTAGTTTAAGTAGTTTTGCAAAAAAAGCTTAGTTTATTTTTATCCAAACTAATGTTCTTTATAGTTAACAACAACGTTGAAGCTTTTATTAGGAAATTAACAATTTTTTTAAACTTTTTGTTTATGTTGGTTTTAAATTATAAAATCTAAAGCTTTATTAAATTCATAAAATTTAGTTATTTTCATATAAGTATCTTAAACAGCAACTTAAAGATGATGAAATTTGAATTTAATTTAATTTTAAAATTTACAGTTTTATAACATTAAGTAAGTAATAATTTTATTTTCGACAGATCTTACTAAAAATATTTAAAGCTAGTTTTCTATATAGCTAACACACTAAAAAGAAATATTAAAAGTTCAATAAACAAATTCTTAGACTGCTACCTTTACCAACTAAAACATTAAACATTTTTCGATTTTAAATAAATTTATTAGTTTAAAATCCAACACAAATACTTAAAATTTCGAATCGGTCTCAATATTATTATGTACGAGTTTACTCCAAACTTAGTATTTTACAAAAACAATTTTGCTTTTACAAACAAAAGTTATCTGAATAAGTTGCAATTTTAGGAAAAATTTTCAAGTTTCGTCATTTGTAAGTCACGAATACGCATGCGTAAATCTTTTAAATATGAATAAAGAAATCCAATTAAAGTATAAATTTTAACTTGTTGTTATTAGTATCTTTTTTCTTTAAATTAAAAACTGCTTTTAAGAAGAAGAATAATATTTTTACTAATTAAGAAAAAAACACTAAAGATAAAATAAAGAAGCTTAAAAATATTTTGTTTTTTAAGGTATACAAAGCATACGCTGGACTATTATCTATTTAATACAAAAACAAATAAAAGTTAAAGCTGTACTTAATCATTTAACATATACACATAATCGAAATGAAAATTTAGTTATGAAAAAAATTTCTATTCAAAAACATAAAAATACTATATGTAAAATTCTTCTAAAATACAAACATAATATTTAAATATAAGACATAGCAGAAATTTTACATATGTAAATTCTAGTTTTAGCCATTTGTAAAGCTATTGTAAAGTGATGAGAATTAATTATCTAATAGTTTTTTTTTTCAAATGTTTTAATAACAATGATATACGAGATTTTTAATTTTCAAGAACAACGCAAGTGATTTATCGCATTTTAAAAATAATTCAAAAATACGTACTGAAGATAAACTAAGTACCTCATAAGTAACAATCTTAATGAATTTTGAGTACTTATTTAGCGCATAATTAACAGGAAAGTTACTGTACATAATTTAAAAAATGTTTAAAACAACCAATAAAGTAAAAATAATATAATTATACATTAAGATAAACATCTAACTGATTAAAACAAAAACCTACGCAAAAGCTTTAATTTAGTTTGCAATTTTAAATATCCTAGTGACGTCATAAAACTTCCCACAAACGCTCGCAAAATTTTGATGTATATATAGAATGCTGATATCAAATAATTAAACTTTTTATTGCAAAGTTTACAGCCTCTTATAAATTTTGAAGCAGCTTGGAAAAGCTGTTAATTTTTATTCACATTGTCCAATACAATTAAGTATTTTTAAAACTGTGCTTATTGTCAGTTTAGATGAAAAAAAATATAAAAAAATATTTTACATTGATGTTTGTAAAAATTTGAATATTATTAATTTTGATCAAACAACAAGAAAAGTTTTTATAAAAAATAGTTTAATCTGACTACTTTTATTCTAGTAAATTTAATAATTGTTAAGTAGTTGCTTGAAATTGTTGTTGTAATTAAATTTGTTTTACGTTTCGACTGCTTTGTGTTAAAATCGTTTTAGAATTAATAATTTAGTTATAACAAACACAGTTTAAGACTTAAAAAAATATTAATTTTGTTTTATTGTTTTTAAATACCTTTTTTTAAGTACATAAATATATAGATACATGTGTTGATATATTTTATTGAAGATTAACTGTTTAATTAAACTTTAAGTTGAACAATGAAATTTAATTTTCAAAATAAAACCAAATGAGCTCATATTTCTTGTTTATCAGCATTTTAGCTTGTAAATTGGTAGAAGTAAATTATTAAATAACTTGTAAAGTAAATATGAGTAAAAAATAAAACATTAGCCTATAAGTTAATTTTGCTCATAAAAACTTATGTTAATGTTTTGCCTATGTTACTATAATAAGCTTACAAATCTCTTAATGACGTTGTTTTAAAAATAAACGCATCTATTTGTATTCAACTCATATATATATTTGAAGTGATTATGATATATTAAACTTTTTGACGCAATCAAGGTTTGAGAATGAAACCTTGGAGCAGTTTGTAAAAGTTGTTTATATTAATAATTTCGCGTAAAACTTCAAAATAAGATGTTTTTTATTTTCTATGTATGTACACAGATTTAAACTTTTCTTCAGGATTAATTTGTTTTGATAATATTCTTTATTTAACGATAACTTTAGTTATTTAGAATGTACATTGTATCTTATTTGGTTACAAAACTAATAAAATAAACTTTATTTGATAAGTTTAAAAAGTTTAAAACTAATTTTTTAATAGAAAAATTAAATAAATTATGAGAAGTTTCTAAATTTATTTTGTTTTCCTATAAACTCTTATTCTGATTTGAAGTAGGCACTAATTTTTTTAAATGCGACAAAAAAGTTTTTGTAGTTAATAATATTATATTTTAAATATAAACTTACAAATTAAGTTATTGTTCGGACTAGATTACGCGTACATACCAAAAAGCATAAAATAAATAACATTTTATATTTCATTAATATTACTATTTCATCTTACGAAATAAAACACTTATAACCTATATTACAACTGATTTAAGCTGTTTCCATAAAAAAGAATTTTTGCACAGCTCTTAACATTATTTTTAAAGAGCATAAACATCTAGTGACGTAACTTTTAGTTAAACCAAACGATCGCATTAAATCATAGCTTATATAAAAATCAATTTTAAGTGGAGTTTTGATCAATCGACTTACCATATTTTTCTAAATTAATTTTTAAGCAGTATTGAAAATGCTGCAACTTAAAACAAAACTTTAAATCTTATAAACTAAATATAAGAAAGAGCTATTACAATGTTATTTAGGTGATCTCATTAAAGTAGTAATAATTTAACATAACTAAACATGTTTATTTATGTGACATTTTGTAAATTTGATTGCAAAAACAATTATTGAAAATAAAGAAATAAGTTGAGAATAGTTAAATAAAGTATAAAAAGTTGTGTACAAAATTAACTTTTCTTTTAATTTGATGTTTTAAAATTATTTTAATCTGATTCAAAGTAAAGTTTCTGAATTTTAGCAGAAATATATTGTAGAAGTAACAGATAAATACATTGAAAAACTTTAACTATTCTCAAAAAACTTAAACTTTTTTGTTGCTAAAGTTCAGAAACTAAAACAAAGTTTTACTTCCAATAATTCTGTCGCAAAATAAAATATTTATAAAGACATCAAAGTTACGTCACTATATTGCAATGTGGCGTCACTAAATTATCAAAAATTATCGCTTGCAAAAAAGTTTTGTACATATATAATGAGCACAGCGCTGCTATAAAGTGACTATAATAGCACAGTTTTTATATTCTAAACTTTAAAGCAACTTTCTAAAAGATGTAAATAAATTAATTTTACTTGTTATAATGCTGATAAGAACTGCAAAATGTCAGTAAAAAGCCGTTATAAAAATACAAAGTCAACAGTTATTTTAGTAAGTACTTTTAGTGAGTAGTTTTTTAAAAGTGATTAGTGTAGTATCAATAGTGAGCGAAAAAAATGTATTAATCAATTTTTTTTTGTTTTTATTCATTACATTTACCATCGAGCTAAAGTTTTAAGCACTACATTACTTGTTATGGTAACACATTCTTATCATTATAAATTTTTTATACAAATTAAATTCAAATTAAAATAACTATAATCGTAATCTACATTATAGTTCAACTCATTTTCTTTTCAACAATTGAACTTGATAAGTGACAACTTACGTAAATTTTTACGTTTGTTTTAGTTTAAGTAAACTATTCCTTATTACTTTAGTGTATATTACTTTATCGTTTTTGAGATTTTTGAGATTACAACAATAACTTTCAAAACTATTATTAAATATGAAATTTAATCAAATCTTTAATAATATTTTTTAAAGAGATGTATAACTTAAAAAATGGATCAAACTGAAAGGTTTTAATTTCAAATGTAAAAATAGTTTACTTAACAAATTTCAAAACAACCTTGAGTAATTTAATCACTTAATGCAAAACTAAAAACAAACTGAAATAGTTTTTTATATAAAATTTTTAAAAACCAGTCAAGTTATTTTTATTTATAGAGTTGACAATAGGTTAAAATAAGCACACCTAGTTTTTAGCTAAAATGTGTTTGCCTGAAAAAGACAGATTTATTGTAGTTTTTTTCTTATTTAGGTTTTTTAGAGTTCGATAAAGTTTCAACAAGCTAATAAAACTTTTTCCAGAAGGAAATCTTTTTAACAATTTTTCTAAGTAAAACAATATAAATATGTTAAACTCTGTCAAGTTGAAGTTTATTTTCATTATTTGTTTCTACGATTAATTGCTTGAAAGTTTATTCAAGTTTAAAACTTCAAACATTATTGCTTTTAATTAAACGCATAACAAATATAAAACACTCTCTTAATTTTTTCTGTGATAGTTTGATACGTATTTTACTATTGTTCATCAGAACCTACCAGCAGAATAAAACATAAAATTATGAATAGTTTATAGTAAAAACATAAAAATTTTAGTTATCCATTTTGTTTTGGTTCGCAGTATTTGAATTTAAATAATTATCAGTTTACAATGATTGTTTATTGCGCTAATTATTTTGTTTGTTTTAACTTTTTCTTTCTTATGGCAGTTTAAATATTAAGTAGTAAATAAATTTCAAAACATATTTTTAAACCTTTAAATTTCAAAATTTACCTTGTAAGAAATAAAAAACATTAAAGTGTTTAGCAATTTGTAACTTTTATTGAAATTAAAATTCAAAATTATTAAATAAAAATAATCATGAATTTAAGTGATTTATTTTAAACGTTACCAGATGAAAGAAAAATTAATATAATTAAAAATTTTATTTTTAAGTTCGAGTTTCCTTTGCGTAACCAAATAAACTATATAAAACAATAAGGAAAAACTTTTTTTACGTTTGAAACAGTTTTGATAAAACTAAAACTGTTTGAAAAATTTAAAAAGTTTAGAACGATTTTATGTCAAGAGATTAGGTAAGATTTGATCAAACTAAAAGTTTCAGTTTTATATTTAAAAATTATAAATAGGGCATAAAAAATATTTTTTTAATCGATTTACTGTATATCAGTAAATTTTAGAGCTATTGATATTATTTTTTCTTTTATTTGTAATCTTTTATAATTTGTTATAAAGTTTATACTACAACTTTTTATATTTCTGATTACATGTCTTACAATCATGAATAGTATTGCATGGTTTCATAAAAACTTCTGATAATTCAATGTACAAAAGTCTGTATTGTAGTAAGTATTTACTTTGTTTACATACTTTGAAGAAAGCACTTTACTATTTTCTTAAGTAAACATTTATTGCGTTTAATTAATAGTAGTTATGTTTTTTTTATAATATAACTCATCATTCTAGTTTAAAACCTATATTTGTACATAAGAAAACAGGTTATATGACACAAACTTTAATAAAAAACTTGGTATTATTATCGAAAAGTTACAAAACTTTTAAACTTTTCTAATGAAGTTTTATTGCTTATTAAACTAGTTTTCTGGTTTTTTTACATATTTGTAGACAAGTAGTTGTTGAGAAATATGTTAATTGGCAATTCTGAAATTTTTGAAATTCTTGAAAAAAATAAAATTGAGAAAGAAATTTAAAACAAACAAAGCAGTTAAACTAACTGACAAAAACTGAAACTCATAAAATTCAAACATAAGGATTTTTATGTATATCGAAAATCGAAACATACTTTTATGTTAGTTAAACTGTTTTTTTTTACTTAGTTTGTTTAGTAGTAGAGAAAGTACTGTATAATTTAGATATATACAATCAGTTTGTTTTTTGATGACTTCAAAACAGCTAATTTAATGTCTAAATTATTCTTAAATAGATAACTATATTCTACAACTTTACTTATACGTTAATTTAAAAGATGCATTAATACAACTTGTTAAGTAGTTTGAAATAAAATAACAATATAAAACTAATAAATTTTGTATTAAAACCTACTTTACAGTTAATTATTAAAAAAATATTTTGATTTAAATTTAAAAAATTGTATTGTAAAAAAAAACCAAATGCAAAGTTAATAAAAAAATTGTTTGTTGAAAATGCTAGAATAAAAAATCTTAACTTGGGTTAAGTTTTAGTTTTAGTCAGTTAATCAATCATCATAGTGATTAAAAATGCTTTTTGAGCAAATTAAAATTCAGAAATAAACTTCTAAAGGTTATTTTGAACTTACTAACACTAAAACCCTATTATAAAATAATTTGGAACCATCGCATAATAAACTCAGTAAACTAAGAAGGAACTTTTAAAAATCTACAAACTTTTTTAATGAGTTGAAAACAATTTTTTTTTGATAGTTTGAGAACCACTATAATTTTTAAATAGATAGTTTAGTTATTTTTATGCATATGAAGTTGCTAAGTCAAAATTGTCACACCCTATATTTGTTTAACATTTTTTATCTCAATAAGATAAGACGTTTGTTAATAATTAAAATATAACAATATTTTAGTTTTATCGTAATTTTTTAATGTACTTATATACGTTTTACAATCATTTGTTAGATAAAAACCTTTAAAATAAAATCTCTAAATACGATACAAACTCTGTGAAGTTTTTGTATTTTACGTTTATATATTGCTTAAATATTTATTCAAAATAAAAGTATTTTTGATTCTAAATTTACCAAGAACAATAAATTAGTGTTTAGAGTTACATTAAAATTTTAAAGATATATTTTTATCCGCACAGCAGTTTATTTATTGGTTAACTTTAAAACAAACTGCAAAATAATGGACTTCAATGTTTAATTTAAACCTTTAGAATAAAAAAAAACTTTTATCACAAAACTAAGTTGTGTACTTTAGAAAGAATCCTAATCTTTTTTGTATAAGTCGTTCAGAATTATTTATTATTTCAAATAAAAATCTTTGACTATGTTTAATTAATAATAGTTTTTAAAACCTGTTCGTTTAAATAATTTAAATTGTATTATCTGCAAAAAAGTTTAATATAGCTTAGCAACTAAATTTTTATTAGTAACAGGTAAGCTTGAAATATACTCATCATAATAAACTTGTAAATTTTGCTTTTAACCTTTTAGAGTAATGTACTAATAGTAATTTAAAAAAATTATAATAAAAGTAAAATTGTTGTTATGTTTATGTTTTAAGTAGTTCAGAATTATATGAAATAAACAAAAAAAAAAAAACTTAACAAATATGTTTTATATATCAGTTATAAAGTAGTACTATAGCTCATAAATAAAAAAAAGAGGCAATCAATTAAATAATGTATGTAAAAAGGAGATTTGATTTTTTAAGTATTCACGTTATATGGTTCTACTTTTTATATTATTAAGTCTGATTACCTATATAAAACTTATATAAGTTGGACATTATATTTTTTTATTTAAAACAAACATAAGCATATTTATATAAGAAATATTACCTAATATTGAAAAAAAATGTTTACTTAGATGATATGACTCCAAAAATTATAATTTGAAAACTATATAAAAACCTAAACTTAAATAACATATTTACAATGGCCTTTATTGCTAATAACTTTTTTGTAATTACATATTAATTTTTAACCTAAATAGACAGCTAGCTATTAATTAAAAGAAAACTGTAAGTAAACAAGTTAAAACTATAATTAATTTTATGGTTGTTCTGTTTTTAAAACTTACTTAAAAACTATAAAATTAAATACCTTTTTTAAGTAACTGTTTATGTTTATTAAAGTTAGAACAACCATAAAAATTTCACTTTAAAATTTATATTTTGTTATTGAAAAATTTAAACTAACTGAGAAAAGCTAAATAACTTATACAGTTGTTTTAAGTTAGTAAACTAGCTTTTGATATGTCAAGTGTTTTGCTTCAGTAACCTTTCTTTAATTTAAAACTGCATGTTATGAATATTTTATACACTTAAACATTTTAAACAATTTTTATTAAAAAGCTATTTTTATACAAATATAGTAAATCTATAAAAGTACACGGAATTTTTTTACGCATGAGAATACTGTTAACAAGCAGCAAAATTAATTTAAAATTTCTAGTGACATCATTTATTTCAAACAGCAAATCGCTGCATTATATTTTTGATTTAATGCAAAAGTGAATAGGTTTTATGTATGTCAATAATTAAAATTTTTTCAAAACCAAACTTTTGGAACAGTTTGTAAGAGCTGTAACTTTACTGAAAATTAAGCAAAACTTTGAAAAAAAAAATTTTTTTGTCTAAATAATTTTATTTTGAAAATATAAAGAATTGGGTCAAATATGTTCTTAAAAGTTAAACAGTAACTGCAGTATATGGAAAACAATAAATTAAATACTATTAAATACAATTAATTTTTAAACTTTTTATAGTTGAAAAAAACTATTAAGCTAATGATGATGTTTTTTTTTCAACTTCAATTAGTTAACTAAAATAAAGTTTTTTCTAAAGGACAAAAAGTTAATTACAGGCTTTGATATAATTATATTGTGAGTCTTTAGTTAACAATAAACAAAATGCGTTCGAAGTTGTTAGTCTTTATTAGTTTAAATCTTGCTTATTTAAGCAAACTTATGTTCATTAAATAAAGCTTTAAACTCATACTTTGATTTTTTCAACATTTGTTACTCTGATTAGAGTTAGTATATAACTTATCTCATTGTTTCTCGTTAAAATAAAAAAATAAGCATTTCTAATGTAGTCAATTAAACTAATATAATAAATAACTTGTTTTAGAATTATTATATTTAAGGTAGAACTGAATAATAAAAATTACATTAAACATTTTACAGATTAAAAGATAGCTTTTTGTTAGGAAAAGTTTGTATTTATGCCTGATTTTAACTTACAGGTTTCTTTTACAAATTCTTTGCATTTTTTACTTTAATTTTAAGCAAATAATTTAACCTTTTAGTAATTAAGACTTAAGTGCAAAGAAAATAAAACAAGTATTTAGACAATTTTATATCAAATACATTTAATTTTCATTTTTGAAACTAAAACAGACTTATAAAACATAAGGAAATAAATGTAATACTAGAACAAAACAATGCAAGTATAAATGTTGTTGCTAAAATTAAAAAATCTATAAAATTTTTACACAAAGTTACCTTTAAAATGTAAGTAAGCTTTTTTTTTCTTATTTTTATTTTGAAATAAATAAGGAAAATGTATTAATAATAAATAATAATTTTCCCACCAAAAGAAGATACTTACACAACTTCAAAATTAAAATTATGTTTTGTAATTCATTTAGAAAACAGACTGTGATAATTTTAGCTCTAGATTTAATTATTGACTTAATTTTGTTAATTTTACAACATGTTGAAGTAATTATTAGATTTATTTTCATAAGTATTTAAGCATAAAGTTCATAAATTAAATAAAACGACTTTATAAAATTAATAAGTTTAAACAACTAATACTTTTTAACAGACTAATAAAAACAAAGATGTTTACAATAAAACTAAATTTTTACAAATAATTCTAGTTATCGAATATTGCCAAAAAATATCTGTGTATTAAAAAGAACAAACAGGGCTCAGGCTTGGTCAGGTTAAATCAGGCTAAGTCAGTTTTTTGGGTTAAAATTGCAAAGAGTCAGCATTTTAGGTCAAAACGGCAAAATTTCAGAATTTGTCAGATTAATTTACAAATTACTTGATTTTTAAAGCCAGTTATTCACTTCACATTTGTGACACTTAGAGATTAGTTGCAAAGAGGTGACCAGTGAGAAAAAGTATACCTAGTTCAGTGCAAATGTTTTACAGTTATTTTCATATTATTTTTTTACATTCGAATAACTTATTTTTAGAGTTACCTTTCGCAAAAGAAAACATTCTGAATACCACAGCAGCTACTAAATAAAAAGTTTGTAGCTAAGAATTACCAGTCTAAATAAAAAAAACCTGACAGAAAGCTTTTATTTTTGTTCAAAAATGTTTCCTGAATTAAAAGTGCGTACTAAAATGCGATCTTGTCAAAACTGTGATTAATTATCAAACTATTTGGTTCAGAATGACAATTTAAATAGAACCACGTACTTAAGAAGAAGGTAAACGTTAGGCTAAATTGGTCAATATCTTGAAAGTTAGGCTTAATTTACAAAATTTACGTGGCAACCCTGAACAAATAAATAGACTTGAAGTACTTTTATATAATATACTTAGACTAAATAATTTATAAAATACCTACAATTCTAAAAATAGTGTTTTATCTTGCGATAAGTTAATTTAGTTTGCAGTGCAAAGAAGCATTAATAGTTTTTATTAAAACAAATTAAAATTTAGTATAAACAAAAACAGATTAAATTATTTACAAAATAGAAAAATTTAAAATTATATATACTTACTAAAACTTTAACTCGTTTAGAATGAAATAAATTACTATAAATTTTATATTTGAAAACTAAATTTACATTTTTTTTTTGCTAAGAAGAACCTAAAAGTGTGTATGTTCATAAAAATTAGTCTAATATTAGTAATAAACAACTACTACAGTTGAAAATTATAATGTCTAATAAATGTAGTACTGCTTTAACTAAACTCAACAAAATGCGACAAATTTTACTTTTTAGAACTTAATCTATTGGTGACGTCATTTTACTTCCAGCAAATCCTCGCAAACAAGTGCTTGTTTATATTTATAATAAATTTGTAGAAGTTGAATCGTTTCTCTGTGGAAAACTGTTTCCTAATTTTGGAACAGCTTAACAAAGCTGTTATATGTTTTATTTTTACTCATGGATCAATTTGAAAACTACACTCACAACTATTACCTTGTGGAATTGAAATCTATCGTTAGTTGATTATAAATTAAATCGGAAATAAAAGAAATACAATATCATAACAATATACATTATTATACAATGGGTTAGTTAAACTCAGATAAAATACTAACTTGATAAGTTTTATGTTACTTTTAAAATAAAATTATTGAATTAAAATCTAAGCAACTAGTTTTTCTAAAAGAACAAAATATAAATGTAGACTTTAGCTAACATTATAAAAATCTAACTTAAACTTTTTTATGAAGTTCATAGTGTTAGTATCAAAGTCATTTTATATATTTTACCTAGAACAATTTTTTTAACAAAAAAAAAAAAATAAATATTTTATAACAAAATATACTTTACATAAAAAATCATATACTAGCTTTTTTTTCTCTTTTGCGGTCGGTAATTTTCTTTTTTTTGCTTTGTTATAACTTTCTTAAAATACTTTTATTCTTGTTTTTTTATACTGATTAATAATTTTTATTAGGTTTTTATTTATTTTCTATCACTATTTTCGTAAGCCTCAGTCAGTATTTTTGTTTAATTTTTTTATTAATATTTTCTTGTTTTTTTACTACCATATTTTGTTTAATTTTACTCTCGTGAAATTAAGCATGTTTATACAAAAAAAAATATATGTCATTTAATGTTAAGTTATTTACTTAAATAACATAAGCCTGAAAGTTATAATTTCAAAATTATATGAAAACTTAAAGTTAAATAACATAATTAAAGTGGCCCTTATGGCTCATAATTTCTCTAAGTGATTATTAATTTTCAAATTAAATAAATCTAGGAAAACTGGTGAACAGGTAAAAACTTTAAGTGTTTTAAATTGTTCTGGTTTTTAACATATTTTAAAAACTTACAAATTAAAAGGCTAATTCAACTAACTGTTTATGTTTATTGAAAGATAAATCGACAGAAAACTTTTATTTTAAGTTGAAAACATTAAATATCAAAAAATAAAACACAACATTTTGAATTGTTTGTTCTAAGTTAAATTGCTTTCATATATCACTACAAATGAAGTATTTTACTTATGTAACTTTTCTTTGATTTAAAAGTTTACCAATATTTTAAATGTTTTTCATTCAAGTATATATTGAAATAAAACTTCAAAAGTTGACGAAAATATATAACGCAAGAAAAAAAGCAAAATAATAAAAACATTCTAGTGACGTCACTAAACTCAAACAGCAAGTTGTCGCATTGAATATTTGTTTAAATAAAAATTTACTTATATTATTATGATGTCTATAATGATTATTGGTGTTGTGCCAAAATTTTTGACCAGCTTGTAAGAGCTGTAACTTTGTTGATAGTTAGGCAATTTTTAAATAATAACTTATATGTATAGCAAAAAAATGTTTTGTATCTAATAAAAATCATTAAATTTTAGTTTAACCTTATAGTTCAAAAAAGAATTGGTTGAATTTATTTTTTTGTTTTTCTAATCGACTTTTAATTCAAACTTTTGTTAAAAGGACAAAATAATGATTAATAAGTTTGTATCAGTATGTTGTAAAACTTAAATAAAACAACAAACAAACATTATATTTAGCTATAATTTTAGATTATTAGTTTAATTTTTGCAAAATTTATCAAACATATGTTAATATAACAGAGCTTTACACTTATATTTAGACTTTTCAAACAGATTAATCCGGCTAGACTTAATTTATAAGTTATCTCAAATTTTTTCACATTGACATAACAAAAAAAAAAAAGTAGTCAATAAGACTTAGTTAATAAAAGATATATTTTAGAATTATGATTTTTAACAAGAATAACAAGAAAAATATTACATATTTTACGGACTAAAAGATAGCTATTTTAAATTAAAAGATTAAAACAGTTATTCATTTTTACTCACACGTTTCTTATACAAATTTTTTGCAACTTTTATTAGATAATTTTGTTTTGCATAGGATAATAAGTATTATACTAGCACAAAAACATAACAAAATTAATTGTGTTGCTAAAATTTAAAAATTTATAGAGTTTTCGCAAAAAGATTACTTATAAAACCTAAATAAGCATCCTTGTTTTCTTATTTTTGCCTTAAAATAAAATAAATTAAATTTTAAAATTAATAATTTTGTACAGCAAACAAGAAGGACTTCAATTAAAATATTTTGTATAAAAAACTATTAAATTAAAAAAACTATTTTTTTTAACTCTTTTTTTTTGTTTTTGATTTATATAATCATTAAGTTTTAACTTACTAAAATATTTGTTAAATTTTATGCATGAATATTTAAGAAGATACTTCATTACATAAATGACATGTATCTATTAAATTAATAGTTTTAACCAGATCTTAATTTTAAAAACAACTATAAGAAATTTAACGTTTTTTTATGTTTTAGTTGTTTAAACTTTTATATGTACTAATACAATAAGTACTTATTTTAAAACTTAATAAAAATATCATGTTTATAACTAAATTATTTTTTTAATATTAACAGTAAAATTTGAAATTTGAAAATAACTTTTTTTTTGTTTTAACTAAAACAAAATGCATTTACTTTTTTTAAACATTATTTAGTTCGATTTAACATTGAAAAACAACTCTAACTATATATAAAGTATACCAATTCACGATTGTAGCATTACATTTTTCGGAACTAAATGTAATTAACTACATCACTATTTATAGTTACAAACTAAACTTACATACTTAATCTTGCTTATAAAAAATTGAGAGTATGCATACTTTTATAATCAGTTTCAGATGAAAAGTAATCAAATTACAAAACTAAAAACTCATATTTTAAAACGAATATTACACTATTAAAACTTAAGATCAAATTCGAAGAACTTACCTCTTAGCTATTTGATAATTTTAAAACTAAAGTTCCACGGAAATACGATGATTTTTTTATAATTTATTCTCTTAGTGACTTCATTTAATTTCCAGCAAATGCCTGCAAACAGTTGTTGTATATATTCTGCGATAAATTTGATATGATTGGGCGCTTGCATCTTTTCTTTATAGACTCTACTATTTTTAGCAGTTTGCAAAAGCTGTTAAACTTTTATAAACTATTTGCCAATATGTAACAATGAGATTTTTTCTATTATGATTGAAAAAAAACTAAAACAAGATTTAAAAATTACTAAATAAAGTTAATTGCTCAAATGTACTGTTTATGCAGTAAAATATCTTTAAAAGTGTTAACTTTTTGTAGTAAAATAGTTAATGGTTTAAAGCTACGGTAAAGTACAAATTAAAATATTCACATATTTCACTTGAAAAAATTTAAGCTATTGTTAATTGTTGTTATTATAATTTAAATAAATGCAATGTAGAGCAAATGCAAAACCAAAGTTTTTAATTTACCTTATTATATCTAAAATCATTATTAAATATTTAAGATAACACTATATACATTAAATATATTGAAACGCTAACTCACCTGTCTATATTTTTAGAGTAAAACAGTACTTGTTTGATACCACACTTTTCCTGTAGACGCAATGTGCATAAATTTGCGAAAAGTTTAATTAAATTCATTTTGCTAACAATAAGATCAATAAATGAATGTAGATCAATTCTAATGATTTTATACAATATATTTTTATTTTAAGTTTTGTACATTTTACGTTGTACATTTTCTTTGAAAGAAACAAATTTAAGGTAAGTACTAAAATGTTTCTATATTTAATATACATTATATGGTACAAAACATTTCAAAACTTTTGTTGACATCAAACTAACCTTTAAGCTTTAAGTTCAAGTAACCTCTCGATTCAAATAATTGTAAGTAAAAAAATGTCGTATATTGTAATTTAGAATTCAGAATTCAGTTCAATGTTAATGAAGAATGGTTTTACAAGACCTGTTTCTAATAGACTCAATAAAAACTTCTATTTTGTTTTCTGTTTCTATATATTTTACAAACCAACTAAAAAATAGAGTTTAATAAAAATTCCCTTAAAGAAGGACTTAAATAATGAGGTCATTAATTATGATGGTAGTCACTGAATTTGTATAATTTAAAGATCTGAAGTTGTCAAACAATCTAAAAACAGAAATCCAAAATTTATTAAAAAAAATATTGTTGATTACATGATAGTTCAAATTCGAACAATTTAAGTTCTTAAAAAACTTTAAAATGCGTATGTTTGTTTAACTAATACCTACAGACACTTTTTTTTATTTTTTGAAAGCATTTTTATTAAAATAACAACTAAAATTACTAAAAATCACTATGTTATGAAATTTATATTGTGTATATCTACAAAAGTATTAAAAAACTTTTAAGAAATTTTTTTGTAGGTATTAATAGGGGGTAGCTGTCAAATTTTTACAATATTGCACGAAGATACTTTTGTATGAAGACACTTTTGCACGAAGACACCTTTATATGAGCAGGTGACTTTGCACGGAGACATTTTTGCACTGGTTGAGTTTTTTGTTTTATATTATTTATTATTTTTTTAATAACTTTAATCAATTTTATAGTTTTAATTGTTTGTTTATAATTTGGTTATTTTTATTTTATCACAGTTACCCCTAACCCTTACCCTCGGTCGGTAGCTTTTTTTATTTTTGATTAATTTTCTTCTATTTATTCTTTTTACTTGCTTCGTTTAATAACAATTTTTATTAGTTATTTTATTATTTTATCACGGTTACCTCAAATACTCTAACCCTTACCCTCAATCAATAACTTTTTTATTATTATTTAATCTTTTAGTATTTTTTTTTGTTTTTGATCTATATTGTTTTCTGTTTTTTTTTTATCTCGTGCACAAACTACCCTCCGTGCAAACTTATAACTTGTGAAAAATTGACCCTTGATGCAAAATTGTCTTCGTTCAATTTTCTCACCTCATGGAATTTTGTCCATTGATTGCATTTTTTTTAATAATTAATTAGTTTTTAAGTAGTAACCATTTAGATTTTTTTTTAATGTTTTGAATGGTCCGAATTTGAAAAGTCGCGTACCCACTATAGCTAGAATGCAGTTACAAATTTGTTTAGTGTTTGACAAGGTCAGAATTTTTCTTATCGGAACCGACTATTGATAGTATGAACAATCTTTAATATTTTTTTATTTTATTTATAGTATTTAAGCATTTGCTTTCGTAAATTTAAACAAACTTTACTATAGAAACTATATCTTAACTACTTATTCTAACTTATGAAACAATGAACTTTAAAATACTTAAGCAGTTTTACTAATTATCATTTACGGAATATTATCTAGGTTAAGAAGCAAAAAGAATACTATGTTTCGCACATATATTTTTAAACCAAATAATTAAACTGAGAGTTACTAAATAAATTAATTTTATATAATTTTAAATGAAAGTTAGTTGCAAAAAGCAATTAAACATTTTAGACGTCATTAAAATAGTGTTGAAAATTCTCAAACATAATTCTTATTCAAATTCGAAGCTAGTTATTTGAACACTAAGTATTTTGTAAACTCAACTCCTTGTGATGTCAAAATTTTAAAGTAGCTTATGAAAGCTGTAATGTTGCTTCTACCTTAAAAATAAACGCTTGTTTTTTTGGACAAATATTTTTCATTATTTACATTTTTGTTTAGTTTCAAATTTAGAAATGGTTTTTTTTAAGCATGTATAATTGACCAACGTTTTCTACACACGAAAAAAAGCCATTAATTTATACTTGTTTATTCTATCGTTGATAAAATTTCAGAAAATGTGTCAATAGCTCTTACAACTTCCGATATCAAATAATTACGCAGAAACTTACGAATTTGTTTTGATACAACTATTACAACTTATGTTATAAGAAAATCCTTTACCTAAACTTATATAAAAATTTTTATGCTAGAAGACTATACTTGACAACTGAAGTTTTAAATACTAAAATTTACAACAGCTAAAAAAATTCAAGTTTTATCACATTTCTTACGGTTAGCTAGTTTTTAGAAATTTCTATTGTAGTTTAAATCACGTAAATAATCAAAAGCACCAGAAATTAAACATGATAACTTCATAGAGGTATGATAAACATAAACTTTCTACAAAGTTAAAGTTACGCAATCCTCTATAATAAATACTTAACTCTGAGTAATAACTTAAAATAGTTTTTAAGTTATTGTAAAAAACTTATATTAAAACAAAATATTTGTCAGCTATGTTTCATACTTCTTAATCTTTAAAGCTGAACCTTTAGTAAGTTGAAATAAAAAAAGGTCATTTGAAAAGTTAGTATAATTGCTAATTCTTAAAAATTAGTATATATAACTGATACAACTTATTTAGATCAAAAATCATTTGCTGCATAATTAAAAATTATTTCCAATTAATAAAAAAACATTTGTGACCCTAAAAGGGGCGTAGCGTGGGAAGGGACACTGGCGCATGCGTGCCAAAGAAGAATGAAAGGAAAGAATGTAATAAATATATTTATCCTTTAATGTTTATTTTTTCTGCTTAATTTGCCTTTTTTCAACTATGTTTATCTAGTAATCGAAAAGTTAAACGAAATTTTGAATACCAATTAGTTAAAAGTTAGGAAAATTACCTAATATATTGATTTGGTGCGCAAGTGAAAGTGCGCACCGATGTTGATGAAAAACTCCATATAGAAAATTTAATAACTTCATTAACTTCAAAAGAATTTAGATTCAAAACGAACGCAACTAGTTAGTGCACCGCAGTAGTATAACTTTATGGCAGATTTTTCTACAAAAATTTCACAAAAATACGTCATGCTTAAAGGAAAATTAAACAATTTTACAATCTTTTTCTTATGTTACAATAAATGTTAAGACTACTGCTAATTTTCTGATCTTTATTTTTGTAAACATACAAGAAAAAGCGTGTTGGCCTATGAGAAATAAACTTTGTTTGTGATTTTTACCTAGACAAATACAATCGGATGAATTAAATTTAAAAATTATACTTTTAACTATTTTACAAAACTGTAATACATTGTACAACAGTATTAAAGTTGGTCTATTTTAGCTTATGTGTAACTTTATTTAAATTATGTGCAATGCAATAAGGTGTTGTTATCACTGTTGTATTGTATACTAAAGAGAATGATAATTTTTTCGTAGATAAAACAGATACCTTGTTTTAATGAATATATTAATTTTTAAAGATGTAAAGTTTACTGTAAGTAGTAAAAACAGTTTTTATTTAGTAGTGCAAGGATAAGTAATTCTAACAAAATTTTTACTTTTTTCAATTGTTTAATTTTGTAGTATATAAGTATATAATAGTTACTTCAAACTTATGTTACTTAATGAATTTGTTTAAAATATATTACTTATAAAAAGATCTTTATATAGCTTATTACAAAAGTTTTAATTTAGGGGATTTTTTGAGATAAACAAATTGCGCCCCTCTAACCAAATTACCACGCTACGCCACTTTACCTTAACTATCTGATCAAAAGCGAACGCTCACATAAAAATTTGATCATAAATAAAAGCACAGGTATTTAATCAAGAATCTATTTTCTTGAATGCTCGATAGCTACTTTTAAACAGCTTCCAAATAGCTGTAACTTATTCAAATACTTTTTGTTAATTTAAAGTACTATAATGCTGATATCAACTTAGGAAGATGTTTATATAAACAAAATCTTGATACTGTTTTTTAGGTGTTAGTGTTGTCTTAAAAAGATGATCTGTCACTTAAAATTTCTCCTAAGACAATTTTTTAATAAATCAATCTGTTGAGCATTAAAAGAAATTTGCGCAGTATGCAGGTAACTTCATATATTAGAAAATTCAGTGTACATTTGAAATTATCACTATCTATAATACTAATCTTTTCGGTTACTGTAATTCAGGGTTTCCCAAAGTGGGCGATATCGCCCCCCTGGGTGCAATTTTAGTAATTCGGGGGGCGATAATTAGTAAGGGGGCGATAACTAGTAAGGGGGCGAAAGGGTAGGCGATAACTAGTAAGGGGGCGATTTTAAAATTTGGGGTTGTCATAAAATTTTTACCTTTTATGTTGCTGTTTTACTAATTTTAGCTTGCTATTAAATATTTGACCTTGAGGTAAAACTTAAACAAAAAAGTTTTTTGTGTTTATGTAAAATAAAGAATAAAAAGTCAAGTACTTATGATTCCTACTTTCAAGTTAATTACATATTTTCATTCATATATTTTCTTATTTAACAATTACATAGATCATAGACGATCGAAATTCCTCTCACTGTTTTTCAACCTTACATATATGTTATTTAGGATCATAAATGGTTTGTAAAAATTTATGTTTTCTATATTAACTATCACCTCATGATATTTCCAATTGTTTTTTGAAAAGTCATTAAGTTAGACTTTGAAATAAAACTATACAGGGTTGCCAATTTACCTAGAAAAACCTGAAATTTGACAATTTAGACGAAAAAAAATCTAAAAAATCTGAGATTTTTAACAATTTCAACATATTAAGTAGTAAAATTTCGATTTAACACAAAAAAGCTATCATATAGATAAAAATATGGATCCCTTCGTGGCAGATCTTTTTGAAGTAAACGACTCACAGGAAACCCTCTCAGACTTACAAACTGACCTTGAATTTAAAGTAATTTTTTTCCAAAGAACGATATGAAAGCTTTTAGACTTAACAAAAACTAAGGCAAAAGTATCCAATCATTTGAGAGGAATTTAGATTAATGTGTATAGTTTTTCCTTCTAGCTATGTTGTTGAGAAAGCTTTCAGTTTAGTTATCAACATCTTGAGCAAAATATCTAATCTAGATATTTGTAAAGGAGGTGACTTGAGACGTTATTTGACTGATTTAGAATCAGATTAGAAAAACTTGCAAGCATTCATGAACCTCATCCTTCGCATTATGTTAGAATTCAGTAGCAGACATTATTTTATGAATTATTTGATCTTTTAAAATACTTCTTATTTAACCTGGTTTGTATTGTATTTAAGTAGTCTTTTTATATTAAAAATTCTTTTAAGTTATTTATTCTATAACAGGTTTGCATAATGCCTAATAAATATTAATTACGGTAGACTTTCTCTTGAGTTCGCACTTTTTACCCAAAAAAAAGTGCAAACTTATATTTTCTTAAATTTAACTTAAATAAAGTCTATTACTAACTAACTATTAATAAAACAAGAAATGCACAATATTTAATAGCCTTTATAGATTTCATTTTTTTTATGAATGTTTGTTTTATGTTTTAGTTGATTTCATGTTTATTCATAACGTTATTGCATATAACATATTTAAATTTAACATTTTGTAAAAAAAATGGTAATAATTTTTGAGTTTAAACTTTTTGATTTTGTTCAAAGTGCGAACTGAAGAGGAAGTCTACTGTATTTATGAAATGGTTTATGTTTTAAATATGTTAATAGCTTTGTTTTGACCTGGTTAATTTTGTAGTTTATGTTTGTCGAATTACATTACACTGAAAGTTTTTATAGCATAGTAGTTAAAGTATTTGTTTGAAAGAAATTTATTTGAGATATTTTTGTTATTACTTGTTTAATCTGTATAAATAAAAAAACCTTGATATCCATTAAAGTTTTTATTTCAAAATTATTTTTTGGTTTTTAAAGAGTATAGATTTGATGTCTCTATTTGAAATGACTTCAAATTTTTCATTTAAAAGATTATTAAACTCAATTTTTTTTTCTAGCTTGACTTATTATTGTTGTTTATTTTAATAGTTTAACACTAGCTTTTATTTTTTACTATTTTCTTCTGGTAAATTATTATAGGCTAATAACTAGAGAAAAAAAATTAAACAGTATTAAATAAGCCATCAAAAAGACTGCTACAATTACAAAACAAAGTTTTAACATAATTAAAAGAATTTTTTAATTGATTACTTTCTGTTCACAGAATTAACTGCAAAGCATTTGATTTTTTTGAATTTCAACCAAGAAAAACAATGTTAAAATTAAGGTTTAGTTTCCCAACGGTTATTCCGTGTCAAATACTATTTAATGGTATTCTACTACAAAACATATAGTTTAAAAATTTCAAAATTATATTTTTAATTTTACAACTAACTTGCTTATAATATATCTTAGCATTGAAATTAATAATTTTACTGCATTAACAGAAGCTATTGGTATAACCCTTATTCATGAGATAATAAACCAGTCGGTCAAACTTCCTAAAACTAGATAAGCAATGATGTTTCAATATTTATTTCATTATGTGTAAAATAAGCTGTTCATTCTTTTGTAGTTTTTTAATCTCTGGTATTTAGTTTTAGAATATGCCTATTCATAAAATAATTTAAGTATTTTGTGCGGCTTAAATAATTTACTTAGTAATTTTTTTTTAAACGTCCGAAATTCGTTAAATGAGAGATAATTATAATGTCAGGTTTCAGTTAAGATTTCAGATGGGTAACGTACGGTCCAGATCCAATCAAATTTCGACCCGCTAAGTAACTTGAAAACTACTTGTGCAAAATAAACAAAATTTAGTTTTATGATGCTTATGGTTTTGAAATACACTTTCAATTTGGTTTTCAGTTACTTTAGTATTTCCTAGATCACAATAGTAGTAAATCATTTTTTTACAATTTTGCTGGAGTTTTTTAATTTTCATATTTTTTATTTTTTAAATTATGCAGCCTGCAAC